>NC_052164.1:28490168-29836278 GCF_902713615.1 Scyliorhinus canicula
AGAGGAAGATTATGTGTGCTGTGTCCTTTATATATGGGTTGGTGTAATGCCCCCCTGTGGTAGTGTCACCTTTGTGTGTATCGTGAATGCCCATTGGTCGTGTCCTATCTTACTGACCTATTGGTTGAATGTCTATGTGTCATGCCTCTGGTGCTCCCTCTAGTGTCTAGCTAGTGTACGTGTATTTACATTAACCCCTTGTGTATTTACAGTGATGCAAATCACCACAGTAATGTTAATGAAAGCTGACAGTTTCATCATCATTACTGCTGCAACATCTGAGCCATAGGAGTCCGTATGACACACATACGGCATGTCAAACTACCCAGCTATTTCAATTTAACTCGTTTATTTAGCTAATGAAATTTTATGTCATGGATGTTTGGAAAGAAGAGTGAAAAAATCAATGGTTGATACTTTTGCACAGTGATGGATAATTTCTAAATTTGAATGCTCACATCTCCAACCTGTCCTTGGCCAAGCTTTTAATCACCAGTACTAACTTGCTAACAGGTTGTTGTTTTTGTTGTTGAAGTGTACCTCAATTAATTGCAACATTGATTTAAAATTCATCAATTTCCATTGTTGACACAATAAGTAGCTTATAAAGACAAATCGTACAGGTACTCCTCAGAACATGCCTGCAAAATGGTAACTTGAAAAAAACTTAAGTTTTGATGGTGGCGATACGTATGCAGCCATTCCCAGCTGGGTCAGACCTTCAGCAGAAATAATGGAAGGGAAAGGAAGATTGAGTATTTTGTTAATCATGCTTATTATATTATCTTCTCCTCAGATGCCTCTGAGATTCAACGTAGCACAAAACACAGAACAAACAATTAAATAGCTTGGAGCATTGTTAATGCAAATCAATCAAAATGTGATTCATGGGTTTTGCACTTCTAGCTTGTTCTGAGACAGTCTAAATTTTCTGAAGGTATTTGCAACTTTTGTGAGATTGTACACAAAACTGGTTTCCACAAATGAAATCTCTGATTCATCCACATTGGGCACGATCTACTGGCAGCGTCCTGCCGGAATCAAGGCAACACCTGGCTGGTAAATGCCAGGAGAGGCATCGCCCAGGATTCCGGACAGCCATTAAGCCTCATGAGATCTACCCAGATCTGGACCTAGCCAGCTCCCAGCATCTATCGGCCTCCCCAAGGAAACCCAGTCGGGCGTCGATTAGTACTGGTCCACACAGGGCGGCATGGTGTCGCAGTGGTTAGCATTGCTGCCTACGACCCTGAGGACCCGGATTCGATCCCAGCCCCAGCCCCAGTTCAGTCGGTGTTGAGTTGCACATTCACCGCGTGTCTGCATGGCTCTCACCCCCACAACCCCTTAAATTTCCCCTTAATTGGAAAAAAAGTGAATTGGGTACTTACATTTTTAAAAATAAATTTAGAGCACCCTTATTTTTTCCAATTAAGGGGAAACTTAATGTGGCCAATCCACTTAACCTGTACATCTTTGGGTTGTGGGATCGAAGCCGGATCCTCAGTGCCGTAAGTAACAGTGCTAACCATTGCCCATTGTGCCGCCCTGGGTACTTTAAATTTAGATTTTAAAAAAGTACTGGTCCACACAAACATGGACCAGGTGGACAGCAGCTGGGCAGTCTTCCAGGACATTGCAGGCCCCTGGGTAGTCAGAGATAGGCAAGATGGCAGTTTGGCTCTCCCCCTAACCTGGGAACCTTGGTATTTCCAGGTTGGCAGCTTGGCACTGTCACCCTGGTACCCTGGTACTGGCAAGGTAGCAATGCCAGGCTGGCAAGAGCACTGCCAGTGTGGCAGTGCCAAGGGTCAGGGCCTGATGGGGACCATCCCTATGAAAGGAGGGACGAACAGATGTATGATAGATGGAGGGGATGAAGGGCGGGGTTAGATAATGGTGGGGAACTCGCCGACAGAACTGTGGAGGAACGTCCAGCCAAACCTGCCTGAAATGACACTTTGAAACTTTTCTGTTAAATAACTCCCCCCCCCCCCCCCCCCCCCCCCCCCCCCCCCCCCCCCAGTTATGGCTGCAAGGTTTAATAAATTCACAGTGACTCCAACCATCAGAGCTCATCCCTAACAATCCAGGAACTGTATCATTTCTGAAATGTATCGTCATAGAGGTGGATACAAGAGATTAAGTTAGCCCATTTGAATTAATCTTCTTCTTAGATTTATGCAGATGTAAGACTTGTAGGCTAAGGCAAGTTGGACCTTTCTTGACAATTAAACAATGATATAACAAGCAAAATAAATTGTAAATACAAAAATACTAAGTTCATAAATGGCCAAAGCCAGTCTCTGTTCTAGCAGCGAGCAGTGACAGTGCGCAAGGACAGAAGGGCCTGGCGACTGTTCACAATACATCCTTCAACCTCATCATCATATTTGAAGCAGACTGCAGACACAGTACCTTGACGTAGCTTGCTTGTACGAAGCTAATGAGTTAGGCTGGTGCTGGAGCCAAGCTAATAAGCCTGGGTGGAAGTGGAGTTGGCAAAGGTATTTTGTGCAGTCAGCATCAGCGATCCTGCTAATTCCACCTTGCCAAGAATGTCATTTCAGGATGTTCTGGGGACTTTTTTTTGAGTGATCCCTTTAAGGACTGCTCAGATTAAGAGGAAGTTGCACCATCTCCATTTGAGGGCAACAGGAGATGAGCAATAAATCCCACCAGAGACAGCCACTTCCACGACCTGAACAGTGAAAAGATTAAGATTCACGGAAACTGCTTTAATTTACATAATTCAATATTCTCAAATCGGTTTCAAACAGTACTTGAAGTCATTGATCAGCAACTTGACTAGAGTAAGATTTTGACAGGGTGAAATTGTGCTATGTGGTAAACAAAAGCTTTCAAATGTTCACATGGAATTAATTTGACTGTTTTTATAATAATGTCTTTCCTATGGTCACTAAAACCTATTTGAGTTGTCGTTAACTCCTGCAATAACTTGAATATTTCTTGAAGTTGTTCACACTGCTCACCTAAATTGTGATGGTTTTGCCAACAGAAACTAGTCCACATCATTCTTCATATAAAAAAGTGCAAGCCATGTCAACTGGTTTAGTTGAGGGGCTGGTTTAGCTCACTCAGCTGAATCGCTGGCTTTTAAAGCAGACCAAGCAGGCCAGCAGCACGGCTCGATTCCCGTACCAGCCTCCCCGGACAGGTGCCGGAATGTGGCGACTAGGGGCTTTTCACAGTAACTTCATTGAAGCTTACTCGTGACAATAAGCGATTTTCATTTTCATTTTCATTTTTCATTTCAACTAAATGGTGACCATCAATTGAGTAAGTGCACTGTCCGTCACATGATTACAGGATAACAGAGACCTCAAGGTCTGTTGCTTAATTGAATATTTTATATCACGCAGAATTATAGATAGAATACATAGAACAGTACAGCACAGAACAGGCCCTTCGGCCCTCGATGTTGTGCCGAGCAATGATCACCCCACTTAAACCCACATGACCCATATACCCGTAACCCAACTAACCCTACACTACGGGCAATTTAGCATGGCCAATCCACCTAACCCGCACATCTTTGGACTGTGGGAGGGAACCGGAGCACCCGGAGGAAACCCACGCACACACGGGGAGGACGTGCAGACTCCACACAGACAGTGACCCAGCTGGGAATCGAACCTGGGACCCTGGAGCTGTGAAGCATTGATGCTAACCACCATGCTACCGTGAGGCCCCTATTCTGTCAGTTCCTTTTGAAGTAGTCACTTGAAAGTGTTGCACAACGATACCAATGCAATGAAGTATTTCCTTATGAACATAACAGAGGCTCAAATGGAAAAAACTCCAAAAATTCCAAAGGATTTGCATGCATTTCAAGAATGATATGCCTTGCTGAAGAACATATTGTTTTGTTGTTGAGTACAATTCTTGTAACTTCAGGCACTTGGCTTTTAACATTACCATCTATCTAAACAAGATCCTAATAGTTTTCTTGGCAATGATCCTTCACTGTCTTGTTAAGACTCATTGTACATACCCTAAAGGCTCCATAGCTCATTTCCATAAGGTATAACATCTCTATTCGAAGCCATGAACGTGAACTCTTGACATCTGTGGCAATAGATTCAAACTATTAATTGCCAAAACACAGATCTTTGCTTCGGAATTCCTTTTCAGAAGACATCCATTGGGAGAGGCAGTGACCAATGCATTTTTTTTTCTCTCTGAATGTTCTAATACCATTTTTCTGCAGTTCAAAAGAACACAAGGAAAGCTCAATAAATCTCTTAGGATTAAAGAGTTAGCAGAAGCCTGCAGGCAGAGATGGAAATCAGTTGAGGTTGAGTCAAACAACTGCAATGCCAGTTGGTTCAGCCATTGTAAAATAAATTGCAACAAGAATAAGATCAAGGGGGCTTTTTCATAACAGTACTAGTGTCTCATAATATTTTCAGTGCTCACGTATAGGGCCCCAGACGTGCAATGACTTTGGTTTATGTCTACAATGTGCCATGTGGACTGATATCAGGCTCTTCTTAGTCAGTACAAACTGTGACAGTTTTTTGAGGTCTCCATAAAGTATAGGAAGTGGTTTTAGAAAGCAGTTAAATGCATTGGATACACTGTTCTCATGAGGAATCGAAATATCATAAACTTTAACAAATAAACATTTTTTTTACCTCAGGACCCGTAAAGAATTGGGTTTCTCTGTACAATTGACTTTGAATAAACAACTATTTTCCTTTCAACATTTTCTGTGTCGAGGCTTCAAATGCCTGAACTTGTCAACTGGATTGCCTCATCACAGCGGGACACTGCTCTTGAATATAGGAAATGTTAAAAGGTCTGCTAAATTTGTTTTCGATTATTTGAATGGAAGTGCAGACAGGAAAATATTCTGCCTTGATGGGATTTACAATGGCGTGTACAGAGGTAATCGCAAGAGGTCAGGATTACAACCAGACACACTTGACTTTACAGGTAATGCCATTTGGTGTTCAGGTGATCAACAGCAAGCATCCAGAATTAGACACCATCAATGCCAAAATAAGACACCATCATTGATCAAATCTCTGATATTCAACAAGTCAAGTGTATAATCATTTGGGATGGCAGCATTTAAAATAATGCCCTGTTCTTCCAGTCACTTCCAGTAAAATCACACAAATCCATCCTTTTCAATTCAGTGTAAAGTTGGCAAGCGAGTGGTAAGGGGAGTAGTACTAATACAATCAGTATGGTGTCCTCTGTAAAGATGCCTGATGATAGATCAGGTTGCAATGTGGAGCAAGTCATATATTTGATGAAGCTAACGAGTGTCACTATTGTTGAAGCTGTTGATTTCGATCAGTTCAGACCTCCAGAGACTTGTGGCATTCCTGGTGATGCAGTAAATTGATGTTGTGTCAGCATCACATATAGGACATGATAATCGCTAGCCATTGATTATACATACTGAGCTAACTTCAGCAAAACAATGTAGGAAGAAACAAAGTGTGACAGCATGAACATTGAGAGTACCTACTTTGGAATGCAACATTTTTTGGCCATTGTTATTATGTTATTACTGTACTTACAAAACAATGCAAAGTAATACGTTCTAGAACTAATTAACGGGGAAATTTTAAAACAAATTGTATTGTTAAATGAAGTTAAGCACACAAATTACTGTAAAGCTGACAGGTGCTTCATGCGGGCAAACATGGAAAAGGGGGAAAAAAGATTAGCTACCTTGACAAGACAGTCACAAGTACTTCTCCAAAATGAACAGGTGACTTGCATATTCCTGATGAGCTAATATTGACTTCTACAAATCACTTACTTGAATTATAATAGGCTTGCAGTCGCCGAAATAGCATAATATGCTGTCCACTTTTATGGCATTGTAAATAGTGGAGTTCAAATTAATCACATTCATGCTTACTTCAGCATTTTGGGGATGAAAAACTAATAACCTTCTTTTGGAATGACAATTTAGGAATTTTCTTTGCATCACCTGTCTTTATGCTGTGGTGTAGCCTGCAAAGCGTGCAGATAGTTGAAATGTAATTGGAAGCTAACAATCATGCTTGGTGGCACGGTGGCACAGTGGTTAGCACTGCTGCTTAAAAGCAGCAGTGATCCGGGTTTGATTCACGGCTCAGGTGACTGTGGAGGTTGCGTGTTCTCCCTGTTTCTGCTGGTTGCCTCCCATAGTTCAAAGATGTGCTGTTAGGTCAGGGGTGGGCAAACTTTTCCGTGCAAGGGCCACATTCAGAAATTCACAATTCACAAAGGGCCGCATAGTATATTAAGTAAAATAATTACTTCACCCGGTTATGATTCTGGGCGCCTCATATAGAACATAGAACAGTACAGCACAGAACAGGCCCTTCAGCCCTCGATGTTGTGCCGAGCAATGATCACCCTACTCAAGTCAACGTATCCACCCTATACCAGTAAGTAACCCAACAGCCCCCCCCCCCCCCCCCCCCCCCCCCCCATTAACCTTAAAAAAAAAATTTTTTTTTTTAAAGTTTTTTTTAATGACTTGGTGGGCCGCAGAAATACCTTTGGCGGGCCGTAGTTTGCCCACCCCTGTGTTAGGTGGATTGGCCATGCTAAAATTGCCCCTTAGTGTCCAAAGATGTGTAGGCGAGATGCGGTTATGGGGATAGGGCAGGGGAGTGGGCCTAGCTAGGTAGCGTGCTCTTTCAGAGGATCAGTGCACACTTGATGGGTGGAGTGACCTCTTCCTGCACTGTTTCTATTCTATGGTGTGAAAGAAATACAATGAGTTGGCAATCTTGGGCGAAATTCTCCCCTACTCGGCGGGGCGGGGGTCCCGGCGTAGCGGAGTGGCGCCAACCACTCCGGCGTCGGGCCTCCCCAAAGGTGAGGAATTCTCCGCACCTTTAGAGGCTAGGCCCGCGCCGGAGTGGCTCCCGCTCCGCTGATGGCACCAAAACTGGCGCCAACGGCCTTTGGTGCTACGCCGCCCGTCGTTGGGGCCGGCCAAAAGGCCTTTGCCGGTCCGCGCATGCACCATAGTGTCAGCGGCCGCTGACGTCCCCACCGCGCATGCGCGGTGGATGGGGTCTCTTCCGCTTCCGCCATGGTGGAGGCCGTGGCGGCAGCGGAAGAAAAAGAGTGCCCCCACGGCACTGGCCCGCCCACCGATCGGTGGGCCCCGATCGCGGGCCAGGCCACCGTGGGAGCACCCCCCGGGGTCCGATCGCCCCGCGCCCCCTCCCCAGGACCCCGGAGGCCCGCTCGCACCGCCAGTCCTGCCGGCACAGAGGTGATTTAAACCACGTCCGCGGGATTGGCCTGACAGCGACGGGACTTCGGCTCATCGTCATTCCTTCTGTTTAAAATTCAAGTAAGTTACCTCAGAAATAAATTACATTTGTAATCTTATGTCATCACATTTGTCGCTTTGTCATGGGAAGTACGTTGATGAGATGGACAACATTTCATCACTGCCTTGGCAATATGTGGTTGCTGCCAGAACCTGTTTGTCAAAAGGAAGCATTGAGCCTCAGAGACAGACTGTGGTTACAAATACTGCATATCAATATTGTGCAAAGGAGGAATTTTTGAGCGCTTGTGGGGCTGCACTTCCTGCATGTGATTAACAGGGCTGTTCCGTGGGAAAATAGTCTGCCAGCCTCATTTGTTTCCTAATGGTGAGCTGCAGGTGCCAACCATAGCTCCAAGCTTGCCTGAGGCAAGGTAAGTGACAAGGAGAATGTGAGAAAGTGGGAGGAAATCGGGTGGGATAGGAGGCGAGGGTGGGGGTGGGCTGGGGAGGGTGATGAGTAGAAGCTGGCCGTCATCTACAAATATTATGTGGCACCTGGAGAACCACTCCTCCTCCTAATGGCTTCACAGAAACAGAACTAAAAAAAATTAAAGCATTCCTGTCCAACACCTGCCTCAATGGTCCATTTAAGGACAGCTGATTTGGCTTCAAATAGCTCAGGAAAGCAATCGCAATATGCTTCCCTCATCCCCAAAATAAGTTGCAAAGGAGACCTCAGAAATACACGAGCCCCACCCCCAGCCCCTATTCAGATTTGCACAGAATCGAATTCCTGTTCCGCATAGGTGCCCAGGATGCCTGTGGAAGAGTTTTTACTAGTTTGGCGGATGTCAAAATCCCAACACAGAATGAACAGGTGGAAACTAACCTCCACATTGCACACATGGGCACAATTGTAATGCTGGTGCCATGGCATGATTCAATTTCCAGACTATAGTATATACGCATTCTGATAGTGATGGGGGAATGAACGGTTGATGGGGGCAGAATAACTGCAGAAACCTGTCTGAACCAATAAGTGGATTGGAAGTTATCTGCAAATCTGAAGAAGCTTGAGTCAATGAAAGGAGAAAAGAGAAAGCACTGATGCAGATTGAAGGAGATGTCCTGGAAGGCAGGATAAAATAATTGAGAAACTATACATTATCCATCGATCATTTCAGTGTCTGGGAGAAAATTAATGCTTACTTTTGAAGGCAATCACAGAAAGTCTCAATTTGAAGTGTACCACCTCAGGCGCAATTCTCAATAAGGTGCTTTCCATAATAATGGTGAGCGATCACACGTTAATTGTAATCAAGAATGAGATGACCAAAAGAATAATAATGTGGAATGTTAACAATATTTGTCAGAGTGTCAGACTGAAAACTGCCGTGTATCTGCCCAGATGCACAGCCGAGTTTTCAGACCAGTTTTTCTGGCACTTAGTGCACAGAAATTCTGCGGGTGTAGTTTATGCTGTCACTCTGGTGGAGCGGGGCCTGATAGAGCCGGCCTTACCGGCTTCACAGAGATGGGGTGCAACCTTTATAGGGCGACTCGATCTGCACTGAAAATAAAGTCCCCCCCAACTCTCCTATGGACATGGCCCTGCAATGGCGTTACCAGGGGCCTCCTCCTCCACCCATCACCCCCAAACATGGAAGTATCAGGGGCTCTCCATTCCCCCCCCCCCCCCCCCCCCCCCCCCGGCCCACCACCACACAAGTATCAGGGGCACCCCACCTACAGACCTAAGCCCCCCACAACATGCATAAGGGGACACACTTCCATGGAGCTCCCCAAAGGTCATACCCTGGCAAAGTGCCCATTTGTGTCAGAGGGCAGTGCCCATTTGTGCCAAGGGAAGTGCCAATCTGTGCAAGGGGGCAGTGCCAGAGGGAAATGCCAGGGAACTTCCCGGGCAGGTCCCTCTACCCCAGGGGCTATGCTTACCTTGGCGTGCCCAGTGGCTTTTACTCAACTGATTCCTGTTTTTATATACCTATTATAAAGCTATCACCCACTGAGGACCTTAATGGACAGGAGTGAACATGTTAACAAGGAGAACCAAACAGAGTAAGTGGGAATCGATCTTTTCTGATAGTTTTGGATCGTTTGGAAGAAAACTATTTAATTCATTTTAACATTACTGCTTTATCTCAGAGTTTTGACTCCTATTGAAATGTGTTGTTCTTTGAAGAACATGATTTTGGCGTGCTCATTCCTGTCAATCAGAATCCTCAGTACTCAATTCTGTTTTGTCTGATTCACTGGTGCTGTGGGAAACTCAAGTCTACTGTTCTGTCTTTATTTTTGTTATGTCTGTACATGATACAGTGACAGTTAGCTCATTGTTGTGTGAACTCCAGCAATAAGCCTCTCTCCTCCCTGGCTCTGCTGTCTGTGGAGTAAAATAAATTAAGATTATATTTCTCCATTTAAATTGCTGGTTCTGATGTTTTGAGAATGGTAATCTCACACAACTGTCTACTCCCCAGAGCTCCAGATTAAAAAGGAGTATTCCGATAAACATGAGTGAAGGTCACGAAAAACAGATCAAATCAATTTCAAAAGGGAATTAAATGAATGATTGGGAGTGGTGAGCATTGCAGGACCATATAGAAGGAGCAGGGGAGGGGACTAATTGGATAGTTGTGTAGCCAGCAGAGGTGTGATGGGCCAAATGGCCTCCTGTGATGTGGATTCTCAGATTTTCGGTCACTTATGAATGCAGCAATAATTAGCTGCCATTTATACAGACATCAAGTGCAAGTTGGGGAGTTAGCTGGCCATAGGTGTGACTTAGTCAGCATCTTTGGTGAATTACTAGAATCCACATTAATTTATGTTTAAGGAGGGGTTTGAGGCAGAAGTTTCAGACAGTACACCTGAATCGGCTAAAAACCCTGTCATCTATGAAGGAAAGAATGAAAGGAGGGTACATGTTGAGGAGGTCATAAATTGAGAAGCCAAGGGTTCAGTATGGAATATAGGAGTGGAGGATATCTCAGACATTGGATGGAGGCTGACTGGGAAGGGATTATAGATGATGGAATCATTTTGAAATGGGTGATTGGTAGACAGTGTAAATTAATGAGGTTTCTAGTGGTCCAATTTAAGGAAAACAAGGATATGGGTGGCAGAATTTTCAAAGTTGGATGACGCATTGAAACCTGTAAAGGGGGTGGGGGTGGGTGGGGTCTCCAGAAATGTAGATCGGGAGACAACAAATAGATTAGAGTTTTGGCTGTGATGAGAGAGAAAATGAAGGTGATCATTAACAATCTGACAGGTAAGGAACTGTAAGGCTTCATTAAGAAAACCTTAGGTAGCACGGGGCACCTGGGGCAGCACGGTAGCATAGTGGTTAGCATAAATGCTTCACAGCTCCAGGGTCCCAGGTTCGATTCCCGGCTGGGTCACTGTCTGTGCGGAGTCTGCACGTCCTCCCCGTGTGTGCGTGGGTTTCCTCCGGGTGCTCCGGTTTCCTCCCACAGTCCAAAGATGTGCGGGTTAGGTGGATTGGCCATGCTAAATTGCCCGTAGTGTCCTAAAATGTAAGGTTAAGGGGGGGTTGTTGGGTTACGGGTATAGGGTGGATACGTGGGTTTGAGTAGGGTGATCATTGCTCGGCACAACATCGAGGGCCGAAGGGCCTGTTCTGTGCTGTACTGTTCTGTGTTCTGTGAGTGTATTATTAACTTGTGGAAAATCCAAAATTTACAGAGCTGGAATCGGGAAACTAAACATTAAGGATCAAATTCCTTTGACAGCAGGGCAGCACGGTAACACAAGTGGATAGCACTGTGGCTTCACAGCGCCAGGGTCCCAGGTTCGATTCCCCATTGGGTCACTGTCTGTGCGGAGTCTGCACATTCTCGCCGTATCTGTGTGGGTTTCCTCCGGGTGCTCCGGTTTCCTCCCACAGTCCAAAGACGTGCAGGTTAGGTGGATTGGCCATGCTAAATTGCCCTTAGTGTCCAAAATGGTTCGGAGGGGTTATTGGGTTACGGGGATAGGGGAGAAGTGAGGGCTTAAGTGGGTCGGTACAGACTCGAAGGGCTGAATGGCCTCCTTCTGCACTGTATGTTCTGTGTGTGTGTTCTGAGATGGCATTATAGACATTTAGAAATGATTGGCAGAGGAGAAACTGAGCAGAATTAATATAACAAGATCTGTAGGAGAAATCCATGTACGCTTTTACTTGACTGGGACTCAGCCTTGTGACAAAATGGAGATTACTTTGTGAAATGTGCAGCTTTTGACAATATCGCTGGCATACAATCTGTTATGGGCGGGAAATTAAACTGGGATCAAATAAAATAAAAAGGGGAATTGATAAGAGCATCTGTCTTAAGGTGTTTTGATTTGATTTATTATTGTCATATGTATTAGTATATGGGCAGCACGGTGGCACAGTGGTTAGCATTGCTGCCTACGGCGCTGAGGACCCGGGTTCGAATCCCGGCCCTGGGTCACTGTCTGTGTGGAGTTTGCACATTCTCCCCGTGTCTGCGTGGGTTTCGCCCCCACAACCCAAAAGATGTGCAGGATAGGTGGATTGGCCACGCTAAATTGCCCCTTAATTGGAAAAAATAATTGGGTACTCTAAAAATATGTATTAGTGTACAGTGAGAAGTATTGTTTCTTGCATGCTGTACAAACAATGCATACCGTACATAGGGAAGGAAGGAGAGACTGCAGAATATAATGTTACATTATCGCAAGGTGCAGAGAAAAGATCAACTTAATACGAGGTAGGTCCATTCAAAAGTCTGATGACAGTAGGGAAGCAGCTCTTCTTGAGATGGTTAGTACGTGACCTCAAACTTTGCTATCTTTTTCCTGATGGAAGAAGGTGGAAGAGAGTGGGCGAGATTCTCCGCAAATGCGGAGAATCGTAAAGGCTGCCGTGGGACAGGCTGTGACCCACGGCAGCCTTCACACCCACTTCCGGTGCCGATTCTCACCCCCGAATGGGGCTAGGAGCGCGGCCCCATGCGTCACGGCGGCTGACGTGGCCAATGACGTCAGCCGTGCATGCGCAGGTTGGACAACGCCAACCCGCGCATGCGCAGTTGGCGTCTTTTCCCCCAGCCGCCCTGCAAGACGTGGCGGCTTGATTTTGCGGGGCGGCGGAGGGAAAAGAGTGCGTCCGTTACGGACGCACGGCCCGCGATCGGTGGGCACCGATCGCGGGCCTATGGCCCCCTTGGCACGCCCGTGGTACTGCCGTGCCAATCGGGCCCCCAGATGCCCCAAACGGGCATCTAGCGCCCGTTTCACGATGGCAACGAGCAGGTGTGTTTGCTGCCGTGTTGAAACGGGCGTGAAGGCCCAGCCGCTCGGCCCATCGGCCTCGGAGAATCGCCGCTCGCCGTTTTTTACGTAACATCAAAGGGAAAACATGATATATATAAGCTATATAGAGTGATTATGAGTTAGTACCAGAGGCTTATGGACAAAATTCTTGAAATGTAAGAAAATAGTCTGGACTGACCTATATTGAATCTGAAAAGTTAAGTGATTTTGATAGGTGGGTGAGAGCATTAAAAATAGAAGGAACCTATGATGCTCTTAGAGAAGTGATTCTGTTGGAAGAATTCAAAGATTTGTTGACTGTAGTAATAAGAACTCATGTGGAAGAACAAAGAGTTAAAACTACGAGGCAAGTCTCAGAGCTTGCTGATCACTATGAATCAGTTCATAGGTTTAATCCTTTTTTCCAAACACACTTTTAAGTGGGAATGTGCAAGAAAAGTCATTCAAGCAAGAGAGGGAGTGGTTGAAAATTCCAAGGAGTCTTCACTTCAAAGCAAAAGAGAAGTTGCATTAGATGCATTCATTGTAATAGACTGGGCCATGCAAAACCATTATGCTGGTTAAAATTTGAAAGCCAGTTGGAGCTATAAGTCTTAAAAAAGGAAATATTAATTCAGAGACTGGAGAAGAAGGGAAGCTGGTTAGGTTTGCACACAGTGACGAAGAAACAATAGCAGTGAATGAAGAGGTGAAAATATGTGCACAACATGTACAGGGGTAGAGTGAACAACAGGTGGCTGATGTGTTTCAGGATTTTGTATATCAAGGGAAAGTTTTTTCATGTTTACAAAATGGAATGGGGAAAGATATTAAAATTTGAAGAAATACAGGAGGGAGTCGTATATGCCGGGGGACAAAGATACATGTCGCTCAATAGCGATATTGAATGAAGTGGTTTTGGTCGGCCGTATTCATGGAGAGATAAAAAAAATTATCTGGTGAAAGTAAACTTAAAGAGTAGCTTGATGGTGGGAGAAGCAATTGTAGGAATGGCAGAAACATTGCCTATTGCAGGGATACAAGTAATTTAGGGAATTATATAGCTGGATCACAGAGAAAAGATATCCACTGTGGTTGAACAGCCGGTGGAAAATCAAGCTGCAGAAAAATTGCAATTGGACCATCCTGGGGTATTTCTTGGTTGTGTAATAACAAGATCGTGGACACATAAGATGAGACAAGTGAAAGAGGAGTTAAGTACAGAGGTTCAATTTCGGGCTTGGGTGACTTTCTGTGTGGAGTTTGCACGTTCTCCCCGTGTTTGCGTAGGTTTTCACCAGGTCCTTCAGGTTCCTCCCACAGCTCAAAGATGTGCAGGTCAAGGGGATTGGCCATGCCAAATTGCCCCTTAATGTCCAAAGATGTGCAGGTTAGGTGCATGACCTACCTGGGAGGGTGCACTTTCAGAGGATTGGTGCAGATTCAATGGACCAAATGATCTCCTTCTGCACTGTAGGGACTCTATGGGTAACTCCCATGGATGGGAAAAGTGAGATAAAGTTATCTGATATTGGGCTATATTCTCTTGCCAGAAATGAATCACCTCACTATCCCTTGCCATGCAAATTTATGCATGACAGGAATTGCAAGGGATTCCCTCATGAATTCTGCTATCAGGCCGCCATTTTGAGTGGTCAGCTTGACAGTAAGGCCCAGCAGCTAGACTCCCTTCCCTCACAACACAAATCCTGCTCCCACCACCATGGGAATTACTGGGTCACCCTATGCACACATGAGGATGACCTGACCCCCCTCCCAATGGACTTCCATTAGAGAATCCCATTACAGAGACCCGCTATAATAGAGACCGCTATCTAACAGGGACCCCTCTCTAAAATGGAATCCTGCCTGGAGGTTAAAGAGCAGTTCAGACAAAACAGTGAAAAAAAATCACTGCTTTAAAAACACTTGCCCCTCACAGCTGTTGCATCAGGCAGAGAAAGCAGCTGCTGTAACTTCCTAGAAAGTAAAAGCCACATCGCCAGGGTTTAAACTCCTTCATATTCTTTGATCTGCAAGGCTTTTATTCACATCAATGAGAAATAGTTTTTGCTAGGCTGTAATTGACAGATTCCAGATAGCCAGGTGCCTTAATTGTTTAATTTGAATTCCCTTCACGCTTGAATGAATCTTAAGTATCCTGCTGTGAAACCAACCACAATGTTTATAAACATCTAGCCATGATTGCCATCACATGACCACATCAAACGCAGTAACATGCTGTCTGCTGAGAAAAAGAGCACAGCCGCGAAAGGAAGCAATGACTGACAGGAGAGCACAGACTAGTAGTTTTGTAGCAGATGAGAAAGTGCTAGTGTTATTACCTGTATCGGTTGCACCACTGAAAGCTAGATTTAGTGGACCATATCCAATTGAAAGGAAACGGAGTGAAGTAAATTATCTGATCCACTCAACAGACAGATTTAAATCTCACAGAGTATGTCATATTAACGTGCTTACTGGGTATTGGGATAGATGAGATAAGTACCAGCAGGAGAAGAGGAGGTGTTATATTCTGAATGACTTCCCTTTAATTTATTTGGGTAATGCGGAAGTACTGGGAAATTTAAACCACTGGGTAAGTTATCGTGCAGATAAGAGCTGAGGTGAATTGGAAGAGTTATTACAGTCCCATAAATGTATCTGTGGGAATAGATTAGGTAGAACCGAGACAGCGATGTAGATGTGGAGGAAACAGTTCCAATAAAGCAACATCTATATAGGTTAAATGCAGTAATGTTTTCACAAGAACAAAAGGAAATTGAATATATATTGAATTGAGTTCTAGTGATTGAGGTGCACCCATCATAATGGTGCCAAAGCTAAATGGAACACAAAGACTTTGTGTGGACTACAGGAAAGTGAACATCGTCACCAAGAGGGAATTGCTTCCAATGCCATGGTTGGAGGATTGCATTGAAAGTGTTGGACAATCTAAATTCATCACAAAACTAAACTTGCTAAAGCGATATCGGCAAGTACCTTTATCTGAGAGGGCAAAGAATCTCAGCGCTCATGACATCAAATGGACTTTATGAATTTAAAGTTATTATGAAAAACGCACCCACAATATTTCAGAGACGAACGAATAAAGCTATTCAAGGGATGAGTCACTGTCCATGGACACTAACAACGTCGAGTTGTTTAATGACAGTTGGGAAGAACATCTGCAACACCTAAAGAACTGTTTGAACTCTTAAAAGAAGTAATCTCGGCATCAATTTGGCAAAAAGCAAATTTGCTAAAGGTCAGATTTCACATTTAACACATATCGTAGGACATGGTGAGATGGCTCCAAAAGATACGAAAATGCAGACCATTTTGGATATTCCACAACTTACAAGACAAGAGATTTTAAGATTTCTGGGGATGAATGGATTTTATTGTAAGTTTATGTTGAACATTAGCATTGTGGTAGCACCACTAACAGAACTCTTGAAGAAGAACACAAAATTTATCTGGATGGAGAACTGCCAAACTGCATTCATACATTTGGGGTAGCACAGTAGTTAGCACTGCTGCCTCACAACGCCAGGGACGGGGGTTCAATTCCGGTCTTGAGTGACTGTCTGTGTTACATTTGCACATTCTCAACATGTCTGTATGGGTTTCCTCCGGGTGCTTCGGTTTCCTCCCACAGTCCAAAAACGTGCAGCTTAGGTGGGTTGGCCATGCTAAATTGGCCGTTGGTGTCCCGGGATGTGTAGGTGAGGTTATCAGGGGTTATTGGGATAAGGTGGGGTTGTGTGCTTGGGTGGAATGCTCTTTCAAAGGGTTTGTGCAGTCACAATGGGCCAAATGGCCTCCTTCTGCACTGAAGTGATTCGATGATTCTATTTTTAAAAATGTATTGTCAACAGCACCAGTGTTAGCCACACCGAATTATGACAAATAGTTTAAACTGTCTGTGGATGCGAGTAACATTGGTGTGGGGGCTGTGTTGTTACAGGAAAATGTACTTGGAATTGAGAAGCCTTTGGGGTATTTCTCAACTAAATTAAATCTTCATCAGTAGAAATATTCTACAATTGAAAAAGAGATTTTGTGCGTGATTTTACCAAATGAAACTATGTCCAATAGCGAGCACGTTTAGCCGTGTGTTTCCCGGTGCTCATAGTGCCGAGAAACACAATGCTCTCTAACATGACTCCGGTTAGACTATGAACATAGAACGTAGAA
Organism: Scyliorhinus canicula; assembly: GCF_902713615.1. NCBI lineage: Eukaryota > Metazoa > Chordata > Chondrichthyes > Carcharhiniformes > Scyliorhinidae > Scyliorhinus > Scyliorhinus canicula. The sequence goes on from NC_052164.1 coordinate 28,506,934, forward strand.
TTTACAAAGAACAAACAAGGAACAAAGAAAAGTACAGCACAGGAACAGGCCCTTCGACCCTTCAAGCCTGTGCCGACCATGCTGCCCATCTAAACTAAAATCTTCTATACTTCCGGGGTCCATATCCCTCTATCCCATCCTATTCATGTATTTGTCAAGATGCCCCTTAAACGTCACTATTGTCCCTACTTCCACCACCTCCTCCGGCAGCGAGTTCCAGGCAACCACTACCCTCTGTGTAAAAGACTTGCCTCGTACATCTCCTCTAAACCTTGCCCCTCGCACCTTAAACCTATGCCCCCTAGTAATTGACCCCTCTACTCTGCGAAAAAGTATCTGACTATACACCCTGTCTATGCCCCTCATACGTTTGTAGACCTCTATCAGGTCGCCCCTCAACCTCCGTCGTTCCAGTGAGAACAAACCAAGTTTATTCAACCTCTCCTCATATCTAATGCCTTCCATACCAGGCAACATCCTGGTAAATCTCTTGTGCACCCTCTCTAAAGCCTCCACATCCTTCTGGTAGTGTGGCACCAGAATTGAACACTATACTCCAAGTGCGGCCTAACTAAGGTTCTATACAGCTGCAACATGACTTGCCAATTTTTATACTCAATGCCCCCGCCAATGAAGGCAAGCATGCTGTATGCCTTCTTGACTACCTTCTCCACCTGTGTTGCCTCTTTCAGTGACCTGTGGACCAGTACACCTAGATTTCTCTGACAACTCAATACTCGTGAGGGTTCTACTATTCACTGTATATTCCCTACCTGCATTAGACCTTCCAAAATGCATGAACTCACATTTGTCCGGATTAAACTCCATCTGCCATCCCTCCGCCCAGGTCTCCAAACGATCCAAATCCTGCTGTATCCTCTGACAGTCTTCATCGCTATCCGCAATTCCACCAACCTTTGTTTTGTCCGCAAACTTACTAATCAGTTACATTTTCCTCCAAATCATTTATATATACTACGAACAGCAAAGGTCCCAGCACTGATCCCTGCAGAACACCACGAGTCACAGCCCACCAATCAGAAAAACACACTTCCATTGCTACTCCCTGCCTTCTATGACCTAACCAGTTCTGTATCCATCTTGCCAGCTTACCTCTGATCCCGTGTGACTTCACCTTTTGTACCAGTCTGCCATGAGGGACCTTGTCAAACATCCACTGCCCAACCTGCATCAATCATCTTTGTGACCTCCTCGAAAAACTCTATCAAGTAAGTGAGATATGACCTCCTATTCACAAAATCGTGCCGCCACCGTTCTACAGTGCAGAAGGAGGCCATTCGGCCCATCAAGTCTGCACGGACCGACTTAAGCCCTCACTTCCACCCTATCCCCGTAACCCAATAACCCCTCATAACCTTTTTGGTCATGAAGGGCAATTTATCAAGGCCAATCCGCCTAACCTGCTCGTCATTGGACTGTGGGAGGAAACCGGAGCACCCGGAGGAAACCCATGCAGACCCGAGGAGAACATGCAGACTCTGCATAGACAGTTACCCAGCGGGGACTCGAACCTGGGACCCTGGCGCTGTGAAGCCACAGGGCTATCCACTTGAGCTACCGTGCTGCCCATAGATATGGGCCTCAGTGGGCAATGTGCAGCCGAGGCCGCACTTAGTCACATTGCCTGCGCTGAGGAGCCCCACTCGTCAAATCTCCCCAGCGCAAAGAGAGATTGGGGCACTACTTTTAGCCCCCACTCGACTCTCCCCCCCCCCCCCCCAGCCCTGACCCACTGTAATAGGGTCCCCAGGGCCACCCTCATCTCCCCACACCTACACAAGCCAACCCATGCCTGACCTCTGCCATGCAAAAATGCCCCGCCACTTGGCAGTTCCACCTGGGCAACTTGGCAGTGCCTGGCTGCCATCCAGGTGGCACTGCTGGTGTGTCAGGTGGGCACTGCCAACTGTCACAGTACCAAGTTGGCAGTGCCAATATACCCATGTGGCAATAGCAGTGCCAAGACACCGCCATGTTCAGAGGCCATGCACCTGCACACCTCCAATCCCCTGGGAGACCCCTATGAGAGCCGTTCCATCTGGTCCCCATTGGTGGAGGCCAACACTGAACAGTGCTCGCCTGAGATCACCAAGGTGAAGGGGATAGATTCTAACACCTTGGTTATCTCAGGGAACTACATATTAGAGTGAGACTAGCAATGTGGCCAGTACATCGTGCCTTTTATGTTTGATATTTGCATGACAAAATTTTGAAAATAATATTGCCAGCAATTCAGCACAAACAATTGTATATCCAGACCATAATCTCCTAAAATTCTGGAGAGGTTTTAAAATCCAAGCATTAGGTTATTTAGATCGAGTTTGTTACCACAACTGTTTAATTTGAAAATTATTCATATGGCTGAGAAAGAAAACATCATTGCTGATGCATTGTTATGAGTGTAAAAGAGACTATTGGGAACCTTGGGTGTGATCTACCCAGATGAGGACAGAGTCCATTGCGTGCAAGATTATCCAGGTGTTTCCCAGAGAAACACCCCGCTATCTAAGGCCCATCCTTAGATTTGTAAATGGTGTCCCAGTTTCTCGAGCCCCTGACGTGACCCCTGAACCCTCTCCTATGCCCTAACTCACAAGAAGGGGGTCCCTGAGCTCCTCACACCCATCCACACCTGTGCAGGACACCTCCCGGCTGGATTACCATCACACAGAATATGGCAGCCTCGCACGTTGGCAGTGCTAGGCTGGCACACAGGTGACACTGCCAGGGTGCCACTCTGACACTGCCAGAGAGCCAAGCTGGCACTTCCAGGCAGGCACCAGCAGTGCCAGGGTACCACCCTGCCCAGAGGATGTGCACCAGGGGCCACCAATCCCCTAGGAGACCCCCTGGAGTGTTGTTCCGTCTGGTCCCTGTAGTGACCAGCACTCGTCCAAGGCTCCACGTGGGGGTTAGATCCCATTCCTTGGTTAGATCTTGGGAATGCATATTACAGTGAGATCAGCTGTCTCACTCTAATATGCAGATTTTCCAGAAGGTGATCCCGCCCACAATGGTCAAGATTCACATTGCAACGTCCCACATGATCACATTAGATCTCACGAGGCATGGCAATTCGGGTAGATGCTGGAAGTGAGATCTCTGGCATCTACCAGTCATGTTGCGCCACGGAGTGCTGCCGTGTCGGGACCGATAGACCCCACCCCTTGCATGTCAATACTTTGGGGTATATTTTATGTTAATGCATGTCTTTAAATCTTTATAATGTTAGATAAGGTAGAAATGATAAATAGTTGATAAATTAAATTGTCTTTCAAATTATGACTTTTCATTTGGAAAAATATGGAAGGTATTAAGAATTGGGGAAAAGTAGGATTAAAAAATGAAATTAGGATGCAATTAAATAAAAAGGGGAAATGATAAGGGCAGCTGTCTGAGGGAGTGTTTTGCTATTTAGCATACCAGTGAGAAAAGCAAGTATTCACCTATGTGGCAAGGAGAAAATAATAGGGTGTAGAAGAGGTACCTTCAAAGGGGAGGGATAAGAAGAACTGGCACCTATATGCTAAAAGCCGGGCCACAGGGTGGGTAACATCAAAGGGGAAGAATGATGTATCCATAGCACCATAACTGGAGAGAGAGGCACAGTAGCAGCAGCTACCATTACAGTCACACCCAGCTGCAGAAAACAGTCTGCCCTGAAAACAAGTTATTGCTAAAGGAGCAGTCAGTTAAAATCCAAAACTCGAACCAGGAAGATTACGCCTTCAGTGAAACCAAAGACGGTTTTCCCAAATGTGGGCAAACAACTTGTGCATGGTAATTACCTGCTGGATTTAGTTCATAAGAGTTGTACAATATTGGATGTCATTTGGAATCAAGGGGTGTCTCAGAGTTCAGGAAAAATAGGTAGTTTGGAACAAAGGGGTGACTTAATGAGATACTGTGCATGAATAGCCATCATTGTAAAGAGCCATCGGACTCGAAACGTTAGCTCTTTTCTCTCCTACAGATGCTGCCAGACTTGCTGAGATTTTCCACCATTTTCCCTTTCATTGTAGTTAAGTATACTTTTGTAGAGTATTATAGTCCTTTGTGTCATGTGTCTTTCTTCTACATTGATAAATATTCTTTATTAATTGATAACACATCAAATTAAAAATATAGATCACTAAGAACCGATGTTCCAAGTTCCCCTTCTGGGCTTTGGGATAACCGCGCATTTAACATCAGCGGGGTTCTTAACACAAACAAGAATCAATCAGTTTTAAGAAGGTTTCTCCTTTAACCACATGACAGGTAACACTGAGGAAGAACACTGTTTGGAGGTGAAATTAATCATACCAAACCACTGGGTTGAAATGACAAGTCAGTCATAGCTGGTGGGGCTTCAGTAACTGACATATACTCTGATCATCAGGATATATTCTGTTTAGAATGGAAAACTTCTACAAATGAGAGCAAATAACTGACCAAAAGGTTTTGGAACATGTGCTTCCAGTGAGGACTTTGCTTGTATTAATTCCTTTTGGTGAATTTTAAGAGAATTGCAGACTTTGTGTTTAATCATTTAGTGTTTAACCTAATCTAAGATTTTTGTTTGATTTCTCCGCCTTTCTGAAAGATGCATTTTCAAGCCTAATAAGACACAGCAGTTCAGCTGTAATCCAGGGTTTATGTTTAGAGCCACATCTAACAGTTTCGGAAGGGATACAGTTTTTCATTACCAAATGAAATAGACTGAAAAGTAACTCCAGGCAATACTGACAGAACCAGACACCCAGGCGATCGAGACATCATGAGATAGGATTTCACAGATCTTACGCCATTGAGTTTCAATATTCTAACGAACTAATGTAGAAAGAGGAGAAGGTAGAACAGAAAAGTTGGAAAAGAATCAAAGTTAAGTTGAAGGGACATACAGGATTATAGGACCAAGGTTGCAAAAGCCATCAGTTACTGTTTTCTGACTTTAACACAGAAGCAGATTTGTTTGCAATCGGGCTCTAAATGTGCTTGTTATCAGATGGAGATCATCAGCATAGGGGCCAGAGGCTATCAGACTGATGTTAAAATCCCCGATTAACATCATGGCTCAATTTCCTCAGAATAGAATCCCTTCTTTTGTGTACATGCAATGAAACTTGCATGTGCGCTCATGGCAGTGAGCAAGCTAATGCAATATTTTCTTATTTTGTTGGACACAATTCCATAGGTAAACACATGCAGAGAATCCTATCTTTGTCACTTTTGTCAAATCGCGGAGGGTTCATTTGGGACCAAATTGGGCAAACTCCTATCCCAAAGAGGATCGAGAAACTGAACACAAATTTTCACTCAAAGATAATCTTTCAGGTGGGAGGAATGACAAAGCTGATGATATTGGACAACCCTTCCTCTCCACATTTACCATTCCTTGGAGTATTCATACTGGGCAAAAAATGTTTTTAAAAGATGCGTGATAGTCTCCTTACGAATTTTGAAAAGTGGCCCTGTCTATAATCAACTTGCAACGCTCTCAGCCCATCCAGTTTAATTTCCAGCATCAATTCTCATAATGCCACAATAATCACAATATCAGTGTTTGTGGTTTGGTTAATGTTAATGAAATGATTTCAGACACAATCTGCAAATTGGGATCGCAGACCTATGTCCCATATATATTTTTCAAATCAAATGTGTTCTATATTTAGATATGGTGAATGTTTAGGGGGAAAAAGCACACCCATTTCAGCCTAGGGCAGCACCGTAACATTGTGGATAGCACAATTGCTTCACAGCTCCAGGGTCCCAGGTTCGATTCCGGCTTGGGTCACTGTCTGTGCGGAGTCTGCACATCCTCCCCGACCCGTGTGTGCATGGGTTTCCTCCGGGTGCTCCGGTTTCCTCCCACAGTCCAAAGATGTGCAAGTTATGTGGATTGGCCATGATAAATTGCCCTTAGTGTCCAAAATTGCCCTTAGTGTTGGGTGAGGTTACTGGGTTATGGGGTAGGGTGGAGGTGTTGACCTTGGGTAGGGTGCTCTTTCCAAGAGCCGGTGCAGACTCGATGGGCCGAATGGCCTCCTTCTGCACTGTAAACTCTATGTCAGTTATACACTTCTACCCCATGTTATGGTCCTGTGACTGTCAGAGATTCAATGCTTGCCATCACATTTCTGACGTATATTAGTGGGGCTGACTTTTACCTTACATGTTCATGTAATAAGAATATTATTCGCTTAGCCAACCAGCTGAACATTCTTCTGATTTTCATTACAATAGAAGGCAACAGAAGCAAAAATAAGGGGAGTTATAAAGAGAATTAATTGCAGATACCAGTTTGATCAACTTCAACATTTATTTGAACTTAACCATCTTTCTATTTGGATTGGGTCATGCAGATATTTTCAGTCCATCATTGAGTTTTTGAATTATTTGTGTTCTGTTTATTTTTTGTTGTCCTCTATTTATCACTCTGTATTCCATTTCTAAAACATGTTTCTTGAACCACATACAATCCATTCACAAAATACTGTATAATTATCATGGGTTAAGCTGACAACCTAGATGGGAATTTATATGGATTCATTCCAAAGGCACATTATAGTAGAGTTTTAAGATTGGTTTCTGCCACCACGTGAAGTAAGGTTTGTGCTGGTTCTGCAATAAATTGGTATTGATTAACAAAATATATTTGTTAAATTTACAGTTTTCAAATCGCAGTTTTATTATTTTCCGCAGTGTCTTTCTGCTTTCTGCTAACCTTTGATATGGATGCCTATCCCAAATGCACAGTAAGAAGTCTTACAACACCAGGTTAAAGTCCAACAGGTTTGTTTCAAATCTTTCGGAGCACTGCTCCTTCCTCAGGTGAATGAAGAGGCATGTTCCAGAAACATATATATAGACAAAGTCAAAGATGCAAGACAATGCTTTGAATGCAAGCATTTGCAGGTAATTAAGTCTTTACAGATCCAGAGATAGGGGTAACCCCAGGTTAAAGAGGTGTGAATTGTCTCAAGCCAGGACAGTTGGTAGGATTTCGCAAGCCCAGGCCAGATGGTGGGGGATGAATGTAATGTGACATGAACCCAAGGAAATTTGTAGATTTTAAGCCTACATAGAAACAGGAAAAGGTTGGGAAAGTAAGCGAGGGAGGAAAAAAGACCAGAGAAAGTCTACAGACACGTGGATAATCAATTCAAAAAATCTATGCAAAAGGCAAGCTGTTGGCAAATTTGCTAATGCTACATTCTGTCACTCTGGTGAAAGTCAGAGAGCAAAGACGCCTTAAGACAGTTTAAGCATAAGGTTAATCTCTCTATGTGGATTTAACTTCTCAAAGTTGAAAAACAGCAAAATCAGTAAGACGCTGGGTAATCCTGACAATTTATTACACATTATCCCTGTTCTTGGTGGTTAAATCATTATTTTCAGCTTTACTGCAAAGTAGAAAATTATTTGAACTGCATTGAATCATTACCACTTACTTTTTCTGAATAAGATAAGCTACTAACTTCAGGAAAGCAATCTGAGCAATGAGCATTCATCAGTAACTGAAGAGAAAGAAAACCAAATTACAATTCCAAAACGTTCAGTATAAAATGAAACTAGATGGTCTCATTAGACCTGAAACCTAAATAAGGTCAATTTTAAACGTATTAAATTTATGATTTTCAAACATGCCCAAGCTTATTACTTAATTGTGAATTAATGTTTTACCCCCGAGGACAGACAGCTTGGCGGGAACAATTCCACAGCTTCTGGAACTCTCTGGTATTTTATCCAGATGACTATTTGGTAGAAGTCCAGATCTGGGGGTCTGAATTTTACCAGCCCCCAGGTGGTGGCAATGGGCCATCCCATCTCAGCAGTGCCCACCTGACCAAGTAGACCTGCTGAGGCTTTGGACCTGTCAACACCAGGAGCCCGACTGACATCCCTAATTGAAAAATTGCCGAACTGGTCTTGCTGCTGGCAAGTGCGGGTTTTTGCCCAATGTCATCTTGCGACTTGCCCAATGTTAGCAAACACATACTGAATGATGACCTTTCCACTCCCTAGCTTAGGGGTTGCGAGGCCAATTGGGTCACCTCAACAGTAATCAGCTAATTCAGCATTGATCAGGGGTCGACTTTGAGACCTATCTGATCTGAATGGTTCAACAGCACTCTGCACCTACCAACTGAGCTAACAGGTATTTACATAGAATATTTCCCAACATAGTTTGAGATTACTATTCCATACAATGAATGTTCCAATAACTAACCGGGGAAACAATCCTGCTCACATTGCTTACACTGAAATATTGCTGTTCATCAGATCTGGTGATACTGATATTGATAATGTCCTGAAACACTGATTAACACTTTTCCAAATTGAAATCAAGTAATTGATATTTGGGAATGAGGGTGTTTTTGCCATTCATCTCTCACCTGGTCACCAGATCTGGCTTGACAGTACCAAATGCTTCTTAGGAAAGCAAAGGTAGTTTTAAGGGATTTTTATTTGTATTAGTAAACATTAGAAATAAAGTATAGTTTAAAGTGTGCTTAATTTATTGTTTCTGTGCTGGGAAAGGTTAAACCTGTAGTTAGATTCACAATGGACAAAGATGTTTGCATGTGGGGATTGGTTAAGTTTCAACTGTGTTTCTATTGTGCGTAGAGAGGACTATGGCATGAAGAATAAATAAACCAGCAGTGGTTGTTTAGAAACTGAGGCTTTGTAAGGTAGAGAAGCTTTCACGTTTTAGTTTAGCTCATTTATGTTTACAACAATGCTAGAAGCAGTTGGTTTACAAGGCTAACGAGCGAACATCTCTCTCCGCTTTACTAGAAGAAAATCTATAGCATGGAGTAGAGGTTAAGAAAACAAGTGCAGAGATCTGGGGCTGTCATGAAAACTGTGGTCTTTTACCCCAGGAAAACTGGGGTCAAAAGGCCACAGATTCACCGTCTTGCAAGGGGCTAACAGGCAGCTATCGTAGAGCTCGTAGCTCTAGCTGCCGATATGGCACCCACACTTCCGGGTCAGAAGCCGTGCATACACATGGTGGCGGTCTCCAGCGCCGTGCCGTGCTCCATGGCAGGCTCAGCCCGTGGACCTGGACCGCCAAAATAGTGCCCCGCATTGGCTGCTCGCCTGACCCAGACCGCCCGCACACATGGCCCCCAGTCCCGAATGTAGCCTCCCTGCCCTCCAATCGCCCGTCCCCAGACTGTGGTGGCCCTGGACTGAGTCCACAGCCACCAAGCGAGGTTCCCGAAAAGCAGGACCATATTAGAGCCATGCCGTCGGGAATTCGGCTGGTCAGGAACGGAGAATAGCAGGTGGGCCTCAGGCAATGGCCTGAGGCGGTGGATACTCGGTGCGGCGTACTCCCTGAGTATGTCACTTTTCGGGGGGCGGAGTATAGCGGAACCTGCCGCTGGTCCCGATTTCGTGCTGGAAAATGGATTGTCCACCTCATCGCCGAACGCTGAGAATCCAACCCCTGAAGAGCAGCTAGTTAAGGAAAGATGAGAAATTAAGAGTTTCCAAGAGGTCTGAGGTTAAAGGCACTAGAACAGAGCACTGTTTAGTAAAGACAGGCCAAGCTGAGAAGAAGACAAAGACAACAGAAGATATCAGAAGTGAATTTCAGCTTTCTGAGACATTACTACAGCTCTGAAATGTGAGTTGAAGTAAATGGAACTTGGTGGCTGGATCTTGGTGTGTGTGCAAAAAGCAGTTGAGACACAGGGGGCAGGATTCTCCCGCAATCGGCAGGATGGCCTGACGGCGGCACCAAGAATGGCGAGAACCATTCCGGCGTCGGGCTAGGCCGACGGCGGAGGGGTTGGCGCCAGGCCAACCGGCGGCAAAGGGCCGGTGTGGTCCCGTGCATGCGCAGAACAGCCGGTATGTTCTGGGGAATGCGCAGAACTGCCGGTGTGATCCTGGGCATGCACAGGGGGGTTCTTCTCCGCGCCGGCATGGCAGAGCCCTACAGAGGCCGGCAGGGTGGGAAAGAGTGCCCCTCGGCACAGGCCCGCCCACAGATTGGTGGGCCCTGATCGCGAGCCAGGCCACTGTGGAGGACCGCCTGGGGCCGTATCCTCCCATGTCTCCCCCAAGGACCCCGCTAGACGGCCGACAAGCCAGGTCCTGCCGTGATGGACTATCCATTTTACGCCGGCGAGACTGGCCGAAAATGGGCTGCCGCCCGGCCCATCAGGGACCGGAGAATTGCCGGCGGGGGCGCTGCCAACAGCCCCGACCAGTGTGGCATAAACCCCGCCCTGCCCGCAAACCAGCGCCGGAGAATATGGCAGCCGCGTGGCGGGGCGGGATTCACATCGCACCCCGGGGATTCTCCGACCTGGTGGGGGGTTGGAGAATCCTGCTCAGGAATTCTAAAAAAGGGTGGTGTTTAATCATGGACTGGATTCACCGTTAAAAGTGGAGCGGAAGCTTTGATTTAAAGTGTTATTTGGAAAACATGGTCTGGATTTCGGAATGTAAATTATGAAGGGAAAGCATAATTATGAGAGAAGATTTTGAAGTGTGTTTTGGGAGTTGAGTTTGGAAACACTCACATGAGAATCATCTTGAGGGATTCTGAAGAGAAATCCACAGACACTATTTGACCACATTCATCTTGTGTGCTTGAAAGGGAAATCTCGTCACAATAAAATAATTGTAGCTTAAAATGTACATTGTAACCCATGTTAATCTTTAAACCTGTGTCAACTTGTTAAGCTAAGAAGGAATAAAGTATTGTATAATAATTCAACTTTTCATGTTCAATAAATGTGTTTTCTTGTTTTTAAAACTTATTAGCGGTCCTGTGACTGTTTTATAAAACAAAAGTAAATGTTGCAATCTTATGAGCCAACGTTTCATTCTGGAATCTTCTCACTGAGTTATTACATCAACTGGGATCGTAACGTGTTGAATGGAGCAACATTTTGACTCTAGTGTGTACACACAGTTGATCCTGATCTCCTGCCCATCTAATTTCCACATCTCCAGCAACAACCGCCAGATTAGGACCAAGGGCAGATACCCTCAGTAATTCTACTCTATCTACCTGAGGGGCACTGCAATCAAGCTACCTTGGCGTGGATCATCTGGTTCAACAGAGAACCTTGAAATTGGGAACCTCCCCAGCTTGTACGACTCAACTATTGGAAGGAATACTTCCATGAAGAACATGCCCCTGTCTACATCAATGGGAACAAAGTAGAAAGGGTCGAGAGCTTCAGGTTTTTAGGTGTACAGATCACCAACAGCCTGTCTTGGTCCCCCATGCCGACGCTATAGTTAAGAAAGCCCACCAACCACTCTACTTTCTCAGAAGGCTAAGGAAATTTGGCATGTCAGCTACGACCCTCACCAACTTTTACAGAAGCACCATAGAAAGCATTCTTTCTGGTTGTATCACAACTTGGTATGGAGCCTGCTCTGCCCAAGACAAAAGGTCGTGAATGTAGCTCAATCCATCACGCAAACCAGCCTCCCATCCATTGACTCTATCTATAATTCCCGCTGCCTCAGAAAGGCAGCCAGCATAATTAAGGTCCCCACGCACCCTGGACATACTCTCTTCCACCTTCTTCCGTCAGGAAAAAGATATAAAAGTTTGAGGTTATGTACCAACCGACTCAAGAACAGCTTCTTCCCTACTGCCATCAGACTTTTGAATGGACCTACCTTGTATTAAGTTGATATTTTCTCTACACCTTGCTGTAACTGTAACACTATATTCTGCAGTCTCTCCTTCCTTCCCTATGTACGGTAAGCATTGTTTGTACAGCATGCAAGAAACAATACTTTTCACTGTATACTAATACATGTGACAATAACAAATCAAATCAAATTCACTGAGCCAACAAGGTCCAAGAAAGGAGGGAACTGAATAAGGTTATTGTGGTCCACTCGGCTTTAGAATTTTAAACAATTCGAGCAATCTCACAATTATAACATGTTTCCACTTCTTTCCCTTTGCCAGTGGCAAATTTTGAAGAGCTTTTGTCAACAAAAACTTTCCATTTGAGGTCCTAACAGAGTCAACTTGGTTGGTATTGTATAAGGACGACTGGTAATTCTTTGAAATGCTGAAAGGCATAGGTAAAATAGATTTAAGCAGGTCATTAACCTTAAACTGTGATTACAGGACTCAAAGACCTAAGTACTAAATTGGGCAGCCTCAAGCAAAGGAAGATTAGAAAATGATTTATTTATCCGTACAGAGTTGTGATGATGTGGAATAGTTCCTACTAAAATCAGCTTATGTGGTCAGATGAATACCCGCTGAAAACTGTGAAATGGCTACCTGATTAAGAACAGGACTGATGGTGATAGGAATAACCACAGAAATCGGTGGAGTAAGTGATCGCTTGCCTAAAAAGCAATTCTGAAAATAACACTTCACAGTTGCTCACGGTGTTAGTGACACCTTCACTTTCACAAAACCATTACCTCCTCTACCATTCTTTCCATATCGGCTTCTCTATCTTGGATAGTTGCACTGATAAACTCACAGAAGTTTCCCATGCTGCTCTGACACAGTGGTTAGCACTGCTGCCTCTTAGTGCTAGGTCCCCAGCTTTGATTCGGGCTTTGGGTAACGAACTGTGTGGAGTTTGCACCCTCTCCGTACCTGCGTGGGTTTCCTCCAGGTGCTCCGGTTTCATCCCACAGTCCAAAACTGTGCAGATTAGGTGGATTGGCCATGATAAATTGCCCCTTAATGACTAAAGAGGTTACCATGATTGTGAGATGCTGGCGTTGGACTGGGGTGGGCACAGTGTCTTACAGCACCAGGTTAAAATCCAACAGATTTGTTTCGAATCACTAGGTTTTGGAGCGCAGCTTCTTCATCAGCTGAGTTTAGTAAGACTTCTTCCTAAAAAGGTTGGGTGGGGTTGACGGATCATGCTGGGGTGTGGGCCTAGCTAGGGTGGACAGAAATGTAATATAAATAGTACTCATTATTACTCATTTGTCTTGCCAAGTTGTATTTAACTTGATGATAAACAGTCAAACAACAATTCCTCAGTTGATGACAAATTATTTATTGAGTAATAAAATAATATACTTTTGAGTTCTTTCACTTTAATTTGTTTGAAGATCCACGGGTTTGATTCCCCGAGCCTCCGCGCCCAAATCGCGATCGGCGCGGGGGCGGAGAATTGGTGTCAACGACAAAATCTGGTCCAAAGCCGGTCCCGCAATTCTCCGGTCCCCGGAGAATCGCCGCGAATTGCGACTCGCGGTCTACACGGCACGGGTAGGGGGCCATGGACAGAGGCCATCCCATCATTCACCGAGGGTAACTGGCCGAGTTCCCAACGGTGTGGTTCTAACCACGTTTTGCGTGTTGGGAACGGCCGGTGACGGCTGCGGACTCAGTCCCTGGTCGCTCTGGTGGGGGGGGTCGGAGGGATCCTTCACCGGGGGGGGGGGGGGGGGGGGGGGGGGGGATGGGTGGACCTCATGGACGGCCAGGTGGGCGATCGGGTGGCACTGTTCCGTGGGCGCGCACAATCTCGGGGGTGCCTACATTTTTGGTGCCACTCCACGGTCCGAGTCCGGATTCGCGCTCGGCGTGGACACCGCAAGCCGCCGCCATGCGCATGTGCGGACTCCTGCCCGGAAGTGCAGGGCCCCGTATCCGCAGCCAGAGCTGCGAGAAGCACTCAGGGCTAGCCCCTGCAGGTAGGAGAATTTTGACACAGCCCCATTATTGGTACGTGACCTCAAACTTTGGTATCTTTTTCCTAACTGAAGAAGGTGGAAGAGAATATGTCCGGGGTGCGTGGGGTCCTTAATTATGCTGGCTGCCTTTCTGAGGCAGCGGGAATTATAGATAGAGTCATTGGATGGGAGGCTGGTTTGCGTGATGGACTGGGCTACATTCACGACCTTTTGTAGTTTCCTGCGGTCTTGGGTAGAGCAGGCTCCATACCAAGCTGTGATACAACCAGAAAAAGTGCTTTCTATGGTCCATCTGTAGAGGTTGGTGTGGGTCGTAGCTGACATGCCAAATTTCCTCAGTCTGCTGAGAAAGTAGAGTAGTTGGCGGGCTTTCTTAACTACAGTGTCTGCATGGGGGGACCAAGACAGGCTGTTGGTGATCTGTACACCTAAAAACCTGAAGCTCTCGACCCTTTCTACTTTGTTCCCATTGATGTAGACAGGGGCATGTTCTCCATTACGCTTCCTGAAGTCGATGATAATCTCCTTAGTTTTGTTGACATTGAGAGAGAGATTATTGTCGTCGCACCAGTTCACCAGATTCTCTATCTCATTCCTGTACTCTGTCTTGTCATTGTTTGAAATCCAACCCACTACGGTGGTGTCATCAGCAAATTTGAAAATCAAGTTGGAGGGGAATTTGGCCACACAGTCATAGGTGTATAAGGAGTATAGTAGGGGGCTGAGGACACAACCTTGTGGGGCACCAGTGTTGAGGATGATCGTGGAGGAGGTGTTGTTGCCTATCTTTACTGATTGTGGTCTGTGGGTTAGACAGTTCAGGATCCAGTCACAGAGGGAGGAGCCGAGGCCTTGGCCACGGAGTTTGGAGATGAGTTTCAAAGGAATGATGGTGTTGAAGGCTGAGCTGTAGTCGATAAATAGGAGTCTGACATAGGTGTCTTTGTTATCCAGGTATTCCAGGGTAGAGTGCAGGGCCATGGAGATGACGTCTGCTGAGGACCTGTTGCAGCGGTAGGCAAACTGTAGTGGATCAAGGCAATCTGGGAGGCTGGAGTTGATTCGTGCCATGACGAACCTTTTGAAGCACTTCATGATGATGGATGTCAGAGCCACTGGACGATAGTCATTAAGGCACGTTACTTGACTTTTTTTTGGTACAGGGATGATGGTCTGACAGCACAACTGCCAATGGGTGTTAGAAATACTTGAGAGACCAGAATTAGATCAGTACAGTTAGCTTAGAAGGTTGTGACACTGGAGGAGATGACAAAGATAAAACCATAAGACATAGGAGCAGAATTAGGCCATACGGTTCTTCACGTCTGCTCCGCCATTCAATCATGGCTGATATGTTTCTTATCCCCATTCTCCTGCTTTCTCCCCATAACCCCTGATCCCCTTATAGGTGGGCAGCACGGTAGCACAGTGGGTAGCACTGTTGCTTCACAGTTCCAGGGTCCCAGGTTTGATTCCCGGCTTGGGTTACTGTCTGTGTGGTGCCTGCATGTTCTCCCTGTGTCTGCGTGGGTTTCCTCCGGGTGCTCCGGTTTCCTCCCACAAATCCCGAAAGACGGGCTGTTAGGTAATTTGGATATTCTGATTTCTCCCTCTGTGTACCCGAACAGGCGCAGGAATGTGGCGACTAGGGGCTTTTCACACTAACTTCATTGCAGTGTTAATGTCAGCCTACATATGACAATAAAGATTATTATTATCAGAATAGGAAGGGGCAAGGAATAGATTGTGAAACAAGGATGAGAACCTTAAAATTAAGACATTTCTTGACTGGGAACCAATGTAACTCATCATGCACTGGAGTAATAGGGGAATAGGATTTGGTGCAAGTTTAATCTGGGTGGAATGGAGGGGACAAGCGTAGACTACACCAGAGTTAAATAAGACATGAGAGTGAGGGTTTCAGCAGATGTGAGACAGAGGCAAACCTGGGCAATGATTTGGAGATGAAAATAGGCTGTATCAGGGATGTGCAAGTATGTACTTGGAAACTCAACGATGTCACCAGGATTGTGAGCAGTCTTGTTTAAGCTCAGACAGTAGCTACTGAGAGGGATGGAGGCAATTGTTAGGCAACGTGGTTTGTTGCGAAGAACAAAAACAATGGTTTCAGTTTTCTGCATATTCAATTGAAGTAAATTTCTGTTCATCCAGGACTTATCTGACAAAAAGATAAGCAGCCTGATAATATGGCAAGAGTGGAGGAGTCAAGAGCTGTGATGATGGGGCAGAACTGCGTATCATTAGTGTACATATAAAAATGAACACTGAGCTTCCAGATGATGTTGCCGAGGGGCAGCATGTAGATGAGAAATAGATGGGGGCCAAGGATAGATCCTTGGGGTCACAGGGGTGACGGTGAAGTCACGGGAGAGAAAATATTGCAAGTGACATTCTGGTTCCAATTAGATGGATAAGAACAGGACCAGGCAAGTGCAATCTTATCCAGCTGGACTATAGTGAAGAGGGGTTGGCAGGAGAATGGTACAGTCAACTGTGCTAACAGTGGCAGACTGGTCGAGAACGAAATGGGAGGGAACGATTACCATTGCTAGAATCACAGGGGATGTCATTTATGACTTAAATACGACACATGTCAGTACCGTGACAGAGACAGAAATAATCGCAGGAATTCAAACATTGGGTTCCGGGAAAGATGGTTATGGATTTGGGAGGCAGCAGCATGTTCTAGGACTGTGAGAGGAAAGGAAGATTGGAGATGGGGGTGATAGTTTACACATATGATGGGGTTGCGGCTTGTCTTTTTTGAAGAGAGAGATAAAAGGAGAAAGGAACCGCCCCTGAAGCGAATCAGCAACAATATTAGCTAACGGCTCAAAAGAGCATCAAAAAATTTTAGAGTCACAGCAACAGTCAGAAGAAATCAACCTGTAACTAACCTGTAAGTGGTAGATGGTCCCTTTAAGTAGCACTAATGGGGGTACTAGCTTCTGCTGAGCACAAGTTCGGCTATGCAAGGTTATCAATAATTGGTTGGAGCGCTGAGCTTTAACATGGTACTTTTGGCATCAAATCATCATTGCATTGAGTGATGTCATGACCTGCCTTCCCAGCATGCTTTTAGCTATTGTTCACTGTATGCATGCGCACCTGCACCAATATGGCATCCAGCATGATGGACTCTATTCCATTTCGAAGCTCTCAGGGCACAAGTAACACCCAAAATAATGAGCGTGAATAAAATCTATTACTTGCCTGTTCTTTTTCTTTTATATCAACCATCAATAAACATTAATATTGTTTCAATGCCTGGCTGGACATTGAAGACAGTCGACAGAACCGTCTTAATGTAGAAGCAAGCATAACACTAAACCTTTTTAATTTCTGCGATTGTGTGAGAGTGAGAAAAATGATGAGGTGGGATAGGAATTCCCTTGATCAATTCTGGATCATCCTACACTCCAGTTTCAGTGTTCATTAAATAATACAGTGAGAGAAACACTTTGCCTGGACATTTTTACAAACAAGTTAGTCTTACAAAAATAGATAGAAATGCAATTCATTGGCATCAGTCACAACTTCATCTCTTTATATTTTTTTCAGTTCCCAGTACAGTCAGACACACTAACTCTTCCAAGGCTGTCCACTGATGTCATCAGCACTTGCTAATTAAATCTTCACAAAGATCAAGTTTTTCAAAATAACTGCGAGCTAATCAAAACAGGTTTCCCTTAGATTCTTACAAAACCATCAATACCATAAATGCGGCACAAACGAAGGAACATGCCATTTTTCTTATTAAATACTGAAAAGGAAATTTAAAACAGATACTGGAAAGATGTTTTCTTTTATACTCATAGGTTGATCATGTTTTGAGTGTTCTGTCCAACACAGCACCTGAGGGAAAAACAGTAGGGCCAATGAAAATATAACTGGACACGGTCATTGTCGACTTAGTATTCAAAAAGAATTGAGCATTAATAGAGTGAATGTTCTTTCCTCATCCTTGCCTTCTCTTCCATATCCAGATTATATGGAAATTGGAGATTGTCTGTGGAATTGTCTTCCCCAGGGAGCAGTGACAGCTGGGTCATGGAATATATTCATGTCTGAGTTAAATCATAGAATCTTAGAATCCCTGCAGTGCAGAAGGAGGCCATTTGGCCCATTGAGCCTGCACTGTCTCTTCGCATGAGCATTCTACCCATGTCCACTACCCTGTCCACACTGCCCTGTCCCTGTAACTCCATAACCTAACCTGCACACCCCTGGACACTATTGGGCACTCTATCATGGCCAATCCACCTAACATGCACATCTTCAGACTGTGGGAGGAAACCGGAGCACCCGGAGGAAACCTACGCAGACACGGGGAGAATGTACAAACTCCAGTGAGCGAAGGATGGAATTGAACCCGGTCCCTAGTGTTGTGATGCAGCAGTGCTAACCATGGTGCCACTGTGTCACCCTCCAAGATAGATTTTTGATCAGCAAGGAGGGTCAAGTTTATGGGAGGCCAGACAGGAAAGTAAAGTTGAGCCCACAACCAAATCAGCCATGATCTTGTTGAATAGCGGAGCAGGCTCAAGGGGCCAAAATACCTCCTCCTGTTACTAATTCTTATGTGAATGGAATTAAATAATGGGAATGTAGGCTAGCATTAAATTCTAGGACCCTTTATGACACAGTTCATGAAGTCGCTGCTCAAGAGACATATAGATCAGAAACCCGCAATTCTGGTCTGTGTTGAGTTAGCTCAGGGGTGGGCAAACTACGCCCCGCGGGCCGCATGCGGCCCGACAAAGGTTTTTATATTCAATAAGCGCATTTACTTCAGCGGCTTTTCCCCGGCGGCTTTTCAAAAATGCCGGTTATGATTCCGGGCAGCTCATTGGCGGGCCGCATAAAAACGCGCGTAGTGGGGTGGATGAGTGGGGCTGTCTCATTGGTCGGTTTAGTTGGGTGTGCAACCAATAGGAGTCCAGGTTACAAACAATAAGCCTTATTATTGTTTGTAACCTGGACTCCTATTGGTCGCACACCCAACTAAACCGACCAATAAGGCAGCCCCACTCATCCACCCCACTACGCGTGTTTTTATCGTTGACTCGGCCAGGCTGTGCTTCTGTCAGTGTTAAGGATCAGCACAAGCAACTTGACACCTGATTTCAACAAACTGGTAAATGACTGCAGTCAGATGCATCATTCTCATTGACATTATTCTGTTACTTACTGAGTTACTTTGTTTTTCAAATAAATGTGTTTTTTTTCTTTAAAGACCTTATATTTTGGCTATTTAAAATATTAATTATTTTACTTAATATACTATGCGGCCCTTTAAAATTGTGAATTTCTGAATGTGGCCCTTGCACGGAAAAGTTTGCCCACCCCTGAGTTAGCTGATCGCAGCTCTGGAAATTGGACACCGTCGGCTGCAATGCCAACTGTTGGGGGAGATGGAAAAAATAAAATAATTTTTCTTGTTCCTGATCACAAGTCATTGACTTGTGACTGGAACACTATTTGTGCAGAACATTGTTGAGGGTTGGCCCATTCCCCACAATCAAATCGCAAGTCAACACAGACTAAGCTCATGCCTGAAGGATGGTCCCTTGACAAGGGATACCAAAATGGTGGATGTAAATCCCAGAACAGTACCTAATGCTGCTGCTACCAATATTAATTCCAAAATCATGAAGATGCTATTTTTACAACTGCACAACCATCACCCACCCTCTCCTCTCTCTCTCTCCCACTAAGAGCAACACTAAGCTCTGCAATGCCTTTCTTAATCAAAGCCAGCCTCATGATTTGTTAAGTTTAAAAGAACCAAATGTGTCTTCTTTCTTTTCCCTCCTGACTCCCATCTGTATTAAATGTTCTGTGGTTACCCCAAACTGAAAACAATCATTTATTTCAGAATGAAGCTAATAGACATTTCCATTATATTCCCACAGCTTTTGCAATGCGCGATTTGAATAAAAGCACCAGAGCATTAGAACATGGAATACCGTCCACATATTTAATCACTGGGAAGAAGATATTATTAATGCAAAATGCAAAATTCAGTGGTTTGAAAATCCATTCATGCCATTTGGACCTACGTTTTAATTTTCAAAAGTATTCTCGAATGTGAATTATACCAGCTGATCTCACATGATGTTGCTCAGAGGTAATTTGGGTTCTTGAGCATTTTTGTGTTATCGTACTGTAAGTTGGAGCTGTGTGAACAAGGCCTGTCCTTTAGGCCATTCCAAGGATACTCCCTGTGGGGAATTGGCCTTAATATACACATCCTGTGAATAATTAGAAAGCAAATTGTAGCCTCTTGTCAGTCTCCAGTTCCTGCCCTCAAAAAGAGGACATGCTATCAAAGTCAGTAGAAATAGCAGGAAATTCATTCCTTTACATATTTTAAATGTGTTGTCTGAAGCATGACAGGCCTGTTTGGAAGAAAGATACATATGCACACAAATAAACACAGGTCAGAACTTTCCGTTCCTGATCGCGTTGGAAGGGTTCGGCGACAGGAGTGGAAAAATCTCACGAGAAGTCCCGATTCACATTTCACGCCGACATAGCCACGTGACGCAATTGTTGCACCCCCCTCTCCATGGTGAGGTGGCCTTCCCGATGTTCAGCGTCAAGACCATAATTTAAATGCATGAGCGTCTCACCATCAGGCCCATACGTGAGAGCCATCCCCACTCATCAGCAGCGCCCCCCCCCCCCCTTCCCCCCGCGTCCCAGCCACCCACAATACCCATCAGAAAATCAATCCATGTCAACAAAATGTGCTCCTGGAGAGAAGCCCTCCCTAAGGTGCTCAGGTAAATACCTCGGGATTGAGGGAGAGGGTCATACTGGGCACTCCTCCAGACAATGCCAAGCAGCAGTGTTGGTGTGGTCAGGTGCGGGTTCCAGGTGAAATCCTTAGCACTGGTACGGCCTTTAGCAATGGCACCCCGATCCCCAAGGGGCTAAATGGTTGGCGACGTGATTATATCAGAGGTCAGAATTAGGTCATGGGATCCACCCCTTTAAGTTTTTTATTATAGGTCCTGCCCTACACGGAAGAGAAAGACACCATTGATGTCAATGGCTTCAACGCCGCTTTTGCTGTCGGCTATTGGCCTTTGCCGATTTCTGGGAAAATTCAGCCACAATGTCTGATCAACGGAGTTTGAACGAACACTCCCCCCCCCCCCCAGTCTTTTGTAAAAAATGTGACCCTGGATCCCCATTATCTGACAGAATATTGACCTACCTCTGCGTAACTGTGGGTTTTCCTGATGCGGTACTGAGTGGAGATGTTTTCAGAATTTATTTATCTATTAGAATGGTTGTAGAGATATTTGGCCATAAGAACTCAAAAGATCTAGGTGAGTATTCAATGAATTTAATTATTCCACCATAGACTTCCATAGAGAGAGTATTGCTGAAATTAAAGATGGTCCAAAAACTGTAAGTCACACCATAGAATCATAGAATCCCTACAGCACAGAAGGAGGCCATTTGGCCCATCGAGTCTGCACTGACCCACTGAAAGAGCACCCTGCCTAGGCTCACTCCCCCGCCCTATCCCCAGAACCCCACCTAATCTACACATCTTTGGACACTTAGGGACAATTTATCATGCCCAATCCATCTAACCTGCACATCTGTGGACTGTGAGAACTAACCGGAACAGCCGGAGGAAACCCACGTAGACATGGGAGAAAGTGCAAGCTCCACACAGAGTCACCCAAGGCCGGAATTGAACACGGTTCCCTGACTCTGTGAGGCAGTAGTGCTAACCATTGTGCCACCAATCCAGCTAAATGTTGAAAAACTGATTAACATTTTTGATTTCCTGGCAATTGAGAAGAACTCACTTGAAGATAAATTCAGTGTTCATGTGCTCTAGAGAGGGTGTGACCCCTTAAAGCAGTGAACGGCGGAAAAATACAGACTAAAATGTTCTAGCCCGATCACTGTCCCATACTCTCTTATCTACTTTAAGAACAGGGGCTGGATTCTCCGCTCCGCCGAGCCACATTTCTGCCCCGACCCACTGGCGGGATTCTCCGTTACACCGGCCAGTCAATGGGGTTTTCCATTGTGGGGCAGCCCCTGTTGTTGAAGTAGATAAGAGAGTATGGGACATTTTCCCATCATGGGGCAGCCCTGTGCCATCAGGAAAGCCCCGGGCACCGGCAAAACGGAGAATCACGTCGCCGGAGAATACCGCCCATGTCTTTACATAGCACCTTTAACATAAGGAAACATCTCAAAACAGTTTACAGGAGCATTCTAAAACAAAATATGACACAAAGGCACATAGGGAGATGTTCAGTCAGTTGACCCATAGCTTGGTCAAAAAGGGAGGGTAAAGGACGAAAGTGAGGTAGAGAGGTTAGGGAGGGAATTCAAGAGTTTGCGGCCTCAGCAACAGGAGGCATGACTACCAATGGTGGAGCAATAACAGTTGGGAATACCCAATTCACCAGAATTAGAGCACAGATATCTTGGAGGATTGTGGGGCTGGTGGAGATTACAGACATAGAGTGAAGTGTGGAGAGATTTGAAAAAAAGGTTGAGAATTTTAAGACAGTGCTTGACTGGGAGCCAATGTAAGTCAGCAAGCACAGGCTGATAAGGGGACAGAACTTGCTGTGAGTTAAGACAGGGGCAGCAAAGTTTTGGATGGCCTCAAGTTTATAGAGGGTAGACTCTGGGAGACCAGATAGGATGCTGAGCAATAGTCAAATCTAGTGGAAACATGAATGAGGGTTTCAGCAGCAGGTGAGTTGAGACGGGGGGCAAAGTTGAACAATGTTATGGAGATGGAAAAAGGGATTCCTATAATGGGAAGCATGTTAGCACAAGTGACTAGCACTGTGGCTTCACAGTGCCAGGGTCCCAGTTTTAATTCCCCGCTGGGTCACTGTCTGTGCGGAGTCTGCGCATTCTCCCGGTGTCTGCGTGGGTTTTCTCCAGGTGCTCCCACAGTCCAAAGACATGCAGGTTAGGTGGATTGGCCATGCTAAATTGCCCTTAGTGTTCAAAACGTTTAGGAGGGGTTATTGGGTTACGGGGATAGGGTGGAAGTCGTAGAAGTCATAGTCATAGAATTTACAGTGCAGAAGGAGGCCATTCGGCCCATTGAGTCTGCACCGGCTCTTAGAAAGAGCACCCTACCGAAGGTCAACACCTCCACTCTATCCCCATAACCCAGTAACCCCACCCAACACTAAGGGCAATTTATCATGGCCAATCCACCTAACCTGCACATCTTTGGACTGTGGGAGGAAACCGGAGCACCCGGAGGAAACCCACGCACACACGGGGAGGATGTGCAGACTCCACACAGCCAGTGACCCAAGCCGGAATCAAACCTGGGACCCTGGAGCTGTGAAGCATTTGTGCTATCCACAAGGCTACCGTGCTGCTGAGGGCTTAATTGGGTTGGTGCAGAAATGATGGGCTGAATGGCCTCCTTCTGCATTGTATGTTCTATGTTCTAATGATGGCATGAACATGTGATCGGAAGCTCAGCTCTGGATCAAATGTGACACCAAAGTTAATCTCAGACTATTGCCAGCCAGAGAGATGGAGTTGGTAGCTAGGAAATGACATTTGGAGTGGGGGGCTGAAACCAGAAGCTACAGTCTTTCCAATTACGTGGATCTATTTTCTTCTACCTAATGCCACTATTTGGGTCAGTAGAATGAGCAAATGAGTAACGACCTTGCTCAGTTCCTGGGGCTGGCCAGAGTAGGGGTGATGGACAGTGGCCTTCATTGATCGGAGAGCGATGCTGTAGTGGCTCCCGCGTCATTCAATGCTTGCTTCCACTGGGTGACTGCCTGTAAAGCGACCCACTGAGATTGAAAGGTTTTAAAGACAAATCTCCCCTGTATATTCTTCTGATTCAGCATAGCAGCACTCATTTATGAGGATTGGAGATCATCATTGACTTTTGATTCTGACAACAGCTACCAGTCCTAAACGTCAATCAGACTGTCCTGCTACAGCTCTTTCCAGCTTCCTACAGTGCCCAACTTCTCTTCCTGTTATGGAGCGAGTGCTGATTTCAAGGTTGTAATTACATCCAGCACTTGTCTAACCATTACTAATTAGCTGTCTGCACAAACCAAAGTCAATTCAGTCATCTAAGGTACACTGTTGGGAAGTTGTCCTTAGATTGCCTGAAATGTCATCTCAAAAAGGAGTTTTAGCTTAAAGTGGCCAAACAAACTGGATTCATTAATTAAACTGAATGCTGGAAAATGGCAAAAATTGGTGCCACTTAAAAGAAAGAAGCTTTATGTACACCAGACGTTCCTTACTGGTGATACAGAGGTCAGCATTTAGTACTGTGCTCAAGTGTAGTTCATTAGCAGAACATCAATGAGTCATGGTTTATCTAGTTCTGTGCAAGACCCTTGGTTAAAGATTGAGATATTAGGAGAGTAGAGGTATGGACTGGCATGGCTACCATCCCAATAATTTGGGATATTCCAGGAATCGTACTTGACCGTTACAAGTGTTTGGCACCAAGTGTGCACCCTTTACATGTATCATTCAGATTGGTCAAATTAAGATATAGAAAGGTACGCTTGGCACACCCATCAACAGATTTTCTCAGAGTCTTCAGTCCTCTTACATTCTTTTTGTTGAGTTAGAAGAAGACTATTTTGATCATCTTCTGTTTTAATCTGCACCCAGCAGATTGCAAGAAACTGCAGAGTGTGGAGAACTCAGCCCAACATATCATACAAGCTTGCCACCCTCCCATTGATTCTGTCTACACCTCACGCTGCCTCAGG
Organism: Scyliorhinus canicula; assembly: GCF_902713615.1. Classification (NCBI taxonomy): domain Eukaryota; kingdom Metazoa; phylum Chordata; class Chondrichthyes; order Carcharhiniformes; family Scyliorhinidae; genus Scyliorhinus; species Scyliorhinus canicula. The sequence goes on from NC_052164.1 coordinate 28,531,392, forward strand.
AAGGCAGACGGTATTATCAGAGACCCCTCCCACCCAGGCTTTACCCTCTCCCAGACCTTTCCATCAGGCAGAAGATACAGAAGTCTGAAGACGCGCACATCCAGACATAGGAACAGCTTCTTCCCCACAGCTACAAGACTCCTCAATGACTCTCCCTCGGACTGATCTGTTCCCTGTAAGAACACTCTCCACGGCACCCTACGCTGTTCTTGCTCATGTATTTGCTTTGTTTGGCCCTTGTTCCGCACTGTAACCAATCACCATTTGTTGATGTACTATTTATCAATGTGCCCTGTCAATTCTTCGTTTTGTCTACTATGTACGCACGGTGTACGTTCCCTTGGCTGCTGAAAAATTCTTTACACTGTACTTCGGTACATGTGACAATAAATCAATCAATTAATCAATCAATCAGATGTAAGAGGACCCAAGTGCAAAGTATGTAAGAGGTTACATAAGTTGTACTGATTGTTAGAGGCAAAGATAATCATGCCATTCCACTATGCAGGTTGTCGCCAATCAAGGAAGGTAAGAGTTAAACCAGCCAGCTCAGACAAAGTTACTAGTACACAAAGTAGAATCAGTTGCTGCCAACAAACCAAGTAGAAAAGACAGTGGAAAGAATAAAGGGGCTCATTAAATCATTGTTCCAGAAGCTAATGCCACCCTCCCAGGTGACAAAGAAGGTCAATACGTAAGGATAAGGTTGTGTAAGCTCTGGAAACATTGTTAAGCATCAGCATATATATTTTTACCTATCCAATATGCTGACTATCCAATGCAGTTAACATGATAGCTATCTAAGGAGATTAATACTAATTTAGCGTCACCAATTCAACTCTGTGTCTGACATAGGCCGGGATTCTCCCCTACCTGGCGGGGCGGGGAGTCCTGGCGTGTTGGAGTGCCGTGAACCACTCCGGTGTCGGGCCGCCCCAAAGGTACGGACGTCTCTGCACCTTTAGGGGCCAAGCCCTCACATTGACGGGCTAGGCCCGTGCCGGAGTGGTTCCCATTCTGTCGGCTGGCGTGAACAGCCTTTGGCGCCACGCCAGCCGGGGCCGAAAGGATTTCGCCGGCCGGCGTAAGTCCGCGCATGCACCGGAGCGTCAGCAGCTGCTGACGTCATCCCGGCGCATGCGCACGGGAGGGGGTCTCTTCCGCCTCCACCATGGTGAAGACCACGGCGAAGGCGGAAGAAAAAGAGTGCCCCCACGGCACAGGCCCGTCCGCCGATCGGTGGGCCTCGATCGCGGGCCAGGCCACCGTGGGGGCACCCCCTGGGGTCAGATCGCCCCGCGCCCCCCCCCCTCCCCCCAGAACCCCGGTGCCCGCCCGCATAGCCACTCCCGCCGGTCAGGTAGGTGGTTTAATCCACGCCGGCGGGAGAGGCCTGTCAGCGGCGGGACTTCGGCCCATCGCGGGCCGGAGAATCGCCGCCAGGGGGCGCCGACCGACGCGGGGGGCCCGCCGACCGGCGCGGCGCAATTCCCGCCCCCGCCGAATCTCAGGGGGCGGAGAATTCGGAACATGGCGGGGGCGGGATTGACGGCGGCCCCGGGCAATTCTCCGACCCGGTGGGTCGGAGTTATAATTTAATGAATGGGAATACAGTTAATGTAGGACTACAGTGATGCTACTGAATTGCCTTTACAAACTCTATTGTTCTTTTTGTTATGTAATTTTGTCCATTAGTTAGTCACACTAATATGTGCTCGTGTTTATAATATTAATAATTTGTATAATTAAAATTTAAATACTAATCTTTTTGCCAATCAACAATTGCGACCCGACCCGGAGAGGCCCGCCCAGCAACCCGACCTACCTGGTGATGGAAGAAAGAAAAATCCACATGGAGGCCCCACTGTGCCGACTTCAAAATCCGACCCCAGGAGCGCCCAGGAAGGGAACAGACCATGGGACCTAGCCCAATCTGCCCCAGGAAGCCCCTGCCCACGACCCAGGACCCCAAAAACAACGGAGACCGCGCACAAGGACCCGAACGCGCTGCAAGGTATTCCCGTGCCCGCAGAACGCCGGGACCCATCCGGATCGCAAACTCACCCCCCCCAGCAACCCCTCTACCTCAACCAGCGCCCGGGGCCCTGCCAGACGCGACCCCGGAAATGTAAACAGCGCCCTGGACCCCGCTAGCGCCCTGGACTCCGCCAGCGCCCTGGACCCCGCCAGATGCAACCACCTACCTTCCACAAGGCGGACGTCTCCCATCGGATCCCAGGATCATCCAGCAGCAGCCGCCGACTGAGAAAGCGAGGGAAACGCAGCGGTCTGCAGGTTAGACTGAAGGAACGCGGTTTCAAGACCCCTCTCCCCAGCATACTCCTGGCAAACGTCCAAGCGATTGAAAACAAGCTGGATGAACTTAACGCCAGACTTACCTCTCAGAGGGAAGTAAGAGACTGCTGTGTGCTCTGTTTCACAGAGACATGGCTCACCCCCGACTCACCGGACTGTGCCATACAACCTGAAGGCTTCTCTATTCACCGGGCGGACCGCACGGCATCTTCAGGCAAAGCGAAGGGTGGAGGGGTTTGCCTCCTCATCAACTCCTCCTGGTGCTTGGATGTGGTGACCCTGGCGACCTACTGCTCCCCAGACCTGGAATACTTGACCGTAAAGTGCCGCCCATACTATCTTCCACTTGAGTTCACTTCAGCCATTATCACAGCGGTCTACATCCCACCCCAGGCAGAAGTGAGGAAGGCACTGGATGAACTGTACACAGTCATAAACAACTATGAAACAGAACACCCGGAGGCCCTGTTCATTGTGGCCGGAGACTTCAACAAAGCCAACCTCAAGAGTGTACTGCCAAAATTCCACCAGCACATTTCCTGTACCACCAGGGGCGACAACACTCTTGACCACTGCTACTCAAAAATCAAGGGCGCCTACCGTTCCATCCCCCGACCGCACTTTGGGAAATCAGACCATAAGACTGTGCTCCTTCTCCCGGCTTACAAGCAGAAACTCAAGCGGGAGAACCCAGCTAAGAAGGTTGTGCAGTGCTGGTCCGATGAGACAGAAGAGCTCTTACGTGACTGCTTGGAGACAGTGGACTGGTCCATATTTAAGAACTCAGCGACTAACTTAAATGAGTATGTCACCACCGTCACAGACTTCATCAGCAAATGTGTGGACGACTGCGTGCCAAAGAAAGCAGTACGTACGTTCCCCAACTGGAAACCATGGCTCAACCGCGAGATTGACTCCCTACTGAAGGACAGATCTGAGGCGTTCAAGGCAGACGACCCTGTCCTATACAAGAAATCCAGGTACGACCTCCGCAAAGCCATCCGAGATGCCAAGAGAGAATATCAAACTAACCTAGAGTCACAGACAGACTCTCGGCGGTTGTGGCAAGGACTAAGCAACATAACGGGCTACAAAGCGAAGCCGAGCAGTATCTCTGGCAGCAGTGCACCCCTCCCCGATGAACTTAATGCATTCTATGCTCGGTTTGAGCAGGTAACCAACAATCCGCTATCGACTGCCCCAGCAACCCATAATTCACCCATACCCACCATCACAGCTTCCAAAGTCAGATCGGCCTTCCTGAAAGTGAACCCATGGAAGGCGATGGGCCCGGACGGGATCCCCGGTCGTGCACTCAGAGCCTGCGCGGACCAGCTGGCAGAGGTTTTCACAGACATCTTTAACCTATCCCTACTCCACTCCGAGGTCCCCACCTGCTTCAAGAAGACCACCATCATACCGGTACCAAAGAAGAACCAGGCAACGTGCCTCAATGACAACCGCCCGGTGGCCCTGACATCAGTTGTAATGAAGTGCTTCGATAGGCTGATCATGAAGCGCATCACCTCCATACTCCCGGAACGCCTTGACCCACTTCAATTCGCATACCGTCGCAACCGGTCCACATCAGACGCCATTTCCCTGGCCCTACACTCATCCCTAGAGCATCTCGAAAACAAGGACTCCTACATCAGACTCCTATTTATTGACTACAGCTCCGCCTTCAACACCATAATCCCAGCCAAGCTCATATCAAAGCTCCAAAACCTAGGACTTGGCTCTCCACTCTGCAACTGGATCCTTGACTTTCTGACCAACAGACCACAGTCAGTAGGAATGAACACCAACACCTCCTCCACAATAGTCCTCAATACCGGTGCCCCACAAGGCTGCGTACTTAGCCCCCTACTCTACTCCCTGTACACACACGACTGCATGGCAAAACTTGGTTCCAACTCCATCTACAAGTTTGCTGACGATACGACCGTAGTGGGCCGGATCTCGAATAACGACGAGTCCGAATACAGGAGGGAGATAGAGAACCTAGTGGAGTGGTGCAGCGACAACAATCTCTCCCTTAATGCCAGCAAAACTAAAGAGCTGGTCATCGACTTCAGGAAGCAAAGTACTGTGCACACCCCTGTCAGAATCAACGGAGCCGAGGTAGAGATGGTGAGCAGTTTCAAATTCCTAGGGGTGCACATCACCAAAAGTCTATCCTGGTCCACTCATGTCGACGCTATCACCAAGAAAGCACAACAGTGCCTTTACTTCCTCCGGAAACTAAGGAAATTTGGCATGTCCACATTAACCCTTACCAACTTTTACAGATGCACTATAGAGAGCATCCTATCGGGCTGCATCACAGCCTGGTATGGCAACTGCTCGGCCCAGGACCGCAAGGAACTTCAGAGAGTCGTGAACACCGCCCAGTCCATCACACGAACCTGCCTCCCATCCATTGATTCCATCTACACCTCCCGCTGCTGGGGGAAAGCAGGCAACATAATCAAGGATCCCTCCCACCCGGCTTACTCACTTTTCCAACTTCTTCCATCGGGCAGGAGATTCAGAAGTCTGAGAACACGGACGAACAGACTCAAAAACAGCTTCTTCCCCACTGTCACCAGACTCCTAAATGACCCTCTTATGGACTGACCTCATTAACACTACACCCGTGTCTGCTTCATCCGATGCCAATGCTTATGTAGTACATTGTATATATTGTGTTGCCCTATTATGTATTCTCATGTATTTTCTTGAATTCTGTTTAATTCCCTTTTCTTCCCATGTACTGAATGATCTGTTGAGCTGCTTGCAGAAAAATACTTTTCACTGTACCTCGGTACACGTGACAATAAACAAATCCAATCCAATCCAATCGTTAGCATATGATTTGTAGTCTGAATTCTACTTTGATGATTTGGCTAGAAAGGATTCAGTAATTCATTCAGATTTGTAAAATGGCCCAACATTAATCAAATACCTTGGGATAGTTTGGCGAATCGGACTTTGGCATTGTTCACTTCAGATGGGCAGAAAAGCCCAAATAGTTTCAGAGTGGACAGTTTAGCCAAGTGATTAAGGATTGGTCTGGTTGTAGAGTAGAGTAGAGTAGGAGGGAAAATATGGCGGGTAGTACCGGTGGGAGAGGAGCGGGCTTGTGCAGTATGTTACGATTGAAGTATTGAAAGTACATGAATGTTTGCACATTTTTGCCTTTTTTGCTTTCTTTCTGCTGATGTCTGTAACTGTTTACAAAGCCAAAAACTACCTCAATAAAATTGTTTATTTAAAAAAAAAGGATTGGTCTGGTTCCTTGGCATTTGTTGGAATATCTAAACCAAATGTTCTTACAGAACCACCTAGGTTTGCTGGAGTAAAGGGGGGAAGGGGGTGAAATGGCCCCTATTGGTGTCAGAATGACGCGGAATTTGGAGTGTAAACATACAAATATATCCCTTAAAGTGTAACGATGAAACAATTCCATCTCAAACAATTATTACTTTTCCATCTTTAGCATTAACACTCTCCAGTGCCTTGCTCCACTCTCAATGTGCATCCCAGAGCAGACCTTCCACTTTTCTGCCTCTGGTGCATTGTGCATCTTCCCCTCTCTTCATTCCGCCATTCATGCCAGAGCCTTTAGTCATCAAATCCTAGGAACTCCAGGATTCTATTTTTAAAACTTGTCCTTACTTCTAAGAGCCTTTTCAAAACTCTGCCTTCTCAACCACACCCTCAGTCAACTCCCTTAACCTTCCTTTCAAAATATCATGTGTAAATCACTTGGAATGTTTCACAGCATTGAGTGTGATTTATCGCTCTTGCAGTTCCTTATTAGAAAAAACATTGGAACAAGCAATAGAACTCAAATGTCACTCCGAGGTGTTACATTGTGAAGTTATTTGCTGCCATTATTTTTCTGAAATATTTTCCCAAGATTTTTGACTGTAAGGTTTTAAGTTCCTGCGATTATAATTTTGACATAATCTTCCAAAGGGAATTCCTCTAATTCTGTGCATTGTTCAGATGAAAACAAGATGAAAGAAAGGATTCAAGCCAGATCAGGTTGCACTAGAGGCAGACTAGCTGCACCCACCCTTGCCCATGCAAACCACATTCACAAGTAGAGGCACATCTGCCATGGAATGTGAGAGAAGAGTTGCCTGTACAAACTTTGTTTCACTATGGTTGCATTCCCAGATTTAGTAATATCCTTGAATCATATTTTCAACCAAGCTCCAACACGGACAATTCTTCCAAGTTCACCACACAAACTCTGAACGTTTAAGCATCTAACTCATTGCGAAAGGAACATCAACAATCCAGCTGCAGATCACAAATGTATTATACAGGTCACTAATGCAGTGCTCACTCGGACACTATAGTTTAATCACCTTTCTCGCAGATAACTAGGCAGCACAGAGAAGATACTGCATTATTTTCAGTTAGTAAGATTCTCCAAAGTTCATGACATTGCACTCATGTTGCTCTGTGGACATCTGAACACAAATCTATGGCCGACGTCGACTGTAATTCAATATATCAAAATATGAACTGCTTTGTTTCAGTAGGAGGAATATGGAGGTGAGCTATTCCGTGGAAGGCAAGAAACTAGATGGGGTCTAAAAGGAGTAAAGAAATCAAGAAAGAAATCAATCTGGAGATCAATCAATCACCAGTGTATCAATTCAAGTTGGCAAGGCCTGAAAGAGGGCAAATAAAGTACTGCACTCCATTCTTCCAATGGTTATTAAATTATCTTCAGCTGTCATAAGGTAATGCTCATCCCAGAAAATCACAACTAACTATACAAGTTTTAAAAAAATTTACACCATTGGAAGTATTTTTGACAAAAATAATAACTTCAGGTTAACTTAATGAGGAGAAATCTAAGTTAATGGATGATGCCAAATTCCATGGTACACACTTCAGTAAAAATCAAAGACACGGGGTGGGATTCTGTGTCCTGCCGCACGAATTTTCGGGAGTGGTGCACCCCCGTCGGCAGCGGGGTTCTACGTTCCCTAAGCCAGCCAATGGTGTTTCCCCATTATGGGCACCCCTACGCTGTCGGGAAATCTGCAGCCGTGAGTGCGCTGCGGGGAAACAAAGGATCCCGCCGACGGAGAATCCAATCCAGAAAGTTTCTGCATGAGAAGGATGATTAAACTGTTTTTTAATCCTCCTTTTATCCCTTCTGGTAGTTGCTGCAGAAAATGGGAACGTCGAGGAATCACTGAAAGAAATTCAAATTAAACTATGGTCTGGAACCGCGTGCCACATTTACAATGTGCCAGGCATCAGTATTGATGCTATTAACTGGAGCATCACTCCCTATAAATGTTAAATATTTTACATTGTGCACGTTGCCTGTCGGCCATTTTATTTTACGAATTTCTACTCTTCCATTCGTAATCAAAACCACGGATGTAAACTTGCAATGCTGAAATTTGGGCGGGGTTTTTCAGCGGCGGAGGCAGCTCGTCATTGACCGGCATCAGGATCTGTCAGTCCTGCCAGTGCCTACTGTATACTGTGTGGCTCACTCATCCCGCCATGGGGGAACTCAACATGGGGGTGGCATCCGTGTGACTGGAAGATCCCACTGGCAGGAAGGACCAGAAAATCCCGCTCCAAATTTTCACAGCAACACAGTCACTCCAGTGCCACCACAGAATGAATACTATAACTACCGCAATAGAAGTTTCCACTGGTAGTTTCCATTAATCATGGGAGCAAGCGATTTATAATCCAAATAAAATATGATGACAGAGTGTAAGTGTTTGAATGAGGACTGGATTATGTCTGTGCACACTGGTTCAATTAGTCTCTGCCACTTAACCTACATTTGGTCTTGACCTTCTGTGTGGAACGCCATGGGGCATCCTGTAAGATAGACCTGGCATTGTCATACTCAGGGGCGCGACCCACGGGTGGGTCGTGGCTGGTGTCGGGAGGATCGCGGAACCGTCTGTCGCGGCGCTCCCGATCGCGCAAATCCGCGCAGAACAGCCGCAGCAGTTGGCTTTTAATAGTGCCGGCTGCGAGCGGCCTTCAAATGGTCAGGAACAGATTTTAAAAATTTGGCCGCACTGCTCATGTGTGCCCGATCATCGGTGCGCATGCGCAAAACTCCGCGCATGCGCACCTATGATCTGGCACGCATGCGCAGTTCAGCCGCATTTATTTTTAATATGGTCGCAGCCATTTTTTTTCAAGTTCGGGGGGCGAAAGGAGCCAAAGGGACAAAGGGACCATTGGGGCCAAAGGGACCCAAAACCATTTCCTCTATTTTTGTCAGCAGCAAACACGGTAAGATAAAATGGTGGGTCGCGCAGGTCTGCCGGCGTGGGCTGTAAAGGTCGGCCGGCTTGGGTCGTGAAGGTCGGCCGGGTCGGGTCCCGAAGGTTGGCCGGTTGGTAAATGGGTCCCCGGAAAAAAGTTTGAAAAACACTGAGATAGACTATCACATTATCTGGCTTTAAATAGTGTCAAATTTAGCAATTTGAGACATAGATGAAGGTGATAGGCTTCAATTATTGTTCAATGGAGCTTTCTTCCTAAATTAGTCAATGAACATAAGTAGCTTGGCTTTTGGCTCAGATCAAGTGTCAGATGATGCCTGAGATGAGATGCAATGCTTTTTATTGTCATCTTGGATCTTGTACGTTTCTTCTCTTGTGGAGACCATGGGTGGGATTCTCTGTCCAGCACGCCGGAATCGCAAATCGCGATTGGATGGATAATTGGGCGTCAGCTGAGAACCAAGGTTGGCGCTGGGCGCTCAACGGAGCGCTATGCCCCAGAACCTCGACAGCGGCGTGAATGCATTCCGCCCCTCGCCCCGGCATGGGCATGCAAAACGTACAGTAGCACTCGTTAACATGTAATTAACGGAGCAGACCCGGTAGACTCTGCTTCCCGTGATGCTCCACCTCCGCCAGGTGGAAGTGACGCTGGCGAGATTCACGTGGGGTGAATCAGGGACTGAGTGCCGTGGCTATTGAGGGAGAGAGAGGAAGTAAGAAAAATTCCAAAAAAACGCTGTGGTGGGCTAACAGTTGAGCCCCTGGCTGGGGGGCTGGAGCCCCTATGTCAGGACCGGGGTGGGAGACTGGGGGAGTAGCGTGGGACGACCAGGAGATGGGCCGTGGATTTGGGGTGTCTCCCCGGGACCGAGGTTTACAGGCACTGACTGCCATTGCTGTGGCCTGCAAGGCAGCAATTAACTGCGCATGCCACTGATTGCCCACTTTGGCCCAAAGATGTGCAGAGCACCAAAGGCCATTTAGGTGACACCCCTCCCTCTCGCCTCAGGCCAACCTCCCTTGGAACCTGCAGACCCCAGCCGATAAATCAACAGGAATGGCGTGGCCATGTACAACCAGTGGCACACTAGTGGCTGGCACCCCCTCAGTACACCTATCCAAGGCGGTGCCCCACTGCAGGGGGTACAGGGTCAGTGTAGAGTGCAGAATGCATCCCGGACACATGCACCGTGGCGTTTGGCACTTACCCTGGCACACTGCCCCTTTCAGGGCAGATACCCCACCATTGGCGCTATCAGCTAGCCCGCCTCGCAGGACCACTGGCCGTAAACAAGCCTCATCTGCCCACTGGATCTCTGCTCCCATCCATCCTGCACCTGGACAGGTAGGCACAACTCATGCGTCTCATACACAGGACCCACGACACACCACAGCTACAGTCCTAACAAGTGCCCTTCCCCCTTGCCCACTCCCATGTGTGGGCCCTGCCCGCACGCATACCACCAGGCATGGCATCGGTCAGAGGCACACCTCAGCCATCCCGCACCCCACAACCAGGTGCTAACCTGCTGGTAGGATATCACATAGCCCATCTAAGGAGGACACCCACAGGAGACCGCACTGGAAGGAGCAGGGCAGGGGCCGCAGTGTATCGCTGGCATGGGTTGCACTAGCCACCAGTACCCCCACCACCAGGTGGCGGGGTTGGAGGCCCCCCCAGTGCAAGGCAATGATGGGGCTAGGAGCGAGGTGCGGAAGTCAGAGTTTCAGGTGAAATGGCCGGGGGAAGGGTTAAGAGGGAGGAGGGGGACACATGGAGGCAGGGGCTGCTGTGCAGGCCAGGGCCATTGCATAGCCCTTTGTATCTACCATGCTAACAGGTTTGCCCTTTACCGCCTGCAGATAATGGATTTTGGAGTTCAGCCAGGAATGGTCGGCATCTGCCTGGCTGTGGGGACCCTTACGGATGCATTGAGGCTGAACGAGCAGGAGCTGTTTAGGGAGGACCCTGCAGAACGGGAGCCTGACCCAGAGGAGTAGTGGCCAGCCTGTGAGGTTGGAGAGCCAGCCGTCCAACAGGCCGAGGAGGATTGGGAGGGGGGTGCCATATCAGGCCTCATGTATGTGGTAGTATGACTAGAGGTACTACGGTACCTGGGAGTGTGAGCTACCATTGGTGGAGAAGGCTCGCTGCTCATTGACCAAAGTGTTTGCATTTCATTGGTCGGAACGTAAGGTAGCTCCGCCCAGTGAGGTGGGGTATAAGAACCCGTGTCTCCCAGCAGCCGGCCTTCTTTCTGTACTCGAGCTGCTGGGGAAACATCTTGTTGATTAAAGCCTTCAATTCGGACTACATCCTCGTTTCAGTAGTTATTGATTGTGCATCAGTGTATATCATCATCACCCATCATTTGAGGATCTGCTGGACCAACCATGTAACCGACCACTGGGGCTGAGCAGCGAGACAATGCGACATCTCTGCTGGATGATGGCTCACCTGACACCGTGGGGATATGGGGGAGCGTCAAGGTGAAGACAGCCTTGGACTTTTATGCCATAGGATCCTTCCAGGTGCCAAATTGCCATCTGTCCATAATATTGCAGAAATCTCTGCACAGGTACATCCGCACCGACAAGGATGCCCTATATGGGCAGCACAGTGATTAGCACTGCTGCCTCAGAACCCCAGTATTCTGGGTTTAATTCCAACCACAGGCCCTGTCTGCACTTTTCCCCGTGTCTGCGTAGGTTTCCTCCAGCTTCACCTACTAGACTCAGCCACTGGCTGATCAACCATCCCATCCCAACCCCACACCACCTGCCACCTCCCCCATGGCCACCCACCCCATCCCCTGCCTGAACTCCATGCCCCCCAGCCCAGCACCTCCACCCCGCCGCTGAGCTTCATACCAGCTGTACCACAGGATATTGCCCTGTTTTGGCAGAGTCAGCGGGTCTTGTCCATGGGGTGGAGGACGATGACGATCGTTCTGCGATGACCTCTGGTGCACCACATCATTTGATAGAGCCTGACCACTGCCTTGGACACATTCCACTGTCCACCCAGGTGATCACTGCATCATGCTTGTTAGTCCATCGCACAGGCCCACAGACCTTCAGGGGAGGCGGGATGGGGATGGGGCCCGGGAAGGTGTGTCTGTGCGTGTGTTGGTGGTGGTTGGGGGGGGGGGGGGGGGACAGGTCCTGGGGCTGGTGAGCAGTGATAGGTCACTACCGGGTATGCCATAACACATGGCGCCCCCACATCTCTGGCCCAGTCCCCTGTCACCTCCGGGGGCAACCCTGATTGATCTGGGGCGAGCCCAACACTTCCGAGGGCTCTGGCCTTTGCTCTCCTCCAACACCCATACTCCACATCACTGGCCTCCCCCTGCAACCTCATTCCCCCCCCCACCCCCCACCACCCCTACCCCATTCCACCCTCCACTCCCCCACCCCACCCGGCACCCTCGCACTTGGCCCTGTCCATCCCTCACACCCTTCAGATAGAGTGCCGAGGCAGGTCAGAACGTCAGTGATCAGGTGATTATTTGTGACAGTGCAATGCACAATAACTGTGCCCTAGTCCCTAACACTATCCTATGTGCTGCACCCATCCCACCTTAACTGGTGTCTATCTTTCTCACCTTACATATCCTAATGCGCCGTCTAGGTGGATCCTTAGGTGGTTCCTCAAAACGGTGCTATGTCTTTTCGTCCGACGTCATTTCGTCCTACGACACTTTGTCCACGTCTTTTGGTCCAACGTCTTTTTGTCCGCCCGTCTTTTGGTCCAACGTCACTTCGTCCAGGACTGAGAGAATCCTGTCCGTTTTTCTTCCTGCAAATATCTGAGGGCTCTGGCCTGTGCTCTCCTCCAACACCCATTGGGGGGGGGGGGGGGGGGGGGGGGGGGGGGGGGGGTGGGGGGGAGGTGGGGGGCGGGGGGGTGGGGGGGGGGTTGGGGGATGGGGGGGGTGGGGTTAGTTGGGTACTTCCCTCTGACAGGTAGGTTTGGCGTTAAGTTCATCCAGCTTATTTTCGATCACTTGGATGTTTGCCACGTGTATGCTGGGGAGAGGGGTCTTGAAACCGCGTTACTTCAGTCTAACCTGCAGTCCGCCACGTTTCCTTCGCGATCTCAGTCGGCGTCTGCGGCTGGATGATCCGGGATCTGATGGGAGTAGTCGGACCTTGTGGAAGGTAGGTGGTTGCGTCTGGCAGGGTCCAGGGCACTGGCGGGGACCAGGGCGCCGGTTACGTTTTGGGGGTCGCATCTGGCAGGATCCGGGGTGCTGGTTGAGGTAGAGGGGTTTCTAGGGGGGCATGTTTGTGATCCGGATCGGTCACTTGGTTGTCCCATGCTGACCTCTGCCAATGCGACTACCTGCTTTCCCACCTTGCCAGCCAGGTCCACCACCCTCTGCTCCGGGAAGGGGAGGGGCCACAGGTCTGGGGGGTCACATCCGGACCGTTCCTGCTCCCGAGGGTCGTCGACCGCCTTCTGCCGGGGGTACAGATAATGCACAGTGTGAGACACTCGGGCAGCACAGGGATTCCACAACTAGTGGGCGGTACGGATGTTGACATGTGATGTAGGGTGGGATGTGAGGGGACTACTGGCGGCTGGGGTTCTAGAGGTTATGGGATTGTGGGTTGGGGGTGGTGCTGGGTGCATGGTCCTGGTGATTCACCCTGGCTGACTTGGAGGGTTGCCCACCTCCACAGTGCTGCCTACCGGCCCACCTGGTGGGGGCTGCATGTGGGCGGGGTGAGGGTGTGCGTTGCTGGGTGTGCAGTTGGAGTGTATCGGATCGGGATGGTGCCAGGGGCATGGAGCTGGTGACTCATTCTAGCTGGCCTTGGTGTTGCCCATCCTCAGCCAACGTTGCCTACTGATCCGCCTAGTTGGTGCCTAGTTGATGTTGGTGGGTGGCAGCTTCCTTCCCACCCCAGGGAACAGAGTGTCCCACCTCTCTTCCACGGCATCCAGCAATATCTCGAGCTCTGCGGCTGTGAACCTCGGGGCCCCTCTCCGTGGAGCCATCTTCTTGGCTGACGTGCGTGGGGAGCAGAGTGTTTATGTGCAGCTGCAGCTTGTCTGGCTCTCCAGTGCCAATCCCGACCGCATCGAATCACACGCTGGTGGGCATTGGAATTGCACTCGTTTCACATGTCCTGAATGGTTCAGCCAGTCGCACCCCCATTGGGACCATGGAACCCCCCCCCCCCCCCCCCCCATTCAGTCCCAGCATCAACACTTAGTCTCTGAAAAGGAGAATTCTGTCCCATGAATTGACTTCAATTTGAATTTGTTTTTGGAGCAAGCAATGAGTTAGATTAAGGGGATGCATTGTCCACTCTGCACATTGGCTTTGTACCATTAAGGATGGGATAAAAAATATTAAAGGTTTTGATCATTAGATATTTGCAGGAAGAAAAACGGGCAGGATTCTCTCAGTCCGCACCGGGTCGGAGAATCCCCTCGGTGCCGTTGTTGCTCGTTCTGGGTGAGTGTGCTTTACACTCAATTTGGCTCTGTTTCGTTCCTTAGCTCTAGAATCGCCAGGTATCGTTAAGATACCGCCACATGTTTCAAATTCAAGTTCAGACCAATAACTCCATACACCAGTTAGTAAGTTCAAACAAGACACATTTATTATAATACAGTTATCTACTAATTATGCATATAAAACTACAAGACTAGGCTAATCCTACCACTAACAGGCCAATACTTATCTGGATAAGGGGACTGCCGGATCAGGGAACAATGGCCTCTAGCTTTGTCCTGGATCCGCAGGCTTCCAGTCAGTGTGGACTAAAGGGGTCAGGAGTGTCTACTCCGTAGCGTGCGTTGTATGACACTTACTTGATGGCAGCTGCTGGCCAGGCCTCTCCTCTCCGTGGTCAAGTTCGAGAGCTGCTACAAAGGTGTTCTTGTTGGGAGGGCCGGCTGAGAGAGAGAGCTGGGGTCGGGGTCTGTCTTATACCTCTCCCAGGGTCTCGCACACACCTGGGCGAACCCTCTATACACTCGCAATCGATTGGGTCTCTTCCCAATCGATTGATTTGAATTTCCCCAATAACGGGGCAGTCCCTCGATCACTGGGCGGTTCTTGGGGCTTATTGTTTTGGACTTCTCTTGGCGCCGAGACGTCTGGCCTTCTATTCACTGTAGCGATTTGAGTTAACTTGTTTCCATTGTACCTGGGAATCACCGGGTATCGCTTCATTTGTATGCTAACTTGTTTTTTTCACAGTGCTGTCTGGTTTCTGCAGCAGTCAGAATACACAAGTGCTTTTGCAAGCTGCTTGCTTTTGCAACATGACCATTTTCCCTGCATTCTTTGTAATCTTCCATTTTGTGTTGGGCAGTGGCCACCCCAGGTGGCTACACCGTGTGCATCCTGCCACGCCGGAACGCGATTCTCCAATGCGGAAAAAAACGGGGGGGGGGTGCACATGGCGCCACGCCGCACGGAGAACCGCAGCAAGCGGTCGTAGCGGCAATTCTCCGGTGGGCCAGCGATTCTCCAGGCTGGATGGGCCGAATTCCTGTTCTAATATGTTCTAAAAAAGCGTCAACCAGTCGTGCTGGCTGACGCTGCGGGAGGAGGTGGTTGACGGCGTTGGGACGGTGGACCCCGGGAGGGGGAGCGGCACGGCCATGACAGCGGACACGCGGATGTCCACCCAACCCATTTGCTGTCGCAGCTCAGGCGTCCGGGCCGTCCTCACATGTGCCAGAACCCCCATGCCCCCCCAGCTGGCGGCACCCACCAGCGGGTATGTCCAGGCAAACACGGCAGCCCCCGTTGAGGACAGTGCCACCAGACAGGTGGCCCTGGCAGGGGGGACAACCGACAGGTCTCAGGGCACCGAGGGGGCGGGGTCGGGCATGTGCTGGCAACCGGGTCCGGCCATGTAGCCCATGGCACCTGGCTGTGGAGGGGAGGGTATGCCAATGATGAAACCCTGTCTACACCTACCCCCTGCAGATTGTACAATGTTTAGCCATCTTCCAGCGTTGTTGGCCGCTGTGGTGGGGGCCACTGCCCTGCATGAGGCCCAGTGGGAGCTGGAGCACGGGCGTGACAGGGAGGTGGTGGAGCCTGCTGTAGAGGAGCGGGCCGCAGTCGGGCAAGTGCAAACCACCCAGGCTGCAGGGCTACACGCCCGAGAGGTGCAGGAAGAACACCATGAGGTGGGGGAGCCACAGCAGGAGAATACAGAGGTGAAGGAGGAGGAGGGTGAGCCATGGTCACGGAGGCGTCCGATGAGATCTCATGTTTACCGGCGCCGCATATCCTTCGAGGACTTCCCGATAAGGGCGAGCAGGAGGAGACTCCAGATGAGCCAGGAGAATGCCGCCCACATTGCCACCTTATGGCACACCTGGCACCACATGGGACTCGGGGTGGACATGCCCTCTCGGTGGCCATCAAGGTGACGGTCACCCTCAACTACTTTGCGACGGGATCGTTCCAGTCGCCAAGTGGGGACATGTCCAGCATCTCGCAGCCATCGGTGCACAGGTGCATCCGGGCCGTCACTGACGCCCAGTGTGACATCGCAGACCGATACGTACAGTTCCCTCTGGACCGCGCCCACCAGGATGCCTGCGCAGCGGGGTTCACCGCTGTTGCTCGGATACCTATGGTCCAGGGGGCAATCGATGGAGTGCACATCACCATGCGGCCCACATCGGATGAAAGGGCCATGTGCATGAACAGGAAGGGTACGTACTCAATGAACGTGCAGGTGGTCTGTAACCACAGGATGGCGATCATGCACGACTGTGCCAGGTACCCTGGCAGTGTGCATGACTCTTTTGTATTGGCCCAATCATTCATCCCTGGCATGTACGATAGACACCGCCCCCAGCTGCGGGGCTGGTTGCTGAGCAACAGGGGTTATCCATTGCGGCCGTGGCTGATGATGCCTATCCGGAGGCCACAGACCGCCACGGAGCACCGCTACAATGATGCCCATAGAGCGACCAGAGGTGCGGTCGAGAGGTGTTTTGGGCTGCTCAAGATGCGCTTCAGGTGCCTGGACCGCTCAGGAAGGGCCCTCCTGTACCCATCGGTGAGGGTCGGCCTCATCGTTGTGGTCTGCTGCATCCTGCATAATGTAACCCAGCAGAGGGGCGATGTGCTGGAGGATGAGGAGGGGGAGGGGGAAGGATCAGGACGAAGGGCACTCCTCTCCAGATGAGGGGGATGGCGAGGGAGGGGGCCGATGCACGGGACATGGGGGATGGACGGTAACGGGATGTTGCCCGACACCGCCGGCTGGGCCAGCAGGCAAGGAAGGCACTGATACACGCATGTTTCAGCGACCACGGTGGGTGGGAGGATTGATGTGCATGGGCACAGACAGCAGAGTTCGGCACCTACCCCACCACCGACCACCCTCACCTCCCCCACCACCATATCACCCGCATGCATACCAGCCCCCAGCCCTCCATGACACATTCACCTGCGGCACAACGGGATGGGGTCACACTGTTGATGGTGTAAGCGGGTCTGGTACAAGGCATGGAGGATGATGACAGCCCGCTCTGCGATGGGCTCCGAGCTGCACATCGCTTGACAGTGTCTGACTCATGGCCACATCAAGACCCTCCACCTGGGTAGACCCTGCATGCGGCCTAGACATTGCATCTCATGGCGCTGGGGGCGGGATGGCGTGGGAGAACCGTGGGGGGCAGGGGGGGGGGCGCATGTCATACTCACCAGAGCTCAACATTCCATCGTAGCACCCCGCACCCACACTGGCACCCAGTCCCCGCCCCACCACCGCACGCATTGAACAGAGCACAGAGGCAGCGTACATAGGTATGAAAGGTGTTTAATAACAGACGTCCTGTACATGTGCCCTAGCCCATTTAACTATTCTGTGCCCTGCACCCGTGCCAACTTAATCAATGTCTACCTTTCTGGCCTTACAGGTCCTATTACTACGTCCAGGTGTTCCCCCAGGTGGTAAAGCAGAACTGGAGGCGGACTCCTGTGACCCCTGCCCTGTGACTAGGGTCTCCTTTGGCGGCCGTTTTCTGGGGCGGCCGAGCCTGGATGGGTCAGGCTGCACCTCGGCCGATTGGGATGGCACGGTGCCACCCTGTTCTGCCTGCTGCCACCACATGCACCAGGGGCGGTGGGGGGGGGGGAGTCCGAGGTGGCGCAGAGTTCCGAGACCTTCCCTGCAGGGGGACTCGGAACATAGAACATAGAACATACAGTGCAGAACGAGGCCATTCGGCCCATCGAGTCTACACCCACCCTATCCCAGGAACCCAATAACCCCTCTTAACCTTTTTGGTCACTGAGGGCAATTTAGCATGACCAATCCACCTAAACTGCATGTCTTTGGACTGTGGGAGGAAACTGGAATACCCGAAGGAAACCCACACAGACACAGGGAGAACCTGCAAACTCCGCACAGACAGTTATCCAGCAGGGAATCGAACCTGGGACCCTGGCGCTGTGAAGCCACAGTGCCGCATCACCCCCTCCTCCGTCGGGATGCCTGGTGGCTCCCGGGCTCTTCATGGGACAGGGGTGCGAGCGGATCCAGCACCTAGGGCACCCCGTCACCTGCCGCTGCCAGTCCTGGAGGCCCGTGCTGGTATCGACCAGGGTCTGAATGTTTGCAGCCATGGAGCTCAGGGAGTTGGCCATCCCTGTCTGGCTCTGCACAACACCGGCCAGCACCAGGGCAATGGCGCTGATGCTCTCAGCGATGGCCTGCTGAGACCGGGCCAGGTTGTTGAGCGCCTCTGCGATGTTCAGCTGGCTCTGGCTCATGGCTGCCTGTGAGAGGGCAGCCCTGTCCTGGGCCGCAGAGGTCTCGTGCACAGATAGCCCCAGGCCTTGCAAACTCGGACCCATGCCCGACACCATCGCCACCATTGCCTCTACCGTGGACGCCACCCGTGTGGCACTCATGACCGGCACCATTTCCTGTTCTTGGACACGGATGTACTCCTCCACCTGCGTCGGCAGGTGCTGGAAACCGGCCGTCACCCCTTTTCTTCGTCCCTGGGTCCCTGACTGCATCGGGTCTATGGGTGGGTGAGGGAACTGCAGGAACTCGGGATCCGTCTGGGCTGCAGGTGTTTGCTGGGGCCGGCTACCCTCGGCTGCCCTTACCTCCGCCTGCTGTACCGGTGCGTCTGTGTGGTGCGCACCAGTTAGTGTCCCAGAAGCCTCATCACTAAAATGGCCAACCGAGGTGAGTGTCTCTGCGGTGGCAGAGGGTGTGGGAGATAGCTGTGACCCAACTTCACTGTCCTCATCGGACCTTTGGTCAGGGGACCCTGGGGTTCGGTGTCCTGTCTGTTCATCCCCTCCGTGTTGGTGTCATGTTGTGTTCTTTCATGTCTGTCTGTCCCCTGTCTGCTTGTGTCCTGTGTCGTTGCTGGACTGGGCCGGAGGGCTGGTGTTGGAGCTGCCCTCCCCATCGCTGCTAGAGTCCCTGTGGACTGCCCGCCCAGGCGCTGGGCGGGGGCGGTGTAACCCTGATGGAACGGTCGACCTGCGTGGGCTTGACCGGACAGGTGCTGGGCGCTGCACAACCCAAAGATGTGCAAGCTAGATGGAATGGCCACGCTAAATTGCCCCTTAATTGGAAAAAATGAATTGGATACTCTAAATTTATTTTAAAAAGAAACCTTATAGAATCATTGAATCCCTACAGTGCAGAAGGAGGCCATCCGGCCCATCGAGTCTGCACCGACCCTCTGAAAGAGCACCCTACCTAGGCCCATAACCTCACCCAACCTTTTGGACACTAAGGGCAATTTAGCATGGTTAATGCACCTAGCCTGCACATCTTTGGATTGTGGGAGAAAACCAGAGCACCCGGAGGAAACCCACACAGACACGGGGAGAATGTGCAAACTCTACACAGACAGTCACCTGAGGTTGGGATCAAAGACAGGTCTACAACACAGTGAGGCAGCAGTGCTAACCACTGTGCCGCCATGTATAAATACATTATATAAATATATTGGCTCTAATATCACATTGTGCAATTTCAACCTCACAATTCTTTAATGGCAAACACACCCCAGGTTCAGAGATTAAGGCTGTTGTGTTTCATAATTCTTGTACTCTTGCTGCAATGCTTAAAATTCCACAGGGAAGGACTCTATTGAAATCGCCAAATGACCACTTGTCATATTGTGATGGGTTTCACCAACAACTATAACTAATGTGAAGTGATGTTTGGCTACAGTTGTACAGTGTTGGTGAGATCTCATCTGGAGTACTGTGTACAGTTTTGGTCTTCTTATTTAAGAAAGGATATAGATACATTCGAAGAAATCCAGACAAGGTTCACTCAGCTGACACCTGGGATGGAAGCGGGGTGGGGGGGGGGGCTTTACGCTGCGCGCTGCTAGCCCCCACCGGATGGAGGACCAAACGGATCCTGCGGACATAGCCGCAGGATCAGAGAATCCAGCCCACAGAGACTCCCATTGAACACAGGGGGTGAGAATAAATCTTTTCTCCAGAAAGGTGGTGAATCTTTGGAACTCTCTTTCCCAGAGGGCTGTGGAGGCTGGTTTGTTGAATAATTTTAAGACAGAGTGTGGTGGTATGATTAACATAGCTGCCTGCCATGGGTGCGGAACACCGGCTTACCATTGGCCCTGGTCGGTCATGTGCCTCTCGACCGATTGGTTGAGACCAGTCATGTGACGGCCCCCCGATTGGTCGAGAGGCTGAGTTAACCCCACCTCCAGGACGAGGTATAAATACCCAGTACGCCCAGCGGTTGTCCATTTACTGTAGTCGACCGCAGGGCTAACATCTAGCTTATTAAAGCCTAACTTTTGTACAGCAACTCGTCTCGCGTTCAATTGATGGTTCATCACAGAGGTGGATAGATTCATTTTTTTAAAATAATTTTTATTGAAATTTTTACAAAATATAAACAACTCAGCTCTATTAACAAAACAACCGCGGTACCACCCCAAGAACAATTCCCACCCAACTTCAAAAGCAACTACAAACAAAAGAGAAAGAAACAAAAGAACACCCAACAACAAAAGGGAAAGAGATAACACCCGCCACATCCCACAGACCCATGTACACAGTTCTCCCTCCCCCGATCCAAACCCCCCCCCCCTTCCTCCCCCCCCCCCCCCCGGGTTGCTGCTGCTGTCAGCCTATTTCCCTACCGATTCTTGACTAACATGGAAGCCAAAGGTTTCAGGAGGTGGATAGAATAGTGGAGTTGGGTCCACAATCTGGTCAGTCATGGTCTAGTTGAATGATGGAGCAAGCTGGAGGGGATGAGTGGTCTGCTCCAATTCCTAATTCATATGTGCATGTAATCCTAAACTACTGGGTTGCTACTCTTGTCTTTATCAGCTGTCACCTTTATTTATCAGATGAAAATGTGACATTCGAAATTTGGAGATCTAAGAAATATTCATTACATACAAAAGCATAGTAATAAATTGAACAATTTGGCCCATCAGGTCTACACTGACCCTCCAAAAGAGCACCCCACCCAGGCTCAGGTCCACTCCCCAGCCCTATCCCTGTAACCCCACTTAACCTGCACATCTTTGGACTGTGGGAAGAAACCAGAGCATCGGGAGGAAACCCACACAGACACGGGGAGAAAGTGCAAACTCCACACAGTCACCCAAGGCCGGGTTCCTGGCGGGGTGAGGCAGCAGTGCTTACCACTGTGCCACCCTTGCCACCACTTCATTGAGAAGTTCCTCTGCATTAAATCCTGAAATGTTTTGTTTTGGAATGGGTATGCTTTATTTCACCAAACTAGCTGTATTCTGAAGCTCAAACGTTTTGAATGCTTGATGTCTTTTGAATTTAAGAATGAGAAAGAGCTATAGCACCTCCACTGAAAGATACGGTTACTACAAGCATTAGTTGACATCGGATCTTGCATTTCTGCACATGGTTCACACGTAATATTTTGTTCTCTCTCTTTTCTGGTGGTTAATTGTAAATTGCCTCATGCTCGCGGGAGGAACTGAGGTCACGCTATCGTCTCAAAGTAAATGACCCTTCAATGGGCGCATTGGTCCAGGTCCTCATATCAGATGGCATGGTAAGTGATTAGCACTGTTGCTCCACAGCTCCAGGGTCTCAGGTTCGATTCCCGGCTTGGGTCACTATCTTGCGGAATGTGCATGTTCTCACTGTGTCTGCGTGGGTTTCGTCTGGGTGTTCCGGTTTCCTCCCACAGTCCAAAAGATATGCAGGTTAGGTGGATTGGCTATGCTAAATTGCCCAGTGTCCAAACAGGTTAGTTGGGAGGGTTACTGGGTTACGGGAATAGGGTGGAGCTGTGGGCTTAAGTAGGGTGCTCTTTCCAAGGGCAGGGCATACTGGATGGGCCAAATGGCCTCCTTCTTCACTGTTTATTCAATGGAGCGGTGGCTAAACCTGGATTCCTGTTCATGAGAAAAGGCTGCGGTCTAAAAACATACTTTGGGGTGGAGGGGGAAGAGAGGAATGCTGATTTGGAAAGGGTGCTGCTGATGTGACACTGTAGCCCTTTATGATAGGTTAGTTTAAATCAAGGACCTTTCAAAGTACATCCCTGCAGGCAAAAGACAAGCGGCTGCCACTTTTCCATCGACAGTGTTTACACTGCACTGGCTTTCAACTTAACATGGAGCTCATTAGAATAAGCTTTTGAAATGTACAGTAGGAATGTAAGCCAGGTTACTAAGTATCCCCAGACAACACATTAGATTTAAGGCTTGATACTTTAGAATCTGCATTTTTATATTAAATTCATCCCCAATTTATATTCTTTCGGGATTATTTTGCTTCTGTGCCAAGTTCTGAGATGCCAACAGTTTATTTGAAGTGCACAAGAGGCCGAAAAATAGAATACTGTCGCCACGTGTTAGGAATCGAAAACAGGGGTTAGAATAATAGAACATAGAACATACAATAGATTCACCTTTTCTCAAAACTCTGAATTCAGTAGTATGTTTCTGAATCCGTTCTTTATTTTTTATTTGAAAATCCACTGTAGTATGGAAAGAGTGCTCCTGACCACTTTCAAGGCAAACGCTGATTAGGCAATCTTAAATGACATGGTAAAAACGCTGCTTGGGCTGCAGGCTTATTAGATACAAAATATAACCACTCTATCCTGCCTCAAGAGTCCTACTGCAGCAAGCAGACTTTGTTGATGTGACTGCTGACAACGTTGAAACCATTCAAACCAGTTTTAACTGAACATATGAACATAAGACGTAGGAGCAGACGTAGGCCACTCGGCCCATTAAGTCTGCTCCACCATTCAGTGAGCTCATGGCTGATCTGATAGAATCCTCAACTCCGTTTGCTAATCCTCAACTCCACTTAATAATAATAATAATAATAATAATCTTTATTATTGTCACAAGTAGGCTTACATTAACACTGCAATTAAGTTACTGTGAAAATCATATCGTCGCCAAATTCCGGTGCCTGTTCGGGTACACTGAGGGAGAATTCAGAATATCTAAATGACCTAACAGCACAGTTTTTGGGACTTGTGTGAGGAAACCGGAGCACCCGGAGGAAGCCCACGCACACACAGGGCGAATATGCAGACTCCGCACAGACAGTGACCCAAGCAGGAATCGAACCTGAGACCCTGGCGCTGTGATGCAACAGTGCTAACCACTGTGCTACCATGCTGCCCTTTCCTACCTTATCCCCATAACCCTTGATTCCCTGACTGGTTTAGCACAGTGGGCTGAACAGCTGGCTTGTAATGCAGAACAATGCCAGCAGCGCGGGTTCAATTCCCTTACCGGCCTCCCCAAACAGCGCTAGAATGTGGTAACTAGGGGCTTTTCACAGTAACTTCATTGAAGCCTACTTGTGACAATAAGTGATTATTATTATTATTAGTGCAAAGCTAGATGATAGTTTTTTTTTGGGGGGGGGGGGCGACACCCGTAAACTAGGCATCTGCTGGTCTTTTTTTGGGGATTAACGTTTCATGGGATTCCATCAAGAAAATATGACGCTCAGGGCAGCATGGTGGCGCAGTGGAGTAGCACTGTGGCCTCACGGCGCCGAGGTCCCAGGTTCGATCCCGGCTCTGGGTCACTGTCCGTGTGGAGTTTGCACATTCTCCCTGTGTTTGCGTGGGTTTCACCCCCATAACCCAAAAATGTGCAAGCTAGGTGGAATGGCCATGCTAAAATGCCCCTTAATTGGAAAAAATTGGGTACTCTAAATTTTTAAAAAAGAATAAAAAAGAAAATATGACGCTGGACAGGTGAATTATAGGCCAGTGTTTACAATAAAAAGCTCGATTCTGATGCAGCGTCATTGCTTATTGAGGGGAGGGGGATAAAAAAAATCAATCCCTCTCAAGTTGCGGCTGAAGAAACTTCTGCGTCTGCTTTTCCGTCGGAGTTTGTCATCTTTAACGATGGGGCCAATTTACTTCACGAGAAGTTAATGGGAGTGCTGATTAAATTTCACGCCACCAATTGCATTGCTTTGCTGTCCCCTGTTTTCACGCCTGGTTAGCCAGCGAGTTCATCAGGGCAGCACTCGCTCTAAACGGTCGCCCTCCCATTGAGGGCGACTGGGCGCGTCGACTGGTGACTGATGAGCCCTGTTGCAAGTGCCACAATTTTTGTTTTCTGATTGGAGTCATGTGTGTTCTGCAGCGCTGTGTGGCTCTCTTTCATTTCGCAGTTTGCTTGTTTTCTGCCCACTTTCACGCAGGCAGCCCTCGCTCGTCAAACTCTGAGTCACCACACCCTTTAAACAATGAAATGTGCATGAAATTGACACAGCCTTGTGCTAATGACAATGAACTGAACTCCCCCACGTCGAGGAGACATTCTTTGAAAAGAATAATTTAGACCTTAGTTGTACTGATTTACCCCAGAGCGTGGTGTGAAGGTCGTTTCTGTGTCTCGCAAATAGTTAATAATTTCACCACACCCTTTAAACAATAAATGTGCATGAAATTGACACAGCCCCGTGCTAATGACAATGAACTGAACTCCCCCACGCCGAGGAGACATTTGAAAGGAATAATTTCGCTCTTAGTTGTACTGATTTACCCGAGAGTGGTGTGAAGGTCGTTTCTGTGTCTCGCAAATAGTTAATAATTGTGACCTTTCAGTATAATGCTCTTTTGGCAAAAAAAAAGCTCTCTAATGGACGGTGGCCATTAGTTTGACCCCCGACTGTATTTAAAGACCTTGCTCATGGGGTCTTTTGAGGTTATTACAGATGGAGGGGCTTTGCTGTTAAAAACATTTTCTTAACTCCATTTGTCAACAAATGTCTTTCAGCAAGAACGATCAGCACATTCACAGACCGTTCCCCTGAACACAATTTAAAATATATGATCTCAAAAACATGCTGTTCCTCCCATTGAATGTAGGAATCAGCCCAGCCTTGCACATAGGGCGTATTTAAGACTAAAATGAATTTAGTGGAACTTATCACTTGTATAATGCAAGACAGTGAAAAGACAGCCATTAAATCCAGAAATTCTACACAATCTTGAACGGTACAGTCTCCACATCAATCAGGAGGTTATTTATAATGAGTTTTCTGATTATTGACAGTAAAGTGATTTTATAAATCTATTCTTCTGCAGTCTATATAAATAAGGCATGGGAAATATTCTAAAGCAACAGATTCTCAATTAGTGCAGGAGATAAACAAAACTAGTCCTTTATCTTTGTCCATGACATTGAGAGTACTGCAAACCACTGCATAATTTCATCATTTTTAATTTGCATATTTGGGTATTCTGACCAAATACATTTTGGTTTCAAAATATTCATGTTTTTATTCTCACTTATGGTAACAATCACAGAACCCATTTCTTTGTTGGCCAACTTGAAGTTCCCCACATTTGCCTTTGCTGTTCAGATTGCATTAATGGCAATTCCTTTCAAATTGAAGGATAACTGTGTTTTGCACAATTTCAATTCTCTTGAAACCAGACATTGTGTCCCAGAAAATTATAGTTTGCTGCACTATTCATATTATTTTTACAACCATGACTTAGAAGTTGATACGCTTTTTGTGAAAAATTCTGTTTAGATAATGTGCAAGTCACATGTTTGCTTTTCTGTACGATACAAAAATGTGATCAAACACAGCAAAAATAAAAACACTACCAGGTTTTAGGGAAGCACTTCCTTTCTGCTACAGGATTAGAGACTGTATTTTTTTATTAAAGGGCCTATTCCAGTGAAATAACCACAGAAGACTTCCCCTCTGTGTTGTATGCCATAATGCTACAAGCTGAACCTTGACAGTTATAACGGTAAGGATAGATGTTGTGGAGAATGTTTGTTGGTATCAACGGAAAATATCAGCCTCAGCAGCCATGTTGGAACATTGAGAGGGAAAAGAAAGTAGAAATTCAGTCATAGAAGAAGAAGCAGAGGAAACAAAGAAAGCTTACGATTATTTAGAACTTTATATCGTTCCTCTCAATGCACTGCACATTTAATAAATTACTTTGAGATGTAGTGATTGTTATGTAGGAAAGTATGGCACAATAATGAGACTTTAACTTGTTTATGTTTATGAAACTAATGTTAGCCACCACAAATACCCCTCTCTCCCTCCTATCCTGTCAAAATGTGCTTGTTTAAATATCAGTGCAAATTCAACTGATTGTTAACAAACCACAATCTGGGGAATGACAGAGACTTTTAAGGCAACTATGAATTCAGATTTGCAAATTGCTCATATCTTGTTTTCACTGTTTATCTCTCCAGTCGACACTTGTAATAACCCTCATAATTGTGCATTCTGTATGTAATATTCCCACGGTCAAAATGTGAAGGTATTTGCTCTTCAGCTTGAATTCAAGGTAATCCCTTTCAGGATGAAGGACAACTGTGTTTTGCACAACTTAAATTCTAAAAAATAATATTGCTTTAAAACCAGACATTATGGCCCATAGAATTCTCAGTTTGCTGTAATTTGTATTTTTGCAGTATTCAAAAATAGTTATAAATATCTGGCTTTGGGAAATTTGTATTCTTCATTTCTTCACATTTTGAACTTGATATATTTTTGTCAGACCTAAATTATAAGATGCAGTACAGCCTAGCTCTTGGGACAAGACATAAAAGTTTAGACAAACACAAAATTAGACTGACTGGAGCAAAACAACAAATCAATGATCTGATTAACACAAAAATGATAGTAACTTCTGAAGCAAACTAAAAATTACAATGCAATTTAATGATCCACAGAGTAGTAGATTTTATAGATATATACAGATGCAGTGTGCAATTATGATTGCTTAATTTAATTAAAAAATATAAACACATCTCATGGAAAGTTTGACACTGGGGATAGTACAGAGAAAGCACAGGATTAAGAGGGAATTATTACAAAACAGTTGTAGTCTTAAGGATTAAGGTGATAGTGGAAACTGTTAAAAAGAAGAAATTGATGGTAATTTGTCAGCCTAGTCCCTTCAAACTGACTCACATACATATACCTGCAACAACTGAATGAAGATCAAATGTTTCACAGAAATATTTGTTTCCAATGACCCTTAAGATAGCAATTGAAAGTCTCATACTGTCCAGTTGTACAGATTAAATATTATCCACCTAAAATTCAAAGTGTTGAAAAAGGCAGTGTATTTACCAAAATAATTCAGTACTTCTCCTCCTCTGGAGTGCAGACTTGTTTAAAGCACGGTAATAAAGCATTTCAGTGCACAAGCCAGTAAGCATGAAAAGACAATTCTAAATCATCAAGTGCAAAGTGCAGTCCTGTTGCCACTGACACCATATTTGATAGTGGCATCACCTAATTGTTAGAAGTGTGAATTATCACTATAATCACCTCACAAATGTGCCTGTCATAGTGTGTGGTTCAACAGAAATACAAAATGCTGCAACTTTAAAGTAACCAATATATTAGAAACATATCGCAGATCAGTCATCATTTCAAAGAGAAAGCTAGGTGAACTCTGCATGAAACCTTCCATCAATTGCTGCTGTTTTAAAGGATCCTAGCTGAAATGCATTTCTGATGTGTAATGTATCAACTGATCCAACTTTATAAGGTTCTAATAAAAGCAAGTTTTTGACATCATAACATTAGGCATGTAAAAATCCTATATAATTGAATTTTTAAGATGCCACATGATATTTTCACTCCATCTGCACGGAATCCCATGATCAAATTGTGGTATAAATATTTTGGCATGGATTATTCATACTCGATTTTGTGGAAACCCTGATCCAAACAGACAATGTTTCACAAACTATTTCTGCACTATTAAGCTTTGACCATTTATTTTGTAACTTTTTTGTTCGTGGAACTATGTCCTTGAATTTTAGGAGCACTAGTCCTGCAGAAACCGTCACTGAATGAGAGGTAAAAATCCAACATTTTGCAGTCTTTGCGGGTATTTAATTGCTATTGTTTTCTTTGATGGTTGAAATGTCTCCCTGACACATGTGAGGCCCTCATTGAATCAATGTTTTATGATATTCATGGGATTTCAAAACTACTTCAACAAACTACTGGGTACATCGACAGGCTGCTTGGACAAGAAGTAGAGGCTTTTACCACAACAAATCATTTTGTAACAACAAAAAATATTTTTGAGGGGCGAGGAGGCCTGAATGGTTCTGCTGATAGGACCGACCTGTTTCTTTCTCCACAGATGTTGCCTGAATTTTGCTTTGTAGGAGTGCTCCTCCAGGATTCACAATGAAATTTGGAATGCTTCCGTCGCCAGGCTTCCCTTCCTGCGATCATGTCCTCCTAACCTGCCATACCCTGAGGCCTTTCTGGAGTTCTGGCCAGGTAGCCTTGGGCTGCTTGATATACACCAGCTGAAATCCAGCAAGTTTCCATTGAGTTATATAGGTTCCATAGAATCCCTACAGTGCAGAAGGAGGCCATTCTGCCCATCGAGTCTCTTCTGACCCTCTGTAAGAGCATCCTACCTAGACCCATTCCCCTGTAACCTCAACCTAACCTGCACATTGTTGGGGAAAAGGTGCAATTTAGGATGGTCAAGCCACCTTAGCACAGTGGTTAGCACTGTTGCCTCACAGCGCCAAGGTCCCAAGTTCAATTCATGGCTTGGGTCACTGTCTGTGTGGAGTCTGCACGTTCTCCACATGCCTGCATGGATTTCGTCCCACAAGTCCCGAAAGACGTGCTGTTAGGTAATTGGGACATTCTGAATTCTCCCTCAGTGTACCCAAACAGGCGCTGGAATGTGGCGACTCAGGGATTTTCACAGTAATTTAATTGCAATGTTAATGTAAGCCTGGAGTCCACAAATTTCCATGGCAAATGGTACACTTCAGCCTATAGCCCGAGAGAAAAAGGCTCAACTATGAAACTGTGGGAACCACAGCGGTCATGTGCAAACCGAACCAAAAGCAAGTGCTGGGAAATATTATAAACTGTTCGCCAAGAGACTGACTCACTGCTGTTGAGAGCAGAGCATATCTTTTTATGATCAGTTCCTTTACTGACACCACTGTACATAACCTTCCTGTGACAACAATGAAGATTATTATTGTTATCTGCACATCTTTGGACTCTGGGAGGAAGCCGGAGCACCCGGAGGAAACCTACGCAGACACATGGAGACAGTCACCCAAGGCTGGAATTTAACCCGGGTCCCTGGTGTGGTGAGGCAGCAGTTCGAACCATCTCTGGGTACCCATTTCAGACAGGCAGTTCCTAACATGCTAATGATGCCTGGCTGGTAAAATGGACTGCATCTGGTGCTGCATCTACTTGACGGTAAACCCATGAGCTTGACTGTCTGGCAGCCTGCGAGCCCGAATTCCCTCTTATCAAACAAAATACAAGTACGACTTTCTCTCCAATTATGCTGGCAAGGAAGGGTTATTAATTTGTGTAAGTTCGTTATACATAAAATAGCAAAACTCGGAAAAATATAGCAGTGAGATTTAGGAACCTGAGGAATAATTACGTTGGTAAATTAATTGAAAGGTTTACACGTCTTTCAAAATGTGTTTAATTGGTTATGATATCATTACAATTTACAGTGCAGAAGGAGGCCATTCAGCCCATCGAATCTGCATTGGCTCTTGGAAAGAGCACCCTACCCAGGATCAACAGCTCCACCCTATCCCCATAACCCAGTAACCCCACCCAACACTAAGGGCAATTTTGGACACTAAGGGCAATTTATCATGGCCAATCCACCTAACCTGAACATCTTTGGATTGTGGGAGGAAACTGGAGCACCCGGAGGAAACCCACGCACACACGGGGAGGATGTGCAGACTCCGCACAGACAGTGACCCAAGCTGGAATCGAACCTGGGACCCTGGCACTGTGAAGCAATTGTGCTATCCACAATGCTACCGTGCTGTCCCTCGATGTTATATATGATGTTATATATGATGGTGTATTTTGTATGTAATGTATATGCATATATAACATATATATGCAAATATGCATGTGAGTGAGTGTTATAATGTTTTAAATGTGGACATACACATTTTCCCTTCGGTACTACGTCTCATACATCTTCCCCTCGTTGCACGTTATGATTTTGGGGTATTTTAATAAACTATTCTTCCTACAGTAGTCTTGCCACATTCCCATAAGCAGACCTCACAGGCCCTGCAAACTAGAAGTTGCAATACTGGGGCTGTCCACCCCTGCCGAGGCCTCATAGCATTTTGGTCTCACACAATCTTAGATCGTTAGTGTCCACTACAATATATTTCCCTCAAAGACAAGATTGTCAGCACACCATACTCGAGCTGAGCCCAGATTTACAATGAACTCACCTAATTTCTTTACAAAAATAAGAACACAGGAAGGCTATGTACAGTGGTGTCAGTAAAGGAACTGATCATAAAAAGATACGCTCTGCTCTCAACAGCCGTGAGTCAGTCGCTTGGCGAACAGTTTATAATATTTCCCAGCACTTGCTTTTGGTTCGGTTTGCACATGACCACTGTGGTTCCCACAGTTTCATAGTTGAGCCTTTTTCTCTCAGGCTATAGGCTGAAGCGTACCATTTGCCCTGGAAATTTGTGGACTCCAGACTGAATTCCAGGCAGACATAAAATGCAGCAGAGAAAAATTACAGTCTTTTCCAGGTTGAATGATCCACAGGAGGGAGTTGCACGCACTTCCAAATGATGCCTTCCTGGCTTAATTAACAGATTACTACTGTATGGGAGGCAAAGATAAAAGGCCACCTTCTGAAAGCCAGACACACTGGAGCCAGTGGCCATTTTTATCCTTTGCTTTAAATTTATATAACGCACAATACATTCATATCTGCACAAATCTAGCCATTCAGCTACCTATCATTGCACAGTTTCACTCCGGCGTCGGAGGCCGCTCCTCGCACCCTATTCTCACCCCCCACCCCCCCCCCCCCCCCCAGGGGGCTAGGAGCGGCGGTGCGTGAATAACGAATGCCCGGCCTTGACGCTTGCGTCAAAGCTGCGCGCCTGGAATGATGCGGCCTGTGGCGCCGAAGTGACGTCAGCCACGCATGCGCAGGTTGGCCGGCTCCAACCCGCGCATGCGCGGTTGCCGTCTTCCCCTCCGCTGCCCCCGCAAGACATGGCAGCTTGATCTTGCGGGGCGGCAGAGGGAAAAGAGTGCGTCGTTCACAGACGCCGGCCCGACGATCGGTGGGCACCGATCGAGGGCCAGACATCTGCTGAGCACGCCTGTGGTGCTTGATCCTCCCTCCGCCCCCCACAGGCTCCACACTCACCTGTCATGCGCTGTTCACGCCGGCAGCGACCAGGTGTGGTTGGTGCTGACGTGAACCGGTCGGGTTCTACAGACCGCTCGGCCCATTTGGGCCGGAGAATCGCCGGTCACGTGAGAAATGGCGAGCGGCGATTCTCCGAGCGGCGTGTCGAAAAACGCGACACGCCATTTTTGGGGGGGTGGGAGAATTGCGGGGGGTGCCAGGGTGGCGTGGCATAATTCGCCCGGCCCTCCAGCGATTCTCCCTCCCGGCGTGGGGAGTGGAGAATCGCGCCCATTGAGTCTTACATCAACAGTGGAAAAGTGTTTGAAACATTGCACAAAGTCAGTGTAATGACTTAGACCAGGCCTTTGAGATTGACCTATTGGAATACGAGTTCTCTGATTTGTGGCCCAATCAGGGAACCTCTTTGTATATAACAGGGAATGTCAGATCCTCTGCACTCCCAATGTAGATAGGAAGCTGTTGGTTTTGTTAATGAAATGAATTCTGGTGAAGGGACTTCTGTCTCTATGGACTTATTACAGTCAGATTGGAGAGAATGAGCAGAGGTTCAAGAGAAGCAGTTGTCTTTGGTTATTTAGGAGAGCAAAGACACCCCATGGCCTATTTTCTTCAATACCATCTCCCTAATTTTCTGCTCCCTTCAACCTAACCACCAAACACAAGTGTCTCTAAGATTGCAACCATCTGTTCAGCTGTCTCTTCCCATTGCATGTGAGGGCAACCCTAACCCCAGCCAAGCTTTGAACTCCGATCTCTCTCATTTCATTTGCCATCTCCCCCACACTCCCTTCAAGCTCCTCTTCTCCATGAAGATCACATCATGCTAGTTTAACTCTATTCCCAATAAACTGTTGGCCACCCACACTTCCCTTACTGGTGCCAATACTAGGTGGCAGTATAAATGGTTCCCCCCTCTTGTGTATTGTTCCTATCTATTTCAAACTCATATCATCACCCTGTCTTTCGTGAAATGTCACTTCCCAAATCCATTCCCATCTTTCTGCCAACTTCATATTTAAGTTTCCACCCTTGGCACATCACTAGGATACTAGGCCGGAAGAAAAACACTCCAAATGGAGAGGAAAAGGTCTACCAGGTTCTCGGGTGAAACCACTGAATATCTCAGACATTTTACAACTAATGAAACATCTCAAAAGATTGTCAATTTTGTAATGTAAGAAGTCTGACAGCTAAGTTCAAGGGTGTGAGCTGCAACAGGCCATTGATGAAGATGCACGGTCACTTGATCTGACAGTTGCAGCCATCAGCTCAGATAGTGGCACCATGCTTATCTTAGAGAGTAGTATAGAGTCAGAAAGATATGTTGAGTCATTGGGTCTGAGTGCAGCCAGGCCAGAGTGATCAGGCAATTTTTTTTCCAGCTCTCTGGAGAATGAGGTCATATATAGATTCTGCTCCAGGAGATTCAGATGAGGACCAGGCTGACCTACAGGAGAACACTAACTTGGCAGACCTGCCATCCAGCCTCTTGTTATTGTGAAGGAGAAAGTCCCGCCTTGTAGAACTGATCAGATTGGCTGGCAGCTCTCCAGTTCCCCCAGGCACAGTGCTTTAAAGACCAAAAGGGGTACTGCAGCTATCTGCCTGGAACTAAGGGCGCGATTCTCCCATATGGGGAGAAATCGTAAGGCTGGCGTCAAATCCGGGCGGGTTTGACGCCAGCCCCCCCCCTTCCCGACCGGGAACCGATTCTGGTCCCCGGTCGGGGCTAGCATCCCGACGCCGTAAACTCCGGCATCACGGGCTTAACGAATTTCGTTAAGCCCGCTTGCCAGAGTTAGCGCCGGCTGACGCGTCATATGACGTCAGCCGCGCATGCGCGGATTGGAAGACTCCAACCCGCGCATGCGCGGATGTCGTAATCGCGTATTTGTGCGAAACCCGCGCATGCGCGGGCCGGGATGCCCCTCAGCCGCCCCGCGAATGGATACTGCGGGGCAACGGAAGGACAAAGAGTGCGCGGGCATCGGGCCCGCTGCCCGCGATCGGTGCCCACCGATCGCGGGCCCATGGCACCCTTGGCACGGCCGTGGTACTGCCGTGCCAATCGGTGCCATGGTTTTAAAAATCGACAGTTTACGGCCGTTTTTACGAACGGCCAGACCAGGTGTGTTTGCCGTTCGTAAAAACAGCCGTAAAGGGCTGGGAACTCGGCCCATCCATCAGCTGAGAATCGCTGCCGGCCGTAAAAAAACGGCGGCAGCGATTTGTATCGGGAGTCGGGCGTGGGGGGGGGGGGGGGGGAGAATAGCGGGAGGGCGTCGGAACAGCGTGGCCGTAAAATTTTACGAGCCACGCTATTCTCCGCACCGTCGGGAGTGCGGAGAATCTCGCCCTAAGTGTCTGGACATGAAGGCCAGGTAAGTGGCAGAGATCCCAGGGAGGGGAAGAACCTCCTTGGTGGGTATGGAGGAGGGCAATTGTGATGTTGATGGAAAGACTAGGGGAAGGAAGGTCTGGAGGTGTCTGGTCCTTGAGGGGAGAGTGCCCAGAGTTAGAAGGGGGCTTCTTATGGAGGCATGATCCCAACG
This sequence comes from Scyliorhinus canicula, assembly GCF_902713615.1. Classification (NCBI taxonomy): domain Eukaryota; kingdom Metazoa; phylum Chordata; class Chondrichthyes; order Carcharhiniformes; family Scyliorhinidae; genus Scyliorhinus; species Scyliorhinus canicula. The sequence goes on from NC_052164.1 coordinate 28,565,245, forward strand.
TTCCGGCCTGAAATTTAGGATTCAAAATGTTTCTATTTCCTCCCCCTGCCCCCAATGCAAAATGTCATTTTTCTATTAATTTACTAAATTAATTTACTAGAAGGTTTTACCATATTTAAACTTTGAAGCAAAACTAGAGTTATGCACCAATTGAATGTGTCACTGTTAGTTCAAGGTGGTTTCATTTGTACATAGGATTGTTGTTTGCAGGGCTTGCGAGACTCAAGTCTTTTGGATGTTGCTCTCTGGAGGTTGCATAGGACCTGATTCATAAAAGCAGAGATGGTTCATTTATATTAATGAGCAGGTTGTGTATAATTGTCTGACAAAGCCATGGTTGATAAGTGTATCATACCAACATCTGAGCTTTTGATTAGTTTTCTAAATGGAGGTATAGAGTACAAAAGCCAAGATATATAAAACAGCTTGACTTCACTGTGACCATGGTTCCCAATTCTGAGCACCTAAATGATCATAGAATCCCTACAATGCTGAAGGAGGCCATTTGGCCCATCATGTCTGCACCCTACTTCAGCCGACACCTCCACCCTATCCCCATGGCCCAGTAACCCGACCTAATGTTTTGGACACTAAGTGGCCAATCCACCTAAACCTGCACATCTTTGGACTGTGGGAGAAAACCGGAGCACCCGGAGGAAACCCGCGCAGACACGGGGAAACAGTGCAAACTCCAAACAGACAGCCACCCAAGGCCGGAATTGAACCCGGGTCCCCAGAGTTGTGAGGCAGCAGTGCTAACCACTGTGCAGCCGTTCCCTCCCAAAAGTAAGGTAGAAGGTGAAAGGTGGGTCGGGGGGGAGGAACAAGGCCCCGAAAACTGGAGAAGCACCAGGGCCCACGATTATTATCCCTGGTTCTGGTGATGAGCTCGCCTTCTACTCCTCCACCCTTTGCTCAGAGCTGTCTCTCGGCACAGTTTCTGCTCCACTTGCCTATTATGTTGCAGACCCAGAGGCATGGTAACCACAGTCCCCATATAACTGTTACAGTCTGTGTTTGAACTGGTCACAAAATGGCTCCGCCTTCCCCAACAGGATATAGGAAAGTACCCGCCAATCCAGTAACTCACCAACAGACAAGAGGATAATAATAATAATAATTGCTTATTTTCACAAGTAGGCTTCAATGAAGTTACTGTGAAAAGCCCCTAGTCACCACATTCCGGCACCTGTTCCAGGGAGGCTGGAACGGGAATTGAACCCACGCTGCTGGTCTTATTCTGCATTACAAGCCAGCTGTCTTAGCCCACTGTGCTAAACCAGCCCCAATACCAGAGTACTTCCACAAACTTTGCAGGAACTAAAGTAGGTCAAAAGCAACTCACTGCAAGTTGGACGTTGGCGAGGTGGGGGTGCAGATAGTTCCCTTGCACAGCTAAAACCATGTTTGTTTGTGAGTAGCATACAGGCCGTTCACTGGCCCTCTGCAGTCCAAGTTTGCAGAACTTGTATCAAATCAGTTAGCATCGCCAGTGCCCTTCCTGGCTTGGGCTACCACATGGGCTGTACCAGATGTGGCTGGAAGCACTGCACATGCCATTTTTCTCACTTAGGGGCTGTCATAGTGTGGCACCAGTGACGATACAGAGTTCACTGTCACAACCATAATGTCCAGCTTTGGTCTTTGTCTTAAAAGATGTAGAATTATGGGAAGACAGCCGGGAAGACAGCCAGAGGAGAGGCTATGAGCTAATTCCTAAAGTTAGAGAGCTAAGCTGTCAGGAACAATCATTCAAAATCAATGGAGAAGAGAGAGAGCTGGTATGAGTCCTTTAAGATTTACACTGTAAGTAAAATTTGAACGCAGCAACATTTTTCTTTTGGGGTTATGACTCAGATTAGTGGATGTAGTTTAAAATTCAGGGAGTTAAAAGAAAATAGAAAATATAGCCAACAGTTGTTAAAGTAACAGTGATACAATTGTGGAACAAAACACGAACAGAAAAGATGGGTGCAGAAAGCCAAAGTTAAGCTGAAGAATAAAACATATTCACGTTGGAGAAAGGAATAAGACCATAAGACCATAAGACATAGGAGTGGAAGTAAGGCCATTCGGCCCATCGAGTCCACTCCGCCATTCAATCATGGCTGATGGGCATTTCAACTCCACCTACCAGCATTCTCCCCGTAGCCCTTAATTCCTCGCGACATCAAGAATTTATCTATCTCTGCCTTGAAGCCATTTAGCGTCCCGGCCTCCACTGCACTCCGCGGCAATGAATTCCACAGGCCCACCACTCTCTGGCTGAAGAAATGTCTCCGCATTTCTGTTCTGAATTTACCCCCTCTAATTCTAAGGCTGTGCCCACGGGTCCTCGTCTCCTCGCCTATACAGGTTATTAGTTCCAAAAGCACAAAAGACTGATGGGTATTGGAATTGTATGAGGTAAAAGAACAGTCTTCTACTGAGCAATAAATTACTATACTACTGTAGACATCGGTAAAGGTTGTATGCTCTATTGGAAGCTCTTGACCTTTCAGTCTGGTTGCTATTTTCAACTCCGGGTGATGTCTCACACTGTAGTCCTTCGCCCTTCAATTAACTATTTTTAATGAGCTACTACAGCTACTGTCCAACAGTGCTCAGAATAAGCACAAGAGCAATCTCCCCAATATTATTTGGATTTGTTGGTGAATTGCTTCACCTCCACCATAAGCATGCCATCAAGCGGTCTGTGAAATACGTTCCACATCTGCAGCTCGTGAAACGAAACCACCAACTGAACACCAGAATCAGTACCAGCATTTCAATCCTCAGCAACCGCCAAAAACCTAAACTATCATTTTGGTTTATTTTTGTTTGCTGATTCCAAATAAACTGTCGGCTGATATTTGAAAAATTGGTAGTAATCGTTCATTAGATTTGTGTGAAATACTGAGTGAGCCCCATCAGCGGGATCGTCCGCTTCGCCGGCAATGCACCCATGCTGGTGAGTTTACTGACACTGTGGGGCCGGACACAACGGAAAACCCATTGGCTGGCTGCACGAACGGAGAATCCCGTTACCGGCGGGGGAGCGCGCCACGCCAGAAAACGAGGTTGGCGAGAAGGTGACTCCCGCCCGCTATGTTCCTTGGAGTGATAATCTAGTTTTAAACACCGAGCACCAAGCTTAAGTGCTCTTAAACCTGGTAACAATTAAACTCCTAAAATACCCACCAATCTGTCTTAATATAGCATTTCCATTACCCCACAAACTCACCCCATGGGTTCTGTCACATCCTACATCGGATTGCTGCCGATCAGTATCAGATCTGCCAAAAGCAGCAGCAGCTTTTATGTTTAACCTGTTATCTACAGAGACTGGGCTGTCTGGCCAGGTTAATTCCAGTCAGATGCAACAATACGGTTTGCCTCAACTACTCCTGAGTGAGTGATTTCCACGTTCTCACCACTCTCTGGGTAAAGTAGTTTCTCCTAAAACTCCTTTTGTATTTATTGTTAGCTATTTTGTGTTAATGATCCCTTGCATTGGCCTTTCCCACCTTCTCCACGTCAACTTGATCAAACGCTTTAATAATCTCAAAGGGTATTGTTACAACATCCTGGACTTGGGCGCGGTCAATTCCCGCCCACTTGTCCCAGAGTTGCAACGCAATTGAATTAACCAATAATTCTTAGAAAAATACCCAAAGTCTTTGGTCCTTGGATGCCCAATAATTATAGTCACCAGATTTGTAAATATAAACACAATTACTTTTTATTGATAACAAGAATTATAATGAAATATGCAGTAAATACAACTGGTTAATTGTCACCTAATTCCTAATTCCCCCCACTTTAACTTCCCCCCCACCCTCTACACACACACAGACACACACAAGACAAACAAACATAGAGGGGATGAAAGGGGTGAAAATAATAAGTAAAAGAAAAAAAAGAGCCTTTGTTTCAGATGGTGGTTTCTAGCTCACCCTCCTTTTCAGTACATTTGCAGGTAAAAGTCTCTGTTTGCAGCCTGTCTCCCCTGTAGATTCATTCATTCATTCAGGATCTCTGCAGCTTTAGAATTACAGCAGTTATATAGATTTCCTGGAGAACGCATAGAGGAGAGAAAATAAGCAGGTCCTTATCTAGGGACCAACCGCTCCCGATGTTTCTGGGAATCATCTTACTGGGATAGGATCCAATCACCTGTTATCAGGCAGAGTACGGCCTTTCGGCCAATTCAATGGCCACCAGCCAATCATGCGAACCAAGTCCCATCTCTCTTTGGTGCTGTAAAGTCTGAGGTCTCCTGTTGAAATTAGCAGACTGTTCTCTGCTGCACCTTCTGAATTTCTAACTCCTCTCTTCTGCTTGACTTGAAGACACAAGTCCATTAATCATCCATGGATCAAAAATTATAATGATAAAATAAAAGAAGGGGGCAATCAGGGAATAATCAGGAAGGACCATTGAAATATCTATCATACCACTGCCTCAAACTTCATTTTTCTAAGAGAAAAGAACCAATATCTATATCGTCTTTCCTGATAGGTGTAACCTAAGATACTTAAAATAAACATTGAATCCAAAACGTATATTATTCCAGATACTTCTTTTAAAAAATCATGTAGACTAGCTAGACTGTTCCTGTTGGCAGATGAGTCAATAACTAGATGATTTCAATTTAAGATGATTGATAATTATGATCAATTCAAGGGCGGCATGGTGGTGCACTGGTTAGCACTGCTGCCTCATGGCGCTGAGGACCAGGGTTCGATCCAGGCCCTGGGTCACTTTCTACTGTCTGTGTGGAGTTTGCACGTTCTCCTCATGTCTGCTTGAGTCTCACCCACACAACCCTAAAGGATGTGCAGGATAGGTGGATTGGTCTCCTAAATTGCCCTTTAATTTTGGGAAAAAAGAATTGGATACTCTAAATCAATTGTTTAAAAAATGATCAATTCAGCAAATGAACTAATGGTGACTTGAGGAAAAATGTTTTAAAGCGGTGAGTGGTTAGTGTCATGTGAGAATACCCTTTAAAAAATGGGTGTTTAAGAAATGTACCTCTAAGAAATGGAGCTGCTCATGTTACTGGAGTGATGTCAAAGTGTGGGTGGAGCTGAGCTCTACTTCTGCTTTTTAGTTTCAGTTTGAGAAAGAGCTTGGGGTGTCTGTGTTTTTCAGTGAGCTGCACTGCTGTTGATCTCTGCCATCCAAAGACGATCTATGGATCATTTGGTGAATTCAGAAGAATTATAAATGTTTTCGTAGTGACTGTAAACTCTGATGTGTTTATGTTTAAAGGTTTGTTAAGTCTTTTGGGTTAAAAAGGACAGCATACAGGTTACTTAGTGTTGCATTCTTTGGGGTGGGGGGGTGTATTTGATTTAGTGGTTGTTAAGATTGTGGTAAACACCACTGGTAACACACTACGGTACTGCCACTGTATTACAGGTACCACAGTAAATCCCAGCCTGCTGGATCCTCCCAGTAGGCGCTGTATAAAAGTATACGCTCTCCTGCGCTGCTCCCATTCTGGTTCCAGCTGCAGGAGGCTCAACAGCTTGTGCAATAAAGCCTCAATTGTTTCACCATTCTCATCTCATGGTCAGTGATGGTACATCAATTTATTGCACAAGATGTTGAGCCTCCTGCAGCTGGAACCCTCACTCAGCCAATGCCACAGCCACCTTCGAGCACTGGCTAGCCTGCTTTGAAGGATACCTCAGAGCAGCCACTGAAGAACTCTTGGACCCACAGAGCTCCAAGTCCTCTACTCACGGGTGAGCCCACAAGTTTTTCCCCTCATCCGGGACTTGCCCACCTACACAGAAGCAATGGCGCTACTAAAGAGACAGTACCTCAAGTCTGTGAATCAAGTGTAGGCCAGGCACCTCCTGGCCACGAGACGGCAACTCCTGCGGGAGTCTCAGGATGATTTCTTGCGGATTTCTTACAGATACTTGGTAGGAACTGTAACCGCCAGGCAGTTTCGGCAGTCCAACACACCGAACTACTAATAAGAGACGCTTATGTCACGGGCATTAAGTCTACTTACGTTCGCCATTGGCTATTGGAAGGGGGACACTCGACCTTGCAGAGACTGTGCAGCTTGCTAATTCCCTAGAAGTGGCTTCCCATAATCTGGAGGCCTACACCTCCGACCGCGCACCCATTAGGGCATCATGGGCTCCACCAGCGGCCGACTCGAGTACACTGCAAGCCTGCACCGCGCAGCAGCCGACCAACTGCAGAGAGCCTAAATGTTACTTTTGTGGCCAGACCAAACATCCCAGGCAGCGCTGCCCGGCGCGGAGCGCGACCTGCAACGGATGTAGGAAGAAGGGTCACTTTGTTTCTGTTTGCCAGGCCCGGTCGGTCGCTGCTGTTTCCAGGCCCAGCATCGCTACACCCTCCCCCACGTGTGATCCAGGGGCGCTGCCATCTTCTCCACCACAAGCCACATGTGGCCCGTGGGTACCGCCATCTTTGATGTCGTCCACCATGTGCGCCTGTGTGCGCCGCCATCTTCGGTGCCATCTTGGGCCGCGCCTCAGGACCCCTGCTCGCCTGGCCGTTCGTGGACCGCCGATACCTCCGCCACCGCTGATCAGCCTAGGACCTCCCAACATCTTCCGCAGCTCGCCTCCATCACCCTTGATCAGTCTCGGTCCCGCAACCTCGCGACCGTTACGACGACGGTAAAGATCAACGGGCACGAGACGACCTGCCTCTTTGACTCCAGAAGCACAGAGAGTTTCATCCACCCTGCTACGGTAAGGCACTGCTCCCTCCCGGTACTCCCCATCACCCACAAAATCTCCCTGGCCTCCGGATCCCATTCCGTGCAAATCCGGGGGTACTGTGTCGCAACCCACGATATTCACTGTTTGTTTTAGAAAGGTTAACTTGAGTTCATAGAATAAACATTATTTTGTTTTAAAAAAAAACACTGGTCCATTTTCTGCTGTACCATACCTGTAGAGTGAGCCGTGTGCTCCCCATACCACAATCTATTAAAAGTTGTGGGTCAGATGAACTCCATTATGCACTTTGGGATTCTCTAAACCCTGGCCCATAACATTAGAGTCTGGAACCTTGCCTGAGCGTGTGATGGGGCAGATTTAATTATGGCTTTCAAAATTGGACAGGCAAAAAATAGAAAAACATTGCTGGGCTAAAAGGGAAAGGGCTGGGGTGAGGGGCTAACTGGGTGGTTATTGTCAGAGCTGCACAGGCAGGACGAGCCAAATGACCCCTTTCTGTGCTCGAACAATTCCTTAATTCTCTGGTGGTAACATCTTGTTACATCATGAATTAGACAAAATGTCTTATCACTATTTGCTTTTAATTGTAAAGTCTAAGTGATGAATCAAGACGGAGGGTGGAAGTCTCCGGTCTCCCAGTGTGTTTCTCGACAGTGGGAGAGGTCGTGCTGTTTGCTGGCAGTAGGAGTTTCTATTCTCGCTGCTGTCAGTTAGAATTTACATTGAAGCCACCCCATGCTTCTGGGAGACCGCGTGTGGGCGTGTCCTGGAAGCGGGACCAGATTATCTGCTGCCAGCGAACTACCGGGGAATTCCGGCCCTAATGTCTGGCAAGTGTGGGACATTAATAAGGAGTACATCATCCCAATTTCCACAATTACAAGAACGTCTTGCCCACGGACACCTGACCTGGAACTATATTGCTTTTACGTCTCTGTCACTAGATGAAAAACCTGGAACTCCCTTCCTAGGAGCACTGTGGGTGTATCTACACCACATAGAATCGTTACGGCACAGAAGGGGGCCTTTCGGCCCACCATGTCTGCACCGACCCTCCGAACAAGCACTCTACCTGAGCCCACTTCCCCGCCTTATCCCCATAACCTCGTTCATTGGTCATGGCCAATCCACCTAACCTGCACATCTTTGGACTGTGGGAGGAAAGCGGAGCACCCGGAGGAAACCCACGCAGACACAGAGAGAAAGTGCAAACTCCACACAGTCATCCAAGGCCGGAATCTAACCCGGGTCCCTGGCTGTGTGAGGCAGTAGTGCTAACCACTCTGCCATCATGCCACTCCAACATGAGCTGTAGCAGTTCAAGAAGGTGACTGCCCACCACCATCTAATGGACAATTAGGGATGGGCAATATATGTTGGCCTTGCCAGTGATGCGCACATCCCACAAGTGAATACAAAAAAACAAAAGCATGTTGAGAGACTAATTTAGGAGAATTACTCTTTTGAAAAAAAAACATTTGTGGGACGTTGACATCACCGGTAGGGCTAACGTTTATTCCCTCTCCCTAATTAGCCTGAGATGATGGTGCTGAGCTGGCTTTGTGTACATGATGCCAAATGATTTGCTCTTTCATTGTTCAGCACATGACTGAAGTCGAAAACTATTGGAGGGAAGGCAAGTTCATTCAAAAGGTGACCAGTGGCTGATATCCAGATTGGATTCTGAATCTTGTATGTTTGTCATAGTTCTGAAACTTATGACACTGGCCTTTGTGCTAAATGTTTATTTGCGCCTCTTTGTGAGATTTTCTCTGCCACAATGACTACCCCTGCTCGCTGACGTTGTTGAATAAATGGCGTCAAATACTATTACTTGGCGAGCCCTCTTTTAGGCTCATTAAAATGGAACTGCTGGGGCGAGGCCACCGGGAATGAACGTATCTTTCAAATTCAGGTGAAAAAAAATCGGTCTCAAAATTCAGTCGAGCCCTGCACGCATGTATGTTAGATTAGCGCTCACTTGGAGCAAAAGCCAAGAATTGTGTTTCAAGGAAGGATACAAAATAAACCATCAGATGTTTGTCAAAAGTAAGCCCTTTCAAAGAGGCGGGTTCTCTGGCCCTAATGTCTGCCGAATGTGGGACGCTGCTATATTCCTTCACTGGAGACAGACTTGTTTTCTGAGTCACTCAAGCACAAAGATACCACCTAACACCAGAATTCAAGTCCTGAGGTCATTAAGGATGTAATGGTCTGCAAATAGATTTCATTAGGGATAAATTAACAAAAATGCTGATCAATGCAGTGAAAACAGCCCAGATACTCAGCACTTAACTGACCTCACAAAACATTTCATATTGCACAGCAACTTCAGAACCCAACACTAACTCCGTGACCACCCTGGCTACAATATCTCTTTTCCAGGTTTCTGCATGATTTCTGTTGATTGGGGGGGGGGGGGGGGGGGGGGGGGGGGGGGGAGTGGGGGGGGGGGGGGGGGGGGGCCTTGACTCAGAATAAGATAATTGCTAAATTCACACAAGGGCTTTGAACGATAGGCAACGCTAACAAAGCGCTTGTGAGTTTTTGGGTGGCCTGTTTGTCAGTTATGCCCGTCATCTCCATGTTATTGCAGTGTCTGTATCACCTTTTATGTACTGACCACAGAGTAAAATAAATCAACGTTATTTTCTGTTAAAAATGATGCAGTTCCAACACAGTGCAATGCAAGAAAAGGAGCTGGTGAACCAGGCTTATTATAAGCCATTACATCAACTGGGTGGCCTTTCGCAGCAAAAGATAATGGGGTCAAACTGTTGTAACGTACTCTGCGCTGACACTCTCAGAAGCACCAGTGTGAAGCCTTTTGTTATAGCAGCTGTGCACTCTGTAACCTAGCAACCGCTGCTACTGTGCAAGGCAAACCACCGTGGATATTTATGGTACTCAATGTCTGGAATTGGCAAGAATGGGTACAGTGAAGTAAAAACAAATATTCAATGATTATTCCATTTCTAATTGGTAAACAAATGCTGTCTCAAAAATTAAACATCTTCTTTGGAATCCCACTTGCTGAAATTTGTCGAACTGCCTTTTTAATTTTTTGGTCTCCCCTTGCCATCCACCAGGTGCTTGGATTCAATAATTCTGGTGGTGCCAGTTTTGAACAGGGTACAAGAGCGTGCCAATACGGTTGACCCACCCGTTTGTTGCCTCTACCTCACTATGAGGTGATTAGGCCCTCTTTGCTATGTGTTACCTTCATGGCCAAGAGTAGCAATTCTGCAGAAGAGTCTAAAATGCTGCTTGTCTTCATTTTTACCAGCAGGCAGACTTTCTGCTCTCCGAAGATTCAGACAGCTTGTAACCACCAGCAGAAAATAATGCAAAGTTATTCATTTTAGCATTTTTAACAGTCACCAATGAGGTTTTCCCCCCTCACCACAGACTTCAAAAGGCAGACTTGGTTATTATGAATTGGACTCGATATTTAGGTTAAAAAATGTTAATTGCAAATACCTGGACATTTTTGGCAATTTGTCATCGAAACTCTTTTAAAAGTTTTTTTCCCAATTAAGGGGCAATTTAGCGTGGCCAATCCATCTACCCTGCACATCTTTGGATTGTGGGGGCGAGACACTCGCAGACAAGGGAAGAATGTGCAAACTCCACAAGGACAGTGACCCAGGGCTGGGATCGAACCCGGGTCCTCAGTGCCTTGAGGGAGCAGTGCTAACCACTGTGCCACCGCACTGCACTTAATGTAATGATACTTTCTGCCTTTTTGGTGAATAAGAAAGGTAGCATAAAAACACAACACATCTAGTTAGATTGTGTAATAGTTAACGTTCAGCATCACAACTGAACAAGTACCCACCACTTTGCAAGGGAGACTATTCTTCTGTGGGAGGCCTTGTATAATCATTAACATTAAAACAATGTTTTAAATGCCCAAACAATACTATTGGGCACTGATGTAAAGCCTGAAAGTCCAGATATAGTATTTGAGATAATTAACATTAATCTTCAGTGCTAACCATGAGACCTTTCTTAATATTGGACATATAGGGCTGGATTTTTATCCCCCGGTGCGAAGCAAACCCATATCAGAAGCACAAAATGGAGCGTGAATTGGGCCTCATTTTGATCTTTCCCCTCGGATTCCTGCCACCCGTCATTTACCCTGGCAGGTCATGGTCTGACACTCACTTAAAGTGACAGCAGATTGTTATTTAAATACCGACACCAAATTTAGTTTTTTCGGTTATTATTTTCTTTGCGGAGGCCGTAAGTTCCTGAAGGTTTTGGAAACCAAGCCAAGTAAATCAGTTCTTGAACCTTGCAAAAAGCAAGCATTCATAATGAGGCCATCTGTTCAGCCCACTTCTGTTGATACAGTTGCCAAATCACCATATTATGAATGCTTGACTGAGCTCCAAGATTGACTAATGCATTCACTTCTGTGGGGGGGGGGGGGGGGGGGGGGGGGGAGTGGGGAGAGAGAAAGAGAGGGTGGAGTGGGGGGGGGGGTTGATTACAGCTTGAAGAGGATGGCTAGCTTTGTTTGATAGTTCTCTGGACTCATAATAAGTTCATATGTCTTTAAATTATTTTCCTATCTTTGTTATTTATTTGGACAAAGTAAAGTCAGAAGAAAGTTTAAGGTTTCTTCAATGAGATTTTCACTGCCTGTGTTTCATTGACAGTTTTGGGAGAAAGTAAGGGTGCAATTTGTTTTGAAAGGAATTTAAAAAACAATTTAATGAGACGTGGAAAGACTTGTCACTGATATTTGACTCATTGACTATGTTCCCAGTGGCTACTGGGTGAATCATCATGGTGAACGCATGGGGAGAAATGGAGAATGCATAGGAGATATGAACGGGCGTGGAGGAGACCAACTTCCCAGTAAATGGATGCAAACCTACGAACCAGCCAGTCTCGCCATCCGCCCACCTCCATTGCCAGCTCAGACCTGCCTTGGGAAGCAGCTGCCCCGACTCCAGCCCACACCAACCATGCAGAGGCCAAAGCATTAAATGAATGAGCTACCTTTTCAAAGTTGGGAGTGCAATGTCAGGAAGTGGCCTGATTCACGGTTTCCAAACCAAAGACAGAAATCTGGCTCTTCCTTTCACATATCAATTCGGCTGTGGTGGGTAGCAGCATGTGAATTTGCTTACTGCCCAATTCTCTCCCCCACCTGGCCTTTTGGACGCTCTATTTACTCAAATGCTGCATTTCTGTTCTGACGCACACAACTCAACACCCTCTATAGATGGGATTGATATTCTTAGTCTTATTCAGAGCACGATGATTAAGAGAATCAATGGGCTGCTCAGTACTTTTCTCCTGATTGGCTGCCATTGTTGCTATGCATCCTGGTTGCAAGAATGTATTATAATCTTACATGTTCCAGTGAGTATGTTAATGATCGGGAGCAAATATTGTTTATTATACAGTCAACCAAATACAAATTTAACCCTGAGATGAGAAATCAGCAGCATGAGTAGACAATATACAAATGCATGATTTTGAAATAATGATCAGACCAAGTTTATTGCATCCTGATAGGGGGAATACAAGACATGGCCAGATGAAGATTCTGCTTTAAAGCAGACCAAGCAGGCCAGCAGCACAGTTCAATTCCCGTACCAGCCTCCCTGGACAGACGCCGGAATGTGGCGACTAGGGGCTTTTCACAGTAACTTCATTGAAGCCTACTCGTGACAATAAGCAATTTTCATTTCATCTCATTTTCATTTCAATAACGGGAAGGTAACTGGGCATATTTCCAAATAAACACATATTATAAAGTTGTGTTAGGATTGTTTTTTTCCAAACTTTTTTAAAGATCATAATATGATAAGAAATAAGAGCAGGAGTAGACCATTCAGCCCCTCAAGCCTGCTTGGCCATTCAATAAAATCATGGCTCATCTGATTGTGACTTTAACTGCACTCTCAATAAGATCATAAGATACAGGAGCAGAATTAAGCCATTCTACCCATCTAATCTTCTCCGCCATTTGATCATGGCTGATATGTTCCTCATCCCCATTCTCCTGCCTTCTCCCCATAACCCCTGTGTCCCTTATTAATCAAGAAATCCCCGTTTTAGTCAAGAACACCAGATTTGTGCACAAGGTGCTGTTACCTACAGGGCTACAGACCAAGAACAGGAAGGTTGAATTGGGCAGAATAGTTCTTTCTTAGAACATAAGAACTAGGAGCAGGAGTTGGCAATTCAGCCCCTCAAGCCTGCTCCACCGTTCAATATGATCATGGTTGATCTCATCATGGCCCCAACCGCACCGTCCTGTCCGTTCTCCATAACCCTTCAACCCATTACTAATTAAAACTATGTCTAACTCTTGCTTAAATTTACTCATTGTCCCAGAATCCATTGCACTCCAGGGGAGTGAATTCCACAGGTGCATGACCCTTTGGAAGAAGTAATTTCTTCTGCTACTACTAATAGTAATAATCTTTATTATTGCCACAAGGAGGCTTACATTACCATTACAATTATGTTACTGTGAAAATCCCCTAGTCGCCACACTAAGGTGCCTGTTCAGGTATACTGAGGGAGAATTCAAATGTCCAATTCACCTAACAAGCACATCTTTTGGGACTTGCGGGAGAAAACAGGAGCACTCTGAGGAAACTCACACATACAGACTCCGTACAGACAGTGGCCCAAGCCGGGAATCAAACCCCGGTCCCTGGCGCTGTAAAGCAACAGTGCTAACCACTATGCTACCATGCCGCTGTTTTAAATCTGCTATCGCATATCCTGAGATTATGGCCACTCGTTCTAGAATGCTCCACAAGAGGAAGCATCTGCTCCATGTCTACTTGATCCATACCTTTTATCATCTTATCTACCTCAATCCGATCTCCCCTCATTCTTCTAAACTCAAGAGAATAGGCCGAAACTGCTCAATCTCTCTTCATAAGATAAACCTCTCATCTTTGGAATCAATCCAGTAAACCTCCACTGAAGTGCCTCCAATGCCTCTACATCTTTCCTCAAATAAGGAGACCAAAACTGTACACAATACTCCAGGTGCGCTCTCACCCGGGCCTTATACAGTTGCAACGACACTTCCTTACCTTTTTACTCTATTCCTTTAGCTACAATTGTCAACATTCCATTTGCTTTCTTTATTATCTGTTGTACCTGCAAGCGGGTTTTCTGTGACTCAAGCACGAGGACACTCTAGTCTAATCTCCCAGCCACCATGACCCTTGACTCCCTTGTCAATCAAAAATCTGTCTAATTCAGCCTTGAATATAGTTACTGAGCCAGCCTCCTCTGGGAAAGAGAATTCCAAAGGGAGAAGAAATTTCTCCACATCGAAATTTGAAATAGGAGATCCCTTACTTTTAAAGTGTCCCCCTAGTTCTGGATTCCACCAGGAAGGGAACATCCTCTCAGCATCTACCCATCAAGCCTTCACAAAATGTATCTGTTTCAATAAAGTCGTCTCGCATTCTTCTAAACTCCAATGAATAGAGGCCCAACCTGCTCAACCTGTCTTCATAAGACCGCTCCTTCATTCCAGGGATCAGCCTGCCGAACCTTCTCTGAACTGCTTCTAGTGCACATATATGTAAGGAGACCAGAACTGTAAACAATACCATAGGTCTGATCACCAATGCTTTGTCAGTTGGAGTAAGACTTCCCTAATTTTATATTGGATCCCACTTGCAATAAAGACCAACATCCCACTTGTCTTCCTAATTACTTGCTGCAACCTGCACGTGATTCACATACACCCAAAGCCCTCTTCACTTTTGAGGCCAGGCGGTACAGTGCGGTGCACACGTGGCGGATCCCATTGGACTGCATAAAAGAGCCAAATTTGGCAGTGGTAAATACCGTTCTTTTGCCAAAGATGAGCACCTCTGGAATGATGTGCACGCTAAACGTTTGGTGAAGCAACTCAACTGTGTCCTTCGAGATTATTGCCTGCCTATGGTGGATCTCCATCCATTTGGAGTTGGCATTGACTATGATCAGAAACACCAAGCGTGGAACGGCCCGGCGAATTCGACGTGAAGGTGGCACCAGCATGCCTTCTGGTCCATCTGGCACATGGGGCAAACACGCTGACAGCTGAGGCTGAAGTGTTTCAACCAATCACGCCTCTGCAAGATCAGGCCACCTCCTCCCAAACTGGCTGACTTCTGCCAGTATTGAGCGGGGGCCACCAAGGTACTTGCGATGGTCAATGGCTCCCCTGTGTCCATGGCCAGCCAACATGTGGATGCCTGAGCTGACCTGGTCAAAAGTGCGACGGCTGACTATGGAGACTGTGGCCCCCGTGTCCAATTCCATCTGGATAGGATGGCCGTTTCGGAGGAGAGTGATGTAGATTGGCACCACATTCGATACCACAATGCAGTTCAACTTCTGGTAGCCATTGACATCTTCGTCCAACTAAAATGTCTGGCGGGACGGTGATCCTTCCCTTGGGCATCTGTCAACCCGGTCTCGGCATCCGGACAGATACTGGTTTCCTCGTTTTGGTTCTTCTGGGTTGGGGGAGACAGTCTGATGTGCCTCTCCAACAATGGTCTGGCTCCCAGAGGTAGAACGACCTCCTGAGGTCTTTCTAAAGTGGTCCTAGTTTGTAGAAATTGGCGCCATTGGCAGCTCCACGTTCTCTTCATTGCCAGTGTTGGATCCGAGAAGAACGACCACATGGAAGGATTGGAGCAAAACAAAGTTTAATGAAAGATACAACTACTCTGCTCCGCTCCCCAAAGGAAGCGCCCCAGCCTATATTTTAGGTCAGGGTTTTGATAGCCAACAGGCTTCCCTTGTTAAGGGGAATCCTCTCCCCTTTAATGGGGAGGTTTATATTCCAGTGAGGTCACAGGGAACCTGATAGTCCACACTGTGACAGCCGTGAGGGGCGTACCATTATTCTTCCGTCAATGCGGCTAACCTCACATTTTCCCATATTATAATCCCTCTGCCATTTTCTCCCCACTTTCTTAATCTTTCTATATCCGTTTGCAGAGTCCTTGGCCAGGATTTCCTGCAATAGCAGCAAAGGCCTATGCCAGGCGGGAAAGGCAGTTTTGAAGCTGCCAACGGCAAGCAAATTAGTTCACCCAAGTGCACCCTCGGCACACCTCTGCCATTGCCTGTACATTGCCTGGGCAGTACCCAGGCATGACCCTCTCCCTCCTGAGCACCCACCTGAGCGCAACTGGGAGGTTTGCTCGCCAGGTGCAAGGCCTTCAGAGACCAGTCGTGCTTCACGCCATTCTGCCACCATCCCGCCATGGATGGGGGTTTTGACTTGGGAGGATGATTCCAGCGTCGGGGCTTGATAATTATATGTAAATTCATTATGATGTTGCTCCTGACTTTGAATGCTGGGAAACTCAGCCGTCACTGATGGGGGAGGGGGTGCGGGGATTATTGCATCATACTTCCCTGCCGATGTAAAATGCAACTTTTCACTTCTCACAATGTTTTCCAGTCCTGTCGCTAAACCCGCCTGACGTGAATGAGAACGGAAAATCCTGGCCCTTCTATTCTCCTCACAATTTGCTTTCTTACCTATTTTCGATTAATCAGAAAATTTGGCGACGTTAAAATTGATCCTTTCCTCTAAGTAATTAATATAGATCATAAATAGCTGAGGCAGCAGCACTGGTCACAGTTACAGTTTGCCAAGTTGAAAATGAGTCAGTTATCCGAACTATCTGTTTCATGACAAGAAAAACAAGCCAACAAAGATGGTTGCTGGAGTGATGTTGGATGATGAATCTGATGAATCACTCTACGCCCAGGAACAGGTTGGCATCGTCAAGACTCAAGGGAAAAAATGGATTGCGATTGTTGGAATGACGACTGCAGAAAGAGATCAGCAAGTTAATGTGAAGTGTCAGATAGATACTGGCGCAACACCCTGAGCTTCACACACCTGTGTGAAGTAGCCCACAGTGGTGAATTGAAAATGAAGCTGCCAAAGGTTAAGATGGGGTTACATAATGGAACGTTGTTCACCCCAAGAGGACAAACAAAGCTGAGAGTTCAATGCAATGGGAAGAAAGCAGATCTGCTGTTCCAGACAGTAGACACTGTGCAAAATCCACTCATCTCAGCCGAAACAAGTCAAAAACTTGGACTAGTACCAAACTGGAACTCCATGTACCAGAAGAGATTTGTATTGTCCCACGTGGAAGTGATCATGGACGTTCTGCTAGTCTGTGAAGGTGAAGATAAAGTGGAAGAAGCCATTGCAGATCATGAGCAAAATCTATTGAGACAGATAGAGAGAGCTTGCCAGATGAACCTGAAGCTGAATAAGAAAAAATATGTAATTGATGAACAGTGGCAGGCGTGTCTACCATCTATAAGATGAACTGCAGTAACTCGCCAAGGTTCTTTGGACAACACCTTCCAAACCAGGAACCACTACCATCCAGAAGGACAAGAGCAGCAGATACCTGGGAACACCACCACCTGGAGGTTCCCCTCCAAGTCACTGACCATCCTGACTTGGAAATATATTGTTTTTCCTTCACTGTCACTAGGGCAAAATCCTGGAACTCCCTCCCTGACAGCACAGTGGGTGTACCTTCACCTCAGGGACTGCAGTGGAGGGGTAACTAGGGATGGGCAATAAATGCGGGCCTAACTAGTGACGTCCACATCCCGTAAATGAATAATAAAACACAATTCAACTACATAGGTTATGTACAGATAGCAAAATGACTTCACCCTGATGCTGATAAGATGAGAGCTGTATGAGAGATGCAGCAAACAATAGATTTGGAAGCAGTGCAACAATTTGTCGGACTTGGGAACTACCTAGCAAAGTTCTTGCCCATGTCATCTGAATGTAAAATTCTTATGCAAGCTCACTGTAAAGGACGTTCTGTGGTATTGGGGCACAGTCACTTCAAAGAACTTGCTCTAACATGACTTCCATCTGCTTTGAAGAACCTGGAAAGGACATTACTTCATCTGCAAGAGAAGTACATTTGGAAGTGAAGTACAAGCAGGTGAAGCAGATGTACATTCCCAACATGCTGTCAAGTGCTGCACTCCCTTTGAAGGAATTTGATGATACTAGTACAGAGTGTGAAATCTTCTTGATTTAATAAGAATCAAAAGCACAACATGTTCTCGCTGTCACCAACCTAGCAGGGGCATAGAATCTGACAGACAAGTGTCTTGCTCAGATTGAGCAAAATACGCAAGACGCAATCCTCTAAGTCCGACAATAAGCAGTGATGAAACCATGGACTGAAACCTTCAACGGCACACCCGTTGCTATAAGAGTATTGGACATACAGGGAAGAAGGGATTTCCCAAGATGGCATCCTGTTCAAAGGAACTAGAGTCATTTTCCCAAAGGAGATGATGCTGAATTGCATTCATGCAAGCCATCTTGCCTGAGGAAGGAAAGAGAACTGCTCTACTGGCCAAACACGAGGAATTAGATGAAGGATCACATCAACCAGTGCAGTGCTTGTAATGAACGACAAGCTAAGCAACATAAAGAGCCGATCGTCACTCATGACATCCCAAGCAGACCATTGGTGAAGCCTAGAGTAAACTGCTTCACTCTCTATAAAACTGACCATCTCATCACCATGAACTACAGTTCAGACTACTGGCAATTAGACAGGCTGAAATCAACACCGACCAATGAGATAGTAGAATATGTCGCGATGAGTGACAATGACCCTCGGTTCACGAGTGAAGTATTGTGGCACTTCATGAATGATTGGAAAATTCAGCAATCCACGTTATCTCCACGCTATCCTGAGTCAAATGGAACGGTTGAGGCAGAGATGAAAATTACAAAAGGGTTTATCAAAAAATCAAATAGATCCAGCACAGGTGTGTACAAGGCAATCTTAAAGCAGAGAAACACACCTATTGAAGCCGTGGAAAGTAGTCCAGTCACACTGTTCCCAAACTATTCTTCCAATGGTAAAAAAAATTACTGAGCCAGAAGTCGTAACAGGAGTGAGTGACAAAATCAAAGTGAAATGACAGAAAGTCACTCATTTTGATAGAACGGCCAAATTATAGCCAGAGTTCAGAGTTGAAGAACTGGTCAGAGTGCAAACAGTCCATGCACTGAACAAAAGGCAGCCCATCTAGCAACTTGGAACCTGTAATGCAGACATACAGTCGCAACATAGACATATATATGCAACTGGAGAAGCTGCTCGTTCACAGAAGACATCTGATGAGGAAGATTTGATATCGCCAACTGAACAATGAATGGAATGACCATCAGTCCCAGAGATCAACTGCTACCCAAGAAATGCAATGGATCAGTGGCAACACTTGTCACGGCCACAATATTCCAGAACTAGCAGACACCGGACAAACGCCAATATCAACCCACACATGTACCAATCGATGAGCTGACCGCTTTAAAAAATTGTGTGTGCAATGCCCGAGTAGAAACAGATGAAAGTGAGAGAGAGCAATATTATGTTTTAGATCATGTATGCGAGTAATTTGCAACTGCATACAATGTGTTCTTTTTATTTTTATGAAAATGGGGAATGTCTGGAAAAACACCTTTGTGCACTGCAGGCCTCTTGTGTACTGAAGCTTGCTGTAGTCATCTGACCTCTGAGGTCACTTTGGGTAAAATAAAGGCTTTGGTCAGAAGCCATTTTGAGACACCACATGATAGCAGAATATGTATGGGTTTCCCTTCATAGCCTGAATGAAGAACTTGACTTACTATTGGATCCGTTACATTAAAGGGGAATCTCTAGAGGACAATGGAAGCCTGGTCAATAATAAACCCTGGGTCCTCCCTCCGAAAAAGACTATGATGGTTAGAGTGGAGAGGAGGATTTTCAAAGGTCCATCCATGCTGACTTCTGACATTCTTTCAAAATTTGGAGACTTCAAGAAAAGGCAGGGCAGGGAGTTATAGTCAGAGAGCCATATAGCACAGAAAGAGGCCCTTTGTGCCTATGCCAGCCATCAAGCACCTATCTATTTTAAACTCATTTTCCAGCACTTGGTCCATAGGCTTCTATAATGTAGAGTATCAACTGCTCATATAAATGCTTCTTAAATATTGTGAGGGTTCTGGGATAAAAAGAGAAAGAGTTGTTTGTGCAAGCCAGTCATCCAGTTATTGTGGATAGCACAATTGCTTCACAGCTCCAGGATCCCTGGTTCGATTCCGGCTTGGGTCACTGTCGGTGTAGAGTCTGCACATCCTCCCCGTGTGTGTGTGGGTTTCCTCCGGGTGCTCCGGTTTCCTCCCACAGACCAAAGATGTGCAGGTTAGGTGGATTGGTCATGATAAATTGCCCTTTTGTGTCCAAAATTGCCCTTAGTGTTGGGTGGGATTACTGGGTTATGGGGATAGGGTGGAGGTGTTGACCTTGTGTAGGGTAATCTTTCCAAGAGCCGGTGCAGACTCGATGGGCCGAATGGCCTCCTTCTGCACTGTAAATTCTATGATAATCCTATCCGATCGAATATGGCATTCGCTACTTGTCACGGTTGTATGTTTTTGCTGTATAATTAGTTTAATATATCCTGTCTGATATTGCAATTAAAATCAATATTTCTTGGTTTTGCTTGGAGTCAATCCTGCTCATTTATAATCAATACTTCACATTAATACTCCTGTCGAACCAAAGTTTCCAGGGGTAGATTGCAGACACCCCCACTACCAAATAGGCTGAGGCTAGCTCACTTAGCCTTTAGTGGGACCATTTTAGGTTTTGTGGAATTGAAAAATTGCAGAAACTGAAATTGGAACAGTTTAATCGTAAATCCGAATCTGTTTATTTCCAAATTTCCACTTTTCATCGTCTCCCCTTGCTTTAAAATCAGATTGTGCAACAAAATGGTTCAAAGTTATTCTTGCTTCTAAGGCATCCCAAGGGAAGTAGATAGAGTGGCAATTAATGGAACAGTATTAGGGGTTTCTAGGGACTTTGACAATTAAAAGTCTGCAGACAAATGCATCACATACCAAGAATGTGCATTCGCCAGATAGTGAGATTGCACATTGGCTGCACACTAAGATCAACCATTCTGATATTGTAATGCTAGCACTAGGGTCACTGAACAGTAAATGGGAGTTCTCTTCAAAAACTAAAAAGTAAAACCCCTTTATATCTTAGCTACACATAGCATGCGTGATGTTAATTGGTTAAAAATGGCTTCTTCAGATTAGAATTCCGACATATTTGAGAATAAAGTACAAAGGAAGTTTACACAATTCCAAATTTCTAAATACTCTCTAAACACAGTTGGAGCTTCAGCTGTTACTGACTTATTTTGTCAACAAGAATGCAAAATAGTATACATTCTTAAAAATAATTAACATGGGTTTAAAAAAAGGCACATTACTATAATAATCCATTAATAAACTAAACATTCATAAACTGCTTATAGCTATATCGGCATAGTTTTTCTGAAGGTGTTATCGTGAGTGATCATCGAAAATGCTAATTAGCTATATCAATGTTATTAGAAACCTATTGGAAGGGGTGGCATGTGGCGTAGTGGTTAGCACTGGGACTATGGCGCTGAGGACACGGGTTTGAATCCTGGGTCTGGGTCACTGTCCGTGTGGAGTTTGCACATTCTCCCCATGTATGCGTGGGTTTCACCCCCACAACCCAATGATGTGCAGGTTAGGTGGATTGGCCGTGCTAAATTGCCCCTTAATTGAAAAAAATAATAATTGGGTACTCTAAATTTAAAAAAAAAGAATCCTATCGGAGAACTGTTAATATGAATCTGTGAACCATCCCAATTTTATTTAATGTTTGAAATGTTCCACTATAATAATCCACAAACACAGGTCCATCTCTTATGTTGATCTAGTGATTTGGTCAATACAAGCAATTCACTTGGAATGCCGAGAGAGGGATTTGGGATTGTAAACATAAACAGGATTCAGTACAATGCAAAATCACTTCTTTTATTAGCAGAGGAGTTGGAAAACAGTGGCAGAATCGGACAGAGTCAGCATGGATTTACAAAAGGGAAATCATGCCAAATCAACTGGAGTTCTTTGAAGATGTAACTAGTAGAGTTGATGAGGGGGAGCCAGTGGATATGGTTTATTTGAATTTTCGGAAGGCTTTCGACAAGGTCCCACAAAGGAGATTGGCATGTAAAATTAAAGCGCATGGGGTTGGAGGCAGTCTGTTGAAAATCAAACAAATCTTTTTCCAAGAGGCACGAAGTGACTAGTGGGGTATTGCAGTCATCAGTGCTAGGAGAACAGCTGTTCATAATGTATATTAATGACTTTGATGAAGGAACTAAATGTAATGTCTCCAAATTTGCAGATGACACGAAGTTGGGTGGGAGGGTGAGCTGTGAGGAGGATGCAGAGGTGCTTCATCGTGATTTGGACAATTTGAGTGATTGGGCAAATGCAAGGCTGATGCAATAGAATTTGGATAAATGTGAGGTTATCCACTTTAACAGGAAGGCTAAAGGTCGAGAGAGGGAAATGTGCAACAAGACCTGGGTGTCCTTGTACACCAGTCACTGAAGTTATGCATGCAGGTGCAGCAGGCGGTGAAGAATATGTTGGCTTTCATAGTGAGAGGATTCGAGTAAAAGAGCAGGGATGTCCTACTGCAATTATACAAAGCCTTGGTGAGGCCACACCTGGAATATTGCATACAGTTTTGGTCCTTATATGAGGAAGGAAGTACTTGCTATAGAGGAGTGCAAAGGTGGTTTACCAGACTGAGTGCTGGGATGGCTGGACTGTATATGAGGAGAGATTGAGTCAATTAGGATTATATTCACTGGAGTTTAGAAGAATAGGGAGGGAATTGCATAGAAACATTTAAAATTCTAACAGGACTAGACAGAGTAGATCCTGGAAGGATGTTCCTGATGGTGGGCCAGTCCAGAACCAAGGGTCACAGTCTAAGGATAAGGGATAAACTATTTAGGACTGAGATGAAGAGAAACAGTGTGTTTATAATTGATCAACTGAAGGAAATTCAAACTGAGATTTCACTGCAGTATTTTAGTGCTTGTGGCACAGTGGGAAACATCCCTACCTCTGAGCCAGAAGCTCCTGGTTTGGGTCCCACTCCAGAACTTGATGGCCAAGGAGAATGAATTCATAATGTGGCCAAAGAGGTTGAGTGTCACACTGAAAATCCTTCCAACACACCAATCTGTTGGCAAGAGCAGGAGAGACTCCTGATCAACCATGCTTAATGTGTAGTGGTGCCTCTCAAGCTAGAAGCCTCTGGCGATGGATTAGCAACCTGTTCCAGGAATTACTAGCTGTGAGAACAGCCAAAAGTCTGCCTTAGTGCACATCTCGGAGCATGAAGAGAATTGGAATTGGACTCCAGTGCATGAGAACTGCATGCCTTTATGCTCCTCCTGGATATTTATAATTTTACCTCTAGGTAAAGAGGTAAATTTAAATATTCTGATTACCAAAATTTTCCAGGAAAGTGTCTTGAGATTAGCTCTCAGCAAAGAGAACTGGTAATATAATCATACTTCAGAATCCCAGTGTTATCATCAGGCAACACCCAATCGAGGACATTATTGCAAACTGCAGAGATCCCTGTGATTTGACCCAATATCACGTGCCAACCCCGTCAGAAGACTACCTCGCACTGTAACTTTCAAGTTTCCCCATTTTTTAAAGATAATTTACTCTGAAGAAAGCATAGAAAAGCTATTGTGCCAATCAGCTAGAATTGTATTGCAGTGGAGTGATTGGTTTAGCAGACTATTGGTTATTTGCCTTTGTGATGAGAGTCTCTTAGACTTCAACTTCAAAGAAATGAACTGAATGTGAAGTATTTGAATGTGAGTGAGAGATGTGGTAATATATAAACAGTGGTTTTATTTTTATAAGGTCTATTCAAGTAAATTCACTAAAAGTGTTCAACCCTATGTTAGTTGGAAACTGGATTGAGACTGTACAAATTCAGGTAGGATAATTTCAACCGATTGTTGAAATATTTATCCCAACAATCTGGTCTGCAACTGAATACGGCACGGTAGCACAATGTTTAGCACTGTTGCTTCACAGAGCCAGGGTCCCATGTTCGATTCCCGGCTTGGGTCACTGACTGCAAGTCTGCATGTCCTCCCCGTGTCTGCGTAGGTTTCCTCTGGGAGCTCCAGTTTCCTCCCACAAGACCCGAAAGACGTGCTGTTAGGTAATTTGGGCATTCTGAATTCTCCCTCAGTGTACCTGAACAGGCGCTGGTGTGTAGCAACTAGGGGATTTTCACAGTAACTTTATTGCAGTGTTAATGTCAACCTACTTGTGACAATGATAAGGATTATTATTGTGAGACTAATGTCTCACCTGTTCTACCCTATCCCTCATAGCTAACAACAATGTATGGACTAAAACAAAGTTTCGCGACACCACAAAATGTCATGAAGCATGCCAAGAAAGAAGAAAATGTCAAAAATAAATGAGCAAAGCCTTGTTGGAGCAATGTTCAAAAATAGACGTCTCAGCTTTGCCTGCTTATAAGCTACCTATTGAAGTTTTGCCAATAATTTTTCCCTTTAAGAGTCCAAACTAAAGTCACTATCAGTCTGAAGTAAAATTGCTAATTTATTAATTAGGAGTTTCTAATGCTATCTAAGACATTTACAGCGAGGTGGTAAATGTCTGAGAGACATTTATGGCACCAAAAGTGATAGCAACACATTTGTAAATGTTTTATAACCAGTTTCTGACAAATCAATACCACATGTTACCAAACATTTATGAACTCTTTATAGTTTCGTCTGCATAGTTTTACTGAGGCATTATCATGAGTGGACGGACAGATTATGGAACATGCTAATCAGCTATAATCGATGTAATTGGAATCCTATCAGAGAACTGTTCTTATGTGAAACATCCCAGTTTTATTGAATATTAATGTTTGTTATGTTCCAATAGAATAGATTTGGACTAATAACTGTACCTTGTCTCAAAACTTCACCCGTGCTTCCCACCACCAGTCTATTCAGGTCTGAACTACCTCCCCCTCTATTTCTGCATGCCCCCTTCAGGACTGTTCTGGTATTACTTCCAACTAAGTCAACCACAAATTTCATTAAAAAAATTCCAGATGGTTCACCTTTCAATTAAATTGCAATTTATATTTGACATTCACAATAAATAATATTAAAATGGCTGCTGTGCCACCTAACAATTGATTGGTGGACATGTGACAGTATTAAAATAAAATAGAAAAATAGCTCTTAATGTAATGTGTGTAGTAAAAGATACAGCCTCCGTGAGATGTGTACCTTGGTGGCGGGAGGGCCGTTAGCCGGCAACGGGATCTTGTGGTCCCGCTGCTGTCAATGGGATTTCACAGTGAATCCACCACATGCCACCAGGAAACCCACGGAGGGGTGCGCCATTGCCGGGATTGGTAGATCCCGCTGGCGTGTGTGGTATTATCATAACTATCAGCATTACAAGGGTTAATGTAGTATCAGGAGTAGCCACTAGAGGGAGCTGCAGATACAAATATATAAAGCAGTGATGCTAGACCTTAGAACATAGAACATACAGTGGAGATGGAGGCCATTTGGCCCATCGAGTCTGCACCGACCCATTTAACTTCACTTCCACCCTAACCCCATAACCCAATAACCCCATCTAACCTTTTGGGTCACTAAGGGCAATTTAGCATGGCCAATCCACCTAACCTGCACGTCTTTGGACGGTGGGAGGAAACTGGAGCACCCGGAGGTAACCCACGCAGACTGGGGGAGAACGTGCAGACTCTGCACTGACAGTGACCAAGCGGGGAATAGAACCTGGGACCCTGTGAAGCCACAGTGCTAGCCATTTTGTGCTACTGTGCTGCCCCCACAAGGGGAGGAATTTATGCAGGACACAGCTAGTGAAGGTCATAAGAACAGTTAGTGTGAGAAGGTTAGATTACAGTTTATACCAGTAGTGAGATTAGCAGTAGATGAATGTATTTAGATGTTATTAATTAATTCTGTATTCTAAAGGACTAAGTGTGAAAACCCGGTTTAGTAGTGTAAATAAAATCATAGCTTTGTTTAAGTAAAAACTGTACTGTGGTCTTAAGCAACACAAAGAACACCACATCGTGAACTGCCAGAAGATCTCGCCCGGAGTATTTGGTAATGCGACTCAAAATTGTGCTCGTTTTCCACGCTGACCTAAAATGTATCAAGTCAAACTGATTTATATGATCACAAATGAAAAAAAAACTTCCAGGATCAGTCAGGCAGGGAATAGAAAACAATTTAAATTTTAGCTTTCTTCCAAAAATCGCCATGATACATTTAACTCCTTAATTTTGAAGAAAAGCCATTAACTTTGAAGGTTGGCCAGCATTTTAATTTTGGGATTGCAGGCTCAGGCGGGTGACAGAAACTTGTTGGCTCTCTCCCTCTTTCGCCCTCTCTCTCTCCCCCCCCGCAGGCCAGTTTGTTGGCAGGGGACATTTAAATTAGGTGTGAGGGTAGCGGGTGGAGACCCTACTGCCTTTCTGCTCCTACTCCAATCAAGTCCAGGATACAGCTTCATGGATGGACCTTCTTTTCTGCCACCAATTGAGACCCATAAATAGGCAATGAATGGCACTCACCATGTCGGGAAGCCCAAATAGTAAACCCTGCCTGTGGGAACCTGGGGGCAGTGAAAAATTAACAATAGGTCTTAATAGTCCTTTAGATGCCTAACCCCCCCCCCCAACACACACACACACTACACCATACCTGGGTAAATGTCCCAGGGTACTGGCATGCCAATTGGCAGCAGGAATTCCACATCGTCCACTCTGTGCCTGCCACTATCATGGGTAAATTTTCAACCCATGAACTCTGTTCACTCACCACAGATGCTGCTTAATATGCTGACTATTGTCAACAATTTCTTTTTTTTACCAATTTAAATTACCCAATTCATTTTTTTCAATTAAGGGGCAATTTAGCGCAGCCGATCCACCTACCCTGCACATCTTTGGGTTGTGGGGGTGAAACCCGCGCAAACACGGGGTAATGTGCAAACTCCCACCATTAGCAATGAAAGAAAAGTTGTATGATTCAAATTGCTTATTTATTAAATGTTGGTAGATCTTCGATGGCATCGCTGAATAAATCTGGATGTAGTTTCTAATGTTTACTGTTGTCTAACTGCAGCCTAACTGGGACTGCAGTTCAACCATTACTGTGGCATAGCAAGTTTATTGAGGAGAGTGGGCCTCCACTCTCCAGCCTTTAGGAAAATGAGGGGAAATCTCATACAAGGTGCTGAGGTGGCCTGACAGGGTAGACACTGTGTAATAACCCGCATGGCCCGATTGATCTCCCCATGGGACTCGTGGAATATGAGCTCCCCCACTAATGGGTGGAGGTCCATCAGCTGGGGCTCATAGAACCAACCCTGAAAAGCCGGCCTGGATTGGGCCCAGAATGATCGGTAGTCCAGCTTGGGACCTATGTATTGTACGCGACATTGCAGCCTTTTCTTTTGGCTGAAAATAAACTGCCATTTTGAACCACTCTCTCGGAACTTCTGAGCGTTTATACAGGCGGGGAGGATAGGATCCAATATGTGGGTCTAAAGGACATTAAGACATGGCTGGCAACATATAGCAGGGAACCATGGACAATTATCGGGAATACGATTACCCCGGCTAACTGTGGACAACAATCAGTTCGACTACCGTTGATATTGGTGCAGGGACCCAGACCCAGCCTTCTGGGATGTGGGTGGAGACTCCGCCTAGATTGGCAACAGATCTTTAGAATGGGTACAGGACAATTGTATGAGGTCAAAGGTGGAAGTCAAGTTGAGCCAGCTGGAGAACATGGGGATTTTATGCCCCATCCAATTTTGGAGAGTAGGCAGGCCAGACAAATCTGTCTGC
Organism: Scyliorhinus canicula; assembly: GCF_902713615.1. Classification (NCBI taxonomy): domain Eukaryota; kingdom Metazoa; phylum Chordata; class Chondrichthyes; order Carcharhiniformes; family Scyliorhinidae; genus Scyliorhinus; species Scyliorhinus canicula. The sequence goes on from NC_052164.1 coordinate 28,592,816, forward strand.
TTGTGTGGCAACTATAAAATGATGGTCAACAAGGCCTCATGTTTGGACAGATACCTCAAGCCACGCATGGAGGACCTATACACGAAGTTGACCAGGGGCCATTCTTTCACAAAGCTGGATGTGAGCCATGCATACCTACAGTTAGCGTTGGACACGGCATCCAGAAAATCCGTCACCTTTAACACCCACAAGGGATTGTATGAGTACACCAGGCTCCCATTTGAGGTGTTGCCCGAATGCACAATTTTCCAACAGGTCAAGGAAGGATTCTTAAGTGCTCCCCAGGATGGCTGTCTACCTGGACACCTGGACAACCTTGGAAGAAGTCCTCCGCAGATTCTCAAAAATACATTCCCGTCTGAAAAGGAGTAAGTGTGTCTCTCAGCCAAAATAAGTTATATACCAGGGACACTGGGCTGAGAAAGGTGGCCGATAGCCTACGCATCAAGAACCTTGGCTCACACAGAGCACCATTATGCACAAATTGAAAAGAAAGGACTGGCTGTGATCTTTGCAGTTAAAAAGTTTCACCAATACGCCTATGGACATCATTTTGCAATAATCACGGACCACAAGCCCTTACTTGGCCTTTTCAAAGAAGATAAAATAATACCTCTGATAGCTTCAGGCAGGATCCAGCGATGGGCATTGTAATGGCAGCATATGAATATACTTTTGAGTATCACTCAGGCACACAGATTGAGCACGCAGATGCCCTTGGCTGCTCTCGCTGCCTATATGCCCCCCATCCCTGCCAGTAGCAAAGTTGTGCTGGCACTGAACATCATGGACAAGTTACTTGTCATAGACTCACAAATTCGTGCATGGACTCAAAAGGAGCCTACATTGGCAAAACTGCACCATGGCGTCCTACATGGGGCACTGCGAACAATCGCAACTAAGCAACAGGAGTTCAGTGGACAGGACTGCATTCTCCTGTGGGGAGCCCATGTGGTTGTCCTGTGACAAGTCCAGAAATTAATTTTGCAGGATTTTCACGGTGGACATCAGACGGTTTCCAAATGAAAATGCTAGCCATGAGCTCTATGTGGTGGCAAGGGCTCAATGGCAATATAGGCAGAATAGAGCCGAGAACATCAAAAGCTCCCACTATCATCTTTGCTCAACCCATGGGAATGACCGGGGAGCCTTTGGGTGCATTTTCATGCCAAATTTGTTGGTCCCTTTCTCCGCCCAAAGCGGATGGATGTAAATTGGATACCTCCCACTACTTTGCAGGTCACCATAGAGAAGCTATGCCAATCATTCAGCATCCATGGTATTCTAGAGGTGCTTGTCACTGATAATGGTACCCTTTCGCAAGAGAGGAATTTCAGGGGTTTGTGCAGACAACTGAGGTGAAGCCTCATATCACCCTTCTTAAAATGGCCTGGTTGAGGGGCAGTTCAAACCTTTAAGAGGGGCATAAAAAAACAAATTAAAGGGTCAGTTGAAACAAAACTGAGTCATTTCTTATATAACAATCAGACCATGCCGCATGTTACAACCAGGGTAGTGGTGGCAAAGCTACTGATGGGCCGATGGCTCCTGACCCGTTTACATTTGACATTTCCTGACCCTCCTATGGACTGAACTGATCTCTCTACGCATTTTCTCTGCTGAGTAGTACTACACTCTGTATGCTTCACCCGATGTCCGTGTCTATGTACTTATATTGTGTATCTATCGTATGTCCTATGTTTTCTCATGTTTGGATCAATCTGTCTGGACTGTAAGCAGAACAATACTTTTCACTGTATTTTGATATACGTGACAATAAACCCAAATCCAATCCAAATCCTTGAAGAGAAGGTGGAAAAGAAACAAGACTTCCAGAAGAGGTATCATGACCACCGGAAGCAAGACTGAGGATTCAAACCAGGGAACACAGTATATATCTCAGAACTTTGGGGATAGCGCTCGGTGGATATCGGTGACGATAGTCGCGATAAATCTCCAGTACGGTCAAAACCAGAGAAAGGACTGTATGTAAACATGGGGACTACCTCAAAGGCAGCGAGCCCGCACCACAGGTAACCCCGCCACACAAATCGGTCCGTCAACCTCCTTGCCGACCATCCGTTAACCAAGAAGCACAACGCTCCAGGGACCAGGACCCAGTTAGCATGAGATGGCAGTCTCGGCATCAGATATGGATACAGGACCTTCAACACTTTTGGAGAGCAGTCTGGTCAGAGACGGACCACCGACAGGATTGCTCCACCGGTCGGCATAAAATGGGCACACCTCGACGGGTACCCCCACCTCTCCATCCCCGACCCAGCCTCACAGCTGTTGGAAAAATGAGCATGGACAAAGCAGCGAAGGAGATCTCCTCTGCATTCAGCGACGAAGGGACCTTCGGACTTCGGGATATAATAATCCTCATGAGACCCACAGGGACCACCTAATTGATCTCCCTGTGGCACTCGTGGAATACGAGCTCCCTCACTAACGGGCGGAGGCCCATCAGTTGGGATTCATAGAGACAGCCATTTAAAGCCGGCCCAGATTAGACCCGGCATGATCGATTGTCCCTTTCGGGACAATCGAGCCGTACACCGCATTCAGGCCTTGTCTTTTGGCTGAAAATAACCTGCCATTTGCCATTTGTTCCACCTTCTGTGGTCTCCTGAGCTTTTATACACTGAGAGGCCATTTCCCCGACTTGACAGTCTCATGACGCAGTCCCACAGTCTCAGGATAAGGGATTGATCAACTGATTTGAGGGAATAATTTTCACTCAGAGGCTTGTGAAATTTTTGGAATCCTCCATTCCAGGTGGCTATGGATGCTCAGTTACTTAGTGTATTCAAGGCTGAGGTATATAGATTTTTGGACTTCACAGGGAATCAAGGAAGATGGGAATGGGGCATGAAGGAGGAACTGAGGAGATCAGCAGTGATCTTATTAAATGGTGGAGAAAGCTAGAGGCCAGATACACCTGCTCCTTTTTCTTATCTGTGTAATATATATTATTAGCTAAACATAGCTAGAGGTAAAAGTATGACTCAAATGATTGATATTAAAAGATAGAAGCCTCATAGAACTAGAGCCCAGTTTTGCTGCAAAACACTGGTGAGTGAATGACACACCTTGTTATTAATGAGCAAATTAGCCAGCAACTTTAGTTCGGAAAAGCTGTCTCATGAATTGTGAACTGGGAGAGGTTTCTTGCCACCCCACCCTCAGCTTTATGAAAACAACATGCCGTATTTAACCTTCAAGTGATTTTCATGAATTTCTTGCATTTTCACATGAATTGCACGTTAGACTCACCATCGCAAATTAAGTCTAGAACTTAATAGGGTAAGTAATCTTCTAAAAATTACATAATCATTAATCCACTTCCGCCCAGAAACTGAATAATTATAAATATGGGCCGGGATTCTCCCCTACCCGGCGGGTCGGAGGGTCCCAGCATGTAGGAGTGGCATGAACCACTCCGGCGTCGGAAGTCTCCACCCCTTTTGGGGCCAGGCCCTCACATTGAGGGGCTAGGCCCGCGCCGGAGTGGTTCCCACTCCGCCGGCTGGCGTGAACGGCCTTTGGCGCCATGCCAGCCAGGGCCGAAAGGACTTTGCCGGCCAGCGTCGGTCCGCACATGCGCCGGAGCGCCAGCGGCTGCTGATGTCATACTGGCGCATGCGCAGGGGAGGGGTTCTCTTCCACCTCCGCCAGAGTGCCCCCCACGGCACAGGCCCTCCCGCCGATCGGTGGGCCCCGATCACGGGCCAGGCCACCGTGGGGGCACCTCCCTGGGTCAGATCGCCCCGCACCCCCCCCCAGGACCCCGGCGTTCTCCTGCGCCGCCTGCTCCTGCCGGTAAGGTAGGTGGTTTAATCCACACCGGCGGCTTGTCAGCGGCGGGACTTCGACCCATCGCGGGCCGGAGAATCGCCGCGGGGTCCCGCCAACTGGCACAGCGCAATTCCCGCCCCGTGGGGCGGAGAATTTGGGACACGGCGAGGGCGGGATTGACACCTGCCCCGGGCGATTCTCCGATCCGGCGGGGGGTCGGAGAATCCCGCCCATGGTCTGAACTTTCCATCCCTTCCCGCCAGCGGCATTGTCCGATCCCATCAATGGTGAGCTTCACCCATTTCCTTGATGGGTTCCCCAGCAGTGCGGCCGGTTAACAACACAAAATGCTTTTAACATTGGCAGAATTCCGGCACCGGCCATCAGCAAGCCACCCCCGTCGCCAGAATAAATGCTGCAGTAGCGGGGCACTATCCACAAAAGTGGGAACAGAGTCCCATAATGAGCATGTTTAGTTGGTGTTTCCTGGTGCTTGGAGTGCCGAGAAAGCCCACGCTATCAATCGAGGCTGTATTCCCATTCGGGTAGATTCGGGGCCTCAGTGGGGGAGTCCCGTTTTCTGTACTGAGGAGCTCCGCTCGGTGTACCTCCTCAGTGCACAAGGAGATCGGAAAGCTATTTTTAAATGTCATCCCGATTTCCCACTCTTGCTCTTTTTTGGTAGCTTCTCCTATCTATCTGTCCTTGTGTGGACTAGTACAGTAAGATTAGCAGCGAGAGTTAGTTAAGTCAATCAGCTAAGTGCGTCGAAGATGGGCACGGGTGACATTTCATAAGCTTGACCCTTTCATATGTGACGGATGAGGAAAACAAAATGCAAAGTGTTTGAAGATTTTTCCATACTTTAGTCAAGCACAATGCTAAATACAAATACTGTGATGACAATGACTCGCTTTCAACTACAAAAACTGTCTTAGCAGCACCTTCTGTCCAGTTTACCTCATATACAAAGCCACTCAAGGAGGGAGAGAATGACTGCATAACTTGAAATCTTTAGAGGGCACTTCAACTTCAAAGGCAAAGCAATTGTGTGCATTTTTAAAATACTTTCTTTATTTCTCCTCTGCTGGGTACATGTATTCTGGCCAAAAGGGTATTAAAGGCAATGAAGCTTCTGTTAGCGAAACACAGGTCAATAGGAAGCATGGGGCAGCACGGTAGCATGGTGGTTAGCATAAATGCTTCACAGCTCCAGGGTCCCAGGTTCGATTCCCGGCTGGGTCACTGTCTGTGCGGAGTCTGCACGTCCTCCCTGTGTGTGCGTGGGTTTCCTCCGGGTGCTCCGGTTTCCCCCCACAGTCCAAAGATGTGCGGGTTAGGTGGATTGGCCATGCTAAATTGCCCGTAGTGTCCTAAAAAGTAAGGTTAAGGGGGGGCGTTATTGGGTTATGGGTATAGGGTGGATACATGGGTTTGAGTAGGGTGATCATGGCTCGGCACAACATTGAGGGCCGAAGGGCCTGTTCTGTGCTGTACTGTTCTATGTTCTATGAGTATAGCTTTTGCCCTTCAATTTTCCTGCTCCAGGAAGTGGTCAAACTTTATGCTCCCTGTCTCGTTGCTCCCAGCAGTGCTGCTTCGATCAGAAGCCTAGTGCCTGGGTAACCAAAGGGCAGGAACGGACATCCTATCACGTGACATCAAAGCCCATTTGGAACCAATGCCAGCGAGTTAACCTCTCTCTTTTGCAATGCTGTTTGCCTTTCAATCCTTTTGACCTGGGTAGTAATGTAATGACTTCTGAGGAAAGTAGTTATTAGGCAATAGCCTGGGACCACTGAGACGTCCAGTTATGGAGGAGTTAACTTGTGCTCTGAGCGTAATAGTTACATGTAAGTAGGATGAACTGTAATTTTGAGGGCAGATTTTTATCTGTATTTTTTTTCAAGTTGTCTTTTGGTTCCCATTCCAGTAGAAGCTGTGGTTACAAGGACCTCCTCAGACGGATACAGAGAAATCACCACATCTACTGTATTTAGTCTCTTACAGAGCATTGACCCTGAACTGATTGCAACCGTATGGGGATCGGCAGCAGACAGAGTCAAAGAGCAATCTCTCTAAAGTGGTACAATCTTTATTTTAACAGTAGAAATTAATTTTTCATTGTTGTTTATTTTGGACCCACCATTTGTTAACAGTGATAATCACTCCCAGGGAGTTAACCTGCACAGCGCCGCGGTCTTTAGTTCAGAAAGGTTCTTGTTTCAGGAAAATAACACTCATTATTACTTAGTGTGCACAAGGTTTCCACTTAAAATGAGCACAACTAGAAATAAAGTAACAAGCTGGTTCGCACTACAACAAACTGTCCTTGCAACACAAGAAATTCCCCAACACAGTTTTCACTCCACATACCTTTTCAATATATATCAACATACATATCAATATGGTAATAATGAACATTCCAACATATGTTATACTGGAGTAGGATCTGGGAGCTGATTAAAGAATGAAGCACAATGCTTTAATCTGCCTGAGGTCCCTTGTTCCCACTCTAATGTACTGAATGGTATTATCTTTAGTAGATTTTGACCCTACGGTACAAGGATTTCTTTTTGTCAAAGGAAGTGTTCATGTGGGCACTTTGGAGCTCCTTTAGCGCCACCACCACAAACAGGCAGCATGGTAGCATGGTGGTTAGCATAAATGCTTCACAGCTCCAGAGTCCCAGGTTCGATTCCCGGCTGGGTCACTGTCTGTGCGGAGTCTGCACGTCCTCCCCGTGTGTGCGTGGGTTTCCTCCGGGTGCTCCGGTTTCCTCCCACAGTCCAAAGATGTGCAGGTTAGGTGGATTGGCCATGCTAAATTGCCCGTAGTGTCCTAAAAAGTAAGGTTAGGGGGGGGGGGGGGTTGTTGGGTTATGGGTATAGGGTGGATACGTGGGTTTGAGTAGGGTGATCATGGCTCGGCACAACATCGAGGGCCGAAGGGCCTGTTCTGTGCTGTACTGTTCTATGTTCTATGTTCTATGTTCTAGGCTTTCCGCCAAACTAATGCAAGAAACTCGACACCATCCAGATTGGCAGCACAGTGGTTAGCACTGCAGTCCCACAACGCCAGAGACCCAGGTTCAATTCCGGCCTTGGGTGATTCTCTGTGGTGGAGATTGCACGTTCTAGCTGTGTCTGCGCGGGTTTCCTCTGGGTGCTTCAGTTTCTTCCCACAGTCCAAAGATTTGCATGTTAGGTGGATTGGCAATGCTAAATTGCCCATTCGTGCACAAAGATGTGCAGGTTAGGTGGGTTACGGGGATAGAGGCTATTCGGCCCATCGAGTCCGCACCAACCCCTGGAAAGACTAGCCCACCCAAACCCAGACCTCCACCCTATCCCTGTAACCCAGTAACCCCTCCTAACCCTTTTGGACACTAAGGGAAAATTTAGCATGGCCAATCTACCTAACCTGCACACATTTGGACTGTGGGAGGAAATCGGAGCACCAGGGGAAACCCACACAGACATGGGGAGAATGTGCAGACTCTGCACAGATAGTGACCCAAGCTGGGAATCGAACCTGGGACCCTGGAGCTGTGTAGGGTGGGTAAAGTGCATAAGGGGGTTAGTGCAGGCAGATGGGCAAATGGCCTCCGTCTGCACTGCTGAAATTCTATGGATTCAATTTGGCCCACTTGATCAGCACCCATCAATCACCTTCAACATTCACCCCCCCCTTCCATCACTGATGTACAGTAGCAGCAGTGTGGTCTAAATATGTCCATTGTAGCAATTCACCAAGACTCCTTTAACAACCCCGTCCAATGCCACAACCTCTACCACCTAAAAGACAGAGGCAAGAGAGTATCACCACCTCCAAGCCACACATGGACCTGACTTAGCACTTATTCGTCATTCCTTCACTGTTACTGTCACCGGAGCAGAATCCTGGAACAATCTTCCTGATAGCACTGTGGGTATACCCACATCAAGTGGGTTGCAGTGGTTCAAAGCGGTGCTCACGGCTACCTTCTCGAGGGCAATTAGGGATGAGCAACAAACGCTGCCCTAGCCAGCAGTGCTTACATCTCATTTTGTTTTTTTAAGTTACAATAATGGAGCTGGACTAGCTCCCACTATATGAGTGATTCTTACTTCAATTGTGATGGTGAAAGAGTAGGATTGGCATTCAGCATGCATTTAATAGAATGGTAGAAAGTGCTTTCCAGACTAAAATTCACCAGTGTGGTATTAGTGACCTTCACCTCACTCACTACCGAGGAAGGGTGATGACAGGTAGACCTAGCATGGCTATCCACAGGAACACACTGAAAATCTGACCACACGTCATGCTCATGTCCTGTTATGTGGTCTTGTGTTCAGCTATCAGGCTGAAATTCCCTCCCAAAATCTCCCAGTCTGTTTCTCTCTTTTTGTAAAATGCTCCTTTAAATCCAGGTCTTTAACCACAAGTGTTTGATCTCTTGCCCTGTTGTCACATTCTTTGGCTTGGCGTCAATTTTCATCCGATTACATTCCCGTTAAACACTTGGGATGATTTATTGTGCGAAAGGCACACTTTCAATGCAGGTTGTTGTTTTACTGGTTGGCAGCACATCACCATTGGCAATGATTTGCAAATAAATTATTGGTTGGTCATAATTCAATTAAAAACGTGATTTAAACCATAGTACATAAAGCAGACGGAGATGTGCCCTCAGCCCCTGCTGGTATTGCTTACAACTTTGATGGATTTAACTTCAGTTTGCCAATACCTGCTTTGAGAATGCGAATGTCAAGATTGTCAACACAGATGTTTACCACAGATTAAGAGTGCCTGAAGCAAAGTTTGTAAGATTAGTTTATTGATTAATCTGCATTCAATTTTAGTGCAATGTGGTTGAGCACAATGAAACAATTGTGTGCAAAGAAGCAGAAATAAAAGTAAAGAAGTAAGTTCTACTAAAGAACTTTGTGCTAAATTAATGATCAGGAATGGGGTTGGCAAAGATATATTTTACCTTCCCTCTTACTCATTAATTCCTGGAAACTAAATAGTCACAATTTTCATTTTCTGTCAGCCCATAATGTATACTCGCCATATTTAAAGATCAAAATGAACAGTGCCCTGGAGGGCTGCGACAGTAAGGCTGCTTTAGATTACGCCATCTTTACTATCTCCAATCTTGTATCACACGCAGTTATATTCCGTACTGTTTCCTTTGTGGCTCCAGCCATTATTTTTTGACTCTGTACCAGAATTCAACAAGCTAACATTACGATAACAACACAAAAAAAAATCTTTAACATAGATTAAAACATGCTTGAAATCAGAGTCTGCTTCTGAAGGGCAGTGAGCATTACTTTAAAAATAGCGTTGATGACCATTGATAAGCTGTTCAGTTGCAAACTCTTTTTGCTCGGTCTTGACTGTCAATAAATTATTGCACTGATATGGATTTTGTTTTTTGCAGCCTTTGGGTGGGTTGCTATTTCTTAGTTTATTGACACTAGACAACTAATTAGTAACTTCAGAATAACTCTGCATAATCATACTTCAAATGTAACTTACAGTCATTTACAGTCACATATTTCTTCTAAATCATGATAGAATTTGTTTTGGATGTGATTGACAAGCTTGGAGAAGAAGACAGCACAAATGGGGGGGTGGGGGGGGGGGGCTATAAAATTTCTCCTGGGTTTGTCATTAACAAAAATATGCATTTTTAATCAGAGGGTCTCGTTCACCACCGGCGAGTAACTCAATTTTAAATAACAGAAAATATTTTGAACAAAACTATACAAGACCATTTACTAGTTTTGTTGGTGTGACAATCAGTTTTACCAAATTAGAATAATATATATTAAGAACCTTTTAAAATACTAGCCTCCCCAAAGGCCTGCCAACAAGGGCAGTTAGTGGAAATTTCTAACGGTAATTTATTCAGAAGATGTGAGCGACTAGTTTGGTAGTCAGGGCATGATCCTAGCATTTTATTAAATGTACACAAATGTTCGTTGAAACACAATTCGTGCTGAACGCACTTTGTGCTAAAGCTCCGAGTTCTTCCAATTTCCAGAACATTAGGCTAAGAAAATGGAAACCACAAACATCATTTCTTAAATAAACAAGCATTGCTGTAAATGGGGACTGTCGGTAATGGTAACTAGAATGAATCTTTAATAACTGCGAGGGAAAAATTCTCCTGGAATCCCTTGCTGAAAACCGGTTGACAATGCTGTAGGCTCTGTCATGCTATCTCATATACCTGTGGGCACTCTTGTGATAAAATCATTAACACCCTTTGAATGCCAAGCAATACCACTTTCATTGTTATTTAAAAAGCTCCCTGTCAAACTTGTTGTCCCATTGAATTAAAATCATTAAGAAACTAATTTCTGCAGGAAGTGCATGGCCATATGTTGCACGAATTAAGCTGGCGAGGCAGACCATACAACTTCATTGAAACCCAATTGAAAAATGAATCACAGCAGTGACTCAAAATACACAAACTAAATGCACACAGTGCACTGAAGTGAAGGAGGAGACAGAAACCGTAGCAACACAATTACTCCTTCGACAAATTATGCTTTTTATAATGCACGCGCATATTAGGGGCTGGTTTAGCACAGTGGGCTAAACAACTGGCTTGTAATATAGGACAATGCCTGCAGCGCGGGTTCAATTCCCGCACCGGCCTCCCCGAACAGGCGCCGGAATGTGGCGACTTGGAGCTTTTCACAGTAACTTCATTGAAGCCTACTTGTGACAATAAGCGATTATCATTATTATATTGGCTGACATAATAACAGCCTGCCATGACCACCTTTGATGTTTTTTTCAGTAACCATGTGCAGGGGTGATACCAAAGTGGCCAAATTTGGGATGAATTTCCCATAGTAATTTATCAGGCCTAAAAAAAGATTTCAACTCTGTTGTATTTCACAGGGTCGGTACTTCCTTGACGGCCTTGCCCTTATCCTCCATGGAGTGTAGGCCTTTCATATCTACCCGGTACCCGAGGTAGGTCACTTTGCCTGCCTGGAGTACACATTTCTCTCTTTTGAGTCATATGTCTACATTGGAAAATTGCCTCAAGACCTCCCCCAAAGTTCACTAGGTGCTTTTGTTCAGTGGCCCCTGTGAATAATCTGTTGAGATATACTGCCATCCTAGGCAACCCTTAGAAAACGTTTTCCATGATATGCTGAAAGATGGTACTTGTCAATGTGACTCCAAAGGGTAGGCGTGTATATTTATGTAGGCCCTTATGGGTATTAATTGTGATATACTTTCGGGATGTATCATCAAGTTTGAACTGGAGATACACATGTCTCAGAGCCAGTTTTGTGAAGGTTTGACCACCTGTCCATTTGGTATTCAAATCCTCTATGCACGGCAGGGATGCTGGTCCAGTCGTGATGCTTTGTCGGCTGTAAGTTTATAGTCCCCGCAGATGCGGACAGACTTGTCAGGCTCGAGGAAGAGGACCACGGACTCAGCCCACTCTGCGAATTACATTGCCCGTTTATCCCAAGGCTTTTCTACTGTTTGACTTCAGTCTCTATCTTCACAAACAGTGAGGATGGGACTGGCAGTGCCCTGAAATATTTTGTTGCCATATGGGGATCCATATAGATCTTGGACTTTGCTCCTTTTATTAGCAAAGCCCTCTCGGAATACTTCAGGGTATTGTTAATAACCTCATATAATCCACTGATCCCTAATTTAAACATTACCAGCTAGTCCGGTTAGATCTTCTGGAGCCAATAACAAATAATAATAATCTTTATTATTGTCACAAGTAGGCTTACATCAACACTGCAATGAAGTTACTGTGGAAATCCCCAAGTCGCTCACTCTAGCATCTGTTCAGGTACACTGAGGGAGAATTCAGAATGTCCAATTCACCTAACAAGCATGTCTGCCCATGAGACCAAGTGCTGATCATCGCACAATTATGAGCAGGCGTCAGGCGGACTACTGTCCAAAAGCTTCAGGGGTCCTGCTTGTCCCCATAATCTTCAAAGGTTCTCCCATATATGGAACAAGTCGGGTTCTGGTTTCCCATAATTTTAAGAGCAGAATACCTTGGATGTTAGAATGTCTTCCCCAATGACGGAGGCGGCAACTCCCCTGTCCACCTCCATGTCTGGGAAAAGGTAAAATCGCCATAGTCCCAGATGACCTATAGGCTGCTTTCCTTTTTGAGGGGGAGAGCTGACTGATGGTGGTCTAACCTGAAGATCACTACACCTCAGGTGAGGGGCAAGGTTGAGAAGGCGGGGCCTTAATGAATAACCTCAGCCGGTACAGGGATTGAACCCATGCTGCTGGGCTTGAAGGGAATGAGAGACAAAACAAAATCCTCCTAACAGCATGTGGGCCCAAACTGGAGAAAATTAGGTTCCTGATGAACACAAAATACAGTCTGGGCTGGCTGAGGTGGGGTTGTCCTCGACTTTACAGGTGGTGTATGGGGCCTCGGCCACCCCATAAGACCCTGGCCCCTCCCTCCAGAGTAGAATAAAAAACTATGAGTGTCAAGTGTTGAGCGCATCTAAATAACTTTTGTAATACTGCAGAGCAATTGATACTTTGAGATCACCCTTAGGAACAGGGGTCATGATAAAATTAACCAAATAATTCCACTAACACAAATGCCTGTTTTGCAGCCAGACTGTTAATACCCAGTACGTCTTAAATGTACAATTACTGTTAAAGTCTCAGTACAGTGCAAACATTAAACTTCATATAAAGTTCATACAACAGTAAACAATTCTCATTTCTAGTATCTAGTGAATATTGGTATATTACCTCATTACTGATCACAGTGGGTTAATTCCCCCAATGAGGTAATCACACAAATCACTTCCTAAATCTACTGAAAGTGATCAGGCTAAACAATTCACGCTGTAAGTCCAGCCTCGGAACATCCTGGGGAACAGTTGTATTTTCAAATGGATATTTATGCTATTCCTTTGCGGTGATATGTTTAAACGTGACTCACTGGCTATCAATTGGTTGCTAAATTTTGTTTGAATAGTCGAGAGTTGATGAATAATTGCACTGATGTCACACTGCCTCCCAGAGGTAGCCTTTCAATCACTGCCTTCAATGCATAGTCAGATAATCAAGCGAACTCCTAGATGATATTGCTACACGTACATCTTAAATCATTTCACATCAAAATGAAAACTAAACCATTAAAGTCAGATTCATACTGCAAGATGTAACTCACATGATGAGGTTTAACTGAGATGTTTAAAATTATCGGGGGGGGGGGGGGGTTCTGATAAAGTAGAAAGGGAGAAAACATTCAACAGTCAGGACAGTCAGTAACCACATAGATATAGTAGCCATATGGGACAACTGGCATAGAACCTGAGTGAGGATGAAATGTTTTTGTTTTACACAGCGAGTCATGTTCTGGAATGCACTGCCTGAATGGCAAACTCAATCGTAACTTGCAAAATGGAATTGGATATATAATTAAATCGGTAAAATTGCAGGGCTCTGGGGAAAGAGTCAGGGAGAGGGACTAATTGAACAACTTTTTCAGAACAGACATGATGGATTGAATAACCTCCAGCTCTTTCTCATTCTAAATTTGTTCTTTTATGCACACATACATTTTCACAGAAAATCCATCTAAACACCGAGATTTTAAAATTTCTTCCATATGTTAGGAGGCTCGGGGGGGTAAGACATTCAAGCAAAGTTGTGTCCCCCTTTGGACACCTCTCTGTTGCAGGGATATGCTTGTTTTTCACTTGCATCTTTGCACAAGAAGAAGGAGAAAATCAGAGAAAGAGTGGATATGCAGAGAATTACTGAAGAATGTAAATGACAGAGGCCCTCGGGAAGTGGGCAAGTGTCTGACCCTCCTGGTCACACATGATACATGCCTCAAAATAGCTGTATGAGGGAAAAGAAAGGCGTAAAACATGATTTTGTACAGAGACAACTGTTCTACTTGTTCTCAACATCAGCATTCTGATGCTCCAAAGGCATGTCAAGAAACAGTAGAAAATGAAGGTTTAACAGGAACACTGTTATCATTCCTGTGAAACTGCAATTTTTCGAGGGAGTGGGGCATTGCCTAACATGCTTGAACAGCAGGTATAGACAAGTGACAGGATTTCACAGTTGCCCGTAAATAGTCTCCATAAAAATTTTTAAATGATCACATGTTTGCCTAACGGATAGATTTTTCAACTCATCTGCTTTGATCAAGGAGCAAATGGTACAGCCGAAAAGAACATGTGTGCACAGCACATGAACAATATATTGAAATAAGCAGCACAGCAAGAAAGAATTGTGTATTATGATGATAAAATTATTAAATTATGCCTGTTTGCTGTTCAACCTTTTCCATCATAATTTCTTTCCTTTCCATGTATTGTGGAAAGTGTCTCTGCAAACACTTACAAAGACGAAGGGCTGTGGATACTGGAAGTCTAAAATAAACACAGAAAATACCAGATATACTAAACAAGTCAGGCAGCATCTGTGAAGGGATAAAGAGAGTTGTCATTTCAGGCCTTTCATTAAAAACTGGACAAAGTTACGAGTGTGGCAGTTTTGAAGCAAATACAGAGGCATGGGAAGTTGGGGAGTGGGGAAAGCACAAAAGGAAAGGCCTGTGATGGAATGGCAGGCAGATGAGATTAAATGACAACAAGAGATGTTAATGGGACAACTAAGAAAACAAAAAAAAATGCATCCAGAGGCAGTTTAAATGAAAATAGCAGAAACATCGCCAACAGCTGCCATCTGACAGAACTTGGCGCGGAGGTAACGGTCTGAAATGGCCAAACTCAGTGTTGAGTCACGAAGGTTAGAGAGGCCTAACCAAAAGCTTACGTTAAGCTTCATAAAAGAAGGGTGGGAGGCCATGGAAGGAGAGATCAGTGTGGGACTAGATTGAAGAATCGGCCAAGTAAATTTGTTACACTGGAATTAAACCCTCGGAGCTGCAGTACCACCATTGGCAGCTGTGTGTAATGACAGCATGACAAGCTTCGATAACTGGCTTCCATTACAAATACGGACCAAGGAACATATACTTGGAAATTTATATTAGATAATCCTGTTTAATGTTCAAAGCCTTAGTTTCTGCCAATCATCCAGGCTCTGACTCGAGCAGTGCCCAACAGTTGCCCACCTCAGTTTAATGTTGGTGATACAATACCTCCAAGGACACAACATGTGTTTGATGTACAGGGCCATAGTGCTCCTGATTGCTGCTAGGAAATTATAGCCTTTATGACTAGAAAATTGAGGTTGAATTATTTCTGCTTCCTTTGTTCCATTCCCTCTCACCCTGCTCCTTTTATAAGTTCACGATTATATTTTGAATTAACCCATTATTTCAGTAGACCGAGAACAGGTGTATCAGTTTAAAAGATAGGACAGGCCAACCTGTGACCTAACCAGCTGGGCCCGATTCTGGGTGAAAATATATCATTGACTTTGTATATGGAGAACCCAGAGGTGAAATGTTTCCTTGTGGTAAGGGGGCTTGTTTACTCTCATGGTCAGAGAGCTATAGACTCAGTGTCATTCATTTTTTAGGAACTCACTATCATATACGCCAAGAATTTAATCTAACCAGCACTATTAGTTGGAATTATAAAATGCAGCAACAACAATGACTGCCATTTATACAACACCTTCAACATTCTAAAATATCCCAAGATGATTTGCAGAGCTGTGAGAAAAAGTAGATTCTGAGCCAAAGAAGGAAATGTCAGGAGGGGTGACCAAAAACTTGGTCAAACAGCTGGAAAGCAGAAGGGGTTTAGGAATTTCAAAGAATGGCGCCAAAATATTGATGGCTTAACGGCTGTTAAACTTAAACCAAAGTGGGGTTAGGATAGAATCAGAGGATCAGAAAATCTGCAACGGGTTGATCATTGGAGAAAGTTCCAGAGATTAGGAAGGATGAGACCATGGCGGGATTTAAACATGAGGTTTTGAATTTTAAGTTTAACCCATTGGAAGACTGGAGACGAATCAGTGAGAATGGTGGTCATGGGCGAGCAGGGCTTTATATGGGTTAGGATGCAGGCAATAGCATGAATTGAAGATTGTGTATAGTAGAAGACCAATAGAAAAGCATTGGATCAATTAGATCTGGAGTGATGAAAGCATGTATTAGACGTTCAGCAACAGACAAGCTGACATAAGGATAGGGGAGGAAATGTTAAGGAGGTGGTTGTGATGGTCTTCGTGATCGACCAACAGAATTTGATCTGAACAGGTATAAACTTATTAAAAATGTATCATTCTTATTTACCACAGGTTCATACAAGTCATAATGTGTCTGTGTGAAATAATACTCACAGTCCCTGTGACAATCTGACTATTAAAGGGACAGTATCGTTCATCATCCCAAATTTTCCTGTAGTCTTTCAAGTGCCTTCAACCTCACAACATGAAACGTTGTCAAACAACTTGCATATTTAAGGGAATTAAATCGCACACTGCCAATTGTGGAACAGAATTCATGGAATAAAACAACCATTAGATTACCTGTACAGTGTCCTCCAACGTTTTTTTATGACCTTCACACAGCATCCGTGATGACTACGAGTAAAACAAATTGGAAAATCTATCCACACAAAAATAAGAAGAGAAGGAGATCATCGAACTTCATGTTGCTGGAACTCACAAATGATTGACTTGCATTGTGTGGGCAGAAAAAAGGTGATAATTAAACCATTATAAAGTTTTAAATATATATATTTGCATACATATATAGACATATGCACAACACTGAGGCATAGGAGAATAGATTGGTAGCATTGCATTTCTGACAATGTTTTACTGGTGAGATAGCCTCATAGTTATGGGGTTTTTACACTTGTGAAATAAATCCAGCAACACATCGCTACTGATCCAATATCCTCTCTGTGTGTGCAATTTTATTACCAATTGTTTTGGTTTGCTCCATTTTTACATGGAAACTATGCTGCTCATAAATACATTAATAGTTCCTGTAACATAAGGTAAAAGTGAGCCTCTGCTTTTTAATGGGTTCATATGGCAACTTGTAAATCTGATCCATTAATTCTATTTCTGTGCACACAGCTTACACAGAACCAGGATAGAGCAGTGGGGCAGAGTAAGAGTTTAATCCAAAGGCATGTCTAATACTTTATTCATTCTTAAAAAAGAAATAGAAGTTTCCACGCTAAGCCTTAGTGTGCATCACATCAAATAACATTTGGTGTGTGTCTCATGTGGCAGCAATGTGTGTTCTTCAGAGCAGCCCTGTAAAGGATGTTGTTTTGCCTCAGGAAGTTGTTACAGTATAAGATGTTTACCCTGCCCAGCTACTTTGATCTTACGAAGTTAATAACTTCCTGTACACTGTACGTGAACTTCGAGCCAGACTTGCCGTGTATTTCGCCCAATTGCAGATTCTAAGTTGCTATCACGAAAACGTGGGTCAGATAAAGGTTCTGGCCACTCCAGGCCACAGACAGGAAGAAATATCCTGCCGTGCACGAAACTTGTGCATTTTACTGAAGCTCTTGCAGCTTTAAAATATTTGTTCAAGCAGAATGGAGTCCGAGAGTGAAACCTTATCTAAACAGCAAGCAGATGATTAGCAGATATGAGGCTTAAAGATGTATTACTTCAATTTATTGAAACACAAGAATCACTAATGAACCACTCACAATAGACTATTTAAACAAACTGACAGCTAACAAATCAATCCATTGTATACTATTCAAACAGGCAAAGGTAACACATGACCAATTGGACACTATTCAAACATTCAGATAAATAATGAATCAACCCTCTGTACAATATTTAAACAAGCAGATAACTAATGAACCACACACGTTCCTCTATTTGAACATACTGACAAAAAACAAACCACCCACGGTACACTATTCAAACAGTGAGAATGAATAGATGAAACACGGTGTGTTATTAAAACACCTTGATAACAAAATCCACCAAGTGAGTGTTTTCAAACACACTGATATCTAACACTCCATCTAAGAGTATCACTCAAACACACTGATATCTAACACTCCATCCGGTGAGTGTTATTCAAACACACTGATATCTAACACGCCATTCAGTGAGTGCAATTCAAACACACTGATGTCTAACACTCCACCCAGTGAGTATTATTCAAACACACAGATATCAAACACTCCATCCAGTGAGTGTTATTCAAACACACTGATATCTAACACTCCATCCAGCAAGTGTTATTCAAACACACTGATATCTTACACTTCATCCTGTGAGTGTTATTCAAACACACTGGGCGAGATTCTCCCAAAACGGGAGAAATCGTAAAGCTGCCGTAAAACCCGGGCGGGTTTTACGGCAGCGCGCCCCTTCCCGACGGGGGACCGATTCTGGTCCCCGGTCGGGGCTAGCAGCCCGACGCCGTAGGCTCCGGCAAGACGGGCTTAACGAAAATCGTTAAGCCCGCTTACCGGAGTTAGCGCCGGCTGACGCGTCATATGACGTCAGCCGCGCATGCGCAGTTTGGAAGACTCCAACCCGCGCATGCGCGGGTGACGTCATCGCGTTTTTGCGCGAAACCCGCGCATGCGCGGGCCGGGTTGCCCCTCAGCCGCCCCGCGAATGGATACTGCGGGGCGGCGGAAGGACAAGTAGTGCGCGGGCATCGGGCCCGCTGCTCGCGATCGGTGCCCACCGATCGCGGGCCCATTGCACCCTTGGCACGGCCGTGGTACTGCCGTGCCAATCGGTGCCATGGTTATAAAAAGCGAGTTTGTGACGCCGTTTTTACGAACGGCAAGATTAGGTGTGTTTGCCGTTCGTGAAAACGGCGGAAAGGGCTGGGACTTCGGCCCATCTAACAGCTGAGAATCGCTGCCGGCCGTAAAAAAACGGCGGCAGCGATTCGGGTCGGGACTTTGGCGGGGGGGTGGGAGAATAGCGGGAGGGCGGCAAAAATGTCGGGAAGGCCCTCCCGCTATTATCCCACCCGTCGTGGGGGGCGGAGAATTTCGCCCACTGATATCTAACACTCCATCTAAGAGTATTACTCAAACACACTGATATCTAACACTCCATCCGGTGAATATTATTCAAACACACTGATATCTAACACTCCATCCGGTGAGTGTTACTCAAACACACTGATATCTAACACTCCATCCAGCGAGTGTTCTTCAAACACATTGATATCTAACACTCCACCCAGTGAGTATTATTCAAACACACTGATATCTAACACTCCATCCAGTGAGTATTATTCAAAGACACTGATATCAAACACTCCATCCAGCGAGTATTATTCAAAGACACTGATATCAAACACTCCATCCAGTGAATATTATTCAAACACACAGATATCTAACAGTCCATCCTGTGAGTGTTATTCAAACACATTGATATCTAACACTCCATCAAGTGAATATTATTCAAACACACTGATATCTAACACTCCATCCAGTGAGTATTATTCAAACACACTGATATCTAACACTCCATCGAGTGAATATTATTCAAACACATTGATATCTAACACTCCATCCAGTGAATATTATTCAAACACACAGATATCTAACACTCCATCCTGTGAGTGTTATTCAAACACATTGATATCTAACACTCCATCAAGTGAATATTATTCAAACACACTGATATCTAACACTCCATCCAGTGAGTATGATTCAAACACACTGATACCTAATGCTCCATTCAGCAAGTGTTATTCTGACACACTGATATCTAACACTCCATCGAGTGAATATTATTCAAACACATTGATATCTAACACTCCATCAAGTGAATATTATTCAAACACATTGATATCTAGCACTCCATCTAAGAGTATTAGTCAAACACATTGATATCTAACACCCATCCTGCGAGTGTTATTCAAACACACTGATATCTAACACTCCATCTAAGAGTATTACTCAAACACATTGATATCTAACACTCCATCCAGTGAATATTATTCAAACACACTGATATCAAACACTCCATCCAGTGAGTGTTACTCAAACACACCGATATCTAACACTCCATCTAAGAGTATTACTCAAACACATTGATATCTAACACTCCATCCGGTGAATATTATTCAAACACACCGATATCTAACACCCATCCTGCGAGTGTCATTCAAACACACTGATATCTAACACTCCATCGAGTGAATATTATTCAAACACACTGATATCTAACACTCCATCCAGTGAATATTATTCAAACACACTGATATCTAACACTCCATCCGGTGAGTGTTACTCAAACACACTAATATCTAACACTCCATCCAGTGAATATTATTCAAACACACAGATATCTAACACTCCATCCAGTGAATATTATTCAAACACATTGATATCTAACACTCCATCCAGTGAATATTATTCAAACACACTGATATCTAACACTCCATCCAGCGAGTGTTATTCAAACACATTGATATCTAACACTCCATCCAGTGAATATTATTCAAACACATTGATATCTAACACTCCATCCAGTGAATATTATTCAAACACACTGATATCTAACACTCCATCCAGTGAATATTATTCAAACACACTGATATCTAACACTCCATCCAGCGAGTGTTATTCAAACACATTGATATCTAACACTCCATCCAGTGAATATTATTCAAACACATTGATATCTAACACTCCATCCAGTGAATATTATTCAAACACACTGATATCTAACACTCCATCCAGTGAATATTATTCAAACACACTGATATCTAACACTCCATCCAGCGAGTATTACTCAAACACACTAATATCTAACACTCCATCCAGTGAATATTATTCAAACACACTAATATCTAACACTCCATCCAGTGAATATTATTCAAACACACTGATATCTAACACTCCATCCAGTGAATATTATTCAAACACACTGATATCTAACACTCCATCCAGTGAATATTATTCAAACACATTGATATCTAACACTCCATCCAGTGAATATTATTCAAACACACTGATATCTAACACTCCATCCAGTGAATATTATTCAAACACACTGATATCTAACACTCCATCCAGTGAATATTATTCAAACACATTGATATCTAACACTCCATCCAGTGAATATTATTCAAACATATTGATATCTAACACTCCATCCAGTGAATATTATTCAAACACACGGATATCTAACACTCCATCCAGTGAATATTATTCAAACACATTGATATCTAACACTCCATCCAGTGAATATTATTCAAACACATTGATATCTAACACTCCATCCAGTGAATATTATTCAAACATATTGATATCTAACACTCCATCCAGTGAATATTATTCAAACATATTGATATCTAACACTCCATCCAGTGAATATTATTCAAACATATTGATATCTAACACTCCATCCAGTGAATATTATTCAAACATATTGATATCTAACACTCCATCCAGTGAATATTATTCAAACATATTGATATCTAACACTCCATCCAGTGAATATTATTCAAACATATTGATATCTAACACTCCATCCAGTGAATATTATTCAAACATATTGATATCTAACACTCCATCCAGTGAATATTATTCAAACATATTGATATCTAACACTCCATCCAGTGAATATTATTCAAACACACGGATATCTAACACTCCATCCAGTGAATATTATTCAAACACATTGATATCTAACACTCCATCCAGTGAATATTATTCAAACACATTGATATCTAACACTCCATCCAGTGAATATTATTCAAACATATTGATATCTAACACTCCATCCAGTGAATATTATTCAAACACACTGATATCTAACACTCCATCCAGTGAATATTATTCAAACACACTGATATCTAACACTCCATCCAGTGAATATTATTCAAACATATTGATATCTAACACTCCATCCAGTGAATATTATTCAAACACACGGATATCTAACACTCCATCCAGTGAATATTATTCAAACACATTGATATCTAACACTCCATCCAGTGAATATTATTCAAACACACTAATATCTAACACTCCATCCAGTGAATATTATTCAAACATATTGATATCTAACACTCCATCCAGTGAATATTATTCAAACACACTGATATCTAACACTCCATCCGGTGAATATTATTCAAACACACTGATATCTAACACTCCATCCAGTGAATATTATTCAAACACACGGATATCTAACACTCCATCCAGTGAATATTATTCAAACATATTGATATCTAACACTCCATCCAGTGAATATTATTCAAACACACGGATATCTAACACTCCATCCAGTGAATATTATTCAAACACACAGATATCTAACACTCCATCCTGTGAGTGTTATTCAAACACATTGATATCTAACACTCCATCAAGTGAATATTATTCAAACACACTGATATCTAACAGTCCATCCAGTGAGTATGATTCAAACACACTGATACCTAATGCTCCATTCAGCAAGTGTTATTCTGACACACTGATATCTAACACTCCATCGAGTGAATATTATTCAAACACATTGATATCTAACACTCCATCAAGTGAATATTATTCAAACACATTGATATCTAGCACTCCATCTAAGAGTATTAGTCAAACACATTGATATCTAACACCCATCCTGCGAGTGTTATTCAAACACACTGATATCTAACACTCCATCTAAGAGTATTACTCAAACACATTGATATCTAACACTCCATCCAGTGAATATTATTCAAACACACTGATATCAAACACTCCATCCAGTGAGTGTTACTCAAACACACCGATATCTAACACTCCATCTAAGAGTATTACTCAAACACATTGATATCTAACACTCCATCCGGTGAATATTATTCAAACACACCGATATCTAACACCCATCCTGCGAGTGTCATTCAAACACACTGATATCTAACACTCCATCGAGTGAATATTATTCAAACACACTGATATCTAACACTCCATCCAGTGAATATTATTCAAACACACTGATATCTAACACTCCATCCGGTGAGTGTTACTCAAACACACTAATATCTAACACTCCATCCAGTGAATATTATTCAAACACACTGATATCTAACACTCCATCCAGTGAATATTATTCAAACACACTGATATCTAACACTCCATCCAGCGAGTGTTATTCAAACACATTGATATCTAACACTCCATCCAGTGAATATTATTCAAACACATTGATATCTAACACTCCATCCAGTGAATATTATTCAAACACACTGATATCTAACACTCCATCCAGTGAATATTATTCAAACACACTGATATCTAACACTCCATCCAGCGAGTATTACTCAAACACACTAATATCTAACACTCCATCCAGTGAATATTATTCAAACACACTAATATCTAACACTCCATCCAGTGAATATTATTCAAACACACTGATATCTAACACTCCATCCAGTGAATATTATTCAAACACACTGATATCTAACACTCCATCCAGTGAATATTATTCAAACACACTGATATCTAACACTCCATCCAGCGAGTGTTATTCAAACACATTGATATCTAACACTCCATCCAGTGAATATTATTCAAACACATTGATATCTAACACTCCATCCAGTGAATATTATTCAAACACACTGATATCTAACACTCCATCCAGTGAATATTATTCAAACACACTGATATCTAACACTCCATCCAGCGAGTATTACTCAAACACACTAATATCTAACACTCCATCCAGTGAATATTATTCAAACACACTAATATCTAACACTCCATCCAGCGAGTATTACTCAAACACACTGATATCTAACACTCCATCCAGTGAATATTATTCAAACATATTGATATCTAACACTCCATCCAGTGAATATTATTCAAACACACGGATATCTAACACTCCATCCAGTGAATATTATTCAAACACATTGATATCTAACACTCCATCCAGTGAATATTATTCAAACACACTGATATCTAACACTCCATCCAGTGAATATTATTCAAACATATTGATATCTAACACTCCATCCAGTGAATATTATTCAAACACACGGATATCTAACACTCCATCCAGTGAATATTATTCAAACACATTGATATCTAACACTCCATCCAGTGAATATTATTCAAACACACTAATATCTAACACTCCATCCAGTGAATATTATTCAAACATATTGATATCTAACACTCCATCCAGTGAATATTATTCAAACACACTGATATCTAACACTCCATCCGGTGAATATTATTCAAACACACTGATATCTAACACTCCATCCAGTGAATATTATTCAAACACACGGATATCTAACACTCCATCCAGTGAATATTATTCAAACATATTGATATCTAACACTCCATCCAGTGAATATTATTCAAACACACGGATATCTAACACTCCATCCAGTGAATATTATTCAAACATATTGATATCTAACACTCCATCCAGTGAATATTATTCAAACACACTGATATCTAACACTCCATCCAGCGAGTGTTATTCAAACACATTGATATCTAACACTCCATCAAGTGAATATTATTCAAACACATTGATATCTAACACTCCATCCAGTGAGTGTTATTCAAACACACTGATATCTAACACTCCATCCAGTGAATATTATTCAAACACATTGATATCTAACACTCCATCCAGCGAGTGTTATTCAAACACACTGATATCTAACACTCCATCCAGCAAGTGTTATTCAAACACACTGATATCTAACACTCCACCCAGTGAATATTATTCAAACACATTGATATCTAACATTCCATCCAGTGAATATTATTCAAACACACTGATATCTAACATTCCATCCAGTGAATATTATTCAAACACATTGATATCTAACATTCCATCCAGTGAATATTATTCAAACACACTGATATCTAACACTCCACCCAGTGAATATTATTCAAACACACTGATATCTAACACTCCACCCAGTGAATATTATTCAAACACATTGATATCTAACATTCTATCCAGTGAATATTATTCAAACACACTGATATCTAACACTCCACCCAGTGAATATTATTCAAACACATTGATATCTAACATTCCATCCAGTGAATATTATTCAAACACACTGATATCTAACACTCCACCCAGTGAATATTATTCAAACACATTGATATCTAACATTCCATCCAGTGAATATTATTCAAACACACTGATATCTTACACTTCATCCAGTGAGTGTTATTCAAACACACTGATATCTAACACTCCACCCAGTGAATATTATTCAAACACACTGATATCTAACACTCCATCCAGTGAATGTTATTCAAAGACACTGATATCTAACACTCCATCCAGTGAATATTATTCCAACACTCCATCCGGTGAGTTACTCAAACACACTGATATCTAACAGTCCATCCAGTGAATATTACTCAAACACACTGATATCTAACACTCCATCCAGTGAATATTATTCAAACACACTGATATCTAATACTCCATCAAGTGAATATTATTCAAACACACTGATATCTAACACTCCATCCGGTGAGTTACTCAAACACACGGATATCTAACACTCCATCCGGTGAATATTATTCAAACACACTGATATCTAACACTCCATCCAGTGAATATTATTCAAACACATTGATATCTAACACTCCATCCAGTGAATATTATTCAAACACACTGATATCTAACACTCCATCCAGTGAATATTATTCAAACACATTGATATCTAACACTCCATCCAGTGAATATTATTCAAACACACTGATATCTAACACTCCATCCGGTGAATATTATTCAAACACACTGATATCTAACACTCCATCCAGTGAATATTATTCAAACACATTGATATCTAACACTCCATCCAGTGAATATTATTCAAACACACTGATATCTAACACTCCATCCAGTGAATATTATTCAAACACATTGATATCTAACACTCCATCCAGTGAATATTATTCAAACACACTGATATCTAACACTCCATCCAGTGAATATTACTCAAACACATTGATATCTAACACTCCATCCAGTGAATATTATTCTGACACACTGATATCTAACACTCCATCCAGTGAATATTATTCAAGCACACCGATATCTAACACTCCATCCGGTGAATATTATTCAAACACATTGATATCTAACACTCCATCCAGTGAATATTACTCAAACACACTGATATCTAACACTCCATCCGGTGAATATTATTCAAACACATTGATATCTAACACTCCATCCAGTGAATATTACTCAAACACACTGATATCTAACACTCCATCCGGTGAATATTATTCAAACACATTGATATCTAACACTCCATCCAGTGAATATTATTCAAACACATTGATATCTAACACTCCATCCAGTGAATATTATTCAAACACATTGATATCTAACACTCCATCCAGCGAGTGTTATTCAAACACACTGATATCTAACACTCCATCCAGCGAGTGTTATTCAAACACACTGATATCTAACACTCCATCCAGTGAATATTATTCAAACACACTGATATCTAACACTCCCTCCAGCGAGTGTTATTCAAACACACTGATATCTAACACTCCACCCAGTGAATATTATTCAAAGACACTGATATCTAACACTCCATCCAGCGAGTGTTATTCAAAGACACTGATATTTAACACTCCATCCAGCGAGTGTTACTCAAACATACTGATATCTTACACTTCATCCAGTGAGTGTTACTCAAACACATTGATATCTAACACTCCACCCAGTGAGTATTATTCAAACACACCGATATCTAACACTCCATCCAGCGAGTGTTACTCAAACACATTGATATCTAACATTCCATCCGGTGAATATTATTCAAACACACCGATATCTAACACTCCATCCAGTGAGTGTTACTCAAACACATTGATATCTAACACTCCATCCAGTGAGTATTATTCAAACACACCGATATCTAACACTCCATCCAGCGAGTGTTACTCAAACACATTGATATCTAACACTCCATCCAGCGAGTGTTACTCAAACACATTGATATCTAACATTCCATCCAGTGAATATTATTCAAACACACTGATATCTAACACTCCATCCGGTGAATATTATTCAAACACACTGATATCTAACACTCCATCCGGTGAATATTATTCAAACACACCGATATCTAACACTCCATCCGGTGAATATTATTCAAACACACTGATATCTAACACTCCATCCGGTGAATATTATTCAAACACACCGATATCTAACACTCCATCCAGTGAATATTATTCAAACACACTGATATCTAACACTCCATCCAGTGAATATTATTCAAACACACTGATATCTAACACTCCATCCAGTGAGTATTATTCAAACACACCGATATCTAACACTCCATCCAGTGAATATTATTCAAACACACTGATATCAAACACTCCATCCAGTGAATATTATTCAAACACACTGATATCTAACACTCCATCCGGTGAATATTATTCAAACACATTGATATCTAACACTCCATCCAGTGAATATTATTCAAACACACTGATATCTAACACTCCATCCGGTGAATATTATTCAAACACATTGATATCTAACACTCCATCCAGTGAATATTATTCAAACACATTGATATCTAACACTCCATCCAGCGAGTGTTATTCAAACACACCGATATCTAACACTCCATCCAGTTAATATTATTCAAACACATTGATATCTAACACTCCATCCAGTGAATATTATTCAAACACATTGATATCTAACACTCCATCCAGCGAGTGTTATTCAAACACACCGATATCTAACACTCCATCCAGTTAATATTATTCAAACACATTGATATCTAACACTCCATCCAGTGAATATTATTCAAACACATTGATATCTAACACTCCATCCAGTGAATATTATTCAAACACACTGATATCTAACATTCCATCCGGTGAGTTACTCAAACACACTGATATCTAACACTCCATCCAGTGAATATTATTCAAAGACACTGATATCTAATGCTCCATTCAGCGAGTGTTATTCTGACATACTGATATCTAACTCCCCATCAAGTGAATATTATTCAAACACACTATTATCTAACACTCCGCCCGCTGTACGGTATTTAATCACACTAATATTTGCAATATAATGAAAATTGCACCATGTTTTGCACATTTATTGTTACCATACACATATACCAGCAGAGTGAGTCTAGAATCAGTGTAGTAATATTGTCGAGTGATATGGATTAGTAATCCAGAAATGCAGGATAATACTCTGGGAACCTAGGTTCAAATCCCATCATGGCAGATGTTGGAATTTGAATTCAATCAATAAAATCTGGAATTAAAAGTCTAATGATGACCATGAAACTATTATCAATTGTCATAAGTATCCATCTGATAAACTAATGCCCTCTGCCAGCCTTACACAGTCTGTCCTACATGTGACTCCAGCTCCAAAGCAATGTGATTGACTAACAATGCTCAAGTCATGAAGTTGTACCAAGCTGCATGAATGTCAATAAAACCAGCACAGTTTGGCAGCACGGTAGCACAAGTGGATAGCATAAATGCTTCACAGCTCCAGGGTCCCAGGTTCGATTCCCGGCTGGGTCACTGTCTGTGCGGAGTCTGCACGTCCTCCCCGTGTGTGTGTGGGTTTCCTCCGGGTGCTCCGAGTTTCCTCCCACAGTCCAAAGATGTGCGGGTTAGGTGGATTGGCCATGCTAAATTGCCCGTAGTGTCCTAAAAAGTAAGGTTAAGGGGGGGGGGGGGTTGTTGGGTTACGGGTATAGGGTGGCTACGTGGGTTTGAGTAGGGTGATCATTGCTCGGCACAACATCGAGGGCCGAAGGGCCTGTTCTGTGCAGTACTGTTCTATGTTCTATGTTCACTGTGGCTTCACAGCGCCAGGGTCCCAGGTTCGATTTCCTGCTGGGTCACTATCTGTGCGGAGTCTGCACATTCTCCCTGTGGCTGCATTGGTTTCCTCCGGGTGCTCCGGTTTCCTCCCACAGTCCAAAGACGTGCAGGTTAGGTGGATTGGCCATGATAAATTGCCCTTAGTGACCAAAAGAAAGCTTAGAAGGGGTTGTTGGGTTACGGGGATAGGGTGGAAGTGAGGGCTTGAGTGGGTCTGTGCAGATTCGATGGGCTGAATGGCCTCCTTCTGCACTGTATGTTTTATGTACATCCTATGTAGATGGAAAATTTGGCATCAACCTCGGCATCAGAAGTGACAATGGCAAAATCAGCCCTGTCAACCCAGAAAGGTCCTCCTCCTAACATCTGGGATATCACGGGGACTGACATTGACATACTTACGGAATCATACCTTACAGATAATGTTCGAGACACCATCATCAGCATCATTGGTTATGTCCAGCAGGATCGGTGGCACACTGGTATACAGTCGGGAGGAAGGTACCTTGGGAGTCCTCAACATCAACTCTAGACTCAATGAAGTGTCATGGCATCAGGTCAAACATGAGCAAGGAAATCTCCTGCTGGTTACCATGTACTCTCCCCTACCCCCTTCCGCTGGAGAAACAATACTCCTCCATGTTTAACACCACATGGGCAATTTATCATGGATGAAGCATCAAGGTAGGCAAGGGCACAGAATGTATTCTGGGTGGGGGAATTCAATGTCCATCACCAAGATTGGGTCAGTGGCACCATTACAGACTGATCTGGCCGAGTCCTGAAGGAAATAGCTAAGACCGGGTCTGAGGCAGGTGGGGCGCGATTCTCCGCAAATGCGGCGAATCGTAAAGGCTGCCGTGAAACTGGCCGTGTTTCACGGCAGCCTCCGCGCCCCCTCCCGGGACACGATTCTCCCCCCTGGGCGGGGCTAGCAGCGGGTCCCCGTGAAGCACGGCATCACGGCCTTAGCGACCGTCGCTAAGTCCGCACGCCAAGCGTCACGCCGGCTGACGCGCACGATGACATCAGCTGCGCATGCGCGGGTTGGACGGCTCCAACCCGCACATGCACGGGGCCGTCATCTCCCTCGGCCGCCACGCGGACTGATCCTGCGGGGCGGCGGAGGGAGAAAGAGTGCGTCCGTGGTACGGCCGTGCCAATCGGGGCCCTGGATGCCCAGAACGGGCATGTTGCGGCCGTTTTTACGACGGCAGCAAGCAGGTGTGTTTGCTGCCGTAAAAACGGCCGTAAAGGCCTGGGAACTCGGCCCATTGGCCTGGGTAGAGTCGCTGTTCGCCGTAAAAAACGGCGAGCAGCGATTCGTGTTGTGGTGGGGGGGAGAATAGCGGGAGGGCGTGAAAAATGTCGGGGACGCCGTCCCGCTATTCTCCGATCCGTCGTGGGCAGCGGAGAATCGCGCCCGTGGTGAGGGAACGAACAAGAGGGAAAAACATATTTGACTTCACTCTCACCAACCTCCCTGCAGCAGATACATCCGCCCATGACCCTTTCAGCAGGAGTAACCAGCGCACAGTCGACGTGGAGATGATGTCCTTCCTTCACATTGAGGATGTTCTATCTTTGGACCGTGTATGATATTTGTTATAACCTGCCTGCTTACCATTGTCTGGGGACTAATGACAATCCCACAATCCTGTGGGAGTATGAGCTTCCCCAATGAGGGGGGCGGAGAAATCATTAGGAGACTTCCTGCATAAATAGAGCTGGCCAGTTTGGAACCAGAGAGAGAGGAGTTTGGCAGCAAGAGAAGTTGTTGCTGCTGTTGTCTATATACATATGTTCATTTGTAAATAAATGTTATTTCTTTGTATCCTGAAAACTCGTGCTGGATTCTTCGTGGCCCTCACAAAAATATTGGACCACTCTAAGCCAATACCGTTGCAGGGACACAATTCTCATTAGTGGTGTAGCTACGCGCTAACACTGGTTCTCCTTATTGAAACAAATGGATTCTTGAGTTACTTTCTCGCCTCAAGGTCGGTGACTGTTGGTATCACTCTAGTATGTCAGATATCTCCTTTGACAAGGGTAAATCAAAGGTAGTCCTCAATTTCCTTTTCATCTATAGCAAAGCTGGTGATTTTTCTGCAGTTGCTTGTGTCGTATTTTGGTATGTCGCTCGAAACATGTTTGCATAGCGCTGAAGTGAACCTTGGTCTTTGTAAGCTTTCAGTGCATGCTTCAAGGACTGGGCAAATCTTTTGGCTAAACCATTCCTGTATGGGTTGTAATGTGCTGACTTAATATGTTGAACTCCACATGTCTTTAAGTAACCTTTGAACTCTTGGACTGTAAACTGTGACCCATTGTTGCTCATGATCTGCTCTGATTTATCTAATCTGACAAAGATCTCGTCGTGTTTCTCAATGGTTTGTTCTACAGTGGTCGACTTCATTCCAACCACCCCAGGCCACAATGACCATGAATATGTGCCCCTCGAATGGACAAGCAAAATCACCATGCAGGTGTTGCCATGGCATTTTAGGCCATTTCCATGGATGCGATGAGGACAACCATGATGTGTTACTTACCTGCGCACATGACTGGCACAGTTCTGCTTTTTATTCTATTTGGGCATCAATTTCTTGCCACCAGAAGTAACTTCGGGCTAGCTCCTTCATTTGATCTATACCTGGGTGCCCTTTGTGTAACTGCTCCAAATCCTCTTTGTTGAAAATTTGGTGGAATAATTACTCTCACCACCACAGTAGACATCCACCTTGTACTGTTTATTTGAGTCTCCTGGAAATGCAGTTTTAACTCCTGCTATCACCTCTTTTAATACCATTTCCAGTACCTTCTCTATCACAGAATTATTTTTGGTATGTCTTTGAACTTGAGCTACAGTCACTGGAACATTTTCCATCTGTAAAAAAATAATATCATGACTTGGTGGTATTTAACCAGCTGGTAAAGGTAAGCATGATAATGCATCCACATTGGCATGCTTTTTGGATTGATGGTATTTGATTTTGTACGAATGTGCCGATAGGATTAATTACCATCATTGGAGCCTACTTGCAGCCAACAAGGCGATATGTGGCTCACAAATAGCTGTTAAAGGCTAGTGGTCCATCAGCAAAGTGAAGTGCCGACCATACAGGTATTGATGGAATTTCCCTACTCCAAATATAATACCCAGAGCCTCCTACCCCAACTTGTTAATGTACTAGATGCAAATGCTATTGACCATTCTTCCCCTGAAGGTAGTATGTGTGACACCACATGCTCCAACACTGTACAGCGAAACATCACGAGAAAGTTCGAATGGTAACTTTGGGTTGAAATGTACCAACACTGTCGACTTTTTGAGTGCCTCATTTGCTGATTGATTTGCTTTTTCACATTCTGGTGTCCCTTACCATGCCTGTTTTGTGCATAACAAAGCATGCAAGAGTTTCAATAGGGTGGCCAGATTCTGGACGAATTTTCCAATATTGATTGACCCTCTGAATAACTTAAGTTGAGTGACATTTGTTGGTCTTGGAGCCTCCATATTGGCTTACATTTTTGTAGGTGCTTTTTGCAGACCCTTACTGTCAATTACAAGTCCAAGATCTTGTGTGGATGTCTGGAAGAAATCAGATTTATCTTTCCTGACGTGGCGTCGATGCATTTGAAGTCATTTCAGTGTAGCTTCTAAGTGTTGTAAGTGTTCTTGCTCATTTGTGCTGTTGGCCAATGTATCATCAAGGTAACATCTGTACCCCCTGTAAACCACTAAAGCCCTGGTTCATTGAGCAATGAAATAAAGCTGGTGCAGACGTTATCCCAAAAGGTAATTTCTTAGAGAGGAATAGGCCTTTGTGAGTGATAATGATGGGCAGGTGCTGAGATTCAGCTGCTACATTCATTTGCAGCTAGGCCCATAATATGTTGCTGAACTTCTGTCCTCCTCCTCGGGTATAGATCAGCATGTAGTACCTGATTGACGTTCGTCTTAAAATCTTCACATTAATGAATTGTACCATCCTATTCATGCCAGGCACAATAGTAGTGGCTCAGTCACCGGTAGTGACTCCCTAACCGTGGTGACGGTTCTAAGACTCTTATTTCCACAAGTCTCAGTAATTCCATTTCAACCTTCGGATGTATGGTATAGCTCCAGTCTAGAGACATTTCAGCTGGCTATTTTCTTTAATGTTCAGGGACATTTCTGCACCTTTCATGAACCTGAATGTGTCTTCAAAAACATTGCTGTATTTTTCCACTGTGATCTGTAAGTCCAACTTTGAATCAACTAAATTGTTGACAGCGCTCCAATCCAGCAGCTAAAGAGAGCTAGAAAACCTTCTCACTCCACATTGAGTAGTAACTCTATGGCTTTTAGCTCACCTTTGACTGTGGTGTAACACCTCAGTGGTACTCTCTCTTCAGTATAGGTCACCTGCGGGATTCTCCATCAGCGAGATCCTCCCCCCCGCTGGTAGCGCACACACACCTACGTGTATTCTGACCGCGTGGGGTATCCCACAATGGGATATCCCATTGGCCTGCTGCAGGAACAAAAAATCCCGCTGCTGGTGCGGGCGCGCCCTGCCCGGAAAATGGAGCTGGCGGGGCAGAGAATCCCGCCCTATATATGTTGCTTTTACAGGCAGGTGGTTAAATTTCCATTAATAGATGGTCTCAGGAATTATGGAGACAGCAGCCCCCTTATTGACCTCCATTTTAATAGGTTGCCCATTCAACTTTGCATTACCAAAAATGGTGTGACTAACCCTGTACTGATGGCACGTTCGATTTCAATTCTTCATCGGAATGAATTATTTTCGTTCCATTGTGGCTGATATTCCTTTCTTCCATAGTATGAATTTTCTTGGTTGAATTTGGTTTGTTTCTTCCTTTGAAAGAGTTCTATATCCTTCCTATGAATGTCCTTCTCTGGAGAAGTTATTTTACTCCTTTCTGTGGAGCCAGTTCTTCACAATTTTTATGTTGGCTGTCCTTGCTCCAACAATCAGCCCATTGTTGCATCACAATGACACGCCAGTTGCTGGGTAGACTTCTTCTGACCAGCAGCCAGTTTATGGATCCTTCTGCTTGCTTCATGCTGAGAAGCCTCCTTAGCCACAGACTACACTGAAGAAGCAATATCTAATGCAGTCTTCAGACTTAGATTATGTTCCATTAATAACTACTTGGAATTGCCTCCTTTTTCAAACCGCACACTAAACAACCTCCAACTGTATCATCTAATGAACTGCCAAATTCACAAAACTCTGCAAGTCACTTGAGGGTTGCAACAAACTGTGCAATGTTTCCCCTTCTAACTTATGAAAACAAAAACTCTCTGCAACAATTAAAGGCTTTGGTGAATAATGATCTACCAATATTTTAACCAGGTCTTGATATGGCTTATCTCCTGGGATATCTTGCTGAACTAATCTTCTGAACAAATTAAAAGTTTTGTTTCCAATTGTACTTTAAGGATACAGGGATCTTAATCTCTTCCAAAATTTTCTTGGCTTGAACATAATAACAGAATCTCTCCAAATATTGTTAGGATACTGGACCAGAGCCCAATATTTATTAGGATACCGGATGAGAAACCCCAACTAAAACCCCAGTAAAACTGTGAGGAAAGGATACTCCACCCCAGGAGTGATGGCTCTGATTAGTAGGTATCTTTAATGTTAAAACAAGCTTTAATTTCAACATAGAATTAACCACATTGACATCAAATAAATTACATTACCATTAACAGTTAAACAGTTCTTAAATAAAAGGAAAAAAATTAACTACACCTGTACTGTAAATATTCCAACCAAGCAACCCCAATAGAGTTCAAGTGCCACTTATAAATTAAGTTCACAATACAGGTTTACTTGCTGTCTTCTATGTACAGACCTTGGAGAGAGATCCTTTCAGGAACAACATGAAAATCCTTCTTCCTTGTCAGACTCAAATTCTATGGCAAAACTGCCAAAACTACAGACGGACCTGGCTCCTCCCACTAATTACATAATCTGTATACTGCTAAGATGTCACTTGACTTGCTTAGCTAGGACTAAACAACATCCCTCAAATTATCTACACCCAGGGAATCTCCTAAAAGGTAAAAAAAAATTCAATTCACCGTCTATAAGTAAACAATTAGTTAGAATCAATAATCACCTCACTTTTATGATACCTTCATTACAGCTTTAGCAAACCTACTCTTGTATCTTAGGCAGGGGTTTTAAATACATTACTGCAACACAATAGAATATATAGCAATTTCTTACATTCACAACAATACGTCTTCCAGTTCTGGGTCCTCATTGAAAGAGCGCATTGCACCAAACATTCCCACCATTTTTCATGGTATTACCTTCCCCTTTACTTAATTCAGTGGTCTAGCTCATTCACATGGATGACCAATTTGTAACAGCTTTAACTTTCATCAGCTTTTACTTGCAACAGCTTCAACTTGCATAAAAATGAAAATTTTAAATTCTTTGCCCCTCTCTACCTGCGTGCCTTACTGTACTGTATGTCACAAGCTCCCCGCTGCCTGACTCCTTGGATTGATGGATTAAAATCAGTCCGGGCCCTTCCTTTGAACTTTTACCCCTAAAACCTTACCAGTTCCGATGCTAGCGATATCTGAACTTCTGTTAATCAGTTGATTGACTGATATATTGAAGTTGCTCCACTCCAGCAATTTTCTTTTTGAAAAATAAAATTTTTCTTCTTTCTCCTGATCCCGCTCTCATCACCACTTTTAATTTTGTAAATTGCTGTAATTTAAGACTGACAGTACAAAAGAAATAGGATTGCAGAAGCACGTGGGTTTAGTGCAAGATTAAGGTTTATTGGTTAGGTCATTACTGTGTCATTACAGCCACGTAAGTCATGTGACTTGGATTCTTAAATAGACATTGCACACCATTACGATAACCCACAAATATAACAGAGGATAACCTGCATTGTCTTGTGTGCCACTACCACTGTGCTAAATGGGATGGATTTTGAACATATCCAGCAACTCAATACTGGGCAATCATGAGAGGCAATGGGCTATCAGCAGTAGCAGCAGCAGAACTGTACTCAACCTCACCTCATGGCTTGGTATATCCCCCTGCATCAGTAAGTGACTGAAGGGGTTATCTACAGTTCCATCAAGCGACACTTGTTTAGCAAAAATCTGCTCCCGAATGCTCAGTTTGCCTCCCAGGGTCACTCAGCTACAGACCTCATTTCAGCCTTAGTTCAAACATGGACAAAACCGCTGAACTCCGGAATTGAGGTGAGAGTGACTGCCGTTGTCATCAAACCAGCATTTGACCAAGTTTGGCATCAAGGAACCTCAGCAAAACTGGAGTCAATGGAAATCAGGGAAGTAACTCTCGGCAGGTTGGAGTCCAATCTAGTACAAACGAGGATAGTTGTGTAAGTTCGAGTTCGATCAATCTAAGTTCCGAGACATCACGGCTGGATTTTCCTCATGATAGTATCCTTGGCTCATCCATCTTCAGTTGCTCCATTAATGATCTTCCTTCCATCATATGGTCAGTTTTGGGGATGTTCGCTGATGATTGCAATATGTTCAGCACCATTCGTGACTCCTCAGATACTGAATCAGTCCATGGCAAATGCAGCAAGACCTGGATAATATCCTGGCTTGGGCTGACAAGTGGCAATTAACATTATTACTGCACAATAAGGGCCAGGCAATGACCATGTCCACCAGGAGAAGATCTAACGATCATCCTTGACATTCAATGGCATCTCCATCACTGATTCTCCCACTGTAAACATCCTGGGGTTTACCATTTACCAGAAAGTGAACTGGACCAGCCATATAAATACTGTGGCAACAAGAACAGGTCAGATGTTAGAACTCCTGCTGTGAATAACTCACCTCCTGACTCCCCAAAGCCTGCACATCATCTATAACACACAAATTAGGAATGTGGTGGCATACTCTCTGGATGAGTGCCGCTCCAACAAAATCGAATTCATCCGGATACATTTTTAAAAACATTTAGAGTACCCATTTAATTTTATCCAATTAAAGGGCAATTTAGCGTGGCCAATCTACCTACCCTGCACATCTTTGGGTTGTGGGTGTGAAACCAACGCAAACACGGGGAGAATGTACAAACTCCACACGGACAGTGACCCAGAGCCAGGATCGAACCTGGGACCTCAGCGCCGTGAGGCAGCCACTTTTGGGATAAAGGAGGATGTAAAAGGGGTGAGGAAATTACATCACTTGTTAAGGAGAATATCACAGCTGTACTGAGGGAAGATACCTCAAACATCTCATGCACCAAGGCAATATGGAATAGGAATAGGAAGGGTGCAATCGCAATATCTGCAGTGGCAGGATTTGAATCTGGAACCCTAGAGTAGTAATCTGGGTCTCTGGATTACTAATCCTGTAACAATACCACCACACCAATGTCTCCCCACATAGTGAAAGGATACAAGTACAGGAGCAGGGATATCTTGCTGCAGGGCCTTGATGAGGCCGCACCTGGAATAAAGTGTGCAGTTTTGGTCTCCTTATCTGAGGAAGGATGTTCTTTGTTTAAATAAATTTAGAGGGTCCAATTCATTTTTTCCAATTAAGGGGCAACTTTGCATGTCCAATCCACCTACCCTGCACATCTTTGTGTTGTGGGGGCAAAACCACGCAAACACGGGGAGAATGTGCAAACTTCACACGAACAGTGACCCAGCGTCAGAATCTAACCTGGGACCTCGGCACCATGAGGCAACTGTGCTAACCAATTGTGCCACCTGGGATCTTCTTGTTATGAAGGGAGTGCAGTGAAGGTTTACCAGACTGTTTCCTAGGATGGATCTCTGGTCCTGTCGCTGTCAATGAGATTTCCCATTGAATCCAACCTACACCACCAGGAAACCTGCTGTGGGGGTGTGCCACTGGTGGAATGGGAAGATCCTGATAGTGTGAATAACTAGACGATCTCACCCTCTATCTCAGTGTGAGCTATTCAAACTCACTGATCTCTAGCTCACCACCTCACTCTGCAATATGCAGACCAACTATCCACTCGGCATCATTTGTTAAGGTTGCTGCTTTGCAACAAGAGTTTGTAGCAGTGAATTACTTTGTACGGTGGGTGATAGTTGAGTCATGGCCTCACATTCTGGAAAGGCCAGCACCCTAATGATATATCACAGAAAGTGGTCATTGAGTAACTGTCTTGTGTGGAGTTTGCATGTTCTCCATGTGTCTATTATTTTTATGTGAACCACAAGCTGTTTCTGATATTGACCGAATGACTACACAACCAGTATATTAGTCCAAAGGACAGTTTATTAACAAACACACCTGTGATGACCTTTACTTAACTTCGGGGTGATCAGCTCTGTGCGGGAGATAACGCCTTTATCTGTGTCCACGTGGGTCAGTTGGAAGTCGGCAGGTTCATCTCGGCTGGGCGCGTCCTTCAGGTAGCGATCGCGGGTCCTTGAACTTGTCTGGTTGATATGCTGCAATTGGTCGCACAGAGGCCGGTCCAAAAGATGCTGATCCCTAGTGTGCAGGACTTCTTATGCTTCTTCTCTTTCATGCCCTTTTGGGAGGTCCTAACACCAGCTCCAATGGATTGACAGGGTTTCGATCGCCCTCATTGATCCTGGCTAATTAAGGGGTGGATACCTCGGTGGCTGGACGGGTCCCAGCGGTTATTGTTCCAGGCAAGTAGGCCTTTCCAAAATGAGGGGAAGTGGCACCGGTTTGTCTGCTACTGTTGTAGTTCCTTGATTCAAACTCTATTGTCTTGGTGGAAATGATGATCGACTTTTAATGGGTGCAAGTTTCGGTCAGGTCTGGCTTCTTTGCACAATATATAGAGGCTGTGTACTTGTCTGTGTTCACGGTGACTACAATTCCCATAGTCCTTTGCAGGTGGCCATTTTAGATGTCTACAGCAGGTTAGGTGGATTGGCCATGCTAAAATTGCCCTTAGTGTTCATAAAGGTTGAGTGGGGTTATGGGGAGGGTGGAGGTGGGGCTTGGGTAGGGTGCTCTTTCCAAGGGCTGCTGCAGACTCGATGGGCCGAGTGCCCTCCTTCTGCGCTGTAAATTCTATGATTCTATGTGCAGGTTAGTTGGATAGGCCATGCTAAATTGCCCCTTAGGTGTTCAAAAATGTGTAGGTTAGATTAAGGGGTTATTGCAATAGGGTGGGTGGGGTAGCGGGCTTGGGTTGAGTGCTCTTTCAGAGGGCCTCATGGCCCCTTTCTGCACTGTAGGGATTCTATGATTTATGCCAAAGGCTACAGGATAATTGTCAGGAAAGCATTTAGCTTAATAATTAAACTTATCAAAGTGGGGATTGTGGATGTGGGCGTAGGGAGAGGGTATGAAAGGGTAGGGGTAGTGTGTGATATATGAAAGCATCAGTTGATGAAGTTCACACTCCACTGAGTAATGTCATCACACAAAGTCACAAGTGTAAAGAAGCAATCAATGATTTAGGTAAGATTAATTTAATCCTTTTGTTTATTGAGCGAAGCTAAACGCATTGTAATAGAATGTAGTAACATTCAACAAACTCGCAGTTCATTGAAAAGGAATGATGTGGAGATGCTGGCATTGGACTGAGATGAGCCACATTGCAAAGAAAATAATACAATTGGACCTTATTACCTGTTATGGACCTGTTTAGCTCACAGGGCTAATCGCTGGCTTTGAAAGCAGACCAAGGCAAGCCAGCAGCACGGTTCGATTCCCGTAACAGCCTCCCCGAACAGGCGCTGAAATGTGGCGACTAGGAGCTTTTCAGAGTAACTTCATTTGAAGCCTACTCGTGACAATAAGCGATTTACTTTACTTTACATCCAGGAGTCAAACGGGTTCAACAAAGGCCATATTTGTGGCCAACCTCCCGTGTACAATGGAAACCTGAAAGAATTTTGATCAGATACTAGGTCAAGGCGAATCACGAATTTAGGCTCGTCACATATATAAAGGAAGAGTCAAAAGCCAGTTTTGGGTTGCCTGCATTGTTCTGGGATGAAAGAAAATCTTGAATTAACGTTCTTACAACCTCAGTATGTTCCAAAGCCATACACAGCCAAAGAAGTAAGCTTTGAATGTCTTTGATATAATGCAGGAAACATGACAGCCAGTTTGAGTAGAGCAAGCTCCCACAAACAGTGGGCCATTTGTTTTAGAGATGTTGGTTGAGCGATAAATATTGACTTAGCCACTGGGGAGAACTTCCAATCTCATCTTTGAAAACCACTGTGGGAACTTCACTGTCTAACTCAGATGGCAAACAGAGTCCGGGTTAACATTATATCCAAAAAAACAAAAATAGGATGTAGGTACCTGTTCCATTCTGGCAGCCTTGGAATAGCATAACAATGAGGTTTGATCTAAACAATAATTGCAGCGGAGCTAAGAGTGGGATGTTTCCCTGATTCTTCTGTATCCTGACCTCCTTTCCTTTGCTGCGCCTACTCCTCTTGGGAAATACCTTCAGGAAATTGCTGTCAAGGCAAAAAGTCCAAAATTCATCTGTGCTGAATAGGTTTGCCCAAAGCAAGCCGACCACTGGCAGTTCACCCAGGAAATGCTAATAAGGTCCAAGCCCACTTTTGAGACAACCTTGCTTGAGAAGCATTGGTAAGATTTTAGAGTCCAGTTATTAAAGATGAGATCGCGGAGTACTTGGAAGTGGATGGTAAAATAGGATTGAGTCAGCAGGGCTTTGTCAAAGGGAGGTCATGTCTGACAAATCTGTTAGAGTTCTTTGAGGAGGTAACAAGGAAGTTAGACAAAGGAGAACCGGTGTACGTGATTTATTTAGATTTCCAGAAGGCCTTTGACAAGGTGCAGCATAGGAGTTTGTTAAATAAGTTAAGGGCCCATGGTGCTAAGGGTAAGATCCTGGCATGGATAGAGGATTGGCTGACTGGCATAAGGCAGAGAGCCGGGTTTAAAGGTTTTTTTTTCAGGATTGCAGCCGGTGACTAGTGATGTACTTCAGGGGTCTGTGCTGGGACCACAACTTTTCACAATATACATTAATGATCTGAAAGAAGGAACTGAAGGCACTTGCTAAGTTTGCACATGATACAAAGGTCTGTAGAGGGAGAGGTGGTATTGAGGAAGCAAGGGGGCTGCAGAAAGATTTAGACAGGCTAGGAGAGTGGGCAATGGAGTGGCAAATGAAGTACAATGTGGAAAAGTGTGACGTTTTGCACTTTGGAAGGAGGAATTCAGGCACAGACTATTTTCTAAATGGGCAAATGCTTAGGAAATCAGAAGCACAAAGGGACTTGGGAGTCATTTTCATAATTCTCTTAAGGTTCACGTGTAAGTTCAGTCGGCAGTTAAGAAGGCAAATGCAATGTTCTCATTCATGTCAAGAGAGCTAGAATACAAGACCAGGGATATACTTCTGAGGCTGTATAAGGCTCTGGTCAGACCCCATTTGGAGTATTGTGAGCAGTTTTGGGCCCCGTATCTAAGGAAGGATGTGCTGGCCTTGGAGAGGGTCCAGAGGAGGTTCACAAAAATGATCCCTGGAATGAATAGCTTGTCGTATGAGGGACAGTTGAGGACTCTGGGTCTGTACTCGTTGGAGTGCGGAGGAAATTGGTGAGGCCTTGACAGAAATCTTTGGATCCTCACTGTCTTCAGGTGATGCCCCGGAGGACTGGAGAATAGCCAATGTTGTTCCTTTGTTTAAGAAGAGTAGCAAAGATAATCCAGGGAACTACAGGCCGGTGAGCCTTACATCAGAGGTAGGGAAATTACTGGAGAGAATTCTTCGAGACAGGATCTACTCCCATTTGGAAGCAAATGGACATATTAGTGAGAGGCAGCATGGTGTTGTGAAGGGGAGGCCGTGTCTCACTAACTTGACAGAGTTTTTCAAAGAGGTCACAAAGATGATTGATACAGGTAGGTGTAATGAACTCCAATTAGCTTTATTGGTTGGCCAATTGGAGTATGAGCTCCCTCAATGATAGCTCATTGAGGGGGCTTATATAAGCACCTGTGTAGGCTTTGTGAGCCAGTCTAAAGTTGACTGGACTGCTAGCAGCACTGTTTGTAGCTGCTCCTGTAATATCGTTATTGTAAATAAATATTGGTGTGGTGACGGAACTCCTGCCTCCCGTGGATTACTACAGTGGCGACGAGGAAAGCTAAGAATTTTGCGGAGACCAGCTGCCGCACTCGGAGGGTAAGCCTTGCCATTTTAAAAATGCCGTTTTTTGGGAGGTTAGAGGCATTCGACCCGGCTATTGAGGACTGGTTCCAGTATGTGGAGAGAATGTGTTACTTCTTCTGGGCAAATGATACACTGACGGATGGAAGGAGACGGCTTATCCTGCTGTCGGCGTGCGTACCCTCAGCTTTCGCCATTATACGTAGTCTGACTTATCCCGATGCGCCGGACACGAAAACTTTCCAAGAAGTAACGGAATTGGTGAAAGAGCACTACGACCCAAAACCACCTCTCATTTTGCGTAGGTACAGATTCTACACAGCGAAGCGGGAAGACAGAGAGTCAGTCATGAATTTCTTGACCCGCCTGAGAAGGCTGGCGGAAAAATGTGAGTTCGGCCCGACGCTAAATGAAATGCTTCGGGACCAGTTAGTGTGTGGTATAAACGACCTCACAATACAGAAACGCCTGTTGGCAGAAACGGAGCTAGACTGCAGGCAGGCATAACAGCTCGCACTGTCCCTAGAAAAGGCAGCAAGTGGGGCGCAGGAACTACAGGGCACGCCAATGGAGGTAGATACCTGTGAGAGGGACTACCACAACGGGTCCTGCTACCAGATAGCTGCTCTCAGGAAAAACCTGAGGAATAGAGGGAAAAAGGAAAACCCCAGAACTGCCCCCAAGTCTGCTAGGACTAACTGGAGACAGAGGGAAGTACCGGCTGAGGCTCTCCCAACAGAGAAGGACCGTTTCTGGCACCAGACAGAGTGGGGTAACAACGACAGAAACCCTAGAAGGAGGTGGCAAAAGAGGAATAGCAGGTGGGGACGCAGGGAAGTACACAACCTAGACGCCCCATCCTCCTCCGAAGGGGAACAATTATATGATATTGCAACGAAGAAAGCAGAACCCATTAAGATTACCCCACGGGTGAACGGACGGCCGACAATAATGGAAATAGACACGGGTGCGGCCGTATCAGTAATGGGAGTGGCAGCATTTAGAAAAATCAAAGATGGACTCCAGCCACTAACCCTAACAAAAACATCGCCAAAACTTAAATCCTACACGGGGGAACCCCTAGAAGTTCTAGGCACGACTCATGTACCCGTGGAATATGAGAAACAATTGCTCAGATTACCGTTGACGATAGTAGAGGGCTCTGGACCGAGCTTAATTGGACGAAACTGGCTGAAAGACCTAAAATTAGATTGGATGAAAATTGGCCAACATGGCCAATCCACCTAACCCGCACATCTTTTGGACTGTGGGAGGAAACCGGAGCACCCGGAGGAAACCCACGCACACACGGGGAGGACGTGCAGACTCCGCACAGACACTGACCCAGCCGGGAATTGAACCTGGGACCCTGGAGCTGTGAAGCATTTATGCTAACCACCATGCTACCGTGCTGGTATATTCCAGCGTACAATGGAAAATATTCTGCAGGGACTACCGCAGGTGGCGATTTATTTGGACGATGTCTTAATCACGGGTAGGACAACAGGGAACACTTAAGGAACCTGGAGGAAATGCTCAGGCGTTTCGCAAAGGCAGGCATACGGCTAAAAAGGGAAAAATTTGTTTTTCTGGCCCCACAAGTGACACACCTGGGATATAAAGTAGACGAGTCAGGCTTACACCCATTAGAAGACAGAGTAAGGGCAATAAAAGAAGCCCCAGCTCCCACCACGGTCCAGGAGTTACGATCATTTCTAGGGTTGGTAACCTATTATGGAAAATTTATTGAAAATAGGGCGTCCATCCTAGAACCCCTCCACCAGCTACTAAAAAAGGGGCAAGAATGGAAATGGTCCGCCCGCCAAAACCGAGCATTTAGGGACATTAAGGAACAGCTGTCATCCGAAAATGTCCTAGAGCATTATGACCCAAGGAAGGAGTTGGTGGTCACTTGTGATGCATCCCTCTA
This sequence comes from Scyliorhinus canicula, assembly GCF_902713615.1. NCBI lineage: Eukaryota > Metazoa > Chordata > Chondrichthyes > Carcharhiniformes > Scyliorhinidae > Scyliorhinus > Scyliorhinus canicula. The sequence continues at coordinate 28,636,516 of NC_052164.1, forward strand.
CGGGTAGGAGCCGTCTTAGCCCAGAGAGGAAGGAATGGGGAAGAACGGCCAATAGCCTATGCTTTGAGGACCTTGGCGATGGCTGAGAGGAAATATGCCCAAATCGAGAAGGAAGGACTGGCGGTGATATTCGCAGTAAAAAAATGTCACCAGTATCTGTACGGGCGGAAATTCACCATAGTGACGGACCATAAGCCGTTATTAGGGTTATTAAAAGAAGACAAGTCAATACCCCCGATTGCATCAGCTAGAATGCAATGCTGGGCGTTGCTACTGGCGGCGTATAGATACGTTCTGGAGCACAGACCGGGAACGCGAGTAGCACATGCAGATGCTTTGAGCAGACTTCCCCTCCCGGATACTCCGCCGCAAATACCAAAATTAGAGGAGACAGTAATGACTCTAAATTTTTTGGACACCCTACCAGTAGATGCACAACATATTCGGTTGTGGACGCAAAAAGACCCAGTTTTAGCCAAGATGAAGCATTTACTGCTAACAGGGGAACTGGAAAGACCAGTGGAGCCCCAGATGCACCCATACTGGAGCAGAAGGGACCAAATAACCGTAGAAGACGGTATCCTATTATGGGGAGCCCGGGTAATAGTCCCAGCTCAGGGCCATCAGGCAATCTTAACTGAGTTACATCACGGACACCCGGGGGTGTCTAAAATGAAGATGCTAGCTCGAAGCTACGTTTGGTGGCCAGGTTTAGACACAGACATAGCAGCCTTGGTACGTCGGTGCCAGGAGTGCCAACAGGGGCAAAAAGTGCCACCAGCGGCGCCATTGCACCCGTGGGAATGACCAGGCAGACCGTAGACCCGCTTGCATATTGACCACGCCGGCCCTTTCATGGGCTCAATGTTTTTGGTGATAGTGGACGCCCACTCCAAATGGTTGGACGTCCACCGGGTAAACACGGCAAGCACAGCATCGACAATTGAAAAGCTCAGGGCCTCGTTTGCAACACATGGACTTCCGGAGGTATTGGTGTCGGACAACGGAACGGCATTCACAAGTGGGGAATTTGGAAAATTCCTGAAGGAAAACAGAGTCCGTCACATCAAAACGGCCCCTTACCATCCCGCGACCAACGGCCTGGCAGAGAGAGCGGTCCAGACACTTAAAGCCGGACTCAAGAAGCAGCCGGCAGCGTCAATGGAGACAAAGCTCTCCCGCTGGCTGTTTGATTACAGGACCACACCGCATTCCACAACGGGCATACCGCCAGCTGAACTCTTAATGGGAAGGCGGCTGCGAACGAGGCTGAGTCTCCTTTTCCCAAATTTAACAGGGAAAGTGGAGAAACAACAGGAGGCCCAACGCAGGGGGCATGATAATAGTCGGCAGCAGAGTCATTTCCAGGTGGGGGCACCGGTTTGAGTCAAGAATTATGGGAATGGACCAACGTGGGTCAAAGGCACGGTAGAGTCCCAAACAGGGTCCAAATCCTATGAGGTTTCGATAGGAAGTAAGGTGCTGAAGAAACACCTAGACCAAATAAGGGCAGCAGATCCACATCTGGAGGCAGGCGAAGCAGGACCGCCTCAAGCTGGGATAGCCCAGACGGAAAGGATACCCACACCCCAGCCCCGAGCAATTTCTCCAGACCCCGTCATCCAGTCGTCAGAGTCGGAGATGGACACGATCGACAAGGCCCCCGCGACACCTCTCCCCGAGGAGGAGGAAGAACAACTTCCAAGGAGGTCGTCAAGGAAAAGACGGGCACCTATAAGGTACACCCCGCCCACTTCGGAGAACGACCTGGTGGACGACACAGAGGTGACAGACCCAGACATGAGGAGCAGGAAGAAGCTCAGAGGAATGCCAGCTGGCAGGAATTCCTCGGACCTTGGGGGGAAGGGGTGTAATGAACCCCAATTGGCTTTATTGGTTGGCCAATTGGAGTATGAGCTCCCTCAATGATAGCTCATTGAGGGGGCCCAAATAAGCACCTGTGTAGGCTTTGTGAGCCAATCTTAAGTTGACTGGACTGCTAGCAGCACTGTTTGTAGCTGCTCCTGTAATATCGTTATTGTAAATTAATATTGGTGTGGTGACGGAATTCCTGCCTCCCATGGATTACTACAGTAGGGCATCAATATGGACTTCAGTAAGGCCTTTGGCAAGTCCCTCATGGTAGACTGGTACAAAAGGCAAAGTCACACGGGATCAGGGGTGAGCTGGCAAGGTGGATAAAAAATTGGTTAGGTCATAGAAGGCAGAGAGTAGCAATGGAAGGGTGCCTTTCTAATTGGAGGACTGTGACTAGTGGTGTTCCACAGGGATCAGTAATGGGATTTTTGCTGTTCGTAGTCTATATAAATGATTTGGAGGAAAATGTAACTGGTTTGATTAGTAAATTTGCAGACGGCACAAAGGTTGGTGGAATTGCAGATAGTGATGAGGACTGTCAGAGGATACAGCAGGATTTAGATCGTTTGGAGACTTGGGCGGAGAGATGGCAGATGGAGTTTAATCCAGACAAATGTGAGGTAATGCATTTTGGAAGGTCTAATACAGGTAGGGAATATACAGTGAATGGTAGAACCCTCCAGAGTATTGAAAGTCAGAGAGATCTTTTTTTTAATAAATTTAGATTAGCCAATTATTTTTTCCAATTAAGGGGCAATTTAGCGTGGCCAATCCACCTACTCTGCACATTTTTGGGTTGTGGGGGCGAAACCCACGCAGACACGGGGAGAACGTGCAAACTCCACACGGACAGTGACCCAGAGCCGGGATCGAACCTGGGACCTCAGCGCCGTGAGGCGGTTGTGCTAACCACTAGGCCACCGTAGTCAGAGAGATCTAGGTGTACAGGTCCACAGGTCACTGAAAGGGGCAACACAGATGGAGAAGGTAGTCAAGAAGGCATATGGCATGCTTGCCTTCATTGGTCGGGACATTGAGTATAAGAATTGGCAAGTCATGTTGCAGCTGTATAGAACCTTAGTTAGGCCACACTTGGAGTATAGTGTTCAATTCTGGTGGCCACACTACCAGAAGGATGTGGAGGCTTTAGAGAGGGTGCAGAAGAGATTTACCAGGATGTTGCCTGTTATGGAGGGCATTAGCTATGAGGAGCGATTGAGTAAACTCGATTTGTTCTCACTGGAACGACGGAGGTTGAGGGGCGACCTAATAGAGGTCTACAAAATTATGAGGGGCATAGACAGAGTGGATACCTAGAGGCTTTTCCCCAGGGTACAGGGGTCATTTCCTAGGGGGCATAGGTTTAAGGTGCGAGTGGCAAGGTTTAGAGGAGATGTACGAGGCAAGTGTTTTACACAGAGGGTAGTGGGTGACTGGAACTCGCTGCCGGAGGAGGTGGTGGAAGCAGGGACGATAGTGACATTTAAGGGGCATCTGGACAAATACATGAATAGGATGGGAATAGAGGGATACGGACCCAGAAAGTGTAGAAGATTTTAGTTTAGACGGGCAGCATGGTCGGCACGGGCTTGGAGGGCTGAAGGGCCTGTTCCTGTGCTGTACTTTTCTTTGTTCTTTGTTGAGTTTAATAGGATGAGGGGGGGATCTTATTTAAACTTACAGGATACTCCGTGGCCTGGATAGAGTGGACGTGGAGAGGATGTTTCCACTTGTAGGAAAAACTAGGACACCATCTCAGATTAAAGGGACGGTCCTTTAATGCAGAGATGAGGAGAAATTTCTTCAGCCAGGGGGTGGTGAATCTATGGATCTCTTTGCCGCGGAAGACTATGGAGGCCAAATCACTGTCTTTAAGACAGAGATAGATAGGTTCTTGATTAATAAGGGGATCAGGAGTTATGGAGAATGGGGATGAGAAAAATACCAGCCATGATTGCATGGCAGAGTAGACTTGATGGGCAAAGTGGCCTAATTCTGCTCCTATGTCTTATGGTCTTATTTATGGGCATGATTTATGTGCAGTGCCCATTTTAGGCCTGAAAATGGGCCGAAAGGAATTTCTGACCCAAAGACTGCAAGAACAAGCTACTCTGTAACATGGTTTACAGGTTAACTGAAAAACCTTGAGTTAACTTAACACCAGTCAGGAAAGGCAAATGTAAACAACATTGGAAATAGTCTGTCTAACACTAACCTACCTTACTGATGTTAACCTGAGTCCCGTTTACACTCTCAGGTAGGAAAAGAGGGGAAAGGAAAACACCATTGATCACAATCATCCATTCATTATAGAGAATCATGGACTTTGTCGTTATTAGTATGCAATAATGGCAGCAACTATGCTCCAAATCTTTGGTCCTCCAATTTATTTTGAATAGTTAATAGCACATCACAATTAATTAATGGACATCAGTAGCACCGACCTCTCCCACGCAAAGTGTGGAACGTGAAAGTCTATTTGACACCGCGCTGAGCTTCAATCACAAAATCTAACTGCTTCCACCTCCATAACATCACAGGTGAAATTTCCGAGCCTGCAAGCAAGATGCACAAACTAATATAACATTTCTCTCACATCCCACTCTGCGTGGCCACCATTGTGATTAAACGAAAGCAAAGACAGGGGAGCAGTGCAGAAATATTTTTTGAATTGCTCACAACCAAGTGACATCCAGGAAGTACTTTCTTACAAATCCTGTTGGAAGACAGCAGCCTAGAATGAATAATGCCTTCATCAGACCAAATCCAACGTGAGGTGATGTCTGAAGTGTCAGCGTGGCTCATTTGGAAGCTCTCTCACCTCTTAGTCAGAAGCCGGTGGGCTCAAATCCCATTCCAGGACTTAGAAGCACAAAATTCAAAGCTGAGACTTTAGTGCAGGACTGGGGAGGGGCTACACTTTTGGAAGTGAAGGTTTTCAGATGAGATATTAAGCCAGGCCGCTGCCTCTCATCACAGGTGATTGTAAAATATCCCATGGCATGATTCCATGGAAGAGTAAGTGATTTATCTGTGGTGACCTGAAAAATATTCATCTCCCAATAAACATCACAAAAACAGATTGGGCGGATTCTCCGGCCGTGTCCACCCGGCGACCGGAGAATCCCACCCGAGGTCAATGGATTTTCCCATTGTCGGTGTGTGGCCCGTGGCATTCTTGCGGCAGGCGGGGCGGAAGAACCCAGCTCATTATCTGGTGAGTACCATGTGATGTACCATCAATTCAATTCAAGACACGATGAAGATCCAAACTGTGGCTTTAATCAGCTGGTTGTTAGCCCGGTGGTCGACTACAGAGAAAGGCCGACCGCCGGGAACTCTGGGTACTTATACCCCGCCTCGGAGGCGGGGTCTACTTGCCTCTCGACCAATTGGTGAGCACTCACATGACTAGTCCCAGCCAATCGGACGAGAGGCACATGACCAGCCAGAGCCAATGGAAAACCAATGCTCTGCACCAATGGCAGTGCTCACATTCATACCACCACATTCACCCCTTGTAGAGAAAGAAGGCGGGGGGGGTGTGTGTAAGTGGAAGGGAGAGGGGAGGGGGGGGTCCGAGGACTGGTGGTATGAGCAGTGAAAATCGAGAAAGGTGGGCTGCCCACTGGCTCGTGGCAAAAAAAACAATTCTACTATTACTAACTTAAGGTGGAACAGAATAACAACAAAGTCCAAAAAAAAATGTCCCATGGTCGCATCAGATGGACACGATCAGCCTGTCGGGTGCCCGTGGTGTTCTGGAGGACCGTCGCAGTGGAGCCGGTGACGTCGGGCCGATGGTCGTCCTTGCCTCCGAGAGCGTCGGTCGTAGATGTGTCTCCGTACCCCGGGCCGGTGGTGGAAACGCTGTAATCGGGAGAGAGGGGACATGTGCGCTGGGTCGTAGAGGCCGGGGGGTGCTGGGGGGAATTGGGGTGGGGGGGGGAGGTGTTGATGTAGGGGGAGAAGGCCGCACGCCAGCGGGTGCCAGGTCCCGAAGCAAGACCGTATCCTGCCGACCGTCGGGATACTCCACGTACGCATACTGCAGGTTGGCGTGGAGTAACTGGACTCGCTCAACCAACGAGTTGGAATTGTGCACCCGCACATGCTTCCGGAGCAAGATGGGCCCGGGGGTGGCCAGCCAGGTCGGGAGAGGGGATCCTGAGGATGTCTTGCTGGGGAAAACAAGAAGGCTTTCATGAGGTGTTTGATTAGTGGTAGTACAGAGGAGAGAATGCAGGGCGTCGGGGATGACCTCTTGCCAACGGGGAACGGGGAGATCTCTGGACCGTAGGGCCAGCAGGATGGTCTTCCAAATGGTGCCATTCTCCCGTTCGACCTGACCGTTACCCCGGGGGTTATAACTGGTCGTCCTGTTAGAGGCTATGCCCCTGCTGAGCAGGAATTGACGCAGTTTGTCACTCATAAAGGAGGACCCCCGGTCGATGTGGATGTACGCGGGGTAACCAAACAGGGAGAAGATGGATAGGCGGGTCTTTATGACAGTTGTTGTGGTCATGCCGGGACAGGGAATGGTGAAAGGGAAGCGGGATTATTTGTTGATAACACTCAAGAAATATTTGTTACGGTTGTTGGAGGGGAGGGGACCCTTGAAGTCTATACCGAGACGTTCAAAGGGGCGGGATGCCTTGATCAGATGCGCTCGTTCGGGGCGGTAGAAGTGTGGTTTCCACTCGGCGCAGACGTGGCAGTCCCTGGTGACGGTTCTGACATCCTCAATGGAGTAGGGCAGGTTGCGGGTCTTAATAAAATGGTAAAAACGGGTAACCCCTGGATGGCAGAGGTCCATGTGGAGGGAGCGGAGGCGGTCAATCTGCGCGCTGGTGCAGGTACCGTGGGATAGGGCATCGGGCGGCTCGTTGAGCTTCCCAGTACGATACAAGATATCGTAGTTGTACGTGGACAACTCGATCCGCCACCGCAAGATCTTGTCGTTCTTGATCTTGCCCTTCTGTGCATTATCGAACATGAAAGCTACTGATCGTTGGTCTGTGAGGAGGGTAAACCTCCTACCAGCCAAATAGTGCCTCCAATATCGCACAGCTTCAACTATGGCCTGTGCCTCCTTTTCCACCGAGGAGTGGCGGATTTCGGAAGCGTGCAGGGTCCGTGAGAAGAAGGCCATGGGTCTGCCCGCTTGGTTCAGGGTGGCTGCCTGAGCTACGTCCGACGCGTCGCTCTCGACCTGGAATGGGAGGGACTCGTCGATAGCATGCATCGTGGTCTTTGCGATATCCGCTTTGATGCGGCTAAAGGCCTGGCGGGCCTCCATCGACAGGGGAAAGGAGGTGGACTGGATGAGGGGGCGGGCTTTGTCGGCGTAGTTGGGGATCCACTGGGCGTAATAGGAGAAGAGGCCCAGGCAGCGTTTGAGGTATTTGAGGGAGTTGGGGAGGGGGAGCTCCATCAGTGGGCGCATGCGTTCGGGATCGGGGCCTATCACTCCGTTACGCACTACGTAGCCAAGGATGGCTAGACGGTCGGTGCTAAACACGCACTTATCCTTATTGTAGGTTAAATTAAGGAGTTTTGCGGTTCAGAGGAATTTTTGGAGATTGATGTCGTGGTCCTGCTGGTCATGGCAGCAGATGGTGACGTTATCGAGATACGGGAAGGTGGCCCGTAAACTGTGCTTGTCGACCATTCGGTCCATCTCCCGTTGGAAGACTGAGACTCCATTTGTGACACCGAATGGAACCCTGAGGAAGTGGTAGAGGCGCCCATCTGCCTCAAACGCGGTGTTCTTTCGGTCACTCGCGCGGATGGGGAGCTGGTGGTAGGCGGACTTAAGGTCCACCGTGGAAAATACTTTGTATTTCGCAATCCTGTTAACCAGGTCGGAAATACGGGGGAGAGGATACGCGTCCAACTGCGTAAACATGTTGATGGTCTGACTGTAATCGATGACCATCCGGTTTTTCTCCCCAGTCCGAACTACCAGCACTTGGGCTCGCCAGGGACTGTTGCTGGCCTCGATAACTCCTTCCTTAAGGAGCCTCTGGACCTCGGACCCGATGAAGGTCCGGTCCTGGGCACTGTATCGTCTGCTCCTAGTGGCGACAGGTTTACAATCTGGGGTGAGATAAGCAAACAAGGGAGGGGGGTCCACTTAGAGGGACGCGAGGCTGCAAACAGTAAGAGGGGGAATAGGGCCACCGAATTGTAAGGTCAAGCTCTGCAGGTTGCACTGGAAATCCAGGCCCAAAAGTGCCGGAGCGCATAGACGGGGGAGGATGAGGAGTTTGAAGTTTTTGAAAACCCTCCCCTGGACTGTGAGGTCCGCTATGCAGCACCCGGTGATTTGGACGGAGTGCGAACCCGAGGCCAATTCGATTTTATGCTTAACTGGGTGGATGGGGAGCGCGCAGCGTCTTACCGTGTCGGGGTGGACGAACGAAACTTTTCGTGCTCCCGGAGTCCAGCAGGCATCTCGTTTTGTGTCCGTTGAGCTGGATCGTTGTCGTAGTCTTGGCGAGCGTACGTGGTCGCGACTGGTCGAGAGTGATGGAAGCCAGTCGTGGCGAGAGTTCCAGATCCTCCTCGGTGGCAGAGTAATCACTGGCAGGGCCTTCCGTGTTGGCCGAAGATGGCGGCGGCCAGGACCCGCATGTGGAATCGGGGTCCCAAGATGGTGGCGCCCAGGACCCGCACATGGAATCGGGGTCCCAAGATGGCGGCGCCTAGGACCCGCACGTGGAGCCGGGGCCCCAAGATGGCGGCGCCCATGGCCCGCACATGGCGCCGGGGCCCAAGATGGCGGCGCCCGTGGGAACCTCATGGCGGCTGGGGGCAGTGTCAGCGGCGCCTGCGGGCCGATCGGGGCAGCTGGGAGCGAGGGACGGCAGGACCGTGGGGCCGTTGTGTGGGCCGGGAGGCAGGCCGGAGAGGTTGGTGCATGGCGCTGGGCCCTAGGGGGGCCTGGGGGGGGATGATCCGCGGTCGCTGCGCGGAACAGCAGCGACCGACTTGGTCTGGCAGACTACCGCGTAGTGGCCCTTCTTCCTGCAGCTCTTACACAGAGCGGAGCAGGCCAGGCAGTGCAGGCGGGGGTGCTTGGAGAGGCCACAAATATAGCAATGGGGCCCCGCTAGTTTGTTGGAGCGACCCGCAACGCAGGCTTGGGGGGGGGTCGGGGTCCACGGAGGACGGGGGTGGCGCGAGCCATGAAGTCCAGGGGGTTGCTGCGCGGCCGGGGGCGTATGCGCGGGTGTTCAGGTCAGCAACCTCCAGGGAGGTTGCAAGGGTTCGTGCCTCAGCTAGGCTGAGGGCGTTCGTCTCCAGCAATCGTTGGCGGATAGAAGGGGATTGCATGCCAGCAACGTAAGCGTCTCTAATTAAAAGTTCCATGTGCTCAGTCGCCGAAACTTGGAAACATGCGCACGTTCTCCCTAGAGCTGTGAGGGCCTGGTAAAACTCGTCGAGTGACTCACCAGGGAACTGTTGTCTAGTCGTCAGGCGATGTCGTGCGTATACTTCGTTGAACGGCCCGAGAAAGTGTCCTTTGAGAATCTCCATGGCCGCATCATAATCGCTTTCGTTCTCAATCATTGAGTATACCGCTGTGCCCACGCATGAGTGGAGGATGTGGAGTTTCTGCTCCTTGGTGGGCTTGCCGGCTGCAGATGTCAGGTAACTGTTAAAACACGCCTGCCAGTGTTTAAAGATTGCAGACGCATTTGCAGCATGCGGGCTGGTGCGGAGGCAGTCAGGCTTGATGCGTAGCTCCATTCCAAAATTCTAGCTGATTAAATTGATGTACCATCAATTGGACTCGAGACATGATGAAGATCCAAACTGTGGCTTTAATCAGCTAGTTGTTAGCCCGGTGGTCGACGACAAAGAAAGGTCGACTGCCGGGAAACCTGGGTACTTATAACCCGCCTCGGAGGCGGGGTCTACTTGCCTCTCAACCAATTGGTGAGCAGTCACATGACTAGTCCCAGCCAATCGGACGAGAGGCACATGACCAGCCAGAGCCAATGGAAAACCAATGCTCTGCACCAATGGCAGTGCTCATATTCATACCACCACACCATGTTGCTGTTTGCGGGATTTGCTCTTCATTAATTGGCTGTTATATTTCCTGCCTTACAACAATGATTAACTTCAAAATTACTTGATTGGCTGCAAAGCACTCTGGGATGACCTGGAGTTATAAAAGGTGCTACGTAATTGCAAGACTTTGTTTCTAAATTAATTCTCTGAGGCCGAGGTAAATATTTTCTTTTTGCCAAATAGAGAAACAGGATACTCAGCTGAACACAATGCTTCACGCTCATCAAGTTGGGGTTTTGCCAGAAACAATACAGTAGCCAGAGGAGTAGATCTGACCCTAGCAGTGTTTTCCTTCGTAAGCTATCATCAAATCTAAATTGTAGCATAGCCTTGTGATAGGGAATGTTTTGACATCTATGCTCATCTGTTTGAATTACAGCAGCAGCTGACACGTCAACATATGGAGCGTGTAATTTTTGTCTTGCCCCCTTGATCCCATTTCCACTAAACTACTGGCTACCAAGTTTCACAGTCCCTCCCACCCTTTGCTAACTGACAGTAAATGATTTCCCCCTCCTCAGATACTGTTCCCCTGCCTTTCAAAATTGGTGTTATCCTTGCAAACTCCTGCCCCAGTTCCGAATTACCTTTTCCCTAATGGAGTTGAACATGTTGTCTCATCCCAAATCCATGCCACCTTTCCTGCAATTTCATAGTTGGACCTTTCCTGGCCAGGTGTTCCTTGTCCCACCACTGAAACAGCTTGAATCAATGTTGCAAATGATGGGCGTGATTCAGCGGCCTCGTTGCGCCCGACTTGGTGTTGGAACCGGGCCGTTCAATCTCACGAGAAGCCTCTTGATAGATTTGCAATGCTCGTGAGCTCGTGAAACACTCGTGAGATCCAACAGTTTCTTGAGAGAGGTCACAATTTGGATCTCACCCTAATTGGTCGAGATCCAGACCAGCATATTTAAATGAGCCGGATGGATCATTTCGATATACATTCACCGGATTTACCTAGCACCCTGGACTCAATGGCCGTGTCTGGGAGATCTTGCCAAGGTGTCGTTTAGTACTGCTCCACACAAACATGGACCAGTCACATAATGGCACTGGGGAAGGGGGAGGGGAACTCCCAGGCCTTTGGAGACCCCCAGATGGTCGGGGACAGAGCAGGGTGGAACCCTGGTTCTCTCTCTGGCACACAGGTATTGCCAGGGTGCCCAGGTGCTAGGTTGGCACTGCCGGAGGGCCTTACCAGGTAGAGAGAGGGGTGAGGGTGGACGGGTTCCTGGGGCCTCCCCAAGGTTGGGGGGGGGGGGTGAGAAAGATTGGGGCAGCCTTCCAAAATAGCGCCCCAATAAAGATCGCCAGCAGGAAATCCCTGTAAGTGCGGGGTCAGTGGGAAGAAACTCTCCGAGGCCAGAAAACCCAGCAAAACACTGTTTAGCACAATGTTTCTTGGTGCCCACACCACGCTAAATGTGCCATTCAGCGGACTTTAACTCAAGTCCACTGAATTGCGCCCAATATCTTTTGTGACGTTGGTGAGTTACCCTCCGTCATCCTTCTCGACTTCTCTGTCTGTGATATGGTCAATCATACCATCTTCAACCCGGGTTCGATTCCCAGCTTCAGTCACTGCCTGTGCAGAGCCTGCACGTTCTCCACGTATCTGTGTGGGTTTCCTCCGGGTGCTCAGGTTTCCTCTCATAAGTCCTGAAAGAGGTGCTGTTAGGTGAATTGGACATTCTGAATTCTCCCTCTATGTATCTGAAAAGGCGCTGGAGTGTGGCGACTAGGAATTTTGACAGTAACTTACTTGCAGTGTTAATGTAAGTCTACTTGTGACACCAGTAAAGGTTATTATTATTGAAATCCCTTCATGTTCCCATCTCACCCTTACTCGGTATTCTCCTCCAGCCCTACAACCCTTCTCGAGCTCTGCATTTCTCCGGTGCGTTCCACCTGCATTGGCAATGCTGCAAATTACCATCAAATATTTAAACTCTGGAATTCACATCCCAACTATCTCTCTTCTCCTTAAAGACCCTCTTTAAAATGCACCTCTTTCACAAACCTTCTAGTCCCCCCTTCAAATTTATTCTTTGGCTCAGTGTCAGGTCAGAAGCAGAAGGTCAGAAGTAAAATATGGGCCCATGGTATTCGAGGCAAGGTACTAACATGGATTGACGATTGGCTGTCAGACAGAAGGCAGAGAGTTGGGATAAAAGGTTCTTTTTCGGAATGGCAACCGGTGACAAGTGGTGTCCCGCAGGGTTCAGTGTTGGGGCCACAGCTGTTCTCTTTATATATTAACGATCTAGATGACGGGACTGGGGGCATTCTGGCCAAGTTTGCCGATGATACAAAGATAGGTGGAGGGGCAGGTAGTATTGAGGAGGTGGGGAGGCTGCAGAAAGATTTAGACAGTTTAGGAGAATGGTCCAAGAAGTGGCTGATGAAATTCAACGTGGGCAAGTGCGAGGTCTTGCACTTTGGAAAAAAGAATAGAGGCATGGACTATTTTCTAAACGGTGACAAAATTCATAATGCTAAAGTGCAAAGGGACTTGGGAGTCCTCGTCCAGGATTCTCTAAAGGTAAACTTGCAGGTTGAGTCCGTAATTAAGAAAGCAAATGTAATGTTGTCATTTATCTCAAGAGGCTTGGAATATAAAAGCAGGGATGTACTTCTGAGGCTTTATAAAGCACTAGTTAGGCCCCATTTAGAATACTGTGAGCAATTTTGGGCCCCATACCTCAGGAAGGACATACTGGCACTGGAGCGGGTCCAGCGGAGATTCACACGGATGATCCCAGGAATGGTAGGCCTAACATACGATGAACGTCTGAGGATCGTGGGATTATATTCATTGGAGTTTAGGAGGTTGAGGGGAGATCTAATAGAAACGTACAAGATAATAAATGGCTTGGATAGGATGGACGTAGGGAAGTTGTTTCCATTAGCAGGGGAGACTAGGACGCGGGGGCACAGCCTTAGAATAAAAGGGAGTCACTTTAGAACAGAGATGAGGAGAAATTTCTTCAGCCAGAGAGTGGTAGGTCTGTGGAATTCATTGCCACAGAGGGCGGTGGAGGCCGGGACATTGAGTGTCTTTAAGACAGAAATTGATAAATTCTTGATTTCTCGAGGAATTAAGGGCTATGGGGAGAGAGCGGGTAAATGGAGTTGAAATCAACCATGATTGAATGGTGGAGTGGACTCGATGGGCCGAATGGCCTTACTTCCACTCCTATGTCTTATGGTCTTATGGTCTTAACCAAGATTGGTGTAAAATATCCCGTGGCACCCTTCAAAGAAAAACAGGGAGGTCACCCCAGTGTCCTGGTCTACATATTTATCCATCAAACACCATTGTTAAAACAATCATTATCTGGTCATTTACCTTTGTTGTTTGTAGAATCCTTACATGTAAATCAGCCACCCATTTGCCAACAGTGACAAAAGTATTCAGTTGCTTGGGATGTCTTAAAATCATAAAAAATGCTACATAATTGAAAATTCTTTCTTTCACAGTTTCTCATAATTGCTGTATAATAATAATTGGGCCCAAAGCACTTTTGTAATCAATATGATTGGAATTAATTAGAGCCAGGACTGAAAATATTACTTTCTTATCCATACAACATACTGAAAACTGGAATCACAGTAACATTCCGAATGTAGCCTTAACGTTCCCAAACCTCAACTCATCAGTAATAAGGATTGACTTTACTATTAAATAATCTCAAATAATTGCAAGTGGTGTCCTCTGTCTAATTCAAAAAAGAGGGATGCTTTTGAGGAACAAAACAGGTTGATGGGTACTTGAAATATTGGTGAACTTTTAATTTACTGTCAGAAATCCTGCAGTGCAGTCGGAGGCCATTCTGCCCAGCGGGTCTGCGCCAACCCTCTGAAAGGGCCTCCTATCTCGGCCAATTCCTCAGTCGTATCCCCGTAACGCCACCTAACTTCACATCCCTGAACACTAAGGGACAATTTTATCATGGCCAATCCACCTCACCTGCACACTGTTGGACTGTGGTGGAAAACGGAGCACCCAGAGGAAACCCACACAGAGAGGGAAAATGCGAACTACACGCAAGACCGGAATTGAACCCAGGTCCCTGGTGCTTTGAAGCAGCTGTGCTAACCACTGTGCCAGCGTGCCCACTCTCAAGGTGCCCTAGTCAGGGTACCGGAAAGTTGTTCATTCTTTTCCTTTGGATTCCATAATAATTTCTGCTTTGTACTCATTCTGTGCCAGTGGATGTGTTGTTGAGACTGATCAGTTTTGTTAAAGGCCCTATCGCCCATATTCATATTTTTTAAATAAAATTTAAATGAGTGTGTTGATAATGGTGGCAGCTGATGTGGATTGACAGGTTCAGTTCCCCCTAGCAGTTGCATCTGTTTTCCTTTAAACAGACAAAAATGTTGTTCAAATCTTCCAAGCGGAGCTTGATTAAGCAGCTGAATTGAATTAGGAAGAGAACCACATGCTGCGAGTTTTTACATTTTTGTCAAAACCCAAAAACTAACACAACTGAAATAAAAAGACAACTAACAGCCAGCCTTTACAACTCACATGTTGAACAAATTCAAACAGAATTTTTAAAAATCACAGCAATTAACGTTAAAAACAGATATAAACATTGTAAAGGCCACTTTGTGCAGAAGGTTTGCTCCTCGTGCAGGCTAAAAAAAAGAAGGAAGTCTTGCATTAATATAGCACTTCTTACAACCACCGGGCGTCTTAAAGCGTTTTATGACCAATGAAATACCTTTGAAGTGTTGTCAGTGTTATAATATGGGGACACAACAGTCAGCTTCATTGTATATAAGCTCCCACAAACAATCACTTCAGGACTTGCCATTGTTAATATATGGCTCACTGGTTCTGTTATTTCATTCCCCACATTGAGGGTTTTGAATATATGATGAGAATTATCCAGCTGGTTAGCTGTTCCTGTTGTCTTGATAGATGTGCAATAAATCCAACACTTTGCATTTTTAAAGCCTTCATTACAAGAGAGTCCCTGTTTGAAGTGGACTTTGACACCACCCAGGTGTGAAATTCCATGCACCTTTTCTGCAATGCAATGCATACAGAAACCTTCCAGGGAAGTGGTCAACTTGCTGGATCAGACATCAAGTGACTTGTAGCAGACATTTTTTGACCAGTGACCTGTCTTGGATTTTTATAAGATTGAATGATTGAGTGATTAATTGTCACATGTACTAAAGTACAGTGAATAGTTCTTTTCTGCGGCCAAGGAAACGTACACAGTATCTACACAGCAGACAAAAAGAATAATCGACAAAGTACTTTGACAAATAGCGATTGGTTACAGTGCGGGACAAGGGCCAAACAAGGCAATTACATGAGCAAGAGCAGCATAGGGCATTGTAAATAGTGTTCTTACAGGGTACAGATCAGTCTGAGGGAGAGTCGTTGAGGAGTCTAGTAGCTGTGGGGAAGAAGCTGTCCCTATGTCTGGCTGTGTGGGTCTTCCGACCTCTGTATCTTCTGCCTGATGGAAGGGTCTGGAAGAGGGCAAAGCCTGGGTGTGAGGGGTCTCTGACAATGTTGTCTGCATTCCTGAGGCAGCGGGAGGTGTAGACAGAATCAATGGGAGGGTGGCAAGCTTGTGTGATGCGTCGGGCTGAGTTCACCACGTACTGCAGTTTCTTGCGATCTTGGGCTGAGCAGGTGCCATACCAAGCTGTGATGCAGCCGGATAGGATGCTCTGTTTGGCACACCTGTAGAAGAACAGGTCTTCGTTAAATAGTTCAATAAGCCTGTGGTTAGCTGTTGAAGTTATAGGTAGACCTCACCCAGTCACAGTTTCCTGTCATTGTAGCATTGGGCATGATGGGATCATGGATGGTATGGGTAAGATCTTTTAAACCTACCTTTCAAAAGGTTCTGGAATCCAGACTATGGTTCACAACTGCCCTGAGAGGCCCATGAGTCATCCAGAAGCTGGGTCAACGCCACAAAATGTCTGGGGGATTTGGGTGTGGGGGCCAAGTGATGCCTACTCTTTCAATGATGCTGGTCAGGCTTTCCCTGATCCCATGCCGGTGAAAACGGGCCGCGATAGGAATGGGATCAGAAATCCCAGAATCTGGTTCTGTCCACCAATTTTAGATGCCTCCTGAGTCGCCCTGACTTTGCAAAAATCAGGGACATTAAGTAAGCTAATCTGGCAGCAAATTTGCATACTTCAAATGCCTAAAAATAGCACTTGGATGAATATCCAAATGATTTGTTTTGATCTGGTTTGAGAAAGCAATTCTGTCCAGGACCCCAGGAGAAACCTTCTGTTTTTCTTTGAATAGTGGCATGGGAACTTTTACATTTATCCTAAATCAGACACATCATCCGAGCAGAACATAGCCCAGAACACATACTTCTGTTGCTCATATTCCGACTAGCTAATCTACTTCAGAACGTATCGTCAACCTCTAACATTTTAACGTATCTCAGGGCTCTTTGCCTCAAATGTATTTCCTCAGGATATAATGGATCTGGCACTTATATCCTAACTGATTAGTTATTTTACTTGACGCCACCCCCATCAGATTCACTAATATAACAAAGATACCTGTTCACTTTCTCATCTTATTCTTATATTACTGAAAAAAAAAGAGATATGTCAAAGCTTTCCAGTTGGGCTCATAGTGAGGTCCATTTGTTGGCTGGAAGCTACACATAGTAATACACATATTAATACACAGGGCCCTGTTTTTTATAGACAGAAAGAACATGTACACACATTGTGCCTGTTTCAGCTAAACGCAAATGAAATGAAAATGAAAATCGCTTATTGTCACAAGTTGACTTCAAATGAAGTTACTGTGAAAAGCCCCTAGTCGCCACATTCCGGTGCCTGTTCAGGGAGGCTGATACGGGAATTGAACTGTGCTGCTGGCCTGCCTTGATCTGCTTTCAAAGCCAGCGATTTAGCCCTGTGCTAAACAATAAGTGACAGCCATTCGCTGACTCATTCCTCTGGGCAATGGCTTGATCATCAAGTTCAAGCTGCTGATTTTAGGTTTCAAACAATGCTTGACAGTTAACTGTCAGTCACCAGCAATTGGTGCATTATCCATGGCAATATTTCTACCAATCAGAGTCCACTTACCAACCAATCAGCACTCTCTTCTCATACAGTATAAATTGATGTTTTCCTTTGATACTGGTATTCTTGTCCTGATGGGTGAAAAATGAAAAACTTTGACATGTGTCCTTTTTCAGTGACACTCAAGTTTTGTACTACCAAATGACTTACTCCGATCTCTTAATTGGCCTAATGGATCCTACCCAAGTAAATGATTATTGTAATTTGTAGCTCAGATAACTTTACTTGATTTCAGATATACCTTGCTGTTTTGGTCTCAAAGGTCTTCAGTATATTTTAGCCTTTTGTTAGATGCATCCTTTTACTTCAGGACTTGTGATTTCTACTTTGCTTCAGTATTTTGCTAATCCGACCTTTGAACTCCCACCTTGGTTAAGCTTTATGTTGAGTACAATTTGACCTTGGGGCCCCTAAATCGCATTTTTGATTTATCTTTTTGATCACTATTGCTTGATAACCATTGTTCAGGTTAAAAAAAAAGTGTTTTTTCCCTCCTCGCTTTCAACTTTAGGATGCTTCAGTTCATATTTGATCTTCAGTTCAATTTATCTAACTGTTTGCTAACCTCATGCCTTTTAAAATTTTAAGCCAGTCAATTAATTTGTTTTTTGGACCCTATGGGAGGGATTCTCCATCCTGCCAGCAACCTTTATGGTGCGGCATGCCCCCTTTGGCAGCTGGATTCCCCATTCCCACAGCCGGCCAATGGGGTTTCCCATTGTGGGCCACCCCACACTGTCGGGAAATGGGCGGGCATGGGTGCGCTGCCAGCAGATGGTGGATCCCGCCGGAGTATCCCGCTGTATATTTCCTTAATTTTGTATCATGTGCTCGCACATTGACTCCACAATCATGACACTAGCTTTAATTAAGAGCTAGTCTTTGGAATTGTCTTGCAGCAGAACGAGGGAGCACATGCTTGATGTTCATCTGTCTATTGATTGAGGGTTTAAAGTCGGTAATACCTCCTGCATTTAAGGTGAAGGGAACTCAACCCTGTAAATCACATTTTACAAGTATTTAATCCAAATTTAATCCACAATCAATACATTGATCTCAGTTGATTTATTGACCATTGAGTTCCTTAATTTCAATTCAAAGCAGCATAACAGTCTCAATTCAACAGGGCTTTCAAGTGACAACCAAAAGGCCAGATGAAAACTGAATTATCTCTGTTTTATTTATTTATTGGTGAATTGGTTCCTTGTCAATGAAGCTTTACGCTTTTTTGATGCAAATGTCTAATCCAGGAGCAAAGGCGGAATTTTACATCAATGGGATTTTGCCCTGCCAAAGCCAATGGACCTTTGAACGCAAGTTCCCCTTTATGGCCCTACCTACCCCCACGCGCCGGGGCTGTCGAATTCCTCCCATTATGTTTCAAAGAAAATTGAAAAATTAAATCTCAGCTGTTGGCAAATTCTTTTGTTCAGCGTTAATTGTGAATTAGACAAACAGATAGCTTAAAGCTGTATAAAAATTTAAATTACATTTGATTAAATCTCTGTAGTGTGAGTTTTAAGATGAACTTTCCCATCCTTGCTGTTCCCAAACAAAGCTTTACCTTTCAAAATAAGTGTAGGTGTTTTGCTGTGCCTGCAATCTCACTGGTTAGGATGATCTAGTGGACAGTATGAATGAGTCCTATATGTAATAAGCTCCTATTCCCATTGTACCAAGAGCAGGTAAACGTGTGTGAATGTGCTAGTGCTAATTAATAATAATAATCTTTATTATTGTCACAAGTAGGCCTACATTAACACTGCAATGAAGTTACTGTGAAAATCCCCGAGGCGCCACACTCCAACGCCTGTTCGGCTACACATAAGGCGAATTCAGAACATCCAATTCACCTAACAAGCACGTCTTTCGGAACTTGTGGGAGGAATCCAGAGGAAACCCACGCAGACATGGGGAGAACGTGCAGATTGCACACAGACAGTGACCCAAGCTGGAATTTTTCCAGTTTTCCTCTGGCCTTTTGGTTGTCACTTGAAAGCCCTGTTGAATTGAGACTGTTATGCTGCTTTGAATTTACATTAGGAACTCAGTGGTCAATAAATCAACTGAGATCAATTTATTGATTGTGGATTAAATACTTGTAAAATGTGACTTGCAGGGTTGAGTTCCCTTCACCTTAAATGCAGGAGGTATTACCGACTTTAACCTGGGACCCTGCCGTTGTGAAGCAACAGTGCTAACCACTGTGCTACTCTGTCACTCATTAGGAAGCCATGCTAAATTGGGAGAGACTGTTTTATTCTGCAATCTCACTGTACCTCTGGGTTTAACACTGATACTAATTTTAGTATAAGAACACAGGTGGGCCACTCAGCCCTTTAAGCATGCTCTGTCATCCTATCATAACATGGCTGATCTGTACCTGAGCTCAATTTGACTGCTTTAACTCCAGATCCCTTGGCGCCGTCGCTGAACAAAAATCTTTCAACCTGAGTGTTGAGCGCTCCAATTGCCCTCGAATCCTCGGGCTATTTGGGCAGAGAATTGCTCCAACCATTGTCTAAACGGTCTTGGGGGAATATCTTTGTGGCTGCAATAAGGTCCACTCATGGCAGCCTGGGAACAGACTGGCCTGCAGCTGTTGCCCTGGCCAAGCTGGCGTGAAGGTCAAAGTTAGGGGGTGAATCCAAGTAGGAAATGATAAACGACATACAGCAAGGATTTTCAAATTACAAATTTAGAATTCTAAATTATAGCAAGGAAGTGGCGCCACTAGAATATGATACAATGTTGCATCAGACCACAAACAGGATTATGACGAACATCTTGCTGACTCACAGGCTGAAATTACATTTTGGGGTTTTAGAAAATGTAAAAATTCACATATGACTTGTGTACTATGTAATATTGCTTCAAGGTACAGTGTATCATGATACTTGTACTTGTTTTATCATTTGAAATCCTGGTAGACAGTAAATTATACATCAACATCAGAATATCACAACATCCCCACACCGCCTCCTGTCTAAAGCGGCTCCAGTCACTATGTCCGGTATAAAATTAGAATTCCATAATTATAGAATAGAAGTGGCTTCGCTGGTGTGATGTGCTGCAGCATAGGGCCACCCACAGAGTTGAAATGTTGAAGAATACCTCACTGACCCGTGAGCTTAAATTACAGCACTTGTTTTCTGACAAAAGAGAAAAATGATAGCTGGAAATTCTTACCTATTCAGGCTTCAAACAAATGGTGGGTAGCATGTTAACATGGTTGCACAACATGACCCTGTAGCCCAGGGTTCTCTGCATGGCTTTATGGTCAGTGGATCAGTAATGAGCCAGTAGTCCAAAGAGGACTTGAGGTCAAACCGGTCTCCATTGCGATTTAACCCTCAACTGCCAGCAAGTTCAGAGGCTCTCTCACCCAGTGATGGGCAACCTAGGCTACTGGGTGGGCCGCATGAGTGGCCCTATCTCACTAACTATGACCCCATGAATAAGATTAAACACATTTAATATGTGCTGAATATTTCACACCGGGTTGTAGAAAATGCATTATTATTTATATAGTATTAGAGCTATCATCCACTTCAAAGGGTAAAAATGAAATAAATATTTACACTTTGGACACAGAGGGAATGCATGGCTCTCACAGTCAGTGTTGTGAGCAATCAGCATGCACCTCGCTTCATTTGCCCTTTCTTTGCATGCGTATCACTCCAGTCATACTGGTAGAAAAATAATTGTGAGGATGGAAACCAGTGAAGTATGGCAACCCTGCATGTGGGCAACAGTCAACAAAATACCTTGGGGGCCACACTCAGAACCCAGATGGGCCAAATGTTGCCCTTGGGTCACAGGTTGCCCACCACTGATCTCACCCCTCTGGACTGAACAATGTTGTTTCTTTTCAAGTCCAGCACTGAGGTACATCAATAGATTGTTTACAGTAATTAATCTGCTTGAACGTCAGGGCCTCATTTGTTCTTGCAATATGAATCCTGAGCAATGCTGTCCTGACTGACACCTATCACCCACCATGGGGGAGCAAAAAGACAAGTAGTTGTTGTAGGGGATTCTATAATTAGAGGGACAGATAGTATCCTTTGCAAGCCGGATAGGGAGTCCCGCATGGTGTGTTGCCTGCCCGGTGCCAGGGTGCGGGACATCTCTGACCGGCTTGAAAGGATACTGGAGCGGGAGGGGGAGGATCCAGTTGTTGTGGTCCACGTTAGGACTAACAACATAGGCAAGGCTAGGGTGGAGGACCTGTTTGGGGATTATCAAGCACTAGGAAGGAAATTGAAGAACAGGTCCTCGAGGGTCATAATCTCCGGATTACTGCCCGAGCCACGTGCTAATTGGCATAGGGATAAGAAAGTTAGGGACGTAAACACGTGGCCAAGGGATTGGTGTGGGAAAGAGGGATTCCATTTCATGGGGCATTGGCACCAGTTTTGGAACCGGGGGGATCTGTACCGTTGGGAGGGCCTCCACCTGAACCGATCTGGAACCAGTGTTCTAACGAAAAGGATAAATAGGGTGGTCAGTAGGACTTTAAACTTCTGAGTCGGGGGGAAGGGAATGGGAAAGCGACAGGGAGTAGGGAGTTAAATGGAAGGATAAGCAGCAGGTTAGCATGTGTGCAGGTGGGTTTAAGTTCAAAGCAGACTAGGAATGAAGCAAAAAGGAAGGATAACTTAGGACATCTCATGATGTCCAATTTCTCTAATAATGATAAGAAAGTCAGCATTAAGGTACTTTACCTGAATGCTCGTAGCATTCGTGACAAAGTTGATGAATTAACGGCACAAATCATCGCGAATGAATATGACTTGATAGCCATTACGGAGACATGGTTGCAAGATGGTCACGACTGGGAGTCAAATATCCAGGGCTACCAGACGTTTCGGAGGGATAGACAGGTATGTAAGGGACGTGGAGTAGCACTAATAATCAAGGACGACATCAGGGTGGCATTGAGGGATGATATAGGTTCTACGGAGAATGAGGTTGAATTCATTTGGGTAGAAATTAGAAATTCTAAGAAGAAAAAGACACTGATAGGCGTAGTCTATAGGCCACCAAATAATAGCATCACACTGGGACGGGCAGTAAATGAAGAGATAACTAATGCCTGTGAAAAGGGTACAGCAGTTATCATGGGAGATTTTAATCTGCATATAGATTGGTCAAATCAGCTCGGTCAGGGTAGCCTTGAAGAGGAGTTCGTTGAATGTATCGGGGATAGTTTTCTGGAACAATATGTAATGGAACTGACGAGAGAGCAAGTTATCCTAGACCTGGTCCTGTGTAATGAGGCAGGAATAATTAATGACCTCATCGTTAGGGATCCTCTTGGGAGGAGTGATCACAGCATGGTTGAATTTAGTATACAGATGGAGAGTGTGATGATAGAATCCAATACCAGGGTCCTATGCTTGAACAAAGGGGACTATGATAGAATGAGGAAGGACCTTGCTAAAGTAGACTGGAAACAAATATTTTATGGTAGAACAGTTGAGGAGCAGTGGAGTACTTTCAAAGAAATCTTTCATAGTGCTCAACAAAAGTATATTCCAGTGAGAAGGAAGAATTGTAAGAAAAGAGGTAATCTACCATGGGTGTCTAAGGAGATACATGAGGCTGTCAAATTGAAAGAGAAGACTTACAAAGTGGCCAAGATCAGCGGGAAACTAGAAGATTGGGAAAACTTTAAAGGTCAGCAGAAAGCCATGTAAAGAGCCATAAAGAAAAGTAAGATAGAACACGAAAAAAAACTGGCACAGAATATAAGGACAGATAGCAAAAGTTTTTATAATTATATAAAACTAAAAAGAGTGGCTAAAGTAAACATTGGTCCGTTAGAGGATTTAGTTATGGGATATTTAGTTATGGGATATGATGAAATGGTGGAGGCATTGAACAAATATTTTGTATCTGTCTTCACAGTGGAGGACACTAATAATATGCCAGCAATTTACTGAGAGAAGAAGGTAGGTGAGGACCTGGAAACCGTTACTATCACGAAAGAGCAAGTGTTGGGCAAGCTAATGGGGCTCAGGATAGATAAGTCTCCTGGCCCTGATGGAATGCATCCCAGAGTACTGAAAGAGATGGCTGGAGTAATAGCAGATGCATTGCCGGTAATTTTCCAAAATTCGCTGAACACTGGGGCAGTCCCAGAGGATTGGAAAACAGCAAATGTGATGCCACTGTTTAAAAAGGGAAGTAGACAAAAGATGGGGAATTATAGATCTGTTAGCTTAACCTCTGTCGTGGGGAAGATGCTTGAGTCTATTATCAAGAAAGAGATAGGAGGGCACCTCGATAGAAATTGTCCCATTGAACGGACACAGCATGAATTCATGAAGGGCAGGTCATGCTTGACGAATCTCTTGGAATTCTATGAAGACATTTCGAGCAAGGTAGACAAAGGGGACCCAGTGGATGTGGTGTACCTAGATTTCCAAAAGGCCTTTGACAAGGTACCGCACAAGAGGCTGCTGCATAAGATAAGGATGCATGGTGTTAAGGGTAGAGTACTAGCATGGATAGAGGATTGGTTGTCTAACAGGAAACAAAGAGTGGGAATAAATGAGTGCTATTCTGGCTGGCAATCAGTGACGAATGGTGTGCCTCAGGGATCGGTGTTGGGACCACAATTATTTACAATTTATATAGACGATTTGGAGTTGGGAACTACATGTAAGGTATCCAAGTTTGCAGATGACACAAAGGTGTGTGGCAGAGCAAAGTGTACTGAGGACTGTAAAACCTCACAGAGGAACATTGACACATTGAGTGAGTGGGCAAAGGTCGGGCAGATGGAGTATAATGTCAATAAATGTGAAGTCATGCATTTTGGTAGGAGTAACAATAGAACGGATTATTACTTAAATGGTAAAACGCTGCAGCATGCAGCTGTGCAGAGGGACCTGGGTGTACTTGTGCATGAGTCACAGAAGGTTGGTCTGCAGGTGCAACAAGTAATTAGGAAGGCAAAGGACATTTTGTCCTTCATTGCGAAGGGGATTGAGTTTAAAAGTAGAGAGGTAATGTTGCAGTTGTACAAGGTGCTGGTGAGGCCACACCTGGAGTACTGTGTGCAGTTTTGGTCTCCACACTTGAGAAAGGATGTGCTAGCACTAGAGGGAGTGCAGAGGAGGTTCACTAGGCTGATTCCGGAGTTGAGGGGGTTATCGAATGAGGAGAGGCTGAGTAGATTGGGATTATATTCACTGGAATTCAGAAGGTTGAGGGGGGATCTAATATAAACATATAAAATTTTGAAGGGAATGGATAAGATAGAAGTAGAAAGGATGTTTCCACTGGTAGGTGAAAGTAGGACAAGAGGGCATAGCCTCAAGATTAGGGGCAGCAGATTTAGGACTGAATCAAGGAGGAACCTCTTCACTCAAAGGGTGGTTAAAGTATGGAATTCGCAGTAGACGCTACTTCATTGAATATATTTAAAGATAGGGTAGATATTTTTTTGAAAAATAAAGGAATTACGGGATATGGCGAGAATGCGGGTAAGTGGTTCTGAGACCACGAAAAGATCAGCCATGATCTTAGAGAATGGCGGAGCAGGCTCGAAGGGCCAGACGGTCAACTTCTGCTCCTAGTTCTTATGTTCTTATAAGCTTGAGATCACCCAAAACGCTGCTGGCTGTATTCTAACTAAGTCCTGTTCACCCTTCACCCCTGTGCTCACTGACCTGCATTGGCATTCTGGTCAAGCACTGCCTTGATTTTAAATTTTGTACCCTTGCTTCCAAGTCCAAAACTGCCATCACCCACCACTACCGCACACTCCCCCAACTCTGTAACTTCCTCTAGGCGGACAGACCCTCAAAGTTACTGTGCACTTCCAATTCCAATTTCTTGCATATTTTTGATTTCTATCAGTCTGCCATTTGGGATCATGCCTTTAGTTGCCTAAGCCATAAACTCTGGAATTCCCTCCGTAAACCTCTATGAGCGCAAACTGCTTGAATGGGAACAGAGTACCATAGCGCGTAATTGGCCGAGAAACACCACACAAAATGGAGCGACCATTCGGGTAGATTGAGGGCCTCAGCAGGGAACACGTGGCTGAGGCCACACTTAGTCCTGGTTTCTGCACTGAGGAGCTCCCCTTGCCAGAACTCCTCTATCCAGGGAGAGATCGGGAGGGCATTTAAAAATAGCGTCCCGACCTCTCATTCCCCCCAACAATGTCCGCGAACACCTCCAATCCCCAGCTCACCTATAACAGGGTCCTTGGTGCCCCCCCCCTCCGACACCCTTCCGCATCCACGGAAGTCACACCTGGGGTGCTGCCAGGGTGGATGTTGGCACTGCCAATGTGCCAAGCCGGCATTTTACACGCATCGGGGATCCGCCCAATGGCCGTTCGATTGTGCGGTGCTCCGAGCGCTGGGAAACACCCAGTTTATCGCACGCTTTAGGACTTTGTTCCCATTTAGGTAGATCGCATCCTATATCTCTAATTCTACATTCTCCTTTGGGAAACTCCTTAAAAGCCTATCTTATTATCACCTTCTGTGGCTTGATGTAAACAATTGTTGGCTGCCACACCTGTGAAAGTGCCTTGTGAGGTTAGATGACTTTAAAGGCATTATACGAAAAGGTCTTAACACATAAAATACGATGTTTTATTAAAACAATACAGGGCGTGATCCAAAGGCCATGCTGCACCCAAAAAGCAGTTCTCCGCAGTGCAGTGTAGCAGTTGAAAGCAGGAAGACCCCACTCCTGGACCTACCAGGCACGCATAGCCCCGCGACATTCAACGCAACCTTGCGAGACGTTGCGAGGTGAATCCCGCTCACAATTGGTGGGTCCACCTTTTGACAAATCTGCACAACAGAGCGAGGCAGTAAGCCTCAATCTAAT
Organism: Scyliorhinus canicula; assembly: GCF_902713615.1. Classification (NCBI taxonomy): domain Eukaryota; kingdom Metazoa; phylum Chordata; class Chondrichthyes; order Carcharhiniformes; family Scyliorhinidae; genus Scyliorhinus; species Scyliorhinus canicula. Next base: position 28,662,436 of record NC_052164.1, read on the forward strand.
GTGCAGATTCCGGTGTACCTGAGGTTTTGGATTCACTTCAGAGACCTCGGGCAAGCGGTGTTTGATACTGGTCCCCAAAAATGGGGATCAGACTTCATGGCACTCCTGGCATTGTATTGCTTCAGCCTCCTAGACAGAGGGCAAAGCAGTAAAGATTGATCCAAATGAAATGACATGGAGAAAAAATATTAAAATCTAAATGAAACATTACTTTTAAAAAATATTAAAGGCCACGATATTCTGGCCCTTCCCGCTGGCAGGATCTTGCGGCCATGCCGAAGGCGACCCCCACGAGGTGGTGGGCGAGCCATACAAAATACCGTGGACCTCGGTGGAATCAGAAGATCCCACCACGGGGAGTGGGATGGTGGAAAATCCTTGCCAAAGGATATTTGTTTTCTGTTAATTTATTTTGCAGACATTTTGGCCTGTCTGGCTCAGGCTAAGTCAAATTTGAATCGTAGGATCATAGAATCCCTACAGTGCAGAAGGAGGCCATTTGACCCATCGAGTCTGCACCGACCCTTGGAAAGAGCACCTTATCTAGGCCCACTACCCCACCCAATCCCCGTGACCCAGTAACTCCACCTAAATGTTTTGGACACTAAGGGGCAATTTATCATGGCCAGCCCAACTAACCTGCCCATCTTTATACCGACAACTCAACAACCAGGAACACTACAGACAGTTACCCGCAGATCCAACCAAGGAACACATCCGCCAACTCAACAGACTGATCAAGACCTTGGATCCAGACCTTCAGAGCACCCTACGTGCTCTCATCCCACGTAATCCCCGCATTGGAGATCTCTACTGCCTCCCGAAAATACACAAGGCCAACACACCAGGCCGACCTATCGTTTCAGGCAATGGGACCCTGTGTGAGAACCTCTCTGGCCAATCGAGGGCATCTTGAAACCCATCGTACAAGGTGCACCCAGCTTCTGTCGCGACACGACGGACTACCTACAGAAACTCAACACCCATGGACCAGTTGAACCAGGAACATTCCTCGTCACAATGGCTGTCTCGGCACTCTACACCAGCATCCCCCATGACGACGGCATTGCTGCAACAGCCTCAGTCCTCAACACTGACAACTGCCAATCTCCAGACACAATTCTGCAACTCATCCGCTTCATTCTAGATCACAACGTCTTCAACTTCGACAACAAATTCTTCATCCAGATGCATGGAACAGCCATGAGGACCAAATTTGCACCTCAATATGCCAACATCTTCATGCACAAGTTTGAACAAGACTTCCTCACCACACAGGACCTGCAACCGACGTTATACACCAGATACATCGATGACATTTTTTTCCTTTGGACCCACAGCGAAGAATCACTGAAACGACTACACGATGAGATCAATAAATTCCATCCCACCATCAGACTCACCATGGACTATTCTCCAAATTCTGTTGCATTCTTGGACACACTCATCTCCATCAAGGACGGTTACCTTAGCACTTCGCTTTACCACAAGCCCACAGACAACCTCACGATGCTCCACTTCTCCAGCTTTCACCCGAAACACATTAAAGAAGCCATACCCTATGGACAAGCCCTCCATATACTCAGGATCTGCTCAGATGAGGAGAAGCGTAACAGACACCTACAGATGCTGAAAGATGCTCTTGTATGAACGGGATATGGCGCTCGACTCATTGATCGACAGTTCCAACGCGCCACAGCAAAAAACTGCACCGACCTCCTCAGAAGAAAAACACGGGACACCACTGACAGAGTACCCTTCGTCCTCCAGTACTTTCCTGGGGTGGAGAAACTACGACATCTTCTTCGTAGCCTTCAACACATCATCAATGAAGATGAACATCTTGCCAAGGTCATCCCCACACCCCTACTACTGGCCTTCAAACAACCGTGCAACCTCAAACAAACCATTGTTTGCAGCAAATTACCCAGCCTTCAGAACAGCGACCACGACACCACGCAACCCTGCCAGGGCAATCACTGCAAGACATGCCAGATCATCGACTTGGATACCACTATTACACGTGGTAACACCACCCACCAGGTACGCAGAACATACTCGTGCGCTTCGACCAATGTAGTCTACCCCTTACGCTGCAGGAAAGGATGTCCCGAAGCGTGATACATTGGCGAGACCATGCAGACACTGCGACAACGAATGAACGGGCATCATGCGACAATCACCAGGCAGGAATGTTCCCTTCCAGTCGGGGAACACTTCAGCAGTCAAGGGCATTCAGCCTCTGATCTCCGGGTAAGCATTCTCCAAGGCGGTCTTCAGGACACGCGACAACGCAGAATTGCCGAGCAAAAACTTATAGCTAAGTTCCGCATGCATGAGTGCGGCCTCAACAGGGATCTTGGATTCATGTCGCATTACATCCACCCCCCCACCATCTGGCCTGGACTTGCAAAATCCTACCAACTGTTCTGGCTTGAGACAATTCACACCTCTTTAACCTGTGATTATCCCTCTCTCTGGATCTGTAATGATTTGATTACCTGCAAATGCTATCATTCCAAGCATTGTCCAGCATCTCTGACTTTGTCTATATAAATGTTTCTGGAACATACCTCTCCATTCACCTGAGGAAGGAGCTGCGTTCCGAAAGCTCGTGTTTGAGACAAACCTGTTGGACTTTAACCTGGTGTTGTAAGACTTCTTACTGTGCATCTTTTAACTGTGGGAGGAAACCGGAGCACCTGGAGGAAACCCACGAAGACGCGGGAAGAAAGTGCATACTCCACACAGACAGTCACCCAAGACCAGAATTGAACCCGGGTCCTCGGCACTGTGAGGAAGTAGTGCTAACCATTGTGCTACCGTGCAGCTCCAAATGAAACAGCTGATTTAAATAATTGTGGAGAATGCCCTTTAAAGAGAGGGGGAGGGAAAGAGATGACTTGAGAGTCATGTGACCCAATTGGCCAATGAGGCCAGAGCACTTGCACCCTGGGGGGCGGAATGAGGGTCCCTATTCAGTTTGGAGTTTGGAGTCTTGGAACATGGTTGTGTTTGCCTGTACATAGTTTATTGCTTTAACAATTCATTCATTTGTTAATCCATCTGTGGTCACCCGCCTGTCAGGATATTACAATCACATTTCAGCCTTAGATAGATATTTTCGAAAATATGTTGTTCACGTGGATGTTTTTCTGTTTACAGAAAGACTTGTGCCTAATCACACTTGAACCACTGTATTACACATTTTCTGAAAGCTAATTGATTTACAACTTCTGTGTGTTGAAAGACAGTCTGTTACATAGAACATTGAACATTACAGCGCAGTACAGGCCCTTCGGCCCTCGATGTTGCACCGACCTGTGAAGCCCCTCTAAAGCCCATCTACACTATTCCCTTATCGTCCATTTGTCTATCCAATGACCATTTGAATGCCCTTAGTGTTGGCGAGTCCACTACTGTTGCAGGCAGGGCATTCCACGCCCCTACTACTCTCTGAGTAACAAAACTACCTCTGACATTTGTCCTATATCTATCTCCCCTCAATTTAAAGCTATGTCCCCTCGTGCTAGATATCACCATCCAAGGAAAAAGGCTCTCACTGTCCACCCTATCTAATCCTCTGATCATCTCAATTAAGTCACCTCTTAACCTTCTTCTCTCTAACGAAAACAGCCTTAAGTTCCTCAGTCTTTCATCATAAGATCTTCCCTCCATACCAGGCAACATCTTGGTAAATCTTCTCTGCACCCTTTCCAATGCTTCGACATCCTTCCTATAATGCGGCGACTCAAATTGCACGCAATACTCCAAATGCGGCCGCACCAGAGTTTTGTACAACTGCAACATGGCCTCATGGCTCCAAAACTCAATCCCTCTACCAATAAAAGCTCACACACCATACGCCTTCTTAACAACCCTCTCAACCTAGGTGGCAACTTTCAGGGATCTATGTACATGGACACCGAGATCTCTCTGCTCATCCACACTACCAAGAATCTTACCATTAGCCCAGTACTCTGTCTTCCTGTTATTCCTTCCAAAATGAATTACCTCACACTTTTCTGCATTAAACTCCATTTGCCACCTGACAGCCTAGCTCTGCAGCTTATCTATGTCCCTCTGTAACTTGTAACATCCTTCTGCACTGTCCACACCTCCACCGACTTTAGTGTCATCTGCAAATTTACTCACCCATCCTTCTACGCCCTCCTCCAGGTCATTTATAAAAATTACAAACAGCAGTGGCCCCAAAACAGATCCTTGTGGTACACCACTGGTAACTGGACTCCAGTCTGAACATTTTCCATCAACCACCACCCTTTGTCTTCTTCCAGCTAGCCAATTTCTGATCCAAACTGCTACATCACCCTGAATGCCATGGCTCCGTATTTTCTGCAATAGCCTACCATGGGGAACCTTAGCAAACGCTTTACTGAAATCCGTATACACCACATCAACTGCTTACCCTCATCCACCTGTTTGGTCACCTTCTCAAAGAACTCAATAAGGTTTGTGAGGCACGACCCACCCTTCACAAAACCGTGTTGACTATCTCTAATCAAATTATTCCTTTCCAGATGATTATACATCTTATCTCTTCTAAACCTTTCCAATGCTTTGCCCACAACAGAAGTAAGGCTCACTGGTCTATAGTTACCGGGGTTGTCTCTACTCCCCTTCTTGAACAAGGGGACACTTGCTATCCTCCAGTCTTCTGGCACTATTCCTGTAGACAAAGGTGACTTAAAGATCAAAGCCAAAGGCTCAGCAATCTCCTCCCTAGCTTCCCAGAGAATCCTAGGATAAATCCCATCCGGCCCATGGGACTTATCTATTTTAACACTTTCCAGAATCGCTAACACCTCCTCCTTATGAACCTCAAGCCCTTCTAGTCTAGTAGCCTGTATCTCAGTATTCTCCCATATCTTCCAAAAAATATCAGTTTGTTTTGCATCCCCTGCAGGCATTAAGTCAAAATTGGGAAATCTCACAAATGGTGAGAGATTTGGGAATAATGACATTTTGAAATAATAAAATGTGACAATACTTTACTCAGCTGCTGGTTAGATACATAGATAAGTACAGCACAGAACAGGCCCTTCGGCCCTCAATGTTGTGCCGAGCAATGATCACCCTACTTAAACCCACATACCCGTAACCCAACAATCCCCCCATTAACCTTACACTACGGGCAATTTAGCATGGCCAATCCACCTAACCCACACATCTTTTGGACTGTGGGAGGAAACCGGAGCACCCGGAGGAAACCCACACACACACGGGGAGGACGTGCAGACTCCACACAGACAGTGACCCAGCCGGGAATCGAACCTGGGACCCTGGAGCTGTGAAGCATTGATGCTAACCACCATGCTACCGTGAGGCCCCCGATCTCATGGACTGCTCCATATAAAGTACATAGGTAACAAATAAGTCAAGTTAAAGGTAATCCAGCAACAAAAACACTGCACTCAGTTTTTGCAACAATTAATGGACCTACAATACTTTCCCCAGGACCTCAAAACCCTATTACATTTCAGCTTCTTCAGAAATCCCTTCTCATTATAATTACAATGTGGGTAAATATCCCAGGTGACTTCACAAAAGAGTAATGAGAACAAAATTGACACTGAACCCAAGAAGGAGCTATTAGGACAGTTGACTGAAAGTTTAGTCAAAGTGGTAAGTTTTAAAGAAGTATAGAGAGGCAGCGAGGTGGAGAGATAAATATCTTTAGCGAGTGAAGTCCAGAGCTTATAGCCCAGTAAGTTGAAGACAAGACCACTAATGGCGACGCAAAGGGAGTGAAGGACGCACTCACCCAAGGCCAGAATTGAACCCAGGTCCCCGGCGCTGTGAGGGAGCAGTGCTAACCATTGTGCCACCATGCAGCTCCAAATGAAACAGCTGATTTAAATAATTAAATCAAATTAAATCATTACATTTAAATAATTAAACAAAGAATTTAGAGTTCTCAGAAGGTTGTTTGGCTGAGTGAGGAAAACCTGGTGAATTAGAATGTCGATGAACTCATGTTTATAGAGAATTAAATGGGAAGTTAGCCAGCAAGCATTAAAATCATCGAATCATGAGGTAACTAGATCATGGATAAGAGCTTTCCAGCCGGGGTGGAGATAGATTAAAGCTCAAAATTGTTGTCACTGTGGCGACAATTTCAACAGATGGCTTGCCTCCATTGATAGGACCACATGGCCACCTTCACCATGCACCACTGATCTGCTCCAATTCTAAAGGTATCATGATCCTTGTTTTGAAACTGTACTCCAAAAATCAGGTGCAGGATTCGCCAATCCCGTGGCAGAGTGTCCACGCCGTCGTAAATGCCGTCGCGTTTTACGATGGCGTTAAAAGGGCCGCTCCCACGACTAGTTCTGGCTCCTATAGGGGGCCAGCATGGCGCTGGAGTGGTTCGCGCCGCTCCAGCTGCAGATCCCAGTGCAAACTGTGCGCTGCAGGATCAGCGCATGTGCAGTTGCGCCGGCGCCAACGAGGACATGCGCAGTGGCACCGGCGCCAATGCACGCATGAGCAGTGGCCTCCTTCAATGCGCTGGCCCTAACGCAACATGGCGCAGGGCTGGCACGTAGGAAATGAGGCCCCCAGCAACAGATCGGTGGGCCCCTATCGCGGGCCAGGCCACATCAGAGTGTCCCCCCCCCCCCCGGGGTCAACCCCCCCTCCTCCCCCAAAGACCGCCACCCGACTCTTAGACGCCGAGGTACCGCCAGCCCAGAACAGGTTAGAACGGCACCGGCGAGACTCGGCTCTTTTCTTCGTTCAGCCCATCCGGGACGGAGAATCGGCGGGCCAGCCGCGTAGAGTGGCCCACAATTGGCGCCGCTCTAACCACGCCGGCACCAATGGCACCGATTCTGTGGAGAATCGCATGCTGGCGTCGGGGCGGCGTGGCCCGTTCGCGGGGATTCTCCGGCCCGGCCCAGGGCTGGGAGACTTCCAACCCAAGTACTTCATTGGCTGTAAAGCACTTTGCGACAGTGTAAATTGTTCTTTTCTGCTGAGAGAAAAACACTTAACTGCATCTGATGTGATCAAGAGCAGTCAATCATAGCTAGATGTTTTAAATATTGCAGTTAGTTTCACAGCAGGGTACTTGGGATCCATTGAAGCATGAAGGGAAATGAAATTAAACAATACAGACATTTAGCTGTCTGAAAGTTGTCAATCACAGCTTGGTAATAACAATATTTCATTGATGTGAATACAAGACTGCAGATCAAAGGATCTGAGGAGGTTTTCATTGATTAGGAATTTACAGTTGCTGCTTTTTCTACCTAAGGCAGCAGGTGTGGGGGACATGGAGAGTTTTAGTGAAGTAATTTTTTTTCACTGTTTTTCTCCGGCCTCCACTTTGGCTTCCAGGCAGGGATCTCTGTCAAGAGGTCTGATTAGGATGGGGTGGGGTGGGGTGGGGAGTGGGGTTGGGGTGGGGCCATCCTCGCACTGTGGGGGAGTGGGGAGATTGATCCAGCAAATCCCTTGGTGAGTATAGGCCACCGAATTGCATTGCAGGGGTTGAAGGGGGCCAGCCACCACCTAGCTATCAGGCCACCCGCTCAAAATGGCTGCCCGAGAACGGCACTTGTGAAGGAACTTTCATCATGCAAAACTTGCATGGTAAGGGATAGTGAATCACCTCTGGTTACTGTTCCCAGCGCGCACGCAAATCAGAGACAATTCATATCGGGTGGGAGAACAGTGGGTGGAATTATCCAATTGCCGATGCCAAAATCGCTGATTGGCCGGAGAATTATTTTTTACGACAGATTCGGGGGCGGTGTCGATTTTTGGATGCTCCGACCCCTCAAAAACTGAGTAATGGCTGAGTACACCGCATGTCATTGGGACGGCCTCAGGACGTGACCGGAGGCCCTCCCTGATGCTCCAGCACCGCCACAGTTGGGGAGGCGGAGCCTTGTGCTGGCCAGTGGGGTTTCGGCGGAGGCTGGGGGGATTGGTGAGAGGTGAACTGTGGGTTGGCGAGGGGGGCTTACAGGGGAGCACCATCTGGCAGGCCAGCTTCATGCGCGGCCGGCACCATATTGTAGGGAGCGGGCACTGCAGGTCACGCACCTGGCAATTCTCCGGCTGCATCTGCAGGTAAAGCCGCGGGCTTTACGTGGTGTGGCTGCTAGCTCCCCACAGGGCGGAGCATCGGTATAGGGTGGCGCCGACGTTTTCATTGTAAAACTGGACCCTTCCTCTGAACATAGCCTCAAAATCGGAGAATCCAGCCCATAGTCTCGCAAATGGAGAATTCAGGCCTATATCTTTGCCTGGTTAGGTTTTTAGCTCAATAAAAGCTAATCCATTTGTGTTTTAAACGCAGCAAAGCCTGTCAGACAGGCTTCTTTGCAATCACGCCATAAATAATTGTACACAAACACTGGGCAGAATCATCCCAGAAATTGGCAAAATCTGATTTGGGCCTGGAAAGTAATGCTTGACCCACTGATGGTAATGGCGGCATTTTCCGTGATATTGTACGGCACTTTATTAAAAACATGCAGAGACATGGGATTCACACCAGATCACTGGCAGGGCGGCCTCTGATTCGCTTGGCCTGCTGTGACCTCATGCCTTCAGTAATCTGGGTGACATATTTAAAGGCCCCCCTTACACAGAGCCAGCATTCTCTAACGCAGGGTTTCCCAATCTAGGCTTGCACAGCAGGCCAGACAGATAGATCAAATTTGAAAATTTGCCACAAAGCTCCTTGTCCAATTAGATGCCAGCTTCTTGCGGAGCCAACCTCTGATTGGATGAGATGGAAACAGCATGAAATGAAATCTATTGGCTACGCTGCGCTCTCGCTTGAGCGCGGTGCGGCTGGTGAATGCGAGGAGAGCCCTCTCGCAAATTTCCCGACAGTCTTCACCTCTCGTGGGATGTACCCAAGCCCTGCAAGGCATTGGGAGTCTAATCCCGCCTCTGAGGGGCGGGACCAAATGGCAGGCACTGAAGCCAGTTTTAAACCGGCTTCGCCAAACTCGCCCAAAATCCACTGGCCACCCTCGATTCTCCGGCCTCCCCAGTGGGGCTGCAGTTGGGCGTCGTTCAGCACTGGTCCACACAAACTCGGACCAGGCTCAATGGCACCCAGGGGGTCTCCCCTGGGGGTCAGTGCAGGGTGCCCCCCTGGCTCTGCCCCTGAAACATGGGTATCTTGGCACTGCCTAGGTGCTTGGTTTGCATTGCCAAGCTGATAGGAGCACTGCCTGGGTGCCAGGGTTGCCGTGCAAGGGTGTCCTGGTGGTAGGGTGGCACTGCCAATGGTTAGGGACTGAGGGGGGCCATGCCCATGTAAGGAGAGACCAGGGTCAGGGCTGCGGTTGCAATGGCCTGAGAGAGATGGGGTCAAGGGGGCCCCAAGAAAGGTCGGGACCAGGGCCGCAGTGGCCATAAAACTCTGCTTAATTTGCAGTTTGCACTGAAGGATTTAAAGGTTGAGCAATCACTGGCACTGTCAGCAGTTTGTATTGCTGTAAATAGGAATAAATGCTTCAGAAGCCAGACTCTGCATGGCAATGGCATTGATGCTGAATGGTCTCAGCTGGAAAGAGTGCTCAAACATGAAATGCTTTTCAAAATGTGTAGCTGATTTCTTCACCTCCCCCCTGTCATGCGCTTGTGTACTTCCTCCAACCTGTGCTGCCTTGCATCCACCTCCACCAGCACTGGAGCCGTTGCCCCAAAGCTCCCCTTGATGCTGCTGTACCCCATCTCCACTATCCTCCCCACTGATCTGGGGCCCTTACCCAGACACATACTGAAAGCTAGCCAGGGAGAATCCACTTTTGCACACTTGCCTGTGACCTACCCTGGCAATCTGTGGCGTGCTTTCCTTGAATTCCTATGGGAAATCCTCATGAACACTGTGCTAAGTTATGTGCAGTCCCCTCCGACTTCCCGTCGGAGTTCAGGTCGCCAAACGTACGCCGCAAATGAGGTTGTTAATCATGCTGCTCTGAAGTAACGCCAATGTGCCATTTAAAATTGTCATTGTGGGGATGATTCAGGCATTTGGTTACAATAATGAGATGCTGCTGGATTAAAAGTTATCTGCCAGTGTTCGACAGTGGGAAACGCGGCCCACCATTGGCAGGGTGGAGGGCGCAATCATGTCCTAGATTTACATCATTGGTAAACACGATAAGGGCCTTCTCAGGAGATTTTCCCATCTCACCACTGAACATATCTGTCACCAACAGCGGAGGAAAATCCCAGCCATTGAAATAATACTTAATCCTTCTAGATTCCAAAAAAACCTTATTGGGATCAATCAGGTTGTGGGAGAGGAGGTGCCTGTCCTAACATGTTTGCTCACTGCTTGTAACAATCCTGGGAAAGTAGGAGCAGATTGCAAACAGACCCATGGTGCCCATTTTCAAAGGGTGACCAATCAGATGCATGTTATAAATAATCATTGAATTTACTTTGTTCCTATTGGAAGTAATGAAACAGATCAGCAACAACAAATTACAGCATTTAACAGAAAATAAACATACCAGAACAAGAGGTACAAGAACAAAATGAACAGCCAGCCAGAAAAGGTCTGGTCATTTTAGGAAAATCCTTAAAGGAAGAGATGAGAGTTTCAAAGAGGAAATCCCAGGACATGGGTAATAGGCAGCTGAAGGCAGTGGGCAAAGAGCGACAAATGAGGCAAGAGTGCCTTGGAAAGGGAAATTGTGAGGTTGGACGAGATTACAAACATAGGGGGCGGGAGTCTCCAATAATGGGGCTAACTGTTGATGGCGTCGTAAACGCCAGAGCATTTTACAACGGCGGCATCTGGCCCCTAGGAGCTGCGAGCACATCACACAGCTCCAGCTGCCGATACAGGCACCAGCATGGCAGGCGCGGGTCCGTGCATGCGTGCCATGGCCGGCGCGAGTCCATGCATACGTGTGGGTTGCCTTCTCCACGCCGGCCCATGGTGGAGCTCTACAGGAACCCGGCGCGGAGGAACATAGGTCCCCCCCCCACCCCCCGCAATTAGCCCGCCCGCCGATCGGTAGGCCCCGATCGTGGGCCTGGCCACCGTGGAGGCCCACCCGGAGTCAGATCCCCCCTCCCCCACACCAAGATGGCCCCCGCAGCATGAACGGCGAGGTCCCGCCTGGTAGGACCACATGCGAACGACGTCGGAGGGACTCGGCCGAACTCGGCGGGCATGCGGCCCGTCGAGCGAAGAGAATCGCCGGGGGGGGGGGGGGGGGGGCGTGTTGATCGTCCCCCAACCGGCACCGTGGCGACCGTGTCATCGCCATTGGTGCCGATTCTCCGGTGACCGGAGAATCGGAGGCCCGGCGTCGGAGTGGTGTTGCGGGATTCGCTCCCCCCCCGACCCCGGCGATTCTCCGACCCGGCGCGGGGTCAGATAAACCCTCCCAGGAAGCATGTGGCCAGGGGTAGTAGAACAAAGAACAAAGAAAATTACAGCACATGAACAGGCCCTTCGGCCCTCCCAGCCTGCGCCGATTAGTCAAACTTAAATTGAAAAGTTGAAGACTAAAAGCCAATGAGGACAGGTATGCTTGACTTGACGCTGAATGAGATGAAACAATGAATCGGATGTTATAATGGGAGGGCTTTAGGATCATTCTTGTTGGATGAACCAAGAAGGGTTGAGTGGCCTTCTTCAACCGTAATTTACTTGTGAATTACAAGGCTTCCCAATTCTGATAAAATAGGCAGAGCTCCTGTAGCAATTTTGCTCAAATCAAAATATAAATGAGAATAATAAGAGTAAATTCACAAAAGGAGACCAGATCTGAAAATTAAGTCAGTTTGTATTCATCATGCCTTTGGATAGGGTGCAATCCTAGAGATAATTTTCCTGCAATGATATTTGCTAAGCTCTTGATGTTTTTCCACAGCATCTGAGGACAATATAACATTGGAAAGAGTAGGAAGCAAAGGATTTTCAAACTGAAAGTTTTCAAGGAGCCAACACCTGCTCCCTTTACAGTCTGTAGAATCTATTGTCGAGTCTACCCCATGTATTTACTTACCCGAAGGAAAGATGCTCCATGACCTTGAAAGGTAAGAATGCAAAACTACAGCTTATTTATCCATCTACATTATTAAAACCTGTCCTATGACTCTCCTGAGACAACACTTCCTTCGCCTAGACCAAACAATGTCGGAAAGGTTATGAAGCATTTGATCATCTAATCTGTGCATATTTCTGTATTGTTCAATCCTATTCCCATCCAACCCTCCTAGTTTCCATGAATACCCATCAGGACCATGGTGCAGCAACACTGCCAAAAACAATGACATTACACTGCACGACAGATAAAAACCTGTCCAATCCTTCCACTAGTATACCATCTGGCCGCAGGAATATAGACCAACCTGTAATAGGCCATTAAGGAATTAATGATCGGAATGCCCGCCGGTGGCATGTAGGTAAAAAGATAGAATTTATGGGGAATTGTGTCAGCAGAATACTTTAATATACATTAAAACAAAAAAATACATTTGCATCAGAAATAATAATAATCTTTATTATTGTCACAAGTAGACTTGCGTTAACACTGCAATTCATTACTGTGAAAATCTCCTAGTCGCCACACTCTGGCACCTGTTCGGGTACACAGAGGGAGAATTCAGAATGTCCAATTCACCTAACAAGCACGTCTTTCGGGACTTGTGGGAGGAAACCGGAGCGCCCGGAGAAAACCCACGCAGACACAGGGAGAATGAGCGGACTCCGCACAGTGACTCAAGCGGGAATCAAACCTGGGTCCCTGGAGCTGTGAAGCAACAGTGCTAACCACTGTGCTACCGTGCCACCCATAATAATAATAACCTTTTATTGTCACAAGTATGAAGTTACTGTGAAAAGCGCCTAGTTGCCACATTCCGGCGCCTGTTTGGGGATGTTGGTACGGGAATTGAACCCGCGCAGCTGGCGTTGTTCTGCATCACAAACCAGCTGTCCAGTCCACTGAGCTAAACCAGCCCTTAAGCCAGTGTGGCTGGAGGACAAATGCAGTGATAAGACAGAGAGGCAGAGTCCAGGCAGGAATCATTGTGTTGCCGGTTGAAATAACTAGTTCCAAAGTTCGTGGAGTTATCCAGTTTTAGATCTTTCTGAAGAGATGCAGAACAAATTGAGCCACTTTGGGCACTGGCATCATTTTGAAATTCATCTCCACTGGGATAATGAAGCATTACTACTTTATCTGCTTATCATACAATATGAATCCAAATAGAAAATTGCGTTCACAACAGAAGTTACAATCTAAATAACAAAATTGGGGTATATAACTGACAACACATACCCAGCAGATAAAATAGTGGATGGCGGTGAAAATAGCAGTTAAACACAAAACTGGGTGTTGGAAGTGGGTTAGAGAAGCAAGGCACTAATTGTGACACTAATAAAAATTATTATTATTAAAGCATTGTTATTAACTTGTGCATATTGTATAACCCATAAAGGGGGACTAATGCACAAAACAGGTCTTGCATCCCTCTCAGTTGACAACTTTTTTATAAGTGCACTACAATCTTGTAAGACTTCTCCAGATAACTGTGTATTCACAAACATACAACACATGGCTGTTACTGATGCAGCATCAATTAAGTGGATGCTTTTCAAGTAGAGCATTCAAATAGTATTGACGGTAAATAGAATATGGTCATTTGTACCACCTCCAATATAAAAAAGCTGTAATGACTTAATCAACGGCATTCACGATCTTTGCTGTCCTTCATTAAAGTAATTCAACTTACTTTGCAATAAACTTGCTTAAGTAGAAAATAATGAAGCACAATACTATTTTTGCATTAGAGGCAACCTGCTATTTTCTGCAATTTCTTTTAAAGGTAAATGGCAATTATGTTGCTGAATTGCTAACAGGATTTTGCATCCTTATGAGCTTTATTCCGACCCAGTAAATACTTTTACACCTTTTTAAGCTTCTTTACAAGATTGCAATCTCATCACTATTTTTTTTACTCAAAGAAAAATTAGCATTTGTGTTCCTCCTAATGGAGGAAAGGGCAGATTTAAGGTAGATGCTTCTTCAGAGGCGGAGCCCGACCTCAGGCCTTTGAGAATTTTGAAGCCTGCTCAACTACATTCCAAAGGGGTTAGTGCTTGTGTTTTTTTCTGAGAACAGACCTCAGGCTGGTCCTCCTCCTAAATCCCAGAGGCATTTAAGAATATTATGCGATTGAAAACCCAGGTAAGACAGTAACTTTGAAGTCGCCAGAAAGGTGGTGGTTTACGAAGTGAGGATTCAGTTCAGTGTCCTGGAGGATTCAATGGATTTTCTCACGAAAGTGGGTGTATAGATTATCTCTAACAGGTGCTGTAATTACAAAGGTCTGGAAAATGGTCTCTCAAGATCTTCTGTGATCTAGTACCTTTGATCTTGTTGTTAGTATATAGTCATACTCCAACATACACTGCATGCCCCAAAACCACCATTCAATTATAAGAGATGCAGTACTGTAGGACAACATTTTCTGACCTTTGGCCAAAGCAGCATGGCAATAGTTGCGAATATATTTGTCCCTGCAAAATAATATTTATAATCAAGTATTTTAAAAGCGAAAAAGATTTTATTGACGCCACGAGGTAAAATTTGAATTGGTCACCTGGTTGTAAAATAAACATTACGGATTGAATGCCTGTTATACAGTAACCATCTGATTTTCAGTCCTGTTGAAAGTAGAATAGAACCTCTGCTTCCTTGATAAGCCCGTAGGTGAAACTTGTTTGGGTGGAGGTCCGCATCCCCGCCCAGTGCAGCAGCCTGGCTTGGTGACCTGATGGAATTTTTAAACTTAGAAAAAAAATCCAAAAACCTGATGAGAGGGTCGGCTGAAGGATTCTACCTCAGAGGGCAGTCGGTTATTTCCCATTTCAGAGAGTTGGTCACATCAGATGTTAAGTGGGGGGTGGGGGGGGGGGGCATGGGGGATTGGTTGTTGTTTGTTTTAGGTTTGTTGAGGGGGGGTGGATTAAAAGGTTGGAATACTGTTAACTGTTGTACATAAATGGTTGTAATGGAGTTATTCGGGAAAATTGTTAACAAAATAATTTTATGTATATTGTGTAGATCTGGTTGAATATTTTGTATGTTTGTAAACTGAAAATTTGAATGAAAATATTATTTAAAAAAAAGAACTTGTACAAGATAGATTATTTTTCAGTTGGGAAACACATAGCTAAACGCGCTCGCTATGGGACATAGTTCCCATTTGTTTCGATCACGCCCAGCATCTCTTTCTCTAAATTGCTCCTGGAAGCCTACCTCTCTGACCAAGCCACTGATCAGCTATTCTAACATGTGGTTCGGTGTCATTTCCTTTGCACCCCTGGCAGTGTCAACCTGGCTTTGCCAATGTTGGCACTGCCAGGTTGCCGAGGCACTGTCCAGCCATGTGCCTAATGGCCCAGGGGCTATACTCGCTTCCGAGTCCCCGACATGGTCAGCACAATTGGTTTCCATTTTTGGATTCATGTGATGTCACGCTGGCGGGGATTGGGGGGCATCTGATGTCCCCTGAAGCAATGGCATTAACCCGTGTAAGCATATTTTAATGAATTTAAATTTATGATAACCAGGTTCACGCCCTGGCTGGGTGCGAATCTGATTACGTCAGCATGGAGTGTCCAGATGCATCACATTCTGAGTTCTCGTCAGTGCAAGTTTTTGGCCTCTCGCGAGAGATAGCGGCCATTACAGGATTTGCGCCCGTGGTAAACGGGCCCAGAACAATCACAGCCACAATCAAGACATTTTTAAACATTGTTTTGTAAATCAAGTAATACTGTCACAAATACAGCTGAATCTTATTTGGATCAATATTTTCCACTGTTTCTGCTTGTTCATAGTTTGAAGGCTGGAAGATGGTAAAACAAACGCCAGCCTACTTAGAAAAAGTGCAAATCGTAGGAGTACACGGCGGGCGACCAACATCCGCAGGTGAAGAGGCAGATTAACGAGTGGGACAGGACCCATCAGACAGTCCTGCTTATTGAACTTCTCATAATGGCAAACATCATCACTGGTGCCAGCTAAATTCTATCATTTCCAGTGAGGGTAATCTGAGCTTGACAAGATGAATACTTGAACTACACTGCCAACTTTGAAATCATGAGGCTTCATATTATTCTAGGGTAATTCTTTTTTCCCTATTAGTAGCTAAATGCTGAATGAACACTTAAGCAAATGAATTCAAATGTAGCCAAACTGGAAATTTTGCCAAATCATAATTTCACTGCAGGATTTGACACATAATCTATGGCTTTTTGCCATAGTGTTAGATGTTCTGGTTTTCAGATGAGTTCCCAAATGCCTGATATAATAGATCTAAAAGCTCCTGTGGTACTTTCAGAAGAAGGGCAAAGAATCTCTTCACGTTTCCTGTCCAACAATCATCACTCAACTTGCTTATAACAGTTCAGCAGCTCGCATTTCTCATTGTTGTTTGAAAATCACATCCAGGATCGAACCATGTTCATTCTGAAATACTTCACTCCCTCTTGACACATTTATTTGTCTGGCCAAAAGGATGGTCTCTTTCCGAATGTTCACAATTAATGGGCTGGGCTGGTTTCCCAGAAGTTGGATGACATTGAAGAGGACTGTAAACTAATATCAGACAGAAATGTGTCAAGGGGCAGCACGGTAGCATTGTGGTTAGCACAATCGCTTCACAGCTCCAGGGCCCCAGGTTCGATTCCGGCTTGGGTCACTGTCTGTGCGGAGTCCGTGTGTGCGTGGGTTTCCTCCGGGTGCTCCGGTTTCCTCCCACAGTCCAAAGATGTGCAGGTTAGGTGGATTGGCCATGATATATCGCCCTTAGTGTCCAAAATTGCCCTTAGTGTTGGGTGGGGTTACTGGGTTATGGGGATAGGGTGGAGGTGTTAACCTTGGGTAGGGTGCTCTTTCCAGGAGCCGGTGCAGACTCGATGGGCCGAATGGCCTCCTTCTGCACTGTAAATTCTATGTAAAATATAATGCATTGTATTGTTATTGTCACATTTGTATCCAATAAACATTGTTGTCGTGTTTACAGGAGAAAATATACTTTTAAAATGTACTCAAAGGATACCGGTATTGCTGGAAAGGTGGGCATTTATTGTCCCTTCCTAGTTGCCCACCCTAGAAGGTTGTGATGGTCTTTCCATATGTTTTTTGTCCTCATCCTAGTTAGAGAAGGTATTAACCTCAGTGGGTTTCTACAGTACATCCTGTAGCTAGTACACATTGCAGCCATGTGGGTAGTGGCGGGGGTGGTGGGGGGCGGGGGGGGGGGGGGCGGGTGGCGTGGATGTTTAAGCTAATAATAATATTTATTATTGTCACAAGTAGGCTTATATTAACACTGCAATGAAGTTACTGTGAAAATCCTCTACTCGCCACACTCCGGCGCTTGTTCAGGTGCACTGAAGGAGAATTTAGAATGTCCAATTCACCTAACAAGCATGTCTTTCGGGACTTATGGGAGGAAATCAGAGCACCCAGGGGAAACCCACGCAGACACGGGGAGAACATGCAGACTCTGTACAGACGGTGACCCATGCCGGGAATCGCACCTGGGACCCTGGCGCTGTGAAGCAGCAGTGGTAAGCAATGTGCTAACTTGCTGCCCTAGTAGGTGAGGTGCCAATCAAGTGGGCGACTTAGTGCTGGATGAACTTGAGTTTCCTGATGTTGGTGAAGCTGTATTAGGCAGTGAAGAGTATCCCATCATAATTTGACTTCTGCCTCGAAGGTGATGGAGAGACTTTGAGGAGTTGCTCATCACAGAAGTTTCAGGCTCTGACCTGACCTTGTGGACACAAGCCCTTTGTGACTCATTCAGGTCAATGTTTGGTCGAAGTTGATCCATTGGATATTGATGATGGCAAATTTTGACAATGGTAATTCCATTGAATATTAAGGAAAGATTTTTTTTTTCTCTTTAGGAGTTAACTTGCCTGGCATGAATATTCGTCTCATGTTCTCCACCCAATACATGCCTGACCCACAGTGCCATTAATGTCTTGTCAATTACATGGTTAAGGTTATGAGCAATGTGTGATGGGTATTAAATGTCTTTGAGCACATGTAAACAGGAGGTAGCTGGGTTGAGTGAATGGAGAGCAATAAGACTGAATTTGCCAATAAACTTTCTCCATGAAGAAAACCTGTGTTTTGGTTTCGGCTTCACCAGCTTGGTTAACAAGTGCCATCTCCGTTATGGGTAGGGTAAGCAAGCATGTCCTAAATCCATCATATGGAATGGAGTTTGTACCCTGTGATGTTGGCATCAGTCTGATCCACACTGGCCATCCAGCCGTGGATAACCAAGAATTACTCCCACTCTAATCACCTGCCACTGGAATATGTTGGAAGGATTTATCATTTGATATCTGTTTGGCCACATTATGACTCACCTTCTTTGGCCAAAAAGTCCTGGAGTGGGACTTGAACATGGAACCTCTGGCTCAGAGGCAGGTGTCTGGTTTAGCACACTGGGCTAAATCACTGGTATTTAAAGCAGAGCAAGGCAGGCCAGCAGCACGTTTCAATTCCCGTACCAGCCTCCCCAAACAGGCGATTAGGGGCTTTTCACAGTAACTTCATTGAAGCCTACTCGTGACAATAAGCGATTTTCATTTCATTTTTCATTTTCATTTCATGGTTGTGTTGTAATTTACCAACTGACCACTAGGAGTCTCATTAGTATATAAGTGAATGTTAGAATCAGGTGACCTCAGACTGACTAGGGAGCTGGGGAGAGAAGTTGCTTGTGCATGATCATCTGTTGTTTTGTATACTTTTGACCCACAGTTAATGTTAATAAGTCGTTTAGTGCTTTAGCTACAAGTGTTCTTGTAATATAAATCAGACCATCCGACAAGAACATTACAGAAGGAATACTACCCACTGCACCACAAGACCTTGATGCATGAATGTCACTTGCCACTTATCAGATCAAACCTGTATGTAAATTGTCCACTTTTGGCTTATGTGGTGTGGACTGCTTCTGTTTCTGAAGAATTGCAAATGAAGCTAAATATTCTGTCATCAACAGCCTCACCTCTGACATTATGATGTAGGGACAATCATTAATGTAACAATTGAAAATAGTTGGGTCTAGAACACTGACCTGAGGATCTCCTGGGAGCAGCAATGTCCTGGTGCTGAGATGATTGATCGTCATAATCTCAACAATCTTCCTTTGCAGTTCATATCACTCTGGCCACTGGTCTTGAAGTACACCCGTTTCATTGAGGCTCTTTGGTGTCACACTCAGTAATAAAGCTAGTGCTACATAATTCTTCTGTTGATGATCCAAGATGCCTCAAAGAATCCCAGTTTTGAGCTTTTAGATTGGTTCCCAATCCATACTATTCAGCATGGTAAGAGTGCCACACAACATAATGGATTCTGTCTTCAGTGTGAAGTTGGAACTGTTCTAAATTAAGTCTGTTTATGGTCACTCCTACCAATACAGTCATTGACAGACACATCTGTGGCAAGTAGATTGGTGACAATGAGGTCAGAAAGGTTCATTCCTTATGGTGGTTCACTCACCATCCGCTACAAGACTAGTCAAAGAATTATGTCCCTCAGGCAGGACTCAGCATGTTCAGTCAGGAGCAATACCATAAAGCTACTTTTGGTGACAGGCATCACCTTGTACTACCCATCAGGTATGCAGTACCCTTGCTAACCATAGTGCATCTTCCAGGGTGTAGGCAACATTGATGCATCCACTTAGGTTTCATTGGGCAGAACCTTACCAGAAATTGGCAGAAAACTGGCATGTAATTCTCCAGTTGCACAGACCAGTTTTCTCAAGGAGTCTTGAGCCTCTTTGCCAAAAATAAATGAGTGGATGTGGTTTACGCCATCACTCTGTCAGGGCAGGAACCGGCTCTAAAGAGATTGGGGTGCCAACTTAAAGGACACTCCAATCAGTGCTGTAGCCTGGCCACCCCCAGCCCATTACAGAGCTTTCCTCACCCCAACATTCATCGGCAGCATTCACATCGCTCCCAGCCTGACATTCATCGCCGGCGGCCGCTCTCTGTGTCCACTCCTCCCCTCCTGCCCACCACACATCCATTGCACCCCACCCAAGGGGCTCCTACTAGGATCCGCCCCGGTGCTGCTCCAGCACAGGTTGGCACCATCGGCCTGCCAGTGTCAAGCAGACATGCCAACCAGTGCTAGGGGGCAATGCCAGGGCACTGTGCAGGCAGGTTTTATCTCTATACTCTCTTACAGGATCCCGCGACTGCCTCATGCCTGGCCCAACCTGTTGTAAACGTCACCGACGAGGTATAAATATTTAGTGAGGAGGGATCATTTGGTGGAGGCGCCGCTAATTATTATTTTTAATGAATTCAAATTTATTAATATGAGGTTCACACCCTTTGTGTACGTGAATGGCGTGACATTGCCAGTGAGGGATAGGGAAATTCAGGAAACGTAATCACTCTGACGAGTTTCCCGATTCTCACTATATTTTTCACCCGTGCCGCCAATCCCGTGGGCGGTGAGTGCGGCCTCAAGATCGTGCCCATTTATTCGAAGATGAGATTTCAGAGGGGTTCAGGGTCAGTCTTGAGGACACCTGCGGGCACTTCCGCCTCACTGTACATCATTATGGCCTCAACCCAATGGGCCAGCCCTACAAGTGGGATGGAAAATACCCAGAGAAGCTGGCTGACAGATGTGATTCTGTGAGTACGACAATGTAAGATCGTTGCTTCACTAATCTCTCGGACAGCTTTCCCAAGTTTACTACCAGCCTTCAGTTGCACCAATGAGCAGGACTTAGCGTGGTTGATTAACTGGTCATGTGGATTTGATACCTAACTTGCAGTCAAGTGGCGGATCCCATTTAATTCCTTACTCTTTGTAGCAGTTTGGGACAACTGGATGGCTTGCTAGGTCAATTCAGAAAGCGATTAGGAGTCAACAAGCTTGTCATGGAGCTGGAATCATAAAAGAAAATGAAAATGATATGAAAATCGCTTATTGTCACGAGTAGGCTTCAATGAAGTCACTGTGAAAAGCCCCTAGTCGCCACATTCTGGCGCCTGTCCGGGGAGGCTGGTACGGGTAAAGTTTCCTCCCTTAAAGGACATGAATGAACCAGTTAAGTTTTGCAAACAATCCAGCAGCTTCAAATGAAAGTATTTTGTCTATTGATCAGTGTGTTTCGTAATTATCAAACAGGCAAAATCTGACAGAAAGATGTGACAGGTTTGGGTATGAACCAATTTGGATTGATCCATTCATTTAATTTAATAACTGAAGCATCAATTCTGTTCGTTAAAATAGTGTAATTTCTGCTCCTCCAGCTTACAAAACCGGTCAAGGCACAGGTTTCAGCTCTGCACATGGCAAAGGACTGCAGGGCAATGACAGTGAAGGGATATTCATCAATGGTAATTGTTTATTCTAGATTTGCAAGTCAAAAGAAAACTAATATGAAAATGTGACTGATAATTTGATGTGACACTACTGAGGACATTTAGTATTCATTTGAATAGCACACATTATATTATAACGATGAGAGAGATTGGACAAAATGATTTGGGTCCTGCACTCATCAGCTTAGAGAAGGAGGCCATGTGGCTCATTGAGTCTGCACTGACCCTCCGAAAAACAACCCCCACCGAGGCCCAATCCCCCATCCTATCCCGATAACCTCACCTCGGGGCAATTTAGCATGGCCAATCCGCCTAACCTGCACATCTTTAGACTGTGGGAGGAAACCGGAGCATCCGGAGGAAACCCACGCAGCCAAGGGAAAAATGTGAAAATTGCACACAGACAGCCACCAGAGGTCAGAATCAAACCGGAGTCTCTGGCGCTGTGAGTCAGAAGTGCTAACCACTGTGCCACTGTGCCGCCCTGCAGGGCAAAGGGTAAAAACAAGGAGTGTGGCTAATTAGCTCTTTCAAAGATCTGACACAGGCCTATGGGCTGAATGTATTGGTGTATGATTCCAGGATTTTATACCATGTTTTGATCCCAATTTCAGAATAACCATATGTACAATTTAGTGCTGTCAATTCAAAAACTACCAAACTGAAATAATCTAGTGAATCAAATAGATACATGTTGGAAACACTTAACATTTAAACAGAAGCTATAAATCATGCATTAATATTTTTACTGGATGCCCCAGTAAGTGAATAAATGTGTGTGGAAAACATGCGATCTGTGATCAGGCTCAGATTGCGTTGTGCAGCAACTTATTAACACTCAGCACCAGCCTTGTCTCCATTACCTGACGACAGTCATGTGCGGAAAACAAGCAATTTACAACATGAGGTCGATAAGCCTTCTCCCCCTATGGATTTACAGCTTTTGTCGAAAACTGAATCCAAATGTTTCTGTGGGATTCCAAACTGCATAATAAAATATCTCACGTTACATCAGGTTTCAGTTTACTAGCTGTGAAATCCCAATTTAGGTTCAGTTACTGACACAAAGGGAAAATCAAAAAAACGTTTTTTTTATCTGTCCATCCAGTCCTCTGCAACATAAAAGTCTTAAATTAATTTGTGCCTCAACTTTCCTGTGTTAACAGGTGCACTGTTTCCCTAGTAGGGCATCCCAACAAAGAAGTTACCAGATAACTTGAGGTGAGGGGGGGAACTAAAAGGTCACATTAGAATGCAATTTTCAATCAAAATAGCAGAGCTACCAATTATTTATGCACAAATGCTCCAGTAATTTCAGACAAGGAGAAAATGTGAGGTTATAAATGTGAAAACCCATTCGCTTCATGAAAACTGTTTTTTGTTTTCAGCCTCACTATTGTTGAACAGAAAGGAACCAACGTCACCACAGAAAGTTAAGACTTGGCCATTCAAGTGCAAATGCACCTTTAATGCTGTGATAAATGGTAAATATTGCCCATCAATATCTGTGAACTATGACAGATGAGGAGACTCCTTTTTCCAGGTTTCAATTGCCGCTGAAGATTTTTAAAACTTAAATTTTAAATTGCCTTTAACTTTTTCTTGTCATCTCTTTTTCACTCTTTCTCCCTTGATCCAAGCTATTTTAAATTTACTTTATTTCTCCTTCCGTATCTGATTTGGCATTGAATTCACCCAAACAAGGCCAGGAATTTTCAGCTCCATCAGTGGAGGGCATCATCGTAAGATTTGGAGATTGGTCCGGAAAATCCTGGCTGAAAGGTAAATTATTATACAGGGCAGACAGCTTGCACCCCCAGAAGCAAATTGGCATGGAGTTGACCTACTCCACACCAGCCAACCCTGCAGCCATAACGTACTGTGGGCGGTCTAATCAGGGGCAAAGTGGGATTTTGCCCCTCACTGGGAACTGCTGAACAATAGCTCATTAGTGAGTGCTGCTGCGACTGGAGCGAGTAAAAAGGCGGCCCAAGAATCCTGGAGAGACCAAGTCTGAGATCTTGGGCATGGGGGTTTGGGCAGGTTAGTGAAGGAGACAGGGGTTGGGGATGGGGTTTAAAGCAGCAGGCAGGTGGGAAAAAGGAGGCTTGTTTGTGTCAACAGCCTATTATTATCACAGTAGGGGACATGTAAATTCACAGTTCGATTGACAGTTCCAAGTGGTCAAAAGAGATGAGCAGTCTTTGATGTGGTGTTAAGAATACAAATATTTGTTTTTATTCGGGACTAAGTGCTTGAAGGAAATGTTTATTTTTATAGGCAATAAAGTGCTTGAAGGGGTTTAAATGCATTGAATAGGTTTTTATCTATTGCGGTGTTTTTTATAGTTAAGTCTGTAATAGATACGTAGAACTTTATTTTATTTAATCTCAGCATGATCCCTGAAGTCTGTCCATTATGGATACTGGGTGAGTTGGCATAGAGAGTGTAAGGGTAAAGGATTGTATATGTGGGTAGCACAGGTCAACATGAATTGGCGCTAATTTGGACCATGGAAAGTAATTAGTGGGCCATAGGTTGGCATGGCCCATATGGGTTATGTGGGTGTCATGAAGTGGCGTGAGTTGGCATGGGGAATATGTGGAGCTTGTGGTAATGTGAGGGATGAGGGCCAGGTGGCTGTTTTGTATTTTATTATTTTTGTTACAACTGTTACAAAATCCCAGCACACTGAGGCATGCCTTTTAAACAGCCCACCAACACATGGCAGACCTGTGGCCTTGCTTCTCAGGGTGGTAATAGTGGATATTGGGCAAGTTGGTATGTGTTGCTCGGTGGCAGGGCATGAGCTGGCATGAGTTGGCATTAAGTTGGCACGGAGGGTATGAGGGATGGTGGGGTGATAGGTTATGAAGGGTGAATGAGGGCAGCACGGTGGCGCAGTGGGTTAGCCCTGCTGCCTCACGGCGCCGAGGTCCCCTGTTCGATCTCGGCTCTGGGTCACTGTCTGTGTGGAGTTTGCACATTCCCCCCCCCCCCCCGAATGCATGGATTTCTCCCCCACAACCCAAAGATGTGCAGGCTAGGTGGATTGGCCATGCTAAATTCCTCTTAATTGGAAAAAATGAATTGGATACTCTCAATCTATTTTTTTTTTAAATGAGGGGTGAAGGCTAGAGAGGCTAAAATTTAACAAAACAACTGGAACCAAGTGCTAGAGAACTAAGCCAAACCTTTTAAACAGCTGACCTTGCACTCGGACCTGTGGGGCCTCCCATCTGCTTCCAGGGCTGGTGGGCCCACTCTACCCCACACTCTCATCCCTCCCCTCCGACAGCAATGTCACATCAGTGTGCTGGAACTCTGGAAGGGCCGTCAAGAAATCAGATAAACTTACTCTGAGCCTGCTTCCTCCATGGATTGAAGGAGCAGCAACAAAATTCTTATATATTGAAAGGCACTTTGGATATTGAGAATTTCACTTGGAATTTATTCTTTCCCAATTAAACCTGCGTTCCAATTGCTCTTCGGTTGGTGATGAAATACTTAACCACATGGCAAACACAACAGGTGCATCACCTCTGCACAAACAGAATGCCATTGGTGCTGCTTCAGGCACAGCCCCTCCCTACCTCCTCCCTCGCATTGCATGACAAACCTAACAACGCACATCAATGAGCAACTTGACATACACCAACAATGAATAGAATTCAGCCCACACAGTGCAACCGTACACCTTTATCTCTGTGGGAAGTATAGGGAAGAGGAGGATAAGCATGATGGAACCTGTTTATCAGAAGGAAGAAAATGGGAGCAAATGGATTTTGGCACAGAGTCTGCTAAAATAGAATTAGGTCCCGTTTTAGTATTTATATACATGTGTGCAATTTTAATCGAATCCTAGCAGCCAAAAAACTGACAGTATCAGGGAGTACATTAGTTGCACACCCCGCCTGATTTTATTCTCACTTGTGGTCAACGGAGAGTAATGTTGGGTGGGGTGCAAAAACTGGCGTTCCACCCAATCTGGTTTCACACCCAGTTGGTTAGGTTAGAATTAATCCATCTCCACACAGCACTGCTTGCTTGGTGCTGAAATGTAGAGAAAAAAACACCGAGGCTCCTTCAGTTTTCTGCGGGAAATAGTTAAAAACATATAATAAAAGATAACAGCAAACAAAACAAAGCACTAAATTGAAATATTGTGGTGCTTCCTCCAATGCTTCTGACCAATGGACTAATCATCCATTCCGAGCAGGAGGTCATCCAATTCAATACCCAGTCGGTGTGGAGGTAGTTGATCTCAACTGCAACTGACTTGTGAGTGCTAGATATGGCAGTGAATTATCGAGGTGGTGGGAGTCAGGATTCCTGATTTTGATCTAATGAATCCAAGAGGAAAGTGTAAGTGCATGGGCATAAAATGAGGACAGCAGGAAATATGGCTTAGATGCTGCATGCGGTTGAATAGCCTAATACCTTCTATACACAATACACAAAAGATGGGCATAGAGTTGATTAGGAGCCAACGCCTTCATGATACGAAGGTAGAAAATTGGAGCAAGAATGTTAATGATATAAGCAGAACCTCAAATGAAGTAGTTCCAACGTGTCAGTGGAAACATGCCAAGGAAAGTATTAAACTCTTCCCTCTTTTTTTAAAAAAAAAGTTTTGCTGTGTTCAGATAAACAGGACAATACAGGGAAAATGTGTCATTTTGCCACGTGAGGAGGAGTTAAAATGATTCCCCCTGGTTTACCAGTTCAAGTTTGACTGCACCAGGGTTTTCTCTGAATTAGTAACGATAAAGGTATTTAATCCCTGTCTGTGCTGAACCATTGATGAGCTTATTGCAAAGAAACTAGTCTGGCAGCTTTTCTTGAGTTTAAGCAAAAAGAGGTCAGTTTTTATTGAATTAACTTGGCATGTAGAATTAAGTTATCACTGGTGCTGCACAGCACCAGGGACCTGGGTTCGATTCTCAGTTTGGGTCACTGTCTTTGTGGAGTCTGCACATTTTCCCTGTGTCTGCGTGGGTTTCCTCTGGGTGCTCGGGTCTTCTCTCACAAGTCCCGAAAGATGGGCTTTTTAGGTGAATTGGACATTCTGACTTCTCCCTCAATGTATCCGAACAGGTGCCGTAGTGTGGCGACTGGGGGATTGCTTGTGATGCTAATAAAGATTATTAGAAAAACCCACCCAGGTAAAGATATGGAAGATATTTTAAAAGACACAGCCTTCACAACACATACATATGGAGGCATGCAAAATTACAAGCTGTACAGTAGGTAATTGCTTTCTTAGCCAAATTAAAATTCAACATTAGATGGTTAAAAAAAGACAGAATTAATTGTTTATGTCCTTTACGGGTATCTTTGGCTGCGGCAGATTTTTCTCAACAGCAGTCTTGAGATTGTAGAGCTGGATTCCATGTAAAACTGCAATTTATTTTATAAAATATAATCAATCTTTTCCAGAAGCTGATGAACTGCTGCAGTTCCTTTGGATGGAAATTCTTTATCTCTGTGCTGGATTTTAAATTGAGTAGTGATAGGGTTCTGCGTTAGGGTGGGAAGGGGAGGAAGCTCACTGCTGCTTCATTGGCAGCTTTTCTAGACTACTCTTTTAGCAGCTTGCTTGCTGTATTAGAAAGCATTCAGAAAATAGTTACTCCAGTCACACGACCCCCCACCCCCCAATGATTTCAGAAGGTATTTGCTTGGGAGATGTCAGAAAAGACTGTTGCCATTGCCCTGTGGCCGATAATGTTCCAGCCATTAGTTTAAGAATGATATATTATCTCATCTTGACGAGATCGGAAGAACACCTTTTGATATAGCTACTGCCCTGGTAGACTTTATGTCTCTGCTCAAGTGGAAGCTTTATAGAAGTACAGATGCGAGGCCCAGTACAATTTAAGTAAATCTTTTGAAGTAGTTTTTAACATCAGCAAATGTGAAATTCAGTTACAAGGATGTCATGGGATGTCTGAATTGTAATTCACACTGGAACTTTCCAGCAACTGGTCAATTTGCAGTAACAGGCGTGAGGCATCTTGTGGCAACCATCGTGAGTTAATGCCTGACCTTTCTTTTTAAAAGTCCTTTTTAAACAGTTCGCTATATTTTTGATCATCCAATGAAATAAAAGGTTAATACCATTCATGCATAAATCACCATCATGACAACATGTAAAAGGAAATTCCAAATACTGATGGTTTACGAAAGAGAAATCATGCTTGACAAATCTACTAGAATTCTTTGAAAATGTAACTAGTAGTTGACCAGTGAGAACCGGCGGATGTGGTTTATTTAGACCTTCAGAAGGCTTTTGACAAGGGCTCACATAGCAGATTACTATGTAAGTTTAAAGCACATAGGATTGCGGGCATGTCTTGGGATGGATAGAAAGCTTGTTAGCAGGCAGGAAGCAAAAAGGTTTGGCAGGCAGTAACTAGTGGGGTACAGCAGGGATCTGTGTTAGGACCCCAACTGTTCACATCATATATTAATGATTTGGACAAGGGAACTAAATGTATCTCCGAATTTGCAGATGATACACGGTTGGGTGGGAGGGTGAGCTGTGAGGAGGATGTAGGGATGCTTCAGTGGGATGTGGACAGGCAAAGTGAGTGGGCATATGCATGGCAGGTGCAGTATAATGTTGATAAATGTGAGGTTATCAGCTTTGCTTGCAATAGGAAGGCAGATTATTATTTTAATGGGTGTAAATTGAGAGAGGTGGATACTCAGTGAGATCTTGTTGTCTTCATGCAGCAGTCGCTGAAAGCAAGTACGCAGGTACAGCATGCAGTAAAGAAGGCAAATGGTATGTTGGCCTTCATAGCGAGAGGATTTAAATATAGGAATAGGGATGTTTCACTGCAATTGTATAGGGTATTGGTAAGGCCACACCCGGAGTGTTGTGTGCAGCTTTGGTGTCCTTATCTGAGGAAGAATGTTCTTTCTATGGAGAGAGTGCAGCAAAGCTTTACCAAGCTGATTCCTAGGACTGTCACATGAGGAGAGACTAACTCAATTAGGATTATACACATTGGAACTTAAAACAGTGACAGGGGATCTCATAGAAACTTTTAAAATTCTAACAAGATTAGACAGGGTAGATTCAGAAAGAATGTTCCCAATGGTGGAGGTGTCCAGAACCAGGGGTCATAGTTTGAGGATAAAGGGTGAACCTTTTAGGACTGAGGTGTGGAGACATTTTTTCGCCAAGGGAGTGGTGAACCTATGGAATTCATTACCATAGAAAGTAGTTGAGGCAGAAACGTTATGTAATTTCAAGACAGAATTAGATATAGCTCTTGGGGCTAAAGGAATCAAGGGATCTGGGTGGGGCGTGGGGGGGGGGGGGGGGGGGGGATGGTGTTGGGGGAGGTGGGGTCGTAGTATTGAACTTGATGATCAGCCATGATCATAATGAATGGCAGAGCAGGCTCGAAGTCGGCTTTGGGATTCAATGTTCCATTTACCCCCAGTCCAAATCATTCTGAATGAATGTGGAAGAATTCCATTTCTTTAAGGATTAATCCATTAATGGAGTAGATCCAAGATTAGCTACACTGCACAACCTTGGGAACCTAGAATGAAGCTGACTGAATTGATTAGATCAAGGTTTCTTTACAACCTCAGCTCACTTTGTTTCTTTTGTAGGGGCTTATATGTTTGTGGTGGGATTTCAATCATTACCCTATACTTAACCCCGTAACAAAACCACTATGCTACTGAACCTAGTGAAATTTTGTGCAATGGTTATGATATCAAAGTGGATGCTCGGCAATGGAAAGGAAAAGCAGGGCAGTCAATTTATCATGTGCGATCACAGTTAAATCGTCCCCAGTAACTTTAAGAGAGGTGAGGACAAAATGGGAAATTAATTCATTTGGAGCTTGAGAATAATTCTTCAGCGGAACATGGCTCCATGCTGAATGGCTAAATAAGGGGAGCAGAAGATGGGAATTACCTGGAAGCACCGATAAGAGGGAATATCCCAAACTAGCCCCGAATCCCTTGAAACATTTTGTCAGTCAGGGCAACAGTCAGAATTTGGCTGCATCAGTCTTTTTGAGAATCTCACCCGTGCTTGTCTTTCTGAAAATATTGGCTTTATTTCAGCATCACAAGTTCTGAAAACCAGTTGGTCCATCGAAAAGTCAGGTGACGGGGATGGAATTTCATGAAGCTGCCAACAATTTACACTGCGATTGCACTCCAGCTACCAGTGTCAGTAAAATGTGAGGGAAGACTCAAGTTATACTGCTGGTTGCACTGCACAGTCAGTTCAGCAAGGGAAAAGAGCTTCGTGCCTCTAAGCTTGGATATAATCACAGATCGCAGCTCCTCAGGAATCTTAAGAAAGGACAGGTGAGAGCATGATAAACAGCTTTCAGGGTGTCTAAATGCACATTCTGAGCACTTTTAAATGTAGCTTTGCAGTGGGTTGGAGGTATAATACATCCATCATGTGGCACTGCAGTGGAGCTTGCTTCAGTTAACTCAGGTCACAGACCTGCCAATTTCAACAGGGTGCTCATCCAAAATCACTCAATGCAAAAAAAATGACAGCATAACTGGAGACTAAAATATAAGCTCCATACTACTGTGTTCCATGCAGTAGATGTCTAAGATTCACTGTGTACCAGGTCAGTGAGCAGGAGAGTGTTTCAATTAGGTTGAATCAGTTGTGGGAAAGCACAGTGCAAAACTGACAGCTGTTTCGACATCATCACAATGGGGGGAGACGGATGATGGTGAGACGGTGGTTATACACGAATAGAGTGCAAGTCGAAGGCAAAGTGAATGAGTAAGACAGTAGCAACGAAGGTAACTTATTCAAGCTGATGGGGAAGGGAATGTCCAGGCAGTGAGATAGTTCAAAGAAAACACTGCATGGAAAGGTGCAGCTGTGGCTACCATACAGGGAAAACAATGGAAAGAAAAAAAATGCAGTGTTGCTCTTTATGGTATGATGTTATATCCCAACAGCATCGCCAATACTGTGGGTATTTCTATTTATCTTGATGAACCACAAGCCTTCCCTTATATCGATCAAATGACCACACAACCAGTTAGTTAGTTCAAAAGATGGTTTATTTACATACACAAGGGTTACTTCGACATGCAAACACATTATCTACTATGAGTTAAACTACACCTATCAACTACAATAACCTATACTTAACTTCAGGGCGACCGGCACTGTGCAAATGGATAAGACCTTTATTTTGATTTCACTTGGCTGGTTCGAAGAAAGTGGCTCTGTCTCTGCTGGGCTCATCCGTCAAGTAGCGATCATTTGTGTTGAACTTGGCTGGCTGTTCTTGCTACAGTTGGCTGGCACAGGCAGGATTCAAAGGAGGCTGGCACAAGCCGGAACCAAAAGAGACAGAACACATGGCTGTGTCCTCTTTTATCCCTCTAGGATTTTGCACTCTTTGGGGCGGTCCTTAACCTTGGACCCAATAGTTCGGCTGGGCTCTGATTACTATCTTCGATTTCGGCCAATAAAGGGGCGGGTGCCTTGGTAGCTGGGTGGGTCCTTAGTGGTCATTGACCTTGGCAGTTGGACTCTCTGAGTAAAGGGACTGGCGCCGATCAGTCTGTGGCTGTATCGGTTTCTTGATTGGAGTCCTATTGTCCTGGGAAACAGGCCATTAAGAATGCAAACGGAGCTGCAACACAGGTCTAGCTACCTGCGTTTCAGATACATATAAGCTCTGTATCTGTCTGAGTCCTGGGTTGGCCATAACTCCATGGTCCTTTGCAGGTGGCCATCTTAGATGGCTACAGCAGAAACACAAAAAAACTGGTTGACTGGCACGCAGTGGTCTAACCTTTCAAGATTGGATGCTATACTATGTTATGGCGATCTAACTATCTATTTTTTCTCTGTAGATGTGGTTTGGCAGACATTCGCCTTTAAGTTTATCAAAAGGTTGAATATATTGCCATCTACTGGCCAATCCTTTGACTATCCTGAGGAACAAGTCTTGGCCAATACAAATATAATAATTTAAAAATGAGCAGAAACGGGCTAATGATGCGAGTGTGACTGGCCCATACATGCCATCATTTTTGTGTATTCACAATCATGCCAATTGAATTAGCACTTGTTGTTTTTTCTGTAAATAACTCAATGATGTTTCCCTCATAAATATGTTGCTGAAAAAGGGACATGTCGAAGCTTTCCATTTTGCACTCATCAGGACACTTTGCAAGAATATCAATATGAGAGGAAAAAGCAAAGCGCCCTGACGAGTGCAAGAGAAAAAGCTTCAGCATGTCGCAATTTCACCAATACTCTTAAGTTCTGTACTACCAAATGACTATTTGAATATATTGTTTGATGGATAACAAACATTTTTTTTAATTCAAAGTGTTTGGTGTTTTCTTTGCTCTTGTGCTTGCTGATGCTTTTCACTACTTTGCATTTCTCCATTTGCTTTTCCTTTAACTCACCCCCCACCCACCCCCCATCTTCTTTCTTTGGCTGTTCAATTTTTCAA
Source organism: Scyliorhinus canicula (assembly GCF_902713615.1). Lineage (NCBI taxonomy): Eukaryota > Metazoa > Chordata > Chondrichthyes > Carcharhiniformes > Scyliorhinidae > Scyliorhinus > Scyliorhinus canicula. The sequence continues at coordinate 28,694,329 of NC_052164.1, forward strand.
CTTTTGGAATCAGAGGCCAGGATTACAACAGTGTGCTTCACAGAAATAATCCTGTGGCTTTGGAAAATCCTGGGGTCATGAAATGTGCAACATAAATGCGAGTCTTTTTTTTTCCTTTGTGTAAGCCAGGATGGTGGGAGTAATGAAGGGGCTTCCTTCCTGTATTTGTGCCCTCCCTTCCCTTTGAAATATTATTTTTTTTTAAAAAACCTCTCTATACTTTCTTGTTCTTCGAGTGAAGTATTTTTGTGCTGATCGTTTTTTGCTCTCTTTGGGTGTCTGCTTTGTTCCCCGTTTAAACAAGGTTTGTAATTTGTTTACTCCTGAAGGACAAATGGAGGAAACCATCCTCGATTTCTGTGCATAAAGTCAAGCATTTCCATTCATCAAAATAAACAGTTCCCTGAGTGAATAAAGGTCCCTAACAAGACAGCTTTGTGTGACCCTTTTCTTTCTAATGCATTTTGATCGGTACCGAACTACAGAATGGTAGATTGTTGCTGCGATTTGCTGTGTGATTGCTCCTGCTGTTTTTCCACTCGGACTTTTCTGTGGTATCCCTATGGCTCATGATCTCCTGTGGCTGATGCAATCATGAAAATGATCTGTCAGAACAAACAGCCATAAGCTTGTGGGGTAAATCGCTTTTACATTGAATGCTCAACACACTGGGAGGAAGAAGAGATGCGGAAAAGGATCAAAATCAGACAGGGAGATGTCGGAAACAGGGAAGACAAGAGGCATGGGGACAGGATCGGAAAACTGAATATTCAGTCCAAGTTCAGAGTAATCAGTGTCAAAGGCTGACTGGCCACGAGGGGAAACTATGAGATTACCTCAGTGGCCTTGTCAATTGCCTATCGCGTTATATTATCAGTGCTCTATTCCTCCCCATTTTCCATTAGAATCACACAATTGATCAGCAAGCCAGCTTGCACCTGTTTGGCAAAATACAGGAAATCAAACTGGACACATGCTTTCATATGGGAATTTTTAAAAAAAAATCATTTTTACGGGCTTCGCTGGCTAGGACATCCCTAATTGCCCTTGAGAAGGTGGTGGTGAGTTGTCTTTTTGGACTGCTCCCTGACGTGTAGCTACACCCACTGTGCTGCTGGGGGGAGCGAGCGTGGGAAGGGATGGTGGCAGGTGTTCCAGGATTTTGACCCAGTGACAGTGAAGGATCAGTCATATATTTCCAAGTCAGGATGGTGGCTGACTTGGAGGAGAATTTCCAGGTGTGGTGTTCCCATGTATCTGCTGCCCTTGTCCTTTTCGAAGGTAGTGGTCCTGTGCTTGGAAGGTGCTGCCTAAGGAGCCTCGATGAGTTCCTGCAATACATTTTGTAAATGGTACACATGGCTGCTACTGGACGTCAGGAGTGGAAGGAGTGACTGTTTGTGGAATGGATGCCAGTCCAGCCGGCTGCTTTGTCCTGGATGGTGTCAAGCTTCGAGTGTTATTGGAGCTGCAGCCATCCAGGCAAGTGGGGAGCATTCCATCACACTCCAGGCATACTGCTGCTCCTTGCATGCCCACCTGCATTCTTCTTTGAACAAGGTTTGATCCACTGGCTTGGTGGGAATGGTAGAGTAGATGATTTGCTGGGCCATGAGGTTACAGATTATGGCTAAGTACAATTCTGCTGTCACTGATGGCCCACAGCACCTCATGGTCTGACCAGAGCCCAGTCTTGGATCTGCTGGATCAGTTCTGATTCTAGCCCATTTAGCATGTAGGGCTAGATACACAACACCATGAAGGGTATCCTCAATGTGAAGATAAGTCTTTGTCACCACAAGGACTGTGCGGTGGTCACTCCTACCAATACTGCCATGGACAGCATCATGGTATCACAGTGGGCGTCACATTGACACAATTGTTAGCACTCACAGTGCCAAGTACCTGGGTCCAATTCCTCCAATTCCAGCCTTCGGTGACTGTCGGTGTGGAGTTTGTGTGTTCGCCTCGTATCTGTGTGGGTTTCCTCCAGGTGCTCTGGTTTCCTCTCACAGTCAAAAAATGTGTAGGTTAGGTGGGGTAATGAGGTAGGTTGGGGCAAGTGGGCCAGGGTGAGGTGCTCTTTTAGTGGGTTGGTGCAGATTCAATGGGCCGAATGGCCTCCTTATGTGCTGTAGGGATTCTATAAATATACCTGGAGCAGGCAGGTTTCTGAGAACAAGAATGCTTTTCCCTCTTGTTGGTTCCCTCACCACCTGTTGCAGGCCTATTCTAGCAGCTATGTCCTTGAGGACTTGGCCAGCTCAGTCAGTTATGTTGCTACAGGACCACTCTTGGTGATGGATATTGAAATCTCCCACCCAGAATACATTCTGTGCCCTTGCCACCCCCAGTGCTTCTCCAAGTGGTGTTCAACATGCAGAAGTACTGATTCATCTGACAGTGGATGGTATGTGGTAATCAGTAGGAGGTTTCCTTGCCCATGTTTGACCCGAAGCCATGCGATTTCATGGGGTCAAGATTCAATGCAGAGAAGTCCCTCCTGACTGTATTCCACTGTGTCACTTCTGGGTCTGTCTGTCAATGGGATAGAAAATACCCTGGTATGGTGACTGTGGTGTCTGAGACGTTATAAGACCATAAGACTTAGGAGCAGAATTAGGCCACTTGGCCCATCGAGTCTGCTCCGCCATTCAATCATGGCTAATATTTTCTCATCCCCATTCTCCTGCCTTCTCCCCATAACCACTGATCCCCTTATTAATCAAGAACCTATCTACCTCTGTCTTAAAGATACTCTAGTGATTTGGCCTCCACAGCCTTCTGCGGCAAAGAGTTCCACGTATTCACCACCCTCTGACTGAAGAAATTCCTCCTCATCTCTGTTTTAAAGCATCGTCCCTTTAGTCTGAGATTGTGTCCTCTGGTTCCAATTTTTCCTACAAGTGGAAACATCGTCTCCTCATCCTCTCTATCCAGGCCTCACAGTATCCTGTAAGTTTCAATAAGATCCCCCTCATCCTTCTAAACTCCGAGTACAGACCCAGAGTCCTCAACCATTCCTCATATGACAAGTTCGTCATTCCAGGGATCATTCTTGTGAACCTCCTCTGGACTCTCTCCAAGACCAGCACATCCTTCTTTAGAAACAGGCCCAAAACTGCTCACAATACTCCAAATAGGGTTTGACCAGAGCTTTATACAGCCTCAGAAGTACATACCTGGTCTTGTATTCCAGCCCTTGACATGAATACTAACATTACATTTGCCTTCTTAACTGGCGACTGAACCTGCACGTTAACCTTAAGAGAATTGTGAACAAGGACGCCCAAGTCCCTTTGTGCTTCTGATTTTGTAAGCATTTCCCCATTTAGAAAATAGTCTATGCCTAAATTCCTCCTTCCAAAGTGCATAACCTCACACTTTTTCACATTTTATTTCATTTGCCACTTCATTGCCCACTCTCCCAGCTTGTCCAAATCCTCCTGGAGCCCCCTTGCATCCTCAGTACTACCTGTCCTGCTACAGATCTTTTTACCATCAGCAAACTTAGCAACAATGCCTTCAGTTCCTTCTTCCAGATCATTAATGCATATTGTCAAAAGTTGTGGTCCCCTGAGGCACACCACTAGTCAGAGGTTGCCATCCTGAAAAAAAGAGGAAGGTATGATTCTGTCAGTATGATTATGTCAGGCTGCTTGATTAGTGTTGAGATAGTTTTCCTAATGTTGCTACAAGCCCGCAGATGTTAGTCAGGAGGACTTTGTAGGGTCGACAGGGCTGCGTTTGCCATTGTTGTTTCCAGTGCCGATGTCGATGCTGGGTAGGCAGTCCATCCGGTTTCTTTCGTTTTCAACTTTGTCGTTGGTTTTGACACAACTGAGTGGCTCACTAGGACATTTCAGAGGGCATTTAAGTGTCAACCCCATTGCCGTGGATCTGGAGTCACATGTATGCCAGACCAGGTGAGGACTGCAGATTTCCTTCCCAGAGAAGTGGGAATAAATTAACTAAAATAAAAAGGACATTAGTAAAGCAGTTGGATCTTGTTATGACAATGGTTTCACAGTCATCATTAGACTTTTAATTCCTGGTGTTTATTGGATTCAATTTCCACTATCTACTGTGGTGGGATTCAAAGAGTATTACCCCGGGTCTCTGGATCACCAGTCCAGTGACAACACCACTATGCCACCACCTCCCCCATTGTCATTAACTTTTTTTCTTGGAGGGACCCCCATCTGATGGGCAACAGGAAGTTCCCAGATGCTGGCCTTCCATGTTGTTCAACAATCCCAAGAAGTGTGAATAAACCAACTAAAATGGAAATACTGTAAATGGAGTCCAATCTTCCCTGAACTGCAAGTTTAATTTATCGCAAAAAGATGACTAACATGAGAAGGTTGCTGCATCATTCTGCCCAGAAATTCTGGCAGAACATTAGGAAAAAAACATAATTAGAGGCCAGAGGTTAAACCAAACTTCCAGATATGTTAATCTCGTTTGTCCTGGTAAAAATAGTGGGGACACTTTAAGGGTTGTTGATAGGTTAGAAAAGAATATGCCAAAGTGAGAATGCACGCAGTCACTGAACAGATAATTGTTTTGTGATAAAAAAGTAACTGCAACCCTCTCTTCTTTTTGTCACACTCTTCATTAAAGAACATGTTGCACAAGAGTAGCTTATGTACTTTGGGTCAAATTCACTGATTCTGCAGCTTCTTGTGTTGTTACCAGTTCAATGCTTGTAAATATCAGGAAACACAAGGCCTGATTTGTTGACATAACAACCACGGGCACCAGTCCAATACAACAACTGTACAAGCCTGATTGGCATGTTCTACCTATGTTGGTTTTAACTCTCATTGTTTCCTTTATTTACATTTGTTTTTGTTGCCTGGAGTTTGCCTCGAATAATAAATATGGATGAAACTAGCAAAATAGTGGTCAGTAGGGTTCTTTCTTTTGAAATCTTAATAGCTCAGTAACTGAGTGTTCATACAATGTATAGAAAATGTCATTGATGAAATATCACATGGCCGTTTGAAGTTCTGTTGGTTAGGTGATCAAGATAATGGGTGAAGATCTATCAAATAGATATGTGGTGACAACCAGTACAAATCGTAAATCACTGATAAGTATCTGCTACTACTGGCAATTCTGATTTGAATGCTTTTGTTACAGGAAATAAAAATGTACGTATTGATGTTTAGAAATTCCTCTCGAGCTTCAAATAAACTGTTTTGTAATTGAAACTTGTGAACTATCAAAGAAAAGAACTTTAAGAAATCAGACATTTTAAAATATTAAATGCTTCGTATACCTACACTAAAATATATATTTTTTGGTTTATTTGCCAGTATTATCCAGCGGGTCATAATTGTGGCACTTGAAAGTCACAGACAGCAAGATTATATTGGCCAGCTGTTTTTCTCCTCCAATAAATATATGGCAAATGGAAAATACTTTCCTAATATTCCTGTAATTTCATTTTGAAATTAATTTGCAGCACAGTGAGCTGGTTAATATTCACAGTCCCGGAAAGGGACAGGATTGTATCCACGCACATAACTCCTCACATGGTGACTTCTCCAGTTCAGCTGGGCTGGTGATTGCAATGGACAGAATTAGGCACCTGCCATGTCACAGGAGGAACATAAAATATAGAGCGCAGAAGGAGGCCATTCGGCCCATCGAGTCTGCACCGATCCACAAGCCCTCACGTCTACCCTATCTCCATAACCCAATCACCCCTCCTAACCTTTTTTGGTCACTAAGGGCAATTTTTGGACTGTGGGAGGAAACTGGAGCACAGAGGAAACCCACGCAGACACGGGGAGAATGTGCACACTCCGCACAGTTACCCAGCTGGGAATCGAACCTGGGACCCTGGCGCTCTGAAGCCACAGTTCAAATCACTCGTGCTGCCAAGGGCAGAGCCAAGGGGGCAAACCACCCATATACACTTAACTGCAGCTGGTTATAGGGCAGCACCGAGAGATATTGGAAGGTGGAGAGATTTCTGAGAGACATGGGGCGCGATTCTCCACTGCCCACGACGGGTCGGAGAATAGCGGGAGGGCCTTCCCGACATTTTACCCGCCCTCCTGCTATTCTCTCCCCCCCCCCCATGGCCGCCCCACGACACGAATCGCTGCTCGCCGTTTTTTACGGCGAACAGCGATTCTCCCCAGGCCGATGGGCCGAGTTCCCAGGCCTTTACGGCCGTTTTCACAAACGCAATCACACCTGCTCTCAAATTTCGTGAAAACGGCCGCAAAGTGCTGTCCCGGACAACCATGGCCTGCGATCGGTGGGCACCGATTGCGGGCAGCGGGTCCGATACCCGCGCACTATTTGTTCTTCCGCCGCCCCGCAGGATCAGTCCGCGGGGCGGCTGAGGGGCATGATGGCCCGCGCATGCGCGGGTTTGACGCGTCTGTGTGATTACGTCATCCGCGCATGCGCGGGTTGGAGCCGTCCAACCCGCGCATGCGCGGCTGACGTCATCGTGCGCATCAGCCGCCGTGACGCTTGGCGCGCGGACTTAGCGATGGTCGCTAAGCCCGCGATGCCGTGCTTCACGGGGCCGCGCTGCTAGCCCCGCCCGGGGGGGGGAGAATCGGGTCCTGGGAGGGGGTGCGGAGGCTGCCGTGAAACACGGCCAGTTTCACGGCAGCCTTTACGACTCACCGCATTTGCAGAGAATCGGGCCCATGTTTTGTTATGCTCTTGACGTAGCATAAGCTGCTTCCTTGATGTGCACTCTGACAAAGGAAGGTTCAGACTTGGAGATAGCTTTAACACGTTTATTGAACTGTTAAAAATTCTCCTTTTTGGATTCAACTCTCTAGTTAATCCTGCTATAGCTACTCAGACTGACGAACCAGTCTGCTGCAATCCACGTGGTGGGTGTTATGTGTTCCAAATCAACCCTGTCTACTCACTAAGTGTCTCCACTGGAAAGAGGAAGATCATGTGTGCTGTGTCCTTTTATATGGGTTGGTGTAATGTGGTAGTGTCACCTCTGTGTGTATTGTGAATGCCCATTGGTCGTGTCCTATCTTACTGACCTATTGGTTGAATGTCTGTGTGTCATGTCTCTGGTGCTCCCTCTAGTGTCTAGCTAGTCTATGTGTATTTACTTTTTAAAAAAAATAATTTTATTAAGATTTTCAAAAACATATCAAAAACATAAAATAACAGCAAGAAAACCGTAGTAACAACAACAAAAAGAAAAAACACAATAACCCCCAAAACCAACCCCCCCCCCCCCCCAGTAACTACAAAAAGAAGAAATAGATAAGCACCCGGCATATTCAATAAACGCATATACACATTTCTCCCTTCCCCCGCAACAAACCCCCCCCCTTCCTCTCCCCCCCTTCCTCTCCCCTCCCCCCCTTCCATACCCCTCCCCCCCTTCCTCTCCCCTCCCCCCCTTCCTCTCCCCCCCCGGTTCACCCCCCCTTCCTCTCCCCTCACCCCCCCCGGGTTGCTGCTGCAGCCGGCCCATTATCCTACCGTTCTGCCAGGAAGTGAAGGAAAGACTGCCACCGCCTAAAGAACCCCTGTACTGATCCCCTCAGGGCAAATTTCACCTTCTCCAATTTGATGAACCCCACCATATCATTGATCCAGGCCTCCAGGGACCTCGAATCCTTCCATTGAAGCAAAATCATCCGCCGGGCTACTAGGGACGCAAAGGCAAGAACACCGGCCTCTTTCGCCTCCGGCACTCCCGGCTCCACTGCAACCCAAAAAATTGCGAGTCCCCAGCCTGGCTTGACCCTGGATCCTACCACCCTCGACACCGTCCTTGCTACCCCCTTCCAGAACTCCCCCAGCGCTGGGCATGCCCAAAACATATGGGCGTGGTTCGCTGGGCTCCCCGAGCACCTAGCACGCTGTCTTCGCCCCCGAAAAACCTACTCATCCTCGTCCCGGTCATGTGGGCCCTATGCAGCACCTTGAACTGTATGAGGCTAAGCCTCGCACAGGAAGAGGAGGAATTCACTCTTTCCAGCGCATCCGCCCACATCCCCATCTCAATCTCCTCACCCAGCTCCTCTTCCCATTTACCCTTCAGCTCCCCCACCGAGGCCTCACCCACCTCCTGCATGACGTGGTACACGTCCGAAATCCTCCCCCCTCCAACCCACACCCCCGAGAGCACCCTGTCCCGTACCCCACGTGGGGGCAGCAGAGGGAACCCCTCCACCTGCCGCCTGGCAAACGGCCTAACCTGCATGTACCTAAACATGTTCCCCGGGGGAGCCCAAATTTCCCCTCTAACTCACCCAGGCTCGCAAACCTCCCATCCACAAACAGGTCCCTCAACCTCCTAATACCTACCCTGTGCCAGCCAAGAAACCCACCATCGATGCTCCCTGGAACAAACCGGTAGTTCCCCCGTCTCCATTGAGCCCCCCACCTACCCCCATGCCGTCTCCATTGCCCCCAAATTTTAAGGGTAGCCACCGCCACCGGGCTTGTGGTATACCTCGTTGGCGGGAGCGGCAACGGCGCCATTACCAGCGCCTCCAGTCTCGTTTCCACGCAGGACACCATCTCCATCCTCTTCCATGCTGCCCCTGCCCCGTCTGTTACCCACTTACGTACCATCGCTGCGTTGGCAGCCCAATAGTACCCACAGACGTTGGGCAACGCCAGCCCTCCCCTATCCCTGCCCCGCTCCAAAAACACCCTTCTCACCCTCGGAGTCCCATGCGCCCATACAAATCCCGTAATACTCCTATTGACCCTCCTAAAAAAGGCCTTTGGGATAAGGATGGGGAGGCACTGGAACAGGAACAAAAACCTCGGGAGCACCGTCACCTTGACGGACTGCCCCCTTCCCGCCACGACAGCGACAATATGTCCCATTTTTAAAACTCCTCCTCCATTTGCTCCACCAGCCTAGTGAGGTTAAGTTTGTGAAGGGCCCCCCAGCTCCTAGCCACCGGGACTCCCAGGTACCGAAAGCTCTTCCCCGCCCTTTTCAGTGGGGGAGCCTACCAATCCCCTCCTCTTGATCCCCCGGGTGCACGACGAACAGCTCACTCTTACCCAGGATGAGCTTGTACCCAGAAAAGCCCCCAAATTCCCTAAGGATCTTCATCACCTCCGGCATTCCCCCCACTGGGTCCGCCACATACAGCAACAAGTCATCTGCGTATAATGACACTCGGTGCTCCTCCCCACCCCGCACCAGACCCCTCCAATTCCTCGACTCCCTCACCGCCATGGCCATGGGCTCAATTGCCAATGCAAAGAGCAAGGGGGACAGGGGACACCCCTGTCTCGTCCCCCGGTACAACCGAAAGTACTCCGATCTCCTCCTATTCGTGGCTATGCTCGCCATCAGGGCCTCATATAACAGCCTCACCCAACTGACAAACCCCTCCCCGAACCCAAACCTTTCCAGCACCTCCCACAAGTACCCCCACTCAACCCTATCAAAGGCCTTCTCCATGTCTAATGCTACCACCATCTCCGCCTCCCCTTCTACCGCCGGCATCATGATAACATTCAGAAGCCTACGTATATTGGTGTTCAGCTGCCTTCCCTTCACAAACCCCGTCTGGTCCTCATGAATGGCCCCCGGCACACAATCCTCTATCCTTGTGGCCAAGATCTTCGCCAACAGCTTGGCATCCACATTTAACAATGAGATCGGCCTATATGATCCACACTGCAGGGGGTCCTTGTCCCGTTTAAGGATCAAGGAAATCAGCGCCCGTGACATAGTCGGGGGCAAAGCTCCCCCCTCCCTTGCCTCGTTAAAGGTCCTAACCAACAGGGGGCCCAGCAGGTCTGCATACATTTTGTAAAATTCGACCGGAAACCCATCCGGCCCCGGTGCCTTCCCCGACTGCATGCTGCCTATCCCTTTGACCAGCTCCTCCAGCTCAATCGGCACCCCCAGGCCCTCCACCTGCCCCTCCTCCACCTTCGGAAATCTCAGCCTGTCCAAAAAGCGCCCCATTTCCCCCCCCCCCCCCCCCCCCCCCCCCCCGCCCTCCACCGGGGGCTCGGACCGGTACAATTCCCCATAAAAGTCCTTGAAGACCCCATTAATGTCCACCCCCCTTCGCACCACATTGCCTCCCCTATCCGTCACTCCACCAATCACCCTGGCCGCGTCACGCTTACGAAGCTGATACGCCAGCATCCTACTCGCCTTCTCCCCATATTCGTACACCGCTCCCTGTGCCTTCCTCCACTGAGCTTCCGCCTTTCCGGTGGTCAGCAAGTCGAACCTGGCCTGAAGGTTACGTCGCTCCCTCAACAGTCCCTCCTCCAGAGCCTCCGCGTATCTCCTGTCCACCCTCACCATCTCCCCCACCAACCTCTCCCTCTCTCTTTGCTCTCCCCTCTCTCTATGGGCTCGGATGGAAATCAACTCCCCTCTAATCACCGCCTTCAATGCTTCCCAAACCGTCCCCACCTGGACCTCCCCATTATCATTGGCCTCTAAGTACCTCTTGATACACCCCCGAACCCGCCCGCCCACCTTCTCATCCGCCAGCAGTCCCACCTCCAGGCACCAGAGCGAGCGCTGGTCCCTCTCCTCCCCCAGCCCTAGGTCTACCCAGTGTGGGGCGTGGTCCAAAATGATTATGGCCAAATACTCGGCATCCTCCACCCTCAAAATCAGCCCCCTGCTCAGGACAAAAAAAATCGATCCGGGAATAGGCTTTATGCACGTGGGAAAAAAATGGATAGTCCCTGGCCCTCAGCCTCGCGAACCTCCACGGATCCACCCCTCCCATCTGGTCCATAAACCCCCTCAACGCGTGCCTCCTGTCCGTCCTGGACATGGATCAATCCAATAGGGTATCCAGCACCGTGTTAAAGTCCCCCCCCAGTATCAAGCCCCCCATCTCTATATCCGGAATGCGGCCCAACATGCGCCGCATAAAACCCGCATCGTCCCAATTTGGGGCATAGACATTCACCAGCACCACCCGCTCCCCTTGCAACTTGCCGCTCACCATCACATACCTCCCCCCACTGTCAGCCACCACCTTTGACGCCTCAAACGACAACCTTTTTCCCACCAGAACCGCCAGCCCCCAATTTTTTGCATCCAGCCCCGAATGAAACACCTGGCCTACCAAGCCCTTCCACAGTCTAACCTCGTCCGCCACCTTCAGGTGCGTCTCCTGGAGCATAGCCACGTCTGCCTTCAGCCCCTTCAGGTGCCTGTCTAAACACCCGGGCCCGTTTGAGTCTATGTGTATTTACATTAACCCCTTGTGTATTTACAGTGATGCATATCACCACAAGACAGAGGTATACCCAGGAGCATATTGACATCCTCACAGTCAGGAAAAGCACACCACTGAGCAATACAATGTATCAGCAGTCTGCGTTCAGATGTTAGATTAATCATGAAAGTTGGTGCTTTGAAATCTAAAATGGAAGAACATTTTGGACAAATGCAAGCTGTCATAATTGCGAGGATGAAACACTGACTGCCAGGACAAATGACTGCTGCTAAAAAGGACAATTTTAAAAATGGTTCGAACATGGGATGTGGACATCACTGGCAAGGCCAGGATTTATTGTCCATTCCGTAATTTCCCAGAATTGGGTGGCTTGTTAGGTCATTTCAGAGGGAGGTTAAAAGTCCACATTGCTGGTGGTCCACGTAGGCCCCGCCAAATAAGGATGGCAGCTTTCCTTCATTAAAGGAACATTATGAGCACCAATAAAAAAAACTCAGAGAGAATCTGCAAACCAATCATCTGTCCCACAAAGTAGTTTTGGTGTTAAGTTAGTCTGCCTAGTACTGACAGAGCTAATGGAACAACATCTGAGCCAAGAGTTGTGAAGGCTCATGAAAGAATTGCTCACGTCTGATAGATCCATAAAGGAAACAAGTCCCATAGCGAGCGTGTTTAACCGCATGTTTCCCGGCTCTCACAAAGCCGAGAGACACATGGCTATAAAACGTCACATGTCTTAGATAAGAGCGTAAGCTGGGAATGCACGTCCGATGTCACACATAGCCCCGTTTTGTCCGCTGAGGCACTACGCTCGCAGGAACTCCTCAGTGCAGTGACAGATCAGGACACCATTTTTAATGTCCCTTACATCCCCTCAACACCCATGCAGTGCACCAGCAGCGTGATCGCCAGCTCTCAAAAATGCCAGCATGGCACACTGGCAGTGCCAACCTGGCACCCTGGTAGTGCCCCTTCAAGCTGCAGTACCACCTGGGCACCTTGACAGTGTCAGGCTGGCTCCAAGGTGGCACCAACAGTGTCAGGATACCACCCTGATCAAAGGGCATTTGCCTGGCAGCCTTTGATTCCCTGGGGGAACCTCACAAGTGCTGTTCTGTTTGGTCCCCGTTTGTGAAGACCAGTGCTGAACAGTGCTCGCCCAAGATCTCCAAGGCAAAGGAGATTAATCCCATGTCTGGGGTAACTCAGGAGTCTGCACATTAAAGTAAGACAAGCTGCCTCGCTTAAATATGCAGATTTACTGAAAAGTAATTCCGCCCACAATGAACGGGATTCACATCGCAACATCTCGCAAGACCACAATTAATTTCACGAGCCGTTGCAAGCCGGGTAGATCCCGGGAGCGGGATCTCCCTCCTTGTATCGGCCGTGCTGCGGCGCAGAAAACTGCTATTCAGGTGCAGTGTAGCCGTTGGATTGTACCCACAGTGTTGGAGATGTGCTGGCAACTTGTAAACGTCACAAAATGGAAGAAATTATTTGGTGTTTGTAGAAAACATCCAGAGTTTGCCTTTATTGTACTCAACCTGTTAATAGAACGTTAACATTATTCTGCAGTACATAAAGTTATCACCTAATTCCCCCAGCCAGCGACACCATAACTTTCCTGTGCCAACATTAATAAATACTGACATAATCACGTAACTTCTCATGTACTGCAGTAGTACATGAGGCCACTTGTCAGTCCTTGTATTTTGTAAAGCAAAGGGGAAAAAACGTAGAGACGATTGGAACAAGGAGAAAAAGCTTTTGAAATTGAAGCTAGCAGCTACAAGCAGACAAATAAAAAGCTCAGAAATGCTGTACACCAAAAAAGTACCACTAAGTTGTCTGATGTGGAGTACATTTTCCAGAGTGATTTAGCATGCCCAGTGATCTGGACATGCCATCAGGAACTATCTCCCTTTTAAAACAAAATTTCTTTCTCAAACAGTTTTCAGCATTGTAGTTAATTTGGAATCAATATCCCATCCAAATTCTTGCTTTTCTGAAACCTACTGCCTCAGTATCCGCCAACCCCAAATGGTTTGCCTATGAATTCCCAGCCCTTTCACAATTTGCACACCTCACTCACAGCTGAAGTATGCATGTTGTCAAGTACTTGAGAGATGACATGACCACATTGATTTTACTTCCTCAGTCAGCTGGTATTTACAGACCATGCAAGTAAATGTGTTGTGGTAAATATCAGCATTTTACAGGAAAGAGTCTCCTATTTTGCCACTAGTTAATGCTTCACTGTCTCAACTGACAACATAGATTCAGAGGCTCAATGTGAAATGGTCCAATTCACAGACAAGCAAAAAACGACAGCTGAAAGTATGACATAGCTCAATAATGACAAAACGAGTCAGATAATTTGTAAGTGGGAGGAAAATGGCAGGTAAAGTCCTGATTTTAGCGTGGGAAATGGACAGCATATGTGCTGCATTAAATATGGCTTAATTATATAAAGTTAAAGTTTTAGTGAACTCCAAACTCAGTATGTCAAAAGTAGATAGAATACGGAATCACAAATTAAAATGGTAAACACATAGGAGGACAGGCTCAGACTAGATTGTGCATCAGACAGACCACACCATGAACATTGTGCAGTTGCACTTCCTGAGACTTAACAATGAGATCTAAACTCTGGGGAAAAAGAGCTGCTCAATGATTCTGAGAAGACCGGACTATGAGAGGAGACTGACCAAAATATTTGAAATGAATGAAAATCGCTTATTGTCATAAGTAAGCTTCAAATTAAATTACTGTGAAAAGCCCCTCATCGCCACATTCCAGCGCCTGTTCGGGGAGGCTGGTACGGGAATTGAAGCGTGTTGCTGGCCTGCCTTGGTCTGCTTTAAAAGCCAGCTCTTTAGCCCTGTGCAAAACCAGCCCTAAAAAGGTGACCTTGCAGAGATGTAAAGTCTAGTAACGGATACAGCAAAGGCAACTGCAAAAGATTATTTCAAACTAAACAACAAGGCAGGATAAGGGGACAAAGGTGCAAACCAGCAAAATGCAAGTTGGTGCCAGTTAATTCCTTTGCACAAAGTGAGAATGACACACAAGAGTATGTTCTGGGTGGGGTGGTAAAGGTGAAAAAGCCAAGAATAAATTAAGAAGCAGTTGGATACCAAGTTAGGTGAAACAATACGCACCATTTAGATAGCTGAACCAAATTATCAGAGTGCCCTTTCTTACTTGTATGCATCTTACAATTTTATAAAGTCGGGTGTTATTCAATGGCAGCTAATTTTGTAAATAGCTGAACAGAACGAGAACTAAGAAATTGAGCACTGAGTTTCAGCTTTTCAATACAAAAGTAACCAGTTTAACACTTTCACATAGTGCATTTTTAAAATATTGATTTTATTCAAACTGAAAAGTCTCCTGCCCGGGTATGTTTGTTTGCAGAAGCTACATTCCTGAAAAGTATTAACTGTTGGATATATATAGTACATTTGGTCCATTTTAATTCCTGGCTGCTGCCTTCAGTTGTTTGCAGTACTTTAAGGTGTGGAGAAAGTTTGGGAGTGCCATACAGTGTTGTCGCATCATTGTGCTGCACTCCAAACCTTCTCTCCAGGATGAGTAACCAAAACAAGGTAAGGACCTGCGTGCCTAGAGATAACTGCCAATATGTAGAGAATATATGAGGAAAATCACTTAATCTTTTCTGCCTATATCTATTAATATCCAGATTAGGCAACCTGTCACTTCAGGCAATGTACAGCAATAACAGCACTAAATGTTATCTAAATCTTATTTAACCACTATTATAGCAGTGCACAGAATCATAGAATAATGGGTGCGATTTAACAGGACAGAAACACAGTCCCGTTTTGGGTACGTTTACCGTGGTGTTTCTCAGTGGCATGAACAACTCTGCTATTTAACGGCACTCTGCCATTTTATTTTGGCCTCGGCGAGGAATATTCCACTGCGGCTGTACTAACATCATTTGCTGCATGGAGCCCATTTTTAAATGCTGCCTCGATCTTTCCGGAGGTCAATGGGCTAAAAATCAACACTGTATAATTTACTTCCCTGGTGGGGTTGACTTTATATGGTGCAGAGATGAATCCATTTACAGGCAATGATACCTAAGTTCCAGCAGAGTGGATGGGGCCAGGTGTCCAACCTGGGCCAGAGTTCCTTTACTGTGAGATGCCCAATAGATAGTAAACAGAAGACTGAAACTTTCAGTTCAGCAAGGCAATATTACTGGTTCTACAAGCCAGAATCTCACATCACATGGCTGTCATCTCTTCACATTCTCTTTGACAAGAGGTGTGTATCTCCCATCTGGGTCCCGAAGATTGTTAAATGTCTCAACCATTAAGAATTGAAAGGAGGGATGTGGAGTCCTTTGTCTTAGCAGCTGAGCAGACTCTGGTTGGCCAACCTGGGGCAGCGTGGTAGCACAGTGGGTAGCATTATTGCTTCACAGCTCCAGGGTCCCAGGTTCGATTTCAGACTTGGGTCACTGTCTGTGTGGAGTCTGCATGTTCTCCCCATGTCTGCGTGGGTTTCCTCCGGGTGCTCCGATTTCACCCCACAAGTCCCAAAAGATGTGCTACTAAGTAATTTGGACATTCAGAATTCTCCCTCTATGTACCCCAACAGGCGCCGGAATGTGGTGATTAGGGTAACAGTAACCTCATTGCAATGTTAATGTAAGCCTACTTGTGAGAATAAAGATTTTTTTTTTTTAAATGCAGATGGCCTTTGTATAGCTCTTTGTATTTTGCTTGTACAGCCATAAGAGGGTCGGTAGATACACTCCCAAGATAACAATCTGCGAATTTCCACAATACTGCCAAGCAACTCTATTTGTTCCGGGATCACAGGCAAGAATAGATGCGACCATTTTAAAGGTATTTGTCCAGTTGAAAATTTTTAGAAATAGGTACTGGCATATTTCTTTATATTTTATAAAAGAAATAAAGAGTGTAATCTTAAACCCTCACAATGGCATCTAGGCTGTTAACTTCCTGGTCAAGAGTGACCACTGGATATTGATGATTTGAAATTTGGTGATAATGCCATTGGATGTCAATTATCATAGAATTTACAGTGCAGAAGGAGGCCACTCGGCCCATCGAGTCTGCATCGGCTCCTGGAAAGAGCACCCTACCCAAGGTCAACACCTCCACCCCAGCCCCACAACCCAGCAATCCCACCCAACACTAAGGGAAATTTTGGACACTAAGGGCAATTTATCATGGCCAATCCACCGAACCTGCACATCGTTGGACTGTGGGAGGAAACCAGAGCACCCAGAGGAAACCCACACACACACGGGGAGGATGTGCAGACTCCGCACAGTGACCCAAGCCGGAATCGAACCTGGGACCCTGGAGCTGTGAAGCAATTGTGCTATCCACAATGCTACCATGCTGCCCAAGGAGCAGTGTTTAGGTTTGCTCTTGGTGAATATGATCATCCCTGACAGGCATGTATTCAAAATGTTACTTGCCACTTTCCAGTCTGGTTTTTGCCCAATTTTTATGGCAAGTGAGCATTGACTGAGGAATTGCAAATGAAGCCAAACACTGTATGATCATCGGTGAACAGCACCACTATTGACTACATGATGGAGGGAAAGTCCTGTCCGAAGCAGCTGTAGATAGTTGGGACATTACTCTGAGGACCACTCGTAGTGATATCCAGGGAGTGAAATGAATGGCCTTCAAAAACTACAATCAGTTTCCTTTGTGCCAGGTATAACCCCAGCCACAGGATAGATTTTCTAATAGAAAATGTAATTACCATCCAAATCTCCTTTTTTTTTACTGTAATTTTTTATCCTTAGTGATGTTCCCATAAACATTTATGTTCCTTTCCAGCAACAAGGTGTTCTAACATGGCACAAGACTGCGTAGATGGCTCCATCTGTGAATATATTGCGAGGAAGTCAGTCTTAGCCTCTGGTGAGATCAATGTTCAAAGGTAGAGTCACATCACCACTATGAAACCATTGGCTTAGCATTCATTTTGAACAGAAAAAAGGTTAACTCAACAAGTGTGGTTCATGATGAAACAAAGCCCACAGGTGGTTTTATATTTATTGGCATACATCTTGATATGGGGCTGGTTTAGCACAGGGCTAAAGAGCTGACTTTTAAAGTAGGCCAGCAGCATGGTTCAATTCCCGTACCAGCCTCCCCGAAGAGGAGCTGGAATGTGGCAACTAGGGGCTTTTCACTGTAACTTCTTTTGAAGCCTACTTGTGACAATAAGCGGTTTTCGTTTCATTTTAGGGGTTGGTTTAACACACTGGGCTAAATAGCTGGCTTGTAATGCAGAACAAGGCAGCAGCCCGGGTTCAATTCCCATACCAGCGTCCCCGAACAGGCGCCGGAATGTGGCGACCAGCGGCTTTTCACAGTAACTTCATTGAAGCTTACTTGTGACAATAAGCGATTATTATTGTTATTTTTTTCCACACAACCACACATTGTTCAACTCCGAGAACTTGACACTATCTCACGTAAAAGGTTTTGAAATACCAACATTACCAGTTTGAGCCAAAGGGGCAGATCTTGACTTTGCACAACCGGGTGAAATATGAGACGCCATAAAAAGAGCGACAGACTATATTTTGCTCATTTTACTGTCTCGCAGAATATCAAGATTCCCTCGCCCCCCTGCAGATGTCAGATATTTCTCAAAATGCAAACTCATTTGAATGTATTCCTGACTACATAGTATTCATCTTCAATTAGAGCCTCAAAATTCAAGGACCCTGAAATTACTCCATGGGCAAGTAGTGTGCAGTGCTAAAAAAAACTGCTTAACACAGTTGTTTGATATTTCTGTCTCATGCTATTTCATCAGAGGTGTTAACCTGCTTAAGAACTGGGAGAATGCGTCTGCTGAAGTAGTAGACAGTGGAGTTTTAGGCAAATTGCCATTCAGGTGGGGTGGCAGAAAACAGCCACTGTCTCCGTACACATGTCTACCGTTAGTCAGCACGAAACAGAAGTTAAAATTGGGATGATAACTAGTCAATGTGGAAGTGCGACGTTGCTGAAAAAGCACCATCCTCAAGAAACTGTTTGAGAAACTCTTTGATACTTTACAAACAAGCAATGGTGGAATAAGTCACATTGAAAAGTATTTAATCGCTTGATTTTCATATGGCACTAACATGAGAACAATGACACATGTCCCTCTAGGGTCAATCTCTATTCATGGAATAAAAGGTGTGTCAAACATTGCACCTTTAAAATTTAACCTTTAAATACTGGGGATGAACCAAATGCCTAGATAAAAACTTTAAAAGGAAACATTTGCATGGTATTAAAATGAGTAAATTCCAGGCAATAAATATGTTTATAATTTACAAACTGATTTAGAGATGAGTCATTAATTTTGACAATAATCTCTTTTGTTGCCATTTCTGTACACAGAACAGATTGACACTTACACGACATGTGTAATTAGAGATGGAAACAATTGTTACAGAACATTATTAACTGACACAGCAATCACATGCCAAGAGGCTGTCAAGAGCAGCACAAACAGAGGTAAGTGGGTTAGACTGGCGAACACAGCAACAAAATAATGTGTAGCCGAGACTGCTGAAAAGTTTCATTCCTATCCCCTTGTGCCGTGTTCTTGTCTCCCCACTTCTTTACTTTGGGACGCAGGAACAGGAGTAGGTCATTCAACTCCTTGAACTGTTCCTCCATTCAATTAGACCTTGGTCGATCTGGGAATTAACTTGTATCTCTTAACACATTTGGTGGCCAAAAATCTATCAATCTCACATTTTGAAATTAGAAATTGATTTAGCATGGGAGTTCAGAACTAATAATAATAATAATTATAATAATAATCTTTATTAGTGTCACAAGTAAGTTTTCATTCACACTGCAATGAAGTTACTGTGGAAACCCCCTAGTCGCCACACTCTGGCGCCTGTTCAGGTGCACACAGAGAGAATTCAGAATGTCCAATTCACCGAACAAAGCATGTCTTTCAGGATTTGTGGGAGGAAACCGGGGCACCCGGAGGAAACCCACGCAGATACGGGAAGAACGTGCAGACTCCGCACAGACAGCGACCCAAACTGGGAATCGAACCCGGGACCCTGGGGCTGTGAAGCCACAGTGCTAACCACTGTGCTACCATGCTGCCCTTACACCACCTTGATGTGAGCATAAGTGGTTTCTAGTTTAATTTCTGAAACGTCTGGCTCCAACGTTAGTCTATGCCCCCCCCCCCCCGCACTACATCCCCCCTCCCCCAGCCCCCCCCCCCCCCCCCCCCCCCCGGTGTTAGCCTCAACTCACAGAAATAGTCTCTCTCTATCTACCTTATCCTTTCCCTTAAAATCTTGACATTTTTGATCAAATCATCCATAAACCTTCTAAATTCCTGAGAATACATCACTGCTGAAATGAAATGAAAAAGAAAATCGCTTCTTGTCACAAGTAGGCTTCAAATGAAGTTACTGTGAAAAGCCCCTAGTCGTCACATTCCGGCGCCTGATCGGGGAGGCCGGTACAGGAATTGAACCGTACTGTTGGCCTCCCTTGGTCTGCTTTAAAAGCCAGCTCTTTAGCCCTGTGCTAAACCAGCCCCGTATAATAATCGCTTATTGTCACAAGTAGGCTTCAATGAAGTTACTATGAAAAGCCCATAGTCGCCCAGTGTGCTAAACCAGCCCCACTGATTTAAGGGGAGGTGGTAGTTTAGTGGTACTATCACTGGGTGAGCAATCCAGAGGCCTGGGGGAATGTTCTGGAGGCTCCGGGTTCAAATCCCACTAAGGTTGATGGTGAAATTGGAATTCAATAAAAATCTGGAATTAAAGTCTAAAGATGACCCGAGATAGAGGAAGAGTTCTATTTAAAGATATAAATATCAAAAATCATGAGAATATTTGACCAGGCCATGTATTATAGTGTGAATTGAAGAACACTGCTTCAGACAACATGGAGTAGGAATTCAGTCTGGAGTTTGTTAACAGCAAGTCTTTATTAATAACTCACAACTATAGTCATATTTACAGTAGAAAGTACAGGTATGGAGCGGACACCATTCTCGTTCTTAACCCAACGGTGTACATCTCCAGACTGACCCTCAGTAAGGTGTCTTCTTACATCATTGTTTGGGCGGTACTGTATACAGTCCCACATTAAATTCTTTGTGTACCAAACACTTCAACTAACCCTCTCCCAAAGTCATTATCCCATGGCCATGAGGCTTTATAATTCTTCCTAATTTTGTGCACCATCTGTCAGGAGCGTGGTAGGTTCTGGTGTTGCTTGTCCTTGTTGGCTTGAAGGTTGGACTGGTGTTCGGGTATCTTCATCAATGGCGCTCCATTGTGCATTTGAGGGAGCCTGTCTAGGGAGAGGGTGTTGCCTCTGACTGTACTCTCAGGCATGGATTTGATACGAGCAGAGTTTTTTTTTTTTTCCTTTTTTTTAATAAATTTAGAGTATCCAATTCATTTTTTCCAATTAAGGGGCAATTTAGCGTGGCCAATCCACCTACCCTGCACATCTTTGGGTTGTGGGGGTGAAACCCACGCAAACACGGGGAGAATGTGCAAACTCCACACAGACAGTGACCCAGAGCCGGGATCGAACCTGGGACCTCGGCGCCGTGAGGCTGCAGGGCTAACCCAGATACGAGCAGAGTTGATCCTAATTCTGACAGAGGACTTTCCCTCATCACCCAAGCTCTAGGATCTAGACTTTGTCACCTTGCTGCAGTAAGTGTCTGTGCAGCCGAGGGTTTGTTTCTGTCTGTAGGTCTGCTCTTTGTCTTATGCAACCTGGTAGCCTGTGGTTACCTACTCTGGCAGGTGTTTCTTTGGCAGGATTGTGAGACGAGTGTGAAGTCAACTGCCCATCAGGAGCTCAGATGGGGACAGGCTGCAATTGATGGCGGTGGACCTGCAAATAAGCGGCATGGTGAGTAAATCTTTGTTATTTTTCAGGACATCTTTCACTGTACGGACTTTTCTTTCTGCCTCGCTGCGGGTATCTTGAGAGCTGGTGAGGTGGCAGAAGTCAGCTACGGCCGCAAAGCACGCAAAGCGTGTGTTAGAAGCGTGTGGGCTACTATCCAATATGGGCATGCCTGGAATGACATGACTTGTAAACGTCCCTTTAGGTGCTTTGATGACAGTCTCCATGGGGGCTGTATCTAAAGTTTCTTTACCTCCATCTATCTGGAGAAGTATTCCACGATGATTGGGAAGGATCTGCCATTGTAGCCAAATAGGTCAAATACCAGCCTTTCCCACAGCCTGTTATGAAACTGCATGGCCAGCTCTCTCTCGTCCTGGTAGTGCAGCGTGCAAACCTGGCAACTTGCTATGGTAATGCCTGGTCACCAAGCAGCATGCCCTCCCCGGAGAGATTCGCAGGTGACACAATGTACCTTCTGAAGGATGTCCACCTGTTGAGAGTGACTGGAATAACTAACCAGTCATCATAGACCAGGAAGCTGTCAATGACTGTGAAATGGATGAAATGGATCTGCTGCTCGAACCACATTTAGGCAAAAGTACTGGACAGATAAAACTCACTGACTTGTCTGCACAGAATTTCATAACTTTGCAAACACATGGGACTTGAGCATATCACTAGCAGCCTCCTATATCCACAGTCAAATGGTCTGGTGGAATGGGCAGTTTGCTCAGCCAAGCATCTCCTAGGATCGCACAGACTCTATGCTGCACTCCGCAGCACGCAACATCTACCACGACAGGGCTTGCACTCATCAGCACAACGACTCTTTTCAAGAGGCACTTGGACCATGATTTCTACAGCCCAGACTTGAAACCAACGTGAATGATGCCTCATACAGCAGAGATTGAGAAGCCAAACCCATTGCAATTGAAATACCCATGGACTCAGCTCTCTAACACCTGGTCAAACGGTCGTGATCCAGAATGCATACGGCCATGGCAGGTTTGTCATGGTACTCGGCCATGCCCACGACCAAACAGTTATATGACAGCCTCAGACGGTGTCCATTACGCATGCAACCGCTGTCACCTCCTACAGGCATTGGAACCAACACCGACAGATACCTCAGCGCTGCAGTCATCCAACTCATGACACAGGTCCACTACGCCAACGGATACGTCGACTACTCCAGAGGCCAACACAGTGAGGCCTGCACTCACAGAACACACTGATATAACACTCCCGGTCATCCACAATGAAGACACCGGCCGAAGAAAGATTACAATAACCACTAACCAGCATAACCGCACGCTCTGTGTGCCTGAGTAAACCAAGCATAAAGGTTCCAGGACTACATTACCACCACGTAGTCTGTAACTTGTTTTCAAATCTCATCTTTCGAAAACAAAAAGTTCATGAAGCGGGGCAGGGGCAGGAAAGGAGACACGTACCTCACCATATATTAAATAGTTATTCATTGTTAACCTGTCTAACTTTTATGTTACCAAACAACCTGTACGATTGCACACAATTACATCTCATGCCAATGGTTAGTCCATCTAAACTGGGAAGATATAGACCAAGTGGCCACATGGTGACACGGCTACAAAAAGGGTCACATGGGCGTGCGCAGGAGTTCTCCCCGAGAGCATAGGCAGAGCACAAGCAGGAAGTAGCTTCTGTTCATTATAAGTCCTTGTCAGTGTTTTGGGAAACCCACACATTTCTAACATGATTAGCCATTTTTGTCATCCCTCCGAAGAAGATAACATTCTCAGAAAGCACCGATTCAAAACTGTGCATTTCCACAATTCATTAGTAGGTCATAAATGAAGGTTTAAAAAAATATGTTTGTTAAATTGTCAGAATTTAGGCTCATTTTGCAGAGGGTGCATGATTGGACTGGGATATATGAATGTAACCCTGGAATGGACCGAGATAATTTTGTTTTAAATCCCAATTTTCCCAAAACTGAGCTGGTGAGAATTCTCCCATGAATGGGACAACAAATCAGATTTGTTTCACATGATCAAGCGATAGGAATGGAATAAATGATGCTCATTAGGGTGATGAGAAAAAAGGGCGATTGGATGGCCAGAATGGCAGATGGATGGAGAAGTCAGAGTTTTGAACAAAGTGCATTATGAATAAATACAGCTGCTAAAGGGGAAGAAGAGCGGAGGATTAGAGGACATCCACAGAAAACAGAAACACAAAGGTCAGTCAGAACATAGAACATAGAACATTACAGCGCAGTACAGGCCCTTCGGCCCTCGATGTTGTGCCGACCTGTGAAACCCCTCTAAAGCCCATCTACACTATTCCCTTATCATCCATATGTCTATCCAATGACCATTTGAATGCCCTTAGTGTTGGCGAGTCCACTACTATTGCAGGCAGGGCATTCCACGCCCTTACTGCTCTCTGAGTAAAGAACCTACCTCTGACATCTGTCCTATATTTATCTCCCCTCAATTTAAAGCTATGCCCCCTCGTGCTAGACATCACCATCCGAGGAAAAAGACTCTCACTGTCCACTCTATCTAATCCTCTGATCATCTTGTATGCCTCAATTAAGTCACCTCTTAACCTTCTTCTCTCGCACGAAAACAGCCTCAAGTCCATCAGCCTTCCCTCATAAGATCTTCCCTCCATACCAGGCAACATTCTGGTAAATCTCCTCTGCACCCTTTCCAATGCTTCCACATCCTTCCTATAATGCGGCGACCAGAATTGCAGAAATGCAGTCAGAAACAAGGTTGGAGAGCTATGCATGGAATAGATCTGGCTACTGGGAGGGAATAATGAACAAATAGGAGGAGTGGGGATCAAATGCACAGGGAACAGGTGTAGTAGCTGGGGGAAGAACTCAGAGGAAACTACATGAAAGGAGAGAAGGAAAACTGCAAATATAATCCTGGGATGGGATGAGACACGATGGGATAGACACATAGGAGAGTGGTTCGATTAACAAAGGGAATGAATTAGCCAGTGGCGAAACATGGGGGAGGAGCGGACATTAGCGACATGAAATAAATACGACCATGGAAAAGAGATAAGGGAACGAAGAAGGTAATGGTGGAGGAATCCTAGCAACGTGAGAGAGGATTAACCCATATATTTGTGGTTGGGAGGAGGTGGAATGGAAAGGAGTGGGGATTAACTACAGAGCACAAATATAGCCAGAAGCACAACACACTGGAGCCAAGAAGGAGGAGATAAAGAATAAAACCAAAAACAACCACCCAGCCACAGAAAGAAACAATGTAAACAAGTATTCCATCAGACTCACCTCAAATGGCCTTTCTGAGCTAGTTGAAACCTGGGCTCAGTAATCACATTTATTTGATGCTGAGAATTGACTGTGATAACGTGCAACAGCTCCTCTAGCCTTAGGCCTTGTGGATAATTGTGAAAATCAGCAGTCAATGGGTTAAATAGCAATGAAGGGCGAGGCAGGCAAGGGAAAGAAGATGAGAACAGAGAGAGACAGGTGTGGTTTTAGCTCGGACCCAAGTACCAACGGAGCCGGATGTTGAGAGCAGCAGCTACCTCCCTTTCAAGCCTGGGCAGGTAGTTCAACCTTTCTCACCAACCACTTGCGCACAGATGAACAAATCTATATTAAAAGAGAGAAAAACAGTGGATCAACTCCTTTTTCTTGTTTTTGTTTTCTCCTTTTCAACATCAGTCATTGAAAACAACAAATCTGTAAAGTAACAATTTCTAGAAAATGAAAGCAAAAGAGTAAAGAGGTTTAATTTTTGTTGATTTAGTGCCACCTATTATTAAGTTATAACCCCGGTCAAGACTGTGATATGCGTAGTTAATCATAACCATTTAATTGATTTTCACGGTGCATGGGCTTTCACACATTAATTAACATTAAATGAATGTTATTTAAATTTATTAATAGGTTTTAAAACAAGAGTACAGAAAAAAGCTATATCCTGCAGCTGAAACACAAACTCATCTTAGTTGGCAACAGTTAGCTAACATAATAGCATTAGAAATCTCAAGGGTAAATCATTAGGCCACTACAAAGCTCAACTCTTTTATATTTAACTCTTTACGCTTTGTTTTGAAGTATTTTTTGAATAACACAATTTATTTCTAGTATTGCTCTGTTCATTACAAAAAATTGTACTTACAACATATTTAACATAAATATCCCAAATAACTTTCCAATGGTATTGAACAGACATTTCAGAAGGGATGCTTAATTGATAGTAAAAGCAGTAGACTGAAGTGGATTATAATCCCAGCCCCCTTTTTGGGGCTATTTCAGATCAGGCATACTCTTCCGATGATCACTCTAAATAAATGTCTACAGAAAAACAGGGCTCACAGACACTTAAATGGGTCTGAAGAACTAATCCAAATCTCCCTGAAGTAAACGGAACCAACGGAGGATATTACCATTCTCCGGGTTATCTTTTGAAACAGGTTTGAGGTGGAATATACTAACCCAGATATTTTAAGGGTCTGGGCATCTCTCCTCAATAATGCACCTCCCCACCGAAGTGTGCATGGAGATGGGTTTTCAAATTTGGATACAGAAGACTATAAAAGCTTATATATTTTCTAAATGATGTAATTGTTTATTTAAAACTCAACATGCAATTCACCTTAGATGAGAAGTAACAATTTCAATGATAAATCAATTACAACATTGACAGTTCTAAGAGAGGTAAGTGTAGTCTTGGTTCTATTGTAGAATCCAGATTTTATAAATACTGCAGAAAAGGTACCCATCAATTTAGATTAGGGTATATACCTTAAATCTCTGTGTAGAAATCTACCAAGTCCAGTGAGATACCTTTATCCTAATTAACCTGTGAACTATCATCACCACACTACAGCAGCTATGCATTCAACTTGAGATGTGGAGATGCCGGCGTTGGATTGGGGTGAGCACAGGAAGAAGTCTTACAACACCAGGTTAAAATCCAACAGGTTTGTTTCAAATCACTAGCTATCGGAGCGCAGCTCCTTCCTCAGGTTCAGTGGAGGAAGGAGATGTGCTCCGAAAGCTAGTGATTCGAAACAGACTGTTGGATTTTAACCTGCTGTTGTAACACTTCTTACTTTAACTTGAAAGGTACTTTAACTGGAAAGTAAATCCAATTAACCTAAAAATCCCACTGTGTGGTTCCAATATTCATATCCATAAAAGAACCGAATCAGCGGGAAGCATATTGATCACACAACTCTTATGTGGAACTTTATCAAATACCTTCCAGATGCCCATGGATTTAATTCTTCCTTCTTCTTCAGCGTTGAAAATGGTGGGCATGGACTTCAATTGGTATGGCCTATGTTTGCAAAGTATAGAAGTGGTTGCCATTGCCTTTTGCAATGTAGCTGACCACGAAACTCTCCAGCTCTTAACACTTAACAGGTATATTGGAGTGATTTACAGGCTGTTAATCGATTTATGTGGCTACTTATGAATGTACATTCCATGGCCATCAAGTATTTGAACTGAAATATTAATGCGACACAGGAAAATCTATTTTGCATTGTAAATGTGCTCCCACACCTTGGGGCGGGATTCTCCCAGTCCCGCTCCAGACAGGAGAATCCCCGCAACCACGCCACGCCGCCCCAATGCCGGCACGCGATTTTCCACGGAGCGGAAAATCAGTGCTACTGGCTCCGGTGCATTCTACGCGGCCGGGCCGCCGATTCTCTGGCCCAGATGGGCCGAGCGGCCGCTCAAAAAATGCAGAGTCCCACCGGCGCCGTCCATACCTGGATGCAGCCGGCGGGAACTCTGCGTGCAGGTCGGGGGGGGAGGGGGGGGTGGCCTGTGGGGGGGGGGGTGGCCTGTGGAGGGGGGGAGGGGGTCTCCGACCCTGGAGGAGACCTCCGATGGGGCCTGGCCCACGATCGGGGCCCACCGATCGGCGGGTCGGCCTCTCGCTCCCCGGGCCTATTTTCTTATGCATCGGACCCTGAACTCCCGCGCCATGCTGCGTCAGGGCCGGTGCATTGAGGGAGGCCACCGCGCATGCGTGGGTTGGCGCCGTCGCCACTGCGCATGTCTTCGTTGATGCCGGCGCCACTGCACACGCGGAACCCGCGGAGTGCAGTTCGCGCCGGAATGGGAGGCTGGTGCAGCGTGAACTGCAACTTTCTAAAAGCTGTGAAACTTGATTGCTATATGAATGGCTAAAACACCTTTTTAAGTCAGTGAGCTGAAAGTGAGTTAGAATGTGACGCTGTCAGTCTTTAACATGGTTTGTAGACTCACACAGAGAGAAAGCTGCCATGAGTTTACAATTGGACAACTCTCACAGCCTGACCGTATCCAGATGAGAAAATAGGCCCGATGCTCAGAAGTGATAAGATTTATGTCACTTTGTATTATTTTGTAAAGAAATACATTCACTTTCAGATCTTACTTTAATCCAAAAGTGTTGTCTGACTGATTTTAGTATCTGATGGCATATGGCCACAAGCGAACGTTCTTTTCCATTCTGGAAACAGAAGGTGATTTAGTCCTAGGTGGAGCCATATCTGGAAGAGTTTGATTGCTCCAATATTGCATACCTTAACTGAGAGATTTGTCTTTGGGGTATGTCTGAGGTAGAAAGTAAAATTTCAGTCATCTTTTGTATGCCAAACCTGCCTTTCTCCTCATGTCAATTTTATGATGTTAAAGACCTTCATTTGACCTTTCGCTATCTGAGCAGCCAACATGTTAAACTTCTGAATATTAACAAAATAAACTTGCATTTACAGAGCACCTTCAATGTCATTGAGCACCCGAGACATTTCACAAGAATGTTATAATAAAGACACTGAGACACATCAGGAGATATTAATTCAGGTGACGAAAACCTTGGTCAAAGAGATAAGTTGTAAATAGCGCCTTGAAGGTGGAAGGGGTGGTAGGCTGGAGGAGAGGTTTAATGAGGGAATTACAGAGCTTAGGGCCAAAGCTGCAGAAGGCATGACTGCCAGTGGCAGAGCAATTAAAATCAGAGTTGTGCAAGAGCCCAGAAGTGGAGAGAATCAGAAGTCTCATGGAAGCGTGGGCTGCAGGAGGTTTATAGAGAGGAGAGAATCTGAAAACGAGGTGACACCTTTCCAAAATTGAGGCATTCTGCTCAGAATAGTAAAAGTTTCTACAAATATATAAAACAAAAAAGAGTAGCTAAGGTAAATATTGCTCCTTTAGTGGATGAGGAAATGGCTAAGGAACTGAACAGGTGTTTTGGGTTGGTCTTCACAGTGGAAGACACAAATAACATGCCAGTGACTGATGGAAATGAGGCTATGACAGGTGAGGACCTTGAGATGATTGTTATCACTAAGGAGGTAGTGATGGGCAAGCTAATGGGGATAAAATAGACAAGTCTCCTGGTCCTGATGGAATGCATCCCAGAGTGTTAAAAGAGATGGCTAGAAAATTGAAAATGCATGAGTGATAATTTACCAAAATTCACTAGACTCTGGGGTGTTCCCAGCAGATTGGAAATTAGCAAACATGACACCACTGTTTAAAAAAGGAGGTAGGCAAAATGCGGGTAATTATAGGCCAGTTAGCTTGACTTCGGGAGGAGGGAAGATGCTGGAATCTCTCATCAAGGAAGAAATAGCGAGGCATCGGGATGAAAATTGTCCCATTGGGCAGACCCAGCATGGGTTCATAAAGGGCAGGTCGTGCCTAACTAATGTAGTGGAATTTTGTGAGGACATTACCAGTGTGGTAGATAACGGGGAGCCAATGGATGCGGTATATCTGGATTTCCAGAAAGCTTTTGACAAGGCACCATACAAAAAGTTGCGGCATAAGATAAAGATGCATGGCGTTAATGGTAAAGTAGTAGCATGGATAGAGGATTGGTTAATTAATAGAAAGTAAAGAGTGGGGATTAATGGGTGTTTCTCTGGTTGGCAATCAGTAGCTAGTGGTGTTCCTCAGGGATCAGTGTTGGACCCACAATTGTTCACAATTTACATAGATGATTTGGAGTTGGGGACCAAGTGAAATGTGTCCAAGTTTGCAGACGACACCAAGATGAATGGCAAAGCAAAAAGTGCAGAGGATACCGGAAGTCTGCAGAGGGATTTGGATAGGTTAAGTGAATGGTCTGGGGTCTGGCAGGTGGAATACAATGTTGATTAATGTGAGGTTATCCATTTTGGTAGGAATAACAGCAAAAGGGATCATTATTTAAATGATAAAATATTAAAACATGCTGCTGTGCAGAGAGACCTGGGTGTGCTAATGCATGAGTCGCAAAAAGTTGATTCACAGGTGCAACAGCAAATTAAGAAGGCAAATGGAGTTTGTCCTTCATTGCTAGAGGGATGGAGTTTAAGACTAGGGAGGTTATGTTGCAATTGTATAAGGTTTTAGTGAGGCCACACCTGGAGTATTGTGTTCAGTTTTGGTCCCCTTACCTGAGAAATGACGTACTGGCGCTGGAGGGTGTGCAGAGGAGATTCACTCGGTTAATCCCAGATCTGAAGGGGTTGGATTATGAGGAGAGGTTGAATCTACTGGGACTGTACTCATTGGAATTTAGGATGCGGCGGGGGTGTGGGGGGTGGGGGGAATCTTACAGAAACATGTAAAATTATGAAGGGAATAGAGAGGATAGATGCGGGCAGGTTGTTTCCACTGGCGGGTGAAAGCAAAACTCGGGGGCATAGCCTCAAAATAAGGGGAAGTAGATTTAGGACTGAGTTTAGGAGGAACTTCTTCATCCAAAGGGTTGTGAATCTATGGAATTCCTTGCCCAGTGAAGCAGTTGAGGCTCCTTTATTAAATGTTTTTAAAATAAAAATAGAATAAAGGGATTAAGGATTTATGGTGTTCCGACCGGAAAGTGGAGCTGAGTCCACAAAAGATCAGCCATGATCTCATTGAATGGCGGAGCAGGCTCGAGGGGCCAGATGGCCTACTCCTGCTCCTAGTTCTTATGTTCTTATGTTAATAGGAACAAATGTAGGTCAGTGAACACAAAGTGAAGAGCAAATGGGAATTAATACAAATTAGAAATCAGACAGCAAATGGAAGAGGTTCTGAAGAGTGCAGGATCATGAGAAAAAAACAAATCTAGAAGCAAAAAAGAACATGGGTACAGTCGTGTGCATTTTCACTGTAGGACGCTACCTCCATATTTTTAATTCTGCTTTTAGTGTACAATGTCATATGCTCGGTACAATTGTGAAGGAAAATATCAACTTATGAATATTTCCATACATGGCACAGTGGCACAGTGGTTAGAGTTGCCGCCTCACAGCTGTCTGTGTCGAGTTTGTATGTTCTCCTAGAACGGGCAGCAGGGTAGCATGGTGGTTAGCATAAATGCTTCACAGCTCCAGGGTCCCAGGTTCGATTCCCGGCTGGGTCACTGTCTGTGTGGAGTCTGCACGTCCTCCCCCTGTGTGCGTGGGTTTCCTCCGGGTGCTCCGGTTTCCTCCCACAGTCCAAAGACGTGCGGGTTAGGTGGATTGGCCATGCTAAATTGCCCGTAGTGTCCTAATAAAAGTAAGGTTAAGGGGGGGGTTGTTGGGTTACGGGTATAGGGTGGATACGTGGGTAATCATGGCTCGGCACAACATTGAGGGCCGAAGGGCCTGTTCTGTGCTGTACTGTTCTATGTTCTCTGTTCCTAGTGTCCAAGATATACGGCTTAGGTGGATTGATCATGCGAAATTGCCCATTTTGTTCAAAGGTTAGGTGGGGTTATGGGTTACAGGGATGAGGTGGGGGAGTGGGCGTGGGTTGGGGTGTTCTTTCAGAGGATCGGTGCAGACCTAATGGGCTGAATAGCCTCCATCCACACCGTAGGGATTCTATGATTTTCAGCCACAGATCTTTAAAACACCATTGAGAAGGAACTGAAGCCCCGCTGAATGGATGGTGGAGTAATGAATGTATTGTGCAATAATTCAGGATGATGCATCAGTTCTACAAATCTGGGTTAATAGTCAGCAGAAGTCAATGAAAATAAGAACTAGTTTTCCTAATATATTAAGTGCACACTTCGAAAGAGACAGATAAAGATACATACTTAATATTGATTGAATGATGAGACATTCTATAACATTTTTGTGAACACTCAGCAGACTAAATATAGACAGTAATCTAACAAATTATACTGGAGGGAGTACCATGTTTTAGAAGTTGAACTATTGTTGTGTAAAACCTATAGCTTGTGAAGCCTTTGCTTCACTGTTCATGGAGTTGATGAGAAATGAATGACACAACACACTGTAAAGGAAAGATGTGTGAATCAGCAATTTTAGTCACCCAATTAACAAGAATTCAGATCCAAACTGATTTACATTTCCCAGACAACTACTCTTATCTGACTATGACTGTAATATCTACTTTTGATATGCTGATTTTGAAAGCCAACCATTATTTGTACCCAAGACACAAGACAGATCAATATATCTCAGTAACATGGCATTGGTTGTTACCTGTTCAGGGTCACAGCACAGGTGATGAACCTACTTGACCTCGGAGGTCTCCTGATATGAATAACAAGACTTAAAGAATCAGTGGAGCAGTTAAGAGTGTTGATGCACAGGCCATGAAGGAATGTGTGTTCTCTCTTTGTAACTATGGGATTCCACTTAAATGTAAAACAATCTAGCAATGTTGAGACTTTCTAAACATTCGCAAAATGGGGACAGCAGTTTTCCAATCAAAGCCAAGCTCTTCTATCACTCGGAAGTTTCATTATAATTACACAGCTGCTTGCATGGAGTTCAACCTTTAGTTTCCCTTTCAATCTTTGGTCCACCTGTCCTGAAAATTCAAGCCAAAATCCGGTTTAAGGACCAGTACCTCATCTGAGTGGCAATTGTTAATGCTTGGCATAAGCATGAAAGAGCAACTTAAAAAAAAAGCCTAATTCTGTCCTGAACTAATCTAATATATACTTAGCAAGGGACATGGTTAGCTCAGTTGGCTGGGCAGCTGGTTTGTGATGCAGAGCCAACAGCGTGGGTTCAATTCCTGTATTGGCTGAGGCCTTCTCAACCTTGCTGCTCACCTGAGGTGTGGTGACCTTTAGGTTAAATCACTGCCAATCAGCTCTCTCTCTCAAAACGGGAGAGCAGCCTATGGTCCTCTGGGAGTATGGTGACTTTCATATACTTACCTTTCAACAGTAGTCATATACCCTGGTTTATTTCCCCCGCCCCACTCCTCTCTACCCTCAGGTTAAAGTAGCCAAATGTAGAAGGCGTATATTCCAGTTGAGCACTAGTTAATTTAGAACATGTTTGGAATCAAATCTGACACCTTCCTGACCTGTCCATCATAATTTCTTCTTGACCTGTCCATCATAATTCCACACCAGGCAACTATTGGGCTTCCAGGGGCTGTGTAAGGTTGAAACTGTGGGGAAATCTAATTTTCAGTAAATGTCCCGTCCGCCTGAAAGGAGAAGGGGAAACTGTGTCAATGAGAGAACAGCGACGTTTACAGAGCACTGACTCCCACAGACCCGAGGTTCTGCCCCATTTGCAATGATTATTTTGCTATGACACTAACACCAGTCAACCAGCCTTTTAAAGAAATATTCAGGGGCAGCACGGTGGCGCAGTGGGTTAGCACTGCCGCCTCACGGCACCGAGGTCCCAGGTTTGATCCCGGCTCTGGGTCACTCTCCGTGTGGAGTTTCCACATTCTCCCCGTGTTTGCGTGGGTTTCGCCCCCGCAACCCAAAGATGAGCAGGTTAGGTGGATTGGCCACGCTGAATTGCCCCTTAATTGGAAAAAAATGAATTGGGTACACTAAATTTTTTTTTTTTAAATATTCAAAAAGTGAGTAGAAATGTCACATTTATGTTCAGGACATGAAAGAACAAGAGGGAAATGAAGTGAATCAGGAAGTAGTGTTTGGGGTTGCAAAAAAAAAAACTTGCGATTGCATGAAGGAGGAAATTCTGAAGGAGGTAAACAATTTTGCAACTTTGAGGCTCGAGGCTGGAACAAGTTTGAGTCAGAGACTGTGTGACTGAGTCTGTTTCAACAGAGTCTGTATGTTACTCATTTTTACACCCTTGTGGTGGTGGAGTGGCGGGGTGTGGTGGGGGAAGGGGGCGGCGTGGACGGACTACAGAAAATTCCAGCTGTGGCTGTACTCTCATAGCAACAAGCCTCAAACTATTTCGAACATGGACACACTTCAACTGCAAATGATCTGTTTCATATCATTACAATAACTGGATGACAATGGGGAAGACTCTATCCCCTGCCTCTGGTGGCACTGATTCAGAACTCAAACCCGTACCTGAATCTTCCCAGCAGCAGCAGCAATGCTGGGTACATTGTCACTGCATATGAAGGTTCTTCCGGACCTGACGCTACTGTGCATTGCTTGCAGTCCCAGACAGGGAATTGCGCAGCACAGCATCCCCTGAGGAATCCATCAGGGGTAACACATCCCCTTTTCATGACACTAGCTGGTGCATTCAGTAAGTTAAAAGATCTGGGGCTGGATTTTCTGCTCCCCAAAGCCAAAATCGTGTTAGGCGACGGGGTGGAAAATCCCGTTTCCCGTACGAAATCGGGACATGCGCCGGTTCCGCGATTCTCCGCCTCCCAAAAAGCAGGGTCCTCGGGGAGTAGGCCGCGCCGAGTATCCACCACCTCAGGTCATTGCCGGAAGCCTACCCCGCTATTCTCCGTCCATGACTGGCCAAATTCCTGACAGCGTATTTCTAATGTGGTCCTGCCCTTCAGGAAATTCGGGAGGCGGCTGCGATCCGGGGCGGGCAAGCGGCCGATCGGGGGCACTATTTCGGTGGTCGAGGTCCGAGGGCTGAGACTGCCACGTAGCACGGTGCGGCTGCTGAAGGCCGCCACTGTGCGCATGCGCAGCCTCTGACCTGAACGTGCGGGGGGGGGGTGTATCTGCAGCTGGAGCTTCGAGCTCCACGACAGCTGCCTGCTAGCCCCCTGCAAGGCAGTGAATCTGTGGCCTTTTGACACCAGTTTTCCTGGCGTAAAAGACCACAGTTTTCACAATGGCGTGGGGGCATAGTCCCAAAAACGGAGAATCCAGCCCCTGGCCGTTCAATGAATGTTAGTGAGTGGCTGAGGATGTTGTAATATGCCATTAAAGGGATGGCAGCATGGCATCACTGGAAGGGAGATGAATCATGTGATCTGGGATGCGATCTACCAGCTGCGTTGCACTTGAGCAAGAACACAACGCAGCCGGTAGATCCCAGGAGAAACCTCCCGCAGGCTTCCCGACAGCCTTTACACCTTGCGGGATATACCCAAGTCCCGCGAGACGTCGGAGTCAGAATCACGTCCAAAGGGAGTGTGACCAAATGATGAGCACCTAAATAGGTTTTGAACATTCTTGGGTGAGCTTACCCGGCATCTTTCGGCATCTTTCGGCCTCCTGGTATCTACTGCCCCCCCCCACCCCGCCCCCCCAGCAAGACCGCTGTTCAGTCATGGTCCACACAAACATGGACCAGGTGGAACTGCATCAAGTGGGGGGGTGGGAGGGGGGGGTGAGGGCTCCCGGAATATCCGAGGCAGCTGGCTGGCCAGGGATAGAGCAGGGTGGCTCCGTAGCCCTTCCCCTGGAACGTGGACATTTTGGCAGTGCCACTCTGGCACTGCCAAGGTGCCTGGGTGGCACTGCCAAGGGTCAGGGCCCAAGGTGGGCCATGCCCATGCAAGGGGGATGGGGGGGTATGAAGTGTTGGGGATGCAGGGCAAATAAGTAGGTGCCTCTGCGGGGGTCTGAAGATGGGTGGGCCTCATGGACACATAGCGTGATGTCCTCATTTGGGGTCCTGGAAAGGGGTTTGTAAGGGGGTGTGGGGAGGCCTGAAGATGGGTGGCTCCAGGGACCCCATAGCACATAGTCCTCACTTGAGGGGGGTGGGGGTATGTGGGGAGTGCCCTTGTGTGTTGATGTGACATTGCCTATAGTTTTGGGTGTGACCACACGCTCAATTAGAGATCGGGGCACCATTTCAAAATGGCAGTGGATCTCGGAGTTCCAAACCCCAAGCGTTCTAAGCATGGGCTAAACCAGTGAAAAACTCCCCAGGGCCCAAAAAAGTGACGAAGGGCACGATTCAATTGATTGGGAACAAAGTCCCACTGCAGCGCCGATAAACACATGGCTACACAATGCCACCCGTGTTGTTTAAGGGGCCTCAGCAGGGAACGCGTGGTTAAAGCTGCACATAGCCCCGTTTTGTACACTAGGGAGCTCCGTGAGGGAACTCCCCAGTGTAGCAAGAGATCGGGATGACATTTTTAAATGCTGCCCCTGATCGCCGAGGCCTCCCAAAGCGAACCCAGATCCTCCCCCCCTTCCCAAACACAGTATGGGAGAGTCCCCTGGTCCTCCACACACAACCCCCCGCCCCAAATGCCACACGACGCAACACCAGCCTGATTGCGTCCCAATCTCTCACTACAATGGGGAGTTCCGGCGAGCAGACCTCCCCACCGTACAAAATGGGGCTATGTGCAGCTTCAGCCGCCCGTTCCCTGTTCAGGCCCTTAGAGCCATGTCTTTCTTGGCACTGCGAGCACCGGGAAACACGTGGCTAAATGCGTTTGCTATGGGGCTTTTGAGAGAATCACGCCCATTTTGTTCAATAGTGGATAATCAGTGTGGCAGACAGATGAATACAGGTCCAAGCTGATGAACAAGCCTTGGATC
The DNA here is from genome assembly GCF_902713615.1 of Scyliorhinus canicula. Taxonomy (NCBI): domain Eukaryota; kingdom Metazoa; phylum Chordata; class Chondrichthyes; order Carcharhiniformes; family Scyliorhinidae; genus Scyliorhinus; species Scyliorhinus canicula. The sequence goes on from NC_052164.1 coordinate 28,730,143, forward strand.
ATGTTGGATGGCATAAGACACCTGCAATGTTTTGCTCAGATTGCAATAAAGTTGAAGTATCAGAGAGTGTTGAAACCTTACACAGAAAAGTGGAGAAGTACTTAAATACAGAGCAGAGAAGCAAATAGATCCCTTCTGCTGAGACAGCAATGCTTAGCTTGTCAGTTCTGTGAGAGGGAGAGTGCATTGACTGGACCAGCGCTGGCTTAGCTCAGTCTGGAAAGGCAAGGGACCAGGGTGCGGGACAAATCGATAGCAAGCAAGGGGCAGTCAAACAAAAAGAAACACAAAACAAAGCTGTCAATAAGTCAGAAGGTTGTGATTATACAGGTGGCTTTTGGAATCGCTGAATAGCAAATTGAATAAAAAGCAAAGACACCATTACTCAATGGTATATTCCTGCTGCAATTCACCTATTGTGGGCAGAACTTCAGAAAAGTGGCACAGAAGCGGATACAGCAACTCTCACCCCAAGTACTACAGGAGAAGGGACGTCAAAGGGATATTGTCAGAATGTCCACAAAATCCCCCAGTTTGAATTGGGATGCATCTGACCTACCATTCAAGTTTGAGGTATTTAAACAGCGTACAGAGCTAATTCAGGTATATCTGAACCAGGCAAGCATGCCATAAAAACATGATGAGCAATTGGGAATGGAGGTCTGCATAGACTGAACATGTCAGGATTAACAGAAAAGGAGCTAAATGATCTCCATTGCAAGACAGGTCAAAATTGGGTTAAACTTTCATATTAATCACTATGAGCACTCATGTGATTTCAACAATAGCCACCAAATCTATAATCATTCTCTCAACAGATGCAGCGAAAAGGGTACGTACTGTGATTTTTCAGATGCTGAGCGAGCAGACAGAATTATTGAGTTGATGATCACATTCCCTCCCATGGAAGCATTCCAGGAAGATCTCTTAGACAAGCCCAAATTGTAAAACATCAAAGAGTTAGTCAAGGATGGACGTAAATACAAAGGGATTCTCACAGGTAATAACAGATTCCAAGTAAAACATCAATTGTTGATGCATTCATTAGAACGCCCAAACTGAACGTGGAAGGTGTGGCCTTCTGCATGTGGGCTGATTTCGCTCAGTGGGCTAGACAGCTGGTTTGTGGTGCAGAACAAGGCCAGCAGCGTGGGTTCAATTCCCGTACCAGCTGGGAATTCTGAATTATCCCTCTGTGTACCCGAACAGGCGCCGGAATATGGCGACTAGAGGCTTTTCACAGTAACTTCATTGCACTGTTAATGTAAACCTACTTGTGACAATAAAGATTCAGGGCAGTGCACCAGAGTGAAGGCCGATGCAGCTACAAAGAGCCATGCACTAATCCAAACAGACACAATGGAAACTTTCAAGCAATACAAATGACAATGTGGCATCCTGTCAGAGACACATGAAGAAAATGACGATTTGTGGAAGAAATGAAGGGTGGTGAATACAGATTTCACATCGTCAAACTCGCGGATAACGGACACCATCACACCACCTAACATGTTTGCCAAGATTCAAATTATCTGTACCAAGGATATTGGTAACTACTGGTTTTTGGCCAAACGTGATGCAGGGAAAAATGCCAAAATCTTACCCCTGCAAATTCGAAAAGACATATCCACAGGTGCAAAGGTCTTGGCACAATCCACTGCTGGGAAACTTTCAGTGTACAATGAACAGTCCACTAATTCCATGTGCAGATTCCATATTCCTGGAGTACATGTACAATCAGTTAATCCCCCCCCCCCCCCCAAGAGTGTCACAGATATTCTACATCAGGCTTGCCCAACCCATTTGCAGCGGAGTATTTCCATATTTATCAGAGCAGATTTCGATTAGGCTCATGACTTTCAAAAATATGTTCAGTATGAAGTAACAAAACAACTTGCTGAGGAAAGATAAGGCAATGTCAAAGCATTAAATTGATAATTTTATAAAAACGAAAAGCGCCTAAAAATGACAATTAGAGAGCACACTCCCCCTCCCTCCTCCCCACGCAGATACACTCCCCCTCCCTCCTCCCCAAGCAGACACACTCCTCCCCTCCCTCCTCCCCACGCAGACACACTCCCCCTCCCTCCTCCCCACGCAGATACACTCCCCCTCCCTCCTCCCCACGCAGAAACACTCCTCCCCTCCCTCCTCCCCACGCAGACACACTCCCCCTCCCTCCTCCCCACGCAGACACACTCCCCCTCCCTCCTCCCCACGCAGACACACTCCTCCCCTCCCTCCTCCCCACGCAGACACACTCCCCCTCCCTCCTCCCCACGCAGACACACTCCTCCCCTCCCTCCTCCACACGCAGACACACACCCCCTCCCTCCTCCCCATGCAGACACACTCCTCCCCTGCCTCCTCCCCATGCAGACACACTCCTCCCCTGCCTCCTCCCCACGCAGACACACTCCCTCCTCCCCACACAGACACACTCGCTCCTTCCTCCTCCCGATGCAGACACACTCCTCCCCTGTCTCCTCCCTACGCAGACACACTCTCCCCTCCCTCCTCCACATGCAGACACACTCCTCCCCTCCCTCCTCCATACGCAGACACACTCCTCCCCTCCCTCCTCCCCACGCAGACACACTCCCCCTCCCTCCTCCCCACGCAGACACACTCCTCCCCTCCCTCCTCCCCACGCAGACACACTCCCCCCTCCCTCCTCTCCACGCAGACACACTCCCCCCTCCCTCCTCCCGATGCAGACACACTCCTCCCCTCCCTCCTCCCCACGCAGACACACTCCCCCTCCCTCCTCCCCACGCAGACACACTCCCCTCCCTCCTCCCCACACAGACACACTCCCCCCTCCCTCCTCCCCACGCAGACACACTCGCTCCTTCCTCCTCCCGATGCAGACACACTCCTCCCCTCCCTCCTCCCCACGCAGACACACTCCCCCTCTCTCCTCCCCACGCAGACACACTCCCCCTCTCTCCTCCCCACGCAGACACACTCCCCCTCTCTCCTCCCCACGCAGACACACTCCCCCTCCCTCCTCTCCACGCAGACACACTCCCCCTCCCTCCTCTCCACGCAGACACACTCCTCCCCTCCCTCCTCCCCACGCAGACAAACTGCCCCTCCCTCCTCCCCACGCAGACACACTCCCCCGTCCCTCCTCTCCACGCAGACACACTCCTCCCCTCCCTCCTCCCCACGCAGACACACTTCCCCTCCCTCCTCTCCACGCAGACACACTCCTCCCCTCCCTCCTCCCCACGCAGACACACTCCTCCAGTCCCTCCTCCCCACGCAGACACACTCCCCCTCCCTCCTCCCCACGCAGACACACTCCCCTCCCTCCTCCCCACGCAGACACACTCCCCCTCCCTCCTCTCCACGCAGACACACTCCTCCCCTCCCTCCTCCCCACGCAGACACACTCCTCCCGTCCCTCCTCCCCACGCAGACACACTCCCCTCCCTCCTCCCCACACAGACACATTCCCCCCTCCCTCCTCCCCACACAGACACACTCCCCCTCCCTCCTCCCCACACAGACACACTCCTCCCCTCCCTCCTCCCCACACAGACACACTCCCCCGTCCCTCCTCCCCACGCAGACACACTCCCCCCTCCCTCCTCACCACGCAGACACACTCCCCCCCTCCTCCCCATGCAGACACACTCCCCCCCTCCTCCCCATGCAGACACACTCCCCCCTCCCTCCTCACCATGCAGACACACTCCCCGTCCCTCCTCCCCACGCAGACACACTCCCTCTCCCTCCTCCCCACACAGACACATTCACTCCTCCCTCCCCACACAGACACACTCCCCCTCCCTCCTCCCCACGCAGACACACTCCCCCTCCCTCCTCCCCACGCAGACACACTCCTCCCCTCCCTCCTCCTCACGCAGACACACTCCCCTCTCCCTCCTCACCACGCAGCACACTCCCCCCTCCTCACCATGCAGACACACTCCCCGTCCCTCCTCCCCACGCAGACACACTCCCCCGTCCCTCCTCCCCACGCAGACACACTCCCTCTCCCTCCTCCCCACACAGACACATTCACCCCTCCCTCCCCACACAGACACACTCCCCCGTCCCTCCTCCCCACACAGACACACTCCCCCGTCCCTCCTCCCCACGCAGACACACTCCCCCCTCCCTCCTCCCCACGCAGACACACTCCCCCCTCCCCACGCAGACACACTCCCTCTCCCTCCTCTCCACGCAGACACATTCATCCCCTCCCTCCCCACACAGACACATTCACCCCCTCCCTCCCCACACAGACAGACTCCCCCCTCCCTCATCCCCATGCAGACACAGTCCCTCCCTCCCTCTCCACGCAGACATACACTTCCTCCCTGCATCTCACACATATTACATATACACAAAAACACACAAGTGGTTTCAGAGGACACAATCTAGCCTCACAGGCATGTTCTATGTTAAGTCTCCAGTTGAGCATTGCTCTGTATATAATTAGAGGAATGTCTAATAAAAGATCAGGACGCGATTTTCTCCAATAATTGGAAAAGTCCAATGTCGGGCAAAAAAAGCGGCATTGAACACTCCAAAGGCAATGGGGGCTTTTTACAATCTATAAAATCATAGAATTTACAGTGCAGAAGGAGGCCATTCGGCCCATCAAGTCTGCACCGACCCTTGGAAAGAACACCCTACTTTTTTTTAATACATTTAGAGTACGCAATTCAGTTTTTCCAATTAAGGGGCAATTTAGCACGGCCAATCCACCTAGCCTGCACATCTTTGGGTTGTGGGGTGAAACCCATGCAAACACGGGGAGAATATACAAACTCCACACGGACAGTGACCCAGGGGCGGGATAGAACCTGGGACCTCGGCGCCGTGAGGCAGCAGGGCTAACCCACTGTGCCACCGTGCTGCCCAAGAGCACCCTACTTAAGCCCACACCTCCACCCTATCCCCGTAACCCAGTAACCCCACCTCACCTTTTTGGACACTAAGGGGCAATATAGCATGGCCAATCCAGCTAACATGCACATCTTTGGACTATGGGAGGAAATCGGAGCACCCGGAGGAAACCCACGCAGACACAGGGAGAAAGTGCAAACTCCACTCAGTCAGTCACACGAGGCCGGAATTGAACCCTGGATCCTGGAGCTGTGAGGCAGCAGTGCGAACCACTGTGCCACCGTGCCTGGCTATTTGCAAAAAAACGCAGGATGTATCGCTGGTGGGCAGTCTCTGATTTACGTGCCCTATCTTCAACTCAGTGCTTTTTTTGACTATGTCTTCTCTGCCTTGCACTTTTCCCCTTACTTCCTTTTGCTTCTGTCCCTGTTTTACTACCTTCCAACTTCCTGTATCGGTTCCCATCCCCCTGCCACATTAGTTGGGGAGGGTTTAAACTAATGTGGCAGGGGGATGGGAACCGATGCAGGAAGTTGGAAGGTAGTAAAACAGGGACAGAAGCAAAAGGAAGTAAGGGGAAAAGTGCAAGGCACAGAAGACATAGTCAAAAATCAAAAAGGGCGACAGTACAAGGTACAGTGACTGAGGGGAGCTCAGTGAATAGGCCCAGTAATAGTAAAAGGAATAAAACTGGCGATGTTAAGATTCAAAACAGAGGTAAAAAAACCAACATAAGTGTACTTTACCTGAATGCTCGTAGTATTCAGAATAAAGTAAATGAGTTGATGGCACAAATCATCGTGAATGACTATGATTTAGTGGCCATTACTGAAACATGGTTAAAGGATGGTCACAACTGGGAGTTAAATATCCGAGGGTATTAAACTATTCGGAAGGACAGAGTGGATGGTAAGGTGTTGCTCTGTTATTTAAGGATGACATCCGGGCAATAGTAAGGGATGACATCGGTGCTATGGAGGATAAGGTTGAATCCATTTGGGTGGAAATCAGGAATAGTAAGGCGAAAAAGTCACTGATAGTAGTCCATCGGCCACCAAATAGTAACGTTATGGTGGGGCAGGCAATAAACAAAGAAATAACTGATGCATGTAGAAATGGTACAGCAGTTATCATGGGGGATTTTAATCTACATGTCGATTGGTTTAACCAGGTCGGTCAAGGCAACCTTGAGGAGGAGTTTATAGAATGTATCCGCGATAGTTTCCTAGAACAGTATGTAATGGAACCTACAAGGGAACAAGCGGTCCTAGATCTTGTCCTGTGTAGTGAGACAGGATTGATTTATGATCTCATAGTTAGGGATCCTCTCGGAAGGAGTGATCACAGTATGGTGGAATTTAAAATACAGATGGAGGGTGAGAAAGTAAAATCAAATACTAGTGTTTTGTGTTTAAACAAAGGAGATTACAATGGGGTGAGAGAAGAACTAGCTAAGGTAGACTGGGAGCAAAGACTTTATGGTGGAACAGTTGAGGAACAGTGGAGAACCTTCCAAGCGATTTTTCACAGTGCTCAGCAAAGGTTTATACCAACAAAAAGGAAGGACGGTAGAAAGAGGGAAAATCGACCGTGGATATCTAAGGAAATAAGGGAGAGTATCAAATTGAAGGAAAAAGCATATAAAGTGGTAAAGATTGGTGGGAGACTAGAGGACTGGGAAACCTTTAAGGGGCAACAGAAAGCTACTAAAAAAGCTATAAAGAAGAGTAAGATAGAGTATGAGAGTAAACTTGCTCAGAATATAAAAACAGACAGTAAAAGTTTTTACAAATATATAAAACAAAAAAGAGTGGCTAAGGTAAATATTGGTCCTTTAGAGGATGAGAAGGGAGTTTTAATAATGGGAGATGAGGAAATGGCTGAGGAACTGAACAGGTTTTTTGGGTCGGTCTTCACAGTGGAAGACACAAATAACACACCAGTGACTGATAGAAATGAGGCTATGACAGGTGAGGACCTTGAGAGGATTGTTATTGCTAAGGAGGTAGTGATGGGCAAGCTAATGGGGCTAAAGGTAGACAAGTCTCCTGGCCCTGATAGAATGCATCCCAGAGTACTAAAAGACATGGCTAGGGAAATTGCAGATGCACTAGTGATGATTACCAAAATTCACTAGACTCTGGGGTGGTCCCGGTGGATTGGAAATTAGCAAATGTGACACCACTGTTTAAAAAAGGAGGTAGGCAGATAGCAGGAAATTATAGGCCAGTGAGCTTAACTTCGGTAGTAGGGAAGATGCTGGAATCTATCATCAAGGAAGAAATAGCGAGGCATCTGGATAGAAATTGTCCCATTGGGCAGACGCAGCATGGGTTCATAAAGGGCAGGTCGTGCCTAACTAATTTAGTGGAGTTTTTTGAGGACATTACCAGTGCAGTAGATAACGGGGAGCCAATGGATGTGGTATATCTGGATTTCCAGAAAGCCTTTGACAAGGTGCCACACAAAAGGTTGCTGCATCAGATAAAGATGCATGGCATTAAGGGTAAAGTAGTAGCATGGATAGAGGATTGGTTAATTAATAGAAAGCAAAGAGTGGGAATTAATGGGTGTTTCTCTGGTTGGCAATCAGTAGCTAGTGGTGTCCCTCAGGGATCCGTGTTGGGCCCACAATTGTTCACAATTTACATAGATGATTTGGAGTTGGGGACCAAGGGCAATGTGTCCAAGTTTGCAGATGACACTAAGATGAGTGGTAAAGCGAAAAGTGCAGAGGATACTGGAAGTCTGCAGAGGGATTTGGATAGGTTAGGTGAATGGGCTAGGGTCTGGCAGATGGAATACAATGTTGACAAATGTGAGCACAGTAAGAAGTCTTACAACACCAGGTTAAAGTCCAACAGGTTTGTTTCAAACACGAGCTTTCGGAGCACGGCTCCTTCTTCAGGTGAAGGAGCCGTGCTCCGAAAGCTCGTGTTTGAAACAAACCTGTTGGACTTTAACCTGGTGTTGTAAGACTTCTTACTGTGCTCACCCCAGTCCAACGCCGGCATCTCCACATCATGACAAATGTGAGGTTATCCATTTTGGCAGGAATAACAGCAAACAGGATTATTATTTAAACGATAAAATATTAAAGCATGCCGCTGTGCAGAGAGACCTGGGTGTGCTAGTGCATGAGTCACAGAAAGTTGGTTTACAGGTGCAACAGGTGATTAAGAAGGCAAATGGAATTTTGTCCTTCATTGCTAGAGGGATGGAGTTTAAGACTAGGGAGATTATGTTGCAATTGTATAAGGTGTTAGTGAGGCCACACCTGGAGTATTGTGTTCAGTTTTGGTTTCCTTACTTGAGAAAGGACGTACTGGCACTGGAGGGTGTGCAGAGGAGATTCACTAGGTTAATCCCAGAGCTGAAGGAGTTGGATTATGAGGAGAGGTTGAGAAGACTGGGACTGAACTCATTGGAATTTAGAAGGATGAGGGGGGATCTTATAGAAACATTTAAAATTATGAAGGGAATAGATAGGATAGACACGGGCAGATCGTTTCCACTGGCGGGTGAAAGCAGAACTAGGGGACATAGCCTCAAAATAAGGGGAAGTAGATTTAGGACTGAGTTTAGGAGGAACTTCTTCACCCAAAGGGTTGTGAATCTATGGAATTCCTTGTCCAGTGAAGCAGTTGAGGCTCCTTCATTAAATATTTTTAAGGTAAAGATAGATAGTTTTTTTGACGAATAAAGGGATTAAGGGTTATGGTGTTCGGGCCGGAAAGTGGAGCTGAGTCCACAAAAGATCAGCCATGATCTCATTGAATGGCGGAGCAGGCTCGAGGGGCCAGATGGCCTACTCTGCTCCTAGTTCTTATGTTCTTATGTTCTTTGATGATCTGGTTGCCATTTGTGGAGGCCAAGCCATTGCATAGCAAGCACACCGGGAAACATTAATCACCCAGCTGCCCTGGCACCCCACCGGCATCACCCTGGAATCCCCTCTTCCCCCTGTGCGTGGAGCCACAACGCAAAGACTGAACTCACCTCCCAGCTCCCCTGGATGGACTGCTTGCCAGGTGCATGACGTCTGATATCAGTCATGCATTACGCCGTTCTGACATCACACTGCCATGGACACAACTTTAACGGGCGTCTGGACCCGGTAAAGATATACAAATGTATTACAATGAGGTTCCCGATGTTGAATGCCCGGAAACATGGCCCATCACTGACAGGGGAAGAGATGATCACTTCCTGCTTTTACATTGACATAAAACATTACTTTGGCCTTCTCGCGATATTCTTCGCTCTCACCGCTAAACCCGCTCGACAGCTGGAATAAATCAATGAGCAACTAACCTGTTAGTAGCTCATAGGGGTATGGGATGGTTGTGGCTCTACAACTGTATGAGGTTAAGAGGAAGTATTGGCTGGAACAATGCGCTCCAAAATAATCTAGCTATTGTCGAATCAATATTGAATAATTTTTTTTTTTTTTTATAAATGTTTTTATTCAGTTTTCATATTTTATATTGAACAAATTACAAATTGTTAGGAGAGAGAAAAAAAAACAAACACGCAAAAATTAACATACATATTTACAGGTAAGCATCTTCGTAGTAGTAACTGCGCCCCCCCCCCCCCCCCCCCCCCATCAACATGTTTATTTAGTTTGGTTTTGGGCCTTAGCTAGCCATCGAACCCCCGTACCGAACCTGTAGCCCCCCCCCCCCCTCCCGCTACCTTCCCCCGACTATTCTTCCTCTTGTACATTGGCCACAAATAGGTCCCGGAACAGTTGCATGAATGGCTCCCACGTTCTGTGGAAGCCGTCGTCCGACCCTCGGATGGCAAATTTGATTTTCTCCATTTGGAGAGATTCCGAGAGGTCGGACAGCCAGTCCGCAGCTCTGGGCGGTGCTGCTGACCGCCAGCCAAACAGGATTCTACGGCGGGCGATCAGGGAGGCAAAGGCAAGGGCGTCCGCCCTCCTCCCCAGGAATAGATCTGGCTGTTCTGAAACCCCGAAGACCGCCACTATCGGGCATGGCTCCACCCTCACTCCCACCACTTTGGACATAACCTCGAAGAAGGCTGTCCAGTACTCCACGAGTCTGGGGCAAGACCAGAACATGTGGGCGTGGTTGGCCGGGCCTCTTTGGCACCATTCACATCTGTCTTCCACCTCCGGGAAGAACCTACTCATACGGGTTCTTGTTAAGTGGGCTCTATGTACCACTTTTAGTTGCGTCAGGCTGAGCCTTGCGCACGTGGAGGTGGAGTTGACCCTATGCAGTGCTTCGCTCCAGAGTCCCCACCCTATCTCCATCCCCAGGTCGTCCTCCCATTTCCTTCTTGTTGCGTCCAGTACGGTGTCGTCCCTATCTACCAGTCGGTCATACATGTCACTACAGTTCCCTTTCTCCAGGGTACTTGCGTCCAGTAGGTCTTCCAGTAGTGTCTGTCGTGGCGGTTGTGGGTACGTCCTTGTCTCCTTTCGTAGGAAGTTTTTGAGCTGCAGGTACCGTAGCTCGTTCCCCCCAGCTAGCTGAAATTTCTCTGTCAGTTCGTCCAGTGTTGCGATCCTGTCGTCCGTGTATAGGTCCCTGACTGTCAGTGTCCCCCCGTCCTGCCTCCACCTTTTGAAGGTGGCGTCAGTCAGTGCTGGCGCGAACCTATGGTTGTTGCAGATGGGAGCCCTGTTCGACATTTTGGTCAGGCCAAGTTGCTGCCGCAGTTGGTTCCAGGATTGGAGGGTGGCTGTCACCACTGGGCTGCTGGAGTGTTTTTTGGGTGGGGATGGGAGTGCTGCCGTGGCGAGGGCCCGGAGGGAGGTTCCCATGCAGGAGGCCTCCTCCGCACGCACCCACTCAGCTTCTGGCTCCTGGATCCATCCCCTTACTCGCTCGGCTGTTGCTGCCCAGTGGTAGAATTGTAGATTCGGGAGGGCTAGCCCTCCCCTGGTTTTTGTTTTTTGTAAGACCTTCTTTGGGATCCTAGCATTTTTACCCCCCCATACGAACGCCATGATGAGTTTGTCCAGCGCTTTGAAAAAGGCCTTGGGGATGTAGATCGGAATGGATCTAAACAGGAAGAGGAACCTGGGCAGTACGTTCATTTTGATCGTCTGAACTCTCCCCGCGAGGGAGAGCGGGAGTGTGTTCCATCTTTGCAGGTCCTTTTTAACTTCCTCCGTCAGGCTGGTGAGGTTCCATTTGTGGATCCCTTTCCAGTCATGGGCTATTTGGATCCCCAGGTAGCGGAATTTATGTTGGGCTTGTTTGAACGGCAGCCCCTTTAGTGCTGCCCCCCCCCCCCCCCCCCCCCCCCCCTTGCGGGTGTACTGGGAAGATCTCACTTTTGCTCATGTTGAGTTTGTAGCCCGAGAAGGCTCCAAACTCTTTCAGGAGCGCGATGATTCCGTCCATGCTGCTTTGTGGGTCCGAGATATAGAGGAGCAGATCATCCGCATAGAGTGAGACTCTGTGCTCTCTACCTCCCCTTCGGATCCCCCTCCAATTTTTGCTGCCCTGAGCGCGATTGCTAGCGGTTCAATTGCTAGTGCGAACAGCAGCGGGGACAGTGGGCATCCTTGTCTGGTGCCCCTGTGCAGCTGGAAGTATTGGGAGTTGGTATTGTTGGTCTGTACACTCGCCATGGGAGCGTTGTACAGGAGCTTTACCCAAGCGGTGAACCCTGTTCCAAGCCCGAACCGCTCCAGTACCTCTATGAGGTATTTCCACTGGACTCTGTCGAAGGCCTTTTCTGCGTCCAGGGAGACGATCACCTCTTGTGTTCTCTCCCCGGAGGGGGTCATTATCACGTTCAGCAGGCGCCTGATGTTTGCGGTAAGCTGTCTACCTTTGACAAAGCCCGTCTGGTCCTCTGTGACCACCTCAGGTACACAGTCTTCTAGCCTCTTGGCTAGGATTTTGGCCAGTATTTTGGCGTCTGCATTCAGCAGAGATATGGGTCTGTATGACCCACATTCCGTTGGGTCTTTGTCTTTCTTAGGTATCAGCGAGATTGAGGCCTGTGCTAACGTGGGTGGCAACGTGCCCCTAGCTAGCGAGTCTGTGAACATCTCCCGCAGGTGCGGGGCCAGCGCTGTCGCAAATTTTTTGTAGAAGTCCGCCGGGAATCCGTCCGGTCCCGGCGCCTTCCCCGCCTGCATGGAGCTAATGCTCTCCATGATCTCTCCCAGTGCTAGTGGTGCTTCCAGATCCCGTTTTCTGCCCTCTCCCACAACTGGTATGTCCAGTCCGTCAAGAAACCGGTTCATCCCAGCCTTCCCCGTTGGGGGCTCTGAGGTGTACAGCTCTTGGTAGAAGGCCTTGAAGGTTTTGTTAATCCTCTCTGGTTCTGTTTCCAACGTGCCTCTGGTATTCAATATTGAATAATGATTGATATCATGATTTGTCGGCTCTGTATACTTCCTGTGAACATTGGCCGGAATACACCACTCCCACCAGCAACGCATCTCCGCCCACGGGTTTCCCAGCAGTGTGGGGTAGCCGAAATGGGAAGAGAGATTTCCGCTCCCAGCTAATGGCACGGTGCCGAGGAAAACACAGCTGGAGGAACCGGAGAATCAAGCCCATTATCTTTGCATGTGCCAACACCATCACTAAGAAGGCATTCATGGCATCAGTTCGTGCATCGATTAACATATTCCTAAGCCCACATTTTGTGGCTACAGACTCTGAACCAGGAATTGCAGTTAGAGTAGTTAATAAAGTGTCAAATCACATCGAGAGAGAGGGATCAAAAGATGATACTGAGAAAAAGGTGAGAGACAGAACGTATCCATTCTTTAAAAAGAATCTGAAAGAATGTGACTCCACACTTGCAAATGTTAATTTTCAGTGTCAGAGAAGATGTTTGGCACTAAATAAAACTTACATCATTGTTTAGAATTTACTAATACTAGAATGGAAAGTTCCAATTTGTTCTGCTGTGTTTAATGGCTATCTAACACTTAAGTACAGCAATTTCCTTCAGTTGTATGTGCATTTCAATGCGGAGTCTTTGGGTTAGATCCCAATAGCAAAGATTGTTGTGGGGCTTGACAACTTGGACAGCAAATTCCTGATGTCCACATTCAACTGTGAAATGTGCCTTTGCCAGACTTTGTTGTCTGATATACTATTTAAAGAATATGGAGATGATGATGGCCTCACTATTATTTTTACTGTAATTTTTTTCCCCTTAAATGTGGTGACTGATGTACCATCAATTGGACTCGAGACACGATGATGATCTGAACTGTGGCTTTAATCAGCTAGTTGTTAGCCCGGTAGTCGACTACAGAGAAAGGCCGACCGCCGGGAAACCTGGGTACTTATACCCCGCCTCGGAGGCGGGGTCTACTTGCCTCTCGACCAATTGGTGAGCAGTCACATGACTAGTCCCAGCCAATCGGACGAGAGGCACATGACCAGCCAGAGCCAATGGGGAACCAATGCTCTGCACCAATGGCAGTGCTCACATTCATACCACCACATTCACCCCTTGTGGAGAAAGAAGGAGGGGGGATTGTAAGTGGAAGGGAGGGGGGGGGGTCCGAGGAATGGTGGTATGAGCAGCGAAAATTGAGAAAGGTGGGCTGCCCACTGGCTCATTAAGCAAAACAATAAAAACAATACTACTACTACGAATTTAAGGTGCAACAGAATAATAATAAAGTCCAAAAGAAATGTCCCATGGTCTCATCAGATGGACACGATCAGTCTGTCAGCTGCCCGTGGTGTTCTGGAGGACCGTCGCAGTGGAGCCGGTGACGTCAGGTCGATGGTCGTCCTTGTCTCCGGGAGCGTCGGTCGTAGATGTGTCTCCGTACCTTGGGCCGGTGGTGGAGATGCTGTAATCGGGGGAGAGGAAGCATGTGCGCTGGGTCGTGGGGGTGCGGGGGGCGCTGGGGGGAATTGGGGTTGGGGGGGAGGTGTTGATATAGGGAGGGAGAGGCCGCATACCGGCGGGTGCCTGGTCCCGAAGCGAGACCGTATCCTGCCGACCGTCGGGATGCTCCACGTACGCATACTGCGGGTTAGCATGGAGTAACTGGACTCGCTCAACCAACGGGTCGGACTTGTGCACCCGCACATGCTTCCGGAGCAAGATGGGCCCGGGAGCGGCCAGCCAGGTCGGGAGAGGGGATCCTGAGGACGACTTCCTGGGGAAAACAAGAAGCCGTTCATGAGGTGTTTGATTAGTGGTAGTACAGAGGAGAGACCGGATTGAATGGAGGGCGTCGGGGATGACCTCTTGCCAACGGGGGATAGGTAGATCTCTGGACCGTAGGCCCAGCAGGATGGTCTTCCAAATGGTGCCATTCTCCCGTTCGACCTGACCGTTACCCCGGGGGTTATAACTGGTCGTCCTGCTAGAGGCTATGCTCCTGCTGAGCAGGAATTGACGCAGTTAGTCGCTCATAAAGGAGGACCCCCCGGTCGCTGTGGATGTACGCGGGGTAACTGAACAGGGAGAAGATGGATAGGAAGGCCTTTATGACGGTTATTGTGGTCATGTCCGGACAGGGAATGGCGAAAGGGAAGCGGGAGTATTCGTCGATAACGCTCAAGAAATATGTGTTACGGTTGTTGGAGGGGAGGGGGCTCTTGAAGTCTATACTGAGACGTTCAAAGGGACGGGGTGCCTTGATCAGATGCGCTCGTTCGGGGTGGTAGACGTGCGGTTTGCACTCGGCGCAGACGTGGCAGTCCCTGGTGACGGTCCTGACCTCCTCAATGGAGTAGGGCAGGTTGCGGGTCTTAATAAAATGGTAAAAGCGGGTGACCCCTGGATGGCAGAGGTCCGTGAGGAGGGAGCGGAGGCGGTCAATCTGCTCGTTGGCGCAGGTACCGCGGGATAGGGCATCGGGCGGCTCGTTGAGCTTCCCAGTATGATACAAGATATCGTAGTTGTACGTGGACAACTCGATCCGCCACGGCAAGATCTTGTCTTTCTTGATCTTGCCCCTCTGTGCATTATCGAACATGAAAGCTACTGATCGTTGGTCTGTGAGGAGGGTAAACCTCCTGCCGGCCAGATAGTGCCTCCAATATCGCACAGCTTCGACTATGGCCTGTGCCTCCATCTCCACCGAGGAATGGCGGATTTCGGAAGTGTGGAGGGTTCGTGAGAAGAAGGCTACGGGTCTGCCCGCTTGGTTCAGGGTGGCCGCCAGAGCTACGTCAGATGCGTCGCTCTCGATCTGGAATGGGAGGGACTCGTCGATAGTATGCATCGTGGCGATGTCCGCTTTAATGCGGCTAAAGGCCTGGCGGGCCTCCATTGACAGGGGAAAGGAGGTGGACTGGATGAGGGGGCGGGCTTTGTCGGCGTAGTTGGGGATCCACTGGGCGTAATAGGAGAAGAAGCCCAGGCAGCGTTTGAGAGATTTAAGGGAGTTGGGGAGGGGGAGCTCCATCAGGGGGCGCATGCGTTCGGGATCGGGGCCTATCACTCCGTTACGCACTACGTAGCAAACGATGGCTAGACGGTCGCTGCTGAACACGCACTTATCCTTATTGTAAGTTAAATTAAGGAGTTTTGCGGTTCGGAGGAATTTTTGGAGGTTGATGTCGTGGTCATGGCTGCGGATGGTGATGTTATCGAGATACGGGAAGGTGGGCCGTAAACCGTGCTTGTCGACCATTCGGTCCATCTCCCGTTGGAAGACCGAGACTACATTTGTGACACCAAATGGAACCCTGAGGAAGTGGTAGAGGCGCCCATCTGCCTCAAACGCAGTGTACTTTGGGTCACTCGCGCGGATGGGGAGCTGGTGGTAGGCGGACCTAAGGTGCACCGTGGAAAAAACGTTGTATTTCGCGATCCTGTTAACCAGGTCGGAAATACGGGGGAGAGGATACGCGTCCAGCTGCGTAAACCTGTTGATGGTCTGACTGTAATCAATGACCATCCGGCTTTTCTCCCCAGTCCGTACTACCAGCACTTGGGCTCGCCAGGGACTGTTGCTGGCCTCGATAACTCCTTCCTTAATGAGCCTCTGGACCTCAGACCCGATGAAGGTCCGGTCCTGGGCACTGTATCGTCTGCTCCTAGTGGCGACAGGTTTACAATCTGGGGTGAGATTAGCAAACAAGGAAGGGGGATCCATTTTGAGGGTCGCGAGGCTGCAAACAGTAAGAGGGGGAATAGGGCCGCCGAATTGGAAAGTTAAACTCTGCAGGTTGCACTGGAAATCCAGGCCCAAGAGTGCCGGAGTGCATAGACGGGGAAGGATGAGGAGTTTGAAGTTTTTGAAAACCCTCCCCTGGACCGTGATGTCCGCTATTCAGCACCCGGTGATTTGGACGAAATGCGAACCCGAGGCCAATTCAATCTTATGCTTAACTGGATGGATGGCGAGCGCGCAGCGTGTTTCCGTGTCAGGATGGACGAAACTTTCCGTGCTCCCGGAGTTCAGTAGGCATCTCATTTTGTGTCTGTTGAGCTGGATTGTTGTCGTAGTTTTGGCGAGCATGCGTGGTCGCGACTGGTCGAGTGTGATGGAAGCAAGTCGTGGCGAGAGTTCCGGGTCCTCCTCGGTGGCAGAATAATCGCTTGCAGGGGCTTCCGTGTTGGCCCAAGATGGCGGCACCTAGGACCCGCACGTGGAATCGGGGTCCCAAGATGGCGGCGCCCAGGACCCGCACGTGGAGTCGGGGCCCCAAGATGGTGGTGCCCATGGCCCGCACATGGCGTCCGGGGCCCAAAATGGTGGCGTCCGTGGGAACCTCGTGGCGGCTGGGGGCAGTGTCAGCGGCGTCTGCGGGCCGGTTGGGGCAGCTGGGAGCGCGGGTTGGGAAGACCGTGGGGCCGTTGCGGGTGCCGGGAGGTGGGCTGGTGAGGTTGGTGTGTGGCGCGGGGCCCTAGGGGGGCCCGGGGGATGGCAATCCGCGGTCGCTGCGCGGAACAGCAGCGACTGACTTGGTCTGGCAGACCACCGCGTAGTGGCCCTTCTTCCCGCAGCTTTTACACAGAGCGGCGTGGGCCGGGCAGCGCGGGCGGGGGTGCCTGGAGAGGCCACAAAAATAGCAGCGGAGCCCTGATAGCTTATTGGAGCGTCCCACAGCGCAGGCCTGGGGGGGGGGGGTTTGGGGTCCACGGAGGACGGGGGTGGCGCGTGCCATGAAGTCCAGGGGGTTGCTGCGCGGCCGGGGGCGTATGCGCGGGCGTTCAGGTCAGCAACCTCCAGGGAGGTTGCAAGGGTTCGTGCCTCAGCTAGGCTGAGGGCGTTCTTCTCCAGCAATCGTTGGCGGATAGCAGGGGATTGCATGCCAGCAATGTAAGCATCTCTAATTAAAGGTTCCATGTGCTCAGTCGCCGAAACTTGGATGCATGCACACATTCTCCCTAGAGTTGAGAGGGCCTGGTAAAACTCGTCGAGTGACTCACCAGGGAACTGTTGTCTAGTCGTCAGGAGATGCCGTGCGTGTACTTCATTGACCGGCCGGAGAAAGTGTCCTTTGAGAATCTCCATGGCCGCATCATAATCGCTTTCATCCTCAATCATTGAATATACCGCCGTGCCCACGCATGAGTGGAGGATGTGGAGTTTCTGCTCCATGGTGGGCTTGCCGGCTGCGGTTGTCAGGTAACTGTTGAAACACGCCTGTCAGTGTTTAAAGATTGCAGACGCATTTGAAGCATGCGGGCTGGTGCGGAGCCAGTCAGGCTTGATGCGTAGCTCCATTCTAACATTCTATCTGATTAAATTGATGTACCATCAATTGGACTCGAGTCACGATGATGATCCGAACTGTGGCTTTAATCAGCTAGTTGTTAGCCCGGTGGTGGACTACAGAGAAAGGCCGACTGTTGGGAAACCTGGGTACTTATACCCCGCCTCGGAGGCGGGGTCTACTTGCCTCTCAACCAATTGGTGCGCAGTCATATGACTAGTCCCAGCCAATCGGACGAGACGCACATGAACAGCCAGAGCCAATGGGGAACCAATGCTCTGCACCAATGTCAGTGCTCACATTCATACCACCACAGTGACTTCATGCCTAATTTTCCTGGTGTGTTGTGGAGGCTGTGGAAAGCTATTTACTGATATTAAAATGGGATACATAGATAGTTATCAAAGAAAGACTCTCATACAGAGATGGCACGGTAACACAAGGAGATATGGAATGATTGCAGATAGGTCAATCCTGGGTTTCCATCTCGTCAGTCCCTTCATTCCCTCTCCAAAGTTTTCTAATCGTTCAGTGAATGAGTAGCTTAGCTATAAACACCCAAGGAAGGCCAAAGTCACTAAACTGTGCTGGGTGCAATGATCTCAGTTGCAGCAGTATTAAAACGGTACAATAGTTGAGCTCAGCACCTCCATTAGAAAATGGGACCCAGTTTTTGACCCCTATGAAATGATCCCTACTGAATACTCAACATTCAGAGGCTATTACACTGCCACTTCTACGATTGCCTGCCTTGCTAAAACAATACAACTGAGGTTTGTACATGCATGATTTATCTACAAAGAGGAAAGAGTTGGCGGGAACAAAAAGGTAATGGAAATTGGGGAAAATGGCAATTTTAACCGAAAAGTCAATTGTTACGTGCAGTTTGCTTGGGGCAGTGGGGGAGGGGGGAATGGTGTTAACAGCTGAAGCAGAAGCCCCGAATCCCAGAGTGAGCTCAGAGCCAAGGCTCCTCCTGGAATATTCCCAGATTTCTTGAGGCTTAAACAATAAAGCAAGTGTGCAAGGATCAATGACCAGCCCAGCATAATCATATACAGATGAAACAAACCAGTGAACACCACTGTTGCTGCACTATTGTCTCAGAGAAGAATTCCTCCATCACTGTGGATCATTTATTTACAAGCAAAGCATTCCTGATTAAAAACCCAAGCACGGCATAAGCAACTCTGTCAAATTTTCAGTCATTCCACAAGTGGACGAAGAAACAAGGAACAAATAAACCTTAATGCTTCGATCACAACCAACGAATAAATGCCCCAATGTCAAGAACAGCGCTTAATGGCTGAAGCGCATGATGTCAGATCAACATTAGTGTGTCACTCAAGCTCAAACTGCCAGAGAAAGCTCACTTAAAACCATTTTTAACAAATCAATAATATCTTTGTCAACTACAGATGCACCCCATAATGGGTTACAAGACAGTTCCTCCTGCACTATATTTTTCCTATGCCAGCGCCTTTCATTAAGTGGTTTTGCGCATATCAGTTGGTGTTTCATCAAAAAAAGTGTTTTAATTTCGACACGGACATTCACCAAGGCTTCTTCCAAGAATAAAATAATCTTTACTCAGCAATTATAATAAACTACAAAGTTTTTAATCACAGCCTGGATAAATCATATTTCATAGTATTTGAAGGAAGACTCATTGCTTGTACAGTTTTTAAGCATTAAATATTGTGATTTAAGCAGTTTTGATAGATAAGGATACTTGGATCAACTATTAAGGATACATTTGTTGATGTAGAGCCATTTCAAGTCATGATTTAGATCATAATTATTGGCCCATTCCTTTTCATAGAATCCCTACAGTGCAAAAGGAGGCCACCTGGCCCATCAAATCCGCAGCATCCCTCCGAAAGAGCAACCTACCTGTACCCACTCCCCCACCTATCCTGACAACCCCAACTAACCTGCACATCTGTGGACACTAAAAGTGCAACTTAGCATGGCCAATCCACCTAATCTGCACATCTTCCCCTGGACAGAGGGCAATCGCTGCAGCTACGTCCTTGTGTGCGCCACAATTACTTAAAGTAAACTGTCATTACTATCCACCTCCACCTCCTACCCAGCGAGCCACAGCTAATGCAGCACACCATCATTAGAATGATTGGCACCATCTTACTCACCAGAAAGATGCCTGCCAGCAAGCCATCCCAACCCAAGTTTCACACATTTTTTAGTTAACCTTGACATCACTAGATTAGTAACTGGAAAACTACTAATGATGATCTCAGGTTGCCATGGAATTAAATCCCTGAGGATCGTAGAGTAATTTACATCAGCCTAAGTAACTGTAACTTGTTTAATGACTGGCTTTAATATGACAGGTTTTACAGTGGATTAATACTTTGGTGCCTGGAGCAATGTACACTAACTCGGGTGTAAGAATTGAGGCCTCAGCTAACATAATATCATTTCTTTTATCACTTCTAGCCAATTATTAAAATAGATTTGTGTAACTTATTTATACTTTAATGGAGAGAAAAAAAGTCAGTAAACTGGAACAGCAAAAGTAGTTCAATCATGTTAACCTCTAGCCTCAGTGTTGCATATTTATGGAATAATAAAATATTATTTTTGGCAGGAATATAAGAATGAGGTAACAGTACAATAAATATAAATCATTGCCTAGAAGTCAAGAACGATCCACTGTAAGCGAGAACCTTAACTCATTCCTTTTCAGGACTTCAGCATATGTGCCACTGTTTACTTTACCACACCTTCCCTTCTTTCTAAAAATTACTGATGTTATAAACTGATTCAGTATTGTAAAATTCCCAAACTTCTTTCCTATTCTGTCTGGTAATGTGGTGGCCTGGGTTATGTGTCTCAAACATTCAACAAATCAATTGTACCGGTGGCTGAATTATTTCTCTTTCTGACTATACACTTTCCCAAGATGCAGGGGGCGATTCTCCGAGCCCCGGGCCGGGCCGGAGAACCGCCGCAACCGCGCCACGACGCCCCAATACCGGCACGCGATTCTCCCAGGTGCGGAGAATCGGCACCATTTGTGCCGGCGCGTTTGACGTGGCGCCGGCCATGGGCCACTGGAATCGGCAGGGCTGCCGATTCTCTGGCCCGGATGGGCCGAGTGGCCTCGCTGATACGACAGAGTCCCGCCAGCGCCGTTCACCCCTGGTTGCTGCCGGCGGGAACTCTGCACGACCGGTCGGGGGGGGCGGCCTGTGAGGCGGGGAAAAGCACTCCTTCACCTGGGGGGGGGGGGCTCCGATGGGGTCTGGCCCACGATCGGGGCCTACTGATCAGTGGGCCGGCCTCTTCCCCCCCCCGGGCCGCTTTCTGGCGCGGCCGGCCGCTGAACACCGACTCCATGTTGAGTCGGGGCCGGCACAGGCCACCTGTGCATGCGCGGGTTGGCACGGCGAAAAGGAAGCTGGAGAATCGGTCGTACCCAGGCCCAGTTTGTGCCGTCGTGAAACACGACGGCGTTCACGACGGCACGAACACTTGGGCCCAATATTGGCGATTCGCCCCCGCGGACTAGCGAATTTGCTGTTGTTTGCACTTCAGGGAGCCGGTTTAGCTCACATGGCTAGACAGCTGGTTCGTGATGCCGAGCGAGGTCAGCAGCACGGTTCAATTCCCGTACCGGCTGAGGTTATTCATGAAGGACCTGCCTTCTCTACCTTACCCCTCACCTGAGGTGTGGTAATCCTCAGGTTAAATCATCACCAGTCAGCTCTCCCGCTCAAAAGGGGAATGATGCAGCCTCTGGTCATCTGGGAGTACCATATCATCAGGTTTTTGGAGTGGTAACATTCCTACCATGCAGGTCAGTCACCCTGATGGTGAGGAGTAAGTGGTTTAGATTGCCCCTCCCCCCCCCCCCCATTATCAAATTATCTCATCATGGTGGCATTGAAATAACATTGCTCTTCAGTTTTGCAATCACAGTAAATCACAATGACGTGACCATGAGGAACATTTTCATCTACCTTTAACCAACCTTACAAGTGGTTATCATGCTTCCAACCACTTCTGTGGGACTGAAATGGAAATACTCATGGATTGGGCAGCATATTCTGTATTGCGGAGTCACAAAGAAAATAATTTCAACAAACTTTATTAATTACTTTTGATAATAGCAGAATTGCTCAAAGGGCTTTCACAAAGTGAATTTTGAAGATGTTCATTATTCACACATCACGTGTAGGAGAGAACGCATACATTGTATATTTGGGAGTATTGCGGTAGCTCCTACTCTGTAATAAATCCTAATCGAACCTCCTACAAAAAGAGATACACACCAGTGAAGAATCCATGAATAAGAAAGATGTGAATTTGAGGGCCTTACAGCAAGTGTGATGAATTGCACTTTCTCACTTCTTTCTTTTATACCTCTATAATCACATAAATGCAGTGCAACATTCATTGTTCTCAGGCTGAGAAAGTCTCAGAAAACCTGTCATGGACAATTTTATTTAATGGCTCAGACTGTGCTGAAGGAATAATGTCATGTGGATTAAACACAACATTGGAAATTTACAAGTTGACCATCATTGTGGCAAGGAATGAATATCCTGTGCTGACTTGAAATTCACAAGTTCCTGGCCCATTTGCACTACTCTGAAGTTAATTTGTGAAAACAACATTGCGTCCTTAACCATCCTGCTGAATGTTTGGTGACCACCATCCTTAAAGTCAGTGGGGAACACATCTCCACATCTCCACATTTAATTGGCAGGTCTTTCATCTGCCCTTGGACAGATGCCCTGTCTAGGAGAGCTGTCTGTCAATCAGAATGGCCGACCTCTCTGATAACATGCGACTCTCGCCCTCATGCTCACATCATGCACATCCTTGCAAGAGAAAAGACAACAACAAATAATCAACAACATAATCGCAAGGGAGTAATGTCCAGGAATATTGACGAATTGCAGGATAATAACACCATCTATGTTGCTCAAAAAGGACAAAGACAGGATCTTTGAACACTCTTCAGAATCTCTCAAGGATACAACGAACAAAGTACCTTCACTATTACCATGACACCGCCTCCAGGCCAGGGCCCTAAGCTGCGGATCGCTTGGGCAATGGGCCGATGTCTTGACATGACCGTCCAGTTCCAACCCCTCATGACGGTGGTCGATGGTCGGGGGGGTGGGGGGGGAGAGGGGGGGGGGGGGTGGGGAGCTCAACCCACCCCAAACCTCGAAGCCTGTATTCTATCGAACCTGATACGGCCAGTTTCCGAATTAAAATTACTAAAGCATGGCAGCCAATTTTCAAAACTCAATTGGGAACTCGCCTCCCACTTCTTGCCAGTGATGGACATTCCTTGTCCGGCTCCTACCTCCCGAACCCAAATGACACACCATGCAGCCAGATCTCAACGAATCGAAAGCAGGCCCTCACCAGGCAAGATGCTCTACTGAACACAGGAATTCTCTCCAGTGCCTCCACCATTCTCCCAAGGACATCTCGCACTACCTCAAACTGATCTCCAAAGACATGCTCCACGTAACTGAGATCCTCATCTAGAACAACATTCTCAATGGCCGCCATCATCCTGATGCACACAGTACTGTCGGATGAAGCTGATCACCAGCAACAGTGCCACTGCAAGCTGGGCCTCAACCCAGCCAACTCCAACTGCCACGGTCAAAAGAGGATTCACGGCTCTGCTCTTTATCGCGAAACTCTAATCAGGATCACCCTGATTGTACTTTTTTTTTGTTCGTTCATGGAATGTGGGCATCGCTGACTGGGCCAGCATTTATTGCCCATCCCGGAGGGCAGTTAAGTGTCAACCACATTGCAGTGGATCTGGAGTCACATGTAGGCCAGAACAGGTAAGGAGACAGATTTCCTTCCCTAACATTACAGTGAACCAGATGGGTTTTTAGGACCATATGGTCATCTTTAGACTTTTAATTCCAGGTATATTTTTATTGAATTCTAATTTTACCATCTGCCATGACGTGTTTCAAAGCCGGGTCCCCAGAGCATGGCTCTGGGTTTCTAGATTACTAGTCCAGTGACAATACCATTATGCCACTGTTTCTGTTAGTGATGTAGAGATGTAATAGTTTGGTCTACACTTGCTGTCTCTCTGCACTTGAAATAAAACTACCCCCAGGCCTGCAGTTGATGCATCTGCTGCTAAATGGTCCATAATTCTGGGTCATAGTTTACCAAGATTTCAGAAGAGTTGTTTAATACTATCAAAAACATTTTTCTGTCCTCATTCCAGCATCATAGTTGACCTGGTCTCAACAGCAGTCTCAAAGGATCATTTACGTCTGCCTAATTTGATAGGCGCTTACCTACTTGGTTGACCATCCCATTAAACCTTTGCCACTCAGTTATGTTCCTGGGTTGTGGAAATTCTCTGATTACTTTCATTTTCAATTGTGATTCTAGTGGCTTCTACCCCATGTGATCTAGAAGCATGATCATAGATCGGCAATCTCTCATTTTCTGTGTTGGACCTGCATCCTGCAAATCTCTCAGGACTGTTATGACTCTGCGATCTTGCTCTTTGCTTATGGAGCCATAAGTATGTTGTCTTTTGGCATATCTCTTCTTCCATCCCTTCTGGAGTGTGAGACCCTGTTCCGTGGGAAATTTATGGAGTGGACGCTATGCAAAAGACAATCTTTTAAATTTCCTCCCACAGTCCAAAGATGTGCAGGTTAGGTGGATTGGCCATTCTAAAATGCCCTTAGTGTCCAAAAAGTTTAGGTGGGGTTCCTGGGTTATGGGGATAAAGGGGATAGGGTGGAGGCGTGGGGCTTAAGTAGGGTGTTCTTTCCAAGGGCCAGTGCAGACTCGATAGGCCGAATAGCCTCCTTCTGCACTGTAAATGTTATGATTAACAATCAAATGGAATAATAAATGGTGGTCAGCAATCTGAATTTTTATCTAAAGTCAACTGCAAAGATCCACTGTTTGGTAAATAAAGTACTCTTGGATATTTTGGCAAGGCTCTCGTCCACTGAAGCCATTGGATGGATCTCCCGTTTCTTCGAATTGTTTAGTGAAATCCACACAGATATTTATAGAGCTGTTCCTTAACCATTCCTGAACATCATTTGTTGGCACGGTTAATGGTGAAATAACTCCTTGCTGTTGCATCTTTTCAATGTCACCCTCGACTTTGTCAAAGAGTGAGGGATTTTCCTCAATGTAAAGAGGCAAATTGGTTTAGCATCACTCAGTAGGGTGATATGATTAGTAGGGTTTTTAATCAGTACAATCAGTAGGGTTTTTAATCTCCCTAGGCTTGTAAACAATTTTGAGAATTAATTTCAAAATTTACCATTGTAGTTCTCACCAGCAACTTCATCCACTTTATAGATTCATTTTAGTTTTAGACACACATTTCTGCTTAGTCATGTCATGACCAGTTCCTGGTGCAGCACGGTAGCATGGTGGTTAGCATAAATGCTTCACAGCTCCAGGGTCCCAGGTTCGATTCCCGGCTGGGTCACTGCCTGTGCGGAGTCTGCACGTCCTCCCCGTGTGTGCGTGGGTTTCCTCCGGGTGCTCAGGTTTCCTCCCACAGTCCAAAGATGTGCGGGTTAGGTGGATTGGCCATGCTAAATTGCCCTTAGTGTCCTAAAAAATAAGGTTAATGGGGGGGGGGGGGGGGGGGGGGGGGTTACTGGTATAGGGTGGATACGTTGGCTTGAGTAGGGTGATCATTGCTCGGCACAACATCGAGGGCCGAAGGGCCTGTTCTGTGCTGTACTGTTCTATGTCTATGTCTGGTGAGGTCCACCATATTTGTTATCCCCGCAGAGATCTTTCAATTTGTTATAGACCAGATGGAATTCCCCGACATTGTCATGCCCCCCCCCCCCCCCCCCCCCCCCCCCCCCACCCCCAACGAGTGAGGAGGGATGAACAGGCTACGTTTCTTTATTCAATCCTCTCAGTTGCTCACCAGAAAATTACTTCAAAAAGGATTATTTTTCCAATATATTTGCATTTTAGAAGTAGCCAATTTAACCAGGCTTTCTTGAGTTAAAGAATGAGTGAGCTTCTTGGCTACTAAACATGAAAAATTATAAAGCACATGCACAGTGTGAATAGGAGTTTTTAAAAATATACAACTCAGTCCTTGGACTTGTCCGTGAGGATTGGATCATGAAACATTGCGGTGATTTGAGATTTGTGATTCCAGTAGTGCTGACTTCAGCAGTTGAATATGGCTTTGAGATTCAAGGGTTCTGCAATTTGGCTGAGAAATTGTCCAGCTTCCTTTTCAGCAGTGGCTCTGCTGACTTTCCTTGCTTCAGCAATCGGAGGAAGAGAGTGGGACTTGTATTTTTAACTTCCAGCTGGAGGAACTCTGCTGTTTCTTTGATTCCGTGTCACACACTCTTTTTTTTTATAAATGTCTTTATTCAGTTTTCGTATTTTATATTGAACAAATTACAAATTGTTAGGAGAGAGAAAAAAAAACAAACAAAAACAAACACGCAAAAATTAACACACATATTTACAGGTAAGCATCTTCGTAGTAGTAACTGCGCCCCCCCCCCCCCCCCCCTCAACATGTTTATTTAGCTTGGTTTTGGGCCTTAGCTAGCCATCGAACCCCCGTAACGAACCTGTAGCCCCCCCCCCCCTCCCGCTACCTTCCCCCGACTATTCTTCCTCTTGTACATTGGCCACAAATAGGTCCCGGAACAGTTGCATGAATGGCTCCCACGTTCTGTGGAAGCCGTCGTCCGACCCTCGGATGGCAAATTTGATTTTCTCCATTTGGAGAGATTCCGAGAGGTCGGACAGCCAGTCCGCAGCTCTGGGCGGTGCTGCTGACCGCCAGCCAAACAGGATTCTACGGCGGGCGATCAGGGAGGCAAAGGCAAGGGCATCCGCCCTCCTCCCCAGGAATAGATCTGGCTGTTCTGAAACCCCGAAGACCGCCACTATCGGGCATGGCTCCACCCTCACTCCCACCACTTTGGACATTACCTCGAAGAAGGCTGTCCAGTACTCCACGAGTCTGGGGCAGGACCAGAACATGTGGGCGTGGTTGGCCGGGCCTCTTTGGCACCGTTCACATCTGTCTTCCACCTCCGGGAAGAACCTACTCATACGGGTTCTTGTTAAGTGGGCTCTATGTACCACTTTTAGTTGCGTCAGGCTGAGCCTTGCGCACGTGGAGGTGGAGTTGACCCTATGCAGTGCTTCGCTCCAGAGTCCCCACCCGATCTCCATCCCCAGGTCGTCCTCCCATTTCCTCCTTGTTGCGTCCAGTACGGTGTCGTCCCTATCTACCAGTCGGTCATACATGTCACTACAGTTCCCTTTCTCTAGGATACTTGCGTCCAGTAGGTCTTCCAGTAGTGTCTGTCGTGGCGGTTGTGGGTACGTCCTTGTCTCCTTTCGTAGGAAGTTTTTGAGCTGCAGGTACCGTAGCTCGTTCCCCCCAGCTAGCTGAAATTTCTCTGTCAGTTCGTCCAGTGTTGCGATCCTGTCGTCCGTGTACAGGTCCCTGACTGTCAGTGTCCCCCCGTCCTGCCTCCACCTTTTGAAGGTGGCGTCGGTCAGTGCTGGTTTGAACCTATGGTTGTTGCAGATGGGAGCCCCGTTCGACATTTTGGTCAGGCCAAGTTGCTGCCGCAGTTGGTTCCAGGATTGGAGGGTGGCTGTCACCACTGGGCTGCTGGAGTGTTTTTTGGGTGGGGATGGGAGTGCTGCCGTGGCGAGGGCCCGGAGGGAGGTTCCCATGCAGGAGGCCTCCTCCGCACGCACCCACTCAGCTTCTGGCTCCTGGATCCATCCCCTTACTCGCTCGGCTGTTGCTGCCCAGTGGTAGAGTTGTAGATTCGGGAGGGCTAACCCTCCCCTGGTTTTTGTTTTTTGTAAGACCTTCTTTGGGATCCTAGCATTTTTACCCCCCCATACGAACGCCATGATGAGTTTGTCCAGCGCTTTGAAAAAGGCCTTGGGGATGTAGATCGGAATGGATCTAAACAGGAAGAGGAACCTGGGCAGTACGTTCATTTTGATCGTCTGAACTCTCCCCGCGAGGGAGAGCGGGAGTGTGTTCCATCTTTGCAGGTCCTTTTTAACTTCCTCCGTCAGGCTGGTGAGGTTCCATTTGTGGATCCCTTTCCAGTCATGGGCTATTTGGATCCCCAGGTAGCGGAATTTATGTCGGGCTTGTTTGAACGGCAGCCCCTTTAGTGCTGCCCCCCCCCCCCCTTGCGGGCGTAATGGGAAGATCTCACTTTTGCTCATGTTGAGTTTGTAGCCCGAGAAGGCTCCAAACTCTTTCAGGAGCGCGATGATCCCGTCCATGCTGCTTTGTGGGTCCGAGATATAGAGGAGCAGATCATCCGCATAGAGTGAGACTCTGTGCTCTCTACCTCCCCTTCGGATCCCCCTCCAATTTTTTGCTGCCCTGAGCGCGATTGCTAGCGGTTCGATTGCTAGTGCGAACAGCAGCGGGGACAGTGGGCATCCTTGTCTGGTGCCCCTGTGCAGCTGGAAGTATTGGGAGTTAGTATTGTTGGTCTGTACACTCGCCATGGGAGCGTTGTACAGGAGCTTTACCCAAGCGGTGAACCCTGTTCCAAGCCCGAACCGCTCCAGTACCTCTATGAGGTATTTCCATTCGACTCTGTCGAAGGCCTTTTCTGCGTCCAGGGAGACGATCACCTCTTGTGTTCTCTCCCCGGAGGGGGTCATTATCACGTTCAGCAGGCGCCTGATGTTCGCGGTCAGCTGTCTACCTTTGACAAAGCCCGTCTGGTCCTCTGTGACCACCTCAGGTACACAGTCTTCTAGCCTTTTGGCTAGGATTTTGGCCAGTATTTTGGCGTCTGCGTTCAGCAGAGATATGGGTCTGTATGACCCACATTCCGTTGGGTCTTTGTCTTTCTTAGGTATCAGCGAGATTGAGGCCTGTGCTAACGTGGGTGGCAACGTGCCCCTAGCTAGCGAGTCTGTGAACATCTCCCGCATGTGCGGGGCCAGCGCTGTCGCAAATTTTTTGTAGAAGTCCGCCGGGAATCCGTCCGGTCCCGGCGCCTTCCCCGCCTGCATGGAGCTAATGCTCTCCATGATCTCTCCCAGTGCTAGTGGTGCTTCCAGATCCCGTTTTCTGCCCTCTCCCACAACTGGTATGTTCAGTCCGTCAAGAAACCGGTTCATCCCAGCCTTCCCCGTTGGGGGCTCTGAGGTGTACAGCTCTTGGTAGAAGGCCTTGAAGGTTTTGTTAATCTTCTCTGGTTCTGTTTCCAACGTGCCTCTGGTATCTCTGATTTGCGCGATTTCTCTGCTGGCTGCCTGCTTTCTCAGCTGGTGGGCCAACAGGCGGCTGGCTTTGTCTCCGTGTTCGTATAGGGCCCCGCGTGCCTGGCGGAGTTGGTGTACTGCTTTCCTGGTGGAGAGCAGGTCAAAGTTCCTTTGTAATTCTTTTCTCTCCGCCAGGAGTTCTACAGTCGGGGCCTCGGAGTATTTATGGTCTACCTCCAGTATGGAGTCGACCAGCTTCTGCCTAGCCACCCTTTCCTCCCTATCTCTTTGCGCTTTGTAGGCTATGATTTCCCCTCTTAGTACGGCCTTAAGCGCTTCCCAGAACGTGGAGGGTGAGACCTCCCCGTTTTGGTTGATCTCAGTGTACTCCGCTATGGCCTGCGCTATCCTTTCGCTGAAGGCCTTGTCAGCTAGTAAGGCACCGTCCAACCTCCATTTGGGGCGCTGGGCCCTTCCCGTCTCTAGCCGCACATCCATGTAGTGTGGAGCGTGGTCTGATATCACAATTGCGGAGTATTCCACCTTGTCTATCTCTGGAAGCACCGTTTTCCCCACCACAAAGAAGTCAATTCTGGTGTACACGTTGTGTACTGGGGAGAAGAAAGAGAATTCTTTCTCCCCCGGGTGGGCGAATCTCCAGGGGTCTACTGCTCCCATCTGCTCCATATAGTGGCTGAGTTCCCTTGCCATGTTTGAGGTTTTCCCCGTTCTGGGGTTTGATCTGTCCGTCGTTGGGTCCTGTACACAGTTGAAGTCCCCCCCCATGATTAGTCGGTGCGTCGCTATGTCCGGGATTTCTGCCATGGTCTTTTGGATGAAGCTCGTGTCGTCCCAGTTGGGCGCGTACACGTTAACTAGAACTACCGGCGCCCCATCCAGGGCCCCGCTGACCATGACATACCGTCCCCCTGGGTCCGTAACCGTCTTTGTCGCCCTAAACATTGTCCTCTTGCCAATCAGGATCGCCACCCCCCTGGCCCTTGCCCCATAACAGGAATGATAGGTTTGTCCCACCCAGCCCTTTCTTACCCGCAGTTGGTCCCGCTCCCTCAAGTGCGTCTCTTGGAGGAAGACTATGTCGGCCCTCATGTTTCTAAGGTGGGTGAGGACTCTAGATCTCTTCACTGGGCCGTTAAGTCCCCTTACGTTCCAGGTGACTATTCTGGTGGGGGGCTTCTGCCCCCTTGCTCCTGTGGGGTTAACCATATTTGTCCGGTGGACGCGCCCCTGCCCTCTGGGGTTTCCCTATGTTAGGGGGCCGTCCAGGATGTCCACTATCACTGCTCTCCCCATGCGGTCGGGTCCCTGCGCTCCGGGGTTCCCCCTTGTCCCGGGGACACCCGCCATGGCCGTCCACTTTGTGTCCGCCACGCGGGTAGTCCCCTGCACTCCGGGGGGCCCCTTCACCCACAGACCGTACTGGGTGGGTGCTTGCAGCAGTTCCCTGTTTCGAGCCCTTGTCTGTGGCACTTTGTGGCCCTATTCCCTTACTGGCCTCTTTTGTCCCTT
The DNA here is from genome assembly GCF_902713615.1 of Scyliorhinus canicula. NCBI lineage: Eukaryota > Metazoa > Chordata > Chondrichthyes > Carcharhiniformes > Scyliorhinidae > Scyliorhinus > Scyliorhinus canicula. The sequence goes on from NC_052164.1 coordinate 28,760,427, forward strand.
CGTCCCTGCGTTTCCCCTCCCTGGTCTCTCGCCCCCCGGGTGCCCCCCCCCCCCGCTCTATCCCTTTCGGGGATACCCCTGTGTACCCCTCCATTGCCCCTCTCTCCCCCATTCCTGTCCCCATTTGCTCTCCCACCTTTGATGGGTGATCCCCCCCCTCCCCTGCCTGGCGCCTTCCCCCCTGTTGGGGGTGCGCTGCGGCCCTGCTCTGTTGCGCGCCCCCTTCGCTAGCTTTCCTGCTAGCACGGTGGCTCCCCTCCCGGAGGTTGCTGTCCCGCTTCCCCTCTCCCCTCTCCAGTACTCCCGTTCCCTCGTGCCGGGGCCTGGCCTCCCACCTGGAGCGGGCCCTAGGGCATTGGGTTGTTTTCCGTTCTGGGTGTTTCTGCCAGGGGGAGGGGGCTGGCTTTGCCTCGCCCCTCCCCACCCCCCCGTCGGCATGACGTGTCTCCTTGCCATGGGCCCCTCGTCCCTACTTCCCATGGCGTTTTTCCAGCCCGTGCTCCTCGACGAATCTATTCGCCTCGGCAGGGGCTGTAAAGAAATATTCCTTGTGTTGGTATGTGACCCAGAGTTTTGCTGGGTACAGCATACCAAAACGTACTTTGTTCTTATAGAGAGCTGCTTTCGCTCTGTTGAACTCCGCCCGTCTCTTAGCTATGTCCGCTCCAAAATCCTCGTAGATTCGGATGGCGTGCCCGTCCCAATTGCAGGCTCTATTCTCCTTGGCCCAGCGCAGGATTGTCTCCCTATCCCGGTACCGGTGCAGTCTGGCTATAACTGCTCTCGGTTTTTCCCCTTCCTTGGGCTTCGGGCGCAGTGACCGATGAGCTCTGTCCATTTCCGGTGGGGTGGGAAAAGTTTCCCGCCCCACTAAGGAGCCCAGCATCGCAGCCACGAATGTTGTGGGACTTCTACCCTCTATCCCCTCTGGCAGGCCCACTATCTTGATATTTTGCCTTCTCGAGCTGATCTCCTGGTCGTCTACCCTGCCCTTCAGGCTCCCCTGTGTTGCACTCAGTTTCACCATTCCCCTCTCCAGGGATATGACCCGGTCGCTCGCGTCAGTCGCTGCCTTCTCCAGCTCTTTAATGGTTGCCCCCTGGGCTTCCAGTATCTTCCCTTGGGCTTCCAGTATCTTCCCTTGGGCATCCACTTTCTTCTCCAATCTGGTCAGAACCTGCTGCACCCCTGACATGGCCCTGGTCGCTGCTGCCTGTGCTGCGGCCTCTGCGTCTGCTTTTAACTCTGCCTTGAATGCCTGCAGCTGCTCCCTCACCACCTCGGCAAAGGCTTCCTTCCAATTCACGCCCCCCTCTAACCCCAGGGGAGAGGTTGCCCGCCCGTCCAGCTCTTCTGGATGCGGCGAAGCATCCTTCCCGCCGCTTCGCGTGTTGACTCGTTCGCCCGAGCTGGCTTTCCCTTTGCCCAGTCTACTTCCGGTGCCCCCTTTCTCTTGGCTCCTTTCTGGCACTTTTTTCTCCCCCTTCCCCTTCATCTTTTCTTCTCTCCTTGTTCTTCTTTTTCCCCCTTTTCCGCACCCTATTTTTATTTTATTTATTATTATATATCTATATATGTATATATATATATATATATATATTTTTTTTTTTTTAATTTATTTCCCCTACCCCTTTTCTCTTTACCAGTTTTCTTTTGGGAAGAACAGAAATACAAGTCTCTTTTTTCTTTTTTCCCCACTCAACCAGGAGAGAGAGTCCCTTTGTCTTTGCCACGTGGTGGTCACAGCAGTTGGGGGGGGGGGGGGGGGGGGGCGAGGGGGCCGGTGGTCGCTGCTGGTTGGGGGGGGGGGGGGGGTCCCCGCTGCTGGTTGGGGGGGGGGGGTCCCCGCTGCTGGCTGGGGGGGGGGTTGTGTCCCCGCTGCTGGCTGGGGGGGGGGGGGTTGTGTCCCCGCTGCTGGCTGGGGGGGGGGGGGTTGTGTCCCCGCTGCTGGCTGGGGGGGGGGGGGTTGTGTCCCCGCTGCTGGCTGGGGGGGGGGGGGTTGTGTCCCCGCTGCTGGCTGGGGGGGGGGGGGGGGGTTGTGTCCCCACTGCTGGCTGGGGGGGGGGGGGTTGTGTCCCCGCTGCTGGCTGGGGGGGGGGGGGGGTCCCCGCTGCTGGCTGGGGGGGGGGGGGAAAGAGAAGAGGGGCCGCCGCCGCCGCACCGCTCCTGGCCCGCGTGGGGGGGGGGGGGGGGGGGGGGGAGAGAGAAGAGGGGCCGCCGCCGCCGCACCGCTCCTGGCCCGCGTGGGGGGGGGGGGAGAGAGAAGAGGGGCCGCCGCCGCCGCACCGCTCCTGGCCCGCGTGGGGGGGGGGGGGGGGGGGGAAGAGAAGAGGGGCCGCCGCCGCCGCACCGCTCCTGGCCCGCGTGGGGGGGGGGGGGGGAGAGAAGAGGGGCCGCCGCCGCCGCACCGCTCCTGGGTCGCGTGGGGGGGGGGGGGGGGGGGGAGAGAAGGGGGGCCGCCGCCGCACCGCTCCTGGCCCGCGTGGGGGGGGGGGGAGGGAGAGGGGATGGACCTGCTGCTGTTGGGCCCCCCTGTCGCCGCTCCGGCTCCTCCGCTCCGGCTCCTCCGCTCCCGCTCCGGCTCCTCGGCTCCGGCTCCTCGGCTCCCGCTCCGGCTCCTCGGCTCCTCGGCTCCTCGGCTCCTCCGCCCCGGCTCCTCGGCTCCTCGGCTCCCCGGCTCCCCGGCTCCTCGGCTCCTCGGCTCCTCGGCTCCCCGGCTCCTCGGCTCCCCGGCTCCTCGGCTCCTCGGCTCCCCGGCTCCTCGGCTCCCCGGCTCCTCGGCTCCGTCTCCTCGGCTCCCGCTCCGGCTCCTCCGCCGTCCGGCCTGTCGGGGGGGGGGGGGGGGGCTGTTCCTCCTGCTGTCCACCGCTTGCGGGAGCCCCTCTCCCTGCGACCTCCTCGCTCGCCGCCCGGAAGTCAAGCTCCGTGTCACACACTCTTGACATGTCCAGCGCAAGTCCACACTGATGTGGAGATGCTGGCGTTGGACTGAGGTGAGCACAGTAAGAAGTCTTACAACACCAGGTTAAGTCCAACATGTTCGTTTCAAACACTAGCTTTTGGAGCACTACTCCTTCCTCAGAACCTGCTCCGAAAGCTAGTGTTTGAAACAAACATGTTGGACTTTAACCTGGTGTTGTAAGACTTCTTACTGTAGCCACACTGATCAAGTTTTACTGTCTATTATCTCAGTTTCTTGAATATCCCTGGAAGTTGAAAATCCACAAACCAGCCTGGGACATCACTTGCATGATACGATTTAAGCCAAGAAAATAATCAGCTCCCATTATCTCCACAAGAGATGGCAGTTCAGGTTTGCATGGCTTCTTCCTTTTAAATGTCCGTCTGAGACAAAGGGTGTGATTGCAACGTCTCTCTTAAAAATGCGGAAAGCTGCCATTTTGAAATGTCTTTTGGTGTGGAGGGAGCAAGCAACAAGAGTGAAAATACTCAGCTGGCTGGCATGCTGCAGTACCACTCACAACTAAAAAATTCAGACAGTGACTGAATTTACATTCTCAGAACTTACTTCCTCAGCCATCTTTGGCTTGAATGCCAATTTGTAAAACACATGTCTTATTTAAAATAAAAACCAAACAGCTGGATAATCTCAGCAAGTCGAGCAGCATTTGTGGAGTGAGAAAAGTTAATGTTTCCTGTCCATTTGACTCTTCTTCAGAGTGGAGGAGTGGGATAAAAGTGATGGGTTATGTAGTTGGAGAGAAAAGTGAAGAAGGTGGAGCAGCATAGAGGATAGTAAGAGCTTGATGCACAATCAATAACTCCAGAAGCGAGATTGGAGACAATTGAAGGCTTTATTGCACTAGATGTTTCCCCCAGCAGCGCAGGTACAGAAGGCAGCTGCTGGGGAGACACGGGCTCTTATACTCCACCTTACTGGGTGGAACCAGCAGGCAGGCTTAACCAATGAAACAGCAGTCTCAGGTACCTCCCACACCAATGGTCTTACAGCATATTCAGAGGTACCATAATACCTCTAATACCGACTACCACAGAGATAAAGAGACATTGGCTAAGATGTCATGGACACAAGACAAAGGGGATGATAGCATTAACTAAGGACTAAAGAAGGTGCTGATAGTGGCACAAAGGTAAGACAGAAGAATGTGTTAATAAGAGAACAGAGGTCAGCACTCAGGTGAAAGCAAAACTAAAGAACAAACGACAGATAGTACGGTTTTCTGAGGGTCGGGGCAAAAAAGATGAGGGTCAAGATTCTGCTCATATGGCTTTGAAACATTAACTCTGTTTTTCTCTCCAAAAATTGCCTGACCTGTGGTTTATCCAGAATTTTCTGTTTTTATTGCCAGAATCCACAGTATTTTGCTTTTATTCTAGAGAATTTAAAAGTTTAACATGTCCACACATAATTCGAGATTTTTCTCCATTATGGCAATAGAGAGCACTTTATTTTAAATGACAGAGAGGTTTGAGGATGTTTCAGTCTTTATATTCCAGCTTTGCCATGGGATCGCCTTTCACGTTTAAAGTTAGCTCAGCATGTCATTGTAATTTAACACGTGTAATTCATTTGAGCCATTTGATAAAAACAGAAACCTCTGCTCCGGTGTCTAGTTTAAACTTGACCATCCACTTTGATATCAATTACCACAATATGTGTTTTCTGTATCATTTACCTCGCCAGAAAGGTCAATTCTTTTGTTTGTAGTTTTCCAAGTTCTTGTATGTGGCTCTATTCTAAAATATTCTTCCTCTTTTTATAGGTTGCCAGCATTTGAGCGACAAATAGTTTTGTAATAGCCTATTTTTCCCCGCAGCATGCCAGCCAGCTGGGTATTTTTACTCTTGTTGTTTGTTCCCTTCACACCAAAAGACATTTCAAAATGGCAGCTAGCACGCTTTCTGCATTTTTAGTGGACTTTGTGCATTGTTTCAGTTATGGCCTACAAACTGAATGGTCTCACTCAGTCTTCTCCATGGGACCTCTCCTTCCCCTCAAACAAATGCCCAAATTGGTCTCCGGTGTTCTGTTCACTCGCTTTGCAATCTGAGCTGCTTCTATTAGTATTCATTCCTCTCTTGCCTGAGAGAGATCTGATGATGCTTTGTCGCAGATCCCAATTACAACTCTTTTCGCAAATCAGCTTCATTTTAGGATTCCATAATCTCAGTCCCATGCCAGCCTAAGAGATGGCTGATTAACAAATCCAGTCTTTCTTCTATTAAATTTAACGCTCAATTATTAAATTCTGACAGATGCGGAAATAAAGTCGAAAGGTTGCAGGACAGTTACATGAAGTTGAAGTCCCATGAACTCCCTGTCTTGCGCACTTGTCATCAACGATAGATCCTACTGCACAGAGAGGTGTACGGATGTGCTTTTTCTGTTACCATGGATCTTTTGAGCTTTTTTCTCCAGTTGTCCAGTTATGGGTCCATTGTGAGCTACCAGTACTCTGAAATGGTTCTGGGAGTGATAGTGTGGATGTCATGCTTCTGTTCAGCCCTGAAGAAGCTGCTTCTGTGTTACTTCTTGCTGCTTCCGGCCTGTGCTCGCTTCTGTCCAGTCTTCAGGTTGGTGTCTCAGCTTGTATCTGTTACTCTCGCGATGTTCCAAAATCTTGGCAAGTGTTAATTTTTTTTCTTTTGTTCTTCCTCCCCGGATTTCTTTGCTTGCCATTCCTTTACCTTCTTTTAAAATCGACGATGTATTTTTCTCGCTGCTACTGTTTCATTGTGTGGCCAGGGTGAGATTTTGGGGATTGTCTATTCTCCCCCCATAGTGTGCTGCTCAAGTCTGTAGCTTCTCAAAACTATTTAGACCAAGTATTTGCACGTTTGGACTGCTACACGAGGTTGAAGTTTCTCCTCCTCTTCGATCTTTCTTACTTCTCAGTCACGCGATCTGAAATCATTATTGCATCAGCATAATTCTTCTGATGTTAACCCTTTACTGTACAAGTCCAACAAACTGTGCAAAGACCTGTTCCAATAAATTCTGGCCCAATGGTTCTTTCAAAGGGCATTGCACAAATGACACAGGCCTGCATCATCTGAATATTTTTAACAACCTGGAGCACTAAGTAATGGCCTGTACTCTTGTTACATAATTTAATAAAAACATCATATATCACTAAACGTTTAGTGTGAATGACAATTTCAGGGAATCCCAAGATATTTTGGTTGACTGTTATAAATTTGCACATTTTGGAAGGCTGCAAAAATACAATATAGGCCATAATCATGGTGGCTTCAAATCACCCAATGGTCCGGTCTATTTCAGTGATCAGTCAGGAAACTAACAGCTGTAATTACACAAAATGATGGAGTCCAGTTTTGGAAAATGCAGAATCTGGAGGTTTCAAATCAACCTACAGTAACCTTACAATTCATAGGCCTGGAATCTCCTTTGTCATAAATGTTCCAAATATTAAAAGCAGCAATGAGCTATAGGCCAGTGACAAAGAGAAAATATGAAGCAAAGGACAGAGCAAATTTATGCTTTGATTTTGGATCAATTATTTGCTAGGATACTGTATTTTGGGGAAAAGCATAAATTGTATTCAGGACAGGATTTGGTGTCAAATTATTCACAAAAAGGTTCAATGTATTGCATAAAATAATTTAACGGAGCTTTGGGAAGTTATTGTAGATCCCATTGATGTCAATTCAATAGGAGATAGGGTAACATCAATGAATTGATCCAGAGAAACTGGGTGTATTAAAGCAGTTATGCTCTCACGTCAAGTTAATCTGACTAAACAGAGAAACACCTACACAAAACCACTTCAGTCAACAAGCTGAAAACAGGGTTGGAGAGCAGACTTAAACTTGTTAAAGAGGAAAAGTATGTACAAAATGTCATCTGTCAATCTTATAGATGCCTAGAAGCACAAATGGCTCGGATTACCAGCTACGAAGCTCAGAGGGTGTTGACTGAGCAGATCACATGCAATTCCACCCACAGGTAAAAAGTGATTTCTTCTGATCAGACTCAGTGTCTCTGCAGAGAAAGGCTCCAAGGGCCAAATGAAGGTTTTGAGAGACAGCTTGGTGGTTATTTGTTCTACTCCTCTTCAAGCACTGAGACAACATCATGGCTCCTTTTACTTTTTAAAAACAATATCAGGTCATATTTTCAACATTGAGGGACTACTTCTAGGGTGGCAGGACTTTTAGAAAGGTGGGATTTCCATTCTCGCTATCTGAAGGGTTGGTGGGTATCACACCACTGCCGTTACTGCCTGCCCTGCTCCAATGGGCTGGAATTGGCTGGAAGCGGGATTCTTGTTCCTAACTTGAGAGGCAATCCCACCTCAAAGAGATGTCAGTCAATCTGATTATCGCGCAGCTCTCTAGCCCCTGCAACAACAGAAGCTGGAGTGGACAGCATGAGGTTTGCGCGAGTCCCCAGAGCCTCGGTCCCAGGATCCCAGGAAGAGGTAAGTTTTGGGAGTCTCAAGGAGGTAGGATGATCCTGGGATAAGGGGTGGACAGTGGGTGATTGCGCTGCTGGTGGAGAGACTGAGGGAGGTCCTGCACGTACTGGACCAACGTTAAATAAGGGGATGCTGAAGGGGGCCCCTCCCCTTTCCGGCCCGAGACCTGAACCGGATTATCTTGACTTCTCCCACTCTGCAACACCTTCTACCAACCTAAGAACTGCAGCTGTGCAGGAGATGGCCCTTAGGTGGTCAATAATTGGCCAATTAAGTGTGTCAATAGGGGCAAGGGCAGGTGACCTGGACTCACCCATTGTTACAACCTGCCCAATTCCTATTGGCTGGGGACAATTGGTTATCCCATGACTCATAGAACATAGAACATAGAACAGTACAACACAGAACAGGCCCTTCGGCCCTCGATGTTGTGCCGAGCAATGCTCACCCTACTTAACCCACGTAACCCATATACCCGTAACCCAACAATCCCCCCATTAACCTTACACTACGGGCAATTTAGCATGGCCAATCCACCTAACCCGCACATCTTTGGACTGTGGGAGGAAACCGGAGCACCCGGAGGAAACCCACGCACACACGGGGAGGACGTGCAGACTCCACACAGACATTGACCCAGCCGGGAATCGAACCTGGGACCCTGGAGCTGTGAAGCATTGATGCTAACCACCATGCTACCGTGAGGCCCCATATGACTCTTGGGTCATATGAACTCCCCCAATGGGAGGGGGACGCAATCTCTAGTAGTTGCAGCTGCATAAATAGAGCTGGCCAGTGTGGTACCAGCTAGAGAAGGAAGCAGTGATAAACAACTGCTGCTGTGCACATATTGTTGAATATAAAGTTACTTTCTGTTTGACGATACAAACTCGTGCTGGATTCTTCGTGGCCCTCACAAAACAGGCGATGAGGGTTAAAGCTGGATAGCTGTCTACACTGCTGAAGCCACTTCCCTGGACTCTTGTTGGATACAGGTTGGAAGGTTTTGTTTCCTTTTGCCCGAAGCCTCTTTATAGACTTTTGGACTCATTTGATGTTGCACTGGAGAGTTGGAACCAGTGTACACAATGGATGCTGGATGTGTTATTAGCTATGGGTGAATAACAGCACTGAAAATGAATGGTCATTTTGCTAACTGCCTGTGGTGAACATATGTTTTGGGTGATAAGAAGCCTTACGTACCCAGCCGCACCTGACAGTAAAAAGTTTAATGAACTTGTGACCTTGGTGGGGCAACAGTTTAACCGAATCCTGTCCATGATAGTGCAGCATTACTGGTTTAACACTGCAGAGAGGACCTCTAGATGATCCCTTGCTGAGTCCTTATCCAGGCTATGAAGGATTGCAGAGTACTGTGACTACGGTGACACTTTGTTGGATATGTTACAAGACCGTTTGGTTTGTGGCATCAACAACAGGGCCACCCAGAGGAAACTGTTAGCCGAGCCAACACTGACTTTTCAACAGGTCATCCAGATAGTATTGTCCTGAGGGAGCACAGAATAGGGAGTGCAGGAGCTACAGAGAATGGAGGAGCATTTCTTGGGGTGCACCCCCTTCCATCCAAAAGCGTCTCCCTGTACCCCGCCGTACCTTGTGCGGGGCGCCATATGGACCCACACTGGTAGCCATCAGATGTTCCTCCCTGAAGAGAATCTTTTCCAGAACCAATGGATGAGGATCTGTGTCAGTGTAGGACTTGTGGGCGTTGACCCCGGTGCAGATGCTGGTCTTGGTGGCATCAGAAGGGCAAGGGCAGGATCTGGGCCAGCCCAAGGGCCGTACTTTTCATTTGGATGAACCAGAGGATGTGGAGATGAAGGATGACTGCATGCAGCTGCATTGTGTAGCAGCCCCCTGAGTGGCCCCCATTAAGGTGATGGTATGCGTTAATGGTCACCCACTTGAAATGGAGTTGGACGCTGGCGCAGCGGTCTCCGTGGTTGGACAAAAGATGTTTGACCACATCAAGCAGGGTATACAGGCCCATGCATTTACTGATACACAGGCCAGGTTGGCCACCTATACGGGGGATTCAATCATCATTGCTGGGATTATGATGACCCCTGTCACTTATGGACAACAGGAGGGGCATTTCCTGCTCATCGTGGTACAGGGCACAGGCCCAGCCTGTTGGGTTCAGACTGGTTGCTCCATTTGTGGCTGCAATGGCAGCAGATTCTTCATACGGGTTCTGGTGGTTTGACGGAAGTACTAGGATGATATCTGGAAGTATTCCAGCCCGTCTGGGGAAGATAAAGGGGCCATAGCCCATATTCAAGTTGACTCTGATGCCACGCCTTGGTATTTCCGGGCGCGTCCAGTGTCCTATGCCTTGCTTGAGAAAGTAGAAGCGGAGTTCACTCATCTGGAGTCCCTGGGTATTAGCAGCTCTGTCCATTCGCCAACTGGGCAGCACCAGTCGTACCGGTAAAGAAGCCAGATAACATGGTCCGCTTGTGCAGTGACAGTAAACTTACTATGAACAGAGCATCCCGGATCAACCGATATCCCATGTCCTGCATAGAAGATCTCTACGTGAAGCTCGCAGGTGGACTTTTGTTCAGGAAATTGGATATGAGTCATTCCTACCTGAAGTTGAGATTGGACCCTGCCTCCTGACCTTTGTGTTATGATCAATACGCACAGGGACCTGTATGAGTATACACGATTGCCCTTTGGAGTCTCCTCTGCCTGTGCTATTTTTCAACATGTCATGGAGAGCATCTTGCGAGAGTTGTGACGTTTCACTGTTTACTTGGACAAAGTCTTGATTACGGGAGTTTCGGAGCCGGGACATTTGGATAATTTGGAGGCTTCATCATTTCTTGGAGGTTGGAGTCCGTTTACATCGTGCAAAATGTGTCTTTCAGCCAAAGGAAGTGATCTACCTTGGTTATTAGGTGGACCGTGCAAAACCCATCCTAGCTTTAAATTATGGAGAAGTCAAGGTGGGTGAGAACCCAGTGGCAAGCCCATCCCAGCAATTTTACGTTCACAACCTGCCAGTAGGAGTGTGAAATTCTGCCTAATGTTTACTTGATTTGAGCAAATGGAAGAAAACTCCAGCTGTAATTGTGTGAACCAAAGTGTGTGCGCACTACTCTGTAAAATTAAAATTATCAGTGCGAGAAAGTAACGTTAATTTATAATTAAAAGGAGCTTAGAATTTTTTTTTTTAAACAACAAATAGGGCAATACCTAATATCTCTCCAATGACACACTAACAAAATTGCTTTTTCTGGAAATTTTGACATAGATTTTGTAATCAGCAGCGAAGATGGGATGGTTACGCTGACCTCGAGGAAAGATATGCCGAGGGATCCAACGATTTCTGCGAAAGAACTTCGATCTGGTCAACGCACAATTGACAGTATAATTTAATGGGGATTTCCACCATCGATCTGCAGTGAAGTCATACTGTCCGAGCAGCCAATCATATTAAAGAATTTTCACAGCCAACCAAGAAATGAAAAGCACTAATAACCAATCCACTTTTCAAATGAATTTTGCATTTGCGACACGAGTTGGCTGGAGTTCTTCAGCCTCTGGGCTTCGCTTTGCCCACCGGCAGTACACCTCCACCTACAGATTTCCCAGCAGCGTGGGGTGGCTCCAATTGGAAATCTCATTGACCAGCTGTGGGAGTAGAGAATCCTGCTGCCAGCGAAGAGTGCATTGCTGAGAAACACACGGCTGGAGGAAACGAGAATCCCGCCCGTCATGTTTAATTATTTAAAAATCGAATAATTAATCATTACTTTTCAACAGCATTCCACAAATATAAAATTATTTTGGGGGTTGGGGAGGAGGGGGGGGGGGGGGGCAGGTTGGTTGTTCAGCTGCAGTTACTACCCAGATCACAAATAAAACCCCAGCTACGCCTCATTGAACAAGGTTGAACCAATTATAGGATTTATGGCAGCAATATACAGCAGTAAAGGGGAAGTTCTTGACAAGTCAACTGACTTCACTGATTGGTGGCTCTGGAGCTGGGTAGGGGATGGAGACAGTGTGGATAGATGGAGGGTGGTCCACAGTGCAGCCTGTGGCAGAGGCGTGGAAGACAGGACAATTTTGATCCTGTTAATCTGTACTTGCGCTGGCTAAAGCCTGCAGTTGTGGTCAGATTCAGAGAGGCAATGTCAGCGAATAAGTCTTGATTCATTATGTTCAAATATCTGTGTTTCACAAGTTCTTTCATGAAAAGCCTTTTTAAAAAAAAAACAATTATTAATTATGGAGGAGAAAAGCATCCTCCCATTTATATTAAACTAATTTCGAGCTCTGGAGACTGTGATACAACCTAAAAAATATATATACACACATGGAGAGTATCAAGTGAAATAAAAGTACAGCTGATAACCTGTTCTTTTTTTAAATGTTCTTCAGTTGTTGGTAAACAGCAGCAGGGTATTCCAAATTGAAGAAGAGAAACTTGAAAGACCTGATCCCAATTATATTTTGCAATTTGCTACAATGTGAGGAAAGATGTAGAAACTAGAGAAGGATGCCCCAGATATTTTTGATGATGATTTTAAGTAAAACAAGTGTTTATTAAACATTGAAATACACAACAATGAAATACACAAGAAAATCAGTTATAAATACTAAATTTAATGGGCATACACAGTATCCCTAAAATTACCCCGCTTCAAATCCCTTTATTTCCCTAATTTGGGCTAATCCTCCCCAAACAATGCCTTTTGGGTTTTTAAAAAACTGTAGACAAAATCCAGTAATAGCTACCACACCTGGCATGTATATCTTTCAGGGTCGCTTCTGATGTATGGCAGGTCAACTCATTGTTCAAATAGGCTTCTCAACAGACACAGCCTGCTGTGGGGTGGGGGTGGGGGGGGGGGGGGGGGGTGGTCACAGTGTTTCCTTCCTTGTGCAGGCTGAGTTTCCAAAAAAAGCTAACTTGCTTAGGTTGAAAATGCTCCTGATATGCACTTTTCTCTTTTAATCTTCCTTTATTTGAACTAATCTTCTCAGAAGCCACTCTTAAATTACCTTCATTTAGTTAGTCCACCTTTGAAATTGTAAAATTCACACCTCATCTCCTCCTTCGAACCTTTGCCATCTTACGCAAACCCTTGACATTCTATTCTCCATTGTTACCAACTTGTCTACAATAAACAAGCATTAGTTCCATCAATTTAGCCAAACTGCCTCTACCAGTACAGAGTTTATATTTTCAAATATTTTTTAAAAAAACGATACAATCACACTGGATTTGCTTGATTTTTCATGCTATCATGATTTTCTGACATAGTTCTTCTGGGAAGACAGGGGTGCTTTGACAGACTGTAGTTGGGTTACCCTATATGAAAGCACACTACGTCTTTTGAATGGTATCAATATTTGGTTTGTCTTTTGAAGAGTACGAGTAAAACAAAATTCTCCTTTTTTAAACACTGGAACAAAACTTACTAAAATTGTTGATGTAACCAGTGATGGGCATCCTGGGCTAGTGAGTGGGCCACATGAGTGGCCTTCTATCATCTCAGTGGGACGTAAGGTTGGAATTCAGCTTGTTCACTACCCATGATCCGAAGAATAAGATTGAATACATTTGACATATGCTGAATATTTCATAATAAGTTATAGAAAATGTTTAAATATTCATATATTAATAGACCTGTCAACTTCAAATAGTAACATTGGAAGCACAGCTCTCAGACAATGTTTGCAATTAGCACGTACCTCACTTCACGTACCTTTGCTTTTCATGTGTGTCACTCCAGTCCTGCCATTAGGAAATAAAACTACACAGACGGAAACCAGTAGAATCTGACAATCCTGTATTTGGGCAACGGTCAGGAAAATGCCTCACTGGCCACATTCAGAAGCCTGATGGGTCACATCTGGCCCCCAGGCCACAAGATTGCCCACCACTGACGTAAACGAATGAGAATTACTGTGACATCAACACTGAAGGATCACACCATCTCTTGGCGTGTAGAAGCACATTTCATTCAAAATGGAAATTGGGCTGCAGTATGATTCAAGACTGAAAACAACGGAGGTGGAGGATATAAAACAAAAAAGAAAACTCCTGAGGCGTATAGAATTGCCACACGAACATCTCTGAAACTTGTGCCTTTGGTTCTTGGCAACAATGTGAGAATGAATGTTCGGACGTCTCTCTTTACATTACTTTACAGCTTCCCAATGCGTCTGTGACAGAAGCACGCCGCAATATAGAACATAGAACATAGAACAGTACAGCACAGAACAGGCCCTTCGGCCCTCAATGTTGTGCCGAGCAATGATCACCCTACTCAAACCCACGTATCCACCCTATACCCGTAACCCAACAACCCCCCCCCCCTTAACCTTACTTTTATTAGGACACTACGGGCAATTTAGCATGGCCAATCCACCTAACCCGCACATCTTTGGACTGTGGGAGGAAACCGGAGCACCCGGAGGAAACCCACGCACACAGGGGGAGGACGTGCAGACTCCACACAGACAGTGACCCAGCCGGGAATCGAACCTGGGACCCTGGAGCTGTGAAGCATTTATGCTAACCACCATGCTACCCTGCTGCCTCAAAATGATACTTTAAATGATCCATTGAATAACTGATGGTGAAGCTTAATGGCTTGGGTGGATGCGGAAAACTGAAGCATAAATATTTCTGCCCCTCCATGTACATCCCATCCAATTCTCCCAAAGCTGTGCAAGGTCTGTGGGCTAATACCTGTTTTACAAAAAGTTTATTAAAAAAAATGCTTCTGTGGACAGTGTGTTCAGCTGAACTGTATTTGAAAGGCTAATGGCATGTCAGATTTAAATGGTTCAGATTCCAATGGCCTACCATGGAACGTTTCCCAGTCTGTTCAGACCGTCTTTAAAGGTGGTGCAATCTACCACCGATTGTGCTGCATTTTGTTTTCATTTTTGATTTCATTTAGAGTTCAAAATGTTTTTGCAGATTTTGTGCATTTCATAGAAATGCTGTGTAACTTCTTTAACTCCATGTGGCCAGGCCTTCTATGCTATTGCAATTTTTTTCTCTGCAAAAGCATTTTTCTTTTCGATAAAATGGCTTGCAAAGACAAATAAATTTTCAATGTTCTGCCCTTTAGTCGGTAAATTGAAGCATTTTGGCTGATCTTCACATACCTCTTTACTTGTGATAAGTTAATACGCTCCCAATTAGGGACCCGGGATTAATTCTGGCCTTGTGTGGCTGTGCGGAGTTTGCACATTCTCAAGTCTGCATGGGTTTTCTCTGAGTACTCCGGTTTCCACCGACATTCCAAACATGTGTAGGTTAGGTGGATTAACCGTGCTAAATTTCCCCTTAATGTCAAATGATGTGTGGGTTAGGTGGGGTTACGGGGATAGGGTGCTCTTTCCAAGGGTCGGAGTGGACTCAATGGGCCGAATGGCCTCCTTCGGCATTGTAGGGACTGTGTGATCTGAAAAATAGCCCACATATTACCAAACACGAAGTAAGAGCAAATGCAGATTTATTTGATGTTCCACAGAATCCTATAGAACTCTACAGTGCAGAAGGTGGTCATTCGGCCCATCAAGTCTGCATCAATCAAATCATAATTGTTGCCCAAACCATAATTCTATTCAACATAAGTCAGTCACCATTTGTTCCAGTGACACGACTCTGTTAAGGAAGTTACTTTAAAAGGGCAAATTTCTGATGGATGGAGAGCAGAAATTTCTGCAATGGCATTCTGGCACAGGGAGGTGAAGATGCACTGAGTGCATCCTTGTTGTGAACCTGAAGAATAAGAGGACCTTAGACTGAAAGTCCCTTAATCCATACCACTTGGCATTCTTCAAAACTTCCAAGGCTCCTTACTGGCAAAAACATGTATTGTGTTTTACAATGAAATAATAGTTGTGGAACTGGAGCCAAGTACTCGACACTCGTGTATAATAGAGGCAGTGAAAGGAGGACTCATTAGTTCCTTGTTCTAAGTTCAGGTTTATACTTTCAAAGCTGTTTCACTCAATCATTCTTTTAACGATGAAGGAGGCAGCCAAATGAAGGATTTAGAAAAGGTATGAGAAAGATTTAAATTAGAAACATGGAAGTCAAAGAAACACTAAAGTTCAATTGTGCTAAGTAAGTGTCAGAAACGCTCAACAGACAAAATAACATACTTAGATTGCACAATCTTATAACCGAGGTTGATTTCATTTCCTGACAAGAATAGGGAATGGACAGAGGCAAGTTCTCAACTAGGGGAAAATCCCGCCATTTGCGGGGGAGCTTTATGTTCCTACCTTGCAAACAATGAGCATGGTTTCAATGGGAGTCAATTGGATAGGTGCCAGCAATGCAAGGGCAGAATTGGGTTGTGCAGTTACTGTACAGCAAATTGTGTTAACTGTATACGATGGACAGGGGGAGCCACTGAGCAGTACAAGACCATGGGCGGCTTTCCCATTTGTAGGGCAGCCCCATGCCGTTGGGAAACCCCTGGGCACCGGCAAAACTGAGCATCCCGCCGACGGGTAATCCTTTGATTCTCCGTCCCTTCACACCAACGGGATTCTCTGTTCCCGCTGCAGTGAATGGATATTTGGCTAAGTGCCAAAGTCTCCGTCCTTGCTGGCAAAAGGCGGACTCGCAATGGAGAATCCTGTCCCTTGTGTTGAAAATGACAAAAAAGAAAGACCACCTCATTTCAGGAGAAAAAAATGATCTCTAAAATGGAGACCAAAAAAATGGACGAACATTTCCAGGGTCATTTGTGTTTCGGTTGCAATTCTAGCTGCAACCAATCCAGTTGCTGCTTATCTCTCCGACCAGCAAGGAGAACTATTGTCCAAGGTCAGGACTAATGGAAGGAACCAACTTCCAGAGACTTCCCCCTCAGAGAAATCAAACACAGATAAATGAACATTGCTCTGGCGATGGGATGTGCAAAGCACGGGTAAGAAAATCATGGAATCCCTACGGTGCAGAAGGAGGAAGCAGTGTTCCAACAGGAAGTTACACTAAAGAATGGATAAGCCAATCATATTCAAGAAGTCAGTATTTGGGATTGAGGAGATATTCCAGCTTTGCACACTGTCCAATGGGTGTCGGTGGGCGAATTCAACACTTCCCATTCTTTCAATGAGAAACAGTACTCACAGGCAGCACTAAATAGGAAACCACACAGATGTTCAACATGGGCTGTTTGTCTGATTTTCTGCAACGGGCCCTTCGAGAACCTAGAATCAGCTCCAAGGAGAAAAATTGCCTCAAGTCAATTTTTAAATCGCTTCACCATTGGTGGACAATCCCATCAGCTGCCCAGGCCCCAAACTCTTGCATTCTGTTTGTCTGTAAGTATATCTGCATCTACATCTCTCCTCTTCCTTAGGAAATGGTTAAAGCACCCCCTGCCCCCTACCCAATCAACCACCCCCCCCCCCCCCCCCCGCCAACCAAGCATTTGATCGCCTGTCTTATTTTCGTATGTGGCGATGCTAAATCTTATTTAGTAACGGTCCTTTGAAGTGCCTTGAGATGTTTAACTCCATTAAAAGGTCAGGAGTCAGAGAGCACAGATTTTATGTGACTTGATGTGACAAGAGGAAACAAATGACACACAGCAAGTTGTGATCTGCTATACTCTGCTCAAAATGGTCGTTGAAGCAAGTACAACACTAACATTATACATGAAGGGGAAAGAAAATTACAGGGCTAACTGGGAATAACTCTGCCAAAGAAGTGACATGGGAAAGATTGGTCAAAAGGCCTCCTTCTGGTCTGCAGTTCACTCCAATAATATCCTTAACTCCAAACTTACCATTCCCAAAAGCTTTGAGCAAGAATACAGGGCGCGATTCTCCACACCCCACGGTGGGTGGGAGAATCGCAGGAGTGCCAGGCAAATCACACCACGCCTCCCTGGCATCCCCCCCGCATTTCTCCCACCGCCCCCCCCCCCCCCCCCCAAAATGGCGTGTCGTGTTTTGCGACAGGCCGCTTGGAGAATCGCCGCTTGCCGTTTCTCACGGCGACCGCCGATTCTCCGGCCCGGATGGGCCGAGCGGCCTGCCGAACCCGACCGGTTCACGCTGGCGCCAACCACACCTGGTCTCTGCTGGCGTGAACAGCGCGCGACCGGTGAGTGTGGGGCCTGTGGGGGGGCGGAGGGAGGATCGAGCACCACGGGTGTGCTCAGCGGATGTCTGGCCCGCGATCGGTGCCCACTGATCGTCGGGCCGGCGTCTCTAAAAGACGCACTTTTTTCCCTCCGCCGCCCCACAAGATCAAGCCTTCATGTCTTGCGGGGCAGCGGAGGGGAAGACGGCAACCGCGCATGCGCGGCTGACGTCACTTTGGCGTCAAGGCCGGGCGCTCGGGATTCACGCGCCGCCGCTCCTAGCCCCCGGGTGGGGGGGGGAGAATAGGGGGCGAGGAGCGGCCTCCGACGCCAGAGTGAAACACTCCGGGTTTCACTCCTGCGTCAGCTGTTTGTCTTCCTTTGGGAGAATTGCGGCCACAAAATTTGTTTGATCAGTCCTGCATCCTAGGAAATAGTGGGCTACAGAAAGTCTGTGGAATGCCAAGACAAAATTTTCTCAACTCAATTCACTTAGAGAAAGGGGCTTAAACCAAACTAGTCTAGGCCAGATTCTAATTCAAATGTGAAAAATAAACAGAACACGAGTTCAATGCATTCAGTCTCCCATTTTACTAATTAAGAGTGGCAACAGGATTCGCTTGCCGCCGGACTTTGGCATTTTGATGAACATAGAACACAGAATTTACAATGCAGAAGGAGGCTATTCGGCCCAACGAGTCTGCACCGGCCCTTGGAAAGAGCACCCTACTTAAGCCCACCCCTCCACCCTATCCCCGTAACCCCACCTGAGTCCGTTACCAACTCTGCACAGAAATGGAACCCTATCGTTTTCAGTGTCGGAGCGGTGACCAATCCATTTGAACACTTGTGGACCCAACCGTGATGCAGCATCAGTCAACCAATTTGTGTTTGCCATCATGGCTGTGGATTGCAGTGTACAAAGAGGGTTTGCATAGTTCAGCATTCTGCATTTCAATATTCTGCAAGAATGACTGGTAATGTCGTCATCCAGAGGAGTCAGTTACATGGAGTATATACCTGCTGTCCTTTCTCAGGATGACAGTATTTGTCCTCCTATTCTTCTTCTCATTCCTCTAGTTCCCTTGCTGTTGCCTTTCAGCTGGCCCAAGGCTGCTGTTGCCTGTGTCAGGATGGTGACCGGTCTCCAGACCCTGAGCTGTTCTCCACAGCCATCTGCAGCCTCAACCACAAAGTCAGTAGCTGACCATCAACCATGACGCAGCCACTGGACTAGCTCTGCATAGGAAATGAAATGAAAATGAAAATCGCTTATTGTCACGAGTAGGCTTCAATGAAGTTACTGTGAAAAGCCCCCAGTCGCCACATTCCGGCGCCTGTCCGGGGAGGCTGGAGAGTCCGAATAGGCAAAGACACAAGGAAGACAGCCATGAAGGGAATGCACAATGGTGATTATTTGATTTTTGTACACTATCGGATTTCATTTATGAATTTGCCTGGACTGTTTATTGCAATATTTTTGCAATGTGATCAAGACAATGCTATGATGGTCAATGACCGAGAGAAAGTAGAATCATAGAGATTCTAAGTACAGAAGGAGGCCATTCAGCCCATCGAGTCAGCAGCGATCCTCCAAAATAGCACTTCACCCAGGTCCACTCCCCCCACCCACCCGTAACCTAACCTGCACTAAGGGGCAATTTAGCATGGCCAATCCACCTAACCAGTGTGGTATTGTGTGAAGCAAATAATGGCATGATGGGAAAACTAGTCAAGTCTTCTTGGTACAATTGAATTTAACCTAAGACACAGATTCATAATACACATAGACAGCATGTCCTGAGAGTCTAGATAAGGCTTGAACTTAGCAGTCTCAATACATAACAAGCTGAACAACTGTCTCCTTCTGTATGTAAACAACTTCTTCCCTTTCTTAAAACAAAGACAAGATAATGATATGAAACTCAAGTCCCCTAACGGTCCGTAAGGTGACGCCATTGTAACGATTATTACTTATGTTTTACTTTCGATCAAATTCCTGACCAAGCTGTATTCATGTTATCTTGATCCTATAATGTATAAGAATCGCCTTCTTTTCTGTACTATCGCAGACTTGAGACGGACTCAGCAGTTTGTACTTGACTGCTTTCCGACTCCAAGTATCAGCCATATACTGCTAGCAGTCAGCTCTAATTCGGAATAAAGTTCAGTTTTGCTTACCTAATGAATGCTGTTTGAATTTCTCTATCACAGTCAAGACGCGGGGAAAATATAAAATACAACATTTGGCGCTGCGAGAAAAAATCCAATATCCTGAAGTGAGCTTCCATGAGGGACTGAGAAAAAGTGATCAAAGCCATGACCGGAGTAAAGAGACAGACGCCGGCACAAGGTAAGATTGACCTTGGTCTCTCTCTCTCTCGGATCTGTGCTGCGACCCCTCATCCCTGACGGAAGTAACTAAACAGGTGACGGTTCTCGAATCTAAATTTGACTGTGAGTACATTTTTTTTGTGTAATTAGCCGCAGGTCAGGGACCTTGTTGATCTCGTTTTTCATCCGCATCAGATTTATACAGGCTGTCAATAAATTTGGGTCCGGGACCCTTTGAATAAGTTTTGGGGTCAGGGACCCTGTCAATAAGTTTTGGGGTCAGGGACCCTCTCAGTAATGTTTTCGGGTCAGGGACCCTGTCAGTAATTTTTTGGGGTCAAGGACCCTCCAATTTGATTTAGTACCAGAAATTTTGTTTGAGCGTTTTTTTTGCCTGGGGCACATTTTACTGACATTATGCGACAAACTTTAGACAAAGCTAGGGGCAATTCCCCTCTGTTTTTCATGTGTTTAGAAACCCCCTTCTCAAGAACGTAATATTCGAAGATTGGCTGCAGCGCTGCTTTAAACAATAAATTAGGTAACGATATCTGGCCAGTAGGTAACACAGGGAACTTGGAACTTTGACAATAACATTAATGCAGAAAAAAAAACAATCTGGGGAAAAAAATGCCGGTTTCAAATTGTTTAATTTTACAGTGGAAAGAAACAGTCCACTTAACGCAACGAACAATCACAATGAGTTGGAAAGATAACGCCTGCAAAAGAGATATTAATGAGTGTGTGAATGGTAAAGAGAAAAATTGGGAGACTTTAAAATTGTAATGTGAGCTTTGGTATGGAAAACAGTCAAAATGATAAAAAGCAATTCGGCAATAACAAATCTCCTGTCGGCAGAAAAGTAGGACTGGCCAATCAGATTATAGGAAAGGAGGATCCTCCCAGTTGCTCTGGCATGCCGATGTTCCCCTATTCAAGCGATACGGAAGACGAGGAGAATTTGAACCCTGGACCCCACCCTCATTTTGCGCTCCCCGATTTTACAATTCCACTTTCCCAAGTCCTGACTCCCACTTCTGATCCCATTACCAATGAAACTCCTGCTAACGTATCCCCCTCAGCGACACGCACTCGGTCACAGACGCAAGCCGTAAATATCGAACAACCCTTCTCTACGGAAAACATGATAATTGACTAAAAGGTATTGATTAAAAGGTCCACAATAAGGAAATTTTAGAAGTGAAGTTAATAAGTTACCAATTTAGAAGCATGCTGGGAATAATGACTGGATTTTAACATTTCTTTTGCATGAAATTTAGATGATCAGATGATGTTAACTAACTACTGCTTGGAATGTTGTACTGGCCTTATTATGATAACAAGTGGTTCTTCTAAAGGACAACAAAATGCGTACTCAAATTGTTTTTAAACTAATGGCAAAACATTCATAATTCCTCTTGCAAATGTTCCCAAAGTTGTTCAGTTCACACTATATCAGTTTAAAAGAAAGTAACTTTACGAATAAGAGTAATTGAAATATGAATAAGTTTTTAGATTGCGTGAAAAGACGTAAATGGCATCACGCCAAGTTCTCCACCCCTTAGATTCTGCAGGAAACATTAACCATTTCAACAGACAGTTGGTCTTTTCTGAATTGACAAAGAAAAAATACTTCTCAAAGAACAGCTAATGCCTCTAAAATTAATCAGTGCAAATTGACTTAAATGGAATAACACAGATAAAGTTTTCGAAAGAGAATGAAAAGTTTTTGTTCAAAATTTGTCCGCAAGGACAAGGGCTGAATCCAAGAGAGAGAAAGAGAGACAGAGGAAGAGATTGAAAGAGAGAGAGAGCCAGCGACAGAGACAGGAACTGTTAGAGAGAGCGAAAGAGAGCGAGCCCGGGAGAGGCAGAGATGGAGAGGTAGACAGATAAAGAGAAAGAGCAACAAGAGTTCCAAAGACAGACAGAGTTATGTAGAGAGGGAGAGAGATAGATAAGAGAGAGAGGGAAAGAATTCATATTTCATTTTTCAGACTTTGACTTTAAAAATTATGTTTCAAGCTGTGATTATTTGAAAGAGGTAAAGCGATATCGATGCCAACATGGTCCTTGTTATTACCTGAAACCTTCGCGATAAAAGGTTCCCGTTAACTTTGTAAGGCGGGTTACATAAAATCTTTACAGTGTCACCTTCGAGCTGTTAATTGGTTTGTACGGAGCGCGATTACTCCGTGATTTAAATTATAATCTCCTGCAGATGCGGATAACTCTGCTTAATAACACATAAACAGGGCAAAAAGCTTGCGGACCCTGACATAAAACATCACACACGTAATTTCCTTAATCAATTGTTAAAATTGTAATTGGAAGGACCATCTGGCATCAGACAAAGTGTGCAATGGGTAAAACTTTAGATACAACTTTTTAAAATGGCAGCGTACTGCAAACGCTGGGTGAACAACTAAAAAGCCTATCAACAGTAATAGAAACTCAACAAGTGATTTAGGAAAATAATAGGGCGTCAACTGCTAAAAAGTTAGTTGCTCTATGGAGGGAATATTGTCCAAAATTGAAGGATGCTTCCTTGTTAGCCAGCTGGCAGGATAAAGAATTAAAATTGAGTATAGAATTGACAAGTCTTGAAAACGGAATGCGCATATGGAAAAGAACCAAGTTAGGCTATCCACCTTGATTAGAAAGTTGCTGATTAGACACTGCAAATTCGGAGCGGTAATACAGTGCATTGATAATGGTATGTTTATAGAACTGTCTCAAATACGAGGTCACCAGCTGCAGAATTTAATAACTTCTGTGCCTGCGCCTGATTGCTCTGTGTTCTATGCTGGCAGCTAACATTAACCCTGAGTACCACTGTTTAAAACACCCGATAGAGTCCAGATGAGAGAATATAGTGACCCAAGCCTTGATAACCGCATTACTATATCACCTATTCTGCAGGCCCAGCTTTGAAACTTTCCCCTATTCACTACTCCACAATGGTGGTCGATTGATTTTGATCCCTCACACTTTTCACCTCCCTTAGATATTCCCAATCCACATGTCACTCTTTGCTACGATCATACAGTAACCTCGCCCGATTTGGAGAGCATTTACCAAGACAAAAGAAGGGTCTGCCTTTCTTGTCGATTTACCCCACAGCCTATGACGTCAGTTGAGACTTGTGTCACCCCACGTGACCCTTTCTGTCAACGAAGGCTACAGTGCCAAGTCCTTGGGATTTCTGGCAGATGCACTACGAGGACAAGCTGATCCTTTCCTTAATGATAGTCAAACCCATTTGTCCACATTGGCACACTGCACCATCATCATTCAACCCAATCTACTACTCCTGAACTACCCGCAGATTTATGGGCAGCCTCCAAACATGAAGTTGTTCTAACTAATGTCCCTCCTGTTGTTATTAGAATCAAACCTGATATGCCCTTACCCTCTATTTCACAGTACTCTTTGCGTCCCGAGGCTGAAGAAGGAGTCTCGGTCATGATTCAATCGTTCCTTCAACAGGGAATTCTGATACCGTGCCAATCGCCCGGTAATACCCCGATTCTTCCAGTTCCTAAGATAGGAAGACCATCCGAATAGCGTTTAGTCCAAGACCTCCGGCTTATTAATCAGATAGTTGAACCCTTGCATCCTATTGTCCCAAATCCAGCGATAATCCTTAGCAATGTCCCACCGGAAGCAACTATTTTTACCCTTGTTGATTTGCAACATGCCTTTTTTGCTATACCCCTCGCCCCTGAATCACAGTATTTGTTTGCCTTTACATTTAAGAAGACGCAATACACTTGGACTCGACTTCCACACGGTTTCATTCATTCTCCAACCCATTTCTCACAGGCATTGCACTCCCAGTTAGCGACATTAGCACCTCCTGGTGGCTCCACCATCATTCAATATGTTGATGACTTACTCCTTGCCAGCCCTGATTTCATCGCTAACCAGCGTGACACCTTTTTACCTGCTCATGCGTCTCCATTCATGGGGATATGTGATCCCGCCCGCTAAAGTTCATAAAGGCCAACGACAGGTCAAATTTTTGGATGTCCTAATTAGTGCTACTGATCGCTCCCTTACTCAAGAACGCATTACTCCTATACTGCAGACCCCATTTCCTACATCGCCCAAGCAGGTGCAAGCTTTTTTAGGATTAGTGAACTTTTGCAGACAATGGATTCCGAATGTTACTGTACATACTAAAGAATTAACTCCGTACTCCTTTCAAAATGCTCCTCTTAAGTTTGATCTACCTGATTCAGCAAAGCAATCTTTTATTACCCTGAAAAACGCCCTGGCTACCGCCCCAGCACACGACCTATGTATGACAGACCTTTTCACCCAAATTCTTACTGCTGTCCATTTGTTAGTCCAGGCAGCCTCTAATCTAACCCTTCACCAGCAAGTACAAGTGCATACTTCACATTCTATCGTGGCTCTCCTAACGTCTCAGCAAACCCAGCATCTGACTCAAGCGCGATTGAGCCGCTATGATGTTTCACTATTGCAAAACCCCTACCTCTCGTTTCATTATTGTTCAACCTTAAATCCTGCCGTGTTCCTCGAATAGCCCCCCGATAACCTTGAGGACCCACCACACGATTGTTCGCTTCGGAATCACTTCCTTTCCACACCTTGCCCGGATTTAACAGACAGGCCTATTGATAATCCAGATCTAATTTTTTATGTTGATGGCAGTTCTTCAATTTCCTGTCCCACAGTCGAAATATGCCGTGGTAACCGACACTGACGTGCAGGAAGCAGCAGCCTTCCAGACCCCTGTCTCTGCACAAAAAGCCGAGCTATTCACCCTTACTCAAGCATGTATTTTAGCCACAGACAAAAGTACTAATGTTTACACTGATTCTAGATATGCCTTTGGCGTGACCCCATGATTTCGGCCGCCTCTGGCAACAGCGAGGTTTTCTCACCTCTGTGGGAACTCCCATTCAAAATGCTCTTTGGGTTAAAAATCTCCTCGATGCTATTCAGCTTCCCCGTCAATTGGCAGTTATTAAATGCATTGCGCACACGAAGGGTGACACTCCTGTTCAATTAGAAAATGCCCGTGCTGATTCAGCTGCTAAAACTGCAGCTTCATCAACCTCTTTAATTGTTCCCAGTGGGGCTAATCAGGCTCTAAACCAGGTACCTGCATTACGGACGAAGGGCATGCCAGAGATAGCTGAAGTTCAAAATTTACAGAGGGACGCCTCGGATTCTGAGTGAACACTATGGAAGTCAATGAGGTGTTCGCACTCCTTGACATGAGACCTCTGGCTGACTCCAGTTGGTCAAGTTTGTATTCCGAATTCTTTATTGCCGTTACTTGTTGATTATTTGCATTCTTGTACCCATCTTGGTAAGGAGGGAGTGGTACAGCTACTCCTAAAAACTTGGTGACACCCAGATTTGAATACAGCAGCACAAACGCGGCTGGATCGATGCGTCATTTGCATGAAACATAATAAGGGTAAAGGTATTAAATGCCCTCCGGGAACCACCCCCTTGCTAGATGATCCTTTTGCTTGTATACAGCTTGATTTTATTGAATTGTCAAAAGCACAGTGCTATAAATATTGTTTAGTAATAATTGATGTGTTTAGTAAATGGATTGAAGCCTTCCCCACCACTAATTGTATGGCACATACAGTAGTGAAGTTGTTGTTAACGGAAGTCATTCCTTGTTTTGGGGTACCCAAAATGGTGAGCTCAGACAATGGACCACATTTTGTAGCTCGGATCAATACCCTTGTAATTAAACAGCAACTGCACTGCGCGTATCACCCGCAGGCAGCAGGAATTCTGGAAAGAGCCAACGGGACTTTAAAAGAAAAATTATCTAAATTAACTGAAGAAACTGGGTTAAATTGGCTAAAAGTATAACCCTTGGCACTGTTTCACATGCGAGTGACTCCCCATTCGCGGACCGGACTGTCAGCTGCAGAGATAGTCTATGGTCGGCCAATGAGGACTCCCTGGGATGCCCATGAAAAACCCCTAGAGGGAGTAGACCTCCATGTGATGGGGGAACAAATGCAGAACTATTTGAATCAATTAACACTTTCTTTGAAGTTTCTTCACTCACAGGTAAAACAGGTACATCTACCAGTAATGACAGGGACAGCCGTCCCTCGATATCCAGTGGTCAAACCCGGAGACCTCGTGTTGGTAGAAAAACTGGGACAGAAAGAAACTAGGACAACGCTGGAGCGGACCATTCCTCGTACTACTGACGACGCCAACATCGGTCAAACTTGAAGGACGTTCAAGTTGGATACATCTATCCGATTGCAAGAAGATAGTCTCCAACCCAGACGAGAACACAGGATGAAGATCTTCAGTATAATTTTTGGACTTTCTGGACTACTTAGCCTTGATGGCCACTCGGTAGTAAAAAAACGAACTAAACGAGACCTGCCTTCCAATACCTATTTACATATGTCATATCTTTACCCCGAAAAATTGAATATTAGCAAGTGTTGGGTTTGCACCCACATCCCTGTCCATTCAAGGGAAGGAATACCTCTCCAATCCCCCCCTTTCATACCGCAGAGACAGTTCAATGGATTTAACAACAAAATCAAACAGGCATCAGGGGAGATAGGGGGAATATGAAAATATGGAGATCTGCTGGCTATGACATGACTAAATTTTCAGCTTCGTATCAACCTAACTATAATCATGCCTTAACTCCACCCTCCCTCACTGTCCACTCATATAATGTTCAAGGTTCCGTATGTTTTAATAAATCAGGGAAAGGAAAGTTAATGGGGCAAAGTAGGTGCAACCTACCAATACAATCCCCTGGATGACATCAGCTGATGATTTTACAGCCTATAATGGAACCTATTTCATATGCGGCACTAAAGCATATCCGTGGCTCCCCATTGATTGGACAGGGTCCTGCTTTTTGGGATATGTCATACCCCAAATGCATCACCGACCCATCCTTAAGCACTCCCCCTCGCGAGCAAAAAGAACAATTTCTAAAACGGAACGGGCAAGGCATGAACGAACTGATCTACATGGCCTCAGCATTGGAACATCTGGCAAACATAACTGCAACAGAAGCCAGGGACACTGGACAGGCACTGGCCGAGGTCTCAGCTGAGCTAGTGGCTGTCCGGACCGTGGCATTACAGAATCGACTGGCTTTGGATTATCTGTTAGCCTCGCAGGGAGGAATGTGCGCTATCATAGGCCAAGAGTGCTGTACTTACATTCCAGATGGCTCTGAAAATATCACTAACCTGGCCGACCATATTAAGAGACAGGCTGCTCAAATTCAAGAAATTGGCAGTGAATTTCACGACTATAACCCGCCGGGTTGGCTAGGGTGGTTGGGTCATGGATTATTTGACTGGATCTTTAAGGCCTTTTTTCTACTTCTACTAATGCTATTAGGGATAGGATTGCTTTCCTGCTTGTGTAAATGCATTTTCAAACGAATCATGGATATACCTATTTAGCTAGTTGTCATGATATGACAAAAGGGGGGAGTGTGGTATTGTGTGAAGCAAATAATGGCATGATGGGAAAACTAGTCAAGTCTTCTTGGTACAATTGAATTTAACCTAAGACACAGATTCATAATACACATAGACAGCATGTCCTGAGAGTCTAGATAAGGCTTGAACTTAGCAGTCTCAATACATAACAAGCTGAACAACTGTCTCCTTCTGTATGTAAACAACTTCTTCCCTTTCTTAAAACAAAGACAAGATAATGATATGAAACTCAAGTCCCCTAACGGTCCGCAAGGTGACGCCATTGTAACGATTATTACTTATGTTTTACTTTCGATCAAATTCCTGACCAAGCTGTATTCATGTTATCTTGATCCTATAATGTATAAGAATCGCCTTCTTTTCTGTACTATCGCAGACTTGAGACGGACTCAGCAGTTTGTACTTGACTGCTTTCCGACTCCAAGTATCAGCCATATACTGCTAGCAGTCAGCTCTAATTCGGAATAAAGTTCAGTTTTGCTTACCTAATGAATGCTGTTTGAATTTCTCTATCACAGTCAAGACGCGGGGAAAATATAAAATACAACACCCGCACACCTTGGATTGTGGATGGAAACCGGAGCACCCAAAGGAAACCCACGCAGACACGGAGAGTCCATGCAAACTGCACACAGCCAGTCACCCTAGGCCGGAATTGAATGCGAGTCCCTGGCACGGTGTGGGAGCAGTGCTAACCAATGTGCCAAAACGTGTGGGACTATTGGCGGATAGGTAATTGAGGGGACAACAGAGAAAAAAAAATATTGTCTAGGTTGCACCCTTCCTTCTTTCTCTTCCACCTTGGGGCTTCTCATAAAAATTGGCAAGTGATGTACCTCATAATGATCTGGTTGTGCAGCATGCAGTAGACCATGAAGAATCATGGCATCTACATGGTCAACAACTGCAACACTCCTCCAGGGAGACCCAGGCAGTGGCAGCATTGTGTCTGCACCCCAATGGTCATCTCTATCACAATTAATGGCTTTTTGAGTCCTTTTTGCAACGTTGAGAAGGTGAGCTGCCTTCTTGAACCACTGCAGTCCATATGGTGTAGGTACATCCACAGTGCTGTTCGGGAGGGAGTTCCAGGATTTGTACCCAGAAACACTGAAGGAACAGCGATATAGTTCCAAACCAGGATAGTGTGTTGCTTGGAGGAGAACTTGCATGTAGTGGTGTTCCCATGCATCTGCTACCTTTATCGCTCTAGGTGGTAAAGATCTTGGGTTTGGAAGGAGCAGTCGAAGGAAACTTGGTAAGTTGCTGCATGGTTTTCATGGTACATATGCTGTGCATGGGTTGCACACCAGAGTCATCAGCCATGTCATTAGCCAATAGCCCTAGCTGACCAGTAGCCACCCTTTGCTTTGCTAAGCACTGCTTGGGCAGTGCCTCAGCCTTCCACTCAAGGGAGGTGGGCTCTGTGGTGGTTGAATAGCCCAATCCTGCATACGCAGACTCTGCCACAGGTTTGATGAGGTGGGTGGGTGGTATGCTCTGGATTCTGCGCGCTCCTTCTGCTCTTTACGTTTGGCCTCCGTGTGCTTCATCCCACATTGATGCGCAAGTTTTAAGAGCCTTCGCAGGTGCTATTTCTCCAGTTCGTGTGTTCGAAGGTAAGCGATTCCCATGTGATTATGGGGATGTTGCATTTATTTAGGGAGGTTTTCAGAGTGTCCTTGTAGCATTTCCTCTGCCCTCCTAGTGATCGCTTGCCATTGCGGAGCTCGGATTAGAGAACTTATTTTGGGAGTCTTGTGTCGGGTATGTGGGCGGGCAGGCATGCGGGCAATGTGGACCATCCATCGTAGCTGGTTGAGCGTGACCAGTTCCTCGATACTGGGGATTTTGGCCTGGGAGAGGATTCTCACAATGGTACGCCTATCCTGCCAGTGGATTTGCAAAGGTAATGTTGGTGACATCTCTCCAGGGATTTGAGGGGTTTGCTCTACATTATCTATGTTTCTGATGCATACAGGAGGGTGGGGATCACGGTTGCTCAGCGTGATCCCAGCGAGCAGCGATTCTCTGGGTCGAGCGACCGCTCCGACACAACATGGTCCCCCTGGCACCATCTACTCCTGGTTGCTGCCGGCGGGAACTCTGTGGGAACGCTTGGGGGTGGCCTGTGGGGGGCTCCTTCATCGGGTTCAGGCCTGCGATCGGGGACGACCGATCGGCGGGACGGCCTCTTTCCTCCTCCTCCTCCTCCCACTCTAGCGCCGTGCTGGCCCCCTATGGGGGCCAGAATAGGTTGTGACCGGGCCCTGTTTGCGCCGTCGTGAAACGCGACGGCGTCCACGACAGCGCGGACACTTGGTCCGCGGAGCAGAGAATCGTCCCCTCCATTTCCCACCACAACTCATCTTTTGAGGGCCGAGCTTTGGAAAAAGTGCATGAAAACGGCTACAGCATTCCACAGGGCAGGGACTCACTTTAGGTACCTGGGGGTGCAGGTTGCCCGAGAGTGGGGGGTGCTCCGCAGGTACAATATTTCTAGTTTGGTATGGAGAGTGAAAGCTGATCTGGCAAGGTGGGTTGGTCTCCCTCTGTCGCTGGCGGGTCGGGTACAGGTGGTTAAAATGAATATGTTGCTGCAAGTTCTGTTTATTTTTCAATGCCGGCCGATTTTCCTGCCAAAGGGCTTTTTTCAGAGAGATTGAGGGAAGGATTACTTTGTTCATATGGGGAGGGAAGGTGGCCAGAGTTATAAAGGTGCTGCTACAGAGGGGAAGGCAGGCAGGGGGTTTGGGTCTTCCGAACCTGATGTATGACTACTGGGCGGCGAATGTGGAGAAGGTGCGGAGCTGGGTCAGAGGGGTTGATTCCCAGTGGGTCAGAATAGAGGAGAGTTTGTGCAGGTGGTGGGGATTGAAAGCACCAGCATAAGCGCCACTCCCGATGACCCCGGGGAAATACTCCGGGAGTCCGGTAATAATAGCTTCATTGAGAATTTGGAGGTGGCCGGTCTATATATCGCCCCGGGGAGGTGCGATACAAGGTCATAGGTCACAGCACTATACAGACAGTTCATACTTAGGTGAATACATTCACCACATGGATTTTGTAGGCGGTTATTGAACTGACTTGAACTCTAGTCAATGAACAGGGAAATTTAACCTGATTCTGAACTGATTTTCTATGTAGGCTTTTTCTTTTGCTGATCTTTTAGCTCATCTTCTGGTAATCATAACATGTTCAGCCTGTGCAGACTTCAATTTCCAATTGTTGTTTGGTGAATTTTTATCGCTTGCTTGTATGGTTCAGGCACCTGAATCAAGAATGTTGGTTAAACATTTTAAATTCAGATAGTAGTTCAGCTGCATTCCAAGTCATTCAAATTGAGGAATTTTGTTGATATTCTGACAGTGTCCCTTTGACTTTCTTCTTCTATTGTACCTGGGATGAGTGTCATCGCTGTAGCCATTTTCTTTTTTTTTTGAATAATGCCCATGAATTGTAGAACCCCTCCATCCTTCCCCTCAGTTCAAACTTAACCTTCTCAAGAGTCAAGAATTCCAACAGGTCCCCCAGGTCAGTGCCGCGCGGTTGCCTGTCCAGACCGGGGAACCACAGTCCTACTTCTGCAGCCAGGGTCAACACCCCCGGCAGCGTTGCCCAGCCCACACAGCGACGTGCAGCGACTGTGGAAAAAAGGACACTTCACCAGAGTCTGTCTGGGCCGACCTAAAGCCCAGAAGTCAAACTCACCAGACCCGACCCATGGACTCACAGGCCCACAGACCCCACAATGTGGCTGCGTGCCTGCCGGCAACGCCCCCTTCAGACGCGTCATCAGCCTCGTGCGACTCGTGGGGGCCGCCATCTTGGCCGCCGGCTCCAACACCGACCGAGACGTGCGATTCATGGGGGCCGCCATCTTGGCTGCCGGCTCCGGCACCGGCCGACAACGTGCGACCGATGGGGGTGGCTATCTTGGTCGCCATCTTCGACCCAGCCCGACACGTGCGACTCATGGGGGCCACCATTTTGTGACCCCACAGCCTCAAGGCCCTCAAACGATGCTTGGGGCTGATCTCCTACTATATCCAGTGGGTCCCCAACTATGCGGACAAAGCCCGCCCACTTATTAAAACCACCACATTTCCCCTGATGGCTGAGGCCCATTCGGCCTTCAGCCGCATCAAGGCTAACATCACTAAGGCCATTGAAATGAAATGAAAATCGCTTATTGTCACGAGTAGGCTTCAATGAAGTTACTGTGAAAAGCCCCTAGTCGCCACATTCCGGCGCCTGTTCGGGGAGGCTGGTACGGGAATTGAACCATGCTGCTGGCCTGCCTTGGTCTGCTTTAAAAGCCAGCAATTTAGCCCAGTGAGCTAAACCAGCCCTTGCACTGCATGGATTGTAGGGACAACCAGCTATTGCAGTGGACGAGTCTGTCCCCTTCCAGGTAGAGAGCAATGCGTCAGATGTTGCCCTGGCCGCCACCCTCAACCAGGCGGGCAGTCCAGTAGCATTCTTCTCTGGAACCCTCCACGCTTCCGCGATCCGAAACTCCTTGGTCGAGAAGGAAGCACAAGCCATAGTGGAAGCTGTGCGGCACTGGAGGCACTACCGTGGCCTGGAACAAGATTTGTTTAAATAAACCTTTCCTTTCTCTCAGTCCAAAATGTATTTACTTTTTAGAAAGAGCTAATTTTTCTAAGCTTTCTTGAGTCAATGAGTAAAGTTTAGTTACTCGAGGAAAAATAATAAAAACACGATACACTGATCAGGAAGCGGAGTTAAGAGTCCAAGTAAAAGTAAAATACAAATCAGCCCTTGGCTTGTCGATGTGGTGCAGCTGGTTGCACGTTGCAGCCGTTATGTTGGGTGATTTTGGCAGAGCTGACTTGGCAGATTCGGTGTCTGTTGGAGACAGTTTTTGGCTTAAACCTTGCCTCCAACAAAAAGAGAGAGGCAAAAAAATTGACTGTTTCTTCAGGTGTGACTAGTGTTTCTTCTTGTTACTGTAACACATCGAGCACCGGTCTTCAGCTAGCTTTTTAAACCATTTCCCCCTATTCATTCCCGGGAGTATGTCTTGAGTCCAGATTCTGTTTTTCTTCCATCTCAGACCATTTTATACATCGAGGTATAAACAACAGGAGATGGATTTTCAGGTGGCTGCTGACATTTGGAACTCTGTCTCCATTTTCTCCGCAACACAGGAGGTTACAGTCTTTTGCATTTCCATATCTTCCTTTCAAGCGTTTGAA
Source organism: Scyliorhinus canicula (assembly GCF_902713615.1). NCBI lineage: Eukaryota > Metazoa > Chordata > Chondrichthyes > Carcharhiniformes > Scyliorhinidae > Scyliorhinus > Scyliorhinus canicula. The sequence continues at coordinate 28,793,003 of NC_052164.1, forward strand.
GCAGGCATTCACACCTCTTCGGGTGGAACATTCCATATTCTCTCAGGATAGGTCTGTCAAGTATAATCCAAATAGGAATTCTTCAGGAAGTGGTCAATTTACATTATCAGCCAACTTTTACCAGTGTCTTGACTTGTATTTCTTTTAAAATCACAGGTTTTCCTTAAAGAAAGAGCTCGGTATAACCGCAGATCTGGGAGCAATGGTCCACTGTTGTGGCATGATCTACAAGAAGGCTTCATTGACATTGAATTTGAAGATGTTCTCACAATTGGTCTGGTACATTTTGTGCAAAGCAAATTCTAGCAGCTACAAGAAGAAACAGCAAAATATTCTACAGTACAGGAACTGGAAAATCATCAAAGGATGGCATGATTCAATTCAGCATGCCCACAAACACCCAAGGCCATTTTGGGCTTAATCAGGAGAGCCACCCCTAAGGGAGTAGGGAATCATTTTTTAAAACTTTTTAAAAATAAATTTAGGAGTACCCAATTCATTTTTTTTTCAATTAAGGGGAAATTTAGCATGGCCAATTCACCTACCCTGCACATGTTTGAGTTGTGGGGGCGAAACCCACACAAACATGGGAAGAATGTGCAAACTCTACACAGACAGTGACCCAGAGCTCGAATTGAACCTGAGACCCCGGCACCATGAGACAGCAGTGTTAACCACTCCACCACCATGCTGCCCAGGGAATCATTTTTAAAGGTGGGTACATCATCATTCCTGAAACGTTGCGACCCAATTGTCGACTACTTTACTAGGTACCCATTGTTCAACAATTGCACAATACATCAAGCACAATTGGCACACAAGTGCTATTTTCAATTAATTCAGTGTTCCCAGAGAGATCACTGCAGACATCAGTGTACAATTTATTGATAAGCATTTAAATATATGAGCGAGAAGTGGATTATCGGTTACATTCCTTCTTCTCCTTCTCATTACCTGAGATGTAATAGCTTAGCTGAACTAATGGTCCATGCAGTGAAATCCCTTATTCTCAAAATGTTGTCAAGGTAAAGCAAGATCTACACACTGCAACTGTGACACCCTTATGCAGCAATTCTGTCATCCAGAAGAGCTCTTGCTGGGCAAACCAGTGTGTATGAATTTACCTACTCTTATCCATTCTCCTCTCTCAGAAACTGGAGAACAACTTTTAAAACTAACGATGACTATCATGCAAGATAAAAATTCAGGTTCAGAATTTGCAAATTTAAAGTTGGGACAACAAGATCACATCCAGGGTCCCACATAACATATGTGGCAACCAGCTGAGGTGACAAGGATTTTTTTTCAGAACCAAGGTTCTCTGAAGTCATTACACTGAAAAGGTGCAATGTTGAGGCATAACCGAGGATAAATCCGATCCATGGCAACATCTCAAACACCATAAAATCCTGTTGTATCTTGGACAAGATTGCAAATACAACCAGTAACAACATTTAACAATGACAATCCCACCGATCACTGAGTAATTAAAGAAACCTTCGGACAAGGTTAGCATTAAGATCTCGGTCTATCAGCAGGTTACCTTTATACTTCAGAGACTCCGATTCATTAGTTCTATGCATTTGCATAATGGTAACTAAACATAAACACATTGTAAATAATTACACTCCGTTGGGAGGGAGGAAAGTCTCTTTTCCAAAGAAAGGAGATGTTGCAATATGTGTTAAGGGATAGCATCATGACACCGTGAGAAGGGAAATGTGTCATTTGATCAAATCTTATTTTCACTTCTGCTTTGCGCTGAGCACACACACAGTCTTCAAGCTTAATGTACACAGTCTTAATAAGTGAACCCATAATGTGTTTAACTAATCCCTATTGATGCCTTGTGTTTTATAAGCCCAAGGTATTATATTGTTATAATAACATGACAACTGCTGCCAGAATACCATGCTATCCATGGTCACACACCAGTGGAATATCGGGAAATTGAAATCCCTCTCAGTTCTGGTATAGGACACATCTGCAAAGATGTGCATGCAGCCAATTGCATAATACACCATGCGGAAATCTGAAATTGTTGCAAAGCTGCATACTCACTTCATACGCTGGTCTCTAGCAAGAGAAATGTAACCAGATTTCATCCAGCCTCAGCCTTGTACAATGGATGACAAACTGCAAGATGTTGCAAATCTCTCTAGCTGCAGCCTGGAAAGAGCCAGATGCATGAAAGTTCATTGCTCCAGTCACCTTCACAGCCATTGGCAATGCAATCCTTTCCCTGTCTTGAGGCTGCAGTTGTAGATACAGCAGGTGGCAGATTTCAGTGAGAATTGTTCCCTTAACCGGCTGGATGAATCTGGCCTACTGCTGACAGGGTTCTCTTGCTCCTCCTCCCTCTTCTAGCAGCTTCTCCTTTTCTGCAAGGCTCTTCCCCAAGTCTTGTTGTATTCTAAGCGGAATGGCTACTAATGCACCATGTCCAGGAGCAATTGGTTTATGTAGAAGCCTTGAAGTCACTAAAAGGTGAGTGAGTCAACATCTGCCAACACATTCGCTGTAGACCTTTGTAACTTGAAGCAACTGTAGAGATGGAAGCAACAGCCAGGAGAACTCAACCAGCTTCAGCTGGAATATACTTTGAATAGGCACTGGTGGAGAGGGTCCTTCCTGTTGCTGAACATAAGGTTAAGCGAGGACGTGACTGGAGGGTTGAGATCTAAACTTTCACCACTATCATCAAATCAAAAAAGTTACACTATGCTTGACATCATGATCTGCCAGTTGTGCGTACTTCTAGGGACCGTCAAATCAATACATCGCCTGGTGAGATTCACCCTACGATAATGCATGCGTGCTGGAGATGCCATTGTGGAGCTCCAAGAACATTCCCAAATTCCCAAAACAGGAGTGCTAACGAGCCCCATTTTGTCACTCACAATATCTGAATATTCTAACTGATTGGTTTCAGCGCCTGTTCCATTTTGTATTTGATGGTAACTAGCAACTAAGGAAAGCCAGAATAGATGAAACAAGAAACACAATATCAGCGAAATAACTTGACCTAAACGCAAGTATGATTTTCATGCTGAGATGTGTTAACTTATGGAATAGACTGCCACCTAGTGTGATGTATACCGATGCCATGAAACATTCAAAGGAGTTGAACAGATCTATGCCAAGGCAAAGTGGATTGTGCAAGATGAATGCAAAATGCATCTTCTGAAGTGAATTTAGATTATTTCTTTAAGCTGTAATCATCCCAAGGCAACATATCAAAAAGTTCAGAAGGGACAACCATTCAAAGTAAACTTTGTTTCATTGCTTATGTGCTTTACTTTGATTTGATAACCATTCAACTGACCTGTAATGTGCTCAGCATTCCCGCCAGGAACTTAGAGCTTTTATTGTGCCATAAACTTCATTACTGTCCCCTGAACAGATTTCCCCCTTATCTTCATGGCTATTGTTTCCTCGCTGCCTAACGAAACTTAGTTCACAGATGCAAAAGTGCCCTACCAATTCATTAGGATTATATTACTGTTGCTTATTCAGCAGTATGAAATGAGGCACAAAGTATATAGTGCATCTCTTGATGCCCTTTCTTTCTTTTATGAAGAAATAATAGTCCTCAGCCTGAAAATTGCTAAGCCAGCTGGCCATTCATTACCCCAGCAGGAGTTGTGTTGATAACTAAAGTGGGACAAAATCCTACGTTAAAACTGTGACAAGAGATACGTGTCAACGTGTTCCAGAAACGTGGTAGCATCTTTCGTGAATCTTATTCTGGCATCTTGTGTGAATCTTATTCTGACTGTCAGTGCAGAAGTGAGATATCATCAGACAGCTGTTTTCAGAAGTAGCTGCTCCACAGGCCATCACCAGCCCCACACATTTTGTCAACGCAGTGAAAGCACATATTTGAATCTGCCACCCATCACTTCAGATCAGTTTGGGTTCACTGATCAACAGACTTAAAACAGAGTATTAATCTGTACCTTGCTACATAAATAGGAAAGAGAGGAGAGCGCGGAGGTGGCAAATTCTGTGCTAAGTGTCATTTCTACCCAGATATTTTGTCTGCTTCCCAAAAGCTTTTGGATTTATGCCTGTGCATATCCACAGGCACCCAGTCTAAATGCCATTCTTCATGTGCAGACAGGAGAACGGGAGCCCCACCCATTCTGCTTCCCTCCAATTTTCTGTTCTGTCAGATCTTTGAGAGTCAGTGTGGCAAATTGCTTAGATACGCAATCCATCACACCCCTTGCTGCTTTACACGCTCTCGCAAATTCCTGGTACCCAAACCCTGTGCAGGGAGGGAATGTGTAAAATAAGGCAGACGAGGGCAATACATCAGCCAATTTAAAAATTTCAACAGAAAGCAAGGGTCTCCCATTACACCCACACACCCAGTTTTCAAAGGCCAATGAAGATGGTGACAGGTTTGTCTTCCATTAACCATCTGGGGGGAAGGGGGAGGGAGGGGGGGGGGGGGGGGAAGATGCTTTCTACAAGCCCAAAAAGCAAGAAGACCTTGCGATCTGCTGCAGCTAAACAGTGCTTGTATTTCTGTTGGAATCCAAGGAAGTTAAGGGGCCCGTCTGCTGTCTAAATAACCCCCCCCCCAAAGGCCAAACAGTCACGTCACTCATGATGGAGGTGTATCCCTATCACCTTTCCAGAGATGATCCTTGTGGTAACAAAGCAGATGACAGCAAGTCTTCAACTGCGTGTCAGAAAGCTCGTCAATCACGTAAGAGCTCAGTAACATGCTGAACTGAAGCCTACGTGGACACATATTTCCCAGCAGGGCTCCTTGAAGAAATAGGATTTCTGGACAATTTACCTGCTCCTTACCTTAGTTGCAATCAGCGCTAACTCAGCACAGAATGGGCCAAATCGCAAATTTTCCTGGCGGGAGCATCAGGCTTTCATAGTGAGCAGTGCATTTATTTACTAAACTGCTGGGGAAGTACAAAACGTTCAAGGAATAATAAAAACCTGAGATCTCTTATATAGAAATGGAGAATATAAGCAAGAAAGAGAATGTTTTGAGCATATCAATGTTTGCTAAGGCAAGTTGCAAAATTTAATCCAGGTCATTGTGGGGAGATCCACACGTTGGCACTCCTGCCACATTCCATCTTTGACATGGGCACCTATTTGCTTTCTTAGGTGACTAGTGGTAACATGAGAGGGAGGTAATGGAGTAGTACTAATATCACTGGACTAACAATCCAGAGGCCCAGGATAAAGCTCTGGGAGCATCTAAATTCAATGAATAAATTGGAAGTGAAATTGAATAGAACCATTGTAGTACATACCCATCTGGTTCAAAATGCCCGTTAGGAGAGGAAGGAAATGTGCCATGAGCCTACATGTGACTCCAGACCCACAGATGTGGCAGACATGTAATGCCTTCTGAAAAGTCTTAGCATGTCACTCATTGTATCAGAAAGCTATGGTCAAATAGTGGTATGTATCAAAAAGCCATGGTGCCATAGTGGTAATGTTACTGAACTAGTAACCTATAAACCCAGACCAATGCTTTGAGGGCATGGATTCAAATCCCACCAGGCAGCTGGCAGAATTTGAATTCAGTTAATAAAATCTGGAATATAAAGCTATAGTGACCATGGAACCATAGTCAGTTGTCATAAAAACCCATCTAGTTCACTAATGTCCTTTAGGGAAGGATGTCTGCCATTCTTTCCCGGTCTGGCCTACATGTGACTCCAGAGCCAAGTAACGTGGGTGACTGTTAACTTCAGCAAGTCACTCAGTTCAAAGAGGGACTGGCAACATCTGGTGGCTTTTCCAGTGATGCCCACATCGCATGAATTAAATCAAATGGTCACAAAGTCAAAAGAAAGCTATTCAACCGAATGGACCACGTGGTATCAACCAAGGCACCAGAAATGACAACACCACACCCAGCCTTGTTAAGTTTGCAAAGTCCTCTTTATTCATCTTGTGCCATATTGGGAAAGCTATTCCATAAATTAGTTAAGAAGAGCCTGACATAGTCATATCTGACAGACAATATCTCAGACACACATCATTCATAGGTACAGCCTCCCACCTATATCACCCAATAGGCGAGGCAGAACAGTGGTACAAAGTCAGGAGGATGTAGCCCTGGGAGTCCTCACTGTTGTCTCTTGACTACCTGAAGTCTCATGGCAGCAGTTCAAACATGGGCAAGGAAACCTCCTGCTAGTTACCATCTATCTCTCCCCTCAGCTTATGAACCGCTACTCCTCCATGCTGAACACTACTTGGAGGAAGAACTGAGGGTGGCTACGACACAGAATGCACTCTGGATGGGGCCTCAATGTCCATCACCATGAGTGGCTTAATAGCATCACTACTGACTGAGATGGCCAAGTCTTAACGAGCATGGCTGCCAGACTGGATCTATGGCAGGTGGTGAGGGAACAACATCAAGGAAAAACTAACTTGACCACGTCTTCATCAATATACCTGTTGCAGGTGCATCTGTGCATGACAGAATCAGTAGGAGTGACCACTGCACAGTCCTTGTGGAGACAAAGCCCCAACTTCACCTGGTGCATGTCATGTGAGCGTACCTTTAAGAAATGAGTGCTTATAAATTGGTATGTATATAAATATCTGTAGTGAGAGTACCTTAAGAAATAAGTGTTTACTACTGCAGTGATGTCAGAGAGTGGGTGGAGCTGGGCTGTCTGTCAGCTTTTTAATTTGTTTTCGGCTGTTTGCTGTAGGGTGTGTTTTAGTTTTGTTTTCAGTGTTGGAGCTGAAGCTGCACTTCAGAGCAGCTGCACTGTTGATCTCTCTGCCATGAAAAGATATCACTTGATCATTTGGTGAATTCAGAATTATAAATGTTTTAAGTAGTGAATGCAAACCTAATGTGCTTCTGTTGAAAAGTGTTTCTTCTGTCTTCTGGATGTTGTTTGGGAAGGTATTAAGGATTACTTAGTGTTATATTCTTTGGGAGTTGTATTTGAATTGATGGTTGCTAAGATGTTCACTGTATGTTTCAAAAAGGTTAACTTGAGTTCATAGAATAAACATCGTTTTGCTTTAAAAATTACTTTTCCATTTCTGCTGTACCACAACTGTAGAGTGGGCCATGTGCTCCCCATACCACAATCTATTAAAAATTGTGGGTCAGGTGAACTCCATGATACACTTTGCGGTTCTCTAAACCCTGGCCCATAACAAATTGGCGGCTCAAGGGGATAAAGTTTATCTATTAGATTGGCTGAATGAACTTAAAGACAGTGAGGGGTAAGCATATTGTGGTTGCTTTTCAGGTGTGGTATTTTAGTTTAAGTAGGGAGTGTTTTGTGGAAAATAGCTCTTTTAGAGGCTCTGAAGATTTTGGGGGTGGAGATGGTCACACGCAGTACCTTACAGACAGAGACTAAATGCAGACTGTTAGATTTGGCAAAAACATTGCAGTTAACATTACCTGACAAAATGCGGAAAGATTAGATAATTATGGCGGTAGCTAAGCATTTAAAGTTGCCTGAGATACAGTTTGACTCATTGGAAATGGCAAAAATTCAGTTGCAAATTAAACAAATGGAACATAAGAAAGAATTAAAGCAGCTTGAATATGAAAGCGAGAGAGAGGAAAAAGAAAGAGATCGGGATATACAGATCAGGGAAAAAGATAAAGAGAGAGAGTTTGAACTTTAGAAAATGGCCATGAAACATGATAGTCAGTTAAAATTGGCAGGCATAAAGGGAAACGTACAGTTGATTGATAGTGGTGAGGACAGTGAGAAAGAGCGTCATAGTCGAAAGCTTGGTGGGATCTATTTAAATATGTCCAAGCATTCCAAGGTTTGACGAGGAGGAAGTGGAAGCCTTTTTCATTTCATTTGAGAAGGTAGCTAAACAAATGAAATGGCCACAGGACATGTGGGTATTACTGATTCAAACAAAGCTTGTAGGTAGGGCTAGTGAAGTGTTTGCATCACTTCCGGAGGAAGTATCTGGGATGTATGAGGAGGTGAAAAAATCCTGCTTGGGTGTATATGAACTAGTTCCTGAAGCCTACAGACAAAGGTTTAGAAATTTAAGGAAAGAACCTTGTCAAACATACATGGGAGTTTGAAAGGATCAAACAGAGTAATTTTGATAGGTGGATAAGGGTTTTGAAAATAGACGAAACATATGAAGCTCTCAGAGAAATTATACTTTTGGAAGAGTTTAAAAATTCAATTCCTGATGTAGTGAGAACTCATGTGGAAGAACAGAGGGTTAAAACTGTGAGATTGGCAGCAGAAATGGCAGATGATTATGAATTAGTTCATAAATCAAAGCTTGGTTTCCAACATCAGTTTCACCCAATGAGGGATAGAAACTGTGGACATGAGAAATACGCAAGTGGTAAAGGTAAAGGTGATCTGATGGGAGATAATAAGGAGAGTGTCCCTCAGATTTTAAAAAAAGATCCAGGAGGGTGGAAAAGAAATGAAAAGTTTTAAATGTTTTCACTATAATAAACTAGGCCATGTAAAGTCACAGTGTTGGTGGTTGAAGAAAAACACTGGGAAGGCTGATGTGGTCAAACAGGATAAGACAGTGGGGTTTGTTAAAGTGGTGAAGGAAAGCCCAAGTGAAGCAAAGGAGGTGCAAAAGATTGTACAGTCTGATCAAGAGGTGATTGATAAGAAGGTGCCTGATCTCTTTAAAGAATTTACTTGTGTGGGTAAAGTTTACTCATGTGTATCAGGAGGAGCAGGTAAGGAAGTCACAATTTTAAAAGATACGGGTGCTCATCTATCTTTAATAGCAAGAGATGAGGAGTTTTGTAGTTTGGGAAGAATGTTGCCAGAAAAGGTGGTAATATGTGGAATTCACGGTGAGAGGAGTAGTGTTCAATTATATAAAGTTCAATTATATAAAGTAAGGTTGGAAAGTCCAGTGAAGAGTGATGAAGTGGTAGTAGGAGTAATAGAGAAAATATCTTGTCCAGGAATAACAGTTTATCTTGGGTAATGATATAGTTGGATCGCAGGTGGGAGTGATGCCTACTGTGATTGATAAGCCACTGAAGTGTTGAAGGCCGAATATCCTGGGATTTTTCCAGATTGTGTAGTAACAAGGTCACAAAGTCACAGGTTAAGACAAGAGGATAAATCAAAGAGTGAAGATGAAGTTGAAGTGCAATTATCAGAAATGATTTTTGATCAGATGGTTGAAAAAGAACCAGTACAGGTGCAGGATGAGGTGGATATTTTTAGTTCAGGAAAGTTAGCGGAGTTGCAACAGAAAAATGTAGAAATAAAATGGATGTATCAGAAAGCATATACGGAGGAGGACTCTGAGTGTATACCAGAGTGTTATTACCGTAAAAGTGATGTCTTGATGAGAAAATGGAGATCTTTACATAGGCAGGCAGATGAAAAGTGGGCAGAAGTTCATCAAGTAGTATTGCCGGTAGGATATAGAAAGGATGCGTTGCGAGTTGTACATGAGGTACCAGTGGGAGGTCTTTTGGGAATAAGGAAAACTCAAGCTAAAATCCAGAAACATTTTATTGGACTGAACTGCACGATAGCACAGTGGTTAGCATTGTCGCTTCACAGATCCAGGGTCCCAGGTTCGATTCCCGGCTTGGGTCACTGTCTGTGCGGAGTCTGCATGTTCTCCCCGTGTCTGCATGGATTTCTTCCGGGTGCTCTGGTTTCCTCCCACAGTGCAAAGACGTACAGGTTAGGTGGATTAGCCATGCTAAATTGCCCTTAGTATCCAAAGGGGTTGGGTGGGGTTGCTGGGTTACGGGAGTGGGGCGGAGTTCTGGGCTTAAATGGGGTGCTCTTTCCAAGGGCCGGTGCAGGCTTGATGGGCCGAATGGCCTCCTTCTGCACTGTATGTTCTATGTTCTATGACTACATAAAGATGTAGTTAAATTTTGTCAATCATGTCACCCATCTCAAGTGATAGGGAAACCTCAAGCAGTGATAAAACCAGCGCCCTTAATACTCATTCCAGCATTTGGGGAACCTTTACGGGGGTCCTAATTGATTGTGTAGGACTGCTTCCTAAAACCTAAAGTTGGAATCAATATCTTTTGACGATAATGGATGTGTCTACTAGGTTTCCAGAGGCCAATCCAGTACGTAATATTACAGCTAAAAAGATTGTGGAGGAGTTACTTAAATTCTTTACTAGATATGGACTACCCATACCACAATCTATTAAAAGTTGTGGTTCAGGTGAACTCCATGATACACTTTGGGGTTCTCTCAACCCTGGGCCATAACATGCAGCACTATCACCATGGGATAGATTTTGAACAGATCTAGCAACTCAAGATTTGCAGATCCATGAGGCATTGTGGGACATCAGCAGCAGCAGAATTGTACTCAATCGTAATCTGTAACCTCATGACCAGGAATATACCTCGTTCCACCATTACCACCAAGACAGGGGATCAACCCTGGTTCAAATGAAAAGTGCAGGAGGGTATGCCAAGAGCAGCTACAGGCACATCCAAAACTGAGTTATCAATCTGATGAAGCAGTAAAACAGCAAACAATATACTGAGCTAAGTAATTCCACTGTCAACCAACGGATCGGATATTAGCTTTGCAGTCCTTTTAAATCTAGCTGTGATCTCTGATGGACAATTAAACAATTCACAGGAGGAGATGGCTTCACGATACCCCCATCCTTAATGATGGCGGTACCTAGCACATCAGTGCAAAAAACAAGGCTGAAGCAATTTCAACCACCTTCAGCCAGAGAGTTGATGATCCATCTCGGCCTACTCTAAGCATCACACATACCAGTCCTCACCCAATTCAATTTATTCCAGGTCATATCATGAAGGCATTGGATATTACTAAGGCTATGGGCACTTGCAGCATTCCAGCAATAGCACTGAAGACCTGCACACCAAAACAAGCCACGCCCCTATCCAAGCTGGTCCAGTACAGTTACCTGATAAGGTGGAAAACTGCCCAGGTTTCTGTCCTGTACACAAAAAGCAGAACAAATCCAACCCAGCCAATTACCTCACCATTAGTCAATGATCAGCAAGTCAAGGAAGCAGTCATCAACAGAGTTATCGAGCAGCACTTACTCAGAAATAACATTCTCAACGATGCTCAGTTTGTGTTCATCTGGGACCACTCAGTTCCTGACCATATTACAGCTTTGGTCCAAACAGAGACAAAAGAGTTTAACTTAAGACGTGATATGAGAGTGACTGCCCTTGACATCAAGGCATCATTTGATAACTGGCATCAAGGAGCCCAAGCAAAACTGAAGTCCTTGGGAATCACAGAGAGTTCTCCCTTGGTTAGAATCATACTTAGCAGAAAGGAAGATGGCTGCGGCTATTGGAGGTCAATCATCTCAGTCCCAGGACATCACTGCAGAATTCTAAGGCTAGTCTTGGCCCGAACATCTTAAGCTGCTTCATTAATGACCTTCCTTCCACCAGAAGGTCAGAAGTGGGAATCTGTACTGATAGTTGCACAATGTTCAGCACCTTCCATGACTCTGCAGATACTGAAGAGTCCACATCCAAATGCAGCAAGACTTAGATACAATTTGGGCTTGGGCTGACAAGTGGCAACTTACACACACACCACACAAGTGCCAGACACTGACCATCTCCAAAAATGGAGAATCCAATCATCTGCCCTTGACGTTCAATGAAAGTACCATCAGTGAATCCCCCACTTTTAACATCCTGGTGGTCACCATAGAGCAGAAACTGAACTGGACTAGCCATATAAATACTGTGGCTACAAGAGCAGGTCAGGGGCTGGGAATCCTGTGGTGAGTAAACCATTTCCTGACTCCTCCAAGCCTGTCCACCATTTACAAGGCAGAAGTAAGGAGTTTGATGGAATACTCTCCACTTATCTGGATGTGCGCAGTTCCAACAACACCTACGAAGCTTGTCATCAATCAGGACAAAGCAGCCACCCCACCCCCCACCTTCAACATTCACTCCCTCCACCACTGGCCCACAGTGGCATCTGTGTGTCCCATCAGCAAATCACCAAGTATTCTTCAACAGCTTCTTCGAAACCGGTGACCTCTAGCACCAAGAAGGATTAGGACATCAGATGCAAGGGGGCACCACCACCTGGAAATGTCCCCACAAGCCACATAACATCCTGACTTGGAACTTTGTCACTGATCAAAATCCTGGAACTCCCTCCCTAACAGCACGATGAGTGTACCATTACTATATGGACCGCAGGGATTCAAGAAGGCAGCTCACCACCACCTTTGAGGAAAATTAGGGATGGGAAATATATTCTGATCTAGCCAGCAGCCTCCACATCCGGAGAAAGAATTTTAAAAAATGGACATTCTGTAAGATGTGTAAGGAGGCCTGCAGCAATGTTCGGAATGAGTCTTAATTGATAGCGATTGTTCGGTAAGATACGGAGGCTGTGCTGTATTGAGGACTGTCCGAGGCTGGTGGTGCAGTTGGTGTAACATGTGATTCAAAACGGGAGGTCATTCAGATTTTGTGCTGGAAGTCCTGATCTCGTGGCTTTACTTCAGGCATTGACTGCCATTTGGTCACCTGGTTCCTATGCCTTCTGAGTTTATCTGGAAGAGTTCCTGATTCCCCAATGGGTAGAGCGATATGTGTCTCTCCTCGATTAACGTCATTGCTGCAGCATCAGAAAAATTTGAACCACTCTTTCCCATTTTCAGCCATTACTGAGTTATGCTCAGTTGTACACCCGTTTAGAATGACTTCCAGCACCTAAACCTGAAATAATAACGCACCTTCCCTTTAAGAGGTGCAGGCTGGTTTTAAGTAATGCAAGCCAACAATGACAGAGACTACAAAGCAGTTTGGTCCCCCTGCTGAAGAATGCAGCAACTCAACAAACAGTTAACACTGGCTGAATTATATTACTTAGTAGGCAGCACAAACCTGGCACTCTGCATTGGAAGCCACAGGCGAGAGGGTAATCCCACATCTGTTTTCAGGGGCTATTGAAGTCAGCCCTCTTATCGCTGAATCATTATGAACACAGGCTGCCCAAGCTGTGCTGATCAGAAACTCTCCGTTTTAACTGCCCATTTCCAAACAAACTTTTACTGCAATATACAAATTTACACGTTCCCTGATACGATTACTTACTTTGCTGGACCTCGTGAATCTATCTTCTTTTGATCATTTTCTCAGATTCAAAATGCAGATGCCTGATCCGTGTTCAGTCAGTTTGCTCTCAGTAGGGCTGTGGTCGGGTCCTCACAATCAGCCCCAGGTCAGGCAAGGGGAAATTGGCCATGGTTTCTGCTCCTGACTGGCTTTCAATGGACATTACAGGAAGTGATTGTCACAGTATGGATAATGCCAGGATTAGATTGACGTTAATTTAGCTGATGGATACCCTGAGGAACACAAGACAAAATTGGAAGTTCACGGACACTCTGTATGAAATCTGAGCACTGGCCTGTTTATCCTCTTTGCTAACATTAAATTATTCTTCATTCTCAGGAATGATAATGACTATTTGATAGTTACTTAATGAACATTCAACAGTTAATGAATTGAGAGAATTACTATCCCACAACCTCATACCACTCTTGCCACTCTGCTGACAATAAAATAATAAACTTCCAGTCTGAATGACTTGACTTTTGATTGAAACATTACTGTAGTTTACAGGATAGCCTAAGCCTCAACTGGATGAATAACCTTGATGAATCTCAGGAGTCTTCACTAATGAGGATTTACATGGCCATTTTCTGAGGGCAGGTCATGGCCATGGGAAGCATGAAGAATAGGAAGCGCTACCTTGTGGAGTTTGGTTGAGAAGTGAGACATTATCCAAGGCTAGTTGCGTCCAGCTTAGTGCACACTGCTATCATTCTGCTCTCACCAAATAGGAAAATCATTTTCATCAGAGGATCTAGAAGCACATTCAGCAAAATTCAGATCACAAGAAGAAATCAGATACAACTAAATTTCCAGTCATTTTTCATCAAGCAAATGCTATTCTGGTGCCTTTCACTAAAACTGGGCATTAGAGAGAGAGAAATACAGCACAGAACAGGCCCTTCGGCCCACAATGTTGCGCCGAACTTTTGTCCTAGGTTAATCATAGAATTTTGGACAATTTGTCATGGCCAATCCACCCAACCTGCACATCTTTGGAGATAGGAGAGGTCTTGAACAAGTATTTTTCTTCAGTATTTACAAATGAGAGGGGCCATATTGTTGGAGAGGACAGCGTGAAGCAGACTGATAAGCTTGAGGAGATACTTGTCAGGAAGGAAGATGTGTTGCGCGTTTTGAAAAACTTGAGGATAGACAAGTCCCCCGGGCCTGACGGGATATATCCAAGGATTCTATGGGAAGCAAGAAATGAAATTGCAGATCCGTTGGCAATGATCTTTTCGTCCTCGCTGTCAACAGGGGTGGTACCAGAGGATTGGAGAGTGGCGAATGTCGTGCCCCTGTTCAAAAAAGGGAATAGGGATAACCCTGGGAATTACAGGCCAGTTAGTCTTACTTCGGTGGTAGGCAAAGTAATGGAAAGGGTACTGAGGGATAGGATTTCTGAGCATCTGGAAAGGCATTGCTTGATTAGGGATAGTCAGCACGGATTTGTGAGGGGTAGGTCTTGCCTTACAAGTCTTATTGAATTCTTTGAGGAGGTGACCAAGCATGTGGATGAAGGTAAAGCAGTGGATGTAGTGTACATGGATTTTAGTAAGGCATTTGATAAGGTTCCCCATGGTAGGCTTATGCAGAAAGTAAGGAGGCATGGGATAGTGGGAAATTTGGCCAGTTGGATAACAAACTGGCTAACCGATAGAAGACAGAGAGTTGTGGTGGATGGCAAATATTCAGCCTGGAGCCCAGTTATCAGTGGCGTACCGCAGGGATCAGTTCTGGGTCCTCTGCTGTTTGTGATTTTCATTAACGACTTGGATGAGGGAGTTGAAGGGTGGGTCAGTAAATTTGCAGATGATACGAAGATTGGTGGAGTTGTGGATAGTGAGGAAGGCTGTTGTCGGCTTCAAAGAGACATAGATAGAATGCAGAGCTGGGCTGAGAAGTGGCAGATGGAGTTTAACCCTGACAAGTGTGAGGTTGTCCATTTTGGAAGGACAAATCTGAATGCGGAATACAGGGTTAATGGTAGGGTTCTTGGCAATGTGGAGGAGCAGAGAGATCTTGGGGTCTATGTTCATTGTTCTTTGAAAGTTGCCACTCAAGTGGATAGAGCTGTGAAGAAGGCCTATGGTGTGCTAGCGTTCATTAGCAGAGGGATTGAATTTAAGAGCCGTGAGGTGATGATGCAGCTGTACAAAACCTTGGTCAGGCCACATTTGGAGTACTGTGTGCAGTTCTGGTCACCTCATTTTAGGAAGGATGTGGAAGCTTTGGAAAAGGTGCAGAGGAGATTTACCAGGATGTTGCCTGGAATGGAGAGTAGGTCATTCGAGGAAAGATTGAGGGTGCTGGGCCTTTTCTCATTGGAACGGAGAAGGATGAGGGGCGACTTGATAGAGGTTTATAAGATGATCAGGGGAATAGATAGAGTAGACAGTCAGAGACTTTTTCCCCGGGTGGAACACACCATTACAAGGGGACATAAATTTAAGATAAATGGTGGAAGATATAGAGGGGATGTCAGAGGTAGGTTCTTTACCCAGAGAGTAGTGGGGGCATGGAATGCACTGCCTGTGGTAGTAGTTGAGTCGGAAAATTTATGGACCTTCAAGCGGCTATTGGATAGGTACTTGGATTAGGGTAGAATAAGGGAGTGTAGGTTAACTTCTTAAGGGCAGCACGGTAGCATTGTGGATAGCACAATTGCTTCACAGCTCCAGGGTCCCAAGTTCGATTTCGACTTGGGTCACTGTCTGTGTGGAGTCTGCACATCCTCCCCGTGACTGCGTGGGTTTCCTCCGGGTACTCCGGTTTCCTTGCATTCCGGCATTGTTGCAACACAAATTCTAATTGCTCTTCCGATGGAAATGAAAATCATGCAGATCCATAATGATCTGTGTTATAATATGCCTTTAAGGAATAGCAACATGCCATCACTTTAAGGGAAGTGTGTCATGTGGTCCAGCCTCAGTTTCACTTCAGCCTGGAGCAGAACAGAGACACATAGCTCTGCTGTCATCAAACTTTCTATCCTTGTATTTATTTTCTTAATAAATGAGCCTTCAGTGTGTTTGCAGCAATCCCTTATAAGCAATTGATGTCTTTACATCATTATAACACACACAGGCCAATCTGCCTCTGCCAGTTTGCCAAACACTGAAGGTGTAAAATTGCTCCCTTAGTTTCAAGCCTAGGGTTAAGCATGTTGAAGGTCGTCTTAAACTGAAGAACTTCATGCTGCAGGAAGTGAATGTCAGGCAACGACATTTCTTTCGTGTCACATTGAACATCCTATTAGTAGATTTTCAGAATGATATCAGCACAATGATCCTTCATCCACCAATCGGTCCCATTCAAAAGTGAGGCCAATCCAGATGGATAACACATTGTCACATGTGAAAAGATCATAATTTTTATTCCACAACATCACGATTTAACATCATGCAACTTCATCACTGTCTTTATCATTTTTGGTTAATTAATAATAAAAAAAATAACCATTGCACTGTGGACTGACTTGAAATGACGAAGTAAAAAATGACTTTTTCCCCCCCTCGGTGGAGGATGAGCTTATTTTATTGTGGTAACATTTGGTGGAGGATGAGACCTGCAGAAACCTATTATCCTGTTTATAAGTCTCCAATTCAAATTGCTGAGAAATCTATGGGCGTGATCTATCGGCCGCGTCCTGCCAGAATCAGGACATGACACGGCTGGTAGATCACAGGAGAGGCCTCACCTGGGATTCCCGCCAGCCGTTACACCTCACGAGAACTAAAGAGATCCCCCCCCTCCCACCGAGGTAAGTTTAAGAACCCACGTAGCTATGTTGACGCCGGCATCTATTGGCCACAAAAGGGGACCAGGTACTTGAGGGGGGGGATGGTCTCCAGGCAATCTGAGACCCCTGGGTGATCGGTTTCTGGACAGGGTGTCGCCATGGCACTGCTGGTGCCAACCGGGTATATTGGTAGCCAGCCTGGCACCCTGTCAGTGCCACCTGGGCACTCTTAGTGACACTCAAGTGCCAGCCTGGCACTGCCAGGGTGCCAAGTTGGCATTTTGCCAACACCGGGAATTGGGCTCAGGGGTGCTCTGTCCATTTGAGGCGTGGGTCTGGGGGCCACCCCCTGGACCCCCCCCATCCAACAGGTGAGTTGGGGGGGGGGGGCGGTTTGAAAGATCGGGCGGCATTTAAAAATGATATTCTGATCTCTTCCTGCACTGAGGGGCTCCACTCAAAGCTCCTCAGTGCAGGAAATGACGCTGGTGCGGCATCAGGGGTGTGGGGGCAAGAGGGGGGGGGGGGGTGGTTGTTCCCAGCAGGGCATGAAAACAGGACAGAATGCCGTTAAATAGCGGGGTCGTTTCAACTCTAGGAAAGACCATGCCAGTCCTGCCCAAAACGTACTCTGTGGGCGGGATTCTCCGTTGCCCGACGCTGAAATCGTGTTCAGCGATCGGGTGGAGAATCCCCTTTGACGCAGAATTCGGGGGCGGCGTCTGTATTCGGATGCTCCACCCCCTCCAAAACAGCGTCATCGGTGAGTACGCCACACACCATTTGGACGGGCTCAGGACGTCACCTGTGGCCCTCCCCCTATGCTCCAACCCTGATAGGCTGACGTCCCAACGGCTTGGGGCACATGTGCTCTGAGGTTTCATCAACCTCACATGGCGGCTGCGGGCTGTACCCAGTGCCACCACAGTCAGGAGGGAGGGGTTGGGGGAGAGCCATTCCGCTGGTTGTGGGGGGCATCGGCGGCGATACAGTGGGGCACTATCTGGCAGGCCAGGTCCACACACAGCCGCGCCATGTTGTACTGTACAGCACGACCGCTGCAGGTCGACGCAGTGTGCATGCGCGGCCATGGACCCGGCAATTCTCCAGCTGTTTAGGTTGGGAACACCGGGTTGGGGGGGGGGGCGGGTTTATGTGGTGCGGCTGCTAGCCCCCCACCAGGAGGAACATCAGTGCCGATGTTTTCACCATAAAATTAGACACTTCCTCCGGACATAACCTCAGAATCGGAGAATCCAGCCCTGAATTATTTTGATTAGATTGCGCCCATATCTAATTGTTGGCTTTCAATTTTCCATTTAAGAGTGGAGACTCAGTCTCAGTATGGTCAAATTGCAATTATCTGTATTTCGAGGGGGGCAGCTGAAACCACAGAGCAGATCACTATAATCTTACAAGACTTATCTGATAGAACTTTCCGACATATTAAGGCTTTCGCCCAAGGGGTTATTTGAGACTATGTGGGAAGAATCTCAGAATCCAGCTTCCAGTAGGTTGCATGACCAATCAGCAACAATGACTGATAGCCAATTTGTTAGTCTGAATCTGCTGTACAAGCTTGACTGCATGTACCAACAGAGGGAAACCAAAATTATGAATGAAAGTTCACATATGATATAGACAGACATCCGAGTGTGGCTTTTCAAATGGACTGCAAATCTTTATATGAATTTAGAATAGCTTGATGTTAAAGGAAATGTCATCTAAGATGAGCTAATTATCATTATGGGATGGATTAGTTGGTAGTTAATGTTTCTTCCAAACTTATCGCAAAATACCTAGTTTTTGCATTTAATAAAATCAGAACTCGATTACCGACAAGTTAGTTATTATATTCCTTTCAAAATGTACAAGTGCCCACAGTAAACACTGAACACAATGCGGACATGCTTGTTTTTAAACCACTAAGTGCGATGCTGGATGCTTGAGTAATATCAAACATGAAACCAAGTGCAAGAGTTAACAAGCACTTGCTGAATTGCTGCTGCAAGAGCATGTAAATCGTGGCCTTCTAATTCCTTACCTCGGCATTGTTTGGCTTCGTGGCATTTTACGGCCCCTCCCACAATCAGGATTTTCCTGTTCCGCCAAAGTCAGTGGACGTTCCAATGGCTTGCTGCATTTTACAGACCACCCCCCCCCCCCCCCCCAACCTCCACCACCCCACCGTGATGGGGGTCATAAAATTCCACCCTTGGCATTTTGTCTGAACTCAAAGCAGCCAGCACGTCATCCAAAGACCCTTTTGCTGTGATGCCTCTGACCATCTGCTTTTTCAAAAGCGAAAAGACTCACTTCCTCATGTAAATCCTGTACAGGAAATTTCTAAATAATAATAACCTTTATTTTTGTCACAAGTTGGCATTGACACTGCAATGAAGTTACTGTGAAAATCCCCAGGTTGCCACACTCCGGTGCCTGTTCGGGTACACTGAGGAATGTCCAATTCACCTAACAAACACATCTTTCGGGACTTGTGGCAGGAAACTGGAGCACCCGGAAGAAACCCACGCAGGCACGGGGAGAGCGTGCAGTCTCCGCACAGACAGTGAATGATTTCAAAATAAACATTTTGAGAAGAATTAAATCGGGAAAATGTTCTCCAGTTCTGATTACGCGATGGACAACTGGTTGACATTTAATTAAAATAACTGGTGAATGTTACAATGGTGAGAACACCAACAGTCACTAACATTTCATAGCAGGGAGGAGAAGTTATCTGCCCCCCCCCCCCCCCCCACTCCCCACCAAAAAACAATTATGGTACTCCATCTCAACTGCTAATAAAAAATTGACAAAAAGCAATAAAACAGGTAGATGTCAGGTCTCAGAAGATTGGCCTATTGAGGTGAAGCAAGAGTTTTTTGATATTTGTTTATGAGCACAGTTGGCTGGCACAGCCAGCATTTCATAAATTACCCTTGGCCAACATCTTCTTAACTGTTGAAATTGGTGTGATATAGTTACACCAACAATGCTGATAAGGAGGGAGTTCCCGGTGCTTTGAGCCAGTGACAGTGAAAAAACTATTGGCAAGTCAAGACAGCGTTTTGACTTGGGAGGTGAACTTGCACGCGGTGACGTTTCCAAGCACTTGCTGCCATGTTCTGAGTTATACTGGTCAAGTGAAACCAAGCCAATGTGAATGAGGCAAAGTCTGGGAAGGCTAATTCATTTTGAAAAATTAAGGATTATACATTGCCTTGGGAGGCTCGGTCCAATATTCCTGACTCAAACAGCATCACTTAAAACAGATTACCGAGTGGGATTTTATAATTGTGGGATCACGCTGTCCACAAACTGACCACCATTTTCCTCATATTATAACAGTGACTGCACTTCACGGCAGTAAAAGTGCTTTGGAAAATCCTGAGGTTCTATAAGGTACCAAAATAACTGTAAGCCATTTTCTCCGTTCCTCTGTGGGAGGTGTGGGGTGGAGGGGTGGGGGGCAGATGGTGTCAAACACCAGGAGCCAGTGTCTAAGGGGACTTGAGCTCAGAGTTCTCATTGTCCAGACTGAGCGGCCCACTACTCAAACATGGGCTTGAAAAAGAAAACCAGAATCATCAGCCTGACAGTTTCAGATTTTCTTTTCAGTCAGTCTGTAAGGTCAGATTCATGGAGTTGGCGTGCGGCTGCTTCCAACATTAGGGCAGATTCATGGTTCCAGTCTTTTTTGAAAAAAATTGCCAGAAACCACAAAGCTGCCTGAAGGTCCCATTTGCAGCTACTGTCAGTAGGGTGTTCTTGGTTGAATGTCTGCTTGAAAAATGACAAGTGAAATCCTTGTAATCATTTTAGAACCAATTGGCTGCTGGGCGTGGGGGAGGGGGCGTCACTTTCAAGGTTTAGTACCACAAAATTAAATACTGTACACTTCTCAACATGTTCTTGAATTTCAATCATCAGTCTAATTTTATTAATATGCCCGAAAGTAGGCAAAGTTCTTATGAGATACTGTGTTGATGTGCCAGCGGATTAAGAATAGAAACCATAGAAGCGGTGCAGCACAGAAGGGGGTCATCCGGCTCATTCTATCCATGCCAACCCAAAGACACCCAGGTGCCCTTACCTGGACGCTGCCCATAGTCCTGCAGCTTAAGGAACTTAAGGTGCAGATCCAAGAGCTTTTGAAATGGTTTTAGGGTCTCTGCCTCCACCACCAACTCATGGAGCAAATTTCAGATACCCACCACCCTCTGCTGAAAAATGTTTTTCCTCATGTCCCCTCTAATCCTTCTGCCACTTGACTTGAATCCGTGACCCCTGTTTTTTGAACTCTCTGCCAAGGATAACAGGTTCCTCCTTTCTACTCTATCTCTACCCCTCACAATTTTGTATACCTCAGAATCATGTCACCCCCTCAGCCTTCTCTGTTCGAGGGAAAACAACCCTAACCTCTCCAATTTCTCTTCATAGCTATAATCCTTCAGCCCTGGCAATATTCTAGTAAATCTTCTGCACTCTCCAGAGCAATTACATCTTCCTGTAACGTGGTGACCAGAACTTCTCACAATACTCCAGTTGTGGCCTCACCAGTGTCTTAGTTCTATCATTATATCCCTACTTTTATATTCTACACTTCTGCCATTGAAGGAGATCACTCTGGACTGCTACCTTTAGAGACCTGTGCACGTGCACATCACAATCTCTCACTTCATCTACCTCTTTCATTATGTTCCCATTTATTGTGTATTCCCTTTTATGGTTTTACCTTCCTCAAATGCATTACCTCACATTTAGAGTTGAACTTCATCTGCCACTTTACCTGCCCACTCTACCAACAATCATGGGCGTCGTCAAAATAAATGTAAGAAAATAAAAACCAGGAGTGCTGCAAAACCATTTTATTACTCTTGCAAAGTCTAGAAGGTTAAGCATATACCATTAGCTAAAACATGACAGTGAGGCTCTTGTAGTCACACAAATCCTCATATTATTATCCGATTGAACAAGACACACCTCTAATCTTCTATTCTTTTCATAATTGTCTTTTCATAATTTGTCTATTGTATTCAATGTAAACTTCAGACACAAAGAAGCATTGGATCTGTAATGTCACAGACTTTGCAGAAAAGATAATGGTTTTACAAACAAAAGTCTAGTTTAATAATATTTGGGACGCAGGTCTTTGAACCTTAAGAAAGGTTCACAGCAACAGTCTTAGCTGGATTGCCCACAGAACATAAAATAATTTAATATCCTGATGTCAGTCTCTCTGTTGATGAGCAGCCAGGCTAATAATGATGGGAAGATAGGGGGCAGTATTCTCCCCTACCCGGCGGGGCGGGGGGTCCCGGTGTAGCGGAGTGGCGCCAACCACTCCGGCTAGGCCCGCGCCGGAGTGGCTCCCGCTCCACCGACTGGCGCCAACGGCCTTTGGCGCCACGCCGACCTGTGTCGGGGCTGGCCGAAAGGCCTTCGCCGGTCGGCGTGAGTCCGCACATACCCCGGAGCATCAGCGACCGCTGACGTCACCACCGGCGCATGCGCTTTGGAGCGGGTCTCTTCCGCCTCCGCCATGGTGGATGCCGTGGTGGCGGCAGAAGAAAAAGAGTGCCCCCACGGCACAGGCCCGCTGGCCGATCGGTGGGCCCCGATCGCGGGCCAGGCCACCGTGGGGACACCCCCCGGGGTCCGATCGCCCCGCGCCCCCCCCCCAGGACCCCGGAGCCCGCTCGTGCCACCTGCTCCCGCCGGCACAGAGGTGGTTTAAACCACGTCGGCGGGAGAGGCCGGACAGCAGCGGGACTTCAGCCCATCGCGTGCCGGAGAATCGCCGCGGGGGGCCCACCGACCGACGGGGCGCGATTCCCACCCCCGGCGATTCCCGGGTGGCGAATTCCAGCTACGGCGGGGGCGTGATTTGTGAAGGCCCCGGGCGATTCCCCGACCCTGCGGTGGGTCGGAGAATTCCGCTCAGGATGTTAAACAGTTTTACTTATATAATCATCAAACTTTTTCAAATGACGAAATGCTTTAAAGACTGCAGTTATGGTTACAAGCCAAATAATTTCACAGACGCATTGCAGTCATTGAACAATCATGATTGCAAAAGGTGGCACACCTTCAAATCATCTGTCACCTAGTTCCTCCTTCATCTGCACGCAGCATTATTTCTGGTATCCCACACAGTTTTCAGCAAGTCGGAGTCACATTGTATTGCACGAGCTGATTAGTTACTGATTGAGGAGTCATGAACAACAACAATGCTCCTGAAATATCGTTCGCCAAGCTTTTACAAGGAAATAGGTCATTTGAATCAACAAACAATTGATAATTTCCTCACTCCACTTATTTCTCCGCAACTGTCCATATATTGAATGTTATCTGCCGATGAGTGAATTATTGCCATGTAAGATAAGTTGGCAAAATACTTTTCCTACTTAAACATAGGCAGAAACTATGCGGACATTCAAGATTAGATTCAATGGGTGTCTGCGGGGGGAGAGAATGAGCAAACTTTTGTTAGGTTGAGCTGAACTTGGACCGAAAGAGCACAAACATGAAAATGAAAATGAAAATGAAATGAAATGAAAATCGCTTATTGTCACGAGTAGGCTTCAATTAAGTTACTGTGAAAAGCCCATCGTCGCCACATTCCGGCGCCTGTTCGGGGAGGCTGGTACGGGAATTGAAACATGCTGCTGGCCTGCTTTGGTCTGCTTTAAAAGCCAGCGATTTAACCCAGTGTGCTAAACCAGCCCCTGAAAAGCCCCTCGTCACCACATTCTGGCGCCTGTTGGGAAATGTAAAGCACATATTATGTTCAACAAAATCAGGTTTTAGCAATTTCTGTTCGAGTGAAAAACAGTGGGCTAGAAACCGTCCCCACCCATTAACCAGCCACACCCCTCACCCCATTAACCAGCCACACCACGCTCCTCACCCCACCCACCCATAAACCAGCCACACCACGCTCCTCACCCCACCCCCACATAAATCAGCCACTCCTCCCACCCATAAACCAGCCACACCACACTCCTCCACCCCCCCCCCAATCGAAATAATTACCATTGCAAGTTTATACTAATCACGGCCATTCCCTGGCCTCTGAGAGGATTTTTTAAATTAAACCTGAAAAACACTCCTCAACAAATAATTGTTCAATCTATTTTCTTGAGTGCATGGGGCAGGTGCATGTCAAAGACGCACCCCAATTAGCCTAAAACCTCATAGAAATGAGATGCCTTCCCATGAACCTGGTTAAGGGACAGTAGTGGATGGCACTAATGGGAATTATTCCAGCACATGATCTAACGTGCATCCTGTTCAGTCGTGGGAGTGCATCATTTCATCATGTACACATTTACCATTTCTGATTCAGTGTGTATTATCTTACATTTACCTAAAAATGCTCTGCCAGCACCTAACTTGGCTAATAATGCTGGAACTATTTCAGTGTCTTTCATCTTCCTTAACTTTGGTTATCTGCACACACAACTAGGAGTATCTACCAACTCTCTTGGAATAGCTCTCAACTAATCAGCCTTTCCACCCAGCACTTAATTTCAATTAATCTACACCCTCAAATGGAAAGTTTAGCTGAACCCCTTTCACTTAGTGATCAGTAAGATACATCTCACTCTGTCAATCATATGCAATCATTTCCAATTTAATTGGTTACCTTGGTCATCCCCAATTTCTGCTGCACTCGGGGAAAATGAAGTCGACTCTAGTCTACCTGATGCAAGAAGTGAATTCTCAAACAAGATATTCTCAGGGACTGGAGGAGAACCTGTTTGTTTATCTCAAATTACCCCAGGGTACAATCTCTTGGCGATTTAATTGACTTCATTTGTGGTTGATTAACAAGAATGATCAAGACCAAATCCGTGAGTTGGAAGAGGGGAACAATCAACCAGAATGACACAAATCAGAAACATCATAATTGATTTGAAATAACTTACCCTTATTTGTTTTTTGTGATTGGAGCCATTCAAAGCTGACAACATTGAATATCATGCAAAAGTCACCAGGAAAAGGGCTGGATTGCTTTATTGAATAATAATGTCGTTCGTTCTATCATGAGATCAGTTTCCGATTCACAGTGCCTCAGGATAATCCATTTTACTATCGTCAGGGGAATCAACTACATGTTCCACCACACCTGAAACAAGAGACTGTCACCTGCCAAATCCCAAAGCAGTCAATTTGAACGCAAAATAAATACTGATGAGTCTTAAAGGATCATTTTAATTTGAGCCCAATGGTGCCCGAGAGTCACTGACTAAGCTTTCCAAAGTGCCGAGAGTTAAACCCTTTGGAAAACAAGACATCACAACAGAAAAATTTGGTTCGCCTAAAGACTTGGGCTGTTGACCTAAACTGTAAATGGGATACACGAATGATGCATCACTGGGCAGACTTAGGGGCATATAGTGGGCAAATAGCTCCATTCACGAGACTATGGCGTGATTCTGCAGAAAGATTTCTAAGTGTTGTAGCGAGCTGGAATTGCCGCGAGCTTCCCGCCTCTCCGCCCAATGAGGGCGGCAACGCTATTCAATGTTAATCGGTCCACTTAATGAGGCCTCACAGGCTTCACTCGCAAATTAAGGCTCACCAGTTTATTCCCTGGAACCGCACTCGCCAGCCCCCCGCTAACAAGGTCAAGCAGCACTTTACTGCACTTGCTCAGTCAACTCCAGCTAGCTCGCAACAATGGTGCCAAGAAAACTACCCCCAAGGTTCGGAGAGGCTGACCTGGGGAGGCTGCTAGATGCTGTGGAGGCTAGGAGAGATGTCCTGTTCCACCGAGGGCTCAGAAGGGTCAGCCATAGGGCAGCCTGGGTTGAGGTGGCTGCGAGCTCGGGAGTGTGACCAGGGGGACTGGCTCCAGTGCAGTCAATGACCTACACCAGGCAGCACGAGCGTGTAAACATCAATGCAGACCTCCCCCATCCACCCCCCCAACTCGCTGGGAGAGGGTCCAGACTGCAGAGGTGTGCCAGACATCAGAATCCTGACCACCATTGAGGAGCGGGCCCTTGAGGTGACCAGTGTGGCCAAGGACAGGGCGATCACCAACTTAGAGGCTGGAAGACTCTGCAGAGGTGAGGAACCATTGGACTCCACCAGAAGGACCTGTCAAAAGTGAGTTGTTATTGGCTTATTGACTGACCCATCCCTCCTAATGACCACATGTCCAATCTCCCGCAGGTCCTCCAGCCGACGCCGCTGGACCATCCGGGTGGCTCCCTCTCTAGTCTCCCATGAGACTGCGTTGGAGGGGAGCTCCGAGGATGCCGCCATAATCGTCGCATCACAGCCGTCATCCCCACCCTCCACCATCACAAATACACGCACCTCAGTAGGGAATGTTAGTGGTCTGGTGAGCATCACGATCAGGCGGAGGCAGGAACCCCCAGGCCGGACAGCAGTCCGAGGTCTGCTGGATCCCAGGACCCAGCTGGGTTCCAGCCTGATTTTGAGCCTCTGGAAGTGGTTTTCCCAGAGCCGATGGAGACGATAGGGAGTGGTCAGGACATTCAGAGGGAGATGTCAGCGTGACGCGAACAGATCCATAGCCGCCTGGAGGAGTCCCAGAGGCTGAGGGCGCTGGAGATGTCGCCGGCAATGTGTGACACCGAGGCCAACATTGCTAAGGTGGTGACTGCAGTAGAGAGCCTGGTGCACAACGTCGACACCATTAGTGAAGGTGCCTAAGGTGTTGCGCAGTGAGTGACGGACATGGTTGAGGGTCTCAACAGAATGTCTGCCTCACTGGTGGATGTCACCCAGTACCAACCTGACCTTGATGAAGTTGTCTCTCTCTCAGATGGGCATGGCCCAGGCACTGTGGAGCTTGAACCAGTCGCAGGTGGCATTGCCGAGACGCTGTACAGCATGGCCCACTCACTGAGGAACATTGTCGAGGGCGTCGACACCATGGTTCAGAGATTGTGGAGCCCCCAGGGCTGGCAGGGCCAGATGATGCAGGGGCAGCCGGGGCACAAACCAGCTGCCCCTCGGTCCCAAGGTGAACTCCATCGCTGTATGGGTACTGACCGGGAGGAGGGGATGCTGGGTGGCAACCCAAACTCATCTCATGGAGTGGCGATGGTGGCCACCAGCTCGCCCAAGTTTCACCCCTTTGATGAGGCCGCGTCTCACAGCCAGCACACGGAACAGGGCGCACGGTATAGAGAGCCACGGGATGAGGTAAGCAGCTGGCTGCCTCTACCTCAGATGTGCATCCTGGGGACACACAAAGCCATCGTGGTAGAGCTAGGAGGGCAAAGCACATCGAGGATCACTGAGGGCACCGGGGGAGAGAGGGCTTGGGATGGGGAGGGGACAGCACCATCAGGAGGGCGGGGAAGTATAAAATACAATAAACACCTTTGTGCACAACTCGTATGGTGCCTCTGTCACTTTCTTCCACATTGCGGGCTGACCTCCGAACCCTTGGCCCATATCTACAGGCATCCCTCCCTCCCCGCATCACTCACACACCCTCTGGCCAAGAACATGTCCCCAGAGCTGTTCCCCATCCCCTGTCTGTTCAGATGTTGGCTGCTGCAAGTGTGGTGTTGCCTCCCGCAGTGTTTAAGCACAGTGTTCTGGCATCTAGGTGTGATTCAGATGCTAGGCAATGGCTCCCACATGCTACATGGCCTGCCCATCCACGGGTATCCAGTTGGGTTGCGTGAAGTGCTCACTTAACCACGATTGCCAATCCCCTATTAGCAATGGCATCAGCTGTATAGCCAGAGGGCTCGGCAGTCGTGTGGGGTTATGGGTGATCGCTGGGGCAGATGAGCAGGGACAAGGGTTGCCGCAGGAATGGGTGCACAAGATCCAGGGGTTGGCATGGTGGTTCTGTGTGTGGCTGCCCCCCAGTTGTCCCCTCCCAGTGCATCCTCGGCACAGGCAGGTCCGGCATTTCCTCGAAAGACAGGCACTGATGATGTACACGTGCCCTGGCATGGTGCCTCCTTCACACCTCCTCCTCAGCCTGTTGGCCAGCCGGCACTGGAGCCTCACCGGCTGGTCCCTGCTCTTCTGGACAGGATCCTCTTGAATAGGGTCCTCCCCGAGCAGACCCTGTGCCGCCAACCTCCGTGCGTCCGCAATGGCAGCTGCGGCCAGGTAGATAGCTAGCATTGCTGGCTGTATTCTAAAATTCATTCTCTGCAGGAGGGTAATGAGAAGACATGTTAGCAAGGTGAGTATTCCCTTGCCCATCCAGATGCAACAGGCTACATGGTGACCCTGAGTTGCACTACAGCTTCACCTTCCACATGTTCCCACCCCCCCCCCCCCACCCCCCACCCCCCACCCCCCCTCAGCCGTTCCTCCGCTATGTGGCCATCCACACCACACCACTGTCCCCATCAGTGATTGGCAACGGGCCTATGATGTGAGGGGCCTCTATCCTCACCACTAGTTGCTGGCAACAGGGGTACCGATGGCTGCCGCAAATCATGTCAATAATATGCTCTGCAGCCCCTGACCTGTCTCCCCAAACGGTGTCCCTATTGGGTGGACCATGTGTTATCCTGCCAGCAGGTTGACACCTGGTTCTGCAGTGGAGAGGGTCACCATGTGCTACCAATCGCCTCCATGCTTAGAGGCTTCTGTGTGGGCAGGTCCTACAGATGAAATGAAATGAAATGAAAATCGCTTATTGTCACGAGTAGGCTTCAATGAAGTTACTGTGAAAAGCCCCTAGGCTAGTCGCCACATTCCGGCGCCTGTCCGGGGAGGCTGGTACGGGAATCGAACCGTGCTGCTGGCCTGCTTGGTCTGCTTTAAAAGCCAGCGATTTAGCCTGGTGAGCTAAACCAGCCTAAATGGGGGTGAGGCAGGGAAGTATGCATCTGCTCGAAATGTAGCTGCAGTGTGACAACCTGTCTGGGGGCAGGATAGATGGGAGTAGAGGCACAGTAGACAGGGAGGGCTTGGAGACAGCTGATGGTTCTGTGAAATAGGCTAGCTGATGCGTAACTGTTGAGGTCTCGGCCCTGAGAGGGACAGAGTGCCAGGGAGGGTGCCAAAGGCCACGGTGCATGTATCCTTTGTTTGGGGTGAATTCTGCTGTTACGCTGCTTCCCCTGCAGTGGGGCTGAGCTGCTGGTGCTTGTGTCATTGATTAAGTTTGATTAAGCTTGGCCATTGCTTGATGGGTTATAACAGGATTTGCGGCAGCGAGATCTCGTTTTGAGAACTCTCCCTCCCGCCGGTGATGCAATCAGGTTCACACCCAGATATACTTCAACAGCTCTACATCATAGTGTCCAGACATGCTGCATCCTGTCTCCCCCACCCATCACCCCCAGTGACACCATTGATAGAAGGGTGTAATGACAACATGGCAGGCCCACATAAGCAGGTTTCATCTTAAATTTCAAAATAGTAATTTATAATAGAAATAAATGAATATATTAAAGATGTATGAATTATAATTGGATGAAAATTGCACCTAAACATCCTGGTCCGATTAACTAGACCTTCTGCTCCAATTTATGTGGAGACTGTAATTGACTCATCTTTTCTAATACCATTTTTACTCAATAACTGGTCTTAATATTATTCCACTATTCTCCGAGCCACCGTCTCACCTACTAACCTAAATAAACTTGGGCTCATCCAAACTCCTGCTGCAATTATTCAGACTTGCACCAGGTCCCACTGACCCACGCATAATGTTTGGTTTCCCACATTGACTCCCAATCTGTCAATACTTCGATTTTAAAAATCCTCATCTTTGTATACAAATCTCCCCATGACCGCATTCCTCTCTAACTCTTTAATCTCCTCCAGCCCTCCCACCTTCCTCCAATTCTGGCCTCTTGTGCATTTCCAATTTCCTTTGCTCAACCAGTGGCTGCTTTGACTTGAATCACCAGAATTCTCACCCGACACGTCTCTGTCTCTCTTTAAGTTGCTACTGAAAACCTACTACTTTGGGGTCAATTTTTGTTTATCACGACAAATATTATTTGATATCAGTCCTGTGAAGCACCTTGAACATTTTACCATGGTGACAGCGCTACGTACACACACTGGGCGAAATTCTCCATTCATGAAACTAAATTTGGTGACAGGCCTACTTTGGTTGTGCCTTTCCCGCTGGCCAGAATGACAGAACCCCAATCGAGAATCTGCACTTTTAAGCTCATTAATTATGCACAGACACATTCCCCTCCAAATCATCTGCTCGGCTGGCAGTTGAATCGTCTGCCCACTGACGGCGTGTGGGTTCAAAGGTCCTGGCTCCATATTTAAATACTAATCCAGCACATTCATATTACCCCCTCCAGCCCAACTGACTTCAGGTGACCCTCCAACATGTCAGGAAGCCAGTAGCAAAAGGCAAGTTAGCATCATGAAGAAGGCTGCACCTACTTATTGCCAAGGCACTCAAAGCCCTTATTTGAAGAATCCAGGCCCCAAGGTATGTCCTCTACCCCAGGGATGGCTCAAGGAAACACACCAACCTCACCTTTCCGGCTCGACAGGCCATTGCTCAAGAGGCAAGGATGGCTGGCACCCACCCACAAAGCGCCACACAGTGTAGGAAACGGATGCATGATCTAATCCATTGCACCAGGGTAAGTCCTCCCTCCATTATCAAACTCTCAGCAGGCCATCTCCACCTCTACCTCGGATGTACTGTGTGGGGACACAGCTAAACAGAATACGAAGGTAAGGAAGGTTAAGGAATTGTAGGGGCACAGTGTGGGCATGGGTGAAGTTAGCAGTTGGGGAACATAGTCACTTTTCAAATTTTGAAATGTCACTCAATTAAATGTTAATGTTGTTCACCACTTTAACACCTCCAAATCTTAAACTGACCTCCCAGTGGCATGGCGTTTTTCCCCATCAGAACTTAATTGTTCTCATTGTGCACCCATATCTGCCAGATGATTAGGCTCTCATTGCAAATGTTTCATTCGTAGTAATGGAACTCAGGCATGATTCAGTGAATTCTAGGCACTCGATCCTAAACCCCCTCGAGAGAAAAAGGACAGGGGAATGTTGCACGGAACCTCACTCAGACAAAAGCATATCCAGCCCTCATGCCCATGTTTACCCTCACGCCCACCGGTCCTTCACCCTCAGTCTCCTCAGCAGGCCCTTCCTTGGTGCCCTCATGAACGTCCTTCTCATCCGAGGACACAGCTGTTCCTCCTGGGCAACATCATGAAACTCCTTGCTCAGCTGCAGAGCCAGCAGCCCACAACAGTATGGGAGACCCTCTGGAGGCTGTACTCCATCTGACCTGTGAAACGCGTCTTTAACAGACCGATACACCGCTGAATGACTAATTGGGTTGTATTTTACCTGCTGTATTCGCAGCAGTCTGTGGCCTCCGCACTGGGGTCATCGGCCATGACCTGAAGGGACAACCCTTGTCCCCAAGGAGCCATTCCTGTAGCCTGAGGTGTCACTCAGAGTCCAAACATTTAGTGCTGGCCTAGCATGGAGTTGCTGTGCACACACCCATGCATGACATGTATCTGGAGATCACACACCAGCTGGACATTTATGGAGTGGAACCTTCATCCAGTTTATGAAGGGAACCCCCTGGTCCCAGAGCATGGAGAGCAAGATGGGTGCAGTCTATCGTCCCCTGTGCCTGTGGCAGATCAGCTATCTGCCCTCTCATCCTGCTGGGCCTGGCCCTGGTCAAAGTGGATGTAATCATCAACCCGTGCGTACAGTGCATCCATCACCTCACAGATGCACTTCTGGGCAGATGCCTATAAGATTCCACTGAGCTCCGGTGGGGCCATGGACGGACTCCATGACAAAGATGTTCAGGGCCGCCATGACCTTGACAGGCACAGGGAGCAGATGTCTCCCGCCGCACGTACTGTCATATCTGAAAAACAAGGCACAGGTGCCACACCGCCTCCTTCGTTAGGCGGAGCCTTTGTTGGTTGATGATGTCGGACAGCTCAATGAAGGATACACGAGTCCGGTAGACCCGGAGGCATCTTCAGCACCTTTGTGCTCCCTGATCATGACCTGCTGCCCCTTGGTCTTGTTTACAGGCTCTCTCCTCAGAGCCACCTCACGTTTCTGCTGAGGTCCGTGCTCTTCCAGCATTGCGATGAGGAAAATAACCAGCTCCATTGGCTCAATCCCGATTTTGAATAGAATCCCAACGAGGGATGAGAGAGAGAATCAGGTTGATGCCACAGCTATTGATCATCATTATCTCCCCTGACACATTGACCTTCTTGACCTGGGAGCAACCAGTCACTCACAGCTCAGGTACCTCTCATCTCTAGAACAGAGCAGTCCCTGCCATATGCCTTGTCCACTTAGACTCACATCGAGGCTTCAGTCTGGTTTCCCCTTCCTCAAATTCGCACCCATTTGCGTTCTTTCAGGAGGGGAATGTGTTC
The DNA here is from genome assembly GCF_902713615.1 of Scyliorhinus canicula. Taxonomy (NCBI): domain Eukaryota; kingdom Metazoa; phylum Chordata; class Chondrichthyes; order Carcharhiniformes; family Scyliorhinidae; genus Scyliorhinus; species Scyliorhinus canicula. The sequence continues at coordinate 28,825,242 of NC_052164.1, forward strand.
GGTCATCTTGACAGGCTGCTGCAGGAACCTGACTGACAGGTGTTGGAGACCTGGGAAAGAAGCAACCTCCTTGCCACTTGTCCCCATGTCACCAAATGAGAGCCCTGACACCTAAGGCTGAATCCCTGCCTCAACTTTGTGAATGTGGGGAGCTGATGTTGCTCAGGGTTATCGCTGGAGGGGCAATTTATGTCACAAGCATGAATCTCAGGAATGGAACAGGGCACAATTGTTTTCTCCTTCAGGGAGAGGCAGTGCCAATAGGCACCCTGCTTAGTCAGGCTGGATAATTTAGAGAGCTCCTTGCTGTCATCCCTCTATACTTAAGCCTACTGGATAGCTAATCATTAGGCTGACTCTCCTGCCACAGACTGCATACAACAGACTCCAAGACCACCGATACCAACCGCAACAACCCCCCCCACCCCCCCCCCCCCCCCCCCCCCCCCCCCCCCCCACCCCCCGCAAGTAAAGCCTTCTACCCAGCGCCGGCCCAAGGGTTGCTGGCGCCCCGGGCAAGCTGAACATCGGCGCCCTTCGGGGGGGGGGGTGCGGGGCCGAGGGGGGGAGAGGCGGGGCCGAGGGGGGGGCGGGCGCGGGGCCGAGGGGGGGGGGCGGGCGCCGGGGGGGGGGCGGGCGCGGGGCCGGGGGGGGGCGGGCACGGGGCCGAGGGGGGGGGGCGGGCGCGGGGCCGAGGGGGGGGGGGCGGGCCGAGGGGGGGGCGGGCCGAGGGTGGGGGCGGGCCGAGAGAGGGGCGGGGCTGAGGGGGGAGGGGCCGGGGGGGCGGACGGAAGGGGGACGGAGGGGGGGGCGGAGGGGCCGCCCTGGGGGAGGGCGGAGGGGCCGCCCTGGGGGAGGGCGGCCACCGCGCATGCGCTGGTTGGCACCGGCCCAACTGCGCATGCGCGGGACCCGAGTCTCTGGCGCTCCCTAGCACATGGCGCCCCGGGCGACTGCCCGAGTTGCCGGTACCTTGGGCCGGCCCTGCTCTACCCCCAACAACTGACCTCCTCTTTTTCTCCGCTAACTCGTGCCCTATAGATCTTTTATTCCATTATGTTTGACTACTGGCAATCACATATTTCCTCTTTGCCGATTATTGAGTTCACTCCCATTGTCACCGGTGTACATTAGCTTATCACCTAAGTTGCCATTAATTGTATACTTCAACCATGTGAAGTGTTGGCTAGTATAGACTTGAGAGATGAACAGACATTTCCAACACTGATGAAGGTTCAACTCAATTTTATTAACTACTTCTAACTAACACACGATGAGTGATATACTTGTGTATATTATGACACCATGCATGCCTCCAGCATGGTTGTTTAACAAAGGAGGCTATCCCTCAACAGGACAGGTTCTGCAAATTTTCTCACATGGGAAAAATATTTGCCAACAAAGAGCACATATTGGGAATTTAGTTTCAAAGGCCAGGCTGCCCATTAAAATTAACAGTGCAAAATGGAATAGGCTGCGCCAACCTCCGAAGCTGTGTTCCGTGGCTGGAATATCCTGCATTGAGGCTGATGTGAAAGGAGGGGGAATTCTTGTTACTAGCCCAATGGCCTCAGTTGAGCAGGACTTGGTTTTAGAGAGATGTTGTTCACAGGGTTCCTTCACCTGATAACAAGAAGTTTTTTCTTTGTTCCTAATCTTTCGGACTATGGTAGACTCCTGGATTAACCTGAAAGCAGTTCCGTGTCAGGCGCCAGTTTGCAGTAGTTTACACAAATTATAAAGTGCATTCAACAGCTGAAGATGCAAAAGCCTACCGATCACACACAGAAACAGTAAGTAAATCAACTTACAAGATGGCCCTGGTTTTGAAAGCAAACAAAATTGCCGGGTACCATCTTGACAGTGACGATTAGCCAGTCTAGGCTTTTCTCTGGACTTTTATTTGAACTCAGAATTCTGAGCATAACAGATACTAAGTGGCACACACGGCACTTTACCGTCCCATCCCTAATCTCTGAGATTTAAAATGTATGATTTAACCTGACTGTACCATGTTATTCAACGCAGACAATATCGAAATGCTTCATTCAAAGGAGTCACGTCTTTAACTTGCATGAGTCCTTCTATCTATGGGCAAGTGCATGGGTGTATTGTACAACAATTTTAGACCATATCAAGAAATACAATATCGTCCTTTGGCTTCACACTAATCTAATTTCTTGGATTTAACTAGAACATTTCTAAGAATTTGCAGACTCCAAAGTAAACGCAGTATTGGCTCACCCATGTTTTTGCCCCAAAGTTTTGATTGGCTGTTGGCCAACAAACAGCCGCAGAGTGCCAATTCTTCAAATATCAATGTATATGTTCCATCATTTGCAGACAGTTAAATATATTTCTAATCCTCTGTGCACAGCTATCAAAAAACTTGGCATAAAACATAAGCATTTTTGAGGCTTTTGGTTGCGTCTCGTGGACACACGGAGACAGAGGGACTCAGAAAGTAGGGTGGAGCAGATCTTTAGCCGCATCCTATACAGACGTGCCGGCACCTTTTTAACCACACACAAAGAAGAGATCTCTGGCAAAAGCTTTAACTGTTCAAGAAGAAGCATGTCTGCACAAGGACTCCGTGAATCCCGCTGAATGATCGCAAATCAAACTTTGATTCAAATAAAATCCCCCCCCCCCCCTCCCGTCTTCTGGTAACATTTCACTCATTTCCCCATTGTTCCGGGTTCAAGATGATCAAGTGGCAGGATAAAATGAGCTTTGCGTGTTTGAATTCACAACGGCAAAATACTGCAATTTTGGATTGCGAAACACTTGTGGGAAATGAATAAGTGATTCAAGCACCTTTACTCTTATAAATCACAGTTTGGATGCCTCCAGGGGACAACCCGTCCCTTACTTGGCTCGATAATGTACAAGGGAATTTACGTCATGAAGCGTTGTTGCTGAGGCCTGAGCTACATTATCTGAGACTACCATTTGAGTCCCCTCACTACTTTCAGCAGTTCAACCTTCCTTCCCAAAAGGGAAAAACTGTTTAAATGATGGTAGGCTCTACACACAGCATGCTGGAGTCTATTACCCATGAACCAATGTTAAGGAATATCATGATTTCAGGAAGAATCATTGTACCATCATTGTCACCCCTAGGTCTGTATTCCGGATCAAAAATATGGGGTTCGATGCCTCTGTAATTTTAGGCTGTTTATCAGTTTATTCCTGTTGTAGTACACTGCTTGCCCATTGTTTTCACTAATTCCTGGGTTTGACAGAAATGGTGCTGAATCGATAAAGATCAATCTTGGTTTTAATTTGAAAGAGGGCAACATTGATATCAGTTCTTCATTGGAGTCCCTGCGCTGCTCTCTATCTTGATGTGATCAGCCCCTTCAGTCACACAAATTATTTTTCTGGTTGTTATTCTTCGATTTGTTTCAAAAACATACTTATTTTCTTTTAAATGTGATTGGACCATGCTAACGTAGGGTTCATTTCTTTAGCTAGGTTAGTGGTCAGTGTAAATTGGTTTCTCCTTCGCACCAGCATAAAACATGTCCAACATAAATCCACGAGATCAAAGTGTAGTGAGACCCTCCCTTCGAGAAAGTCTTGCACATCTTTGTTTTGGTCTCAAGCGAGTTTTATGCTGCACTTACACTATAATAAGTGTCACTGCGAAGTAGACACACTTTGCATTAACATTACAGCCATTGTGCAGTTGGAAACCTAATGGGAGGAATTTTTCATTCTTGAGACTAAGCCAGGTAGTGGGTGGAAAAGTTGGCATGATTCCCGCTGGGCTCTGGGGCGGGCGAGGACACGTGATCTTCCCTTTTTTAGCTCATTAATTATGTATCTGTGAGGAGCTTGACAAATCTCATAGTGAGGTCAGGCAGGAAGTCAACCTCATGGTGTCGAAGGTCCTCCTGCCATATTTAAAGAACACCCAATCACACATTTATTGCAGGCTAGGAGTGCTGCGCTACTCCTTGAGACTCCTTGTACCAGGAGAACAGAAATAAACATCTCTGACATACAGTTGCCTAAATTATTGGGATGACTCTTTAGTCGGCCAATGTGTTGCCTTTTCTCCCACTTCAAAGGATCTGACTGACTGACTAACTAACTGAATGGCCAAATTCAGTGCACCATCCTTCGAGCTCACTCCACCCTCCCCCTGTCAGCCACCAAAGATGCCCCCATCACCATAGACACACCCAATATCACCATTCCTCATCCCTCTGTCACCCTTAAATTTCCCTCGATTAACCTGGATCCTGTCACGATCCACCTCCACATCACTTCATTTCCACAGGGTCAACACCCGTTGCCCTCCCCATGCCTAACGTGACCGCGACCCCTCCTGTTATCTGAGCCACAATTCTCGACCCCCATGTGACCTTCATCTATCAGACTCTCACCCTGGACCTGCCACCTTACTGCATCCCATTCCCGTCCCCCACTGTGACCGTTCTGTCCTATAACCAGTACTTGAGTTCTCCCCCCACCAGACCTCACTGTCGGCACCAATGAACCTACCCTTTAAGACTCACCACCCTTCCTGGGACATTCTCACCACCCTGCTTCCACAGACATCCTCTCCCACCCCTTCCCCTGACATTGCCCCACTCACTTCATCGGCACACTCCTTACCTTTCCCTCATAAGCCTGCCTCCCCTGTTCACATTGTGGCAGGTAATGCTCCCGAATTTTTTATCCGTTTTGTGGCCGGCTATTGGGTGGAATTTTCCAAGATTGCACAGTGCTGGATCAGGTGGTGTGGAATTCACTGCTTTCGCAGCTGCCTTTTCTAGCCAGATCAAATGGCACTGTGCAATTCCAAAGTGCCTGCAAGGATTACACAGCCGCTGTGGGGTGTGGCCTAAATTTGCCAGCAAGACTGGGATTCAGAGAAAAGGGTGCCATTTGATTTCAAACAGGTGGGCCGGCCTTCCCCCTCTTCCCCCAGGACATTGGGACCCCCGGAAGACAAGAGTAGCACCCCCAACGCTCCAATATAGAGGGTTAACCTATCCCCCACTACTCAATATGTCGAGTCATCCTCTCGCACACCACTGAGGCATCTGGGTAAACCAACCCCTCCCCCCCCTCAATCCTCACTGGCATCGGGGCCCTCCCCCTATTCTACGTACCTGCACACTCCCACCACCATGCAGGTACAAAGCCCTCCTCCACCATCTACCCCAAATAATGAGAACCCCAATGGAGTTCACTAAAGGCCCTGCCCCATGCCGCATCCCTGGCTATTCCCCCTGCCATTGGCCCCTGCCACTGGGGGTTATGCCAGGGGGCTGTGCCAGGGCACTGCCCTCACAACCCAAGGGCTATACTCCCTTCCAAGCCCCCAGCATGGTCATCACGAATGGTTTCCGTTTTTGGAAACCAGTCGGGATTCCCGCTGGTGTGATGTCACACCGGCTCCATAGTGCGGGGGAGGGGGAGGGGGAGGGGGGGTGGTGACATCTGACGACCCAGGAAGCAACTGTGTTAAGCCGTTTTTGAATTTAGAATGCATTAAGTTCATGGTAATCAGGTTCATGTCACTCATGGATCTCAAACTCAGATCCTGCTGCCACAAATCCCATTATGACCATCTCTCAAGAGTCACAACAGATTTGCGCCTGCGGGAATGGGCCCTGAAAATTTCACCTATTGCGTTTCCTTGGAGGTGTGACGAGTGCTGGATGATTACCAAAAACTCCAAGATAAGCTTTTAAACTGCAGGCACAATTCCCAGGTTTAATATGGAAAAGGAGATGGGTACATTGAGAAGGGGAGTGGGGGTGCGGGAAAGAGAAAATTAATTTACTCCTCCATTCCAACAAAGCGCATTGGTTGGCACCCAATTGCTTCCGCATAAGAAAATGGCAAACCTGGGTAAATTAATCGGTTAGTTGTGGTCCTTTAATCATTGGCTTGTCAAATGGAAACTTGGCCCCGGATTTGAGGTCCTCAAATCTACACATTTGATGCAGCAGTTAATCCACTCACCCAGTAAGTCTTTGATTGCAATTTTGAAAAACTAGATTAAGTTAACAGTGGAAAATCAAAACCTATGAAAGGACATACTGGCAAAACTGTGCTACTCTTAAAATTCAAACAGATTTTTTTTCCCCAGGTAACATTAATGATCCCTTCAGGGCTACAGCAGAATTTTTGTGCTGCATCCAAAACTAATAAAAGATTAGAATTTTCCATTTCCTTTATGGCGTACTTTTGTAAAAGCCTTTAATTCTATAGAATTAACATTTTGCGGTTTTATGAAAACTAGCATATTTAATATATTTGAATTGGTTCATCTATTGATGGCACGGTCTGTGGGCAGCACGGTGACACAATGGTTAGCATTGCTGTCTCGCAGTGCCAGGCACCCAAGTTCAATTCTGGCCTCAGGTGATGGTCTGTGTGGAGTCTGCACTTTCTCCCCGTGTCTGCATGGGTTTCCTCCATTTACCTCCCTCATTCCAATGATGTGCAAGTTAGGTGGATTGGCCATGCTAAAATACTTCTCATTGCCCATAGGGTTAGTTGTGATTACGGGGATAGGATGGGGACTTGGGCCTAGTAAGTTGCTCTTTCCAACATCGGTGCATACTTGATGGGCCGATTGGCCTCTTTCTGCACTGGAGGGATTCTATGATTTTATTACTGAAAGTTGCATTATCAACGCATGTATTTCTGGGAATTGAAAGCAGCCATCAATTCCCTGTCTCTAAAGTTCCCTTCCTTCTCAACCACCCTTTGCTTCACATACCTTCTCCCGAGCTTGAGAATCAGTGATTGACCTGTGTGAAGACTGCTGCTGATGCCGAAGTGATGCTTTCCTGATTATATCCTTATTAAATGGTATCTCCCTCTGCACATATGCATTCTTTTTAGCAATAGATTTTAAAGTTGACACTGTAAATGCCAAACATTTAATGTTATGTACCATAATTTGTGTTCACAATGAAAAAACAGAATGTTATAAAATTGCCACGTCCTAATTATCACCTTCATCTTGTCGGAAAACTTTGACTTGCACAAGCTGAAGAAATTGATTTTATGCCGAGATAGGTCAACCAGTTTTGTGGAATAATAATGGGGATCATTTTGATTTTTGTGCAATCATGTGGTAAATCAGCAGCCCATTCCACATTGCTCCCAATTTTTGAAGTCAATGAAAAGTGCTGGTCTGACGATATGCTATTACCTATTTTTCAGGATTGAACACCAGTCAAAATTACTCTGAACACATCTTAAGCTGCTAATGAAATCCACATGCCACTCTGTGATTTTTAATACCAAGCAACTAGTTCGCCAGCAGCAAGCTGCAGAGATTGTGCTGTGAATGAGATCCCAAATACCGTTCCAAAATAACACAGCAAAATGTACGGACTTCTGTTCTCCCCATTCATCAAATCTAAACTATTAGCAACACTGTTCTGCTGGGATGATTCCAACCTTCCGTGTTCTGTCAGCCACTGTCAGCCATATTTATCCAGCCTAGAAATATTCAGCTTATTGGAGCGGTGATCTGAATCCTTGTGATGCAGCCAATTGATCATTAAGGATACATTTATCTATCTTCAATGTGGGTGCAAAGTATTTTGCAACAACATAATTTTTTATTTATCATTTATCATCTTTAAAAGCAAAATAGTGCACGTGAAGGAAGTCTGAAATAAAACAGAAAATGCTGGATAAACTCAGCAGGTCTGGCAACATGTGTGAGGAGAGAAATGTAGTTAACATTGCAAGTCCATATGACTCTTCTTTAAAACTTGCACCAATGCTAGTTGGTCCTGTAAATGTATCCTAAGATGCTTTTATTCTCCATTTCAATCCTTTTTCTCCACATTAATTCAAGTCTCTTTTTTTAAAAATTTACTCCTCAAGCTCTCTCTACATTTATTTCCACCTCTCTTCTTCACCACTGCCTCCTCTCTGTTCTTTTCTGCTTCTTTTTCATCTCTCACACTCCCTTTGCCTCCACCGCCATGAGTCCGAAGTAGTGACAGCACCTGGAATCAGGTCAGAGGCCCATTTAGAAGCAGCAGAAGGTGGGAGCTCAAGGGTGGAAGCAACAGCATCAGGACTCAGACAGATTAGAGATTGGAGCATCAATGGTCATCATGCCTGAGACCTGGTGGGAAGGGACACATGGTATATGGGAATCAAGATTTTTCTAGTTTATGTCCATTAGTGGAAGTTAAAGGGGTATATCAGCCAGGTACCCTAATCTTCCCACAGTCCTACTGTTCCCAGACAAATACAGAATCACAGACGAGTCAGGTGAAGCATTAATAAAACTTACTCACCTCCAACAAGAATCTGAAGTTGGAACAGCTGATACTTAGGAGCACCAGAAGAATTTGAGAAATAAAAGTGACAACACTATTGGATTATCTCAGCAGGTATATACAGAAATGAGATCTACCATCCTACCAACATTGTTCCCTTCCTTTGGTCAGGATCCATTTCAGAAATTCACAATCTTGGAGGTCTTGGCTGAAAAAAGATAACGGTATCGGGAACTTGAGCTTTGTGATAATCAGACACCGCTAAGAAAATCTCATAGTGCTGCTGTAATCTTTTTTAAATGGTACAACCCTGCTGCGTCTGGAAGGAGAGGCTCAGACAAAAAAGCTCCTTGGGCCTGTTGAGCTGAAAAAGCCTGCCAATTTAGCCTGCTGTCCCCAATTTGGACACCGACAATCTGCACCACTCTTTTTGAGTTAATGAGGTGCTTTCCACAGACCTCTGGTCTCCTTTGCCTTTTGAAATCTAATTATCTTTGTGAAGCAATTTTAGATCCAATGTTTTAACAAACTCAAGTAGGTAACGTGCTTACCTCTTTCCTACCACTCTCTTTCCTATTAATAAGCTCTTTCATTAAAATATGAAGCTCATGCTCCCTGTAACAAAGAAAACACTCCTTCTGCATTAATGTGGATTGGTGGACATTATGACTGAATATTCCATCCTCATCCCCTCTGAGATCCTCTTCTGGTCATGCCGAAAGTCAATAGATCTTTTGCTGCATCTCCCATGATGGGTACCGCCACGGCGTGACCAGAAAATCCAAGCCTATGTTTCAGTAGACTCCTTTTATTGCGAGACTTAGAAGAAATTCTTTTTGAAAGATTGAAGCCAACCTGAAATAGAATCATAGGGTGCCACTTAATGGCCTTGTCGTGCCCGACTTGGTGAAGCGATGAGGCCGTTCAATCTTGCGCGAGGTCGCTCGTGAGATTCGTGCTGCTCGAAACGCCTCAAGAGATTTAATGTGATCTTGTGAAACGGCGCGATCTGGAACTTGCCCTCGCTGGTAGAGATTCAGATACGCATTTTTAAATGAGCCATTGACTCATTAAAATATGTCGATGCGGTATTCTCCTGGGACCTGGGAACTAATGGCCATGGCGTCATTTAACACTGGACCACTGGTCCACACAAACAAGGACCAGGTGCAACGATACCTGGGGGGGGGGGCTCTCCCAGACCATTAGAGACCCTAAGGGTCAGGCTCTGGGCAGGATTGGTACCCTAGCACTACCATGAACACATGGGCACCTTAGCAGTGCCACCTGGGCTCACTGGCAGTGCCACCTTGGCAGTGCCAAGATGCTCAGGTGCTAGGTTGCTCATGCCAGGAGTAAGGCCTGGGGTGCCTTGCCCTTAGAAAATGAAGGTAAGAGCAGCCCCAGTGGGGCATTCCTTGCCATGGCCAAACAAATGGCAAGGTCCCGTTAAATAGCGGTGTTGTCCTTGACGCTGCAAGTGTCAAAAACACCCTGCTGAACATGCCCAAGATGGGACTTTGTTTTTGTTCCATTAAATCACACCCATAGAATCCTTGTAGCGCAGAATGAGGTCACATGGCCCATCAAGTCTGCTCCAACCCTCCGAAAGAGCACCTCACCTGGGCCCAATTCCCCACCATATTCCTGTAATCCCACCTAACCTTTGGACACTAAGGGACAATTTAGAATGGCCAATCCACCTAACCTGCACATGTTTGGACTGCGGGAGGAAACCAGAGCACACGGAGGAAACCCACACTGATACGGGGAGAAGTGCAAACTCCACAGACAGCCACCCGAGGTTGGAATCGAACCTGGGTCCCTGGCTTTGTGAGGCAGCAGTGATAACCACTGTATTACCACACCATGCATGATATAAATCATGAAAATATAGCATGTTAATGAACAAAGTTCAATTTTTTTTTTCTTACTGTTAATCAGCTCGTTCCCATTACGTTTTAAATTTTACTCGCTGATTTTGCTAGGTAGTAACCTAAAATACTAAACAGCAAATTAATGATGCCATTCAGATATGTAATTACAAGGCAGTTACGACAAAAATAGCTTAAACTGCTGGCAGAATGATCCTACTGTAGATATTTAAAAGCAAATGTTTTCTCCTCTTCACTTCTTGCGAAGCCTCTTCTGTTAAATGGATTGTAATAAGGGTATTTTGTGTATATTTTACCTGTAGCACTGCCTGTATAAGAATGCTTCTACTGTTGTTTTAACCAGTCGTGACAATAAAAGGCAATGGTCAAAATTGCAGGAGCGCATTATTAATATTGCTAGTGTGCTGCATGGCCTTTACATGTGTTCGGAGCATTTTGCATAGCCACGTCGCCGTGGCAACCGTTAAACAATTCTCAAATGTGCATTAAAATAACGAGTCAGATGAAGGGAAGAACAAAATTCATTTCTGGGTTCAACATTATAAAACCATCATAAAAGGCTTATTTACAATGTTTCCCTCTCCTTGGCTGATGGGATAGACTCATGTTGTGTGCAAATTTTAAAATTTAATCCTTGTCTTAGAACAGTACAGTACAGAACAGGCCCTTCGGCCCTCGATGTTGTGCCGAGCAATGATCACCCTACTCAAACATCCACCCTATACCCGTAACCCAACAACTCCCCCTTAACCTTACTTTTTAGGACACTACGGGCAATTTTAGCATGGCCAATCCACCTAACCCGCACGTCTTTGGACTGTGGGAGGAAACCGGAGCACCCGGAGGAAACCCACGCACACACGGGGAGGACGTGCAGACTCCGCACAGACAGTGACCCAGCCGGGAACTGAACCTGGTACCCTGGTGCTGTGAAGCATTGATGCTAACCACTATGCTACCGTGCTGCCCCCTATTCTTCAAATCCCTCCATGGACCTGCCGTCCCCTATCACGCAAATCCCTCCTGCCTTACAACCCTTTGAGGTCTTTGCACTCCTCCAGTTCTGGCCTCCTGAACATCCCGGATTTCCTTTATTCCAGCTACCTTGGCTCCAAGCTCGAGAATTCCCTCCTCAAATCTCCTCAGGGCCCCTGGTGACAACAGTTCACTTCAGATTCTAATGGGCACAAGGTGACAGACAGAGGTTACACACCATTAAAGATTGCAGTGGGAGGTATTATTGTGCAGGCGAGGTTTGGGTAGTTTGTTGTAATCTGGGGTGGGAAGTCTAAACCATGACATAGTACAATGGCATGTGTGCCTGAGGGAAACTGGTGTCCATTGCTAAAATGGGAATATTTTCCCTCCCCTTAGCTTATCACCCAACAGGCAAAAAGCTTTCCCGTGAGCAAAACAGAATGATGAAAGTCCAAAGGACGAACTAAAGAGGCAGCATAACCAATTCATTTATATACCCTTCCATTCCTGTGTGTGAGAAGGCATGAGAGTGAGTTGCATAAGATTGGCAAAGACTTCACATGTCTAGTTGAGTCCTTTATGTTCAAAATATCCCTCCATCCTTGTCAATTTACAAATGCATAAATGTGTTGAATATATGTTTGAACATTTTGAAAAAGAAAGCATCAACTATCTTAACTGTGTTGAAGTAATCTGCCATTTCCCCAAGTGGTTCCATTCAATATGAGCCACAACTTTAATCTTTGACATACCAGCACTGGATTACTGTCTGTGTGGAGTTTGCACATTCTCCTCTTGCCTACGTGTATCTAATCTCCACAACCTAAAGACGTGCAGGGTAGGTGGATTGGCCATGCTAAATTGCCCCTTAATTGGAAAAAAAGGAATTGGGCTCTTTAAATGTTCTGAGTTTAAAGAAAACTGACTCTAGGCGAAAGATAAGTTAGGCGCGATCTAACGGTCACATAGCGCTGGGAAAGCAGCTCCCTGAAGTGCAACATGGCCGAGGAAAGCCGGGTGACATGCACCCGGGATCAACCCGGCTCGCTACGCCTTGCGAGATCCAAAGTGGCACAGTTGCTTCACAGCTCCAGGGTCCCAGCTTCGATTCCTGGCTTGGGTCACTGTCTGTGCGGAGTCTGCACGTTCTCCCCGTGTGTGCGTGGGTTTCCTCCGGATGCTCCGGTTTCCTCCCACAGTCCAAAGATGTGCAGGTGGATTGGCTATGCTAAATTGCCCTTAAGTGTCAAAATTAAAAAAAAGGTTAGGTGGAGTTACTGGGTTACGGGGATAGGATGGAGGTGTGGGCTTAGATAGGGTGCTCTTTTAAGGGCCGGTGCAGACTCAATGGGCCGAATGGCCTCCTTCTACACTGTAAATTCTATAATTCTATGAAATCCCGTCCACAATGGGTGGGATCACTTTTTGGCAAATCTGCATATTAGAGCGAAACAGTGAGCTTCACTCTAGCGTGCAGATTCCCGAGGTACCTAAGGCTGTGGGGTTCAACCCCTTTGCCTCAGTGACCTCAGGCAAGTGCCATTCAGCACTGGTCCCCAGGTGGAACGGCACTTATGGAGGTTTCCCATGGGATTGGAGGCCCCCGGCTTCATGTCCTTTGGGCAGGGTGGTGGCCCGGCACTGCTGGTGTCCCCACTGTACTGTGGCCTCGGTCACGTGTGATCTCCATTCAGGCCCCTTATTCAACGAAAGCCGCACCGGATAGCCATGTGATTCTTGGCACTGCGAGTGCCGGGAAACACATAGCTAAACGTGCTCACCAGGGGGACTTTGTTCCCTTTTGGGAGAATCCCTTTGTTCCCTTTCAGCAATACACAGGGAACTAAGATATAAAGCCAACTGCAGACCTGATTGGTGGATACTGCTGCTTGGGGTGTCAATGTGTGTGACACAGGAATAAAGAGGAGACAAAACTGGAAGGAAACAAGATATCTCTCTGACTCTGGAAGAAAGCTCAGCAGATGCTACCACCAAAAGGGAACAAGACAGCTTCCCAGCCACTCCACAAAATCCAATGGGTGCAATCTTCCCAAAGTTCCTTAGTGAACGTGTTTAACCACGTGTTTCCTGGCCTTTATCTAGGTTTCTAACTTCTCATCTGATCAGTGTATGAATGCGGAGCGGAGGCCTACCACCTGGGGATCGATGTGACCAAAGGTTAAAGGCAGGCCCAGATCTGGGCCTTCTGAGATAGGTCCTCCCAGCTAGGATTGCACTGGGAGTGAGATGCTGCATCATGCAGCCCATTGCAAATACTTGTTAATAAATCTATCTTATGTTTACTGGCAGCCTCGTCTGTGTCATTGTACCCACACAGAAAGCTGTGGAATGTAGTCATTGCAGCAGAAACAGGTTTGCCAGCTCTGTTCGAAGGCATTGCTGGAGGTTTGACAATGTGGTACTCTGACTGCATTATGCCTGACCTCGAGATTTGGTAATGTGACATTCAATTGCATAAGAAATGTATAAGTGACTTTTCTGAATGTCATTGCATTCTTCATACAACGCTTGGGTTCCCTGTGGCTGAGTATTTTGGCTCACGCTTTCTATCAACATCTTTTGTGCAACAAGTCCCAAGGATGTGGTGGGTTACCATAAGGTTGAGTGGATGAACTGAGGGTGCAGAAGCGAAGAAACCAAGGAACCATTCCCATTTCAGAAACCCCTGGTTTCAAAGGCTTCTTCCTTTGCTTTCAGAGCCTCCCCCCAATTTTCGATCCCCCTGAGTTTTATACATCTCCCCGTCACAATTTCAGAGCCCCTGCCATTCAATTTCGGAGCCATCACTCTGCCCCACCTTCCACCCACACACAAATCGGTTTTAGAGCACCCAAACCCACTCTTAAGTGTGATGTCAGCTAGTTGGAAGTTTCTTTAACAGTAGTCAATAATGTCACATCGCAGAAGAAGCCTTGCGACAGGGAATTTCCATTCTCAATGTACCAGGCTGCAAGAGGCAGTGGTCAGGGTAGGGACTCCCAGATCTGGGAAGCTCCCAGTCATTCTGGGAAGACCCTGAAGCAGAAATCATGTCAATGTTTAAGAATCCTTGAGGCGCGTTGAAGAAAAGAGAATGAAGAGATAACCGAATGGGCACTTTGGATTAGGAGATGGAAATATAAAACACAAAACTCATTATAGTCTGCTTTGTATTGCAAATTCTGTGATATGTCACATTTAAAAATGAGTGGCAGACATTTGAGTTTATGGAGCAGTCTTTTCTCTGTCTGCAACAAAAGCCACAATTATAATTTTAAAAATAAAATCAAGGGTCAAAACTTTGGGCGGGATTTTCTATTTTTTTTCAAAGTGCTGGCGCAGGCAAGAAAAGCAATGCAGAACACTTTGGTTGCACAGCCGATTTTTGTCACCATATTTTCCAGCACTTTGATTTGAAAAAATGCTAGAGACGGTCCCATAATTACATGCTGGGAGAGCCCGCCTTGTCGGCAACGCTGGCTTTCCAGAGATCGGAGTGCCATTTTTGAAGGGTGGCCTGATCTCCAGCATTAAAAATAAAAACATAGAACACCCCCCCCCCCCCCTCTTTGACAAAGAGGTGAACTCCTCCCCACTCCAAGCACATGGGAACACACCCATGGACCTTACTTACTTGTGGAGGGCTGTACTTACTCATGCAGTCCCAGTGTGGCCTCTTTGCCTGGTTGCTCTAGGCCTGTCGGAACCCTTGCTGAAGGGGATATCCAGATTGGGCAGGGTGGTGGTGGGGGGGGGGGGGGGGGGGGGGGGGGGCGGGTGGGATACACCTGGGAAGCCCGCTAACGGTATGGTAATATATTTCAATGACGTTCCAACCTTCCTCGGTGTGAATTGTGTTGGGTCATCGGCGGGGGTGCAGGGACGATCACGTCGCGAGGTTTTCGATTTTGACCTCTCGTGAGATTTTGCCCCCACATCGCCATTTGCACCATGGCAAATGCAGACCCTGAATCCCGGTCCTGATCTTAATTTTGGGGTCTCTGGTTGTGGGGAAGATGGGTTTTCTTTGAAAGTTTTTTTTTCTCTGGTAAATCAGGAATCCGAATGACCTCAGTCATTTGCATTTCAGAGTATTTTGTTGAAGAAGTGTATAAATCCTCATTGGCATTATGGCATTTCTATGAAGTCTCCAGTTCCAAAACTGGTAGTTCTGCGACTCTCATTTCAAAGGTAGCCAATACAGCAGGTGTTATGTCTATTGTCAATTTATGCTGAAAGGCACTGCCAATTCGATTGGTAATGGCATCTGAAAAGGCATCCTGTACATATGTGAGGGTACTCTGAAATTTGGGGGTCTCTGAAATCGGGGTGTATTTAAAAGTCAAGGAGATCGCCTCTGAAACTGATAGACACTCTGTGTATGCAGATAATGAGGGTAACACTTGTTTGAGGCCCCCCTGTACAAAATATTAGCAACTGTCTTCGGCAGGCTTTAGTATTCTCAGGCACCTTACAATGAGAGTAGCGGCCATTAAAGAAACGGTCTTCAAAAGTACATTTTATATTTTGTTAATCCTCTGATGTTGTAGCGGAGAGGAGCAGGATTGTGTCTCTCGGACCACATTAAATTTGTGGATTGCTGCTGGCCACCACTCACCCCCTCTTTTGAGATGCAGCAGGACCTCCCAAATTCTATTGGCACGATTCTGCGGAAAGATTTCTAAGCGAGCGGGAATTGCGAGACCGGAGAATCGTGCCCTACACCTTTGTTTTCTTGGGGGAGTGAAAGATATTTTCAATTTTAAAAATCGCAAAAGATTTTGTGACACATTTCACAAAGTTAAAGTGTAAAATCAGTCACAACGTAGAGATACGTACGAGTGCAGCATTGAGGATTTATTAGTCGGCAACAACACTGCATTGTGCTCTCAGGAAGATTTCAAAATACCAACTATGGCAGGTACTGGGATTTATGAGAAAATGTCTAATCAGTGTGCAAAGTTATAAGTCTTAAAAACTGTATATACATTAATGTTTTGCTATGGCTCACAATACACTGTGCTGCAACACATCAAAGTGATTTGAAAGGCAATAATTACAGCTTCAAATCATAATCTTCAGGTATTAAAGCAGCTATCACAGAGAGAAGAAGCTTCAAAGCAATGTTATTTAATGCACCATCAAGGGCCACACTCCAGAATGTTACTGAAGTGTTGCTTTCAGGAATGCTGCAGAACAGAACACTGCGACGGGGATCTATCATTTCACACAGCTCTTCGTTTCAATCATGTCACTATTGGATGCCGCCAGGGGTGCCGAGGAGGGGTGGTTGGGAATAGGATGGAGGGGCTGTGGTGCTGGCTTTTATCCACAGAAATACAGAAGTGATATTACCAACGTTGCAGCATGCAAACTGGGATAATCATGATTGTCCCTCCTAAGGACAGAATGTTATGTTCTTAACTTGGAGAGAAAGAGATGGCATAGCGATGAACCCTTGTTCAATCAACAATGGCCACATTATGAATGCCACAGAGAAAGGGCAGAGGGCTGCAAATGGTTTCTGGCACATTACATGAGAATCATTATTTCAAATCATATCTTCATAGGGGCTCAATATCAGTGATAAAAGCTAGAAAAATGGCCCAGAATCATAGAAAGCCTACAGTACAGAAGGAGGCCATTCAGCCAATCGTATCTGCACCGACCCTCTGAAAGAGCCCCTCACCTAGGCCCAATTCCTCACCCTGGGCGCGGTTCTCTAAAATGGAGGCAGAGTATTCGCTCCGTCGTGAACGCCGTTGCATTTCACGACAGCGCAAAATGGGCACGGGGACTACCAATTCTGGCCCCCTCACGGCGCTGGTGTGGTTCACCCTGATCCAGCCTCCCTCACCGGCGCCAAATGGGCACCGCGCCAACCCGCGCTTGTGCAGTTGGGCCGTGCCATCCCATGCATGCGTGGGGGACTTCTTCAGCGCGCCGGCCCCGACGCACGGGGCCGGCCACGTAATAAAATAGGGCCGGGGTTGGAGAGGCCGGCCCGCTGATCGGTGGGCCCCGATCGTGGGCCAGACCCCATCGGAGGCACCCCCCCAGGTGAAGGGGTGCTTTTCCCCGCCTCACAGGCCGTCCCCCGACCCTTCGTGCAGAGTTCTCGCCGGCAGCAACCAGGTATGAATGGCGCCGGCGGGACCCTGCCATTTCTGAGCGGCCGCTCGGCCCATTAAGGCCGGAGAATCGGCGGCCCCACTGCGGACTGCGGCCCGGGACCAGTGCCGCGCCACACGCGCCGGCGCAAATGGCGCCGATTCGCCACTCCTCGGAGAATCGCCTGGCGGCATTGGACCGGCGCCGCGAGAGAAAATGGCGCTAACGGCGATTCTTCCATACGGTGCGGCATGGGAGAATCGCGCCCCCTATCTTTGTGACCGTACACAAGGGCAATTTAGCATGGCCAATCCACCTCACCTGCACATCTTAGGTCTGTGGGAGACAACTGAAACACCCGGAGGATACCCACACAGATATGGGAACAATGTGCAAACTCCACACAGACCATCACCCGAGGTCGGAAATGAAGCCGGGTCTCTGGCGCGGTGAGGCAGCAGTGCTAACCACTGTGCCACCATACAGCTCAAATATTATCTTTTTCAGTACAGGGGAAGGTCATGGCCTGAATTCTCCGGTCATCGGATTCAATTTTCCCACTGGCAGCACACCCCCCCAGTGGGTTTTGCGGTGTTGTGGGTGGTTTCAATGGGATGTCCCATTGACAAGCGGAGGGAAGATAGAATCCCACCACCAGCAAATGGTGCGCGGCCAAGAAACGTGCGGCGGATGGTCTGGAAAATCCCGCCCCATTTGTCCCATTACGCCTGTGCCATTTCTTCAAATTGCCCTTTTCCTTTGTCATTGCCCTTTCCATGTACAAGTCCAATTTCCTTTTGAATGTTACTATTGAATCTACGTTCACTGTCTTCTCAGACGATGTATTCTGGATTCCACTCACCAGAATGTTGGAATTTACATTGGCACACTCTCAAAAGAATTACTCAGGCGCAGGTCCCAGAAAAGTCTGACGGGAGATTTGTGCTATGTGCTATTCCAGCACAAAATGGCAATGTGGGCTAACAGCTTTTCTTTCGGTATGTTGAGAACGTTATGGGAGTAGGGGGAGGAACATCTCCCAACACTGACAATGTGCCAACAGCAGTGGCAAAGGGTACTTCATTAATTGACTGATTTAAGGAGGTATTCTGCCATGTTAATCAAAAATAGTTCTCTGCCTCTCCTTACATGACCTCAGGCTATCTTAAAACCCTCTCGCAAATTAAGTATTTTTAAAATGTTAAAATGTAAGCCCTTTGTTATCGGTTCAGTGTGAGATGACAAAAAGACAGCAGGATTCGGTGTGAACATTTGGTGATATAGTTCAATGCAGTGATTTTTGAAAGCCTAATTATGTACCTATTTCTATAGCTGGTGGACAATACCAGAAACCATGCAATTTGTATTCAATACCATCAGTGGACGTGCAGGCACAGAGTTCACACTAGGCAGAATTATTCATAAAAACATTCAAAAGGACCATTTTGGAACCAGATTTTCATAAATTTGTCTGCCACTCCCATTTTTGTAGGCATTCATTACACCACCAATTTGACTGTTACAACACTGATTATTTTGCCCATTTTTGGTTGACTTATCCCACTGACTCCAAGGGCGCGATTAACCAGCCTCGTTATGCTCTTGCTTGAGCGAAATGAGGCCGGTGAATAGCGGGAGAGGCATAAAATGAGAAACGCGGCAAATGTGACAGTTTGCGATGCATTTTAGGCAAAATCGGGATCTCGCCGTAGGGTGGCGAGAGACCAACTATCACCACTTAACCCCTATTTTCATATAAATTAGCAGAGCTACCCCATATCCAATGGCCTCCCAGCATGTGGTCACGCTAGCGCCAATTAGTACTCCTTTTTAAAAACGTGAAACTGGCGGAAGGGCTTCTGCGGGGAGCCGAGGTGGTGATTAGCCATCTTTGCTCACAGGCAAAGAGCCCAGGGGCACTGGGCTTGCCACCCCAGTGCTCGGCGGGGTGTGTGGGGCCCCTCAGCTGAGGATTGGGGGACCATCCGCAGGGGTGGGCCGCCATGGGAGGGTGGAGAGGTCGCTTGGGTTGGGGGGACGCAACAGGGGGGCAAGCGCATGTGGCACATTATGCCAACCTTTGGATCACATGTACCCAACCCCGGGGGCACCCCTTGTCCCTGCCCGGCTGCCCCCCCCCCCCCCCCCCCCCGACCACCCATAACCCCAAGTGACTGCCGTGGCCTCTGGCCGTGCAGTTGAAAGCTATTGCTTATAGGGGATTGGCAATCGTGATGAAGTAAGCACTTCACACAACTCAAGCCCCTTGGGTAGGCGGGCCATGTAGCATGTGAGAGTCATTGCCTAGCATCCCAATCACACCTTGATGCTTGGACACTGTACACTGAACACTGTGGGAGACAACACCGCACGTGCAGAAGTCAACATCCGAACACCTAGGGGATGGGACACAGCTCCGGGGACAGGTCCATGGCTGGAGGGTGGATGAGTGCCACGGGGAGGGGGGAAAATGTCTGGAGAGATGGGCCAAGGGTTCGGAGGTTGGCCCACATTGCAGAAGAAGGTGATAGAGGCATCATACTGGTTGTACACAAGTGTGTATATTGTGTGCAACAATTCCCCACTCTCCCGATGGTGCTGCCCCCTCCCCCCACACCCCTCACCCCACACCCCTCACCCCTACCTACACCTCCTCCCCCCCAATGCCCTCAGTGATCCTCGATGTGCTTTGCCTTCTTAGCTCTCCCGCTACATCTAGGTGTGTCCATAGGATGCACATCAGAGTTGGAGGCAACCAGCTGTTTACCTGGTCCCATTGCCTTTGATGCCCCTGGTGGGTAACCTCTGTGGGCTGTGCGACCGAAGGTCCCGACTCACTTGGCGGCGGGCGGCACATGTCCCGTGTGCTGGCTGTGAGACGCGGCCTCATCAGAGCTGGTGGCCACCGTCACCACTCCATGAGACGGGTCCAGGTTTCACGCAGCGCCCCTTCTTCCCACCCGGTGCCCATTGGGCACTGGGATTCACCTTTGGACGGAAGGGCAGCTGCAACCATGGCGGTTCCCCATGGTTTACACCATGGTGTCGACACCCTCGCTGATGCTCCTCAGTGATTGGGATATGTTCTGCAGTGCCTTGGCAATGCTGAGCTGTGACTCGGAGAAGCTCCGCAGCGCCTCGCCATTCCCATCTGAGAGTGGGGCATGTCTCTCATCAAGGTCAGCCTAGTTCTGGGCAACATCCCCCAGCGGGTCAGAAATTCTGCTGAGACCCTCAGCCATGACATCACCAACTGCGCGACTCCTTGGACAACTTCACTAATGGTGTCGACATCCTGAACCAGGCTCTCCACTGCGGTTGCCACCCTAGCAGTGTTGGCACCGGTGCCACGCATTGCCAGCAACATCTCCTGTACCCATAATTTCTGGGACTCCGCCAAACGGCTCTGGACCTGCTGGAGTGTCGCTGATATCGCACGCTGAACGTCCCGGCTGCACCCTAACCTCTCCATCAGCTCCGGGATGACCTCTTCCACAGGCACAGATTCAGGCTGGGATCCAGCAGACCTCGAACTGCTTTCTCATCTGGAGGTTCCGAGGCCTCCATCAGCAACTGTGAGGTGCTCACCAGAATGTGACCCAGAAGCCTGTCCACTAACATTTCCCACCAAGGTGTGTGTATCTGCGCTGGTGGAGGCTGGGGATGACAGCTGTGCAGCGACTATTATGATGGCATCTCAGAGCTCTCTACTAGGTGTTCTCCAGGGAGACTGGCCGGGACGGACCGCCGCCGTGAGCTGGAGGACCTGCGGGCTAACGAGCATGCGGTCAGAGGAGGGATGGGGGCCGTCAGTAAGGTGATAACAATTCACATTTGACAGGTTCTCCAGGTGGTTCTTCACCTCTATGGCGTCCGCCAGCCTCCACGTTTATGACCGCTCTGTCCTCAGCAACACCAGTCACCTCCAGGGCCCGCTCCTTGAAGGAAATGGGGATTCTTATGTCTGGCATCCCTCCGCCCAGTCTTGGCCCTTTCCTGATGATTGTGGGAGAGATTTTCCTGAGGAGACACAGAGAGGGCATCATTACCCACACACATGGTTCAGAGTGGTGGAAGAAGGGGTGTGAAGGAAGGGTTGGGGGGTTGAATTGAGAGGGGGTGGAGGGAGAGTTGGGGTTCACATGGGGAGTTTGGGCGAATACTCGCTTGAGGGAGGCAAGGTCTCAGGCTGCCTGGTGTAGGTCATTGATCTTTTTCCGGCACTGGAGGCCAGTCCTTTTGGTCACACTCCCGCCGCTCACAGCCACTGCCACCTCGTCCCAGGCAGCACAAGCTGCCATAGGGCAGCACAAGCTGCCCTATGGCTGACCCTCCTGGGCCTGCGGGGGAACAAGACATCCCTCCTGGCCTCCACTGCATCTAGGAGCCTCCCCAGGTCTGCATCCCCAAGTGTTGGGGCCTGTCTCCTGGGGCCATTGTTGCGAGCTGGCTGGGGTTGGCTGAGCAAGTGCAGCCTAAGTGCTCTTCGACCTTGTGAGCAAGGGACTGGCGAGTACGGTGCCTGAAAATCGGCTTGCGAGACTTCGTTTGTGGCGAGAAGCCCATGGGACCTTGTTAAATTGACAAATTAACATTGAATAGCATTGCCGGCCTCGCCAAGCCGAGCGGCAAGAAGTTCGCGTCAGTTCCTGCTCACTACCACACTTAGAACGTTTTCCGGAGAATCGCGCCCTGATGGTGTAAAACGTACTGGCCTCATTAGACAATCAGTCACCAACTCTAAACTACAATTTGAAAACAATTGGTTCTTAAGTGACAAGACGGGATTGGGGGGGGGGGGGATCTTCCACTTTTAATTAAGAATTAAAATTAATTTGAATCATGAACTGCATCTGGTGGGGGAATTTCTGCTTTTCCTGACTCCTTGTGGAGGTAAGCATTTTTTTCTACATATAAAATTTTTTGCTTTTACATGGAGGGCTCCAGCTACCCCTGCAAGAATCTGTTAGTTAACCACACGTAAAACCCGGTAACCTTGAAAATGGGAGGCTTAGCAGCTGCTACACTCAGACAAACAAATTTGGGGTTTGCTTCATCGAAAGGCCATCACGCCTTTTATTAGGATAGAAAACAATATGGTAGGGCGGTACAGTGGCGCAGTGGCTAGCACTGCTGCCTCACACGCTGAGGACCCGAGATCGATCGCGGCCACGGGTCACTGAATGTGAGGAGTTTGCACATTCTTCCCGTGTCTGCGTGGGTCTCACCCCACAACCCAAAGATGTGCAGGATAGGTGGATTGGCCACGCTAAATTGCCCCTTGAAAAGAAAACAATATGGTGGCAGACCTATTTCTGACATTGGTCAGATTTGGGAACTAGAGCAGATCTCGGTGCACCCATTTTCCAATTTAGTCATCTGCAGGTACAAAACAGAGGTTACATGGTATCAGTCCTGCATTTTTACAACTGGCTAAACAATAGAAAACCCAGAATGATTAATAGGTGTTGATCAAAGGGGGTGCGATCGTCATTTCCCAGAGACCCGTCTGTGGTCAAGGCTGCCATCGACATATTTTTGATCAGTAAAGGAATTAAAGGTTAGAACATAGAACAAACAATGCAAAAGGAGTCCATTCGGCCCATCGAGTCTGCACCGACACACATTAATGAGATTACATTATGGTGATACAACGGGAAAGTGGAATTAAGGATTATCATATCAGATCAGTCATGACCTCATTGAATTGGGGACAGACTAGACAGGCCGAATGGCCTACCTCTGGTCCTACAGTACAATATTTACAGTTAGGTATGTAAATACATGAACAGGGAACACAGGTATGTAAATACATGAACAAGTCATGGTTCAGAATGTAAATAATAGTGAATCACATCGGGTCATTTGTTTTCACTGGTCAAGATAAAAGATTGCTGACAGGAATGAATGATGTAAATGCAAATGGGTGATTTCATTTGGATGGTGGAGTCTCAAGCTAAAACCTGAAACTAAGATGGATTTTTATTTACAGATGTGTACTCATGTAATCATAATGAAAGCTGTCCATACTGTATGAATTAATGACTTTCAAAGGGAGCTCAACTGGGATAGAGGATTCAAAGGCAGACAGAATCAAATGTAGGATGTGCTAGTTCCTGATGTACTGGACCATGGAAATGCCTGGCAAGCAAAACCACCACTCAAGGATGAATAATATTGAATACGAGATGAGATAGATAGATATTCTTTCCTACACCAACACCCCCGCTCCTGGAAGGGAGGAGCAGGAGGACAAATCATTGAAGAAATCTCTCAGTACATTAAACAGGTTTGGTGCAGCCACAAACTCTGTTGGAGCAAATTATATATGGTTTGTGGAATCAATCGGCTTGATGCACCGAATAACTCCATGTTTCCTCCGGGTAACAGATTTGAAAAGCAACAAGATAAGTAGTCGGTCTTGGCTTAATGCTGGCACTCTTAACTCAGATTCAGAAGGCAGGTTGATGCACCATTGCATAGCCTAGTGCATATAATAGAGAATGGAACTCCAGTACGGTACCGAGGGAGTGCTGCACGGTCAGAGGTGCCTTCATTTAGGATGAATTGGCCAACAGAGCTCCTGTTTGCATCCCTCTCCCCCCCCCCCCGCCCCCCGCCCCCCCCCTCCCCGCCCCCCCTCGCCCCCCCCCCCCTCCCCCAAGTGGGTGTGAAATGGTCCTATAGTAATTTGTGACACCGGGAGGTCTCCTGGTCAATACTAATCTTTCAACCAAACACCACTTAAACAGATGATCTAGTCAACGTTATCATTGTTGTTCATGTGTACAAATTTGATGTTGAACTACCCTACATGACAACAGTGACTTTACTTTAAAAGTACACTTTGGAACATGCTGAGGTCACGAAAGATAAAACATAAATATGAGGTCTCTCTAAGCTTTCTCCATATCTCACCAAAATGCCTTGTGCTATTGGCTGAATCTTAATTTACGTACATTGAGGGTATAGCAATGTTATGTTTGGCATTCTAGCTTATTATAGAAACCTGTTATTTTTTTTTTATAAATGTTTTTATTCAGTTTTCGTATTTTATATTGAACAAATTACAAATTGTTAGGAGAGAGAAAAAAAAAAACAAACAAAAACAAACACGCAAAAATTAACACACATATTTACAGGTAAGCATCTTCGTAGTAGTAACTGCGCCCCCCCCCCCCCCCCCCCCCTCCCCCCCTCAACATGTTTATTTAGCTTGGTTTTGGGCCTTAGCTAGCCATCGAACCCCCGTAACGAACCTGTAGCCCCCCCCCCCCCTCCCGCTACCTTCCCCCGACTATTCTTCCTCTTGTACATTGGCCACAAATAGGTCCCGGAACAGTCGCATGAATGGCTCCCACGTTCTGTGGAAGCCGTCGTCCGACCCTCGGATGGCAAATTTGATTTTCTCCATTTGGAGAGATTCCGAGAGGTCGGACAGCCAGTCCGCAGCTCTGGGCGGTGCTGCTGACCGCCAGCCAAACAGGATTCTACGGCGGGCGATCAGGGAGGCAAAGGCAAGGGCATCCGCCCTCCTCCCCAGGAATAGATCTGGCTGTTCTGAAACCCCGAAGACCGCCACTATCGGGCATGGCTCCACCCTCACTCCCACCACTTTGGACATTACCTCGAAGAAGGCTGTCCAGTACTCCACGAGTCTGGGGCAGGACCAGAACATGTGGGCGTGGTTGGCCGGGCCTCTTTGGCACCGTTCACATCTGTCTTCCACCTCCGGGAAGAACCTACTCATACGGGTTCTTGTTAAGTGGGCCCTATGTACCACTTTTAGTTGCGTCAGGCTGAGCCTTGCGCACGTGGAGGTGGAGTTGACCCTATGCAGTGCTTCGCTCCAGAGTCCCCACCCGATCTCCATCCCCAGGTCGTCCTCCCATTTCCTCCTTGTTGCGTCCAGTACGGTGTCGTCCCTATCTACCAGTCGGTCATACATGTCACTACAGTTCCCTTTCTCTAGGATACTTGCGTCCAGTAGGTCTTCCAGTAGTGTCTGTCGTGGCGGTTGTGGGTACGTCCTTGTCTCCTTTCGTAGGAAGTTTTTGAGCTGCAGGTACCGTAGCTCGTTCCCCCCAGCTAGCTGAAATTTCTCTGTCAGTTCGTCCAGTGTTGCGATCCTGTCGTCCGTGTATAGGTCCCTGACTGTCAGTGTCCCCCCGTCCTGTCTCCACCTTTTGAAGGTGGCGTCGGTCAGTGCTGGTTTGAACCTATGGTTGTTGCAGATGGGAGCCCTGTTCGACATTTTGGTCAGGCCAAGTTGCTGCCGCAGTTGGTTCCAGGATTGGAGGGTGGCTGTCACCACTGGGCTGCTGGAGTGTTTTTTGGGTGGGGATGGGAGTGCTGCCGTGGCGAGGGCCCGGAGGGAGGTTCCCATGCAGGAGGCCTCCTCCGCACGCACCCACTCAGCTTCTGGCTCCTGGATCCATCCCCTTACTCGCTCGGCTGTTGCTGCCCAGTGGTAGAATTGTAGATTCGGGAGGGCTAACCCTCCCCTGGTTTTTGTTTTTGTAAGACCTTCTTTGGGATCCTAGCATTTTTACCCCCCCATACGAACGCCATGATGAGTTTGTCCAGCGCTTTGAAAAAGGCCTTGGGGATGTAGATCGGAATGGATCTAAACAGGAAGAGGAACCTGGGCAGTACGTTCATTTTGATCGTCTGAACTCTCCCCGCGAGGGAGAGCGGGAGTGTGTTCCATCTTTGCAGGTCCTTTTTAACTTCCTCCGTCAGGCTGGTGAGGTTCCATTTGTGGATCCCTTTCCAGTCATGGGCTATTTGGATCCCCAGGTAGCGGAATTTATGTCGGGCTTGTTTGAACGGCAGCCCCTTTAGTGCTGCCCCCCCCCCCCCCCCCCCTTGCGGGTGTAATGGGAAGATCTCACTTTTGCTCATGTTGAGTTTGTAGCCCGAGAAGGCTCCAAACTCTTTCAGGAGCGCGATGATTCCGTCCATGCTGCTTTGTGGGTCCGAGATATAGAGGAGCAGATCATCCGCATAGAGTGAGACTCTGTGCTCTCTACCTCCCCTTCGGATCCCCCTCCAATTTTTTGCTGCCCTGAGCGCGATTGCTAGCGGTTCGATTGCTAGTGCGAACAGCAGCGGGGACAGTGGGCATCCTTGTCTGGTGCCCCTGTGCAGCTGGAAGTATTGGGAGTTGGTATTGTTGGTCTGTACACTCGCCATGGGAGCGTTGTACAGGAGCTTTACCCAAGCGGTGAACCCTGTTCCAAGCCCGAACCGCTCCAGTACCTCTATGAGGTATTTCCATTCGACTCTGTCGAAGGCCTTTTCTGCGTCCAGGGAGACGATCACCTCTTGTGTTCTCTCCCCGGAGGGGGTCATTATCACGTTCAGCAGGCGCCTGATGTTCGCGGTCAGCTGTCTACCTTTGACAAAGCCCGTCTGGTCCTCTGTGACCACCTCAGGTACACAGTCTTCTAGCCTTTTGGCTAGGATTTTGGCCAGTATTTTGGCGTCTGCATTCAGCAGAGATATGGGTCTGTATGACCCACATTCCGTTGGGTCTTTGTCTTTCTTAGGTATCAGCGAGATTGAGGCCTGTGCTAACGTGGGTGGCAACGTGCCCCTAGCTAGCGAGTCTGTGAACATCTCCCGCATGTGCGGGGCCAGCGCTGTCGCAAATT
This sequence comes from Scyliorhinus canicula, assembly GCF_902713615.1. Taxonomy (NCBI): domain Eukaryota; kingdom Metazoa; phylum Chordata; class Chondrichthyes; order Carcharhiniformes; family Scyliorhinidae; genus Scyliorhinus; species Scyliorhinus canicula. The sequence continues at coordinate 28,852,158 of NC_052164.1, forward strand.
TTTTGTAGAAGTCCGCCGGGAATCCGTCCGGTCCCGGCGCCTTCCCCGCCTGCATGGAGCTAATGCTGTCCATGATCTCTCCCAGTGCTAGTGGTGCTTCCAGATCCCGTTTTCTGCCCTCTCCCACAACTGGTATGTTCAGTCCGTCAAGAAACCGGTTCATCCCAGCCTTCCCCGTTGGGGGCTCTGAGGTGTACAGCTCTTGGTAGAAGGCCTTGAAGGTTTTGTTAATCTTCTCTGGTTCTGTTTCCAACGTGCCTCTGGTATCTCTGATTTGCGCGATTTCTCTGCTGGCTGCCTGCTTTCTCAGCTGGTGGGCCAACAGGCGGCTGGCTTTGTCTCCGTGTTCGTATAGGGCCCCGCGTGCCTGGCGGAGTTGGTGTACTGCTTTCCTGGTGGAGAGCAGGTCAAAGTTCCTTTGTAATTCTTTTCTCTCCGCCAGGAGTTCTACAGTCGGGGCCTCGGAGTATTTATGGTCTACCTCCAGTATGGAGTCGACCAGCTTCTGCCTAGCCACCCTTTCCTCCCTATCTCTTTGCGCTTTGTAGGCTATGATTTCCCCTCTTAGTACGGCCTTAAGCGCTTCCCAGAACGTGGAGGGTGAGACCTCCCCGTTTTGGTTGATCTCAGTGTACTCCGCTATGGCCTGCGCTATCCTTTCGCTGAAGGCCTTGTCAGCTAGTAAGGCACCGTCCAACCTCCATTTGGGGCGCTGGGCCCTTCCCGTCTCTAGCCGCACATCCATGTAGTGTGGAGCGTGGTCTGATATCACAATTGCGGAGTATTCCACCTTGTCTATCTCTGGAAGCACCGTTTTCCCCCACCACAAAGAAGTCAATTCTGGTGTACACGTTGTGTACTGGGGAGAAGAAAGAGAATTCTTTCTCCCCCGGGTGGGCGAATCTCCAGGGGTCTACTGCTCCCATCTGCTCCATATAGTGGCTGAGTTCCCTTGCCATGTTTGAGGTTTTCCCCGTTCTGGGGTTTGATCTGTCCGTCGTTGGGTCCTGTACACAGTTGAAGTCCCCCCCCCATGATTAGTCGGTGCGTCGCTATGTCCGGGATTTCTGCCATGGTCTTTTGGATGAAGCTCGTGTCGTCCCAGTTGGGCGCGTACACGTTAACTAGAACTACCGGCGCCCCATCCAGGGCCCCGCTGACCATGACATACCGTCCCCCTGGGTCCGTAACCGTCTTTGTCGCCCTAAACATTGTCCTCTTGCCAATCAGGATCGCCACCCCCCTGGCCCTTGCCCCATAACAGGAATGATAGGTTTGTCCCACCCAGCCCTTTCTTACCCGCAGTTGGTCCCGCTCCCTCAAGTGCGTCTCTTGGAGGAAGACTATGTCGGCCCTCATGTTTCTAAGGTGGGTGAGGACTCTAGATCTCTTCACTGGGCCGTTAAGTCCCCTTACGTTCCAGGTGACTATTCTGGTGGGGGGCTTCTGCCCCCTTGCTCCTGTGGGGTTAACCATATTTGTCCGGTGGACGCGCCCCTGCCCTCTGGGGTTTCCCTATGTTAGGGGGCCGTCCAGGATGTCCACTATCACTGCTCTCCCCATGCGGTCGGGTCCCTGCGCTCCGGGGTTCCCCCTTGTCCCGGGGACACCCGCCATGGCCGTCCACTTTGTGTCCGCCACGCGGGTAGTCCCCTGCACTCCGGGGGGCCCCTTCACCCACAGACCGTACTGGGTGGGTGCTTGCAGCAGTTCCCTGTTTCGAGCCCTTGTCTGTGGCACTTTGTGGCCCTATTCCCTTACTGGCCTCTTTTGTCCCTTCGTCCCTGCGTTTCCCCTCCCTGGTCTCTCGCCCCCCGGGTGCCCCCCCCCCCCGCTCTATCCCTTTCGGGGATACCCCTGTGTACCCCTCCATTGCCCCTCTCTCCCCCATTCCTGTCCCCATTTGCTCTCCCACCTTTGATGGGTGATCCCCCCCCTCCCCTGCCTGGCGCCTTCCCCCCTGTTGGGGGTGCGCTGCGGCCCTGCTCTGTTGCGCGCCCCCTTCGCTAGCTTTCCTGCTAGCACGGTGGCTCCCCTCTCGGAGGTTGCTGTCCCGCTTCCCCTCTCCCCTCTCCAGTACTCCCGTTCCCTCGTGCCGGGGCCTGGCCTCCCACCTGGAGCGGGCCCTAGGGCATTGGGTTGTTTTCCGTTCTGGGTGTTTCTGCCAGGGGGGAGGGGGCTGGCTTTGCCTCGCCCCTCCCCACCCCCCCGTCGGCATGACGTGTCTCCTTGCCATGGGCCCCTCGTCCCTACTTCCCATGGCGTTTTTCCAGCCCGTGCTCCTCGACGAATCTATTCGCCTCGGCAGGGGCTGTAAAGAAATATTCCTTGTGTTGGTATGTGACCCAGAGTTTTGCTGGGTACAGCATACCAAAACGTACTTTGTTCTTATAGAGAGCTGCTTTCGCTCTGTTGAACTCCGCCCGTCTCTTAGCTATGTCCGCTCCAAAATCCTCGTAGATTCGGATGGCGTGCCCGTCCCAATTGCAGGCTCTATTCTCCTTGGCCCAGCGCAGGATTGTCTCCCTATCCCGGTACCGGTGCAGTCTGGCTATAACTGCTCTCGGTTTTTCCCCTTCCTTGGGCTTCGGGCGCAGTGACCGATGAGCTCTGTCCATTTCCGGTGGGGTGGGAAAAGTTTCCCGCCCCACTAAGGAGCCCAGCATCGCAGCCACGAATGTTGTGGGATTTCTACCCTCTATCCCCTCTGGCAGGCCCACTATCTTGATATTTTGCCTTCTCGAGCTGATCTCCTGGTCGTCTACCCTGCCCTTCAGGCTCCCCTGTGTTGCACTCAGTTTCACCATTCCCCTCTCCAGGGATATGACCCGGTCGCTCGCGTCAGTCGCTGCCTTCTCCAGCTCTTTAATGGTTGCCCCCTGGGCTTCCAGTATCTTCCCTTGGGCTTCCAGTATCTTCCCTTGGGCATCCACTTTCTTCTCCAATCTGGTCAGAACCTGCTGCACCCCTGACATGGCCCTGGTCGCTGCTGCCTGTGCTGCGGCCTCTGCGTCTGCTTTTAACTCTGCCTTGAATGCCTGCAGCTGCTCCCTCACCACCTCGGCAAAGGCTTCCTTCCAATTCACGCCCCCCTCTAACCCCAGGGGAGAGGTTGCCCGCCCGTCCAGCTCTTCTGGATGCGGCGAAGCATCCTTCCCGCCGCTTCGCGTGTTGACTCGTTCGCCCGAGCTGGCTTTCCCTTTGCCCAGTCTACTTCCGGTGCCCCCTTTCTCTTGGCTCCTTTCTGGCACTTTTTTCTCCCCCTTCCCCTTCATCTTTTCTTCTCTCCTTGTTCTTCTTTTTCCCCCTTTTCCGCACCCTATTTTTATTTTATTTATTATTATATATCTATATATGTATATATATATATATATATTTTTTTTTTTTTTTAATTTATTTCCCCTACCCCTTTTCTCTTTACCAGTTTTCTTTTGGGAAGAACAGAAATACAAGTCTCTTTTTTCTTTTTTCCCCACTCAACCAGGAGAGAGAGTCCCTTTGTCTTTGCCACGTGGTGGTCACAGCAGTTGGGGGGGGGGGGGAGGGGCGAGTGGGCCGGTGGTCGCTGCTGGTTGGGGGGGGGGGGGGGGGTCCCCGCTGCTGGTTGGGGGGGGGGGTCCCCGCTGCTGGCTGGGGGGGGGGGTTGTGTCCCCGCTGCTGGCTGGGGGGGGGGGGGTTGTGTCCCCGCTGCTGGCTGGGGGGGGGGGGGGTTGTGTCCCCGCTGCTGGCTGGGGGGGGGGGGGGGTTGTGTCCCCGCTGCTGGCTGGGGGGGGGGGGGGGGGTTGTGTCCCCGCTGCTGGCTGAGGAGGGGGGGGGGGTCCCCGCTGCTGGCTGGGGGGGGGGGGGAAAGAGAAGAGGGGCCGCCGCACCGCTCCTGGCCCGCGTGGGGGGGGGGGGGGGAGAAGAGGGGCCGCCCCCGCCGCACCGCTCCTGGCCCGCGTGGGGGGGGGGGGGGGGGGGGGAGAGAGAAGAGGGGCCGCCGCCGCCGCACCGCTCCTGGCCCGCGTGGGGGGGGGGGGGGGGAAGAGAAGAGGGGCCGCCGCCGCCGCACCGCTCCTGGCCCGCGTGGGGGGGGGGGGGGGGAGAGAAGAGGGGCCGCCGCCGCCGCCGCCGCACCGCTCCTGGGTCGCGTGGGGGGGGGGGAGAGAAGAGGGGCCGCCGCCGCACCGCTCCTGGCCCGCGTGGGGGGGGGGGGGGGGGGGGGGGGGAGAGGGGATGGACCTGCTGCTGTTGGGCCCCCCTGTCGCCGCTCCGGCTCCTCCGCTCCGGCTCCTCCGCTCCCGCTCCGGCTCCTCGGCTCCGGCTCCTCGGCTCCCGCTCCGGCTCCTCGGCTCCTCGGCTCCTCCGCCCCGGCTCCTCGGCTCCTCGGCTCCCCGGCTCCTCGGCTCCTCGGCTCCTCCGCTCCGGCTCCTCGGCTCCCCGGCTCCTCGGCTCCTCGGCTCCTCCGCCTCGGCTCCTCGGCTCCTCGGCTCCCCGGCTCCTCGGCTCCTCCGCTCCGGCTCCTCGGCTCCTCGGCTCCCCGGCTCCTCGGCTCCTCGGCTCCCCGGCTCCTCGGCTCCCCGGCTCCTCGGCTCCCCGTCTCCTCGGCTCCCCGTCTCCTCGGCTCCTCCGCCGTCCGGCCTGTCGGGGGGGGGGGGGGGGGGGGGGGGCTGTTCCTCCTGCTGTCCACCGCTTGCGGGAGCCCCTCTCCCTGCGACCTCCTCGCTCGCCGCCCGGAAGTCAAGTCCTAGAAACCTGTTATAATGTTGAACTTCTGTAGCTTTCTAAAATGTTTTCATGGTATGTGGGTGTCACTGGTAAGGTCAGCATTTATTACCTGTCCCTAATTGCCCTTGAACTGAGCAGTTAGCTCGATCATTTCAGAGGTCAGTTAAGAGTCAACCACATTGCTATGGGTCTGGACTGACTTGTGGTCCAGACCAAGACAGGGTGGCAGGTTTCCTTCCCTCAAGGACATTGGTGAACCATGACAATCAATGATCATTGTCATGGTTACCTGGTCACCGAGGCAAGCTTTCAGTTCCAGTTTAATTGATTGCATTTAGATTTCACCCGTGACATGATTTAAATCTGTGTCCCTGGAGCATTAGCCTCGGTCTCTGGATTGCTAGTACCAGTAAAATTACCATCTCCTCTTTTGTACTTAAAAAGCTCTACTATTTTTTAGTGTCCACACCGTGATAAATACCAGAGAAAGAAAAGTGATCAGAATGAGTTTTGATCTGTCATTTTTTTTTGCCACAAGGAAGAAATTCATTTCTGTGCACAGAGAAATTGCCAAATCAGAAAAAAATGAAGCAATTTCTGTTTTGATGGAACATATAAATTATTTGAAAATTGAATGTACGGCACAGTGCCTGACTTGTCTTAACAATTGGTATCAAAACATTTATTAAAATAAACACTGAAGTGTTCAGAAGTCCCCAGCATTTCTTAAAAGACGGTTTAGTCTATTTGCAGTCAGGAATTTAACCGTCTGTAGCCCACATCACCAAAATCGGTATTGTAATTCCTTGTACCAACACATGGGATTGTTTTCCACGCCAGGATGAAGATGTTCACTTGGTTTAAGTCATCCCAAGCTTCAATTAGACCCAGAAACAAAACAATTTGTCATATTGTGTGCGCTCACTTACTCCAGCTGAGCTGGGATTTCATATTTCATACTTATTTTTCTCCATGGTAGCACAGTGGTTAGCACAGTTGCTTCACAGCGCCAGGGCCCAAGGTTCGCTTCCCGGCTTGGGTCACTGTCTGTGTGGAGTCTGCACATTTTCCCCGTGTCTGCGTGGGTTTCCTCCCACAAGTCCTGAAAGACCTGCTTGTTAGGCGAATTGGACATTCTGAATTTTCGCTCAGTGTACCCGAACTGATGCCCAGAATGTGGCGATTAGGGGATTTTCACAATAACTGCATTTCAGTGTTAATGTTAGCCTACTTGTGACAATAATAAAGATTAGTATTATCAACTGTTCAGTGATACATCTCAATGACCAGTTGCAGCAACCTCCCCACCGGCCCCCAACACGTCCCTTCACCCCCTCCCCCACTCACCACCCCTCTCCCCCCACCCCTCACAGCTACTTCTCCTGTACTTTTATTTTCACAAATTGTTAAGCTATTCTACTATGAAGGGCATTGAAACCAAGCCAGATTCTCTCCTTTTCTACACCATCGCATGAGACCCACACGCATGGCCAATGCACTGGAATGACACCCATACCCTGGGGCAGGGCGATCAATCGCAACACTCTTCCTCTACCCTATTGCATTGTCTAACCCACCACAAAATGGGATCACCCTAATTATCATGGTTGAGCAAACACACAGATTGGCCTATTTACCCACTAAGATTTCACAGCTTCTTGTTCAGCGTAGGATCATAGATCAAAAAACCCATCCTGTGTTTCTGGTTTTCAGAAGAACAATCTGCTTTTTAGCTCATCCCTTGCACCCTGAGCCTTTGCAAAGGAAAGATAATGGAATGTGCAGAAACTCTTGAGAATGAGCATGTAACTAATTTCAAACACGACGAAGCGTGGTCTGATACACAAGGACAGCCAGTAGTCAGGGTTTGAGCAGTTGCTGTAGGGAGGGTGGAACTTTTTGATTGTCTTAATTCAGACTTTATGTGGCTTTTCTGCTGATGCTACGCGTCCCAAGAACAGCTTGAGGGAACAGTTCAAAATGAATTATATCACCAGTTACAAAGCCCAAAAAAACACACCCTTTAAACACACATTTACAAGATAGAAATTAGATACTGCCGTTTGTGATGCAACTTTTTTATTGTGCAGGGAGTGGTGGGAAGGAGGGGGCCCGGTGTTTTATAGCTCAATTGGTCCACTAAAGCCACTAAAAACAGCCACAAAACCATTTCAACTTTATTATCATGATGTCAGGAGCAGACTGAATGCTTATCCTACCCTGCATAAAAATCTAGCCTGCAGCTGCGGGTGCGGCTCTTGCATTGCCACTCTGGCGCCCCCGACTGCCTCTGCCCCACCCCTCCACAGGGAGCCAGATGATGTCCTGCCCTCCCTCATTGGGGTACCATGCCGCATTGATCCATGAAACTCCGGGTGAGGGCTCAAAATGGCGCAGGTCAAACGACAGCGCCAATGTGCAAGGAGGGGGCACGCCTTACCCACCGTCCGCCGGCTTCGTTCTGAATGTTAAAATCTGCCCCCATCCCTCAAAATGTCCGCACACAAACGGAAGACTCAATCCCATGATTGACATATGATAACTGCGAAGAGGAAACCTCTATCTATAAAGTGCGCCAACATACCCTCTAGATATCACAAAGCGCTACAAGCCTGGAGAGTTCTTCGTTACCCTGTTCAACTTGCTTTAGATCACAGAACATTTCACCTCAGGAATCAGTGTCATTGCTGGATACACCTCCGCTCACAAGAGCATCAATTGCAGATGGTGGCAGAGTTAAAAGGAGTGGAGCAAAACCTGTGCCCCCTCAGGCTGCTAAATAAAGAAAATGAATGGAGCCAAGTGGTGTGCGGAGAGGAAAAGGAGGGGGAGGGGAGGGGTTGGAGGCGGGGTCGGGGAGGGGGGGGGGGGGGGAAGAGAGGAAGATGAAAACGATGCATGAAATAATCAGCTGTAAGCTTTCCAAAGGGATTTTACGAATGCTTGAGGGCAGATTTTAATTTTTGTTTCAAGAAAACTTGGCTATTTTGAGAAGAGTTAGGTTGTTGCAGCAGATGTTGAGCAGGTTTTCTCCTTTGTGGTTTACTTGCACAAGGATAGAGTTTCCTTAACCTCAAATCAGTTCAACTGTGTGTTTTGAGATCCTGCCCCTCAGCTTCCATAAAGCCACAGTTCTCATTCCGAATCTGAAGTAAGCCAACTTCATTGGTCCATATAAATAACATTTACAAGGACAACTGGTTTTAAACAAGATAGAGTTAAATTTTCCCTTGTAAATAAATTACATGCAAGCGTACAGTGACTTGAAACAAGAGGATCGGGGTAAAAGAAATGTTATTAAATTACAGCATTAACATGTCCTTTCTGTTTTATGCCGTGGCATTGCATCTCAATGCAACAGAGGCTAAACAATTAAGATGAGAGATACACTCATATAGTCTGTAAACATACACAATGTCTGCTCTGACTGTAGATTCCATTACACTTCAACAAGCATTCTATCTTCAGAATGTATTAACTTGATAAAATATAACATAGGAGTTTTGCCTGAATTTAAGTGTAAATGGGTGCCACTGCCAGATAAGGAATGACACCGTTTCAGAATTAGGCAGAGTGTTTTTTTCTGAAGTCCAGTTTCATTGTCAAACAATTGAAAAATATGTGAAACTCAAGGGTGATCATGAAAATCCAAGACATTGTGCCTCAACTACAGGTTTCTGAGGTTCAAGGCGACATATCCATTTCCATCACTTGAGATCAGTGAGGATTAACTGCGTGCCGACAGCTAGGTTACCTGAAAATGTATACCCACCTCCCCGACAAGTCACAAAGTTCAGACAAAATATATATAAATAACATCGGAGACAACCAAGACTCCCAGCCAATGTGGACTTTTAACCATCACTAAGCTGACAGAGATGGAAAGAAAGGGGTGCAGGACGAGACTAAGATTTTAAAAAGTTATAGACGCAGTGGTTGGCGTAGTTGCTTCAAAGCGCCAGGGTCCCAGGTTCAATTCCTGGCTTGGATCACTGTCTGTGCGGAGTCTGCAAGTTCTCCCCGTGTCTGCGTGGGTTTCCTCCGGGTGCTCCGGTTTCATCCCACAGTCCAAAGATGTGTAGGTTAGGTGGTTTGGCCATGTTAAATTGCCCTGAGTGACCAAAAAAGGGTTAGGTGGGGTTACTGGGTACCGGGGATAAATTGGAGGTGTGCTCTTTCCAAGAGCCGGTGCAAACTCGATGGGCCGAACATCCTCCTTCTGCACTGTACATTCTTTGAAAAGGGAAGAAAGTCCCCGAGCAAGCGCATTTAGCCGCATGTTTCCCGGCACTTGTAATGCCGGGAAACATGTGGCTATTCAAAGCGGCTCGCTTTGAATAAGAGGCCTAAACGGGGAACATGCGGCCGAACATAGCCCCGTTTGTTACAATGAAACGGGAGCTCCGCTCGCCGTTGTAGCGTGGGATCGGGACCCCAATTTTAAATGGCGTCCCGATCTCCCAGGCCCACAAATAAAATCTCCGACCTCCCCCCCAGCCCGAACTCAAAATGGGCGGGTTCCCCGGCCGCCTCCCAACACCTACAATGGGCAACCCCTGCCCAACCGGCAGTGCCACCTGGGCACCTTGGCAGTTCCAGGCTGGCACCTGGGTGATACTGCCAGGGTGCCTAGACAGCACCAGCAGTGCCAGAACACCACCTGCCCAAATGCAGTTGGGGGCCTCCAATCCCCTTGGAGACCCCCACAAGTGTCGTTCTGCCTGGTCCACGTTTGTGAGGACAAGTACTAAATGGTACTCGCCCGAGGTCGCCAAGGCAAAGGGATTGAATTCCAAAGTCTTCGATATTTTGGGGATGTATTTTTCCAGGTCTGCAATCTTGAGAGGTTTAAGAGAGAAGTCAGGGTCCCTTTTATTCTTACAGCCATACCATCTCCCTTGGACCGTAAAAATCTTTAAAATTTGAGATTCTACAGTCACAGAGGGCATTAGTGCCTCTTTAAAGGTAACAAGATTCCTGCTGGTTTCTGAAGGTTAGAACTTCCTCTGGTCCCGATCAGGGCTAGTCAGGTACGTCTGGGTAAAGCCGTGGCCTATTTTGAAAATAAAATAATAATTTCAGAAATTAGCCAGGTTGACTCAGATGTATATATTTTTTCCTTCCTGTCTTCTGGACGGAATGTTATTTTATTCAGTCCACCTATGTATCCTTTGTTTGCTTTTGTTTTGAGCATCACGACCGGGCTTGGACACAAAACTAGGACATGGAATTGAAAGGTCGATGCTCGAACAAACCCAGCCACCTACCACCCCTATGAAAAGGAAAATCCACAGAATACCACACTTAGTTATAGTCATGGAGCTGAGGTTGGACTGATACTTAAAATAAACTCCAATACACCCAGTGACAGAGTGCAGTCACATATTCCATGACCCAGCAGAGAAAATAATGATTAAGATTCAAACACATTAAGCTCGATGCAACATAGAACTTACAAGGAGTGAAAAAGCAGATTTTTCACTGTATTATGGATGCATGCTGCTGGAATATTATTGTGATGGGAAATACATGCGCAATCTCCCATGATACGGAGCCCAGGTAATTCCTGGTCTTTTTTTCAGCAGTGTGGATCGAAAGGAGGATTTTGAAGACCAGGTGGGGAGGCCCAAAGAGGGGGGTGGGGGTGAGTTTAACAAGGCATCCTTCCCAACTTTTCACCAAATTTGTTTGAAGAACAGCCTTGTCATTCAATGGAGGAGGGCTGAAGGCATTATGTGGGCAATAATTGGTCCACTACCCATTGCATGATGAGGCCTAGGTCAGGGTTGGGCCTGCTCTGAACACAATGTGGATAGAGTCAGCAGTGCATGCGAGTGATAGATGATCTCAACTGTCTGTGGTAAAGTGAGCAGTGATGGCTACTTACTGTATATTGCTTGCATCTTCTACAATTGTCAGTTCAAAGAAATTAGTTTGTGCAAGGGTATTAATTATCATTGACCTGTGCATTAAAATATAGCAATAGATTGCTGGTTATGAGTTAAAAGACCCAGATGGCAGGTGGACTTCAATGCTGGTAAGCTGGTAATGTTGGAGGGCACAGTGGTTGGCACTGCTGCTTCGGAGCGTCAGCCTTGGGTCACTGTGTGGAGTTTGTACTTTCTTCTCGTGTCTGCGAGGGTTACCTCCGGGTACTCCAGTTTCCTTCCACAGTGTAAAGATGTGTGGGTTAGGTGGATTGGCCATGCTAAATTGTCCCTCAGTATCCAGGCATGTGCAGGTTAGGTTACGGGGATAGGACAGGGTGGACATGGAAATGGACATGGGTAGAATGCTCATTTGAAGGGTTGGTGCAGACTCGATGGGGCAAATGACCTTCTTCTGCACTGTAGGGATTCTATGATTCTATGAAGTTTGAGGCCATCCCTTGTAGATCTGAAAATGGACATATCTGAGTATTTTTTTTAAATGGTGCAGCCGCAAAGGTATTGAAGGTTCCAAGTGTGCAGGCTGGGTACAAATAAAAATCAGAAGGAATAATGTAATGGTAAACTTTATAGAATCAAAGGAATAAATTGTTTTTTCACAATTATACAAAGTCCTGGTTAGAATATATTGAGACAAGTATTGTGTACAGTTCTGGGAGCAGAAAATGAGTGAGCTTATACAGACCTTAAGGAGTGCAGAACAGATTAATCAGAATGCTGTGAGGACTCCAAGGGTTGAATTATGAGGAAGAGTTACATAAATTAACTTTGTACTCCTGGGAATACAGAAGGTGAAGAGGTGACTTGCTTGAGAGTTTTAGGATTTTGAAAGGGACTGATGCCATATAGCAGTAAAAGTATTTCCTTTGGCAGGGTCACAACATTAAAATCAGAAACAAAAACAGAAAATACTGGGCAATCTCAGCAAGGGTGGAGAGAGAATGGAGCTAAAGTTTCAAGTCTGGATGACTCTTTGTCAAAGCCATTAAAGTCAGAGGCAGCTAATTCCAGAGAGAAACTGGGAAATACTACTTCATGATGGAAGCGTGGAAATATTGCCGACAAAATGGAATAGATGCTAGCTTGATTAATAATTTTTTCAACTTTTGCCCACAACGGACTTTATTTTTCATTGGATATGGCCGTTGCCGGCTAGTTCAGCATTTATTGCCCATTCCTAATTGCCCTTGAGCAGAGCGGTTTGTGAGGCCCCTTCAGAGGACATTTAAGAGTCAACCACATTGCTGTGGATCTGGAGTCACATGGAGGCCATACCAGATAAGGCAGCAGATTACCTTCCCTAAAGAACACTAGGAACCAGATAGGTTCTTACAACAATCAACAATGCTTCATGGCCATCATTTGGCTTGTAATTCCAGATTTTTACTGAATTCAAATTTCACCCATCTGCCATGGTGCACATGGTCCCCAGAGCATTACTCTTGGTCTCTGGATTACTAGTCCAGAAACAACCAGCGAGAATATGCCACCGCCTCCCAAAGTAGGGGGTTAAAGGGATTAGGACACAGATCATGATTTCACTGAATAGCTTCAAAAGACTTACACTTGTTCCAGTGTTCCAAAAATTTAATTGAGGAATTCTGAAGAAGGCATCAATGAGATTCAAGCAGTTTATAAATGCAAGCAAGACTGATTCAGAGCATTAAACCCACTGACAACTGTTCAGAATGTGTACTGTATGCATTTCTTGAGTATGCTATTATTGCGCCTGAAGGAAAATTAACGTAGTTTGTGCTATAGAGACTGAGATCTTATTGATTACATTATATCCATTGGAAGCGGTTCTGACCAATTCTCCTGTGACTGACTGAGAGAATGCACGGTGGGGGTGGGGGGGGGGAGTAGAGGTGCAAGCTAGGATTTTGAAGTGGAAGGTGTTGAAGGCATTGAACAGCTGTGACACGAGTTACGGACAAGGAATAGGAATTTTGTAAATTATTTCCTAAAACTCCAAAATTAGCCCATACATCCTGCATCACAGTCAAAATCAGTTTCTGGTTCGTCTGACGATTTTCTACTTACTTGGAATTTACATCTGTTACCAAAATGCTACTTGGAATTGACTCATCCGCAGAAAAATCCAGCGCATGTTTGAATAATTATGAAGCATTATTTTTTTTAAATGTCGGTATCTCCAGCCCACAACACTGGAATCGGTATGTTTAATAAAACTGAGAGTCAAACCTGCTTGTTTTGTCTCTGCATATACATATATTTTTGCATTAAGCTCCAACTTCACAAGCCATATATGACTTGTCTGTGTGGAAAGGCCTGAAGCAAGAACACTTGTGCTAACCTATTATGCAAAGCTGTAAGTCTGATAGATGGGTCTGTGGCCTTGGGTGGGTGGGGAAAGATACAGTAAAGCTGTTTTTCTTCCTTTCCTCTTCCTCCACCCCAAACAGGTACAAACAGGTGGTTTCAAATTCAAACAGACAAGGTAACCCCCCCCCCCCCCCCCCCCCCCCGCCCTGCCGCCGCCACCACCGTTGTTCTCTCTGAGCTGTGAGGAATGCCGAACCCTGTTGCCACCCACACTGCTGCTTTGGCTTGCAACAGACATCGTGTCTTCACTGCAGAGTTGCGGTTAGGCCACATCTGCCAGACCTGCTGGCTCCCTCAGCCTGCCCAAGCCAACATGGCACTGGCTTTGTAAGCAAAATTAACCTCCACTTTAAACGAAGAAAAAATAGTTTGCTTAGGCCAACCATTTGTTGGCCCAGAGGGATAAGAGGGATTTACCTTCTGAGCAACAGAATCAATCAGACAATCCACTGATATTTCTCTACTCTTATTCCAGGACCTTTTAAAAAAAGAATAGGGGAATGGAATTTGCAATTTAGACGGATTTGAAGCTAATAATATGATTTGTGGAAAAAGCTTTGACTGGAACTCCATGGTCTAAGAAATTCTGAATAATCATTTGTAACATACTGTTTGGATTTCCAGTTAAATACCAATGTGCTGATACACCTTTACACAATGCAGCGTATTTTACACTAACAAGCAATGCACTGTTTTGGACATTACTGTCCTCAAATACCACTGATGTTCACTTTTATCTGGTTAGTGTTGAAGGAAATCCCCCATCATGCTTTATTTGTAATATATCCAAAATTACATTGCAAATTTAAAATAATTATTAACGTATTAAAGACCAGGGCCGGGATTCTCCGACCCACCCGCCGGGTCGGAGAATCGCCGGGGGCCGGCGTCAATCCCACCCCCGCCATGTCCCAAATTCTCCGCCACCAGAGATTCAAAGGGGGCGGGAATCCCACCGTGCCGGTTGGCGCCCCCCCCCCCCCGGCGATTCTCCGGCCCACGATGGGCCAAAGTCCCGCCGCTGTCAACCCTCTCCTGCCGGCGTGGATCAAACCACCTACCTTACCGGCGGGAGACGGCGGCGCGGGGTTCTGGGGGGGGGGGGGCGCGGGGTGATCTGGTCCCGGGGGGTGCCCCCACGGTGGCCTGGCCCGCGATCGGGACCCACCAATCGGCGGGCGGGCCTGTGCAGTGGGGGCATTCTTTTCCTTCCGTCTTCGTCATGGTATTCACCATGGCTGAGGCGGAAGTGACCCCCTCGCCTGCGCATGGGCAGGGATGACGTCAGCAGCCACTGACACTCCGGCCCATGCGTGGACTTCCGCCGGCCGGTGAAGTCCCTTCGGCCCCGGTTGGCGTGGCGCCAAAGGCCTTCCACGCCAGCCGGCGGGACCGGAACCACTCCGACGCGGGCCTAGCTCCTCAAGGTGAGGGCTTGGCCCCTAAAGGTGCAGAGACTTGCGCACCTTTGGGACGGCCCGACCCCGGAGTGATTCACGCCAGTCCATCACGCCGGGAGCCCCCGCCCCGCCGGGTAGAGGAGAATCCTGGCCCAGGATTCTATTCAGTTTCTGTGTAGCTTATTGTGTTCTTTCCCAACATTTCTCTCAGATTCACATCAGTAAAGTAGCTTCCATAAACAAACTCACAGCTCCTCTGAGTTGTGGGACATGTGCTCTTAGGTTGGATGCAAATGGGACATTATAAAACGATTAACAAATTAATTTTTTACCTCAATACTTGATACTCGAATTTCGTGAGTTGCCCACCATACTTGTCCATCCACTCTGAAAGATGTAAAACATCACCTTGTCGGTTAGCTCAGTTGGCTGGATGGCTGGCTCGTGATGCAAAGCAACACCAACATCGTGGGTTCAATTCCCGCACTGAGTTTACATGAAGGCCCTGTTTTCTCAATCTTGTCCCTCACCTGGGGTGCAGTGACCCTCGGGTTAAAATCACAACCAGTCAGCTTTCTATCTCAAAGGGGATTGAAAGCCCTCTTGGACTATGTCAACTTTCATATGCCAAAAGAATGGCCCTGATTTTTACCACGATGGAGAGCCTGTCTTCCATGGTGAAAGTAGCAGAATCATGGGCGGTATTCTCCCCCCTCGGGTGGGAGAATCACCGGGGCGTTGTGCGAGTCGCGCCACGCCGCCCCGACACCCGCACGCAATTCTCCCACCCCCCCGAAACCAGCGCCGCGAGAATCACGCCGGGCCACTTGGAGAATCGCCGCAAATGGTGAGCGGCGATTCTCCGCCCTGGATGGGCCGAGCAGCCGGCGAATAAAATGACAGTCCCGCTGGCGCAGTTCACCCCTGATCGCTGCCGGCAAGAACTGTGCAGGAATGCTGGGGGGCGGGAGGCTCCTTCACCCGGGGGGGGCCTCTGATGGGGTCTGGCCCGCGATCGGGGCCCACCGATTGGCGGGCCGGCCTCTCCCCCCCCCCCCCCCCCCCCCCCCCCCCGGGCCTACCTCCTTCCGCGGCCGGCCCCAGAACCCCGGCGCCATGTTGGTGAGGGGCCGGCGCGTGTAAGGAGTTCCCCGTGCATGTGCAGGATGGCACGGCCCAACTGCGCATGTGGAGGAATCAGCTGTCCCAACTGCGCATGCGCAGGTTGGTGCGGTGCCCATTTGGCGCCGCGTAAGGAGGCTGGAGTGGCGTGAACCGCTCCAGCGCTGTGCTGGCCCCCTGTGGGGGCCAGAATAGGTTGTCCCCAGGCCTGTTCGCACCGTCGTGAAACGCGACGGCGTTCACGACTGCACGGGCACTTAGTCCTGGGAGCGGAGAATCCCACCCCACAAGTTTTGAACAGAGCAATTCCGATTTATGGGGGGGAAGAAATGGGGTGAGCATTTTGCAGATGTGCATTTTACCGAGGTAGTTGGCTATTTAAATCATCAGCTGCCTCCATTTGTGGGAATTGGGAGTCTTGGAGTGTGAACTGCCTGCAAACTGTATAGATTAGACCTGATAAGGGTAGGTCTGAACCTGATGGATTAATTTATCTAGCCAGAGTGTCCCTTTGGAGAAATAAGGTAATCCTTTGGATCTCATCCTTGGACATCTTTTGGGAATGTAATGTGCCTTTTGGCGTTTGCAAAGTGCATTCTGAAATTGTTAAGAGAGGGCACCAATAAAGGTAAAAAGTGCATAAACTCATTATTGTCAACCTTTCTGGAACTGCCAACTGCTTTGTCAAAATCAACTATTCAAACTGTAAGAAGGGCCAGAAAAGATGACCTGTGAAAGAAAGCTGTTTAGAGGACCTTTCAAAAGTGTTAAGAATGCCTGTCAAAGAGAGCAGTCAGACATGTCAAGAGGACTTGTCAAAGGGAGCAGCTGAGCAGTCAAGGCATATCAAAGTCCTTCCCTTCAAATCTTTGGGAACAAAATGTTAGGAGTGTTAAAAAATGTAATGCTTGCTATTTCTCTCTGTCCGTTAACATATGCCTGAGGGTTTTCTTACATGATTTAGGTGGTGCATGCCTGATTTCACAACCATCCATTTTCACAGTAGGGTGCCAGCCATTTTATAGTTTAATCGACAGCTGCAAGTGAATATAGAGTCTTTGATAAGGGACGATGAATTCCAATGCTCCAATGCTCGTTGTTAAACAGAATCATGTACTTGAATAAAATGTTTATTGCTATGACGTGTTATTTTGTCGAAGAAATGTAAATGTAGTAAGTTAGCTTTTATGAATGAAGGTGTTTTTCAATCCAGTGAAGCCTTCAGTAATCACTTTGAAGTTTATTTTATATCATCTCTGCATGGGTCCTGAGGTCTGATCGTGGTGGATACTAGGTGAGTTGGGATGGTATGTGTCAGGGTCAAAAGTGGTGAGTGGCTGGCATGGGTTGGAATGAGTTGGCATTAAGTTGGTATAGGAGTTATAAAGGACCATGTTAGTGCATGGAGGGACAAAGTTTCGCATGGGGCATGAGGGATCATAGGAATTTCTGGGAGGCACGGAGCAGGTATGGGGATGTGAGGGCTGGAGAGATCTGTTGTGTTTTATTCTTTTATATTTTCTATGCAGTGCCGGAGCCATGAGACAATTCTTCCGCCCAGTCCACCTCTGCAATCGGCAGCCTCCTCAGTTATCCAGGGTGGCTCACCTTGACTGCAATCCAGTCCACACCCAGGAACAAAACTCTGACGTCCTGGCAGCCATTTTTAAAGGGCAGGTTCGCCGAGCCGCGAATTCCCCCATCTGCCCTGAATTGAAAATCTGATCCTAAGAGTCCATTTATTTAATGTCTAAAGATGTGCAGGTTAGGTGGGCTTATGGGAATAGAACAGGGGGGTGGGCTTAGGTAGCGTGCTCTTTCAGAGGGTTGGCGCAGACTTGATGGACCGAATGGCCTCCTTCTGCACAGTAGCGATTCTATTAATCTGAAAACGCGTGTGAACTAATGTTTCAAACCGAGAGACAAATGTTTGTTCAATTAATTGTGAATAATTTCAATGACTTCAATGCAGAAGACCCCTGTGGAAATTTAAACAACCTCAGCTGTATTTGTGTTATTTGTCCTTTTCCTCAAAGAACTATTCAGAACAAAATTAGCTGAAGTTGTGTTTAAAAATCCATTTCACTTCAAAGGTACAATAGCATTGTTCATCAATCACGTGAAAATAAGGCACTCTATTCAATGTGCTCCACACAATAGACCACAAGCACCTACTAACAATCAATAGTTGTTGAACAATATGTTCCTCGCAGTGCAGACATGTTATGGCAATGCAGATATTATGTGTATAGTGATGGTAATGTGACAAAGCACTCTGCTATTCATTTCTCCAAAAGCAATGCTGAAATTTTGCATCCATAGAAAAATGACATGATATACATGTCTTGCTCTTGCAATGGATTAGCGAACCAATCTACCAGGAGATCTGATACTGAACTATACACATAAAAATCATCCTCAACCTATGGACTTAGCGGGCACAATCAGGGTAGTATTGGGGATGTTTGAGCTGGTCTCAGCACCCAAAGGTTAAGCAGGGGAAAAGGGTTTGAGAAAGTCTCTTGCGCCTAATCGCTATTGGGAAAGTGTGCATGTGCGGATGTGACTGGGTGTGGTTGATTGTTTTCCATGACAGAGAAGCCCACCAACATTCACTGCCACACACGTGAAGAGTGCTCACCTAAACACAATAAAGACAGAGTTATATTATATCGCACCTTTCATGACCTCATGATGCCAGGAAGAAAAGGTGGTTTTAAGAGCTTCCACCATCTCCTTCGGCATCGAGTTCCAGGCACCCACTACCCTCTGTGCAAAAAACTTGCCACGTACATCTCCTCTAAACCTTGCCCCTTGTACCTTAAACCTATGCCCACTAGTAATTGATCCCTCTACCCTGGGAAAAAGCCTCTGACTGTCCACTCTGTCTATGCCCCTCATAATTTTGTAGACCTCCATCAGGTCGCCCCTCAACCTCTGTCGTTCCAGTGAGAACAAACGGAGTTTATTCAACCTCTCCTCATAGATAATGCCCTCCATACCAGGCAACATCCTGGGGCAGCACGGTAGCATTGTGGATAGCACAATCGCTTCACAGCTCCAGGGCCCCAGGTTCGATTCCGGCTTGGGCCACTGTCTGTGTGGAGTCTGCAAATCCTCACCGTGTGTGCGTGGGTTTCCTCCGGGTGCTCCGGTTTCCTCCCACAGTCCAAAGATGTGAAGGTCAGGTGGATTGGCCATGATAAATTGCCCATAGTGTCAAAAATTGCCCTTAGTGTTGGGTGGGGTTACTGGGTTACTGGGTTGTGGGGATAGGGTGGAGGTGTTAACCTTAGGTGGGGTGCTCTTTCCAGGAGCCGGTGCAGAATTGATGGGCCGAATGGCCTCCTTCTGCACTGTAGATTCTATGATTAAATCTCTTCTGTACCCTCTCTAAAGCCTCCACATCCTTCTGGTAGTGTGGCGACCAGAATTGAATACTATACTCCAAGTGTGGCCTAACTAAGGTTCTATGCAGCTGCAACATGACTTGCCAATTCTTATACTCAATGCCCCGGCCAACAAAGGCAAGCGTGCCATACGCCTTCTTGACTACCTCCTCCACCTGTGTTGCCCCTTTCAGTGACCTGTGGACCTGTACACCTAGATCTCTTTGACTTTCAATATGCTTGAGGGTTCTACTATTCACTGTATATTCCCTACCTGCATTAGACCTTCCAAAATGCATTACCTCACATTTGTCCGGATTAAACTCCATCTGCCAACTCTCCGCCCCAGTCTCCAAACGATCTAAATCCTGCTGTATCCTCTGACAATCCTAATCGCTATCTGCAATTCCACCAACCTTTGTGTCGTCTGCAAACTTACTAATCAGACCAGTTACATTTTCCTCCAAATCATTTATATATACTACGAACAGCAGGTCCCAGCATTGATCCCTGCGGAACACCACTGGTCACAGCCCTCCAATCAGAAAAGCACCCTTCCATTGCTATTCTCTGCCTTCTATGACCTAGCCAGTTCTATATCCATCTTGCCAGCTCACCCCTGATCCCGTGTGACTTCACGTTTTGTACCAGTCTGCCATGAGGGACCTTGTCAAAGGCCTTACTGAAGTCCATATCGACAACATCCACTGCCCTGCCTGCATCAATCATCTTTGTGACCTCTTCGAAAAACTCTATCAAGTTAATGAGACACACCCTCCCCGTCACAAAACCGTGCTGCCTCTCACTGATACCCGTGCTGCCTCCCACTGATACAGGTCTGTAAGACAAGGTAGCTCACGGCATAAGAATCATCTGGGGGGATTTTGAGGAGAGGTCCACTGACATTCACTCAGGCTCAGAGAGAGGTGTGCATTACCATAGCCAGCTTGCATGTTTAAAGAGACGTTATATTACTGAGACCATAATAGCTTAATGTATGCTTTGTAACCTATGTTAACCTCAAAATTTGTGTGTATTTGTGAAGCTAAAGGGGGAGTAAAGGAGTATTGTATCATAATCACACTTTTCTTGTTTAATAAATGCTATTTATTCTTGTTGTTAAAGCTAATTAGCAGTCTTGCGATTCTGTTCCTCCGCATTTTCTAAGAAAAGTAAAAGTTTGGGGTGGTGGGATTCTCAGTCGGCCGATGCTGAAATCGGGAAAGGCGATTAGGCGGAGAATCAGTTTTGACGCTGAGCTCGTGGCGGGTGCCGGGTTCATGCCAAACCGCAATTCTCCGGTGCCTCGGCAGCAGCGCCAATGCGTTCCATTCTGCAAGTATAGTGATCGACATTTGTATATCATTAGCGTATTCTCTGGGACCTCCGTGATGCTCTGCCCCACTGGGGGAATTCCTGATGCCGAGCTTCACTTGTGGGATTAAAAATCAGGAAACGGGCACCGTCACTGATGAGGGGAGAAAGGAGGTAGGCCATGCAGAGGCACGGCAATAGGCTGCCGATCCTGACACTGGCCGGGGGAGGGGGTCGTGGGGCTGGGGTGATTCCCCATGAGACTGGGATGGGGTCCAGGCACAGACAGCCATTGCTGTGGCCTGCAATCCAGCCATTTTGCTGTGCACCCCACTGACTAGCCACCTTCGCCTCTGGTTCCGCAGAGTGCCACCGGCTGTATGGGTGGACCCACTCCTGCACCCACCCTCTAAAATACCAACCCTCCCCAGCTGGCCGCCACCCGCCGGAGGGGCATCACACAGCCCACCCAAGGGCAATACGCACAGTAGCCCCTACAGCGGGTCGCCAGACATGTGGAGCAGGATCTGCTGTACTGCAGGGGCCATCGTGTAGCCAGGTGGTTGGGCATTGGGATACGCACCATGCTAACAACTTGGCCTTTAGCCCCCTGCAAACAATAGGTATTGGAACACAACCAGCACTTCTGGCCTACCTCCTAGTCGTCGCGGCCCGGGGTGGGGACATTGCAGCTGTATGAGCTGGAGCTGCTCGAGGAGGAGGAAGTTGCAGCAGCGGAGCCTGTTCCAGAGGAATAGGAGGCAGTCACTGAGAATGGAGAGCCAGCCGCCTAACAGGCCGAGGAGGAGGAGGTGCAAAGAAGGCACCGCGTGATCCTTGTGCGTATTGACAATGCCTGCCATTCGAGGACCTGGCAGACCGAGCATGCCATCGAAGACACCAGCTGAGCAGAGATTACATAGAAAATACAGTGTAGAAGGAGGCCATTTGGCCCATCGAGTCTGCACCAACCCACATTAAGCCCTCACTTCCACTCTATCCCCATAACCCGATAACCCCTCCTAACCTTTTTTTTTGGACACTAAGGGCAATTTAGCATGGCCAATCCACCTAACCCATACATCTTTGGACTGGAGTAGGCAGGCAGAGTTGGAGCAGGCAGACAGTGCGGCACATCTGCCGATCATGGAGCACCTGGCACCGTGGAGGTACAGCGAAGGACACCCGCTCCCGGTGGTTGTCAAGGTGATTGTCGCACTGAACCTCTGTGCATGGGGTCTTTCGAGGTGTTGAGTGTGGACCTGTTCGGAATCTCTCAGCTTGGTGCGCAGGTGCGGGAGTCACTGGCAGGAGCCCCAACAGTTCCTCCTCCTCCCTAAGGATGCCTGATGGCGCCCGGGCTACTCCTTGGGACTGGGGTGCGAGCAGAGCTAACTGCTGAGGCTGTGTCCCATCAGCTAGCACGGGCAATGCTGCCAACACTCTCAGCCACGGCCCGCTGTGACTGGGCCACGTTCAGGAGCACTGCTGCAATTTCCAGTTAGCTCTGGCATATGGCTGCCTGTGAGAGGGAAGCCGTCTCCTGGGCCTCGGCCACTGCCAGCAGAGATTGCATCATGCCTTGGACACCTTGACCCATGGCTGAAACCGTCACACCCAAGGCCTCCACCAGGGATGCCACCCGTATGGTGTTGGCCTGTGTGGCATGCATGGTCTCCTCCAGCTACACCTGCAGGTGCTGGATGCTCGCCGACAACCCCTCATGCAGTCCCTGGCTCTGTGACTGCATCTCCACAATCGATGGGACCATCCATTCCAGAAGTCCAAAACCCGCCTGGATGGCAGCAAGTTCCTGCGGTCAGTCATCGTCCGACCGTCCGCCTCTTCGGGTGTTCCTATCTCCACCTACTGTACCAGAGCATGTGTGTGGTATGCACCAGATGGTGTCAGAGGAGCCTCTTCACTAAAGTGCCCAGCTCCGAAGTGAGTGTCTCTGGGATTGTGCAGGGTGTTGGAGACAGCTGTGATGAGAAATCAGCGTCTTCCCAGGTTCGAGCTTCGGGGTGTCTCAGGATGCGGACCGAGGGCTCCTGGCTGTGTCGGTCTTGTCATCATCTCTGGTCGACACACAGGGGAACCAGAAAGGCCTGCCCCCTCAACAGCAGCTCCTGCATGACACAAGATGCATGATTGTATCACGGGCCGGGGGAGGGGGGGGGGTTGTTGGGAGGTCTTGTTGGGGTGGTGGTGGAGCAGGTGTGTGGGTGGTGTGGGCCTCCGCTCCGCCGCTGTGTGGGGCGGCAGGTCCGGCGGTCCGCCTCCCGTCTTCTCCCTCTCTCGGAGGTTGTGAGCGCCTTCTCCTGGTTTGGGGGGGGGGGGAACAGAAATGTATATCGTTAGACAATTCGACGCATGCAGTCCAGGGGTGGGAATCAGGTGGCTTCCGGTGGGGGAATGGGGTCGCGCGTGTGTGGGACGGGGGTTGGTGCTAGGGGCACAGTGCTGTCTACTCACCTGTCTGCCCATAGGAGTCGCTAACCACCTGTGCCACCTGCAGCTAGGCCTGGCAAATGGCGGCAGCTGGCAGCCTCCTTCCCACCCTGGGGTACGGGGTTTGCCCACCTTTCCTCCACGGTGTCAAGCAGGTATCTCCAATTCTGTATCGGTGAATCTCGGGACCATGAGATTCTTGCTGCCATCTTTTTGGCTGGTATGAAGTGTGTAGATGCAGCTGCAGCTTGTCAGCCTCCTGAGTGCCAATCCTGAAGCTGGTGAATCCGGCACCGTTACCCATTGGATTTGATTATGTTCCACATGGTGGCCAGTGCTCGCCCCTTAGTGGTCATTCAATTGGTCCTACGTGGCACCTGTTTTGCTGTCATAGAACTCCACTAATCCTGCCCCGACGTCAACACTTAGCCTCAGGGACGGAGAATCCAGCCAATGGTCTTTTGAGTCAGGGTTCCATTCTAGAATCTTCCCGTCCAGTTATAGCATCAACTGGGATCATAACAATGACATTTTATGAACTTTATATAATTAAGTATGTTGGAAGTATAGTCATTGTTGTAATATAGGAAATCTGGCAGCCAATTTCCACCAAGATCCCTACAAAATCAATGTGATAATGATAGGATACTCTTTTTTAGTGATTTTTGTTGCGGGGTTAAGTATTAGGCAAAAGATCAGGTATAACTCGCACGTGAGAAAATCAAACTTTCCACCCCTGCTCACAATCCAGTGACCCCTCTCAGAACTCAACATGTCAAAGTCAAATGAGGATATACGTTGACACAATTGTGATTTCCCCCACAGTCAAATACCCTGAGAACACTCACGGCCCAAGTTCACTTTGGGGAACTTGGACATGGCAGTGAAGGGAAGCCGATTCTTGTGGATCTTGTTTCCAGCAAAGGATCAGTGGGTGCAAGATTTGGCGACTCGGTGCTTAGTTTTTTTGCACTTTGAATATAATTTTGGGATGTAGGATGCACGCATACACTTCTGATATGAACCATGCCGTGCCATTTCGGAGACGGTGGCCGTGATTCAGCAACCTCGTTGCACCCTGCGCGGATCCGGGCGCAAAGGGTGAATTGCGCGAGAGCCACAAATTGGGCTCCATGGGAAATCTTGTTTGATTTTCCCACTTTAATATTGAGCCTGACTGCCATAACTCTTACCACTGCCCTGGCTGAGATCAAGTTAATCAGCATTAAATATAGGATCTTCCTGGTCTGTATGGATCAGCTATTGATTGTATAAACATGCTGGGGCAACACTACGTTCTCTTCTCAGAACTGACAATACAGTGGGATTATGAGCTTTGTGGAGAAATGGCAATTTAGATTAAAAACCGGAAAACATTGTTTATTAGATCATTTGCAAGGTCAATCGATGCTATTTCCCCTCAGCTCTTCTAACATTAGGCAGCTGGATAACAGTCCACCTTAATCCGTATGCAACGATAACAAAGAGAAAATGGAGGGAAGGAGAGCTAAGTGAAGAGTTAGCGAATGATTCCAGAGATATAAGATAGTGTGGAGATGAACTGTCTGATAGCCTTGAATTCAGTAAATGTGACTAAAGCAGAGGACAAAAGCAATTAGCCATGTGGTACCATCTCCTCTCAACCAAAGACAAATACCTCATCAGCAAGTGTCGATTCTTTCATTTGTGTCAACCAGAATAGTCCGCGGTAAAATAATTTTAAAAATATAAATTATATTAGATATCACATGACATTAATCCGAGGTAATTGTCTCTACTTTTTCCAGATGGAAATATGCTTTATGGCAGTAGGCTTTAACGGTTACAGGAGGGTATTGCTAATGGTAATTATAGTCTTAAAGATAATTTTTTTAATGTTTGAGTATCTATGGTCGCAGTGGGTAAACATGGTCAATGAGCAATGAAAACAGAAAATACTGGATGTTTTCTTTTCAGGTGCAGTGTAAGGACATGTTTACATTTACAGATGGCATCAGGTGCCAGAAAGAATGATATCTTTCTCATGGATCTGCTTATCAAATGCTTCCATCTTTTTCTGTGTTCTTTATTACACATGCTGCACATTCAGGTTGTCTTCGTCAAGCCAGTATAATGAGTCAAACGGCTTCCTTTTGTGCTGTGATTTTATGATTCTAAGTATTCCAGGTCTCCAGCAGCCAGTTATTAACAAAAGACAGCCCGGGAGAAAGAACATTTGTCTCTCATTAATAGACACTGAACCCGGTGAATGAGTGTCCTATAAATGTATTCACATAGATTTTCAAGTGACAGTGGTGCTTTTTTTAAGCAGCTGCGTAGACGAGAGCTCATTTATAGGATGTCAAGGTGATTTCTTTGACATTTGGGAGGAGAATATTAGTATCAGGAATTGGCAAAAGTCAAAACGTTATCACAAACCCAGTTCATCTTTACCCAGTTTACTGTTCAGCTAATGTATAATTGGATGTAAACATACTTAATAGCGTGATCAAAATCAGTGCCACCTCTGGCAAACCTTTCATGTGTTCACGTTTTCAAATAGGAGGTTTATAAGATTGTTATATCTTGGGATTGTGTTTTTAATTTGAGGTAAAATGAAGGGGGTCATGTGATGTGTTCTGAAGCCCACCTGACAACATGTCTGTGTGGTTTGATTGTTAGAGATTCCAGAGGGCACAGATTGTCTTTCTGGGAAGAGGGTGAATGGTGCCTATACTTGGAGACAATGGCAGCAACCCAGGGCTAACAGTGAATGGACTGTGAGTCTCCAAAGAGCAAAAATGTTGTGAACAGTTGTGCTTTAAACTACGTCAAAGATAAAAGAGAGTTGGAGTCTCAGGGATAAATGGTCAGCATTTTTGCTTGGATATGTGATTCATGTTGCCAGCTTGATGAGCTTTAAGAGTTTAAGGCATTAAGATATCCCTGAGAACTCACAGGCATGATAAGTCTGCCAGAATCCAGGAAAGGGAGAGCAGCTACAGGCAACACGCTATGGTTCACTACGTTGCCTCATGCTCAGATTGAGTTAAATCAAGGCAGAGAGATTTACCTACCTTGTGCTAGAGGAAGAATCTCTCGGGTAAAATGTACCTCACTTTGAAAGACAGTTCTGAGATTAAAAGTTCCCAGGGTTAGAAACAGAAAGAATAGAAATAAATCTTTGAGAAGTAAGAATCACTTTGGTCTAATTGCATGAGAATTGGCTGTCCAATTAATGGACAGTGTAAAGTATATCGATGAAGTGTGTTTTCGGTCGTGTTAAAAGAAAAAGGAGAATGTTGTGTTTTGTGGTTTAAAGTATAAGTTGCCTCCAAAAATAGTGCTTAGTCAAGTGTGTTTTTAGTTTCTTGTTATAGTAAAAGTCTGAAATGTGAACGCTTGTGTCATCCTTTTAGCTGCTAACTGGAAGATTTAATTTATTTTTAAATGTTTCTGGGCACTATGGGGGGAGTACCGCATGTGGTCAAAGGCAGCAGCAACAATATGGTTATGTGGCTGACAGATCGCTGCTAATTTTTAGAATAATTAAGATTGATGTCAGACATCCCTATTTCTGTAAATAGCAGTCCCAAGTCTGTGTTTGATAGCTTATTGGCAAATACTTCCCTATTTTTGGAAAGTAAAGTAAAACGCTGCAGCAAGAAGTAGCATTCCAACTCAAGAAAAACGCCTGTTGAATCACAACATTTTTACAATATTTTACCGTTATTCGTTGCATCGAATCTTTAAGATTTCTGTTGCTATGCATCAGCCACCATTAATACAGTTGAAGGGAATGTCAGTGGAGGTACCATCAATATATATTGTTCAGTTTGAAATTGCCGAACCATTTGGACTACACGTGCTTCCTAACATTGTGGACCTGATCGTGCAGACTCAAAGAGCAAAATTCTTGTCAGTTGGTGACCCTCACAATCAGTGGGCATTTCAGCCCTAGATCTCAATATTTCACCACTAAATGTAAATCTCTGTATTGGCCAAGGGCGTAGTGGTAACTAAGCCTGCTCTTAACTTTAAAACCACTTGTACTGAGGGTATAATATTGGATTTTCTTTTTTTTAGTCCCTTAGCAGAACTAAAAGGTAATTGAGAGCCTGGTATGTAGAATATAGTTGCGTTTTACAGAGTACCACTGTGTAAAAGTAAGGAAACAAACCTTTTATAGAAAATAGCTGGGATTTAAAGCCTGTAAAGGGTTGTTTTAACGGTGTTTTTTTGTCTAGCCAGATTTTCACTGTTGGCCTGGATGGCCATGCTTCCCATGTCCACTGGCACTGTTCTATATTTCACCCTTTAACATACCTGCCTGGTGGCCCCAAATTAAAGTACTTAAAAGATGCTGTTGCTGGCAAAGGGAAACAATTGTGCCAATCGTGTTATTTTCCATTTGTGATAAGCCCTCCGGCCTGTTCCCTGTAAAATGTAGGCTTATATTGTTTTAAAGAATGCATTTAGGTAGTTTATGGTCAAAACAGAAAGCTCAGCCATCTTATTATTCTCTTCAGTTTGTTCAATCACCTGTGTTCAAGCACTCACTTTCACCCCTCATCAATACTGGGCCTTGTAAGGTTGTCAGGCCCCACATTTAATCATTGGTCGTGTTGAGTGAGCTGACTTCAGCCAGGGATGCAGTGGGAGTGCTAAGTTTGTCTGTCTCCAGGATGGGTTAAGGCAGGGCTCCACCTCTGAATGTTTTTCAAGCTGAAAGTTGCACATTGCATTAGGCAAGGGCAGAAACCGACTCAACTCCACCCTATAGAGCTATTTTCAACACTCCTTCCAACTACGTACAATGCTCTTGTTTGTCCAATGCAAGGTAACCTTAGCCATTGACAAAATATGGTCCAAAACAATTCAAGGCCAAAGAACTTTCTGAACACCAAATGAAACATTTAAGATGTTTGAACTTGCTTCTTCTAACCTCGGCTGCAACGAGTGGGAACAGAACAGATCTCATTCTGAAAAGTAAAATAACTTTCACAGCTTCAACAATCAAAGACCGTGACATCACTCAGGCAGAACACTGTGGGTGGGATTCTCCGTTAGTCGATGGCAAATCGGGAAAGACGATTGGGTGGAGAATTGGTGTTGACGCCGAAATCGTGGCAGGCACCAATGTGACGGCAAATCACAATACTCCAGCACCTCGACAGCGGCGTTAATGCGTTCTGGAAAGCACGTACAGTAAACACCATTTGCATGTCATTAGTGGGCTAGACCCCGTATTCTCTGGGGCCCCCGTGATTCTCTGCCCCCGATTGGCCCAAATTCTCGACGGTGCGGTTCACTTGTGGTGCTTTTAAAAAAATCATGAA
Organism: Scyliorhinus canicula; assembly: GCF_902713615.1. Classification (NCBI taxonomy): domain Eukaryota; kingdom Metazoa; phylum Chordata; class Chondrichthyes; order Carcharhiniformes; family Scyliorhinidae; genus Scyliorhinus; species Scyliorhinus canicula. The sequence continues at coordinate 28,880,153 of NC_052164.1, forward strand.
ATCGGCGTGGCGGCTGCTGAGAGACAGAGAGGGGGTATGGAAGGTGTCCAACATTGCCATAGTTTGCTGACAGTTGTGCCGCTGACCGGGGGAACTTCTGCCAGGGCTGGGGGAGTAGTGGGGGGGGGGTGGCCAGTCAGGATGGACGGGCTCGGAACACCATTGCCGCAACCGGCAAGGCAGCCACGCAGCTGCGCACACCCGCAAACAGCCCACTTTGAACTTAGTGCCATGGGTCGTATAGGTCTCCCCCAAGGCACCCCCCTAGGTGCCCCATGGCCCCAACCGACCCATTACTGTAGGGGGCTGTTGGAAGAATGGGGGGAGGATGGATAAAAACAGAAACTGTGGAAAAATATAAACTGCCAAGGGATTTGAAGCATGGGTTGAAATGTTGAGTCACCCTTTGCATCCAATGCTGCAATGAACAAAAAGAAATGGCTAAATCTGGAGGGAAGCAACTACCAAAAATGGTTGTTGATTGTGTGCATAAGGATATTTAAAGACACAGGGCAGGATTTTTATAGACGACCCCACCTCCCCTTCCCCCGAGATGTAATTTCTAATAGTGGAAGTTGTTCGCTATTGGCCGTTGGTAGGATATTCCGCTCCTGTCGATGTCTATGATGTTTTGTGTGGCTCGCCCCGTACCATCGCTGGCGAACCCGCCGCTGGGGTCCCTTTTGCCAAGACCGGGTAGGGCGGGAAAATCTCATCCGCACATTTTCACAGAGCTCTCGCTCATCGAGTTGCACATTGACATTGAACAATCTAATCAATGATGGAAAATATAACTAAGAACACAACTGATCACCCAAAGGAAGGGAACACACTGGTCATACCCATTTCCATCCCTTCAGTTTCTCTTAGAGTTGCTGTCTCAGAAAAAAAATTAAATCTTTTAATTTCCGATTCATACTATTTGCTTCTATCTCCAGTCCATAACTTAACACTAATTTGATCAAAATCACAATCTGATTGGAAAGAGCGGTGTTTCTTAACTACAGCTAAAACACATTTCCAACAAAGATATTGTTATAATTCAGTATTTTAAAAAAAACATTTCTAATGCTGGTTGAAGTTTTCATTCTGCAAAAGATAAATGAATGATAGCTTTGTATGTGTCACATGCTGCACTAGATATTCTGATTGTAGCCTAGACTATAAAATAATGATTTTGTCAGCGTGGTGCTGGCCTCATCCATGGGTCCAAAAATCAAGGGTGACCCAGTCTCAGCCACATATGGGAACTTTAACCAGATTTTATGTCTGCTAAGCAGCTAATGAACTGCCACTGGGGGCTTATCCTTAAAGGGGAGAGTCCACACCTCTTAAGAGCAGCCAGAAAATAGGAGGGTATGCCCACTGCTGCGACTGCACACAGCCTGAACAAGTAGCAGGGCTGTTCTTGGAAGCAGGTAAGTGGGATTGGAGTCTCCTCGTAAAGCCCTGAAAAGACAAAATATTTTCAGTCAACTTCCTAATGATTTAGTAGGGAAAGGCACATCCAGTGTAGTACTGAGTAATGCTTAATTAACTGAGCTCAGTAGATCAGTAGTTGAGGTACATCAATTGGTCTAAGTGCGATGGATTAGGGAAGTGATCCATCAGCTGGTGTTGCCAGGACTGATGGTAGTGTTGGATGGAAATGCAAATTTGGAGGAGCAAACAGGCAATGTCTCTATTATCAAATCTTCTTCCTCATGAGCTCACTGTCGAAAAGCAGTCGACACAACCTCTACCACAGATAGCGCAAGGAGGAAGGTCCACCGAGCCAGAATGGGGATTGAACACCATGCTGAGGCCACCAGTCTGATCCAGTCAATTGAGCCAACTGTTCCAAGGAATGCAAGTTGCTGCGGCAACATACCTTTACATGCATGTTGCAACCTGCAGCTATGGATAATGAAGAGGGCCCAATTGCTTTCCATTACATGGTTGACCAGGAATTTCTTGCACTTTTACACCCTGCCATTGGCATATAATCTCTACAGTGTAGAAGGAGGCCATTCAGCCCAACAAGTCTTCACCAACCCTCTGAAAGAGCAGTCTACCTAGCACCCCCACTCTCCCGATCCCCTTGACCCCACATAACTTTTGGACACAAGGGGGCAATTTAGCATGGGAGGAAACAGTGGGAGGAAACCGGAGGAAACCCATGCAGGCACGGGGAGAACGTGTATACTCCACACAGACAGGCACCCAAGGCCGGAATCAAACCTGAATCCCTGGAGCTGTGAGGGAGCAATGCTAACCACTGTGCCACCATGCCGCAGATATTGGAAAGATTTACAAGTTTAGAATCAACCTATCTGGCCGTGTTATTTTACATAGAATTTACCGTGCAGAAGGAGGCCATTCGGCCCATCGAGTCTGCACCAGCTCTTGGAAAGAGCACCCTACCCAAGGTCAACACCCCCACCCTATCCCCATAACCCAGTAACCCCACCCAACACTAAGGGCAATTTATCATGGCCAATCCACCTAACCTGCACATCTTTGGACTGTGGGAGGAAACCGGAGCACCCGGAGGAAACCCACACACACACGGGGTGGATGTGCAGACTCCGCACAGACAGTGACCCAAGCCGGAATCGAACCTGGGACCCTGGAGCTGTGAAGCCATTGTGCTATCCACAATGCTACCGTGCTGCCTTCCTTGTCATCAAGTCCTAGAGTGGTACTTGAGCCCAGAGCTTCTGGCTCAGAGGCTAACATACTACCTACTGCACCATAAGATCTCCATTACTGACAGATAGCCTACACAAATACCTACAGGAAGAAATTTAATTATTCCACAGGTCCAAAACTTGGCAAAATTGGCTGGGACATCCATGGAATTCTAACAAATTCATCGTTCCTGGCAGTTCTAAAAGTCAAGCCACACATATATTTTAATTATCATACAGTACTGCTCACATTTGAAGGGTAAAATGGGGTTCCACAAAAATTGCCCAAATCATGATCAAAATTGTGATCACTTGAATAGAATTTTGTAAATCGTCCATTTATTTCAGAGTTGGAGAGTTTTCTTAAACGGAGATTTTTGTTGAAAAACTTTATTTCTCTCATTGATGTCCTGAAAGCCCAACAGAATCACACATCTGTTGGGACTCCTTTCCAACCTTTACACCAGAAGACCATCCGGAAGAACATGCAAATCCCTGTATATAGAAGGGAGACCCAAATCTGTGTTTCCTTCACGCTAAACACGACAAACAGACAGAGAACATGAACCAGGCTTAAAAAAAAATGACAAAAACAAAAAAACACCATTTAACATTTTGGTCTCAGTCATATCCTGGCTGTAGATTGTTTCAGCACCAAACGTTCTGAATACCAGTTTCTTCACTAAAAGGGTAATAAGAAACTTGATTTTTTTTTGAAAGACCAATTCCCTCACATAAAGTCATGCTGGTAAAGAACCACTGACTCGCGTCCAATTCTCTGGGCAGTTTGTACTTTCTTCAGAATTAATAGTTGATCTGAATCTTAATTAGGAATGTAGTGGCTCGGAGAAAACGAGAAGTGGTTGTCATTGGTCACCTCTCAAACTGCAGAGAAAGACAACATCAACATTGTTCCTAGAATTTCAAAGTTAGCAACAATTTGTTCTTTTTGCCAAAATTGTCATAAAACCTGAGTGTAGTACCTGAGCAGAGGCTTTAACACACTGTTAAACACTTGTCAACTGAACTGATTATATATATATTTTTCCCTGCTCTCCAATGTTTGCCAACAGAACCCAATAAACCAGAGAAAAGGAGAGAAGAAAAATACAATAATAGCTGCCTGCCGCATGTGTTGCTGCTATGCAACACATTATCCAGGCCAGGCATTGTTTTTTTTTCAATATAACCGACTACAACCTTCCATTTCTGCTGCCTGGGTTCATTTCTTCCGACCCTGCAGCCAGACCTTGGCATTTGATCCACTTAGCAAAGTATCATGAGGCAGAAAGGCAAGGCAGAGCAGATTTTACAGTGTGCCCCACATGGGACCAAGTTAATTTTCTAATGCACCTCCTGTGAGACTGAGCTGACTTTACGACATACCTCAGGTGAGACAACATTCATTTCAGAATAAATCTCATGCGAGTCAGAGCTGTTTTTGCTTTATAGCGCATGCAGGGTCGAGCTCAAGTAGTTGCGAATTTTGTAGGAGGTTTCTGGTTTTCTGGTGCATCTCATCTGGGACAGAGCAAACGTGACAACGTCCCTGGTGTGAGATGTCAGGGCATCACAGAACTGATTTCTGATGGCATTCAGCTGATTTTTCTGAATTACAGCATACCTTCAATTGACTTAAGATGGTGAAAATAGGGTTTTAATTTTTTAAATATTGGATGACCATGAACATATACTTTTAAAAATATACTTAAATGCGGGAGCTGCACTATGCTATGCAGAGCTGTGAAATATGGTTATGTCCACAGAGAGAAGGAGGCACCATTTAATGAATTATCTGAAGAGTATGTCGCTCAAGCAGCACAAACCAGTCTCAGCAAGTATACCTTCCCCAGTGGCACACGCCTAGTAATGGAATGATGCTGTGTCTCCAGAGAACCATCTATCCACTTGCCTGGAGGGCACATGACTAATCTCACTGAGCTGAGCTGAGGTGACATGCAGCATTGACAGATAAGCTTGTCCTCAACCCAGCATCCACATGCACCCTTCTTTGTGGCAACACTGGACAATGATCAACAGTAGGAATGCTGGCCGATTCTTAACCTTCCTACACATGGGGCATGGAGGTCAGTTTCAGCCTCCTTAACAATGCCATGACTCAACAAAAAGAACAGCTTGCCTTTATGTGGTTCCTTTAACACAGAAAAATGTCCTAAGGCACATCACATTAGTGAACTGGGCCACAGAAAGGACAGGGCGTAGAGTCATAATCATAGAGTTTTACAGCACAAAAAGAGGCTATTCGGCCCACGGTATCTGCACCAGCCATCAAGCGACTAACTATTCTCATCCTGTTTTCCAGCACGTAGTCTGTAGCCTTGTATGTTATGGCATTTTAAGTGCTCATCTAAGTACTAGGGGGCAGCACGGTAGCATGGTGGTTAGCATAAATGCTTCACAGCTCCAGGGTCCCAGGTTCGATTACCGGCTGGGTCACTGTCTGTGTGGAGTCTGCACGTCCTCCCCGTGTGTGCGTGGGTTTCCTCCGGGTGCTCCGGTTTCCTCCCACAGTCCAAAGATGTGCGGGTTAGGTGGATTGGCCATGCTAAATTGCCCGTAGTGTCCTAAAAAGTAAGGTTAAGGGGGGGGGGTTGTTGGGTTACGGGTATAGGGTGGATATGTGGGTTTGAGTGGGGTGATCGTTGCTCGGCACAACATCGAGGGCTGAAGGGCCTGTTCTGTGCTGTACTGTTCTATGTCTATGTCTACTTCTGTTGTGAGGGTTCCAGCCTCTACCACTCCTTCAAGCAGTGAGCTCCAGATTACCACGACCCTCTGGATAAAAAGATTTTCCTCAAATCCCCTCTAAATCTCCTGCCCCTTATTCCTCCAGGCTATAGACCCCTCCTGTAAAAGGGAAAAGTTTCTTTCTATCTACCCTATTTATGTCCCTCATAATTTTGCACACCTCAATCAGGTCCCCCCTCAGCATTCTCTGCTCCAAGGAAAACAACCCAAGCCTAACCAGTCTCTTCTCATACTTAAAGCATTCCAGCCCAGACATCATCCTGGTGAATCCCCTCGGCACCCTTTCTCGTGCATTCAAAAATTTGGTCAAAGGGGTCGGTTTTTAGAAGTGCCGTAATGGAGGAAAGAGAGAGGTGGAGAGCGTTAGCGAGATAATTCCAGAGCTTAGGACCTAGACAGCTGAAGACATGGCTGGCAATGAGCGATAAAAGTCAGGCATGTGGAAGGGGCCAGAATTGGAGGAGTGCAGAAATCTCAGAAAGTTGTCAGTCGTGAGAAGGTTACAGAGATAGAGCAGGATAAGGAGATGGTGAGATTTGAAAGCAACAATAAGAATTCTAAAATGTGGCTCCCATCCTGTCAGAGGCCAGTCAGTTCCCTGATCTACACAGTATAAGACTATTATAAGTGGTGGATCCACTTACTAAGCTTTCTGGAGCTTTTGTTCAGTCAATCAGAAATATTGACCAGTTAGCACATGAAAGCTTGCAAAAGAAACATCTGCTTTTTAAAAAAAAAATCATTTTGAGCAACTACACTCAACTGTGAATGGAAATTGCTCAACCCGGGAAGAATAACATAATCTGACACTCAATTTAATCTTGATCAGAAAGATCTTGAGTGGCATCTCACTAAAATAGAAAAACAAAGGCTAAAAATACAGTGTAGCAACATTGCATCCATTAAAAATAATTAGCAATGAATCGACAAATCCAAAACATTGTTCCTTTTTTATCAGTTCAAATGTCCTTAGAAGATGATATGTTACTTTGAACCCAGAAGGGATAAAAAGGAAGCGGAAAGTTAATTTTATGATCAGTGTGGAACTATAAAAAGTTATTGTACAATGGTGGCTATTCCTCTTAGGATTGAATAGCAAAGAGGGTTTATTTACTAACCCTCTAGTCTTAACCCCAATCCCAAACCACCATTGAAGCATGTGGTTTGATAATGAATAGGCAGCCAACGCTAGACTCTTAATTAAAAGCAAAATTCTGATACAGTACCACCCAGATTTCGCAATATGAGAGAACTCAATTTGGCGGATGAAAGGATTCATCCCGGAAGTACATGCTTGACAAAAGAAATGAGACTTCAGGATAAAGCTTAAAGTTCTTCAAATTGATAAATAGAGAAGAAATCATCTGTGTGATTAAATGCTTATTTATTGAAAGATGTAGCTCATGTTCCTGGAGATTCTGCTGGTCTAACTATACAGGTCCGATCAAGGACAGTAGCGGGAGATTGTGTATTGAGTCTGAAGAGATAGGAGAGGTCTTGAACGAGTACTTTTCTTCTGTATTTACAAATGAGAGGGGCCATATTGTTGGAGAGGACAGTGTGAAACAGATGGTAAGCTCGAGGAGATACTTATTAGGAAGGAAGATGTGTTGGGCATTTTGAAACACTTGAGGATAGACAAGTCCCCCGGGCCTGATGGGATATATCCAAGGATTCTATGGGAAGCAAGAGATGAAATTGCAGAGCCGTTGGCAATGATCTTTTCGTCCTCACTGTCAACAGGGGTGGTACCAGGGGATTGGAGAGTGGCGAATGTTGTGCCCTTGTTCAAAAAAGGGAATAGGGATAACCCTGGGAATTACAGGCCAGTTAGTCTTACTTCGGTGGTAGGCAAAGTAATGGAAAGGGTACTGAGGGATAGGATTTCTGAGCATCTAGAAAGACACTGCTTGATTAGGGATAGTCAGCACGGATTTGTGAGGGGTAGGTCTTGCCTTACAAGTCTTATTGAATTCTTTGAGGAGGTGACCAAGCATGTGGATGAAGATAAAGCAGTGAATGTAGTGTACATGGATTTTAGTAAGGCATTTGATAAGGTTCCCCATGGTAGGCTTATGCAGAAAGTAAGGAGGCATGGGATAGTGGGAAATTTCGCCAGTTGAATAACGAACTGGCTAACCAATAGAAGTCAGAGAGTGGTGGTAGATGGCAAATATTCAGCCTGGATCCCAGTTACCAGAGGCGTACTGCAGGGATCAGTTCTGGGTCCTCTGCTGTTTGTGATTTTCATTAATGACTTGGATGAGGGAGTTGAAGGGTGGGTCAGTAAATTTGCAGACGATACGAAGATTGGTGGAGTTGTGGATAGTGAGGAGGGCTGTTGTTGGCTGCAAAGAGACATAGATAGGATGCAGAGCTGGGCTGAGAAGTGGCAGATGGAGTTTAACCTTGAAAAGTGTGAGGTTGTCCATTTTGGAAGGACAAATATGAATGCGGAATATAGGGTTAACGGTAGGGTTCTTGGCAATGTGGAGGAGCAGAGAGATCTTGGGGCCTATGTTCATAGATCTTTGAAAGTTGCCACTCAAGTGGATAGAGCTGTGAAGAAGGCCTATGGTGTGCTATCACAGATTATCATAGAATTTACAGTGCTAGCGTTCATTAGCAGAGGGATTGAATGTAAGAGCCGTGAGGTGATGATGCAGCTGTACAAAACCTTGGTAAGGCCACATTTGGAGGATTGCGTGCAGTTCTGGTCGCCCCATTTTAGGAAGGATGTGGAAACTTTGGAAAAGGTGCAAAGGAGATTTACCAGGATGTTGCCTGGAATGGAGAGAAGGTCTTACGAGGAAAGGTTGAGGGAGCTAGGGCTTTTCTCATAAGAACAGAGAAGGATGAGGGGAGACTTGATAGAGGTTTATAAGATGATCAGGGGAATAGATAGAGTAGACAGTCAGAGACTTTTTCCCCGGGTGGAACAAATCATTACAAGGGGACATAAATTTAAGGTGAATGGTGGAAGATATAGGGGGGATGTCAGAGGTAGGTTCTTTACCCAGAGCGTAATGGGGGCATAGAATGCACTGCCTGTGGAAGTAGTTGAGTCAAAAACATCAGGGACCTTCAAGCGGCTATTGGATAGGTACATGGATTACGGTAGAATAATGGAGTGCAGATTAAATTGTTCTTAAGGGCAGCATGGTAGCATTGTGGATAGCGTAATTGCTTCACCGCTCCAGGGTCCCAGGTTTGATTCCGGCTTGGGTCATTGTCTGTGCGGAGTCTGCACATCCTCCCCGTGTGTGCGTGGGTTTCCTCCGGGTGCTCCGGTTTCCTCCCACAGTCCAAAGATGTGCAGGTTAGGTGGATTGGCCATGATAAATTGCCCTTAGTGTCCAAAATTGCCCTTAGTGTTGGGTGGGGTTACTGGGTTATGGGAATAGGGTGGAGGTGTTGACCTTGGGTTGGGTGCTCTTTCCAAGAGCCGGTACAGACTCGATGGGCCGAATGGCCTCCTTCTGCACTGTAAATTCTATGATAATTTATGATTAATCTAGGACAAAGGTTCAGCACAACATCGTGGGCCGAAGGGCTTGTTCTGTGCTGTATTTTTCTATGTTCTATATGGGAACATTTTAATGGTCCAATTTTCACATGATATTTTTGTTTGCCTGAAAACAAGATTGGTTGTAACTGCTCAGCCTGCTTATCATAATGTTTCCTTTCCTCTGTTGTGTTTTTACCACTTAAGTCATGGTTTTATTCTGTACCAAATTATTCAATAGCAGTATAATAAATCTAGCAAATTGTGCAGCAGGTTGTGACATAATGTGACAGAGACATGGAAAATAATAGAACTTAAAACATCAATCATTAATACTTTGTCAAAAACTAAGTATTTATTTCATCAGCCTAAGTGGTGATTACCTCAAAGTACAATGAAGTTCCTAAATTGCCTGCCTTCTCCCTCCTAACATTTTGGCAGAAATTGGCAGCAGGAAGCATGATGTCAATAAACTAAAGCTGATAGAGAGAACTTTGTGATTATGAATTAAACGAGGTGTAGGAAAGGAGGATATTGGAGATATTCCGAAGTAATGCTCCAACACATTTAACTGGCAGGCTTCTCTCGAAGCAGTGTGTATTATCACTAATTAGAGTATTTAGGAGTCCATTATGCCAAATGGTTTAACTGAATAAGTCTTACAAATAACCCTTCATCAGGGATTATAAAGGTAGTTGTTACCATATAGTTCAAATTTCGAAGCAGGTTTTGCAGTACAACCTAAAGTTACTGCTTCCTGTCCAGACACCAATTCCATCCATGGAAGGATTTGCATGATTTTCTTTGGAATCAATGCCAATGGATATAAAGTTCCAGCAAAGTTGTATTATCTGAAAACCCACATAGCCATGTACAGATAGAATCCCATAACAACTTAAAGGTAGGAGCCCTGCAACGTAAACACTCAACGTGTGCCAGGAATCCTGTGACGGCCAGGAAGGCAGCAATGATGGTATCAGCCTGTCAGAAAGTGCAGACACTTTCCATACACCTTCCTTCTAGTGAGGTGGTTTTATAAGGCCTCAAGACTGTTGCTGTGAGACAGCTCTTGGGTAATTAACATGCCTATTTGTGCTTTATTATGGCAGCAGTTCAGCTCCCATATTGCCATTTAGTGATCTCAAAATTTCATGCAGGCCATTAAATGAGTTGTATCTACAGATCTAATTGACTGGTGTGAAACAATTATCTCCTTGCAATATGCTTAACAAGCTGGGTTGATTTACTACTAGTTAATTGACCCATGGTAATCAGAAGATGCACAGCAGTGAGAACTCACCTGATCTGTTCAGGAGGTTCTTTTTGAAACAATAATGCCATTAGCTCTTCTAACTTCCTTCCTGCTTTTTCATTATTGTGGTCTAACAAGGCCCTTGTTGCAGGCATCCTCTTTCATCAGTTGTTTTACTCTGCCTTGTTTCATGAATGCTTCACTCCTGGACGTCCAACCAACATCTCAGTTCCAGTTCAATAACAAGGTGCAGGATGAAACATCATGCAATCCTCAGCTTCCACATAGAGACTACCAAAACCCCTCTTCATTTACCTTATCAGCATAAGCTTCTGTTCCATTCTCTCTCTTCCACTAAATTGCATCTATCCAATTTTCATATCCACGTCAGCCCCAGCAACACATTGGTGTGTCTTGACTGGCTGCTCCATACCTTGTTCGCATGAGGTATCATTTCCGATGGAAAAGAGAAAGCTGGGAGGTGACCTGAAAGAGATCTTTAACGGTATGAAATGATTTGATAGGGTGGATGCAGAGAAAATGTTTCCACTTGCAGGTGAGATTAAAAGTCTAGCCATTAATAAATCCAATAGAAAATTGAGGGGAAACCATCTCTACCTGGAGGGTAGAATCACCATTGAAAGGTGCAGTTGAGTCAAGTCGGATAGACACAATTTAGCGGAAGGTGGATAAACACGTGAAGGAGAATAGAACTGAAGCTTATGCTGACAGGTAGATAAAGAGGGGTTTTGATAGGCTCAGATGGAGCATCATCACCAGCAAAAGTCAGTGGAGCCTTTCATTGTTGTACTTTCCTGTAATTCTATATTTAAAAAAAATCTATCATGGGATGTGGGCATCACTAAAGAGCCAACATTTGTTGCCCATCCCCTAATTGCGTTTGAAACTGAAAATTTCAGAAGACAAATTTTAAGAGTCAACCACATTGTTGTGAATCTGGAATCACATGTAGACCAGACCAGGTCAGCACTGCAAATTTCCTTTGAACCGAATGGATCTTTGCAACAAGCGATGATAGTTTCAGGGTCCCTCTCTCTGAGGCTAGCTTTCTATCCCTGGTTTATTAATTAAATTTAAATTCTACCAGCTATCTTGTGGGATTTGAACCCATGTCCACCGAGAATTAGCCTGGACTGCTGGCTTACTCGTCTACTGACATTACTGTGCATCGTCTCCCCAGTTGTATTATTGCAAATTCTGGGTGCACTTTGGAGCTCCAAACTCCATTTGCCAATCAATTCCTCCACTCTGCTATACTTTCTGACTCCCCACTCATTGCTATGTCGTAACAAGCTACTAATTAAAAAAAAAAAATTTAGAACACCCAATTCATTTTTTCCAATTAAGGGGCAATTTAGCATCTCCAATCCACCTACCCTGCACATCTTTGGGTTGTGGGGGTGAAACCCACGCAAACACGGGGAGAATGTGCAAACTCCACACGGACAGTGACCCAGAGCCGGGATCGAACCTGGGACCTTGGCGCCGTGAGGCTGCAGTGCTAACCCACTGCGCCACCGTGCTGCCCTAACAAGCTACTATAACTGTGCATCTCAACCCAGCATGCAACACCGCTCTTTTGACACACATGCCAGCCTATTCAGGATCACTTTCATTGGTGATCATCTCCCTCCCTTTCCACTTGTTTTGAACCCTGTCGCATATCCTAATGCCTCCCAGCCCCAGACCACTCTCCTTACATTGTGCTGAATCATCATGCTGATTTTTGTCAAATTTCAGAAGGCAAATTTAACTTTGTGCATTGTATTCTACAAATCCCCTATCTACCAAATGTGGCAAACTGGATTGCAATGGCCCTCTGCATCACTCTACCCTTAATTATCACAGCTTTTGCACATGTACCTCTTATCCTTTACAGTCCAAGGCTCCTCTTCCCACCTTGCAATACAAAGTGGTTGTGTTCAGAAGTTATGCTGAAGGAGATTCCTACTATTTTCTAAATTGATAGGGGGATGCCCTAAAATGCCCCTGCACCAGTGGAACTCCCCCCCCCCCCCGGACCACAGCAATAGGGGGTACCTGTGCAATCTGGGGGTTGGGTCATGCAGTGCGGGTGAAGGTTCAGGGCTGATTTGCAGTGAGCCAACTGAGCCATGGCTGCCATCCTTCAACAAAAATTAGCTTAAACACAGAAAAATGTGGAGAAATTATGACATCAACCTGTTGTCCCAAAAAGAATGGGTGTGATTTGGATGGCATTAACTTTTTTTAAAATTGTATTTCCAGTGATTCTCTGTCCTTCGGCCCATATTAAACAGACAGTTTAAAGTATAACTCTTTATAAAACCTTACACTGTTAACGCTTCCCTGTAGGACTCAAAAAGAGGAGGATTTTTCCGGCAGTTCTCACCAGCAGGATCTTCTGTCAACGGCAAACGGGGATGGATTCAGTGGGAAATCCCATTAACAGAGGCAGAACCAAAGATCTTGCCACCGGCCGCCTCCCACGGTCGAGTAACACGGCACTGCGTTACGCAGAAAATTCCCCCCTAAGGGGTCTACCACAGTCCGCACAGATGTTTTTGCCATTGTTCACCGATGCCAACAGACTGCACCTTCTCAGAAAGTCACCCGACTTGAAGCCCTGTCGCCTCCATAGCAACCAAGCCACCCATGCTTGATATCGGGCAGAATTCAGAGCAGGCCACATAATATCCTTCATTCCTCCATTTACCTTAAATTGAAGCGGTAGTTCAAAAAAAATAACCATCTTATAAACTTTGCAACATCTCACAGCAAAGTTAGATCAATAATTGTGAATATATTTAATGATGGCAGGAGGTCACCGGTCAATTTGAAGCTGTTGGCTTTGTGATTTTATTCTTTTCGTCTGACGTTAAACGCTGATCTTAAAAAGCAACCTAAAGCTTTGTTTTAATGAAAAGGAGTTTTTGCTAAACATAATGGACTTGGACAAAGTTTCTTTTATGAGGAACAAACTTTGGAGGTCTACATAACCAATGCTATAAAATAGACATCTGGAACTGCTCAAGCTTATTGGAGCATCTCTGATAAGATCCAACGTAACGTAGTCAACAAAACAGTTAACAAAAAAAAAAATGATCATCTCAATTGAGATTTACAGGGAAATGGTAAGGCTGAACAACTCTACAGTTCCATCCTTCCTTCGAGTTTCAGTACTGGCAGGTCCAAGATATATTACAGTTACATACAGAAAAAGCGGCAATTTAATAAAAGCAAAGGAAATGCAGTACATTAAATCCAAAGCATTCTGAATATATATAATTAATGTCTAAAATCCTCTGACTTAAGTAAATACTGTACATTGTTTGCTTAGCCTTGTAGTGCCTCTTCCCCTGTTTAAATGCAGCCAGCGGTACTGCTTCATTATAATACCAGCTTGTGGGATGTTTTATAACATTCATGTGGTGAAGCTAAATGAGAGTGTCTGGTAGTACTTTGGATCACAGCCAGGGTCCCACTAGGTTACCACTATCAAGAATGGAAGGGACTATTTGAATTCCATCTTTGCATCATAACAGAAGTCTGGTTTGCTTTTTCCATCCATGATTGTTGGCAGTTAATAGGCAACCACGGTAGAACCGATTAATTAAAAAATGATTTAGTCTAACCATGGCTACAACTAAAATTTATGTTTTTTGTTAAAATAAACAAACAAAAACACACAGCACTTACTTCTTCAAATAAGGGCTTTGCTCCAAACGAAAATGTTTCCAAACCCATATTCCGAATGCACGCTCAAAACTCCAGCAAGGGATTGGGGAATTTGTGCCAATGCTCCAAGGGCAACTGCTTGAGATGCATCTTTCTATTTCCATGTCATGCACCTTTACTGCCACACATATTGTAAAACATTTACTCTGTGTTCTTCCTAAAACTCAAGAATGCAAGAAGATAAATCTGTATTTTCCATTCTGTTCAGTCAGTTTGTTTCCAATATAACAACGCCCATCGATCTAATATGTTCATACTTAGATCTAACTTCCCTATTTCTCATTACTCAAACTCCGCCTATAGTGTAAATTAAGAAACAAGGCTCATGTTACATTTATTTTGCCCCAGAAAGAAAAAAATTGGAATTTGGTGAAATAAAAGCCAACTACTTTAAATATTCAGACATGACACTATGTGGCATCGATCGATCTTCTTACATGTGGTCCGTGGGGTTTTGTGGGAAAGATGGGCACAATCCTTCAGTATTAATAAAACAAAACAGTAAATGTTGGAAATACTCAGCAAGTCAGGCAACATCTGTGGAAAGAGAAACAGTTACAGGCCAATTATTTTCTTTCAGAACTCTCTTCCACAGTTTTAACGGAGGATTTTGTCCCACTTGATCAGTGCTACTCTTGCTGTAGTAATGAGTGACTAACTTGCTTAGCAATTCTCAGGCCGAAGGCCATCAACCTGAAATGTGTGGGGCTGGATTCTCCAATTTTGGGGCTATGCCCGGAGAATCTGTGGCGTTTTACATGGGAAAAATTGTCGCAGCCCCAGCAGCAATCCTCCGACCCATGAGGGCAGCGCCGGCTCTAGGGTTGCTGGCGCCCCGGGCAAGCTGAACTTCGGCGCCCTTGGGGCGGGCGGGGGGGGGGGGGGGGCCGAGGGGGGGGGGGGCGAGAGGGGGGGCGGGGCGGGGTGGCGGGGCCGAGGAGGGGCGGACCCGAGGGGGGGGGCGGGGGGGCGGACACACGGGGGGGCGGGCGGACCTGAGGGCGGGGGGGGCGGACCCGAGGGCGGGGCGGGGGGGCGGACCCGAGGGCGGGGCGGGGGGGGCGGACCCGAGGGCGGGGCGGGGGGGGCGGACCCGAGGGGGGCGGACCCGAGGGGGGCGGACCCGAGGGGGGCGGGGGGAGGACCGAGCGGGGGGGGGCGGACCGAGCCGGGGGGCCGCCCTGGGGGCGGGCGGCCACCGCGCATGCGCTGGTTGGCACCGGCCCAACTGCGCATGCGCGGGACCCGAGTCTCTGGCGCCCCCGAGCACATGGCGCCCCGGGCGACAGCCCGAGTTGCCGGTGCCTTGAGCCGGCCCTGCATGAGGGGCAAGCAGCCACGCCACGTAAAAATGCAAGGCCTTCCCGATATAAATGCCTGGAGAGTTGCCGCGTGCGTGGCCACGCATTCGTACGCCGATGACCTAAAGCGGTCACGCCATACAACATGGCGCCGGCCGTGCGCAGACCCGACCTGCCAGATAGCACCCCCCCTGAACACCCCTCGCCACCACTGAGCCATCCCACCAGCTCTCGCTGAAGCCCCCCCCCCCCCCCCCCCCCCTCCCGGCCAGCCTCACGGCTCACGCCTGATTGTTGGCGGTGTTGGACATAGTCCGCCGCCGCCACGCCGGGTTCACGACCGCAGAGACCATGAGTCAACTACACTGTTGGGGGCGGAGCATCAGGGAAGGGCCTTCAGGTAACATCCTGAGGCTGTCACAATGGTGTGCGGCGCGCAACTCGATGACCTCGTTTTGGAGGGGGCGGAGCATCCAAAAACAGGCACCGCCTCCAATTCCACCGTAAAAAGGGATTCTCCGCCTGATCCCCAATTGTGAAATCGCCGTCGGGGAACGGAGAATCCCACCCATGAAGTTTGTTTCTCTGTCCCCAGATGATGCCTGACTTGTTGAGGATTGCTGGCATTTTTGGTTTTTGTTTCCGATTTCCAGCAGTGCTTTCAATTTAGTAACTAGAAATATTTTAGTCATGTATCTATCCAGAATAATTATTCTTTAGCCAAAAGGGGTGAAAAAATAAAATTACTGGTGGCAGCTTAATAGAAGAATGTCTCAATGTACTTTGGCGAAATACTAATGTGTCTTCCATTCAAGTGATGGAGAAAAGAATCTAAGAACATGTCTGGTTGAACCAGTGCATCTACCAAGAATTAAAGACTTTGCCGATAGCCCTCAAAGGCACCACTTAGTACAACACCAAAGTCATTAAGATAAGGTAATTTGTAGTGAACTGCCCTCAGTTGGGACAGCAGTTGTGGGTTTGCAATTGGTCTTATCAACCCTGAATTATAGAGACGCAAAAAAAGGCCAGTAATGCCACCACTCATAGTTATCCATTGATGCCTGCTGAAAGATCCAAGTATGGATCATGAAGATACCATGAAACACTCTGCATGTAAGTAATATTTTGAAGTGCACTCACACAGCAGGAATGGCACATTGATGCATGCTAACCCATCCCATAGCAAGAGGTAGCACCCTCAGAGAAGCAAAAGACAACAAAACAAGAGGTGCCTATTATTAACATGGGACAGGTCACTTGCCTAGTGATGCAAGCTGTTTGGATTTGCAAGTTTGAAGAATGTATACATTCCTGTCCAAGCCTCATAAACATCCCATTGAAATATATGTAAGCAGCAGGAAAAATGGATTCATTCTGAAAACCGTTGCCCCGCCAGTGTTATCTTGCAGCCAGTAACAGCACCAGCAAAAAACCTCAGAAGAGGGTAAGTGGACAAGTTGTTAACAGTGCCTCATATAGATTATGTCTATACTGTATTAATATGCGTATCAAATGGAGCCAATTAGATCAAAGGATAGCAGGAAAATCAGTTTCTTGAAGTCTTACAGAGAGACGCAAACAGCATCAAGAAACAGAATTTTTTAAAAACCTCTTGTGACCATGAATTTCTGGCCATGCATCAATTGTTGTATCAGCTGGGTCTGACATGTTAAATCTACCCCCAAGACAGTAATTCTACAAACCGACTTCCACAGTTTCTGTTTGTCTGATGTGGAATTTGCAATTTATGTCCATGTGAACACAACTCACTTACCTAATGCATTTTATTGAAACACAAGTTATAGAAAAAATGCTTTTTGTGCACCATTTTATTTTTGCCAGCCTTTCTAATTACATATTATATTACCGTTGATGTTGCAACGTTAGACGTCCTCAGAATCATTCCTGGTCTCAGTAACAACCAATAACTAAGTACACATCCCTGACAAACTCACGTTTGGCCACATATCTTCCCCAGTCATTAAGAGCACTAATTTCCTTTCCGTAATATCACTCAACTTTGCCTCACCCCGTCCCCCCTTCCCCGGACTCATCTACTGCTGAAACCCTCACTCTTCCTTTTATTAAACTTGGCTATTTGAATGCCCTCCGGGCTGGCCTCTAATATTCTACCCTCTGAACTTGAGATTATCCAAATCCCTCCTGCCCATGTGCTTACTCACGCAAAGCCCCATTCCCCAATCACCCCAGTGCGATGTTTTCTGTTGTGCCTATCAGGATTTTTGAGAACATAATGTTGAACAAAGAACATCAAGCTAAGTAAATGAACAATGAACAAAGTTGATTTATTTACTCTACTGAAATAAGATTCAAACGAGTCACAAGGTATAAATTATTAAATTAAACTATATATCTCTAACTACAGAACTCTACACTATGAAACTAATCTATCTCACGCCTAAACACCTACTCCCAGAATCCCAGGAGTCACATGATATTTATATGACTGCTCCTTACCTCCATCTGGTGGTGAGAAGTATTAACATCAAATCGTTAACCTTTATATTCCTTACAATATACATATTGTTACACCCTGTGCTCACAGATCTACATTGGCTCCCCGACAAACAAAATCTTGATTTTAAAATTTGTTTTCAAATCCCTTCATGGCCTGACCCCTCCTTGTCTCTGTAATCTCCTCCACCCTCCCAACACAAGGGGCGATGATGGCATAGTGGTTATGTCACCAAACTAATAATCCCAATGTCCAGGATTATGCCCCAGGGACATGGGTTCAAATCCCTCAATAGCAACTAGTGGAATTTAAATTTAATTCAGAAAATCTGGAATTGAAATCTAGCGACAATGAACAATAATCAATTTTTGCAAAAGCCTAGCTGGTTCGCAAATGCCTTTAGGGAAGGAAATCTGACATCCCTACCTGCTCTGGCATCCGACCCTCAGCAATGAGGTTGACTCTTAACTACCCTGTCCAATGCCCACTCAGCTGATGGGAAATTAGGGATGGACAACAAATGCTGACTTTGCCAGCAATGCCCACATCCCATAAAATAATTTTTAAAATACTCTCTGTACTCATCTCATTCAGGCCGCTTAAGCATCCCCAATTTTAATTGCTCCACAATTGGTGCATTCAACTTCTTGACTGGAGTTCGCACCCATTCCTCTCCGATTGTGGCACGTGGGTGAGGTGGTGGGTGGGTAGGATGGCAGAGTGGCAGCTGGGTGAACAGGTAGGTGTATTGGGGAAGCAATGAGGTTTAGTCGGGAAGGGTTGTCAGTTCGGGGGGCTAGTCAGGTCAGATCAGGGACTAGTTAGCTCAGATCAATGGAGGCAGGGGTCAAGGGATTGCAGGCTGGTGAAGTTGGGTCAGGTGAAGGTTGGGGGGTGTCGGGGAATGGAATTGGATGCTGGGGATTAGACTGGTCTGGTTGGAGGGGGTGAGTCATGAGGACAGGGTGGAGTGGTGGACCAGGGAGGTTGTTCGGGTTTGAGGAGGTAATTGGGGACAAGTGGGGAGTAGGAGGTCAGTGTGAGTGATTGGGGACGACAGTGTTTTAATTTGTTTAATATTTCCAGGGTAACTATCCAGGGAAGTAAGTTGGAACTGTCCTAAGTCTCTCATTCTTAATCAGAGTAGAAGATTTTTCAGAAGGTCCTGGGAGCAGGGTTAATGCCCATCGGAAGTTCAGGCTTCCTGTTCTCACTGGAACGAAGGTGGTTGAGGGGTGACCTGATAGGGGTCTATAAAATTATGAGGGGCATAGACAGAGTGGATAGTCAGAGGCTTTTCCCCAGGGTAGAGGGGTCAATTACTAGGGGGCATAGGTTTTAGTTGCGAGAGGCAAGGTTTAGAGGAGATGTACGAGGCACGTTTTTACACAGAGGGTAGTGGGTGCCTGGAACTCCTGCCGGAGGAGGCGGTGGAAGCAGGGACGATAGTGACATTTAAGGGGCATCTTGACAAATACATGAATTGGATGGAAATAGAGGGATACAGATCCAGGAAGTGTCAAAGATTTTAGTTTAGATGGGCAGTATGGTCTTGGAGGGCCGATGGGTCTGTTCCTGTGCTGTACTTTTCTTTGTTCTTTGTTCTTTGAAATTCCCATAATGCATCTAGCAGGGTACATCATGTCTCCAACTATTCAGATCCAGATGATCTGGGCAATCACTTCAGAGAAGAACTACCACTTGCATGGAGCGAGTAGCATTGCCAATAACTATAGCTTCATTTGCATTCAGAACAAAACTTGACCATTTATCCTTTCCTTTAAAGGAATAAATTAATACATTATCATCAGTATATTTACATGTGATATCATTAGCCTGTGAGTTCAACAGTATTAATTTTTCCTTTAAATTTTTAAAACTGCTTTATCAAATGTATATACAACAAATAGTCCAAATCTACAAATTGAGTCGATCAGGTTTTCTTCTGACTTTGGTTGATCTTCTCAAAGTTTGACCTTGCTGCTCAGCATTTGTAGATTGTATGTCCTCCATGACATTCTCCTGCTCAGGAACTGCTGAACTATCTGACACTGCAGCTGACATTGATTCTGCCGTAGATTAATCATCCATCATGTTGTTGTTTAATAATAGTAATCTTTAATATCACACGTTGGCTTACATTAACATTGCAATGAAGTTACTGTGAAAAGCCTTTAGTCATCACACTCCGGCACCTATTCGGGTACACAGAGGGAGAATTTAGAACGTCCAATTCATCTAACAGCACGTCTTTCGGGACTTGTGGAAGGAAACCGGAGCACTCGAAGGAAATCCACGCAAATGCGGGGAGAACATGCAGACTCCACACACGCAGAAGGTGCTACTTCTTCAAGTACAATGGCTTTTCTTGACCAATTGCCTGAATCTTCTATCTCACAATGTCATCACATGACATTATCATAGAACTGCTTTTGTTTTGCTTTAATGTTTTGCATTTCCTGCATTACCAGTGCATTATCCTCCTTTTTTGAGTACAGAAGTGTGGTACGCAACCTTCCATTGATGAGTAACTCTGCTGGCGATCTACCATGTGATAATGGTGATGCTCTGTAACTCAATAGTGCGATATATGGATCAGATTGGCTGTCCATTGCCTTCTTCAACCATTACTTAACAATATATACACCTTTCTCCTCTTTGCCATTGGCTTGTGGGTACAACGGACTTGACATGACATGATTGAAATCATACGTGACTGCGAAGTGTTGCCACACTTTACAGCTAAAACAAGGACCGTTGTCACTCACGATGACTTGAGGAATTCCGTATCTCGCAAAAATTGACTTGGTATGCAATATTACACTGCTTGCCGTTACGCTTGACAGTAGAGCCATCTCAGGATACTCTGAAAAATAGTCGATGATAATTACATAATTTTTCCCTCGTAGGTGAAAGAGATCAATAGCTACTTTCTGCCATGGTGCCGGAGGTAAATCAGCTATTTGCATAGGTTCTCTTGTTTGCTTGCAATGATGCGTCTGGCATGTATCCCAACAACTGACTATCCTGTAAATAACCTGGTTTATACCTGGCCAGTAAACAGAGTCACGCGCTCTACGTTTACACTTCTCAATCCCAAGATGTCCTTCATGTATCCTCTTAAAGATATCTTTGCGAAGAGATTAAGGTATAATTATAGTGTTCAAACGAAGCACCAGTCCATTAATTTAAAAAATATATAAATTGAGAGTACCCAATTAATTTTTTTCCAATTAAGGTAATTTAGTGTGGCCAATCCACCTAGCCTGCACATCTTTGGGTTATGGGAGTGAAACCCATGCAAACACGGGGAGAATCCCCAGTCCATTAATGATACTGAGTTCAGATCTTGTATTGTAGAACTCCATACATTGACCTTTGGGCCAGTGTGAGTTGATGTTCCTCATCACCTCTTGAAGAGTTTTATCCTTCTTGGTCTCTTCTTGGATCTCATGTAGTTTTGTATCTGATACTGGTAGTAGTGTGGAAATAAGATTGACATGCAGATCTGCATCTTCAGCAATTTCACTACTAATATTTTGTATCGCCGCTCTCGATAATGCAACTGCTAAGAACAAATATTTGCCTGGCGTGTAGATGAGATTGGCGTCATAGCGTTGTAACTTCATCATCAACCTCTGAATGTGCGGAGACATTTGGTTGAGATTCTTGCTGATGATGGTAACCAAAGGATGATGATCTGTCTCAACTGTGAAAGTTGGAAACCCATACACATAGCCGTGGAATTTCTCCAAGCCTATAACTAAACCTAGACATTCTTTTTTGATTTGAGCGTACCTCTGCTCTGGTGTCGTCATGGATCGTGATGCATACGCGACTGGTTCCCAATTGTCAAGCTTGAGTTTCAGAAGAACTGCTCTAGACCATCTTTTGACACATTTGTTGATACTTTAATCTGCTTAGATAGGTCAAAAAATGTGAGAACTGGCATGGTGGTTCGTGAAGTCTTGAGCTTCTTCCACTCCTGCCCATGATGCTCAGTCCAAGTGAAATATGTTGCCTTGTGCAGGAGATGACGTAGATGTGTTGTTTTTGCTGACCGGTTTGGAATGAATTTCCTTATAGAATTGATCATGCCCATCACTCTGAAGATGGCTCTCTTGACGTGTGGGTTTGGCATGTTGAGAATTGCCATGTGATGAGAGCTTGTCACCTAGGATTACTCCAAATTGGCACTTTTGCTTGTTGAGCTTCAGCCCATTTCTCTTGACACTCGTTAGAACTTTAAGCAACTTTGTATTGTGCTCTTCTATGGATGAACCCCAAATGATAATACCATCCATGTACACACGTACCTTTGATGCCTTCAATTATGTGCTCCACGGCAAGGTGAAAAATTTCTGATGCCGACATTATGCCAAACAGCATTCTCAGAAAGCAATACCGTCCAAATGGCGTATGAAAAGTGAAGTACTTTGTACTTTGTTCCTCTAGCTTTAGCTGCCAGAAACCTTGAGATGCGTCAAGTTTTATAAAGAATTGTGCATCAGCCATCTCAGATGTAATTTCTTCACACTTTGCTATTTGGTAGTATTCTCTTTTGATGTTTTCATTAAGATCTTTGGAATCCATATGTGAATATCACCATTCTTTTTCTTTACACATTCCATGGAATTTACCCAATTGGTAAGTTCTTCTATCTTTCTGATCACTTTTAACTTTGTCATTCTACTAGCTTCATTCTGAGGTGATCCCAAAGAGGTGCAGGTACTCTTTGGGACTCCTCCAATTGGCTATGCACTCGCTGGAATGTTATTGACATCCCCTCCATGGCTGTGAGCTATCATCTGCATCAACTCTGGGAGAACCTGTCCAGAGGCTTGGTATCAGGGACCCAGCTGAGCCCTGGCATCCAGCAGACCTCCAACTGCTATCTCCCTTGCATGTTCCTTCCTCCACCTGATGTGCATCAGCAACAGTGTGGCTCACCAGATTGCGCCCCAGAAGCCTGCTCACTAATATCGCCCACCAAGGTGTATGTCTCTGTGCTGGTGGAAAGTACGGATGATAGCTGTGACGGGTCGATGGTGGTCTCCTTGGAACTCTCCTCCGAGGTGGTCTCTTGGGTGGCAGGGGGGAATCGACTCCGGATGGTCCAGCTCTTTCAGATGCAGACCATGTGAGACAATAGACAAGTGGCCAGTGAGGGGGAAGGGTGTGCTTATGACTTTACTCGAAAAAACAATTATAAGATATTTTCTCACATTTGTAAGTAAGAGATATTCCCCCACCCTAGCTTGTTATAATTTCATGCAATATTTTGGCTTCACCAGTTCCAAATCTACTTATGGCAATGTTTGAGTTTTATTATTGTTCTCTATGATGTGGGTTTAGAAGTATGGAGCTATTTTCATTCAA
The DNA here is from genome assembly GCF_902713615.1 of Scyliorhinus canicula. Lineage (NCBI taxonomy): Eukaryota > Metazoa > Chordata > Chondrichthyes > Carcharhiniformes > Scyliorhinidae > Scyliorhinus > Scyliorhinus canicula. Next base: position 28,903,245 of record NC_052164.1, read on the forward strand.
TTTCTTTTCTCCCCACCCACCCACAGGCATTAAAGAGTCAAATATAGCTCATTCATGTTAAAGCAGGACTGCTTAACCTGACTATTGTTATACTGGTGGAATGTTAAGGTTAGTGTGAGAGATATCTGTGTGGGAGGTGAGGATCTAAAGATGGAGGCAAAAATAATCCTAAACGAGGGAAGAGAAACAATTTGAAAACTGTTAGAGAGAGAGAGAAATACAGCACAGAACAGGCCCTTCGGCCCACTTTGTTGTGCCGAACTTTTATCCTAGGTTAATCATAGAATTTTGGACACTAAGGGCAATTTATCATGGCCAATCCACCCAACCTGCACATCTTTGGACTGTGGGAGGAAACCAGATCACCCGGAGGAAACCTACGCACACACGGGGAGGATGTGCAGACTCCACACAGGCAGTGACCCAATCGAAATCGAACTTGAGACCCTGGAGCTGTGAAGCAATTGTGCTATCCACAATGCTACCGTGCTGCCCTTAAGAAGAAATTAATCTACACTCCATTATTCTACCCTAATCCATGTACCTATCCAATAGCCGCTTGAAGGTCCCTAACGTTTCCGACTCAACTACTTCCACAGGCAGTGCATTCCATGCCCCCACTACTCTCTGGGTAAAGAAACTACCTCTGACATCCCCCTATATCTTCCACCATTTATCTTAGATTTATGTCCCCTTGTAATGGTGTGTTCCACCCATAAGACTCTGACTGTCTACTCTATCTATTCCCCTGATCATCTTATAAACCTCAATCAAGTCGCCCCTCATCCTTCTGCGTTCTAATGAGAAAAGGCCGAGCACCCTCAACCTTTCCTCGTAAGACCTACTCTCCATTCCAGGCAACATCCTGGTAAATCTCCTTTGCACCTTTTTCCAAAGCTTCCACATCCTTCCTAAAATGAGGTGACCAGAACTGCACACAGTACTCCAAATGTGGCCTGACCAAGGTTTTGTACAGCTGCATCATCACCTCACGACTCTCTGTTTGTTGTAAAGAAAATAGTGATAGTTTATACCCCAAAGGAACAAAAATATCCAGGAACGTTGTGGTGCCGGACTCCAGAAAATAGATTGGAGCAAGCTCAAAATATTGTCACTGGTTGCTTGGGTAAGTACAAGAATCAAAACATGCTGAAAGATTAAAATAGTTAGATAATCAGGAAGAGTGTACTTGTAAAATTGTTCTTCATGTTTTCATCCGATATAACTCGGGCTTGGCTGGTACTGGGTGTTTATTTTTAAATGGGAAACAGTCAGGCTATTAATGGCCAGAATTCTCCGATCGTTGCGTTTGAATTTTCCCGCTGGCAGTGCACCCCCCCCATCAGCAGATTTCACAGCGGCATGGGGTGGGTAGAATAGGAAATCCCATTGACATGCGGCAGCAAGATAGAACCCCGCAGCCAGCGAACGGCGCACAGCCGGGAAACCCGCGGCTGGCAGACTGGAGAACCCCACCAATGACTTCAACCTAATTCAAACGTGAGCAGCCATAATACTTGTGAACCAGCTGTGTATCAGCAATGTCATGAATAAGAAAATCCAAAATATTGGGAATAGAAAAAGCCATTAAGACCAGTTAGACAGTGGGTGCGATCTACCGGCCATGTCCCACCCGAACCAGGTGTGACGAGTCCGGTTGATGCCGGGAGAGACCTCTTCTGGGATTTACCCGGCTTGCCAACCCACGCGAGATCTAACGGGATCTCACATGACGTTGAGATCCGGATCGCACCCTTTGTAGGCGAGATCAGTATTTGGTAAATCTGCATATTAGATTGAACAGCTAGTCTCACTCTAATATGCACTCACCTGATCTACCCGAAGCTTTGGATTGGATTGGATTGGATTTGTTTATTGTCACGTGTCCTGAGGTGCAGTGAAAAGTATTTTTCTGCGAGCAGCACAACAGATCATTAAGTACATGGCAAGAAAAGAAAATACATAATAGGGCAACAATGTATACAATGTAACTACATAAGCACCGGCATTGGATGAAGCATACAGGGTGTAGTGTTAATGAGGTCAGTCCATAAGAGGGTCATTTAAGAGTCTGGTAACAGCGGGGAAGAAGCTGTTTTTGAATCTGTTCGTGCGTGTTCTCAAACTTCTGTATCTCCTGCCCGATGGAAAAAGTTGGGATTTAACCCCTTCGCCTTGGAGACAATAGGTGATCGCTGTTCCAGAAATGGGGACCAGGCAGGCCGGTACTTTGGTGGGTCTCCCAGGGAATCAAATGCCCCTGGGTAGTTGGCCTCTGGAAAGGGTACCAGCCTAGTACTGTCAGGGTGCCCAGGTGGCACTGCCAGGCTGGCTGGGGCACCGGCAGTGCCAAGGTGCCAGGCTGGCATTTTGCACGTGCTGGGTTTCTGCCAAGGGCTGCCCTGCCCGTGTGAGGTGGGGGGTGGGGGATCCCCGAGGACCCCCTTATCGGTAATTTGAGACACTCAGGGGTGGCACGAGATTGGGGCGCTATTTAAACATGGCGTCCCGATCTCCTCCTGCACTGAGGAGTTCCGGCGAACAGAGCCCCTCAGTGCAGAAAATGCTACTGAGTGCAGCTTCTGGGGGCGTTCCTCACCAGGCCACCAAAAAACCCAGAGTGCCGTTAGATAGCGGGGTCGTTTCCAGTAACTTGTACCACTCGATTCCCGCCCAGAACGGACTATGTTTTGTTTTGGTTAGATTGCGCCCAGTGTGTGGGATCACCGCCACCAAACCCACTTTTGTACCATAATCTTTGATCACCTTTCTCTCTAAAAGCACATCTACTTGGATCAAATTCATTGAAATTTCAGTGGTTGTGTTTTGAAACTCAGTTCACCCACCCTTTGGATGTAAAAATAAATAATGCTGATTTACTTTCTGTTTTAACATGTTAATTTTAAATTTATGTTCCCCGCGCTCCCTCCGAAAGTACTTTACCATTTTGAATGTTCATTTAAAACACCATTACCTCAACGTTTGGGCAGAATGGGGAATTCTAAATCAGCCGGTCACTCAGCGAGTACAAACATCTGAGGATGGGAGCCAACTGTGGATATCTGCACTTTGGGTGTGTATCCCCACATTCCCCTACTGAGAGATGTGGATCAAGGAGCCCCGTAAGCAGGAAAAATATAATGGATCCATCATGCTAGAGTTTCACTACTGAAGCAAGTAACTCAAGTCAGGAAAATTTCCCACTCAGTATACCCTCCATGGTTTAAGGGGCCCCATAGACCCAATATTTATTCCAGAGAGAGGAGGATAGGATAGCATCGGGCCTGCTAACTCTGGAAGCAGATCCTAATCAGCCATGGGGATCAGCGAGTGTCAAGGCAGGCTGGTTAGAAGGCCTACCTCCATTTTATGGGACTTCATTCCAGTTGTTTGAGAAGCTGTAAGGCTCACTAGCTCACATTTTTCTTACTCCGTCCCCCATCCACCCATCGCAAGGGCCTCTTCTTGCCAACATACCTTCATATCGCAATGCTACCTCCATAGCCACTCATCTAGTATCCACCTCAGGAACCGTGCAGATGAAAATATATACCTCTAACAAGCTAGAACATCTCTCACGCATACACACTTGACAATGAAAAACTCCCAATCACAAAACCCATGCAAAGATTTTAACCTCCTCAAGTGATAATTTCTTAGAACAAGCTTCTATTCAGTCTCCATAATCAAAGACATCTAATCCTTTAAAAGCCTCTCTGGACTGTCAATAAAACTGTGAACTCCAGCCCTCTATTGAGATAAGTGTACCTTTTGAAATTCAGTCAGGAATTCATAATGACATAATAATACCCTTTGGGAACTGTCAAAAAAGAACTTCAGCAAAACTGCAAAAACAGATGGTATTTATTTCTAATCAACACCAGATGACATGTCAATCAAAGCAGTCTACAGGATTGTATTTCTTTTTAATTTCACTGACAGCTTTAACCTATTTTTCATGTTTAAAATGCAGGGGATTTTAATAAACTTCAGATAATGATGCTTAAACAGACATTATCCACCCTTCAAGAGAATCTACATCTATTCCATCAACTTGTGGCTCTGAAATTGCAGGTTAAGGCCTTTGGAACAGGCAAAATTCAATCTGGTTTAAATCAAAACTAAGTTCAAGTGGCCGTTCTGAGTGTTGGTTTCCCGCCTGAATCATACCCCACCTCTTCCTCCTGCCAGCAAAAGTTAGATCTCTTCTTTTTTATATATATATATAGCTCAACCATGGTTAAAGAAATAATTCTCTACGGATATGTTAAAGAAACAAAAATAGCTTTCTAAAATGGCCACTGCTTCATAATCAAGAATCTGTGGCTCTAAAATACTTCAAATAAGTTTAAATCTGAACAATGTACAAATAAGAAATTAACTTACCTTCAGCATACACATTATTGATAATAAATGTCAGCGGGCAAACTTTTAATTGTGCTATTTACTGTCACAGCAGCCCCTGATGTATGGCTGAGGGTTCACAGATCCCATGTTCCCTGGGCTGCTACTTTAACAAATTCTTATGTCCTCAAATTACTGTAGAAATGATGCCACAAAGATCAATGGCACACCCTCACACTGTCAATCAGTAAAGCGGTGAACACAAATTCAGATTTTCAACTTGGCATGCTTCTTTTTCAGGCTGGATTTTTCGCAGTGCATTGGATCCTAGGCTGCCTTGCATGAAAGGGACTTGGATTTACATAACCCAGTAGAAATTCACCCAACCAGCAGAAAAGCTTGTTACAAATCCAGCATTGCATTAATGTAAGTCACAACAAGCAATGGGCCTGATAACTCTAGATCAACATCTCAAGAATGACTGAGATTCTAGGAGATCATTTCTCCCCCATGACCTGTCACAGAATCATCTATCTCTATTATGAAGGGAACTTCATTCTAAAAGGGATAAAGTCATAGAATGACAGGATTGGCACTCCTGCAGAAGACTGCCATTTGGTCCACTGTGTCCATACTGGATTGGCTAAAGAGCAATTCATATGCTGCCATTCCCCCACCCTCTCCCCAACATCACTGTACATTTTTCCCTTTTGGGTATTTAGAAAATGTAGAAACATTTACAATACAGAAGGAGGCCACTCTGTCCATTGTGCCTGCACCTGACGAGAAATGAGCCACGCAGCCCAAACACATTTTCCAGCATTTGGCCCATAGCCCTGGAGGTTGTGATACTCTTCATCCAATTAGCTTGAAGGTTGCTGCTAATACAGACCATAGCGTGGTCCATTTATTGCAGTGAAAAACAATTCGAACTGTCTTGTCGGGAGCTCAATGTTCAACATGTCCAACCACTGCAGAATAGCAATCAGCTAAGCCAATCAAGTACGCAACTTGTTGAATCATTGTAGGAAAGTACATGTCAGAGTGGGTCATACTCAAATTGTACAATTCATTTTGGGCCAATCGCACCTTGACTAAGTGCCCGATTCAGGTCATTACCCACAGGGAAGACCTTAAAGCCCCAGAGACAGTTCAACTACGATGAACCTGAAGCCCATATAAGTTTAGAAGGCTCATGCTTGAGGAAAGATTTGGAAAAGTCCATGTGGAGTTTGCACATTCTCCCCATGTTTGCGTGGATTTCGCCCCCACAAGCCAAAGATGCGCAAGTTAGGTGGATTGGCCACGCTAAATTACCCCTTATTTGGAAAAAATGAATTGGGTACTCTAAATTTGAAAAAAAAATTAGAGCTGACCATTTGCTCCTGGTATTGTCCTCTGTCATAAGTGTCAGGATGAGTGTCAGTTGTGGCTCAGTTGTCGACAGTTGTGGGTTCAAGTGCCACTCCAGGACTTGATCACAGAAATCTAGCTCGATGGTCCAGAACTAAGGGCACCCAGCCCAGATAAAGGTGCTGTATTTCAAGTGGAACATAAAACTGAGATGCTCATCTGTCCTTTCAGGTGGATGTAAATGATTCCACAACATAATTTTAAAGAATAATGGTGGAGTTAGCCCCTGCAACCTGGTTAATACTTATACCTCAATCAATATCACAAAAAACAGATTTTCTACTAATTAAGCACATAACTGTATAGGGGAGCTTGATGCATGAAAATTGACTGCATATTTCCTTTTTTACAACAATGACTACATTTCAAATGTCTCCTTTTTCTTCTTAGGTAGTCCCTCAAGATCAAAGAGAATTTGGGCGGGATTCTCCTAATAGGCGGTTAAGTGCCGACGCCGGAGTAAAAACGGGAGTGTTTTACTCCGGCGTCGGCGCCCGTTCTGGGACCCCATTCTGCGGCCCACAGGGGGCTAGGACGGTGCTGAAGTGGCCTACGAGCTGGCGCCAACTAGCGCATGCGCAGTGGCCTTCTTCCCCGCGGTGGCCTCGACGCCAAATGGTGCAGGGCTACAGGAGCCGGCGCAGAGGAAAGGAGGCCGGGGGGGCAGAGAGGCCGGCACACCGATCGGTGGGCCCCGATCGCGGGGCGGAGAGTCGACGCATACCCTGACCGGCGCTGCGCCAACCACACCCTTGCCAATGGCGCGATTTTCCACACCGCGGAGAATTGTGTCCTGGCGTCGGGGAGGCGTGGCGTGATTCGCCATGGGGGGGGGTCGGAGAAATACGCCCCTTGTTTCCACTCCAGTTTGCAGATTGCATGGGCTGGATTGTCCGTCCAGCCGCGCCAGATTTCTGGGTCAGCATGCCGGCGGGATGCTCAGCTTCGCCGGCTGGTTAGTGGAGTTTCCCATTGTGGGGCTGCCCCACGCTGTCGGGAAACCCCCAAACTGCCGGCAAAACGGAGCATCGCACCAGCGGAGAATCCAGCCCCATGAGTCCAATGTGCGATCTGCTAACTCTGCCACATGCGGGGCAGATGGTGTTTGAAGGGTTGGATAGATCGGTCGTTTGGAGGTTTATGCACCCCTTCCCGCACCTCAGCTTAGCCTCTGCACATTCCTGATGAAGTCTCTCAATGTACTTGGTGCCTTCCTAAAGAGCTATCTCCATTTTGATCGGTCACGAACCAGGGACTCCCATGAGTCATTTGGAAACTTTTACCTCTTCAGGGATGCTTAGAGGACATCTCTAAAGCATTTCCGCTGTCCTCCTGGCAATCTCCTGCCATGATCAAGTTCTGAATAGGGCAGTTACTTTGCGAGTCCGATGTCAGGCATACGAATGTCATATCCTGACCAGCGGAGCTGGTTTTGTGTGAACGGCCTGGCGTGGGCAAGAATGCTGTAGTTGAACTCGCTTTCTTTCCACCAGATTTGGGGGATCTGCTGATGGTACTTCTCCAGTGTTTTGAGAATCCTCTTGTAGGTTGGCCAAATCTCTGAAGCACGTGGAAGTGCGGGGACTCACTGCTGTCTGGTAAACCATGGCCTTGGTCTCAGGTTTGAGATTTTGGCCCTCAAATACTCTTTTCCTCAGTTTTTTTTATATGAGTCCTTTATTAATGGGGTTACAGTCAATGCTGGTGCAATTCACATTCCAGCCACAGTGTAGACATTAATGGTAGGGGACGTGGGGGGGAGAAGGGTTAAACTAACACCCTAACCCATCTGCCCGAGAGCTGCCCTGATCCCAGGGCAGATGTCACCTCGGCTCCCAGTGACATGTAAGAGGCAGAGATGAGGAGTGGGCGTGATTCCCTGCAGTCGCGCCACCCGCTGTCAGGTTACCTTGGGGGTTTCCTCTCCCGCCCCATCCTCCTCTACCTCCTCCGTCGCCCTCTCCCCTCGGCTGATGGAGCAGCCACTCCTTGTAGCGCAGGGCCTTTGGGTGCTCGAAGTTCACCACTGACATGGGCATGCAGGTCGCCTCGATCCCTATCACTGTGACTTTGCACCAGAGTTGCCCCAGATCCCGATCAGTTCCTCGGGAATATTCAACGCGCAAGGTGGCACACTCTGAGCTCCTTCAGAAAGTGTCGGCAGACAGGTTCCTTTGTCAGCTCTCACTTCACATTCTTCTTCATCCTCCCCATCACCTTGGAATTCTTCAGGAACTCCACGGTCATTTCTCTCGTCTGAGTCTGCCTTCTCTCCTCTGGTTTTCTCTCTCAAAACTCCCTCCGCTCCTCCTCAAATATTGCCTTGTCTACAGAGAGGCACAGACAGTGAGACCTCGAAGAAAGAGCTTGTTGTGACCCAGCAACTTTTTCACAAATATAGTGTCGCCTCGCCTGCGAGCTTGGACCCTGTCTGCTCCAGGTTCTCTTTGGCTCTCGGTTTGGTGTTGTCCACCAGCTTGTACACTCGGGGCCTCTTGTGATGCAGCCTGGACAGCTTGCCTTCCTTCTGGAGTAAAACTGCCACCAGCACTCCACGATGACCGCCTCAGGGCCGAGCTCAGTCTCAATCCTCGGTCTCTCTCTCCTCATCCTGCCACCTCCCCCACGTAACATGGCCTGAGGAACCTGAGGCTGGGTCTCCACAATCCAGGAAAATGGCTTAGCCAGTCCCAGGCACAGACTAGACCCCGTTACCCAGGCAATCGTACGCAGGTGGCTGAGAGAGACCCTCGGGGCCGGGCGCAGGGCTGCCCATTGCCCTCTTCTCTCCTGTTGGCTGAAAGCTGAGTTGGCACGTTTAGAGGTGATGATGAATTTTGACTATTGATGTCTGCTTTCATGGAGAGAAGGCTTCCAATTTACAAAAACTGGTCCACATTTTCCAGGATTATTGTCACTGATCTTAATTAAGGGGCAAGGTGTTTTGCTGTAGAAACTAGTTGGAAAAGGATCTTAGTTTTCTGGGTGATTGGCGAAAGGCCCATTTTGTCATATGCGTCAGAAAAAGAGTTAACAATAACTTGGAGTTCAGTTTCATGAGATCACACATTTAAGCATAATTTAAGCAGTGACTGAGGTTGGAGTGGTTTTGGGCTGTGCCTGGCAACTTGTTGGAGTGGTTTTCAGCTTGAGTCTGTTCCTGGTCACAGGTCACTTATGCATCTGCACATGATCATGCGCAGAACGTGCTAATGTCTCACAGCAAAACCTGGCCTTCAACTGTGTTGGAGCACCCTGACCGATGAGTTAAAGCCCAGCTCTGGGAACACTGTGTGGTAGGCAACACTTAATGACTACACCGCAGTTCAAAAAAATAATCATGCACAGGCATCTTCTACTTGCCAAATTTCAAAGGAATTACATTGGTTAAAAAGCCCTTTGGGACATCCTGAAATTGTGAAAGATCAAGATAAATAGAGGTCTTTCTTTACTGAATAGGCATGAGAATTTCTGCTACTTGTTGATTGAAAGGGTCAGATCCATTTTCTGGAATAACGGCTGAAGTTATGGAGCATACAGCAAAGACTGACAAACCATCCAAGCATCATATTATACTTTTCATTTCAGGCATTTGACACCCTCTTCAATCTGTTAGTGATTTTCTGGGTTGCTCTGTACATAGAACAATGCAGCTCTTCTTAGCTGCAACAACTCAATTTAAAAGTGAACCCACCATCCAGGATTTCAAGCGTAACCACTATCACCCACCAGCTATCCTGAAAGATGCCGACCTCCCTCGTACCTCCTGTAAAGAAAAGATCAGGATCCACAGAAGTTAATGAGCTTGCAATGATGGGATAGTGGAAAATGCTCCGGTTCCTTCAGTAAATTAAATTCTCCCTTGTTGGAAAGAGAGTTAATTGACAGGAGATACATATGGTTGCAACATGCGTGCAATCTGTTATATCAGGGAACCTAGGAAAGTCAGCACCTACATATTGGTTTCTGCAAATAAATCACAAGATCAGAAAATTCAATAAATCACAGATTGGAAAAGGTAGATTGGCTAAGTGGTATAAATATCCTTGGCATGGTGGCATGGTGATTCACATATTTTCTGTACTGTGGGGTGGTAGGGCAGCAGTATGTGCATGCCAGTCCCTAAGTGATGATTTCCCAGTCTTAATTTTATATCTGTGCAGAGGAAAATGTAAACAAAAAAATCTCGTTGCGCATTAACAGTCTGCTCTAGCCACCTTCACATCAGACAAGTTTGCTTTAGCTGAACACTTTTGACATCAACTATGCAGATTGTCCACCTCCAAAGTCACTTGTAAATATAAAGCATCTGCAGTGTATGAACATCAATGGAGCATCATGAACCTTCCTATCCTGACGCGACGGCGGCGCCTATGTGACGTCAGCCGCACATGCGCAGGTTGGCCGGCTCCAACCCGCGCATGCGCGCCTGACGTCACGACGGCTGACAGCTCGAACCCGCGCATGCGCGGTGGCCGTCTTTCCCCTCAGCCGCCCTGCAAGACGTGGCGGCTTGATCTTGCGGTGCGGCGGAGGGGAAATAGTGCGTCCGATTGAGACGCCGGCCCGACGATCGGTGGGCACCGATCGCGGGCCTGTCCCCTCCCGAGCACAGTCGTGGTGCTCATTCCCCACCAGGCCTCCTACAAGCCCCAAAACGGGCATCTCACGGCGATTTCACGACGGCAGCGACCAGGTACGGTTGCCGCCGTCTTGAAATGGTTGCAAACGGCAGGCTGCTCGGCCCATCCGGGTCGGAGAATCGCCGGTCGCTGTGAAAAACGGCGAGCGGCGATTCTTCCGAGCTGGGGTGGGAGAATTGCGGGGGGTGCCAGAGGGTCGTGAAATTAGTCGGGGGGGGGGGGGCCCTCCCGTGATTCCCCCACCCGTCTTGGGGAGCGGAGAATCGCGCCCCATGTCTTTCGGGACTTGTGGAGGGAAACTGGAGCACCTGGAGGAAACCCACGCAGACACAGGGAGAACATGTAGACTCCGCACAGATAGTGACCCGAGCCGGGAATCGAACCTGGGACCCTGGCGCTGTGAAGCAACAGTGCTAACCACTGTGCTACCATACCGCCACCACAGGCCGAGCTGGCCGGGTCCCAAAGGTCATAGCTTGTCGACTAGGACTGCAGCAGGTGGTGAGGGAACCAACATGAGGGAAAAACATTCTTGACCCCATCCTCATCAAACTGCCTGCTGCAGATGCATCTGTCTGTGACATTATTGGTAGAAGTGACCACCGCACAATCCTTGTGGAGACAAAGTCCTGTCTTCACATTGAGGATACCCTCCATCGTGTTGTGTGGCACTACCACTATGCTAAATGGGATAGTCTTTGAACAGATCTAGCAGCTCAGGACTGGGCATCCATGAGGCACTGTGGGCCATCAGCAACAGCAGAATTGCATTCAATCATAATCTTCAACATCATGGCCCGGCATATCTCTCACTCTACCATTACCATCAAGCCAAGGGATCAACTCGGTTCAAAGAAGAGTGCAGTAGGGCACGCCAGGAGCAACACCAGGCATACCTAAAAATGAGATGTCAACCTGGTGAAGCTGCCACACAGGTACTTGTGTGCCAAACAGCATAAGCAGCAAGAAAGAGACAGCTAAGCGATTTTACAACGAACACATCAGATCTAATATCGGTAGTCCTGCCACATCCAGCTTTGAATAGTGGTGGACAATTAAACAACGCACTGGAGAAGGAAAGTCCACAAATATCCCTATCCTCAATGATGGAGGGGCCCAGCAAATCTGTGCAAAAGACAAGGCTGAACTATTCGTAGACATCTTCAGCCAGAAGTGTCGAGTGGATGATCCATCTCAGTCTCCTTCAGAGGTTTCCAGCATCACAGATGTCAGTCTACGATTCACTCCATGCGATAACAAAAAATGGCTGAAGGCCCTGGATGCCACAAAGGCTATAGGGCCGAACAATATTCTGGCAATAATACTGAAGACTTGTGCTCCAGAACTTGCTGCATACATAGCCAAGCTGTTCCACCATAATTACGACACTGGCATCCATCCGGCAACGTGAAAAATTGCCCAGGTCCTGTCCTGTACACAAGAAACAGGACAGATCCAACCCAACCAATTACCACCCTATCAGTCTACTCTCCATCATCAGTAAAGTGATGAAAGGAGTCATTAACAGTGCTTCAAGCGGCACTTACTCAGCAATAACCTGGTCACGGATGCTCAATTTGGGTTCCGCCAGGGGCCCTCAGCTCATGACCTCATTACAGCCTTGGTTCAAATATGGACAAAAGAGCTGAATTTCAGAGGTGAGGTGAGAATGACTACCCTTAACGTCAAGGCAGCATTTCACCGAGTGTGGCACCAAGGAGCCCGCGCTAAACTGAAGTCAATGGAAATCAGGGGGAAACTCTCCGCTGGTTGGAGTCATACCTGGCACAAAGGAAGATGGTTGTGGTGGTTGGAGGTCAATCATCTCAGCTCCAGGATATCACTGCAGGAGTTCCTCACATTGGTGTCCTCGGCCCAACCATCTTCAACTGCTTCATTTATGGCCTTTCTTCCATTATAAGGTCTGAAGTGTGGATGTTCGCAGATGACTGCACAATGTTCAGCACCATTCGTGACACCTCAGATAATAGAACAGTCCATGTCCAAATGCAGCAAGACCTGGACAATATCCAAGCTTGGGCTACCAAGTGGCAAGTTACATTTGCACCACACTAGTGTCAGGCAATGACCATCTCCTCCAAGAAATGATCTAACCACTCCTCCTTGACATTCAATGGCATTATCGTCGCTGAATTCCTCTCATTGACATCTTGGGTATTACCATTGATCAGAAACTGAACTGGACTAGCCACATTAATACTGTGGCTACCAGAGCAGGTGAAATTCTACAGTGAATTACTCACCTCCTCACCCCCCCCCCCCCCCCCCCCCCCCCCCCCCCCCCCCGCGAAACCTGTCCACTATCTACAAGGCACAAGTCAGGAGTGTAATGGAATACTCTCCACTTGCCTGGATGAGTGCAGCTCCAACAACACTCAAGAAGCTTGACACCATCCAGGACAAAGCAGCCCGCTTGATTGTTCCCCCTTCCACAAACATTCAATCCCTCCACCACCAACGAACAGTGGCATCTACAAGATGCACTGCAGTAACTCACCAAGGTTCCTTCGGTGGCACCTTCCAAATCCACGACCACTATCATCTAGAAGGACAAGAGCAGCAGATACCTGGGAACCCCACCACCTGGAGATTCCCCCCCCCCTCCCTGAGTCACTCACCACCCTGACTTGGAAATATATCACCGTTCCTTCACTGTCGCTGGGTCAAAATCCTGGAATTCCTTCTCTCACAGCACAATAGGTTTATCTACACCTCAGGGACAGCAGCGGTTCAAGAAGGCAGCTCACCACCATTTTCTGAACGGCAAGTAAGGATGGCCCACATCCCGTAAATGATTTTAAAAAATGTCTGTATATGTGTGTGTATCTATGTGCGTGTGTCTGTATCTGTTTGTTTGTGTGTATGTGTGTATCTGTGTTTATTCATGGGTGTGCATGTATCTGTGTGTGTGCATATCTGTGTTTGTGTGCATGTATATGTTTGTGTATGTGTGCGTGTATCTGTGCATATGTGTGTATCTGTGTTTGTGCATGTATCGGTGTGTGTGTATGTGTTTGTGTGTGCATCTGTGTTTTTGTGTGTATCTGTGTTTGTGTGTGTGTGTGTATATCTGTGTTTTTGCGTATGTATGTGTATTTGTGTTGGTGCATGTGTGAGTATCTGCGTTTGTGTGTGTCTTTGTGCATATGTGTGTGTATCTGTGTTTATGCGTGCATCTATGCTTTTGCACATGTGTGCGTGTTTATGTGTGTTTGTTTGAGTGTGTGCCCAAAGTGGGCAATAGAGCATGAGAGAAAGAAAGAAGGAAAGTAAGAAAGAAGGGATTTATAATACTTGATCCCCAGGCATCCAATCAATATGATGAACTCTGAGGGAGGTTTTTCTATACTGATAACGCACTTGGTTGCATTTATGAGCATCTGAGCTGGAACAAGGAGGCTCATCTCATTCTGGACACATAACAAGAGACATCTCCTTGGTCTCTGACACAGCTCTGATTCTAACATTATGAACCTTTCCACCCCTTATTCAGAATTCTCCATTGTAAAATTGGATTCAATCTGTTTTGTAATGGGAGAAGGAATATTGCAGGGTGAAATCACAAATGAATCCAAGGCACAAAAATCAGGAACAAAGATGAGAGAGGCAAGTGAGCATTCACTGAGCATTCTGCAATCAGCAATAATACAGCGAAAATAACACAAAACAATTTCATACTAAAGTCAAATTAACAGTGTACTTTTGATGGTCATAATAAAAATATGACCTTGCTGCTTCAATAATTGTATGAAGCAAGTAACAGCAGCTCATATTTAATAAAGGTTGCATGGAACCATTCATTTGTTCATTTCAATGGACACTGAATTCTACTGACATGACTTGTATGCCATTTATCATTTGTTAGAAATGTACATTGTCACAATTTGTGACACAATGACAGTTACAACCATGATTGTATTTGCTCTCAGAATTGCTGTAAAAAAATATAAATTATTGTAAATTTATAAGTGAGCATATTGATGGTATGTACTACACTATAATCCAGATTTTACCACTAGAAATGAGGGCTGAGATTCTCCGTTGCGAGTTCGCCCGCTATCGCTGCGAGCGAGATGGGAGAATTTGGCGTGGCGTTTGCTGGCGGCAGGATTCTGTCCTCCCGCCGCTTGTCAATGGGATTTCCCATTGAAGTCGTCCCACGCTACCGGGAAACCCGCAGGCGGGGGTGCGCGACCGATGGACCCAGAGGATCCCGCCGCCAGTGAACCAGAGAATCCCGCCCAAAAGCAGCCCCACTGTTTGCCCACATCCCAACGTCTCCAACTAGTGGATTAGAAAATTGGATTGGTTTAATTCATGAGCATACTCCTCCTTCCCATGCCAGAAAGTAGATTAGTCATTATTACACCATTGGGGGAATACCTATTCCTGTTCAAACAAGCAATAAGACAAGCTTGTTAATTAAAAGAAAACACCTATCTTACTCTATCATCATGATTCAGATCTCTGGAGCCACGTTAACAGTCATTTGTTTTGATTCAACTGCCCAAGGTTTCCCCTGCACCAGCCTATTCTCGAGTGCAGTTCCACCGTAAGGCCCTTACCCATAAAACAGATTTATAGAGTGGTGAGATTAGCCAAATTATACCATTGTCGGGAAGAGCAACATTTAAACCAACTTCAAAGCAGACGTTGCAGCAAAGTTATCAGATCGGGATTCGGAATGAGAATCTTGGCTGATTTTTTAAAACCTCTCTCGACCCTGGGTGGCATCACCAGTTCTGGCACAGCTATATTGCCCTGTACTGAGATCAATGAGCACAAATCAGGGATAGAATGTGTGTTTCTCCTCTTCGGTACACCTTACCTTAACTTTGATTAGCATCTGTACCAACTTAACCACTTGAAACCCTCAGTCATGTTCATGCATCAGTGCTACATTTGTTCTAAATTTGTTCTTTTATTCTGAGATTCATTCCAAGACTTCATTCTAAATCTCACCATTTACCCAGCTTCAGCACTTCCATGATTTAAAATTCTTTCAGACTCAAGTTTTGAAAATTCTGAACCTTCACTGCACAACTAAGAGTTAAGCTTCAGAATGCCATCAAACTTTGACATTAACGATGACAGAAATGAAGACAGGTGGCACAGTGGCACAGTGGTTAATACTGCTGCCTCACAACGTCAGGAAACCGGGTTCAATTCCAGCCTCGGGTGAGTGTCTGTGAGGAGTTGGCACTTTCTCCTGTGTCTGCATGGGTTTCTTCCGGGTGCTCCGGTTTCCTCCCACAGCCCAAAGATGTGCAGGTTAGGTGGATTGGCCATGCTAAGTTGATTGCCCCTTAGTGTCCAAAGATGTGCAAGTTAGTTGGGGTTACAGGGATAGGGCGGGGAAGTGGGCCTAGGTCGGATGCTCTTTCAGAGGGGTAGGTGCAGACTCGATGGAACGAATGGTATCCGTCTGCACTGCAGGAATGCTGTGGTTCAGAAAGTATTGATGGCAGCTGCTTAATATTTAATTTTTTCTCATGCATGACATCAAAATTTAACACGCATTTCCAGACAGCCAAGGACATTGCTGCCACACCGTATCTCAAAGGTCGTGCAACATAACTGTTTTGCAGTATAGATGAGTTAAACGTAGATACGACCATGTAGGATCATGCCTTGCTGATGCAGCTATCTTTCTCACGGATCAAGTATAATAAAACATGCGGCTACCAAAGAATTGGCTACTCAGCTTGAACCATTGGAATCCCAGCTGGCTGATGATTTTTGAGGGCTAATCTTGGCTTATTTTCCAATGTTGTAAGCTTGGCTAACATTTTGCACAGCAAAGGAGCAGATATTTAACCAACTTCCACACGCCCCGAGTGTTACGATACCCTGGACAGGTGCGCGGTCAATTTCAGCCCTACAGGCCCCACACTGCTTCTGATGCACATCAGTTGGAGGCAGGAACATCCCAGAGATTGGACAATTGGAGGTCTGCTGGATTCCAAGCCACGTACTGTGCCTCTGGACACGTTCATCCATCAGCTGCTAGAGATGGAAAGGCAAAGATGGGAATGTCAGGAGGGATGATCAGCATCAACTTGATGCAAAGCCTTAAAACATCGACAGAGTACTGTAACTCTTCGCTACTCGCAGCTTCTCTATGGTGTGTTTACTGATTGCTGAGTCAACAACGAGACTTATTCAATCAAGCACAATGAGCTTTGATCAGTTACCAGACTCTCGGAATAAAATAGAGAACAGTTGAACCATTGAACACAAGGGGAAAGACTTCTAACCTCCTGAGAATTCACCCACCGCACCACTGATGCTTTGATATCAATGTTCTCACTACAGGGAGAAAGCTTTGCCGACGAGTATATTGCTCGGGCACTGGTGGCTCATGGACTCAATTCAAACAACTCACTCTGTTAAAAATGCAATTCTCCCCCTCACTTGATTTTCATTGACAAGTGGGGTGGGCAAAATCAACGTTGCCTTGCCAGTGTCACCCACATCCTGTGAACAATTAAACAAACCATAACTCAGTTGTCAGAGGGTTGAATGCTTTCCGACAATTTTGCTAGAAGTAGAGATGGCCATTGTCAGTGTTTCTTCAGTAAATGTAGGGTCGCAGTCAGTGAATAGTCAGAAACCATTTCAATCTATCCATTTGAATGACATTGTAAGCTGCAACAGTAAAGCTTGAATAGTTTCTCATCCTCGCAGAACCTCCCGAGTGAGGTACAGTTTTAATGTCACTGAAAGATGCTTATAATTCGTAACATGCAGGGCATATTCTTCTTTTCATTCATCCTTTAATTTTTCCCCTCCTCTCCCACAGTCACTGAGTTGCATTGTTCAACAGAAGTCTGCAATTCTCCCGACGGAAAAAAGACTTGCTTCTATATAATACCGTTCATGACCACCGGATGTCCCAATACACTTCCAGTTAATGAAGCACTTTTGAAGTGTTGTAATGCAGGAAACATGGCAGCCAATTTGTGCACAGCAAGCTCCCACAGTCAGCAAGGTGAGAATCTGTGTTTGTGATGCTGTTTGAGGGATAAATATTGATCTGGACATTGGGGTTAACACCCAAAATAGTGCATGGGATACTTCACGAGGACAGCCTCCATTTAACATTTCATCAAAATGTCAGTGCCTCCAACAGTGCAGCATTTCCTCAGTGCAGCACTAGAGGGTCAGCCTTGACCTTTGTGCCCAGGTTCTGGAGTAAACATGAATATACGGCACTAGGAAGTGCTGAGGGTTTTGGTCAAGGGTGGTACAGGCTTGGACAGCCGAAGGGCCTGTTCCTGTCCTGTATTTTCTTTGTTATCTTTGTTCTCTGTTCATCCAGAATCTTGTGACTTAGAAATGCGTGTACCATCATCTGAACCATTGTTGACACAGCTAGAACTCAAACAATCACAGCAAATAATAATCTTGGCTGGTCAGAGTAGGGTATTTTTTGAATGAAGTTCCAACAGTGTCGTCAACATTATAGCCGCAGTTTCTTTCAGTTATGGAGGTCAATGAAAGGAATTGATAGGTGTTACGTATCAGAGAATAAATCCTTGCCGGTGGGAAGTCTTTTGATCTATAGTGACGTCAGCCAAGATTTT
The DNA here is from genome assembly GCF_902713615.1 of Scyliorhinus canicula. NCBI lineage: Eukaryota > Metazoa > Chordata > Chondrichthyes > Carcharhiniformes > Scyliorhinidae > Scyliorhinus > Scyliorhinus canicula. Next base: position 28,921,252 of record NC_052164.1, read on the forward strand.
GCGCAGGCTTCTGTTCTCCATCTTATATTGTATGAGTAACATCTCCTCATAAACCTTTTATCATGGTTGTGAAAAACCCAAGTGTGTGGCACTTCCACACCTTTTCTCTTTGCGCACAATAAGTATAACGATGGGATAGATGGATAGAAAATGTTTCTGTTGGTGGGAGAGTCTAGGTCAGAAGCTTAGAAGCAGAGCCAGGCCATTCAGGAAAGAAGTTAAGAAACACGTCATACAAAGTGCAGCAGAAGTATAGAACTCTATCCCAAGAGAAGCAATCAGTGTTCATTCAACTCATAATTTTAAATCTGAGATCAATAGATTTTTGCCAGACAAGGGTAGAAAAAGAAATGGAATCAAGGAAGTGTGAGAGTCAAGCACAGTGGCACGATGATTAAAAGAAAATTGCCCCTTAGTGTCCAACGATTGCGGGTTAGGTGGTGTCAAGGAGATAGGGTGTGGGAGAGGGAGGAGGTAAGGTTCAGAGGGTCGGTGCAGGCTCGATGGGGCAAACGGCCTCCTTCTGAACTGTAGGGATTCTATGATTCCATTGAATAACATGAATAGGGTTGAAAGGTTGAATGGCCTATTCCTGTTCCCATTCTTGTTAAAGTCATTATTTGTGTGTGAACCAGCCAGCAAACACAGTGCAGGCATGATTATCAACAACCAAAGGCATCACAAATGAGCTTAAGTCTGTCTTCAAGCATTGCCCACACACTTTCCAAAATAAATCACCAGACAGCAACCAGGTGTAGGATCCTTGTTGAATCCTCATGTCTGTCCTCCCCCTCCCTCACCCTCACCCCCAGCTCCTTTATTTATAGTATTAATATTTATTGTCACAAGTAGGCTTACATTAACACTACAATGAAGTTACTGTGAAATGCCCCGAGTCGCGACATTCCAGCACCTGTTCGGATACACTGATGGGGAATTCAGAATGTCCAATTTACCTAACACCACGTCTTTCAGGACTTGTGGGAGGAAACTGGAGCACCCGAAGGAAACCGACGCAGACACGGGGAGCATGTGCAAACTCCCCACAGGCAGTGACCCAAGCCAGGAATCGAACCTGGGACCCTGGCACTGTGAAGCAACAGAGATAGCCACTGTGCTACCGTGCTGCCCATCCTGAGCACTGACAATGAGCCAACGTACTACCAATCTGGAGCGGAGTTTGTTCTTTTCCTGGGTCAGGAACATCAATACTCTGGGGGAGTTTTCGAGGGTTTTTGATTAATTATATTTGTTAATATAGTTTCATTGCTGTTCCACAATGAATGCTTTGAACATTACAGAAGCTACATAACCTGGAAAAATTGGTCATCATAATTAAGCTATAGTATACACACGAGTATAGTGTGACTGAATTGTAGCTTTAAGAACTATTTTAGTTTTCCTGTCTGGTTGGTCATTGGGAAAGGAACAATCAAATTTAATTTATCTCATAACTCAAAATTTATGGGACGGTGGGATTAAAAAGTCCGGATGTTGCCAAAAAAAATCCTTTCGTACAAAAATGTCCTGTCTGTTTAAATGTTCACAGTCCTTTAATGTGAGATGCAAAGCCAGAGTATGCAAACAAGACTAGATTTGATTTCAGACAGGCTGAATGGGCAATAGCTGGATAAGGTTTCAGTAAAATTCATTGATCAAGACTTGTAGAAGCAGCAAAGAGTTAACCACAGTGAGAATCCATACTGGCTTACAGCTCCGAGAGCACTTATTGGCATCCTCCCTTCTAACGCCCATCCCTTTTTTTTATCCCACTCATGTCCCTGTCATTACCAAGGACCAAACATTCTCCTCTGCCCACACAGACGAAAAAGCACAGGGCGGACTTAAGACCAAACGACATCCCAGACCGAGTCTTCTTCGCCTTCAAAGAGGCTGAGCAACTTCTCCTACCACAAAATAGAGGTGGGAAGACTTTCTGGCGCTACTGCTGCCTGAGGGTGTCTGGCAGAATCAGCTAGAAACTGTGCTTAAGAACCCAATAAACCATCGGAATCAAAGTCTTGTGGAGATGAACTGTTATTAAAATACTGTAGGCACACTGACCTGGAAAAGGAGGAGGCTGGGTTTGGGGCGGGGGGGGGGGGTATTGCAGAATGGGTGGAAGAGGAGGGACATGAAGCAACTGCTGCAGACGGTGAGACTGCCTGTTTAGACACCTCAGGCATTCAAAGGGTGTGCAGCGGAATAAGCCTGAATTCCTGCACTGACAGAAAAAGCGAAAGAGAAACTCTACAGGCAGGCACACAATTAACCCTCGAGAGACAACAATGGGAAGAGCTGTGAGCATTTTACAAACTTATTGTAATCATTCTTCGTGTAAGAAGCAATGAGGTGCAACAACAGTGGGTACACACTGCCCTCGAATGGTTAGATATCCTACTGCATTCAATCATACAATTTTGCTCCCTTCAGCCTCTGGGGCTGAGAGTGGGCGGCAGTACCAGACCAGCCGGATGCTCCAAAACTCAAAATCAGTTCCTGTTGAGTGAGTGTCTGGTTTACCACAAAGTGTATTTGCAGATCAAAAATACATGCATTGTGAGGATTCATGTAGAAATCTTCATGTGTGTGCCCTACTGCATTCCCCCCTGCCTTCACAAACCACCAACATCCAAACCCCCACACTCCCACCACCCCCCAAAGTGCAATGAAGAGCGTTAAAGATATAGAAAATGAGCAGTAACTCCTAAATGTATAGAGGCACAGATTTCTTTCACGGAGGTCTTAGCATCAGGATATTCATGAACCTGAAACCCAGCCCGAAACAACTTATTTAGCGCTAGCATCCTCCAGATCCCACAAACAAACCAGGATGCGCTCCTGTTACGAGTGCCACGTGTGTGGTTTCTAACAAGACAATCTGGTTTATTTTTTTAAAGTGGGCTGCTACGCGGCATCTGAAAATGGACTCAGATTGATTCAACTCACAAAAGACTTTTCATCAACATCAGCCTAGTTGTCTATGCTTAAAACAGGCAGCCTTACCCAATATGACAACCAGAGTCATTCTCCTATCAACACCAGCTGAAGCCCACTGTCAAATGATCCTTAACTATATTCAGGTCAGCGATGGTGAACTTCGAGATGAGCTTATCATAGAATTTACAGTGCAGAAGGAGGCCATTCAGCCCATCGAGTCTGCACCGGCTCTTGGAAAGAGCACCCTACCCAAGGTCAACAACTCCACCCTATCCCCATAACCCAGTAACCCCACCCAACACTAAGGGCAAATTTAGACACTAAGGGCAATTTATCATGGCCAATCCACCTAACCTGCACATCTTTGGACTGTGGGAGGAAACCGGAGCACCCAGAGGAAACCCACGCACACACGGGGAGGATGTGCAGACTCCACACAGACAGTGACCCAAGCTGGAATCGAACCTGGGACCCTGGAGCTGTAAAGCGATTGTGCTATCCACAATGCTACCGTGCTTTGCTTGCTGACTTCAAGTCAAAATGTTCTTTCATCAAACCAATTTTTACACTCTAGCATATTGTTGAGAACCACCAAGAGCATCAAGCGTTCCCCGCCAACCCTCCCGGTCTGGGCTGAGAGAATCCCGCCCCAGATGTCTGCGGAGGATTCTAAGCCAACACTGATGGGATTTTATATCCAACATTGAAGTACGAAAGCACTCCAGATAACCTCCAGTTTCATCCATTATCTGCGAAAGGTGCCTCAGCTGACTTAATTGGCCATGTCATTTGACTTCTATCATCATTGCCTGCCCATCGGGTCATGTCAACTGGATGTGGAAGAAGAGGGCAACTCAAGATGAACTGATGCCAGGCTACCAGTAGAGAAATCCAGCTGGAGCGATGCAGGACTGGAACAAGAGAATGGGGTGCTTTGTCTGCTGTGTGCATCACTAGATGTGCATCACTAAGGTTAAGGCAAAACAATCATCATAACTCACATTATGTCAGTGCTGGGCTGTCAGACAGCAAGACAGAGTTCCAGAAGCTCATGAACTTAGTCAGCAGTCAGGCTGAGAGAGTGGGACTCACTTCAAATGCCAAAGTAAACAAGAAAATATGATGACAGGAAAACACCAACACCCACTTCCCCCCATCCCTGCTCCCTGGCCTGTATTAATCGTACGTAGCCAGTTGCTTTTAGAGTTGAGAAGAAGCAGCAAGCTGAGTTCCTCTCCTCCCATTTCTGCTCCCAAATACTGTAAAGCTTTATAAAATGCTCCAATTCTAATGAATGTTACTTTCTGAACTTAAATAAGCAATCATAGAATGATACAAAACAGAAGATGTGTCAACACTTGGAAAATTCAATCCAATTAGCCCTATTTCTCTGCCTTTACCCCATAGCCTTGCAAGTTTTAGCTTTGTAAGTTTAGATCGAATTTCCTAACAGCGAATCAGGACCCAATATTCTTTCAGTCAGTGCATTCTAGACCTTACTGAATTAAAATAATTCTCATCTTGCTTCTGGTTCTTTTGCCAAATACTAAAAATCTGTGTCCTCCATTAACTGAGCATTCTGCCATTGGAATTCTCCTCATCTATTCTATCGACAACCTTCGCGACACCTCTAAGAAGTCTCCCCATAACCTTCTCTGCTCCAAGTAGAACAATCGGTTTCTCTCATCTCGCCACATCACTGAAGTCGCTTATCCCTAGTGCAATCCGGGTAAATGGCTGCCCTCTTTCTATGGCATTGACATCATCCCCAAAGATGCTAACTGGTTTAGTACGTCCCTCCAAAAAATTTTGTACTTACGACCATGAGATGGCTTTGCACAGAGGCTCACAGACTTTACAGGAAACTGCTTCTGGTGAGCGCGAATGGTTTTTAGGTTTGCTGAGGTGTCCATCTGCTGCAATGATTGTGATTACGGTATCTGTCTATAAAACAAGCACAATTTGATTTAAGATCACATGAGGACTGAATTTAATCTCCAGCTCCTAATAGTACTATCAAATTTTTTTAAGTAGTCAGAGGTTTTGGTGTTGGGGGCAGAACCAGCCGACTGGCCAGACCCCCCAAAGTTGCATTCATAAATTGATAGAATTCCTCTTTTCTTATGAAAGAGCATTTCTGGCTTAAGGTCACATTGTGCCATTGGTTTTCTCAAGGCACATGGGGTGGCCCGACATTAACAAGAAAACTATGTATTTATATAGCATGTTATGACTGGGATGGGAGGAGAGCGTAGTTTCACTAGCCCACAACTCCACAGGTCACACCAGTGTAAATATTTAATCCACGCACCAGATTGGCCGACTACTGTTCGAACCAGAATAAAAGAAACCTTAATTTGGTTTCTTTCAATAAACTCAGAACAATTGATTTATTATGAAACAAAACTTTTTTTGAAAATTGGTTAATATACAATCTGTAATCGGAAGTGTAAACATTTACCCCTTTTAAAAATACCAACACACACATAGATAAAACAAAGGTTAAGACTGCAACGGTTGGCGAAAGAACACTTTCTAAAGACAGATAATGTTCAAAAAGGTCTTGATGCTGTCAATTTGGGGTTACTGTATGTGAAGAAATCCTTTCCAAAGCATCTTCGGTGAAACACTGTCTTAACTTACACCTGTCTCAGCTTCGCATGCTTTCAAATACCGACGAGTGTGATGAGGATTTTCTGGCTGAAGGTGAACACTCACTCTAGACTGCAGGAAATACAGGGAAAGATCACTTGAGGGCTGAATTTGAAAATGAAATGAAATGAAAATGAAAATCGCTTATTGTCACAAGTAGGCTTCAAATGAAGTTACTGTGAAAAGCCCCTAGTCGCCACATTCCGGTGCCTGTTCAGGGAGGCTGGTACGGGAATTGAAGAATTTAATCTCCAGCTCCTAATAGTACTATCAAATTTTTAAAAGCAGTCAGAGGTTTTGGTGTTGGGGGCAGAACCAACTGACTGGCCATATACAATACAGGGAAGCAAACTTCTTTCACAATTTCCTCCCAAAACACACACTCAGTTTAAAAAGCATGTTCAGCAAGACATTTTCCCTGGCTAGGTGTTTTTAAACAAATCGACAGGAGCCCACAGCCTGGCAACAGCAGTTTTATTTTTAATTTTAATACCAGTTAACCAAATAACCCTTATCTTCCCAGGGGTTTTGCTGGTCATTTAGCTGACCTTATGTGATTTCTTGGGAAAAAAAACAGCTTGTCACAGACCAAAGTGAACTTTTGACATTTAAAAAAAACCTCAGAACATTGTCCAATTATTAAATGTCCTTCTAATTAAAAGAAAACATGTAGGTCGCGATTCTCCGCTCCCGGGAAAAATCGTGAAGGCCATCATGAACTCGGCTGAGTTTCACAACGGCCTCGGAGCCCGCTCCTCTCACCGAATGCACCCCCACCCGGGGAGCTAGGAGCGGCGCTCCGTTATTCTCGGCCACCAGGCCTTGACGCTTGCGTTAAGGCGGCGCGCTGAGAATGACGCGTCGGCGGCGCCTATGTGACGTCAGCAGCGCATGCGCAGGTTGGCCGGCTCCACCCATGCGCGGCTCACGTCACGACGGCTGACAGCTCGAACCCGTGCATTTGTGGTGGCCGTCTTCCCCTCAGCCGTCCCACAAGACATGGCGGCTTGATCTTGTGGGGCAGCGGAGGGGAAGTAGTGCGTCCGATTGAGACGCTGGCCCGACGATCGGTGGGCACCGATTGCGGGCCTGTCCCCTCCCGAGCACAGTCGTGGTGCTCATTCCCCACCAGGCCCCCTACAAGCCCCAAAACGGGCATCTCACGGTGATTTCACGACGGCAGCGACCAGGTATGGTTGCTGCCGTCGTGAAACGGTCGCGAACGGCAGGTCGCTCGGCCCATCCGGGTCGGAGAATCGCCGGTTGCTGTGAAAAACGGCGAACGGCAATTCTTCCGAGCAGGGGGTGGGAGAATCGCGGGGGGCGCTAGGGGGTCGTGAAATTAGTCGGGGGGCTCTCCCACGATTCTCCCACCCGGCGTGGGGAGCGGAGAATCGCGCCCTTCTTGGAGATATGAATTTCTTATGAGTGCCTTTACTGACGTTCCACCAGGAGAATTAATCAGACAATTTTGACATCAAGCCACATGAGGGAGATATCAGGTAAGATATTCAAAGAAGTAGGTTTTATAGAGCATCTTAAAGGAGACAAAAAAGATAAACAGGAAGAAAGGTTTAGGAGAGAATTCGAGAGCTCATGGCCTTTGCAGCTTAAAGCATGACTACAAATTTTGGAGCAATTTAATTTAGGAATTCTGAATGCCAGAATTGAAGGAATGCAAATCTCCTAAAGGGCTGTAGAAGATCACTACGATGGGAAAAGGTGATGCTAGGTAGGCACCTGAAAAGAAAGATGAGGGGCGCGAGTCTCCGCAAATGCGGAGTCGTAAAGGCTGCCGTGAAACTGGCCGTGTTTCACGGCAGCCTCCGCGCCCCCTCCCGGGACCCGATTCTCCCCCCCGGGCGGGGCTAGCAGCGCGGCCCCGCGAAGCACGGCATCGCAGGCTTAGCGACCGTCGCTAAGCCCGGGCGCCAAGGGTCACGGCGGCTGACGCGCACGATGACGTCAGCCGCGCATGCGCGGATTGGACGGCTCCAACCCATGCATGCGCAGATGACGTCATCACGCATATGCGTCAAACCCACGCATGCGCGGGTCGTCATGCCGCTCAGCCGCCCCGCGGACTAATCCTGCGGGGCGGCGGAGGAACAAAGAGTGCGCGGGTTTCGGACCCGCTGCGGCCATGCCAATCGATGCCATGGTTGTCGGGAACGGCACTTTGCAGCCGTTTTCACGAACGGTGAGAGCAGGGTGTTTGCGTTCGTGAAAACGGCCGTAAAGGCCTGGGAACTCGACCCATCGGCTAGGGGAGAATCGCTGTTCGAGGTAAAAAATGGCGAGCAGCGATTCGTGTCGTGGGGCGGCCGTGGGGGGGGGGGGGGGGGGAATAGCGGGAGGTTGGGAAAAATGTCGGGAAGGCCCTCCCGCTATTCTCCGACCCGTCGTGGGCAGCGGAGAATCGCACCCGAGAACTTTAAAAATTGGGCAATCTACTCAGTGGCCATTCCTCTTGAGTGGGTTCACTTCAACGTAATGCACTTGTTTCCAGATCACATCCGCTTCAGAGCATCATTCAACACGATGTACTACAGAGCAAACTATTTGTAAGTTCCACACCAAGGGTGCCATGCAGTTTTTCAACAATAACAGAATGTGTAGAACAGGGGAAATGTTGGCCTCATCCTTTGTGCACTGTCTCCCTGTGAGTGAAGTTCCTGATTTATATAGTGCAATGTGAACTATGCTCCATGTGGTGATATAACCACTGTAGTGATGTGTACTTGCAGTAGGGGGATGTATGCCTGTACCTGTAATACAGGTTCCTCTGGTAAGCCCCTGCCGGCTAGCTCCGCCCACAGGGAGCTTGTGTATAAATATGCGTGAGAGTCACTCAGACCCTAGCCTACAGTTGCAGATGGAGGAATAGCATTGCACAGCAATAAAGCCGCTATTGTACTACTCTCTCGTCTTTGAGTATAATTGTTAGCGCTACACTCCAATCGTAAAATAACAGGTGCAGAGCTGGATAAACATGGCTTATACATTGCTGTCAGCCTTGGCTCGGAATCTGAATGTCATGGGTTCAAGTTCCATTTCAGAGGTTTGAGCATGTCATTTAGGCTTTTTACGTATATTAAAATGTTGTCAAGTTTCAATTGTCTCGTATCTAACTAGCGATGTGCCGTGGATACTTTATCAAAATCCATCTGTGTTACTCATTGATCCTCCCCTATCAGGACTCTAGCAATAGAATAAGCCTTGATCCACGTCTCCCTAAACTATACTTCTCTGGCCTAATCAGACTATCTTCATTGAATAATTGATCATGTTGTATTTGGTGGTGAAGCTAGCAATTGACATCTAATGTACTGATGTGTATTTATTTGTCCCCTCCCTTCTTTCTTTTTGAATAAAGGTGCAACATTTGCTATCTTCTAATTCTCTTTCTATTTACCATCCTTGGGTAGAAAACAAGTACTTCCAGCTTTATTCCCATTCTTATATTTATTATAATTTCCCTGTTATATCAATGACTCATTTCTCCCCTTTGCAAATCTCTCGCTTTCTTTATACTTTTGGTCGCATAATCTCCTCTTGCATTTTGACGACTGCAGCAAAATAAATATTTTTCGATTTTGCCATGTCCTATTTTTGTTAGACTCAAATCTGTCTTTTTTTTAAATTTAGAGTACCCAATTCATATTTTCCAATGAAGGGGCAATTTAGTGTGGCCAATCCACCAAACCTGCACGTCTTTGGGTTGTGGGGGCGAAACCCACGCAAACACGGGGAGAATGTGCAAACTCCACACGGACAGTGACCCAGAGCTGGGATTGAACCTGGGACCTCGGTGCTGTGAGGCAGCAGGGCTAACCCACTGCGCCACCGTGCTGCCCTAAGTCTGTCTTCTTTTAAACGACACCCACCTTATCCTTGAGCAATCTTTTACCTGATCAATTTAGAAATATAGCTATTACCCTCAATTCCATCTGCAAATGATTTTTCATTGTGTCTGACCTATAATTTTCTTGATCTCATGCTGCTGTTTTCCTTTATCTGACCAGTCCTGTGTTATTTGGCCTCTTCCTCAACATTACCTTCTCCTTCTGATTTGATATTTTAGCAATCACTGTATCAGGCTGAAGTTAGATTGCATTTGGTAATAATCCAATCTAGTGTGAGACGGTCTCCCAAAGAGGGCACAGGCATGGCTTTAAGGGTTCGCTAGCTTCTGGAATGACTCCATGGAGTACTGTGTTCAGTTCTAGTTGCTATACTACAGGATGGATGTGATTGCACTCGATTGACCAGAATGTTACCTGTGCTGGAGCGTTTCAGCTATGAAGAGATGCTAGGATTCCGCAGAGCAGAGATGGCTGAGGGGGGACATAATCGAGGTGTACAAAATTATGAGGGATATAGATGGGGTAGATAAGAAGGAACTTTTCTCCTTAGTTGAGGGGGTCAATAACCAGGAGGCACAGATTTAAGATGAGGGGCAGATTTAAAGGGGATTTGAGGAAAACATATTCACCTAGAGGGTGCTGGGAATCTGGAACTCACTGCCTGAAAGGGTGATAAAGATAGGAACCCTCATAACTTTCAAAAAGCAGTTAGGTGAACACTTCAAAAGCCATAGCATATGAGGCTATGGATCAAGTACTGAAAAATGGGATCAGGATAGATGGATGCTTGATGGCTGCCACAGACATGATGGACCAAAGGGCCTCTTTTTGCGGTGTTAAGCACTATGGCTCTGTGACCCTCTAACAAGTCAATATCATGACTCAACCAAAGTCTCCTCACTTCCACATGAAACTAGGAGTATAATAGAAATTTTAATATGCTCCATGTATTATTGTCTGAAATAATCTGCAGCAGGGTTTCAGAATGAATAGTGAAATATTTAGAACACATTATGGTGAAAATAGAATAGCCATCAGTCCCAAGTGGACCAATGATGAATGGGTATTCCGCAACACCCAGCTTTACCCCCGTATGGATGCTTCATAGAGTCATTGAGTCATACATGTTTACAGCATGGAAACAGGCCCATCGGCCCAGCTGGTCCATGCCACCCAGTTTCTATCACTAAGCTAGTCCCACTTGCCTGCATTTGGCCCTTATCCCTTTAAACCCACCCTACCACGTAACTGTCTAACTGCTTTTTAAAGGACAAAATTGTACCCAACTCTACCACTGCCCCTGGCAGCCCATTGCAGGTGCTCACCACCCTCTGTGTGAAGAAATTTTGACGTCCCAACTCCTGTATTCAATATTCTGACCAATAAAACGAGCATGCTGAATGCCTTCTTCACCACCCTGTGACTCCACTTTCAAGGAGCTATGAACCTGTATTCCTAGATCTCTGTTCTGTAACTGTCCCTCACCCCCGACCATTAACTGAATAGGTCCTGCCCTGATTTGATCTATCAAAATTCATCACCTCACATTTATCCAAATTAAACTCCATCTGCCATTCTTCGGCCCACTGACCCAATTGGTCAAGATCATGTTGCAATCTTTTGTTACCTTCTTCACTGTCCTCTATGCACTAATCTTAGTGTCAACTGCAGACTTACTAACCATGCCTCCTACATTCTCATCCAAATCATTTATATACATCTGGGAAAGCAAGTTCATGTTCAAATGCACCAGGACTGACAATATCCAGGCTTGGGCTGACAAGTGGCAAGTAGATTTTGCACCGTACAAGTGCCAGGCAATGACCATCACCTACAAGAGAGGATCTAACCATTGCCCCTTGACATTCAATGGCATTACGGACAGCACGGTTGGCTCCATGGTCCCAGGTTCGATTCCCCGCTGGGTCACTGTCTGTGTGGAGTCTGCACGTTCTCCCCGTGTCTGCGTGGGTTTCCTCCGGGTGCTCCAGTTACCTCCCACAGTCCAAAGACATGCAGATTAGGTGGGTTGGCCATGATAAATTGCCTTATCGTGTCCAAAAAGGTTAGGAGGGTTTAGGGGGATAGGATGGAAGTGAGGGCTTATGTAGGTCGGTGCAGACTCGATGGGCCAAATGGCCTCCTTCTGCACTGTATGTTCTATGTTCATTACCATTGCGGGATCCCCCACAATCAATATCCTGGGGGTGACCATTGATCAGAAACTAAACTGGACTAGCCATATTAATACTGTGGCTACCAGAACAGGTCAAAGACAAGGAATCCTATGGCAAGTAGCGCACCTCCTGACCCCCCAAATCTGTCCACCATCTACAAGGCACAAGTTAGGAATCGAATGAAATACTCTCCACTTGCCTGACTGAGTGCAGCTCCAATAACACTCAAGAAGCTCAACACCATCCGGGACAAAGCAGCCCGTTTGATTGCTCTCCATTCCACAAACATTCAATTCCACTACCACCGACACAAAATAGAAGCATTATGTACCATCTACAAGATGCACTGCAGTAACTTGCCAATGTTCCTTAAGTGGCACCTTCCAAACACATGGCCCCTACCATCTAGAAGGACAAGAGCAGCAGATACCTGGGAACCCCACCACTTGGAGGTTCCCCTCCAAGTCACTCAACACCTTGACTTGGAAATATATCGGAGTTCCTTCATTTCGCTGGATCAAAATCCTGGAACTCTCTCGTTAACAGCACAGTGGGTGTACCTACACTTCAGGGATTGCAGCGGTCCAAGAGGGTGGTTCACCACCACCTTCTGAAGGGCAACTAGGGATGGCCAATAAGTGCTGGCCTAGCCAGCGAAGCCCACATCCCATAAATTAATTTTTTAAAAGGTGACAACATTCCGTCTTTTTTCTTGCTTAGAATAAGTTGTCAAAGAGAGATAAGAATTTGGAATCACCTGCTTGACATGGAAAGAGACAGTGATTTTAGAAATACTTAAATGTTATCTGATATGAGGCTGATCATTCTCTATGGATGCAGAGCATTCCAGCTCCTCTCCCCTCTGCATCATCACATTGTGCAATTGGTAGCACACCACCAGAATGTGCACTACTATTGAAGGGCCTTATTGGTGGGCTCCCCCAGACCAATCAAGGTATCAGAAGTGCACCTTGAGGCAACCAACGTCCTGCTCATAGGTTGTGCTGATGTAAACACGGCAGTGGCTGTGAACATTCCTGTGCCTCTGATGGAATCCTGATATTAATGAATCCTTGTGTTTTCTCAATAAAAAGACCGATTCTATGCGATGGTGAAAGTTCACTTTTGACTTTAATGTTTGGCAATGGGGCTGATGATACACAATTTCTTATACTTTGATAAAACAATTCAGCCAACTGGCCAGCACAAAACGTAATAAACTTAGAAGATACTTAGAGGTGATTTAAAGAAGAAAGCACATGGCAGAGTAAAGGAGCATAGGTCAAGGACAGGCTTCGAGAGAGAGAGAGAGAGATAGTTAGACGTGGTTAGAACAAAGGCTAACTTGCTGGGCACCTCTCTTTTAGGGAGATGCTTATCTTTGGGTTAACCCTTGCTTTGTCTCTAATCGACTCTTTGCCTGGAGGACGCTGTCTTTGGTTTGCCCAGCTAGATGTCTGTCAATTAGCTGATAAGGTTATCAGTATAGAGTGGGTGGATTTTGCTGCAGTATGACCTCATTTTAATCACGTTTGTACCTCTGTGTGTGCATCTTTGAAGGTTTTGGAACTTGATCTCTTTAATGGTTTTGTCTGAGGAGATTGAAACTTGACTAATCTCTGTCCAGCAGGGCTTCCCTTCTTTGGCTGTTTCTATGATTACGAATGGCATTCTAGTATCGGGTGCATACCTTTGTAAGATCAAATCAGACTGAATACACACACTTCTCAAAAGCATGATTCTTGGTTGGAGGCTTTCAACAAATCCCTTGAGTATCAAAGCTTAGTTCTATGAGCCTCTGACGTGAGGTTCTGCACTGGTTTTATGAGCCTTGCCTTAAGTAGATATCCCTCGGCACCCGGAATCGACAAATGGGGACAATATATTGGCATGATCCGTTGAGGCACCAGTGACTACCTCAGGATGTACACATAAAGTCATAGAGATTTACAGCACAAAAAGAGGCCCTTCGGCTCATTGTGTCTGTGCTAGCCATCAAGCACCTATCTGTTCCAATCTGGACAGGTGGCCCTGATGTCTGTTATCATGAAATGCTTCAAGCGGCTAGTCATGGGACGGATCAACGTCAGCCTCCCAGATGGTCTCGATCTATTGCAGTTTGCCTACTGCGGCAACCGATCCACAGCAGATGCTATCTCTCTGGCCTTACAATCAACACTCAAACATCTCGACAACAAGGACACCTACGTCAGACTGTTGTTCATCAACTGTAGCTCCGCCTTCAACACCATCATCCCGACAACACTAATAACCAAACTCTGCAACCTTGGACTTGACCCCTCCCTCTGCAGCTGGATCCTTGATTTCCTCACCAACAGACCGCAATCTGTCAGGATAGGTAACAGCACCTCCTCCACAATAGTCCTCAACACCAGAGCCCCGCAAGGATGTGTGCTCAGCACAGTCGCTTCATAGCTCCATGGTTCCAGGTTCGATTCCTGGCTTGGGTCATTGTTTGTGTGGAGTCTGCACGTTCTCCCCATGTCTGCGTGGGTTTCCTCCGGGTGCTCCGGCTTCCTCCCACGGTCAAAAGATGTGTATGTTGGGTGGATTGGCCGTGCAAAAATTGCCCTTAGTGTCCAAAAAGGTGAAGTGGGGTTACTGAGTTACGGGAATACGGTGGAGGCGTGGGCTTGAGTCAGGTGCTCTTTCCAAGGGCCGGTGCAGAGTCAGGCTGAATGGCCTCCTTTTGCACTGTAAATTCTATTATTGTATGATGGCAGATATCATTGTCAGGGCCCCTCACACCCAGGCTTTGCCCTCTTCCAGACCCCTCCACCAGGAAGAAGATATAGAAGTCTGAAGACCCACATATCCACACAGAGAAACAGCTTCTTCCCCACAGCTACTAGACTCCTCAATGACTCTCCCTTGGAGTGATTTGTTCCCTGTAAGAACACTAGTCACAACGCCCTATGCTGGTTTTGTTTGTCCCTTGTTCCGCACGGTAACCAATCACTATTTGTTGATGTACCATTTGTCAATGTACTCTATCGCTTATTGTTTCATCCACCATGTACATACTGTGTACGTTCCCTTGGCGCAGAAAAATACTTTTCACTGTACTTCAGTACATGTGACAATAAATATCAATCAATCTCATTTTCCAGCACTTGTTGAAAAATGTAAAAAGGCATCCCTCCTTTAAATTTGGCAGGATGCATGGGAAGCCTTAACTTCCAGGTTTCCTGTCCGTAGATTCTTCCACCGTATGACCATGTGAAATAGGAACAGGAGTAGGCCATTCGGCCCTTCTACACATTGCGGCAAGTTAGGAACCTTGTGTGCATCTCTTACAGTGGTTGCATACAAGCAGGCTGAGGGACTGGAAGCCTTTCCTATTCTGAATATCCCAGCTAGCCTGACAGTGACTTATAGCTACTTGGATATTAAGTTCAAATAAGGTTTTGACGGAAAGTCTACCCCTACCAGAGCATTTTGCATTCAGCAGGCATCATGTACATTGATTTGTGATTATCTGTGTCCAACAAATTAATATTTAGTCATCATGTGACATCATCTATGTTCAAAAGTGATCATTTGACAACCCAGTCGATGGGGCAACACGGTAGCATTGTGGATAGCACAATTGCTTCACAGCTCCAGGGTCCCAGGTTCGATTCCGGCTTGTGCGGAGTCTGCACATCCTCCCCGTGTGTGCGTGGGTTTCCTCCGGGTGCTCCGGTTTCCTCCCACAGTCCAAAGATGTGCAGGTTAGGTGGATTGGCCATGATAAATTGCCCTTAGTGTCCAAAATTGCCCTTATGGGGATAGGGTGGAGGTGTTGACCTTGGGTAGGGTGCTAATTCCAAGAGCCGGTGAAGACCCAATGGGCCGAATGGCCTCCTTCTGCACTGTAAATTCTATGGGAAAAAAAATCAATTGACATCATTAGCCAACAATTGTCATCAAATGAAGCTGCATAGCATTCAAGCAACATCATTTGCTCGTTTAGCATTATTTAATTGTCTTAAACACACTCAGAAGATTTTTACTAATGTCAAAAAATCATAGAACTTGTTCATAATTCTAAATTGTCAGAAAATTTGACTAAGTTTTAGACACCAGTTAGCATAAACCATATCGTGTTACAAATTTTCTAAGTTCTAACTGATGCAAACGCCCGGTTGCAACCCATGGGTGGGTTGTTGGCGCATGTTGAGGGGGTCACGGAGCGATCGGTTTCAGCGAAGAATTTAGGCCACCACCTGCTTTTAAGAGTGAGACCACGACCAGATTTTAAGAATGTGGGCTGCGACTGGCTTTTCAGTTGAGAATGTCAACCGCGACCAGCCTTTCAATGCAAACTGTGGCGTCTTCCCACCAGAAGCGGCGGCAGAGACAAGGTCAGGCATGTAGACTGACATCACGTGCCTTGTACATCTGTGCTTTGGGCGGGAAATCACGAAGGAGAGATTCCTCCATTTGTAGCTGCCAATAAGCAAACAACAGGACTGTGTGAAGAACAGAAGATGGATCATTTTGTAATAAGAAAGAGAGGGCTAGAGACACAAATGTGTCAGGGTCTCACAATTGAATCTGCTGGAAAGAGCTTCACCGAAGAGTCCATGGCAGGACAAAGCAGTGCTGGTATGAGCTATATGCAAAGCTGTCACTCGAGAACAGCCCCTTCACAAACCACCTTCAACTTACGCTGACCGCACTGTACGTATGCAAATCTCCCCGGAACAGCCAATCAGAAGCTCTGCTCTGCTGCCCTCTGCTGGATGCTTGCCTTCCGTCGAACTCCTCGGGTCACTTGTGCAGGTACACCTTCAACTTACGCTGACCGCACTGCACGTATGCAAATCTCCCCGGAACAGCCAATCAGAAGCTCTGCTCTGCTGGCCTCTGCTGGACAATATGTTGTGACAATAAGCGATTATTATTATTCACAGTGCGAGGTGACGGGTTCAATTCCGGGATTGCGTGAATGTCTGTGGAGTTTGCACATTCTCCCCATGTCTGCATGGGTTTGCTCCGGCTGCTCCGGTTCCCTCCCACAGTCCAAAGATGTGCGGGTTAGGTGGATAGAACATAGAACAGTACAGCACAGAACAGGCCCTTCGGCCCTCGATGTTGTGCCGAGCCATGATCACCCTACTCAAACCCACGTATCCACCCTATACCCATAACCCAACAACCCCCCCCCAACCTTACTTTTTAGAACACTACGGGCAATTTAGCATGGCCAATCCACCTAACCCGCACATCTTTGGACTGTGGGAGGAAACCGGAGCACCCGTAGGAAACCCATGCACACACGGGGAGGGCGTGCAGACTCCGCACAGACAGTGACCCAGCCGGGAATCGAACCTGGGACCCTGGAGCTGTGAAGCATTTATGCTAACCACCATGCTACCGTGCCGCCCTATGCTAAATTGCCCCTTAGTGCCCGTGGATGTGTAGGATAGGTAAACGGTACGGTAGCTTTGTGGATAGCACAATCGCTTCACAGCTTCACAGCTCCAGGGTCCCAGGTTCGATTCCGGCTTGGGTCACTGTCTGTGTGGAGTCTGCATATCCTCCCTGTGTGTGCGGGGTTTCCTCCGGGTGCTCCGGTTTCCTCCCACAGTCCAAAGATGTGCAGGTTAGGTGGATTGGCCATGATAAATTGCCCTTAGTGTTGGGTGGGGTTACTGGGTTATGGGGATAGGGTGGAGGTGTTAACATTGGGTAGGGTGCTCTTTCCAGGAGCCGGTACTGACTCAATTGGCCGAATGGCCTCCTTCTGCACTGTAAATTCTATGTAAAAAAAAATTCTATTAGGATAGGTGGGGAAGTGGGCTTGGGTGACAGGCTCTTTCAGAGGGTCGGTGCAAGCTCAGTGGGCTAAATGGTCCCCTTCTGCACTGTAGGGATTCTATGATGCTATCACTTCAATTCCAATGGAGACTGCTTCAGTGTTGGTATTTATTTTGGGGGAATTACCCTCTGAGATAGGGTTAGGTATAGTTTGGAATTGGGATAGACTACTTGGAGAGATTAATTCTTGCCGTATTATGGTCAATTTATTCAGCAGCAGGTTCATTTTACACAATGTTATGATTATACAGCAAGTGAGGGCAGGATTTGGCACTGTTTCCTGGTTTGAATGAAGCTGTTTTCAGTTCAATGCCAAAGTTTGGAAATCAGCACTGCTGAGCAAAGGGAGAAAAACAATGACTCTGGTTTATAGCAAGGAGATTTGTAAAGTCAGAAAATTGGGAAAGAATGTTGCAGAAGCGATTAGACAAAGTCTGTCTGCAGGCAGAGGTCTGATTGCCAGGGAAGGGAAGAATTTAACAGGGCTGGTGAAAGACTATTTGTCACCCTTGGGATTCTTCAGCTTGGTGCCTCGGCCCCAACCTCCTCACAATAAACTTTCAAAAACAAAAACAGTAGAAAGGCCCCATTATCACACGCTCGCTAAAAACTGTCGAACTCGCAGGAGGTTATTATCCATGAACTCCCACAAATTACTCTCAGCACTCTTTTGCAGCACCATGTTCCTTCTGTGCTGTTCAGTAGATATGCGTGCTCCGCCCCTGCAACTCCCGCGACACCTCAACACCCTCATCACCATGAGATCAGCCAGGAATGGAGAATATTCCAGGTGTCTGATCCAAATCTGATCCCGGAGCAGAGAGAATGAGAACATTCCCGGTGTTATTCCCATTCTGATCTCGGAGCAGAGAAGGTGAGAACATTCCTGGTGCTATTCCCGGAATAGGAACCTGCCTAAAGTCTAATCCAGAGCAGAGGATGAGAACATGGCTGAAGTCTGATCCCGGAGCAGAGAAGGTGAGAACATTCCTGGTGCTATTCCCATTCTGATCCCGGAATAGGAACCTGCCTAAAGTCTCATCCAGAGCAGAGGATGAGAACAAGGCTGAAGTCTGATCCCGGAGCAGAGAGGGTGAGAAGATTCCTGGAGTCTGATCCCAATCTGATCCCGAAGCAGACAGGAGGAGAACGTTTCTGGTGTTAATCCAAAACCAATCCCAGAGCAGATGATAACATTCCTGGTCATAATCCAAACACATTGTTGCTGGTCCTCTCTGTCCAAATGTATGGAATGATGTTGCTTCTTTACTGGGCCTGCGACTGGGGTTATGCTTTGTGTGATGTATATGTAACACCCCTTTTAGAACTGGGATTCATTTTCATTGCATGTTTCGTTCTTTTTTAAGAGTGGGTGTAAAGAATCAGTGATTGGTTCCGGTATGGGTACAGATGGGTCTGGTATCCAAGGATAGGAGGTTGCGTTGTGTCATTGATGCCTCTGCCACTGCTGGAGTTAAGGGAGATATATATTGGTGCGCGCCCAAACATAATATGAATAATTTAACCTGAACTCTCATGGCAATTGCGAGCAATCGTTGCTTGGGAAGGTGTGCACCATTTTACCATGCTTCCATGGCCTTATCCTTTTGTTTCTTCCATTGTCCTCTGGTTGGGTTTATAGAGGCATCATGTTATGTCTAATGGTTGCATCGGATTAGTTATAATGCTCTTCTCATGTCCCTCTCTCTGTATTCATAAAGTTGGGTCAGATGTCTGGTTGGCTTGTGACTAAGTATGAGATCTGTATCTACAGTTTATATACAGGTGCATGCAGATTTCATGCTGAGGGTGACTTTCTGGAGGACAAGGAGTTTTCTATGTCAGACATCAGCATAACCAATATCAAATGTGCATATCCTCTTCCTTACTTACTTTGTGACTTTAAATAGCATCACTGAAAGATTCTCCTTTCTGATGCCTGTAGAAGGTCCACGTCATGCTATTCTTTGCTTCAGAAGATAATGATATGGTATTATATATCATCAGGTACTGAGCATTCAAGTATTTCATAAAAGTCTCACAAGAAAAACACAATGGAAAACAATGCTTTAGATAAAAGGATTATTATTATGGTGTCATGAAATAATAGAGACTGGTTGCAAGTTATTAAAATAGATTATTGTGCTGCAGAGCCAACAAAGAAAATATAAGACTTTTCCAACTTTTCCCGTATAATCTGTCCAGCTAGTCACTTAACTCAAAAAAAATTACCAAGTGTGAGATGTTGTTTTGCTGTCTATCACAATCCATTTGGAAGATTTCTCATCTGCAACAGCTCTGCAATTAAGTTGCTGTTTTACGCTTACACAGCTGGAGAGCAAGTTCCCAGCAGACCCATTTTGAAAAAGGGATCAGGTTGGATCTCAAGAAATATTCAGTTGTCAATAGGAGGCAAACAATAACCAGGATGGCAAACAGAAAGTCTGAAACGCGCAACGCATGGGTTTTGTCCAAACTGTATCGTTTTAATTTTAAACTGTCCCAAGCTTTTCTGAGAAAGATTGCTGAGAAGCAAAATATGCCCCACTGTGTGATTGTCGCCTTATGCAGCGAGTGGAAGGTAAGCTGCTGGAAAGGTATTATAATCCCGGACCAGACCCCAACAGTGGCTAGGATACTGGACAGAACCTCAAATATTTTATTTTAATTTTTTAACACTGTGAGGAGAGTATACCTCAGTCCAGGAGAGATTTCATGCAAAATATGGATAAGGTATTATCATGGGCCAGGGTTTAGAAAACTTCAAAGTATATCATCGAGTTCACCTGACCTACAGCTGTTTACTGATTTTGATTACGATGAGCACAAGGCCATCCTTTCAGGTGTTATTCAGCAGAGGTCTTAGGCGCTTTTAATCAAAAACAAAGTTTATTCTACGAATTTAGTTAACATTTTTATAAACACACACAGTAAGCATTTTTATCAACTACCAACATAAATACCATACACAGCTACAGTACTCTCTGTATCACCCTTAATAAATTCCCTCTTTAACTGTTCCATTTTAATAGCAAGATCCCATAAACCAGAAAACCCTTTTCAAAGGGCCAGCCCAGCACATAGCACTCAAGACTTGGTATGGATGATCCTGTTTCCTTTCCAAAACAGCACATTTGATTTTCTTCCAGAAAACAGTATTTCTTTTCAAGTTATCAAGCAGTCTGGAAACAGCCTTTAAAATGCAGATAGAGAAAAACCTTCTTTCAACCTTTGCAATACAAAACCAGGTCAAGCTCAAAGCAAAAGTAAAACCAAAAATATTTATTGAAGGGACATTCCCATGACACCTCCTTCCAAGAAATAAAAATAAACCATCAACTTCAAAGATGGTTTCATTTTTCACATTTTCACTTTTCCATTAAGAATAATTGACAATAAATATAGATTTGTTAAACAGGATGTGGGCTGTGGAGTGGGTGGGTACGTGATGCACTAAACTGGCACCATTTTTTCCGGCATGGTCGGTGCATGTGGGGGGGGGGGGGGGGGGGAGGCAGACGCACAGCTGTAGCTTGTCAGCCCTGTGCATGTCCAACACGGACCCGCCGATTCTCCCACTGTTTTTTGCGTGTTCTGCGGGTGTTTCACATGGCGCCGCTGCTAGCCCTCACTGGTACCGAATTGGTGTGGGTGCGGCGCCGATTTTGCCATTGTGAAACACCACGAATCCTCCATTTGCATCAGCATTTAAGACGCAGGAATGGAGAATCCAGCCCCACGTGTCCATTCCTGGAAAGATAAAAGTAGTGACTTGTGTTTAAACACCTCAGATCCTTTAGCTGCAAGCCATTCATTCATTCCTCTTTGTGGGCTGTGATTGACAACTTCCACAAACACAACTGCGAGCCTTGCTGCAATCATCTCCCTTCATGGAAAAGTCATTCTATGTGCCTTAATCACAATATTTAGAAACATCAAGCACATCAGAGTTAAGTGCATTCAAATCTCGCCCTTCATTGTTGCATGATTTTGAAGAGCTGAACTGGAAATTGACAGCACTTAACTTTCTCTGAAGTGGTTGGTGTTTGTAAACGTTGTAGTTACAGCACTTAGAGTTACTCATCCATGAAGGAAGGGGAATGAAGCAAGGCTGACAGCTGTATTTATGGAAGCTGTCCACAATGTCTCCAGAAACTTCCTCATTTTGTTACTCTTCTGTTATTTTATTTTCATCTCAAGATCACTGTCAATCTCATTAACTTCCCACATTCCTGACATTCAACCTGGTACACCACCAATTTGGTACCCCCATTCTCTTTTCTTCTGCCCTGATTCTGCCACATGCCAATCCCTCTTCTACTTACAGTGATGGGGCTGGTGGTTGCAAGTACAAGGTCGAGTGATGTTGCCGCTCCTTCTTCTCAGTCATCTTCATCTTCATCTTCCTCCAGTCACTAGGAAAGCCAGTTCTTGGGCATCTAAAATGATAAAGAGATAATTGATGGGATGTAAAACATATGAATTTTAAGATTGAGTATTGGTTGATGGGTGGGTGATGGTTGTGTACTGAGAGTGGTGAGCTAGTGGTGCACATGATAGGATATGTCTTTCAAAGATGAACTCACTCACCTTGACAACACATGTGAGATCATTAAACTTCTTCCTACACGGCATCCATGTTCTTAGAGCAACAATCCTGGCATATTGACCTCTGTTGTTACCTATTCTCGCTGCCTCCTGAACATAAGATCCCCCGCCCCATTGCGGATAGAGGGTATCTCTCCTCCTTTTGAACTCTTCCACCAAAACCTCCAGTGCATCTGTTTGAATACATTGGTTATACTTCAAGGTATCACAAATCAGATTCAGTCTCCAAATGACTCCCAGCATTTCTTACAGTCACCAATTGACCTGCATTTAAGTAACACATTATATTATATTTTCTATTTACATTCTATTATATTAGACCCCGTGCTGATTTGTACAGCCAATGAACAGTGACGGTAGCACTGAGTACGTGCAGCAATCATGTAAAACTGCAGACAGGTCCAAATTTACATGTTGCCTGCAACACAATGAGTGGGAATGGGTTAATTGCGAATTTGATGCCCATTCACAGGATTTTGCCCCCATTATATTCCAGAGATTATACCCAGTACCATTTTGATCTGTAGGGCTCAGTTGTAAATTAAATAATGCATTTATTCAGTTGTTATTTCTCTAATCAGCTCATTTTGATTGCTTAAGCATGAGAGTACAAAGCTTCCTAATGCAAAGCAGCAGAGATTTTTAAAAATCAAACAATGTTCACAATTTTAGATAAGACTTTTGTGCCTGTTACTCTAAGTTTTGGAATGTCATGAAGGTCTTTTAACACTCAAAGCTTTATACTTCAAACTTTTCAAATCAAAAACATACAGAATCTTTTAGTCTCCATATTTTTGCACTTAGTAAACAGTTTTGACCTCTTTGATCTGATCTGGAAGGGATTAAATAACACACCTCTGCGTATCTATATTTAGATACATTCTCTGGATATGAATCATAACCTCGCCTCCCCCCATTCACTCCAAAGTAAAGAGGGATCTGCATTGCATTCTCTCCTCAGAAACAAAAAAAACCTATTCACATGTGTGGGCATATCCTGCTTTTGACCTTATGACAATAGATTAGTAAGTGAGTTGTAGCTCATATTGGCTAAGAATTATGCAATATGCAACCACTGTTTAACACTTTGAGTTTCCACATACTAAAAGAAAAAAAAAGTAAACTAACCCTGTTTATCAAATTCTCCATGATTGTTCTTTTCTGACTTCCACTTATACAAAAATATAACAACAAAAATAGCCTAATATGTCCCCTGGTTCATTCTCTGCCTTTCAATAAGATCATGACTGATGTTCTACCTCAACTCCACTTTCTTGCCCTTTTCCCATTGCTCCTCGGCAGATTCACACCAAAACAAAACAATGTCACCATTGACAGACCGAACAGTAATTTCCTTTACTGGTAGTCTGGTGTAGTAGAAGGTTATACTGAATATACCTACTTTTTGTTTCTGGGAGAATGAGAGGCGATCTTATTGGGACATATGGGACGGGATTCTCCGTCAGCAGGATCCTCCGTTTCGCTGGCAGCGCACTGATACCCGCGCATTTCCCGACGGCATCGGGGTGCCCACAATGGGAAACTCCATGCCCGGCTGCTGGGATGGAGAATCCCACTGCCGGTGGGGGCGCACCGCACCAGTGAATGGCGCGGCCGAGAATCCTGCCCATAGGATTCTCAGGGGGGCTTAACAAGTTAGAGGATGTGAGTTTGTTTCTCATTGTGGGAGAGCCTAGGACCAGAGAGCATAATTTCAGAGAAAGGTGTCACCCATTTGAGACAGAGATGAGGAGGAATTTCCCCTCTCAGAGGGTAGTAAATCTGTAAAATTCTTCACTGTAGAATGCTTTAGAGGCTGGGTCGTTCAGTAAATTCAAGGCTGAGATGGACAGATTTTTGATCAATAAGGGAATTAAAGATTATGGGGGAAAGTGGGGGTGGGGTTGAGGATTGTCAGATCAGTCATGATCCCATTGAAAGGCAGAGCAGACTCAATGGGCTGAATGGCCAACTTTTGCTCCTATGCCTAATGATCTTATGGAAGGTAAAAAATACAAAGTACAATAAAGTCCTGCCATTCACAAGGGTTGCGTTCCCATAAAACCTCGCAAACAAAGACATTGTGAACAATGAGCATACTTTACAATGGGAGTGTATTGGATAGTTTCCAGCAACGCAATGGTAGCATTGGTTGATGCAATTACTGCACAACACATTGTGGCATATAATAGACGGTGGGTTCAGAGGGAGCCTCTGAGCCCTCTGTCATAACAAACAATTCAACGACAGACTCACATGCTCTTAACACCCATGAGACTGAAAGGGACAGTGCTCATTTCAGAAAAACATAACTCACCTCAAAACTGGTAGACATTTTGATATATATATATTTAAAAAAGTTGGTGAACGTTTCAAAATTGAACAGAGCTATTATTGCAGTTCAGGGCCAAGATATCCAGGCACTTCCAGATTCATTTCTCCCTTTGGGCTGCACTTCAGCTGCAACCATTTCAGGCACCACGTCTCACTCCTAGAATAGAATTTACAGTGCAGAAGGAGGCCATTCGGCCCATCGAGTCTGCACCGGCCCTCACAAAGTGCACTCCACTCAAGCCCACATCTCTACCCTTTCGCCGTAACCCCCACTCAAACGTTTTGGACATTAAGGGTAATTTAGCATGATCAATCCACCTAACCCGCACATCTTTGGTCTGTGGGAGGAAACCGGAGCACCCGGAGGAAACCCACGCAGACACCGGGTGAATGTGCAGACTCCGCACAGACAGTGACCCAAGCCGGGAATCGAACCTGGGACCCTGGCGCTGTGAAGCAACTGTGCAGACCACTTAGCTACCGTACTGCGCCTGTTGAAAAAGTGTTTAAAAAACAGAGAAGTAAATGTCTACAGCTAAGGCTAATGGAAGGAATCTGCTTCCAGAGACTTAAATATCAGCTCTTGGTTAAAAAACGCCTAGGGCGCGATTCTCCCAACGGGAGACTAAGGGCTCGATTCTCCGCACTCACGCCAGTTCGGAGAATAGCGGGCCACGCAAATTTTCACGGCGGCGCTGGTCCGACACCCTCCCATTAATCTCTGAACCCCTCACAAACTACACACCGGCATTCCCGGCAAAGGCCTCGAACGCGCCCCCGACACGACCAGAATCGCTACTTCTTGGCCCCCCCGCTATTCTCCGGCCCAGATGGGCCGAAGTCCCGACGTCATCACGCACTGTTTTCACGCCGGCCAACACACCTGCTTTTTAAGTTCGTCAACCAGTCATGCTGGCTGACGAGAGCTTCGAGGAGGTGAGCGCACCTCTCAGTGCACCGCTCAGCGCACTGCTGGAGTCTGGCCACAACGGGGAAGGCATCCCCGAGAACGGGAGGGGGTCCAGAGCGGGGGGGGGGGGGAGTGTGGGAGACGGAGGGGGGAGTGTGGGAGACGGAGAGGGGAGTGTGGGAGACGGAGCGGGGAGTGGGGGAGACGGAGGGGGGAGACGGAGGTGGGAGTGTGGGAGGCGGAGGGGGGAGTGGGGGAGACTGAGGGGGGAGTGGGGGAGATGGAGGGGGGAGTGGGGGAGACGGAGGGAGGAGTGGGGGAGACGGAGGGGGGAGTGGGGGAGACGGAGGGGGGGAGTGGGAGTGGGGGGGGTAGGGAGAGAGTGAGCGAGTGATCCGTCCAACCCCGGTTACAAAATGTCTGCCACCATGCCATGGCGTGCCGGTCATGAGTACACGGCCGCTGGTTGCCCTGTGGCTTACGGACACAGGCCACTGATGCACCGGTGAAGAGGACGTAGTTAACTGCCCGTTGGATGCAGAAAGTGACCAGGGGTTAGGCTGCCCGCGTGTCAGCAGCGCAACCAGGCCACCGGGACACACAGGTATCCCGTGGCAGGCGGCTGCCGAGGTGTCGACTAACCTCCGTCTAACATGTCCTGTTTCTCTGCCCCCCACCACCCTTCTGTAGGTTAGCACAATGTCTGCGAACAGAACGGCTATGTTCTGCGCAGTGGTTGGGGCCGCTGCACTGTATTTGGAGATGCAGCAGCATCCACAGCCACAACACGCAGTGGATGCAGGGCCAGCTACAGCAGCAGAGGGAAGGGCCGAGGAGTTGCCAGTCGTCGAGCAGCATGGGGGGGAGGAGGAGGAGGAGGGGGAGGAGGAGAGAGTGAGGGTGCAGCCACGGCACCAGAGGCGACGACCAAGGCCGAGGATGTACCGTGCCCGGATCTCTTTCCTAACAATGACGGACATCACCTGCAGGAGGAGACTCCGGCTGCGTAGGCGGACGGTGATACATATCTGTCACCTCGTGGCGCACCTCGCCCCAGGTGGAACGGGGGGAGGACACGCGATCCCGGTTGCCATCAAGGTGACGGTCGCTCTTAACTTCTATGCGACCGGCTCCTTCCAGTCTCCGAGCGGGGACCTCTCCGGGATCTCCCAGTCATCGGTCCACAGGTGTATCCGGGATGTGACCGACGCCCTCTATGCCATCGCGGACCGCTACATCACCTTTCCCGAGGACCGAGCAACTCAAGACTCACGAGCTCGTGGATTTGCCAGCGTGGCCGGGATACCGATGGTGCAGGGGGCAATCGATTGTGTTCACGTCCCCATGCGCCCACCTGCAGGGGACAGGGAGGTGTTCACAAACAGAAGGGGGACATACTCCATGAATATCCAGGTGGTATGCGACCCCCACATGAGGATCATGAACGTCTGTGCAAGGTTCCCAGGGAGTGTGCATGACTCCTACATACTGGCGCAGTCGTACATCCCTGCGATGTTTGAGGGGCGCCCCCCCCGGCTGCGGGGCTGGTTGCTAGGCGACAGGGGTTATCCGCTGAGGTCTTGGCTGATGACGCCTATACGGAGGCCTCAGACCAATGCGGAAACACGATACAACGAGGCCCATGCAGCAACCAGGGGTGTGGTGGTGCGCTGCCTTGGCCTCCTGAAGATGAGATTCAGGTGCCTGGACCGCTCCGGAGGGGCCCTGCAGTACCAGCCCGACAGGGTCGCTCGCATTCTTGTGGTCTGCTGTGTGCTGCACAACTTTGTGATCCAGAGGGGAGATGACCTGCTGCAGGAGGCGGAGGGAGAAGCCAGTGGCAGTGGTGCCAGCACAGAGGAGGAGGAGGAGGAGGAGGAGGAGGAGGAGGAGGAGGAGGAGGAGGAGGAGGAGAGGGAGGAGGAGGAGGCTGGCGGAGTGGCGGGCGCAGCACGCAGACACGACCCAGGTGCTGGTGATGTCCAGGAGGCGGCACGACAGACCCGGCGAGGACGGCGGGCACGCAACGCCTTGGTGGCAGCATGGTTCACGCGTCGCGTGTGACGTCCCCGCTGAACACCAAACCACCACCTGCATCGCTAGTCGTGCAGAGGGTCAACACACAACTGCCACCACCACAGCCCCCCCCACCCCCTCTCAGTGTACCCTGCTCCACTTCGACATCACCCTTACCACTGGGTCCAGGTATGGTCCAACATCGATGGCTGTGTCAGCGGGTGTGATCAGTGCCATGTGGAATGATGACATCCCGCTCCGCGAAGAGCTGTGAGCTCAGAATCGTTAGAGAGAGTCTGACCCATGGCAATAGCTGAACCATCCACCTTGGTGGCCGCTGAGATCGTCACGGACACTCTGTCACGTGCCCGCGTGGGCTAGCTGTGGGAGGGGTTGGGGGGGGGAAGGGACTGCACACCCGGCACCGAAGTTTCACCGCTCGTCAACCCCAGCGACACTCGGTCACCATTACGAATCCTGGAATCCTGTGGCTGTGTAATAATCACATGGTATTACAAGTAAGGTGGAACAGTGCGTTTAATGTGAACAAACATTTACAAGTGCCCTAGCCCCTACAACTAAACCGTGCCCTTCACCCATGCCAACTTACTCAGTGTCTATCTTTGTTGCCTTACGGGCCCTACCACTACGTCTAAGTGATTCCCCAGATGATTCAGCAGGAGTGGAGGAGGACTGCTGCGAATCGCCCCCTTCGACTTGTTTCTCCTTCGGCAAGCGTTTCCTGGGGCGACCCGGCCTTGATGGGCCAGGCTGCTCTGCGGGCATCTCGGGTGATGTTGTGCCACCCTGCTCTGCCTGCTGCCCACCCGATGCACCAGGGATGGGACGGGGGGAGGCCGAGAATTCCGGGACGTCCCGTGATGGAGTTAATGGAACGGGCCCCGAAACCTCCTCCTCCCTTGAGGAGCCCGGTGGCCCCCGGGCCTCACTTTGGGACAGAGGTGCGAGCGGGGAGGTGC
Source organism: Scyliorhinus canicula (assembly GCF_902713615.1). Taxonomy (NCBI): domain Eukaryota; kingdom Metazoa; phylum Chordata; class Chondrichthyes; order Carcharhiniformes; family Scyliorhinidae; genus Scyliorhinus; species Scyliorhinus canicula. Next base: position 28,949,561 of record NC_052164.1, read on the forward strand.
CCCGTCGCGCCACCGACACCTGGCGCTGCCAGTCCTGGAGGCCTGCAACGGTATCCACCAGGATCCGAAGGTTTGCAGAGACAGAGTCCAGGGAGTTAGACATTCCCGCCAGGAACTGTGCGACCTCAACCTGTGTGTGCACGACGCCATCCAGTACATGTGTCAGGCGGTTGATGCTCTCCGCGACTGACTGCTGCGATTGGGCCATGACCTGCTGAGACTTGGCCAAGGCCTGCAGCGCGCCGGCAATGTCATTTTGGCTCTGGCGCATTGCTGCCTGTGAGAGGGCAACCCTGTCCAGGGCCGAGGATGACGCCTGCACGTGAAGCCCAACGTCTTACATAACCTGACCCATGGCCGAAACCGTTTCACCCATTGCCTCCACCGCGGATGCCACCCGTTCGGTGTCGGCCTGGGTTTCTGCCATGAGCGGCACCACTCCCTGCTCGTTGACGCGGTTCGACTCCTCTAACAGCGTCTGCAGAGTCTGGAAGGGACAGAGGATGGGGGATGTATCCCAGTGGGCAGGGTGTATGATGGGACAGAGGATGGGGGAGGTGTCCAAGTGGGCAGGGTGTGTGAGACATGCAGGAGCCAATTTGCACACAGCTGGCTCCCACCAACAGAAATGTGAGGATGACCAGATAAGTCATCTTTGTGACGTTAACTGAGGGTAGCACGTTGGCACAGTGGTTAGGATTGTTGCCTATGGTTCTGCGGACTCGAGTTCGAATCCCGGCCCTGGGTCACTGTCCGTGTGGAGTTTGCACATTCTCCCTGTGTCTGCGTGGGTTTCACCCCCACAACCCAAAGATCTGCAGGATTGGCCATGCTGAATTGCCCCTTAATTGGAAAAAATAATTGGCTGCTCTAAATTTATTTGAAAAAAATTATTTTAAGTGAGCGATAAATATTGGCCAGCACACCAGCAATAAACCCACTGTTCTTCAAAATAGTGTCAGACAGGGGGTGGGATTCTCTGTCGGTGGGATCCTCTGCTTCGCCACAGTGCACTCACACTCGCGGATTTCCCAAAGGCGAAATGTAGCCACAATGGGAAACCCCCATTGGTCGGCTGCAGGGACGAAGGATCCCGCTGCCGGTGGAGGAGCGCGCGCCAGTAAACGTGTCTGGCGGGGTAAAATTTTTAAATTTTAATCATTCTTTAAATGCATCATGTACAGGACAATTAATTTAGAATCACATCAAAAGTTTGCAGGTTAATTTGAATCAACTAGAGGAATTGATCCATGCATTGCATATATGGGTAAATGCAGGGTTAGGTTCTTGGTTTGGTTTGTGAATTATCTGGCACATCCATTATATCCCGGATTATCCATTAAAGATTGTAGATTGAAAGTGAGTGTGATGTACAATAGTCAATAATACGTTGTGAGTCATGAGCAATGCAAGATAGTTGGAGAAAAAGTAATATGGTTTCAGGTTGTGTAGCAGAACCAGAGAATAAAACAAAACAGCATAATGCTAAGCCTACATATTTGGAATACTGTGCCCCGCTCTGATCTTTGCACGTGGTAGATGTTACATGTTCTCTAGAGAAGGAACAGTACTGTAAGAAACAGAAAGAATGGATATAGCACATTTCAGGTCTTCAGGTCATCTCCCACCTGCAATAAATTACCTTGTGAAGTGATGGTACCACTGTCTTACAAAGCCACGCTAACATTTGTAGGCAAATGTGACAGCCAATTGCACCAGCAAAGGTCAATAAATAGAAATCATAGAATCCCTACAATGCAGAAGGTGGCCATTCGCCCATTGAGTCTGCACCAACCCTTCAAAAAACCATCCTACCTCGGCCCAAACCACGTCCTATTTCTACAACCCTACCCTAAGGGGCAATTTAGCATGGCCATTCCACCTAACCTACACATCTTTGGACTGTGTGAGGAAACCGGAGGACCCGGGGGAAGCCCATGCAGACATGGGGAGAACATGCAAACTTCACACAGTCGACCGAGGTCGGAATCGAACCAGGGTCCCTGGCATTGTATGGCGGTAGTTCTAATCACTATGCCACCGTGCCGCCCCATATAATAAGTGACCAGATCATCTTTTAGTCCAGGGATGAATGCTGCCCAAAACACTGAAATAACTGTCCCTTCCCTGAGAAAATATACTGTGGAATCTTTTTCTTCCAGCTGAACAGAAATATAGGAAACGGTTTGACATCTTGCCTCAGGTGCAGCATCCCTGACTATGCAGCACTACCTCAGTACTGCATTGAAGTGTCGACCTGAAGCTTAAACCCCACTGTCTGACTCAGAGGTGAGAGTGTAAGGGCGCAATTCTCCGCGGTCACGAAAATTCGGAGAATAGCGGGCGGCGTAAATTTTTACGGACACGCTGGTCCGACGCCCTCCCGCTATTCTCCCCCCCCCCCCATGCCCGCCTCCCGACACGAATCGCTGCCCGCCATTTTTTTACGGCGAGCAGCTATTCACCCCTGGCCGATGGGCCGATTTCCAAGGCCTTTGCGGCCGTTTTTATGAACGTTAAAACACACCTGGTCTGACCGTTCGTAAAAACGGCCGTAAAGTCCCGATCTGGGGAACCATGGCACCGATTGGCATGGCCGTGCCAAGGGTGCCATGGGCCCGCGATCGGTGGGCACCGATCGCGGGCAGCGGGTACTTACCCCACGTACTCTTTCTCCCTCCGCCGCCCCGATGGATCCATCCGCGGGGCTTCTGCGGGGCATAACGGCCCGTGCATGCACGGGTTTCACGCATGCGCGGCTGACGTCATCTGACGCGTCAGCCGTCGCTAACTCTGGCTAGCGGACTTAACGAAATTTGTTAAGCCCGCGATGTCGGAGTTCACGGCCGCGCGATATTAGCCCCGACCGGGGAGCTGAATCGGTTCCTGGTCGGGGGGGCGGAGGCTGGCGTCAAACGTGCCCGTTTTTGCCGCCAGCTTCCCGAGTTTTCGTGACTCGGGAGAATCGCGCCCTAAGTGTCAGTCAAACTTGCACTACAACATTTCACATTAGTTCCCTATAGCAGCAGTAATTAACACAAGTAATATGTTGAGTAAGAATATAAACAGGCAGTTTCAGAACAGTAGGGGAAGCAGTGAAAAAATATTGCAGGCACAGAAACACTGCCTGAACAACATCAAATTAATCATACAAGACAGGATTATTTAGACTGAAGGTAAATATTTTGGGGTTGAATTTCCACTTCGGGTGCAATTGGCAATTTGGCAACAAACTAAGCATGAAATTGAACTGGTTTGCTGAAACCAAGTTATTGTTCGTGTTTCCGCTCAAACGTATTTGTATGATCACAAACATCATTGATTTGTTTTTTTTATCCTTGCAGTAAAAATATTCCTTGATATATTTTAGTGGGGTGACCTGTTGTGGCTTTATTAATACAGCTGAAAATGGCTTTATTACAAAATATAGACACTTTTAATTAGCTTGTTAAGTGTGAGTAATCTGGGAATAATCGACGAGTAATTACTGAAACTTTTGCTAGTTTTGTTGGTGCGCACAAATTTCTCAGTAAACTAAGTATACTTTAAGATTTCACAATTTTTAAAACATGCATATTAGTGCATATTCTTGAAACAACTTGCCCTTAAAACTCCTTGATCTATTATGCTTGTTTGAGTAATTTCTGGAAATGGAAGCTCTCATTCCATGTCAATAGGTTGCTTTTCATCAGAATTGCACAAACTCAACCATTTCCATTCATACATGTCACATTAAAAGGGCTTTGCGTAATGTCTTCTGCCAGTCTTGCTATAACTTGCAGTTGTAATGTATAAAACACAGTAGCAAGTGTGAAAGGAGAGAGGCCAGTCAGTTTGCAGGTAATCCCCTTCCCGCACATTTTAAATAAGAGAGGCGAGGTTGAAATGTAATAGTATAAGGCAATATGAAATCTGAAAAGAGTAAGACATATAGGTGAGGCAAAGCAAATAGCAGCCAGGATTACGTGCCTATTGAATGGATTACATGCCTCCTTATTTTTAGTAAGAAGTCTTACAACACCAGGTTAAAGTCCAACAGGTTTGTTTCAAACACGAGCTTTCAGAGCGCAGCTCCTTCCTCACTTGAGGCCAGTCATTTGGACGTTAACCTGGTGTTGTAAGACTTCTTACTGTGCTCACCCCAGTCCAATGCCGGCATCTCCACATCATCCTTATTTTTAGTCATCAGCAGAAACAGAATAATAAATTAATGTGAAACAATAAATTAAGATGACGTCATTAAATCTTTTTCATGTTCAAATTTCAATAAAGTTTTAAATTCTTCTACATTTCAGTTGTGAGGAACTCAAACCTCTGAACTGGATATCTTTGGTGTTCAAGTCTAACCTTCAGTTTTATTCAGCTGAAATCTGATCCTGATTTAACATGCGAATTTGTTGACTTCCTCCTTTAAATGCTTTTCAGACTCGGGCTCTGTCTCGTGTTTCCATGCTGTAACCAAATCAATGCCATGGCGTGCAAATAATTTATAAACAGGAAAAGAGGGAATTAAGAGGTGCTCCTTGTCCAGATTATTTCTCGCTTGCTTTCCCACCGAACATCTGTGTGTTACTCAGACAATCAGAATTGGCAATGTACCAGCGTAGTAAGATTCAACTCACCAGCAGTTCAACAAGCACATATGGGAGAAGCCAGGGGGAAACCAAGTGAGCCATTGATTACTTAAGCGTACCCTTGTTCACGCAATGGGCAAGATAATTCAGAATATTTGAAATGTGTAAAGTCTTGTATTTCACTATTTTACTCACTTTTCAGACATTCCGATGAAGTCAGTGTGGAGCGTTATTTGGACCAGAGGGCTAAATCTGCCACTGAAAGTAAATATGTTTGTGTCTACATGGCTGCAGTCCATAACTGCACAACCACAGGTATTAAATACAATGGAAGAGTCATATGCATGGTGGAAGTATGCATTGACCGTTTTCGCTGAACGTTAAATGTATCATGATTGTATGAAAGCACCTCAAAGTGCATTTTGATCGATGTCGATAACTTAAGTACCATTGCACCATTTGTAATGACCATTTTGAAATGTCTGTAATGTTTCTTGGACTAGATTGAAGCACTTCAGAGTGCAAAATGGGGCGGACTGCAAACCAACAAGAGAAACAGCCAGGTTTTCTCTCTGTATTTTCCCACAATTTATCCAAAAAATGCAAGGGATTTACGGTTTCATTTTTAAGGAGGGTGGCCTAAAGACAGGGTGCCATTTTTAAAGGGGGCACCAGTCTTAAAGTTAAGAGACAGCCCCTCCCCCCCACAGACACCCCCATTCCCATCCATCATCACTAGCAATCTGCCACTCCCACCCCCACCCCACCATCCACCATCACAGGCAGTCTCCCCATCCATCACCGCTGTCAATTGCACATCCACCATCATCAACCCGTCCCCTGACACTGCCAGGTTGGCACTGCCAGGGCACCTGGGGAAATGCTAGGGCACTGCTATGCCCATAATCACCCGGGGGCTGCACTGGTCTCCATGCCCACGGCACGCTCACATCGACTGCCTGAGAGCAGTAGAGATTCCCGCCGGCATGACATCACATTGGGGGGAGGGAGCACATGTTTGATGCTAAATTGCCCCTTAATTGTAAAAAATGAATCGGGTACTCTAAATTGATAAAAATATACTTTATTTGTAAAATACCTGAAAGAACATTACAAACATTTCAAAAAGGTCATCGGAAGAAATGCAACAAAATTCAGGTTTCAAAAATAGATCATGGCCGTGATTTTACAGGCCCATTCACTGCGGTTGCAAATCACGCTAACTCTTGTGAGAGGGCCATTACCGGATTTGAGTCGGGGGTATCTGAGAATGAGTTCTTGCCTGCCTCGCGCTGGCAATAGTATTATGGCATTTAGGAATATTTAAATCCATGAAAACTGATGGAAATCAGATTCTGACCCTCGCTGGGGGGGGGGGGGGGGGGGGAACTTGATTATGTCGCCAGCGGGAGGTAGGGAAGATCTCTTTGTGAGATCCCCCCCCCCCCAACCCAAATCCAGTAATGGCCCTCTCGCAAGAGTTAGCGTGATTTGCAACTGCAGTGAATGGGCTTGGAAAACCACAGCCGTGATCTATTTTTGAAACCTGAATATTGTTGCACTTCATGCGATGGCCATTTTGAAACGTTTAGAATGTTCTTTCAGATATTTTACAAATAAAGTATATTTTTACAAATTTACAGTGTCCAATTCTTTTTTTCCAATTAAGGGGCAATTTAGCGTGGCCGATTCACCTAGTCTACATATCTTTTCGGGTGTGGAGGTGAGACCCACGCAAATATGTGGAAAATGTGTTAAGTCCACATGAACAGTGACCCGGGGTCCGGGATCGAACCCAGGTCCTCGGTACTGTTAGGCAGCAGTGCTAACCACTGCGCCACTGTGTCGCTCTATGTTAAGCTTGCAAGACTGAGAGGAAAGGATAGTTTGCTGCAAGAGTGCTTGCATGAAGAAATACAGATGTGGCGGGCAATTTAATGGCCATATTGTGCCTGAAAAGTAGCTCGCCGTGGTGCAGTGTGACCGATAGAAGCCGGGAGACCAAGCTCCCGGGATCTACCCAGCTCGCAATGCCTCGTGAGATCTAACACCATCTCACGAGACATTGCAATGTAAATCCCACGCATTAGGAGTGGAACCAATTTTGGCAAATCTGCATATTACAGCAAAACAACTAGTCTCATTGTAATATGCAGTTTCCCGAGGCACCCAAGGCATGGGATCTATCCCATCTGCCTCGGAGATCCTGGGTGAGCCCATTCAGTACTGATCTGCACAAATGGGGACCAGACAGAACTGTACTTGTGGAGGTCTCCCAAGAGTTATGAGGCTCTCAGGTGCATGCCCTTTGGGTAGGGTGGTATCGTGGCACTGCTGGTGCCACCTGGGCCACCTGGGTGCCAGCATGGCACTGGGAGCTGGCAAGGGGACTGCCAGGGTGCCCAGTTGACACTTCCAAGGTGCCAACTCAGCATTTTTCACAGAGTGGCAATCGGGCCAGGAGCCCCGTCCACGTTTTTGGGGACCCTCCCATAATGGATTGGGGATTGGAGGGGTCGGGGTCACTTAGAGGCTCCAGAGACCAGGACACCATTTAAAAATGGCGTCCCGATCTTGCGCTGCACTGAGGAGTTCCGGCGAGTGGAGCTCCTCAGTGCACAAAACAGAGCTTTGTGAGGCCTTGGCCCCTATCTGATTTGGGACAAGGTTAATAGCATTGTGTTTCACGATGCTGCAAGCGCCTGGAAACACATGGCTAATCGCGCTCACTATAGTTAATTCGCGCCACGGTATTTTAAAACAAAACATTATTACTAACACAGAATTAAAATCTTTAACGTCACATGAGAAAATGGCTTACAAATAACCCTTAAACAACATTACTCAACACTGTGAATATAATACCCTTACTTGCTATCTTTATTGCCACTTAAACAACAAGACAGAAAAACCTTCGCATCTCTCAATCCACCTTCAATACCAATGGCACAGAAGCACACTTGCTTTGCAGAAATATTCTTTGAGAAAGAGGTCCCTTGACACCACTTTACAGAAAAGATTAATTCCGGTCAGACCCATGAAGAAACTCTTCAAAAATTCTTTCAACTCGCTTGTTTCAGCTCCTCCTTGTCCTCAGACAATTCAGACAAGTCTACATTGCGTTAACAATCTCTTTTTGACTAAACTGCAGAGAGCAAAACCTGACTTGAGGTCCCTGCTTCATCCAGAACAGAACTGAACTGAAAATGTGTTCTTCAAAAGCCTGATGCCTTAGCTCCACCCAACAAAGACATCATTTCACTAAATTGAAACTAATCAACTCCCCAGGGAACCCCCTTAATCAAAACAAAATTGCATCAGCCCAAGCTTTTTACTGATGGTTAATTGCACTCTCACCAAGGCTTTTAGCCCTCATAGTTATCCTTATTCCATAGCATATCAGCTTCAAATACCAAGTTATTATTTTCATATCACTCCATGATCTTGTTTCCCACTACTTCTGCAATCTTCTCCAACTGTTCCCCCTTTGTTTTTTTAATACTTTATCCTTTCCTAATTCTGCTAATGACAACAAAGCCTTTAGCTACCATTTTTCCTCTTGTGAAATTCTTACCTTAAAAAGCATGCTTATCTCTTCTCAAAGATGTGCTCTAAACTTGAGGTATACAAGATAATAAAAAGCATGGATAAAATAGACGTAGAGCGGAAGCATCCCCTTGTGGGGCATTCTAGAAAAAGAGGTAATTGCCGTCGGATAAGAGGTGGCAAATTTAAAACAGATTTGAGGAGAAGCTACATCTCCTAAAGTGTTGTCAATCTGTGGAATTTGCCACCCCAGAGTGCGGTGGATGCTGGGACAATGAGTAGATTTAAGGAGGAGTTAGACAGATTATTAATAGGCAACGGGTTGAAAGGTTATGGAGAACGGGCAGGACAGTGGAGTTAAGGCCAGGATGAGATCAGCCATGATTGAATGGCGGAGTAGACTCGATGGGCCAAATGGCCCAATTTGGCTCCTATATTTTATGTAACTCCTGGTACTTTTGAGTCCTGCTCTTAACTTTTATTTGTTGCTCCTCCCATGAAAGTGTCTTAAGATCTTGTTATGTGACAGGCGTTGGAGAAACAAAGCAACTATTTACGATTGTCTTAACTATTACTGAAAGATGTTCTTTGCAGCAAAGAGACAAAATTGAGAGAAAAAAAGTTTAACCCTGCAGTCAGAACTAAAAATCCATTTATATAGGATCACAAAACAAAATGACGGTAATCTTAATTTCTTAACTTCAGTTCCTGGGGCTAAGAGGCCCAGTGAACAAATTCCTTAAATAACGAGTGATGCTGAGAAAGGTAAACAAGAAACACAACTGACTATCCTAAAGAGGAAGACAAGGTTAAAGGTTATCCACAATAAAGATATAAAAGTGATGTAATCGATAGATATGGTCCTCAAAAGAATAAAAGGCTACCAAAGTTTCTGTAATATGTATCACGATAAGGAAGTGGGTACCAGACATGTCATCTCCTTGAATCAAAGTGTATTAGCTCATATCATGTCCTCCACTGTGCATCTGTTTAACTATCATTATGTTACCCAACTTATTTTAAAATGGTAATATTTTCCAATATTTTCTGTTTCATTTTGTCACAGATATATAAAAAAAAGAGTTGCCTTTACAATTGGAGAAGGAAAATGGATAGAAATAGACAGAGAATTTTGGACAACTAACATTCGAAGGCTGTGGCTGGTTTAGCACAGTGGGATAAATAGCTGGCTTGCAATGCAGAACAACGCCAGCGAGTTCAATCCCGTACCTGCCTCGCTGAACCGGCGCCGGAATGTGGCGACGAGGGGCTTTTCACAGTAACTTCATTGAAGCCTACTTGTGACAATAAGCGATTATTATTATGATTATTATACAATTGAAATGAATAGAAGGAGGATGTCATGTCCTACTTATGTTGGTACAACTTCAGTTCACAAAAATATGATGGCTATCAGAGGGACCAGCTAAATTATGCAAGACGTGTATCAAACCAGGAATTTAGACGTTTAGGGGTGATTTGATGAAAGTTGTCAATGTATTAAGGGGGACAGATTGGGTAGATATGGAGGAACAATGGGTGAGATTTTCCTCTCCCTCTGTGGCATGTTCTGCAGCAGGTGAAGGCAGCTGTCCAGTGGCCCGTGGTGAGATCATCTGAACTTGCCATTGTCAACGGGGCTTCCCGTTGAACGTACCCCTCGCTGCTGCGAAAACAACCAGAAATTCCAACTCCATATCTGTTGGCTGTGGGGTGTAGGACTCAGGGACGTAGTCAAAAAATTAGGACCAAAGGGCAGCACGGTGGTGCATGGTTAGCACTGCAGTCTCACGGTGCCGAGATCCTAGACTCGATCCCGGCTCTGAATCACTGTCCGTGTGGGGTTTGCACATTCTCCCCGTGTTTGCGTGGGTTTTGCCCCCACAACATAAAGATGTGCAGGGTAGGTAAATTGCCCCTTAATTGGAAAAAATTCATTGGGTAATCTAAATTTTTTTTTTTTAATTAGAACCAGACTTTTCAGACTGGAAACACCTTTCAATGCAAAGGCTGGTAGAAGTTTGGAACTCTCTTCTGCATATGTAGTTATGCTACATCAATTATTAAATTTTAAACTGAAGTTTTAAGGTGTTAAGGGATATGCAGCAATTAGGTTACAGATCCACCAAAGTCTCGGTGAATCGTGGACTAGGCTCGAGGAGCTTAATGGTCATCCTCCAATTCCTATGTTGCTATCAACGTTACCAGTCAGTCTTCCTTCAGTTTTCTCCCAAGTTTCTGAGGATACACAATGTCAGGTATTTGTCACTGAGGGTTCACTGTCAGACATAGGCACGTTAAGATTTTTGCATTACATTATACAAGTTGTGTATGAACAGTTAGCGGATGGGTTTTGTCAAACTGGGAATATAATAACTGTACTGGGCCACAGCCAGCCACTCGTTTCCACATAGCTCATGGATGATTCCACTGGTGTTTCTTCAAATCCTCTGATTGTCAGATTGGCATGGTTGAGGGCATACTGTTGAGTGTCATTTAACCACTTCACCAGGGCTAATCCTATTCTTTCCACAGGATTACTTCTAATGCGCATTCATCCAGGGATGTCTGGATGGTTTTCGATGTACATAATGGTGACGTTCTGTCTAAAATTACATTATCATTGATTCACTGTAGATCCTTTTTATTGAAGACCAGATTTTGTTTAACAAAATTTTTAAATTGTGTTCCCTTCCAAGCAAAATGCCACATTGACTTGAAACCATTCCTTCACTGTCACTGGGTCAAAACCCTTGAATTCCTGGCCTAACTGCACTATGGGTGCACCTAAACCACATGGAGTGCAACGGTTCAAGAAAGCAGCTCACCACCACCTTCCCAAAGTTAATTAGGGATGGGCAATAAATCCTGGTCCACTCAGTAATGCTCGCAGAAAGAATAAAAATAAAATCACTCATGGATTTGAAATGATAAGTTACTAATTAAAACAACCAGAATTTAGCAGCTATTAGATCATAATGAAAGGTAACAAAATTTGGCAAAAAAATAACTGACATCAATTTATTGCACACATAACTAAGCAGGTGTCCATGTAAGGCAATGAGAGATCATGGCACAAATTTTGTTACTTTTGTACTGTCAGGAAACAGAAGTAGGTGTAATGCCATCTATTTGTATTGTTAAATGTTACAAATAAGGTATAGAGTTAAGCGTGTTTAGTTAGGTGGTTTTGTGTAAGGAAGGGTAAAATTTTAGTTAGATTCATGCTAAACAAAGGTGTTTGCATGTATGATTGTTTTGCTTTCAGTTCAAACTGTATTTCTATTTTGCTAGAAGTTGACAATGTGTAAAGTAAGTAAGAGATTGGTGAAAGTTTCTTAGCAACCTTTAGGGAAAATACCTTTTTGAGTTTTGTTGCTAACTTGAAGCCAGAGTAGAATGAGCTTAACTGTGAGAGAGGGAACATTTCTCACAGCTTTGCTGGGGGAAAAGCTGTATTATGGAGCGAGAAGCACTTTATGGAAAGTGCATTAAATCTAAAGAACAGCTAGATAAAGAAACCAGAGAAATTAAGAGGAGTTCCCAGGAAGTTTGAGATTAAGGGAACAGAGTAAAGTGGAATTGGAAAGCACACTATACATTGAAGCAACAGATAGAGCTGAGAAGGAGTTGGCTAGTGAGAAGCCAGAAAGATATCTTAAGTGATTCTAAGCTTTGTGATATCTGACTACAGCCTTGGAAGCGATAGCTGAAGTAATTGTAGAGTAATCGGTGGCAGAGTTTGTGTAAAAATAACCAAGGTAAAGGAATACTGAAATTAGAGTTGGAAAACCTGGAGGTTGAATCTTGATAGGGGCTGGTTTAGCACAGGGCTAAATCACTGGCTTTGAAAGCAGACCAAGGCAGGCCAGCAGCACGGTTCAATTCCCGTACCAGCCTCCCCAAACAGGCGGCGGAATATGGCGACTAGGGGCTTTTCACAGTAACTTCATTTGAAGCCTACTTGTGACAATAAGTGATTTTCATTTCATTTTTCATTTTCATTTCAAGAAAACAGCTGATGGAAAGCATTGGTTGAAAGAAGATTTTAAAACATGTTTTGAGAGTGAAAATTGGGAAACAATCATGTGACAATCATCTGGGCGAATTTGAAGAGAAATTCATGGAAGATTGATAGAATGACACCTGTCACCTGGTTTCAGAGTGGGGTGTTGCCTGATCACAGTCAACCTGTTGGGTTGCAGTGACTTGTTTATTGACAACATTATAGCATAAGATATATTTTGTAACCTGTGTTACCCTCAAAATCTGGTTACATTTGAGAAGATAAGTGGGCCTGATGGAGTATTGCATTATTGTCATACTTTTCATGCAAAATAAATGTTTTTGTTGTTCAAAGCTAACAGACATTCCTTTGACACTTTCCCTTCATGTTTTCTGCTTGTCTTTTGAGTCAGAGTTCCATTCTGGGATCTCCCCGTTCCTTTCTGTGAGGGATACCCCACTCTTTATAGATTTTTAAAAAATGTTTTGTGGCAGTTGGAACATTCATTAAAAGCTAACTTTGCAACACTCTTCTTTGCAAATATATTGGGCACAATTCAGCGGTCCCGTTGCGCCCAACATGGATCCAGGCACAACGGGTGAATCAAGCATGGTTCCCAAATTGACTCCATGCCAGGCCGATAGCGAGTCACTGGACTGGCTCCACCTGACATGATAAGGAACACGCACCCACTGAGCGAGATGCTATTGGAAACTCCCAGAAACAGGGCGGGGTAGCACTCTGGCGCTCTCTTTGGCACCTGGGCACGTTGGTATTGCCAACATAGAACCTTCGAAATGCTAACTGGACTCCCTGGCAGTGCCATCTTGGCACTGCCAGGGTGCCAGGGGCACTGCTGTGGTACCAAGATGCCAAGTAGGCACTGCCAGGGATCAGGTCCGTGGAGGGGGGGGGGGGGGGGGGGGGCTGCCTAGTAGAGGGGGGTGAGTGTGGGTTCCTGGGGGCCTCACTAAGCATGAAAGGTGAGTGGGATCAATAAAGTGGGGCGGGGGATAAAGATCGGGGCTGCTGGACAAAATGGCACTCCAATCTGTGAGGAGCCTTTCCTGCCGGTGAGCTCCTGCTGTAGATGGGGGTGTTGCCATAAAACGTTTCAGATTGCCTTCCCACAGGGCTCCTTCCACCCTGAATTCTCCACAAATTGACATTAGGTTAGATGAGACTTAGGTCAGCCCACCCATCCTTGCCCAAATTGTGTCTTTTAAGTGATGCTAGAAATAGTGGATGCATTTGTGGTCATCTTCCAAGATTCTATAGACTCTGGAACTGTTCCTACAGATTGGAGGATAGTTAACGTAACCCCACTATTTAAAAAGGGAGGTACAGAGAAAACAGGGAATTATAGACCAGTCAGCCTGACATCGGTCGTGGGGAAAATGCTCGAGTTCATTATAAAAGTTTTAATAGCAGAGCACTTGAAAAACAGTGGTAGAATCGGACAGAGTCTGCACAGACTTATGAGAGGGAAATCATGCTTGACAAATCTACCAGAATTCTTAGAGGATGTAACTAGCAGAGTTGACAAGGGGGAGCCAGTGGATGTGATTTATTTGGACTTTCATAAGGTTTTCGACAAAGCCCCTCATAAGTCACGAGCGTGTGATATTAAAGCGCATGGGATTGGGAATAACGTGCTGCGGTGGATAGAAAACTGGTTGACAGACAAGAAACACGGAGTAGGAATAAATGGGCCTTTTTCCAAATGGCAGGCAGCGACTATTGGGATACCAGAGGGATCAGTGCCAGAACCCCAGCTATTCACAATATATGTTAATGATTTAGATGAGGGAACTAAATGTAATGGGCTGGAGACGATGGGCACGATTCACCCAAAAAGTGTAATTTTGGGCAGGATTCATGGGGTGATTTACGGCAACTGTAATCACACACACTTAGTGCAACAAATGAGACTCCATGGGAAACCAGCCATGTCTGAGTTCCCAAGCTTCTGGTTCATCTGACTCACGGCTCAGCTGCTCGCAGCTAACAAAGGGAGCATAATTTAACTGATTCCTCAGCACTCACACTCATTCAAGCCAGGAGGATGGCTGTGCGGAGATCTGCTCCTCAATTTGTGGATGCCGACCTAGCCAGGCTTCTGGATGTCGTGGATGAGAGGTGGGGCACCCTGTACCCCTGAGGGTTGAGGAGAACCAGCAATATTGTGACAACTGCCACGTGGGAGGCAGTGGCAGCAGCAATTTGTGCCAGAGCATGACCAGGAGGCCCACTGCCCAATGTAGGAAGAAGATGAATGACCTCCTGTGAGCTGAAAGTGGAAGTTACCACCTCTCTTCTCCTGGCATCAGTCCTGCCTGCCACCCTTCAATTCCCAAAAACCCTCCCCCACCTCCCTCCCCCCACCCACTGCCTCCCCCCATCATCTGGCTGACACCTCGCACCCTCCCAATAGCCGACCTTTAAGCTTGTTCCTCAGAACCCCATTGCACTCACCATCACAATCCTTTAATATCTAAGCGTGGTGCCCACACATGCCACCAGCTAATTACTCCCTGACCCATCAAGCATACAACTCACAATGTTGTCCCTTTATCCACGCAGGAGAACATAGAACATAGAACAGTACAGCACAGAACAGGCCCTTCGGCCCTCGATGTTGTGCCGAGCAATGATCACCCTACTTAACCCACGTAACCCGTATACCCGTAACCCAACAATCCCCCCATTAACCTTACACTACGGGCAATTTAGCATGGCCAATCCACCTAACCCGCACATCTTTGGACTGTGGGAGGAAACCGGAGCACCCGGAGGAAACCCACGCACACACGGGGAGGACGTGCAGACTCCACACAGACAGTGACCCAGCCGGGAATCGAACCTGGGACCCTGGAGCTGTGAAGCATTGATGCTAACCACCATGCTACCGTGAGAAGATAGCCCATAATAAGAAAGGAAGTGAGAAGACGGGGTGCAGAATTCCAGAGTTCTGAGTCCTTACCCCCCATAAGGAAAGGGCCCTCGGGGTTGCCCAAGGAGAAAGCAGTGACCGACAGTGAGATTGGCCTGCGCCAGGGAAGCCATGATGGCACTGCGCCAGGATCCATTGTCTCTTCATCCAGGTGAACAGTCTCAAATGAGATGTTGATGTCCTAGACAATTATCCTTCCCTTTCACTGAACCCATATGCATAGTTTTCCAGGATCCCCATCTGATGAGGCCGGGCCATCCAGAGCCGTTTCCCTCACCCCATCATTCAAGAGGCCACCTTGGAGGAGAGCTCCAAGGAGAACACCGGCAGTGCACCACAGCTTTCACCCGCATTTTCAACCAGTGCAGGGACAGACACCGAGGTGGGCAACATTAGTAGACAGGCTTCAGGGCACTATCTAGTGAGCTCCACTGTTGATGCACATCGGTAGAGGCAGAGGCTTCCAAGGGAGAAGCTGTTGAAGGTCTTTTGGATCCCAGAACTCAGCTGGGGCCCAGTCAAATGCCAAGCCTCTGGACAAGGTTCCCCCTGAGCTGCTATAGATGAAAAGCCAGAGCCGTGAGATTCAGGAGAGGATGTCAGTCACATTCCTGCGACTGCAAGGCTGATTGGAGGATTTCCAAAGGCTTCAGAAGCTGGAGATGATGCTGGAAATGCGTGGCAACCCAGGCCAACACTACAAGAGTGGTGACCGCAGTGGAAAACCTGGAGCACAATGTCAAAGCCATGAGTCATGTTGGCCAAGGCATGGCTTGTCAGTGACGACCATGGCTGAGGGCCACGACATCAAACCCTATTGACTGACGGACATGTCCCAGACACAGGTGGACGTTGCCAAGGCACTCTTCAGCTTGATCCTGCCACAGAGGAGCATCACTGAGAGGATCGCAAGGGATTCCATCACAAATCCAGCTATTCAGCCCCCCGCTCAAAATGTTGAGATCTTGCGGCTGGTCCCTCTCCCTCCCCACAATACAAATCCTGCCCCCCCCCCTCCCCCTCCCCACTGACAAGTAGGGGCATCCCCACATTCCCACTATGAGAATGACTGGGTCATCCCCACCACAGTACACATGTATGAGGGTGACCCATCCCCGCCCCAACAATACCCCATCAGAGACCCACCAACATAGCCCTTATCAAACCCTGCCACCAGACCTGCCCACCAGAGGCTCTCATATCAGAGAACTCCCCATGTCAGGGCACCCCCATGTCAGAGAAACCCCAATATCAGATACCCCTTTATATCAGAGTCCCCCAGTATCAGAGGAAACCCCATAACAGAGAACCTGCCCATATCAGAGAAACCCCCATATCAGAGAATCCCCAACTAGAGGCCTTACATGTCAAATATCCCCTACCAGAGCTCCCCAAATCAGAGAACTCCCACAACAGAGAATCCCCCATATCATAAATCACCCTATATCAGCGAACCCCCCCCATTTCAGAGAGCCCCTCCTCCCCATCGGTCACCACTGCCTAGAAGCTAAAGAGTAGTCTAGGCAAGAACAGTGAAGAAAGCACTCCAGGTGCCTGGATTGTTTATTTTCATTTCCCTTCATGCTTGAATGCATCTCAGGTTACTGGCGATGAACCTAACTGCAATGTTTATAACATCCACCTATGATTGATAGCTTCTGGCCACACAAAAGCAGTTAAGTGCTTTCTGCTGAGAATAGAGGAAGTGACAGCACTTAACTGCTTTTGATGTGGTTGGCAGGAGAACAGTCTCCCAAATGCCTGTTATTTTAGAAGCCACTGAATATTTCAGAATTCTGCATCTCAAGGGCACTTAAACATCCCGCAACCTTGCTATTCTGCAGCTTTAGACAACAAAACAGAAATCATTTTCACATAACACAGGAAAGTGAATGTGTCTCCTTGCGTTTTCTGTTTACAGACAAAGAATTAATTCATCCCCGCTCATCTCTTCACTACTAGAGGGAGAACAGTTGTTTGAAAATGTCACCATCTTCAGCAAGAGAATGGTGGCCCACTTCCACATGAAGAACAGTAAAAAGTTACATTGTGACACAAATCTGCAGAGTTTCCACATTACACTTCTGATTGTTCAAACCCCAACCCCATATCCCTCTTAAATTCTGTCCCCATCACCTCTATTCCCTCTGAGGTATTTTTCCTCACCATTATTTGGATACCCTGTGATGACCATGAAGTCATTGTCGATTGTTGTAAAAACCTATCTGGTTCACTAATGCCCTTTAGGGAAGAAAATCTGACATCCTTACCCAGTCTGGCCGACGGGTGATGCCAGATCCACAACAATGTGATTGACGTTTAAATGCTCTCTGAAATGGCATAGCAAGACACTCAGTTCAAGGACAATTTGGAATGGGCAATAAATGTTGGCTCAACCAGCGATGCCCACATCCCAAGAAAGAATTACAAAATCGAATGCTGACAGTGTCGCGGCGAGATGGCAATTCTTCATATGCGGATTCGAGTTAAATGTGTGAAATAAATGTCTGAGTGTAAGTAGCAAAAGGACAAAGGGATGAACAGTCAGACAGTGAGAAGGTAAAAGAGTGAGGGTGATGCATGAAGGGACAAACAAAATCCAGAATGGGAATAGGCCTTTCAGTCATCAAACCTGTTCTATCCAGAGTCCATGGGCTGGATTGTCCACGCCTTTCACTGGCAGCGGGATTCTCTACTCCCGTCGCTTGCCAATGGGATTTCCCATTGAAATCACCCCACGCCACCGGGAAACCTGTGGGCAGGGGTGAATCTCGCACCGGGCTCTTTACTCTCAGCCATGATAAAACCCACAGCCGTGACCAGTAACACAAAGTTCCTGAGGTGGACAATCATGCTCGTTAGCGAGTGATAAAGAACCTTAATTTCCTTTGCTTTGTTCAGTGAAATTGTTAAGCAACGTACCATCCTTTGCTTCTACCAATATTAATCCAGCCTTTTCCGGAAGAAAACTGGAAAAAGTTTGGAAAAAAACAATCCTAACACAACTTTATAATATGTGTTTCTTTGGAAATATGCCCAGTTACCTTCCCGTTATTGAAATGAAAATGAGATGAAATGAAAATTGCTTATTGTCACGAGTAGGCTTCAATGAAGTTACTGTAAAAAGCCCCTAGTCGCCACATTCCGGCGCCTGTCCGGGAAGGCTGATACGGGAATCGAACCGTGCTGCTGGCCTGCTTGGTCTGCTTTAAAAGCCAGTGATTTAGCCCAGTGAGCTAAATCAGCCCAAGCGCCAATTGAGGAGGGAAAGAAGAAGTGGGAGGAGGAGCTAGGCATAGAGTTGGGATGGGGGGTGTGTAGTGAGATTGTGCACCAGGTCAATGCTACTTCGTCCTGTGCCAGGATGAGCTTCGTACAGTTTAAGATGGTGCATAGGACTCACATGACGCATGTGCAGATAAGTGTATTCTTTGAAGAGGTAGTGGGTCCGTGCGAGAGCTGTGGACGGGGGCCAGCAAATCATATCCACATGTTTGGGGTATGTTGGATTGCATTTGTTTATTGTCACGTGTACCGAGGTACAGTGGAAAGTATGTCTCTGCGTACAGCTCAAACAGATCATTTAGTACGTGAAAAGAAAAGAAAATACCTAATAGGGAAACACAAGGTACACAATGTAAATACCTAAACACCGGCATCAGGTGAAGGATACAGGAGTGTAGTTTTAATCAGGTCAGTCCATAAGAGGGTCATTTAGGAGTCTGGTAACAGCAGGGAAGAAGCTGTTTTTGAGTCTGTTCGTGCGTGCTCTCAGACTTTTGTATCTCCTGCCTGATGGAAGAAGTTGGAAGAGTGAGTAAGCCGGGTGGGAGGGGTCTGAGGGGGTCTTTGATTATGTCCGCAAATGTTGGGGTTCTGGAGCCCGATATTTAAAACTCTTGTCGCAACTTGTGGGGGTGGATATGATGCCGGGCCCTCTGGTGGCCATCTTTGGGGTGTCGGAATTGCTGGAGCTTTTGGAGGGGAAGATGACTGACATCGTGACTTTTGCCACGCTGGTCGCCCAGCGTCGAATTCTATGGAGTCAAGGTCAGTGGAGCCACTGAGCGTATGCCCATGGTTGGGGGTTGTTGCAGAATTCCTTAAACTGGAGAAGATTAAATTTGCCCTTCGTGGCTCGGAGGGAAAGTTTGGGGCAAGAAGGAGACTTATAATAATAATCTTCTTTGTCACAAGTTTCTAATAATAATCTTTATTGTCACTGTGAAGCATCATTGCTAACCACTGTGCTACCGTGCTGCCCATGTCCCTGTTTGAGGACCTGGTCATTGCCTGCAGGTGGAGGGCAGGGGGGTGGGGGGGGGGGGGGGGGTGTTAAGGGGAGAAAAATGGGAGAAAATGTCAAATTGTGTGGATTGTTATGTTTTTGATTGAATATATGTTTACTCCCTGGTTTGAATATTTAAAAAAAATGGAAATAGAGCCAATGATGTCTGTTCTTTTTTTTGTTTGGTTTGGGGCTGTTTAGCACAGGGCTAAATCGTTGGCTTTGAAAGCAGACCAAGCAGGCCAGCAGCACGGTTCGATTCCCGTAACAGTCTCCCCGAACAGGCGCCGGAATGTGGCGACTAGGGGCTTTTCACAGTAACTTCATTTGAAGCCTACGCGTGACAATAAGCGATTTTCATTTCATTTTTTCATTTCATTTCATGTCGTTTCTGTATACACTGGGAAAATAAGACCTGGATTAGAGATCAGATGTGTAACAGGAGAGGGGATTAGTGACTGAGTTTGAATTCAAAGCCAACCTTCAATCCTCCATAATCTTCAGCAAATCCAAAGATCTGCTTCCCGCATCCCGGACAGGATTTTACATTCTTCTGATGGCGAGTTTGTAGTCTGGGAGATGGTGGCAGTAAAGTTCTTCAGATGTCTTTTCCACAATGCTCTCAGCTGTCCCAACCTCTCTGGAGTTTTACCCCAACCTGGCCTCCCCCACCCTTACCCCAATTAAGGATCTTAAGTGGCGAACCAATAAGTAGGGGGAGGGCTGAAAAGTGACTCTGCTCAGACCCCAAGTGGGCAGAGTTGAGGGTACCTCCATTAGCAGAGGGCTGCACCCCTCAGCCCCCATACCCCTCCCCCCCCCCCACCCCCCACCACCACCCCCCAACCCCCCACCACCACCCCCCATCACCACCTCATAATGTTCTGGCCCCAGCAGCAACTTCCACCTCCCTGGCAACTCCACCCCCTGGGTCTCTCCTCCCCTCCATGCCCTGATAATCCCATACTTACCTGCCCCAAGACTTCTGTGACTCTGGGGCCTCCCTATCTCTTCAACCTCCCCTGCCCTCCAATCATCCGAAATCTTGATTCTCCTCTACTTCTAGCCTCTTGAGAATTCCCAATTTCTATTGATGCAACTAACAGCTGTCCCTTCAGCTGCAATGACCTTAAGTTCTGAAATCCGGTGCCAAATCTCTCTGTCTCTCTCCCCTTCTCTCCACTGTTATGACATAGGAGCCTCCCCAGGTGAGGCTCCCCAAATTTGTTCATTCGGATGAGATCCCTTAATTTGTTATCGTCTGGCTGGAATACCCCAGAATGTTACCACCGGGTGAAAGTTGGGAGGAGAAACCTCTCTTTCCATTTCGA
Organism: Scyliorhinus canicula; assembly: GCF_902713615.1. Lineage (NCBI taxonomy): Eukaryota > Metazoa > Chordata > Chondrichthyes > Carcharhiniformes > Scyliorhinidae > Scyliorhinus > Scyliorhinus canicula. Next base: position 28,970,259 of record NC_052164.1, read on the forward strand.
CTGTGGCCTTTGTTGATCTGGCTTACTTCAATATTCAGAGAGAGAGATCTAGATATACCTGAAAATTGTTTTTGCAGGGATTCTGCTGCTGATACACACACACACCACATCATAGGTCTTACTTAAAGTTTAATATTTCTGGACATAATTTGGTGTTTCCCTTCATTATAGTAAAGTTTAGGGTTTTTTAGATATAAAACCCTTCTAATTATATAAAACAAAGTTTAAATATTTTGTTTCTAACACTCGGGTCCTCAGTTCTGCATGACCTACAAGGTACAGGTAACTAGAATTTATGTTTCAAGTATAATTTATTAAGTAAGATTGTAGATATACTTCACAAGAAGCAGCGAAGCCAAATAGAAGTTTTCCATCCCTAAGATCCCAGTAACGCTTGGTGTTATCAGCACAGTTGATGTCCCTCTTCTTTATTTATCTTTCAAGTGATGTTGAACTCTGTCCAGAAGAGTCACACCCCAGAAGTCAAGGTATCACTGTGCCAACGAGGATTACGATTGCTGATCCTTTACTCCCATTCCTCCTTAATTTTTTGGAGATGGTCCAAATTCACTCCTCTTGTTGACTATAGGACACAAATCATCTCATGTCACCCCACCTTTGCAGCCCCTCCTTTCTGGGTCATAAACTTCAGAGGTTTACATTCCATCACAAATAAATGCACATTTCCTTCCAGCTGCAGAGAAGCTATAAGTAAAGTCACATTCTCTTCTCAATATATCTTAACCCACACTAAAGATATTAAAATCAACAATTAAAACCACTTCCTATCATAATATCAGAGAATAAAGGTTCCCCTGTCTGGTTCAGATCAATTAAAGCAATGTATGGTTTGTTTAAATATAGTGCCATCCCAAGTTCAGATTAATTTTATCTATTCCTTCATACTGATTTAGAAACAAACACCTCACTGTATTTTGATTATTAAGAAAGCATCAGCTGAAGACTCAAATAAACTCCGTCATAAAACTATAAAACAATTTTGTGTCTTCACAATCAACTGCTTTCCTGTTTCCCAACTACCTTGACTGTTAATTGTCCAACAAAAAGTCAAAACGTAACCACTTAAATATAAACTACGGTAAAGAATAAAATCCATAGTTATTGCAGGTTCTAAAAATTAGTAGAATAATCAAAATCCAAGGATTTATAAAAAAACTTCTCTTTTTGGTCGACCTTTTGGTCATTTCCCTTCTTCATTCTGTCCACCCAGAGTCATAGCTCCCATCAAGTAAAACCATCCAGTTCTCAGATGGACATAGAAATACATTCACTGCCAACTCAAATGGCAACTTGAAGGACCAGGCATCAGGGGAACATATTGCAATCTTTAGAGCAAACTGTGGTGAATGTAGGTGAAATTGCACCTTCCATAATTTCTGTAAATGAAATCCAATTTTTACTGGCTTATTGATAACTAACTGTTAAATCTGTTTATTTGTCATTTGAATTGAGAGAAGAAAGTACACCTCTAAAAGAATGCAGCATTTAAATTGCCACAAGATGGAGCCAAAAGCTTTAGGTACAATATACTGCCATTATAACACTATACCAACAGATGGCGCACTATTGCCCCTCAATTCCTTCATTCAACAAAACGAACACTTCGATAAGAATTTATTGACTTATTTCCAGCTTGGTTAAGGAGATAGTACATTGTCTCAAATCTGACTGTCCAAAAACGAAACGTTGTCCGAAAATCAGACATTTTTAGAATGCATCCATTTTGTTGAGTAAAATTTACAGAAGGAACTTAAACCTGGAGAAGTCAGCTAGGCACTGCATTGACACGGTGTGGCGCCTGACTTGTTATCCCCTTTGTTGCTTACACTGGTCTATTCCTGCACTTCAAGCGTCCCTTGACCCCACCCAACCCAACTTGACCCGAACCACCTGACCCGAAATCTGGCAAGATCTAAAATCAGGCACGCCTCGATCCCAAGGTTTTGGGACGTTGCACCTGTATGTCAAACAAATCAGCTGAGGTAGAAATGCAGCGGTGCCTGCAGGTTAATCTGATTATAATCTGAGCTAGCTGGAATGCACAAGCTGGAAGGTTGGTGGAGAGCGATTCATTGTCACTTTCAAAGCAAACTTAAAAAGGAACATCTCACGACAAAGGGGAATAATTGGATACTTTTTTCAATAAGTTGGAACAGGCATGATGGGTCAAATCGTTCCCGTGTGAGCTTTAAGTTGCTATGAATCATTATGCCATGCTTCCCTACTACAGTGGCTGCACTTAAAAGGTATTTCATTGGCTGCAAAGCACCTTGGGACAAGTGTTCTTCTACAGAAAGGAGGATTGGATCTCGAACAGATGTAAAATATAACACACCAGCCCACAAATGGTGCAGAAGTCAGATATTCTATATGACTCATCCAATTATACCTTCCAGTGCTTATGTAAGGAATAGGAGTCATCAGCAGGATGGGAGATGAACAGTTGTCAAAATAAATAAAGTGATTGTCAACCAAAAAAACAGTGCTGCATAGATTAATGTATTCATCATTTTACGCACCCAATATTTAAGATTGCTGAATAACTATCAGTTTTATATTTTCCACCCAGGTTTCTTTAGGCAGGATCATTGTTCTAGTTGGAAAGAAGGGAGACAGAGCAGCCTAGACTAACTACACTCAACTGTTCTGATCTTTGCAACACAATTACAAAGTCAAATGAATGCAAAAAATGCAGAAACGATAGGAGCAATGCAGTAATTAATATCGCTGATTATATTTAGTTCAAAGTAAGCAAATTTCAAATACTTTCATGCAGTGCAGCACTGAGGGAGTATTGCACTGTCAGTGATGCCGCCTTTCAGAGCTTGGGTCAATCTCAAGGGTTCTATGGCACAATTTTGTGAAGAACAGGTAGATGATCCCCAGTGTCCTGACCAGTCGATTTATCCCTCAATCAATATCATAAAAGAAAGATCATGGGTGGGATTCTCCATTGCCAGCGCCGGCCCTAGGGTTGCTGGCGCCCCGGGCAAGCTGAACTTCGGCGCCCTGGGAGGGGGGGGGGGGGGGGCCGAGGGGGGGGGGGGGGGGGGCGGGGGACCCGAGGGGGGAGGGCGGACCGAGGGGGGGGCGGACCGAGGGGCAGGCGGGGGGAGCGGACCGGGGTGGGGGGAGCGGACCGAGCGGGGGGGGCGGACCGAGGGGGGGGCGGACCGAGGGGGGGGGGGGGGGGGCGGACCGAGGGGAGTCCGCCCTGGGGGAGGGCGGCCACCGCGCATGCGCTGGTTGGCACCGGCCCAACTGCGCATGCGCGGGACCCGAGTCTCTGGCGCCCCCTAGCACATGGCGCCCCGGGCGACTGCCCGAGTTGCCAGTGCCTTGAGCCGGCCCTGTCCGTTGCCCGACACTGATATCGTAATCGGCGATCGGGCAGAGAATCCCTTCTGACACCCAAGTCGGGGGCGGCGCCGGTTTGACACCGGTTTCCACGTCTCCACCCATTCAAAACCGCCGTCATCACATTGCCAGCCGCACGCCGTTTGAACGGCGTTGGCGCATCATCGGAAGGCCCTCCCTGATGCTCCGCCCCCCCGATGGACTGAGTTCCCGACCGTGCGGTTGACACGTGGTCTGAGCGGTCGGGAACCCGGCATAACGGACGCCGTGGACTGTGTCCAGCGCCACCACATTCAGCCGGAAGCCATGATGCTGGCCAGGGGTGCTTCCACGAGAGCTGGGGGGCTGGTGGGGGCCGGCGCCATGTCCTATGGCGCTACCGCTGCAGATTGTCGTCGACGGAATCGGTCAGCCTCCGGCAGTTTTTGGCATGGGAGCCAGGAGTTTTACCCGGCATCGCTGCTAGCCCCTCACCGGGCCTGGAATCGGTGAGGGTCCGGCGCCAATTCTGGCATCGCAAAACGCCACAGTTCCCACGCCGGCGTCAGCACTTAGCCTCAGAATCGGTAGAATCCAGCCCTATTTGCTTTTTATGGGAGGTTACTGAGTGCACAATGATTGTTGCGTTTGCTGCATCGCAACGGTAACGCCTTTTCAAAAAGATATGTCATTGGCCCCAAGACTCTGAAGTACCTGGTGATTTTGTAAGGAGCTATATCAATTGAAGTCTTCCTTTATTCTCTCAGTAACAAACACCTCGCTGAGTAAAGTATTTTCTTAACAGTTCTCAGTGTCAGGGAGCAGAGAAATAATAATCTTTATTATTGTCACAAGTAAGCTCACATTAACACTGCAATGAAGATACTGTGAAAATCCCCGAGTCGCCACACTCTGGCGCCTGTTCGGGTACACTGAGGGAGAATTTAGAATGTGCAATTCACCTAACAAGCACGGCTCTCTGGACTTGTGGGAGGAAACCGGAACACCCGGAGGAAACCCACGCAGACACGAGGAGAACGTGCAGACTCCGCACAGACAGTGACCCAAGCTGGGAATCGAACCTGGGACCCTGGCGCTGTGAAGCAACAGTATTGGATATTTAAAATAAGGCATAGATTTAAGTGAATTTAATTTTGTGTTTCTGTATAAGGAAGGTTAAAGTTCTAGTTAGATTCATGTTGAACAAGGGTTTCAGATTCATGAACAAGGGTAGTTAGATTCATGTTGAACAAGGGATTTTGGTTTCAGTTCAAGTTGTAGCTGCATCGTACTGAGAGAGTTTATGGCATGGAACATAAACAATAATATTGGAGAAAGAATTAGCTGTTGCTTAGCAACCAGGGGCCACTTTAGGAGAGTTAGAGATTTGGTTATGCTTAGCTGAATTCATAGCAAATGGAACTAGGAGGCTAGAGAAAGAACAGCTCTCAGCTCTGCCAGAGTAAAAGGAACTTAGCAGTGAAAAGGGATAATTTCTCACAGATTTGCTAAAAGAAAAACCATACACTGGAGTACTGAGTAAGGAAGTAAGTTCTAGAAATCTACATGACAGCTGGATAAGGAAATTAGAGAATGAAGAGAAGTTACCAGGAAGTCTGAAGTTAAAGGAGCAGAGGAAACTGGAACTGGACAGTGTACTGTTTATTGAGGTTACAGACTGAGCTGAGAAATTGAGAAGAAATTGGCTAGTACAAAGCCAAAGAAATCTAAGGTTTGTGATATCTGACTACAGACTGTGAAGTGACTGTTGAAGCAATCGTGATGTAATTAGAAGCTTGATCTCTGAGAGTTTGTGTAAAATTGTGCAAGCATTAAAGTCAAAGGAATACTTAAAGGAGTGTTGTAAAACCTGGAAGCGGATCCTTGTTCAGTCCAGTTAAGAGAAAGCAGTATTTGAAAGAAGATCCTAAAGCATATCTTTATCAGAGAGGAGTTTGGAATTGCTCCGGTGGAAGCCAGATTTCAATGAGATAAATTGGCTCACAGTGTAATGATCATCTGATGGCATTTGAGGAGAAACCACAGAAGGTTGATCAGGTGGAATCTGCCACTTGGTTTCAGAGTGAAATGTGTCTGACCACATTCAGTTGTTGGTTTCCAGGGACTGGCTGTTTGCTAAGAAAATGATAGCGTAAGATACATTTTGTAACTTGTGTTATCCTTAAAATCTGCGTACATTTGTGAAGATAAGCGGGAATAAAGGAGTGTTGTATTATAGTTAAACTATATTCTGTTTGAGAATATTTGTTATTGTTAAAAGCTAATTGGTAGTCCTGTGACTCTGTCCACATTTTCTAAAATAAAATAAAGGTTATGTTCTTTTGAGCCCGAATTTCAATCTGGGATCTTACATTCCAGCAGTAACATCAACCGGGATCATAAGCATAAGCCTATTGTGTTCAACTGATTCAAGGATGGAAGATTGTTTCATTTCTTGAACCCATGGTCAACACAAAACACTCTCAGGTCAGGTATAATTAGTGTCAGATGCAAAGCAAATGTGCTCTGCAACAATATATTTCAATTTGACCCTCCGAATAATGCCCTCTGTAATACCAGTGTAACATTTAATTCCTATGCAAGCCATCCTGTAATTTATCAGGTGTTCCAAAATTACGGACAGCTTTGAAACTCTAGGTTTGCAACCTCTAAAAAGCCGAGGTTAACTCCTTCTTGTTACATCCCATTAAAGACAGCTAAGAGAGAGGACACTCCATTAATCAAAGTTGAGTTCAAAGCCAAGTGTCAGAGGTAACAACCATATTGTTACCACCCGCTTCCCAGTAAAGCTGTGTGCAATTTTACAAAACTGTACATAAAAAGGCACTGAGCAGTTGATTCAAAGTCATCAAGTTTGCAGTAATGGTCTACCAGTGTGGCTTGTTCCAGATTTTTGTCATTATTTCAGTAAGCTCCACTGGAATACAACATAATGGCTGCATCTCAACACGTACATTTCTTTGAATAATTTAACGTCCAACGATTTGAGTATGATTTAGCACTTCAAAGAGCCTGTGATAGCAGTGGAAAAGGTCACAGCCAAATTCCGTGTGCTACAACGAGAACATTTTAAAAATTGTGGTGTTAGAATGTTTATTTTGTGAGGTAGGATCAGCATTAAAGTAATGCTGCAAAACTAATATTCTCAAAGAATGAACTGGAAACGACGTCTGTTACAAAAGTGAAATATTGGGGACACTGGAAATCTGAAAATAAAAAGCAAATCACAGAATTGTTACAGAGCAGAATGAAGCCGTTCGACTCACTGTGTCTGTGTTGAGTCTCTGAAGGAGTAATGGACCTCGTACCAGTCCCCCTGCCTTCGCTCCAGAACTCTGCACATTCTTCCTTGTCAGGTAATATTCCAACTCCCTCTTCAATGCCTCAACTGAACCTGCCTTCAAAACAGAAAGTGTTGGAAACACTTCAGCAGGTCAGGCAATCTATGGAGAGATTACTTTTTTCCAGTTCTGAATCTGACCTGAAATGTTCTCTCTCCACAGATGGAGCCCTGTCTACTGAATGTTTCCAGAATGTTCTGCTCCTTTATTAAACGTGACTTGCTGCTTAAGGAACACAACAGGGCACATGGAGCAAGGAAGGTATGTTTTTATCATGTCCTGAGATTTCAATTTCAAATAGGAATATCTAAGTTTGGATTTTATTATACATAACAATCTGTCTCTATGTCAACCCAGTTTTCAGTGAATATAATAACACTAATAACCGCTTATTGTCACAAGTAGGCTTCTGTGAAGTTACTGTGGAGAAGCCCCTAGTTGTCACATTCCAGCGCCTGTTCGGGGAGGCCGATACGGGAATTGAACCCGCGCTGCTGCCTTGTTCTGCATTACAAGCCAGCTATTTAGCCCACTGTGCTAAACCAGCCCCTGAAAAAGGATTCCAGGTATTTCTTGCAGGACGTTTGAAGTAGGGAAAGTGATGTGGGTACAGGAAGGAACGTTGCCATGTCACAATTAAACTCTACTTCGATTTGAGTGTAATACACTGCCAATAGTTTCCACAAGGAATGGTTGCCATGTCACCAGAACACCACTGGATTAGGCATCTAAATATGTTTGCCTGTCAATCTATATCAGCAGAATTATCAATCAACTTAAATGTCTAATGAAAATAATCTAGTCTAAAAATCCTGTAGAATTTGTAGAAAAATATTGAAAGCTACCTCGTCTCAGAGCAGAGAGATGAATTCATGAAGGCAAATGTTTATCTGGAGTCTCAGGTTGATCCATCTACAGGCTCGTATCTAAGTTTCAAGATCTTGGTTACAATTTACGCAGCATGTGTGCTCAGTGCCGGTAGCGTGGGCGTTCTCACACGGCATGTACGAGCTGCTGAAGATTTTGTAGTAAACCGCTTAAGTTGTAGTCCTTTGGCATCATTCATACACAACCCAGCAACCCTACATGATGCCAGCAGATGGCCGAGGTGGCACAAGGATCTTGGCGCATCGAACCCCTCATTCAACATCACCAACAATTGGACAAGACTTGAAAATAAATTTTATACTGCCATGCCGGTCTCTCTGAAAATTCAAAGTAAATACAAATATACATGCTATTGAACCTAGGCGGTCGAAAAGTCTGAATCCTTTGCCTTCCAAGGAGATGAAGACCAAGAGGACATTGAGGTAGTATTAAAAAAATTTGAACAGATATGCGTGCCCATAAAAAAATGTCACCATGGACAGACACGTTTGTAAAAAATATAATCATGGACAAACACATCTTGAACACCACTAACCAGAGACTCACTGAATCAGCACAATCATATACCTCAACATCGAAAATTATGGCAAAAAAGTGGGTAATCGGTACTCTCAACAATGCACTTGTAAGAGACAGTATAGTGTGTGGAACACGCAACAATGCTGTGCGCAAGCAGTTTCTCCATGAAAAAACCTCAGTTAGAATCCGCCATTTGTAACTGAATGCTAAATGAGCAGTCCCATGAGGAGAACCCTGGAATTAAGGAGATAAACCAATGTTTTCTTGGTGCAGTATATACCCTGCCAAACTGCAGCAGCCAGCACTTAATAAGCATTGCAATACCTTGTGGTATTGTCTGAACTGGTGATCCAGAGACCCAGGGTATTAGTCTGGGGTCCAAATCCCGCCATGGCACATGGTGGAAATTGAATCCAATAAATATCTGGAATTATACGTCTAATGATGACCATTGTCAATTGTCGGGAAAAAGCCCAGCTGGTTCACTAATGTCCTTCAGGGAAGGAAATTTTCAGTCCTCACTTGGTCTGGCCTACATGTGACTCCAGATCCACAGCAATATGGTTGACTCTTAAATTACCTCTGAAATGGCCTCGCAATCCACTCGGTTGTATCAAACCGCTACCAAGGCAATAAAAGGAAAGAAACCGGACGGACCACTGGAAACGACAATGGAAAACCCAGGCCTGTTGATCCTGCAAAGTCCTCCTTACTAATATCTGGGGGCTTATGCCAAAACTGGGAGAGGTGTCTCACAGAGTAGTGACGCAATGGCCTGGCATAGTCATACTGACAGAATCATACCTTACGGACAACATCCCAGACACTGCTATCAGAATCCCTGTTTATGTCCTGTCCCACCAGCAGGACAGACACAGCAGAGGTGGCGGCACAGTGGTATACAGTTGGGAGGGAGTTGCCCTGAGAGTCCTCAACATTGACTCTGGACTCCATGAGGTCTCATGGCTTCAGGTTAAATATGGGCAAGGAAACCTCCTGCTGATTACCACATACCGCCCACCATCAGCTCATGAATCAGTACTCCTCCATGTTGAACACCACTTGGAGGAAGCACCAAGGGCGGCAAGGGCACAGAATGCACTCTGGGTGAGGCACTTCTATGTCCATCACCAAGAGTGGCTCGGTAGCACCACTATTGACCAAGCTGGGTGAGTCCTAAAGGTCATAACTGCTTGATTGGGTCTGCAACAGGTGTGAAGGAACCAACAAGAGACAAATACATACTACAGCTCATCCTCACCAACCTGTTTTCCACAGATGCATCTGTCCATGAAAGTATGAGTAGGAGTTAGTACTGCTCAGTCCTTGTGGAGACAAAGTCCAGTCATCATATTGAAGATACCGTTCATTGCGCTGTGTGACAGGCACTACCATTATGCTAAATGGGATAGATTCAAAACAGATCTCGCAATGCAAGGCTGGGCATCTGTGAGGCATTGTGTATCATAAGTGGCAGCAGATTGTACTCAGCCACAATCTGTAACTAATGGCCAGGCATATCCTCCACTCTACCATTACACCAATCCAGCGGATCAACACTGGTTCAATGAAGAGTGCAGGAGGGCATGCCATGAGCAGCACCAGGCAGACCAAAAAATGAGGTGTCAACCTAGACACTTGCATCCAAATAACGTAAGCAGCAAGCAATAGATAGAGCTAATCGATCCCACAACCAATGGATCAGATCTAAACTCCGCAGTCCTGCCATATCCAGCCATGAATGGTGGTGGACAATTAAACAACTCTCTGGAGGAGGAAATTCCACAATAATTCCCATGGAGGAGCCCAGCACATCTGAGAAAAAGCCTGAAGCATTTGTAATAATCTTCCGCCAAAATGCCAAGTGGATGATCCATCTCTGTCTACTCCAGAGGTCCCCAGCATCACAGATGCCAGTCTTCAGCCAATTCGATTCACCCCACGTGATGTCAAGAAACTGCTGAAGGCCCTGTGTACTGCAATGGCTATGGTTCAGCAATAGTACTGAAGGCTTGTGCTCCAGAACTTCCGGCTAAAGGCGGGAAGCCACGGCTGCCAAACTAAAAAGGAAGAAAATGCACACTTTCCTGCACTCGGATAATGCGATGAATCTCAGTGCAGAGCATCAGGCCTCCAGAGCCTTGGTCCGTGCAAGTTCCAGCACAGTGCCGCATCACGCCCATGTGGGGCAGGCATTTAAACTGCAGATTTATAGTTAAAAACAACAGACAGCATATTTAACAAGTGTTTCAAAGGTCTCCAGAAGTTGTTTTAGCAGTTTCTTTCTTTTATACAAGCACCTTTGTTGTTATTGATTTTTTTAAAGTAATTTTTAAAAAAAAATTATGATTAAAGGTGAATATTGGGGCAGCACGGTGGCATAGTGGTTAGCACTTCTGCCTCACGGTGCCAAGGTGTCGCAGGTTCAATCCCGGCCCTGGGTCACTCACTGTCTGTGTGGAGTTTGCACATTCTCCCCGTGTCTGCGTGGGGCTCACCCCCACAACCCAAAGATATGCAGGTTAGGTGGATTGGCCAGGCTAAATTGCCCCCTAATTGGAAAAAATAAATTGGGTACTCTAAATGTATTTTTAAAAAGTGATTATTTATCAGTGAAAATAGGTTTTGTTATTTGTTTTAAATCTGTGAAATTATTTAAATCTGTACTATATTATATAGCTTTATGTGTGGTAGGCTAAAAAGTGTTTGTATGTTTTAATTTAGATTCTGGTCATAAGATTTTTAAAGCGTTTATGGGGTTTTTGCTATCACTGTCCTTGTAACATTTGATTTTTTTTTTGATTTGTATTTATGGAATCACTGCAGTGCAGAAGAAAGTCATTTGGCCCATTGAGTCTGCACTGAGGCTCCAAAGAGCACCCGACCCAGGCCCAAGCCCCTGCCCTATCCTTTGGACACCAAGGAGCAATCTAGCAAGGCCAAATAACCTAACCTGCACATCTTTGGACTGTGGGAGGAAACCGAAGCACCAGGAGGAAACACCGGTGGTACAGTGGCACAGTGGTAAGCACTGCTGCCTCACAGTGCCAGGGACCTGGATTCAGTTCCGGCCTTGGGTGACTGTCTGTGTGGAGTTTCTCCCAGTGTCTGCATGGATTTCCTCCAGTTGCTCTGTAAAGGGGAGGAGAGGGTTTTGGTATATCAATTTTTACTGTTACAAACTCAAACTCCAAAAGCAGCAGCTGCTTTCCCAGCACACATCTCCTCTGACATCATTTCAGGATGTCGTTTAGCAGTACACTCTTAGGGGTGGATAACTGATTTGCTGCAATACCTGTCAGAGGGATAGTTCACATTGGCTTACAGGAGGCTTGCATATGTCAACTAAGGTATTAAGCTTTGTTAAAGCTTTTGAAGTAATCACTGAGGCTTGTAAGGATGAACATTACACCAGGGAGACTCTTAAGCAACACAGCTTAAAATGTATTACTAAACCTAAATGTACTTTAGCTCTGAATCAGCTGAGAGGACAAGCATGCTAACATTAGTGTCCTTGAAGGAGTCAATAGCACCAGTTTCAAGGCCATGACCATCCAAAACCAACTCCGCTGGGCCTCCCATATGCTTAGGATGTCAGAGTCCCGACTGCCAAAGCAAATCTTCTTCACCAAGCTCAAGGAAGGATCCCAAACAAGGGGAGGATAATGGAAGCTCTTCAAAGATACTTTGAAGACTTTACTCAGGAAATGGAACATAAACGTCAATGCCTGGGAGACCTTTGCTCAGAAGAGACCTACTTGGAGGAACCTCCTGATTGAAGGGACACCATTCTTCAAGAACACCCGACGGCAAGTGGGGGCCTGGAAAAGGAAATTGAGAAAGGAATACCCACGACCTAGAGTCCAAAGCCCAATCCCACCTTTTGGAAACTTGAGCCAAATGAGTGATTGAAGATGTGGCTCTAGGATTGGACTCATCAACCACGCAAGGACCCATGGAACCCGTGACCAGTAACATGGAGTATAGTAGGTGGTAAATCATACTCGTTAGCGAGAGATCATCACATTCTATCCATCATAGTTTCTTTAATGAAATTAACATCCACATGATACACCAACGTTTACAAAACACTTTCTTTCACTTTCTGTGACTCCAAACTCACTTTATATAGCAAAGTACCTTTATAATGGAATTAACAGCCTCATGACAAACCATAGTTTAAAAAAATGAAAATGTATCTTCCTTTCACTTTATTTGCATTTTAAAAATATATATAAATGCTAAACACTGACTACATAAAACATTACCCTCCAGAAAATGGCTCCCGATGTCTCCTGCCTCTGCTAGACCGAAAAAATAAAAGTGCAAATAAAAAGGTGTAAAAACTCATTTAACATCGGGGAAAGTTGTCCAAGTTAGCGCCGTCCCTGGATTTTTCATTCAGCAGCTTCACCACAAGGCTTCAAGCCGGGGAAAAGAAAACGGCCAGGAGTTTGAGCGCTGTGAGCTTCCAGTGCGCATGTCTGTACTGCCGCACGTCCGGGTCATCATGCCATGCATATGAAGCAGACCAGTGACATCAGTCGCTGATAGGAGAGGAAGTTAAAGGCCAACATTTTATTCCAATGAGAAAAACAACTATTTACAGTGTTTCAAAATGGTCTTTCCATACTAAGCTCGAGGATCCAACTGCTGGGGCAAGTCCCAAAACATCCAATTGAATTCCCAACTCCCATCCCTGATTGGACTAGCAGGTCACATGACTGCTCTCTTGGAGAACACCATTTAAACGCTACTACGCTGTCCTACAAGCGGTTCACACATGCAGGCAGTTCCATGACGCCATCATAAAAGGATGGCTGTGACATCACAAGAACTTGCCCTTGAACTCCACACTTTTTACGCCTTGAGAGAGGGGTTAACCGTGAAAGATGGGCTTATACTGCTCAGCCAGAGTTTCATCATCTCTACAGAGGTACAGCACCAGCAACTCCACCAGCGACACCTGGGATGGAAGTAGCAAAATGTATGGCAAAGGAAACCGTGTACTGGCCCTCAATGTACAGTGACATAGAGAGGGACATTTCCAGAAGTGCACCATGCAATGCGCTTAAGTCTCATCAAGCCAAAGAACCATTGCACCAACATGAGGTCCCAGATTAGGGCCTCTCACCCGGAAGATACATTTGGAGTGGAATGGGAGATAACATCTGGTCCTTGTTGATTCACTCTCAGGGAGGTTTGAAGTTGATGAGCTGCACAACAAGAAGAGCACCACAGTAATTGGAAAGCTGAAGAGACACTTTGCTGCACATGACATTCCACAAAGGATAATAACCGGCAACGCCTGCCAGTTTGTCTCCAGGGAGTTCAAGGACTTTGCACACACATGAGACTTTGAACATATTACAAGCAATCCCCTTGTGTCCACAATCATTTGGCGGAATGTGCAGTACATTCAATTTATTTGCACCTTCTTGAAAAATGCATTTGTGACAACTGTTATGGGTCAGGGTTTAGAGAACCCCAAAGTGAATCATGGAGTTTACCTGACCCACAACTTTTAATAGATTGTGGTATGGGGAGCACACGACCCACTTTACAGGTGTGGTACAGCAGAAATGGAAAAGGATTTTTAAAGCAAAACAATGTTTATTCTATGAACTCAAGTTAACCTTTTTAAAACATAGTGAACATCTTAGCAACCATTAATTCAAATACAACCCCCAAAGAATACAACACTAAGTAATCCTTAAGCTGTCCTTTCAATATACATAAGACTTAAAAAAGAACTTTTAACAGAAGCACATCAGGTTAAAGTCACTACTGAGAGCAGTTATAGTTTTAAATCACCAAAGGATCGATTTAGAGTTTTTAGATTACAGAGAGAGCAACTAATACCCCTTCTGGTTGTGACTGCACCCATCCAGCTCTGAAAACGAAACTAAAACACACCCTGCAGCAATCAGCCTAAAATGAAAGTATAAAGCCTACAGACAGTCCAGCTCCACACACACTCTGATATCACTGATAAACACCCATTTCTTAAAGGTACATTTCTTAAACACTCATTTCTTCAAGGTTCTCTCACATGACCCAATGCAGACCTCTGTGCCTCACCACTTAGTCTATGTAATCGGCCAAGAGGGGAACTGCCCGCGCCAGCACAGAGGATGCTCTCCAGATGAAAGAGAACTATGATCCCTTTCGACAAAGTTCTTTTGCAACCCAAAGTGGAAAAAAAAGTGAAAGAAGACTTCATGGGATAGCAACAAAGAGGGGACAGATATTATGACCATAATGCCTGCAAAATCTACCATCTAGACTAGGCAGGCCAGACAGTCGAAATGCAAACCACACACGGCTATAACAAAGTTGCAGTGGTGCATAACCATGCCCCACAACTAAATAGTCAGGTGGTCTCCTCAGATGTTGCCCTATATGTCAGGAACTGGCGTCATCTGTTACAGATACCCGAGCCAGCACCACCAGCTGCCACAGCTGTTGACATACTGAGTGCACAATCTACATCCACTGCAACAACTGTGCACACTCCAGGCACGCCTGATGTTATCTATCACGTGGACATTAACCTGGTGCATCCAAGCTAGACAAGTGGTGTAATTACACGCTCGGAGTGGCTGAGCGGACCAAACCCCAAGCTCCAGGACTTTGTACTGACGTGGCTGTATATATATATATGATCTCTTTTTTAAAGGGGGGGGGGGGTAGGGACATCTTTGGCCTCAGCACTAGGTATTAAGGTCCAAGCGCATGCTCTGTGCAATTTAAATATTCAATATTCTGTGACTGCATTTTGTTCTTTGCAAGTATGGATTACCCCAATTAAAATGAGGAATATGTAGAATGTGTATATTGTCTATATTGCTGTGACCTGCATACAGGAAGTGACGTGTTAGTAGCATGGCAGTTCTCACCAGTGTGGCTGCAGGCTTGGCATGTAAGAGCTGCTGAGGATCTCGTAGTAAACCATTTAAGTTATAGTCCTTTGTCATCATTCCTACGCAACCCAGTAACTTTTGTTGCCAATTTAAGGTGATACTATCCCACGAGCGTCGCCAATAATGTTGCACTTTAGAGTCGCCAATATGATACTGAGGCTCTTTTTATGATATGATGTTATGTCCGAACAGCGTCGCCAATACTGTGGGTGTTTCTGTTTCTCTTACTGAACCACAAGGCTTTCCCGTATATCGGTCAAATGACCACACAACCAGTTAGTCAGTTCAAGTTCAAAGATGGTTTATTTACACACAAGGGTTACTTCGACATGCAAGCACAATATACTACAACTTAAACTACACCTATCAACTTCAATAACCTATACTTAACTTCAGGCGACCAGCACTGTGCAAGTGGATAAGGCCTTTGTCACATGGCTGGTTTGAAGAAGTGTCTCTGTCTCTGCTGGGCTCATCCGTCAGGTAGCGATCGTTGGTCTTGAACTTGGCAGTCTGGTCGTTATGCTGCAGTTGGGCTGGTACAGGCTGGATTCAAAGGAGGCTGGCATAGGCTGGATCCAAAAAAGGCTGAACACATGGCTGTGACCCCTTTTATCCCTCTAGGGTTTCGCGCTCTTTGGGGCGGTCCTTAATCTTGGACCCAATAGTTCGACAGGGCTTCAATCATGCCTTCGATTTCAGCCAATAAAGGGGCGGGTGCCTTGGTGGCTGGGCGTGTCCTTAGCGGCCATTAACCTAGGCAGTTGGGCTCTCTGAGTAAAGGGAGTGGCGCCGATCAGTCTGTGGCTGTACCAGTTTCTTGAGTGCAGTCCTATTGTTCTGGGGAAATGGGCCATTAGAATGCAAATGAGCGGGGGTTTCGATCAGGTCTAGCTACCTGCGTTTCAAATACACAGAAGCTCTGTATCTGCCTTAGTCCTGGGTTGGCAATAATTCCCATGGTCCTTTGCATGTGGCCATCTCAGAGGGCTACACTTTACAGTTTGGTTCCACAGTAGTCCATCCTTCAATCAAATTTGTGAAAATGCACAGGACACCAAAATCCTGGGCTCGTTTCAGCATTTGTGAGACTAAGTGTTGACCCCAGCGGTGGAACAGTGGCATTTTTAGATGGAAAAATCAGCGCCAAACCCTCACCCATCCTGCGACTGGTAAAACCCCTGGCTTCCACGACAAAAACAGCTGGAGAATGGCCAGGTCTGTGGCCGCGCATGCACACAGCGACAACCTGCAGCAGTTGCGCCATAAAACATGGCGCTGGCCATGTACGGAGCCGACCTGCCAGATAGTGCCCCCCTGGCCAACCCCTGGTCACCCCCCACCCCCTCCCCACCAGTCCGCCCAACCCTCATGGAAGCCTTCAGGACATCAGTCTGGCTCCTGGCCGACTATGGCGTCTCTGGTAACAGTCCATAGCTGCCATGCCGGGTTCCCGACTGCTGAGACCACAAGTGAACCGCGCCATGGGGAACTCGGCTCCTTGATGGCGGTGAATCGCAGAGGCTCCGGAGAACAGAGGGTCAAGCCCGCTAATGATACACCAATGCTGCTTAAACCGTGCGATGAGTGACACATTTACACCATTTTCAGGGTGCCAGAGGATCCCGATCTGGTGCCAAACTGGCATCTACTGCGATTTTGGTGTCAGAAGCTATTCTCCGCCCAATCACGTTTCGCGATTTAAGCGTCGGCCAATGGTGAATCCCACCCCCTACACTTTGCCATCCTATGAACAGAAGGTAATCTACAGCAAACCTCAGGAAGTCATTTTCTGTCCATGAATGAAAGTCTATGAAATAATTCAAAATGTTGGGGAAAGGACACCATTTTCAGACATTGTGTAACTTCGCATCAATAAATGTAATCCAAGAAATGAGAAAAATCATATCCTCCCTCAGTCCTTTTGGAAAATTACTATTCACCTTCAAAACAGGGGCCTAATGTTGCCATTCTCCATCTTTAGTCTTCTCCTTTAATCATGTTTGCGCTCGCAGGCATCCATAGATCAAAATGCTGTCACGTCGTGGTGTGCTGTCCTCTTTTATTCATAAAGCTAGTTACAGTTTTCCTGAACACACCATTTATCATATGAAATGTCAGGGCTCAGACGAGCCAACTGCTTCAGGACACAGCTTGTGAGATTCGAGCATCTTTATTTGAGACTTTTGCTCAGGAAAGACACTATGATACTATTTCTACTTTTATACACAAAAATCCTTGTTATTTGTGTTAATTCTAATCAACAGGGTACTATTTTCCTTTGTGCTAAGATTGCCACAGTGATGCCACGGAATTTAACTCCCTGAATACACATCATGTAATATTTATATCACACCTTTGTTGGCATTTATATTGAAATCAAAAATAATCTGTTTATCAATAGTGTTTCCTCTTGTAATACAGCACTCCAACCTGATGGCATACTCATTGGGATCAACAGTTTTGAAAAGGTAAACCATCAATTGATGTCATGCCTTCTAATTCAGAAATAACACAGGAATTCCGGGAGGGATTCTCCGTCCCGCCACACCTGTTTACTGGTGCAGCGCACCTCTGCCAGCCGCAGGATCCCCCGCCCCGCCAGCTGACCAATAGGGTTTCCCATTGTGGGCACCCCCACAGCGTCGGGAAATCCAGAGGCGTGAGTGCGTGCCGGTGTAAACAGAGGATTACGCCAACAGAGAATACAGCCCTCAGGGTCTGCAGGAGAAGAATAGAAGAAATGGGAGGCACGGTGGCACAGTGGTTAGCAGTGCAGCCTCATGCCGCTGAGGACCCAGTCCCGGGTCACTGTCCATGTGGAGTTTGCACATTCTTCCCATGTCTGCATGGGTCTCACTTCCACAACCCAAAGATGTGCAACGTAGGTGGATTGGCCACACTAAATTTCCCCTTTATTGGAATAAAATAATTGGGTACTCTAAATTTTTTTTATCAAATCATAGAATTTAGAGTCCAGAAGAAGGTCATTTGGCTCATTAGATAGATTGGATTGGATTGGATCGAGTCTCCACTGGCCCTTGGAAAGTGCACGCTACCTAAGCCCAAAACATCACCCTATCTCCGTAACCCAGTAACCCCACCCAACCTTTTTGGACACTAAGGGCAATTTAGCATGGCCAATCCACCTAACCTGCACATCTTTGGACTGTGGGAGCAAACCGGAGCACCCGGAGAGAACTCACGCAGACACGGGGAGAACGTGCAGACTCCGCACAGACAGTGACCCAAGCCGGAATCGAACCTGGGAACCTGGAGCTGTGAAACAACTGTTTTAACCACACTGTTAAAAAAAGAGCAGCAGAAGCAGCAGATGAGAAAATATTCTGGCGCAATAGGATTTGCAAAAGAAGAAACTGATGGAGCCTTGAAATTGTGGAGATGGAATGAAGGGGAAATAAACCTATTTAAATCAATGAGGAAAGCATGTGGTCCATAATCTGCCTCAAATGTGTGTCTCACATCATTCATGAGCCAACCAGCATTCATTGGTTACAGGTTATTCCTTTCCAAAGCATTTACAAATCTTCAATTTTAATAAACATTGGTGCATCTTTGCTATTGCCAAACAGGCCACATATGAACATCTTTTGGGGGAGATCTACATGGCCTTGGTCCATAGGAAATTGGCTTCAAAATATTATTATTACCCAGGATGCCTCAGGGGTATTGTTACAATTGGCTTCAACACTGTGAACTAAAGAACTTGAAACAAAAAGAGAGGCAGGTCCTATTCTCATCACCAACCAACACAACTGTTGGAAAATACATATTTGTGAAGGTCCATCTCACTTGTAACGAGTTTACCAACATTCGTGACATTCACCATAACAAATCGGCTCCAAATTAGAGTTCCTCTAGTTTGGCAACCCCCAGCCTTCCCCTCCCAAAAAATTCCCCAATGTCTCGGTTTACCTCATCCAGCAGCCAAAATAATTTGGGCGCAACCTACTTGGTCTTACTTCCTGGTGCTGAAAGTTTTTTTTGTTAAAGATTGAAACAAAGGCAATCGTTCACTCTTCTTTTCCTGCTCAGCAGCAGAGATCGCATTCAACACTTAAACCACCCTCGGCAAACCGCAATTGCATTTGGCGAGACCCATCTCTATTCCATCAAACAGACGACTGACTCAAGAATTGATCCAATTTCCTTTGCAGCTCTTCATCATTTGCAGTGTTAGATGACAGTCCTTCCCAGAGGTCAACATCTGTGAAGTGTGGGGGAGTTATTCTCCAAGGAAGCATCTAACTTGTGTTCTTGGAGAATTGTTCCACATTGGTAAATAAATAATTATGCTGCCCAGGGTGAGGTGTCAGCAGAAGGAAATTTATCACAAGAATTTCCAGAGTACTTATTTCAATTGATGTAGATTTCCCCAGTGATTTTTCACTGAGAAAATGCTTGTGAAGAATCTCGCTCTCCATCATAACAGGCCTCCACACATAACCGCTGTCCCCTCCAGGATTATACCTGAGAGCCGGGTTATAGCAAAGAGGGGAATTCAAAGCTGGTGGATGAAGTTCGTCACAGCAGGGGAAGTGGTTGATTACTTAAAAGGTTTTCTCCATCAGTAACCTGGAGCAGGATTTTCCAGTCCTGGATCTTTTGCTTGTTCATCAAATTTTCTATCCTGCCCGTGACCATTCCCGTGGCGGGAGGAATGAAAAAATCCCATCCTTGGAAACTTACTTTCACTCTGTCAGCAGAAACAGATGGTATCCTTCATGAGGAGCAAGCAGGTATCCGGGGGATAGCAGATCACGTTATGAGCAGATCCTTAGATTTAGGAACATCATCGAGCAGAGCCTAGATCAGAAGCCACTTGTTGTCAACTTCATTAACTTCAAGGAGACTTGATAGCATCCATCGACAGTCACTCTGGTACATCACAAAAGTACGGTACCCCATCGCGGTATATTAACATCTTCAAAGACCTATACCATCTGCTGCATCAGGGCTAGCACGTGCGCCATGAACTCCTTCAGCATCATCACAGGAGTATGACAAATCTGCATACTCTCCTCATTCCATTTCTGCTTGGTTATTGCTTCTCTCATGAGGAAGGCGATGGTGGTGCAGACTTTGGCACCCTGTGGCAACACCGCCGCTTGACAGACCTGGATTTTGCTGGACAAAGAATCATGCTCCAATGCATGACCGCCAGTCTTGAGAGTAGTTAGAACTGGGTAGTGAGTAGTAGAACACATCAGCTGTGAAAAGAGCAAGACCATGACGATTGGATGGCAAGAAAGTCCCTCCCACCACCATTGGGCAACAAAACATCGAGAGCATTGTCCACTTCCCCTACCTTGGAAGCAAAATCTCCAGGTAGAGATCAATGTCCACACAAGAATCGGAAAAGCAACATCAGTCTTCCAGTCACTCCACACAGTCTGGCCATCGAACACCATCATGACGGCCATCAGGGTGGATAGCAACAAGCTTTTTCCAAGAGTGGAGCTGCCAATTACAAGGGGCCACGATTTTAAGGTGAGAGGGGGAAAGTTTAAGGGAGATGTGTGTGGAAATTCTTTTACACAGAGGGTGATGGGTGCCTGGAACGCTTTGCCAGCGGAGGTGGTAGAGGCGGGCACGATAGCATCATTTAAGATGCATCTAGACAGATATATGAACAGGCGGGGAACAGAGGGAAGTAGATCCTTGGAAAACAGCGACAGGTTTAGATAAAGGATCTGGATCAGCGCAGGCTGGGAGGGCCGAAGGCCTGTTCTTGTGCTGTAGTTTTCTTTGTTCTTTGTTCTTATAAAGCTGCGACTCTAGTAGTGCCAATCTAGGCCAGTGAGACATGAAAGAAAACAACAAAGGGGTCATGCAAGTTGAACGACTTTAACCAGTGCTGCTTACATAAGATCCTGGACATCATATGGAGAGATATTATCACCAATGAAGATGTGCTACAGAGAACTGGTCAACGTTGCCTGCGGGACATTGTGATGGACAGATGGCTGAGGCTGGCAAGACACATATTTCGCCTCCCAGATAAATGCCCCACCAGAGTGGCAGAAGAATGGACACCATCAGATGGAAGAAGAAGACAGGGTTGTCCAAAGGAGGCTTATTGAAGTACATTTACAGTAAGTAGTCTTACAACACCAGGTTAAAGTCCAACAAGTTTGTTTGGAATCACTAGCTTTTGGAGCGCAGCTCCTTCATCAGGTGAGCACATTTAAGGAGAGCCTCCAAGAGTGGGCACCACCTGGACTAGAACAAAAGAGATTGTGATGGACAAGGGCCGGTAGTGGAGTATTGTGAATCATTGTCCTGGATGGGACATGAAAAAATAAGTGCAATTAAGTAAATAACCAGGAGAACCTGGATATTATTTGAAATACAAAACCCTACTTCAACAGTACAGTTTTGACTATGCGACTACTGGTGAAACCCCAACCTCTTGCACGCTCCCCTGCCCTTGCCACCCTTTGCCACCACCCTGGCCATCTCCTTCACCTCCTCTTCGAAGGACCAGATACCCCAGATACCTATACAAATCAAATCCAAAAATGTTGCTTCTACAACACTCGATAAGCCAAATGCAATGTAACATATTAAACAATGTAAACAAGTGGACTTGGTGGTAAGTTGGCCGTGGCAAAGAAAAACAATTGAAGAAACACAAGGAAAATTCTGAAGTTCTATTAAATTATTGAATACTGTGGGGTGGCCAATATTATGTAGGCCCGCTTCCATCAAAGTGATGAACATGTAAAGCTGCAAGATAAATATCAAAGTTTTAAACTTGCTGTATTTCTTTTGAATTGTAGTTTCATTCTGAAACCAACTATTAGATCCACTGATCGGTGAGTCAGTTTATAATGTCCGACTTGTAATAAAAGTACCAATTGGGAAAGAGACTCTCAGCTAGGCACAAAATCCAATTCAGCAAAGCATTCATCATCGTTAAGTTTGCTTCATGGTCGTTTTGGCATACTTGCAGTAATCCTGAATGGTAATTCACAGTAGCAAATATCTTATGAAATAGAATTGTGTGGTAATGGACACGGAAGACATACATACAGCTGCTTTCTGGGTACAAGGAATTTTACTGCAAATTCATATAATAGATACAGGCAGCAAGCGTCTCTGAAAAGGTTTCAATGAAATTGAATCACTTCATCCATTACCCTACTATTAATGTTAGAAGCTTTAACTGTCATTTTATTAAGATAAATGATTTAGTCCATCCAGTTACAGGAACCATGATCTTAAAACTTATACGAAACATCTAAATATTGATGATATTAACCTATCCTCCCACTAAATGTGATCACAGCAGCAAAGAAAGTTCTGTTTTTCAAAATGGCAACTTTATTTAATCCTATCCATCTCCCTGTCCTCTCTATTTTGTTTGTGGAAGTTTCTTAATCTAATAATTAACTGCAGAACTCAACAGTGTACACATCAGTTACATTCCTTGGAGTTTTGTGGCCAGACAAGGCTGGCAGACAATGGCACTCCAAACAGACAAATCAGACAGCCTGATAGCGAAAAAGATTGAGTGAAAAGGTGTCTGCTTGTGTTTCAAGTGGACTTCTCTGTCACAGAGTGACAGAGATAAATGAGACTGGTTCAAGATTTCTATAGGGATGAACCAAACTCTTAACAAAGATGAATGAACAAGATGGGTCAACGGACATGATTCAATATGTACTGACGCTCTAATCTGGCCACATCAACGCCTAGGACAAATGTGATTTTTGTGTTGGATTCTCACAGTCGCCTCTAGAAAACAGCCCAAAGTTTAACTCATGTATTCTTTAATTCTGTTCTGGGGCGTAAAATTGAATGGCTCTGATTTTGGAGTGCAGGTATCAGTGTTTGTCTTGTGCCCATGCCAATTGAAAATGAAATGAAATGAAATGAAATGAAAATCGCTTATTGTCATGAAGTTACTGTGAAAAGCCCCTTTGGAGTGGATGAGGCAGAAAATCGGCATATCCACCCCATTTGCATGCCGGCAGTCTTCACTATTTAAAGGTGCAGTCCCATAAAAGGGAAGTCTCATTAATGCAGAGCAGGTTGCTGGATAATTGACTTTAGCCACTGACATAGAAGCTGTACCACAGCATGGGAAGGTGGGAGCTCCAGATTTAGACTTGGATTCACTCTGCCAAGAGGTTGCTGCAGTCAGGGTCATGTTTCCCACACGAGATAAGAAGCCCAGTGACCATCACAGCCAATGCATTGCAAGGGTAGGAAATACCAAAATTGAAAAACCACGGACCTGGCAGCAACGCTGAAAACAGTATAATTACTTCACCCACCCTTGGACAGGTAAGTAAAAATTAAACTTCAGGAAGTCTAGGGTGTTAAAGCCAGAAGGAAACTTTTACAGTGGATGCTGACCCTGCGGCATGTAACCCCCTCAATGGGCCATGGAGCCTCTGGCATTGGGCATTGAGTCATTATGGGCTCCTTGGTCTGTTCTGCGTGACCATCGTTGCACGCAGGAGAGTTTCTAGTTTTTCATTTGTGTATCAGGTATCCATATCTAGCATGGTTTGTACGGATGCAGTTTCGGGATGCCAATGAGCTTCGTGGGAGGTCGAAATCAGGGGCGTTCTGTGTCAGGTCTTTCCCGAGGGTTTTTGCTTGTGGCTTCTTGTGAAACTCATTCATCAGGGTTGAAATCGCAATGCCTGAGATTGCATGTGTGACTCCGGAAGGACTTATGTGGCTACAAGCAGAGGTGAGGGATGTTGGTGAGGTCCTGGTGGATGAGGCAGGCAGACCCGTGGCATTCTTTTCCCGCACCCTTCATGCCTCAGAAATTCGGCACTCGTCCGTCGAAAAAGAGGCCCAAGCCATCGTTGAAGCTGTGCGACATTGGAGGCATTACCTGGCCGGCAGGAGATTCACTCTCTTCACTGACCAACGGTCGGTAGCCTTCATGTTTAACAACACGCAGCGGGGCAAGATCAAAAACGATAAAATCTTGTGGTGGAGAATCGAGCTCTCCACCTATAATGACGAGATTTTGTATTGCCCCGGCAAACTCAAAGAGCCCCCAGACGCCCTATCCCGAGGTACATGTGCCAGCGCACAAGTAGACGGACTCCGGGCCCTACACGACAGCCTTTGTCACCCAGGGGTCACACGATTGTACCATCTTGTCAAGGCTCGTAATTTGCACTACTCCGTCGAGGAAGTACAGACAATCACCAGGCACTTCTACCGGCCGGACCGTGCGCGCCTGGTGAAGGCCTCCAGCCCCTTTGAACGCCTCAGTGTGGATTTCAAAGGGCCCCTCCCCTCCACCGACTGAAACACGTATATTCTCAGTGTGGTTGATGAGTACTCCAGATTCCACTTCGCCATCCCATGCCCCGATATGACGTCTGCCACCGTCATCAAAGCCCTGAACACAATCTTCGCTCTGTTCGGTTTCCCCGCCTACATCCACAGTGACAGGGAATCCTCATTCATGAGTGATGAGCTGCGTCAGTTCCTGCTCAGCAGGGGTATCGCCTCCAGCAGGACGACCAGTTATAATCCCCGGGGAAACGGGCAGGTAGAGAGGGAGAACGGGATGGTATGGAGGACCGTCCAACTGGCCCTATGGTCCAGGAACCTCCCAGCCTCTCGCTGGCAGGAGGTCTTCCCTGATGCACTACACTCCATCTGGTCACTACTGTGCACCGCTACGAATAACACACCCCATGAACGTCTTTTTGCCTTCCCCAGGAAGTCCACATCCAGGGTGTCACTCCCGACTTGGCTCGCAGCTCCAGGACTGGTCCCGCTCCGTAGGCACTTCCGACTCCACAAAGCGGACCCGTTGGAGGATAGGGTGCACTTGCTCTATGCCAACTCCCAGTATGCCTATGTTGCGTACCCCAACGGCCGCCAAGATACTGTCTCCCTCAGGGACCTGGCACCAGCAGGTTCCACCCATACACACTTCTCCGGCCCGGCGCCACCCTCCCCTGGCGCTCCCAACATTAACCCCACCAGGACCATCCCTCCTTTTTTGCCCACGCCAGAGGATGAAGAGGATTTCGGCACACTCCTGGAGTCATCCAACATCAGGCCAGCATCGAAATCGCCAGCATCGACATTGCCGCCATCGCTACGTCGCTCCCAGCAGAACGTCAAGGCACCAGACCGGTTGAATCTCTAACTGGCACCGGACTTTCAAAGGACATTTTATTTCCCCATGATTAAGCACTGTACATAAATTTACTACTGTATATAGTTCTTCACCACCCCTGCCGGACTCATTTTTAACAGGGGGTGAATGTGGTAAACCACTTTTGCACCTGTATTAGGTAATGTACGGTAAGACCTGTACTACAGGTTCGCCGGTAGCCCCTGCCTGCTATAAATATGCGTGTCCTTCATTCAGCAGCCATTTCGCCAGCTGCTGTGGGAGGCCACACATCTTACTGCAATAAAGCCACAGTTGTATCCGACCTTAGTCTTTGTACAATTGATCGTGCATCAGAGGCATTTGTCTGCCTCAATTTGCTGAGTTTACATGGAGGGTCGATGTATCATTGCAGATCACTATTCAAAGACCCCTGCTGCCAAACGCCATGGTTAGTAGGGTTGGGGTTGTGGACGATCCTACAGTAACGAGGCCTATTCATACTCACTGTCACAATTCATACAGAAAGAATTGTCACTAACGATGAGATAATGCGTGATGATCTGCAATCATAGAACCTATCCATGTGCCGATGCATTCAAGTGTGATGAGTGAAGGGAAACATTTTTAAAACTTGCATCAGTTCATTGACTGAACAAAGCAAAAACAAGGCCGAATCAGAAGTGAGCAGGACTGAAAATTAGCCCCATCAGCTGTTTCACACGTTCCCTATTTTAACCACCCAGAAAGAAAAAACAGTAAAAATGGGGAAACGAGAATACAGGTCCAACCTGCTTTACTCTATTAGGCAGCTCTGAACCATTTTTGTGAGGGTGGGATCAAATCTGACAGGACTACCTGCTCTCGCACAGTGGGGAGCCATTTCAGCTTGTTAAGAACTTTTTCAAAGTCCAATTAAAGGAGGCCTCTAGACAGGCATCGTGATCGCCGCAGCTTGAAGGGCCGAAGGGCCTTATCCTGTGCTGTATTGTTCTTTGTTCTTCGTTCTCTTTGGGTCTAATTGAAATTATCCATTCAACCTCCAGAGGAGGTGTCTGGAGGCTGGTGCCCAAGCAGATCAGAGGGCCGAGAGCTTTCCCAGCACTCCAGCTAGGCCTAGAGCCCTCTCAGCCTGTCTGGGTGTAAGAGTAGCACAACCCTGTAAAAGGGACTACCACCCCACAACTCACCATGTTGGCTTGGTTGCTGAGTTTATTTTTTTTCAATTAAAGATGTAAAAGAGTTGAAGATAAGGGAGCATCTATGTCAAAGTACCCTCTGCCTTGCTTAGATGCCATCACAGTCTGCTGCTCCTCCCACCTGGAGGGCCTCTGATTTGCCGTCCATCCCACTCTCTCTCGACTGGATGGAGAAACCCCTGTCTCCAAGTCAATTAAGGAGGAGCTGCCATGAAAATCTCACTGGGTGGGATTCTCCCGTACCCGGCGGGGCGGGGGATCCCGGCGAGATGGAGTGGCGTGAACCACTCCGGCGTCGGGCCGCCCCAAAGGTGCTGAATCCTGCGCACCCTCAGGGGCTAGGCTGGTGCCGGAGTGGTTTGCGCCCCGCAGGCCGGCGTGGAAAGCCTTTGGCGCTGCGCCAACTGGGGCCGAAGGGACTCCGCCAGCCGGCGAAGGTCACGCATGCACAGGAGCGTCAACGTCTGCTGACATCATCCCCGTGCATGCGCGGGGGGGGGGGGGGGGGGGGTTCACCTTCGCATCGGCCATCGCGGAGGCTGACACTGCCGGTACGTAGGAATAGAGAGCCCCCACGGCACAGGCCCGCCCGCGGATCGTGGGCCCCAATCATGGGCCATGCCGCCGTGGGGGCACCCCCGGGGCCAGATCGTCCCGTGCGCCCCCCCCCCCCCCCCCCCCCGGGACCCCGGAGACTGCCCGCGCCGCCAGGTCCCACCGGTAAGGGACCTAGCCCAATTTACGCCGGCGGGACCTGCATAGAACGAGCAGGACTTCAGCCCATCACGGGTCGGAGAATCGCTGGGGGGGCCGCTGCGAGCGGCCGCCGACTGGCGTGCCACGATTCCCGCCCCCGCTGAATCTCCAGCGCCGGAGGATTCGGCAGCTGGCGGAATTCCCGCCCTCTGTTTTCCCCCAGGGGGTGCACTTGGGACACAGAAACAGCCCTGGTTTCTGTTTTCCGCCACCATAAGGTAATCCAGCTCACAATATAGACTGTAAACGTGATTAATGATGCTGTAATGAAAACATGATAACTTCCTGGTACCACTCTCAAATAGCAAATTTGATTAATAAAATACCCTGAATAAGATCAATAAAACACTCTGAGATCTGTGTGTTTGCACTCACTTATGACAGAAGGGCATAAGGTGTCAGGAGTGGTGTCAACAATGTGGTGTGAATGTAAAATATAATCCCTTCTACAATCAGAAATATTGAAACGTATGTGTGCAGATTAATCACAGGCATTTTACTTGTACATTGAGTAAAGGTTTAGATTCATGAGCACCTCGTTGTCCACAAAGAGGATGAGAATTTTAGCTACTGTGTGAGCTGCAAATTAGTTTAATAAATAAGGCTTTAAATCCTGACTAAGTTTCTTATTTCATTGTTGAACCGCAACTGTAGACCAGATTTCATGACAGGAAGTTAGTCAACTAACCACGAGACAAAGAACTTAACCATAGAAAATTTCTGAAAGAATTCTTATGGGGTAATTCTCAAGTGAAAGTATAATGAACACTTTTGATGTGAAATATTTGGACTCGTACAGTCAATTGGGACAGAGCACTGCATTCGTATCAAGCTACCTAACTGTCAGATAATAGCATTGTTGTGCCTCAGGCAGAAGGTCGTGGGTTCACACACTCCACAAGCCCATAATCTAGGCTGACACTTCAGTGCAGTAAAAGGAATTCTGTGTTGTCAACTGTGTTACATTTCAGGTAAGAAGTTTACATCAAGGTCCCCAATCTGTCACCTGCATGTGAAAGAATCTATGATATATGACCACAGGATTTAGGAGCAAGAGTAGGCCACGCATTCCCTCATTTTCCTCTACCATTCAATAACATCATGGCTGATCTGATTGTAACCTCCCACATACCCCAAAAACCTGTACCACCTTGTTTATCGAGAATCTATCCACCACTGCCTCAAGAAAATTCAATGTCTCTGCTTCCTCCGCCTTTTGGGGAAGGGAGTTCCAACTCATGACTTTGCGAAAACAAATTTCGCCTCATCTCTGACTTAAGTGGGAACCCCTTTTGTTTTTAAACTGTGACCCCGAGATTGTCCCCATAAGAGGAAAAATCCTCTCCACACCAACCCTGACAATACCCTTCAGGTATTGGTTTTAATCAAGTTGCTTCTTTCTGTTCTAAACTCCAGTAGACACAAGCCTAACT
This sequence comes from Scyliorhinus canicula, assembly GCF_902713615.1. Lineage (NCBI taxonomy): Eukaryota > Metazoa > Chordata > Chondrichthyes > Carcharhiniformes > Scyliorhinidae > Scyliorhinus > Scyliorhinus canicula. Next base: position 28,998,822 of record NC_052164.1, read on the forward strand.
TGTCAAACATTTCCTCATGAGCAAACCCATTAATTCCTGGTATTAGTCCAGTAAACCTTCTCTCAACTGCTTCTGACGCATAGATATCCTTCCTCAAATAAAGAGACCAATACACAGTACTCCAGATCTGGCCTCACCAGTGTCCTGTACAGCTGAAGCATAACCTCCCTATATTTCTTTTCAATTCCCCTTGTGATAAAGAATAACATTCTATTAGCTTTCCTAATTACTAGCTGTATCTGCGTACTAGCCTTTTGTGATTCATGCACTAGGGCAGGGTTTTTCAAACTCAGGGTCGCGACCTGCAGGTGGGGCGTGGGCGGGTGTTGAGAAGGTCACGGAGCGATCGGTTGTGGTGCTCCCGAATATGGGAAGAAATCCACAATGGCGGCGATCTGTTAAAATTGCCGGCCGTGGGCAGTCCACGATTGGTTGCAATGTTTGAGGGGCGGGGTGAGGCTGGGCTGTGTGCGACCTTGGCGGGGGACGGGGGTACGGCTGGGGACGACAGGCATCCATGTGGGTGTGCAATGCTAACATTGGTGGCCCCAGCTTGAAACTTTGATCTATTGCTTGTCCTTTGCGCGCTGCTTGGCTCGTCAGCCTCTTATCGATTGGCAATATGCGACCTTCGGCTCTGTGATCAAGCTGTTCAATGGCCGGCGCAATGACTGCTCACATTCCCACGATGTGGAGTACTGGTTGGGAAGTAGTCAGCAGTCTGTGACTAGGGTGGATGCAGCTACTGGACCATGAGAGGGAAGCCAGGCCAGGTTTGCCAGCCAGGAATACTGATCAACTGAGGCCAGTCAATACGGCTGACAAATGTCAACACTGGAAGAAGCCCACACAGTCATCACTTTGTGTCACCTCTCTCTGGAAACCAGGAAGTAAGTGATTTTGGTGTGAATGGAGAAGGTGATGTCTTGGATGTTTGAATAGTGCAATCCAGTGGAACCAATAAGAAATATTGTGACATTGTATGTGCTTGAGAAGTTACTTCATCTCATCTAAAGTTATAGTTTGTGATGAGACCATCAATTCATGCGACATGTGGTTAGAAGCGAACAGTGGTTTTAATCGTCTTACAACAGAGCCTGCCTGTAACGGGATGAACTCTAGATGAACTGGCAGGCAGGCTCACAACAGCAACCTTTATACTTCCGGTTAGGGGGAGGAGCCATGGGTGGAGCCATGGGTGGAACCAAGGGTGGAGCCCAGTACCAGATCCTCATCTCCCCCTATGGGTAGAGCCGCGCAACTACACATGATCTAGTACAAGGTACAGGCTCAACACATGTTGTACAATACAGTGTGGATTATTAGTGTTTATAATTCACTACAGTTTGTAAAGTAAAAACAAGATCGTACTTTTTTCTAAATGGGTATATATTTGAAACAAAGTCTGTGTGTTCATATAAGGGTGTGCATGTTCAACTGAAATTGTTTAATTTTCAGTAGTAAAAAGTCAAACTTGGAAAATCAGGTATTGGAAATAAAGTTTCAAAGTTTAAAGAAAAAGAATGCCGGCCGCAACCAGCCTTTAAGAATGAACGATGGAGTCTTTCCGCCAGATGCAGCAGCAGAGAGGAGGCCACGCGCCCAGCACATACACTGATGCCATGCGCCCTGTATGTCCGTGCTTTGGTTGTGAAATTATGGAGGAGAGAGTCCTCCATTATGTAGCTGCCAGCAAGCAAACAACAAGCCTATGTGAAGAAATGGAGGTGGATTATTTTATAATAAGGTAGAGACAGGCCAGGGATCTCACAATTGAATCTGCTGGAGAGAACTTTGCAGGACAGTCCACAGCAAGACAAAGTAGTGCTGGTGTGAGCTGTATACAGAGCCTTGGGTCTCTGGTGAACAACACATCAAGAAGAAACTGAAATCGGGAAAAATCAGTATAAAGATGATTTCTTGAGGTATGGCTTTATTGTACCACTGGAAATCAGAATGCAAAACCCATTCAAGCAAGTGAAATCGTGAGGACCAAAAAGACTCACCTGTCGCATTAAACGTAAGGTTGGCTGGCATGGGTTGCTAACGTCAGACAGCATGGGTCCCGAAGTTCCGCTGGTTGGTAAAAGTGGGTCACGGGGAAAAAAGAGTGCACAACACAGCACTAGGGTACCCAGATCACTCTGCACCTCAGAGGTCTGCAATCTCTTACCATTTAAGCAAATAAGCTTCTTTCACATTCTTCCTGTCAAAATGGACAATTTCACATTTGCCCACATTATACACTTAACCTATCTACGTCCCTTTGTAACTTCCTTACATCTTCTTCACAAGTTACTTTCCCACCTATCTTTGTGTCTTCAGTCCCTCCTTCTAAGTCATTTATATAAATTGTAAAAAGTTGAGGCCCCAGCACTGTGGCATGTAATTCGTTATATCCTGCCAACCAGAAAAAGACTCATGTGGTAGTGTGCCCCTTTAAGGGGTGAGTTCTTGGAGGATCATGTGATCAAATCAGCCAATTGGGCCAGAGCGCACAAACCCTAGGGACTAAGCAAGGCTTTTCCAGTTATTTGGGAACTTGGAGTCTTTAAACATGGTAGCCTTTTACCTCACTCTCTGTAAATATTTTTTAAGGCCAATGGAATCAAGGGGCGGGGGGGTGAAGAAAAGCAGTAAGTAATCCTATTAGTGGCCTGCAGAGCTCCCGCCTATAACCTGATTAGGACTCTGACATTCCCAGACTTCAAAACTTTCAAGAAGCTTGTGGAATTAGTCAAGGAACATTATCACCCGAAGCCCTCGATAATAATCCAATTATACAAATTTAATTAAATGACAAGGGCCAAACAAACGGCTGAACAATGTGAGCTTGAGTCTGCACTCAATGACATGTTGAGAGACAGGTTGGTCTGTAGTGCTAACGGCATGGGATGCAAAATAAATTGTTAACAGAAAAGTAAGACATTAGACGTCACCCAGGATATGGAAAGTGCCAAAAAGGATGGAGTTGCAGAGTGTGCAAGCAAAGAGGCTTGGAGCCAACGTGAACGTTGAGATTTCGGAAATATGGTCCGCAGACCAGGAGCTATGAAGAATGTTGCCAGTGTGGGGAAATCGTCCCCAGGAGAGATGTAAATTTAAGGAAACTACATGCTATGCCTGCAATAGGAGAGGGCACATTAGGAGGAAATGCAAGATTAGGCAGAGCCCACAAGGGGTCATCAAAAAATCTCCAACTCCGATGTACAGTGTTGAGAATAACATTGAAACTGGATTTGAAGTACACAGTGTAAGCAGTATCAAAGTGGGCAAGATTCCATCAAATACAATGGTGTAAATGGTCAGCCAATTGGAATGAAAGTGGACACAGAGGCCTCCATTACAGTTGTAGGTGAACAAACATATCTTATTATTTGCAAGGTGGAGTCCAGCCCCTGAAGTTAAGAAGCACGACAACAAGGCTAACCATATATACTGGGGAAGCTGTAAGACTCCTGGAAACAACCATGACAGGTGGAAGCTACCAGCACCAGTCAGCTCAACTGCATTTCATAGCAGTGGGGGGAGGGGGGGGGGGGGGGGGCGGGGGGGGGGGGGGGGGGGGGGGCAAAGGCCAAGTGTAATGGACGGGGTTTGCCAAATTAGATTAAATTGGCTAGAAATCTTCCAAATGAAAGAAGGGGATCCTTATGACATCTTCAGGAGGTTTTCCAAGACACATTAGGCAAGATATAGAGCCTAAAAGAAAGATTTATGTGGATCCTGAGGCCATGCCCACATTTTTCAGAGCCCGGCCCACCTTCTATGCCTTACACAAAAAGAATTAGGGATCATCAAACCTGGACAGTTTTTGGAGTGGGCGGCTCCAATCGTGCCAGTAGTGAAGCCAGATAGAACCATTAGAATATGCGGGAACTACAAACTAACTGTAAATCAGGCAGCTAAATTGGTCCATTATCCAAAAGCAAGAATTGAATGTTTATACTAAATTAGCAGGAGGCTTAACTTTCAATAAACGTGATATGAGTCATGTGTAACAACAATTAGAGTTAGACAAAACCTCCATGGAATTTGTTACTATAAATACCAACAAAGTGTTATAGCAGTACACCCAGCTACCCTTCAGAGTCTCATATGCAAATGCAATTTTCCAGTGCACGAAGAGATTTCACCTACCCAAGGTGTTTGTCCATCCAGATGATATACTGATTACAGAAACATCTGAAGAGGAGCACCTAGCAAATGCCAACGAAGTTTTAAAAAGATTTAAGCAGACGGAGTAAGGCTGAAAATAGGAAAATGTACATTTCAAACTCATGAATGGCATACTGAGGATTCAGGGTAGACGCCAAAGGGCTGCACCCCATGGAGGAGTAGATCAAAGCCATTATCATAGAATCATAGAATTTACAGTGCAGAAGGAGGCCATTCGGCCCATCGAGTCAGGTGCATTTTGGGCCCTCAAAAGAGATCATTCTTATTTGCAACGCATCCACTTACGGAATCAGAACGATTTTGGTCCATAAGATGGAAGATGGCGCAGAAAGGCCTATCACCTATGCCTCAAGGGCTCTGACCAGTGCTGAAATAGCTTACTCTCAAATCGAAAAGAAGGGACGAGCTATAATATTTTGAGTGAAAAGGTTCCATCAATACGTCTGTGGGCAACACTTTATTGCCATTACTGACCACAAACCCCTGTTGGGCTTATTTAGAGAGGATAAAGCCATTCCCCCCATCACTTCAGTTAGGATCCAATGCTGAGCTCTATTGTTAGCAGTTTCAACACAGGTCGGACATTCACATTTAAAACACAGATGGTTTTTAGCCGCCATCCCCTATCCGCCCTCCACCAGTACCAGTGGAATCGTCCATGCCTTACACTTTCTAGATACATTGCTGGTGCCAGCGCAGCAGGTCAAGCTCTGCACCCATTGGTACCCCTTATTATCTCGAGTCAAGTACATGGTCCTTCACAGCTGCCAATATGATAACAGGTCTGAGCAGTTATGATCCTTTCAGGTCAGAAGATATGAATTAATTTGTGAAGGTGGCGTATTATTATGGGGAGCAAGGGTGGTCATTCCCACTCCCTCCAGAAAGCTATTCTTACAGGAGCTACACTCTGCCCATCCCAGGATGACTAGGATTTAAATGTTTGCACGCAGTTTACATGAGGTGTCCCGGGATGGATATCAACATAGAGAATCTCGTCAAACATTGTGGCCAATGTCAACTGCAGCAGAATGTGCCCTAATGCACCCTTGGGAGTGGCCAGGTGGACATTAAATGTGACTACACGTCGATTTTGTGGCCCATTTATGGGCTCCGTGTTGTTGCTCAACATAGATTCTCACACTAAGTGGTTGGTGTGACATTATGTATAATGTCTAGCACATTAAAGGTTAACATAATACTCTAACTGACCACTAGATGCAGCTGGGAACAGACCTATTGAAAGGAATGCCTCTCAGTCTTCTGGGAGAAAATGTAGAGAAGACAGGAGAAGGCTAGAGAGAATAGGAGCAGAGCAGAGAATAATTTAAGATAGTGTGCAGGAGACAGGTGTTAGTATCGTGTAGATTGTAGTTTAGTTATAATATAGCATATTTTATGAATAGTGGGCAGGATTCTCTGATCCTGAGGCTAAGTGTTGACGCCATAAAGGCCATCATATTTTATAATGGCATCAACAGGCCCCCAGGATCATCAATCCTGCGCCTCACAGGGGGTCAGCACGGCACTGGAGCGACTCACGCAGCACCAGGCACGGGTCTGTGCCTGCACGTTGCGGCCGGCACGAATTTGCGCATGCACGTTATGACCACCGCGAACTCACGCATGCGCGCTAGCTGCCTTCTCCGCGCCAGCCCCGATGCAACATGGTGGAGAGCTACAGGGGCCCAGCGCGGAGTTAAAACAGGCCCCCAGGGTCGGATTCCCCCCTCCCCTCACCAGGCCGCCCCCCCCCCTCCCGCAGGATGAACGGCGAGGTCCCGCTGGGTGGGACCACACATGAACGGCAGCAGCGGGACTCGGCCTATCTTGCCGGCCACTCGCTGGGGGTGGGGGGGGGGGGGGGGGGGGGGGGCGTAGAGCAGCCCCCGAACGCGGCGGCGTCAATGGAGAAGCGGCAGACCGGCATCGGAGCGGTGTCGCGGCAATCGCCCCGGGGTCGGAGAATCCCTCCCGGTGATCAAACTGCATAATAAGTAGTGTAATAAATTTTAGCTTTGTTTTGTGGTCTTTGTGTACACTACGTATCAATCATTAGTATTAGCAACACAAAGAACACCACAGTTGGAAATACATGCAATGAAGTCCACAACTCCCTCAGCAATAGTAGAAAAATTAAGATAGACATTCACCCCCCATGGGTTGCCCACGGTTCTGGTCTCAGATTATGGAATTTCTTTTACTAGTGAAGAATTCCAAACTTTTGAGGGAACCAACATATTTGCACTGCTCCCTACCACCCAGCCCAAACATTCAAAGCCACCATGAACAAACAGGCCTCAGCCCCTCTGAAACTCAGGCTGGCCCATTTCCTGCTCACTTATCGAATTACATCTCATGGCACCACAGATGTTAGACCCACTGAATTGCTAATGGACAGATGCTTCAGAACACATTTGGATGGGCGGCAGGGTGGAACAGTGGTTAGCACTGCTGCCTCATGGCGCCAAGGACCTGGGTTCGCTCCTGGCCCCGGATCACTGGCCACGTGGAGTTTGCACATTCTCCCCGAGTCTGAGTGGGTCTCACCCCCACAAATAAAAGATGTGCAGGGTAGGTGGATGGGCACTCTAAATTGCCCCTTAATTGGAATTTTTTTTTAAAAAGAACACGTTTTGATCTTTTATTTCCTAATTTGGCTGCGAGGGCGATGGCTAAGAAGGAAAACCACTGCTTGAAACACACACAGAAGAAACACCACAACACGAAGAAAACTGAGATGACATTGGAGGTGGGCAATTTGGTATACGTGAAGAACTTCGGTGTAGCAGAGGAAACTATCTGCACGGATGCACCTTTGCAAATCGAGAGTCAACACAGTGAGGTTCAAATCAAAGTTACCTACACTTCTGACGCACCCGTTAGTGAATTATGACATTCTCAAAGGATCAAGAAGTCTCCTGACTGATTTAACTTCTCAGCGACTGTGTTGAGATCCATTTGTTGCATATTATTTTAAATCGTTTCATTGTTATTGAAATGTGCTAATCATGAACCTAAAGGAGGCGGGATATGGTAGTGTGCCCCTTTAAGGGGACGATTTCCCGGAGGGTCATGTGACCTGATAGACCAATTGGGTCGGAGGGCGAGAACCTTCGGGGCTAAGCTCGGGTTTCCCAGTTAGTTGGGTGTTTGGAGTCCTGGAACATTGTCGCCTTTTGTCTCACTCTCTGTGTATAGTTATTTACTTGAATAAACGGTTATTCATTAATCAACTTGGTGGCCGCCTGTCTGTCTGGATACCCATTTATGCCTACTCTCTGTTTCCTCGCAGCCAGCCAGTCTTCTACCCATACAAACATGTAACCACCTCGAACATGAACTTTTAAGTTCCGTAATAATATTCGATATGGTGCGCTCTACACTTCATTAAGTGCCTTCTGAAAATCTAAGTACAATATGCACACTGGCACCCCCACCCCCCACCCACCCCGCACCCCCACTCCACCCCCACCCGCAGGTTTCCCATTGCCATGGGGTGGATTCAATGGGAAATCCCGTTGATAGCGGCACGCCCAGAAGATCCCACCATTAGCCAACGATGGGCCGCTTCCACCGGCGAGAAACACAACATGGGGGGAGGCCAGAGAATATCATCCGTAGCTATAAAAACATGAAATTGCCGATCATGGATGGATTAATTTAAATAAAAAATAAATCTAGAGTACCCAATTCATTTTTTTCAAATTAAGGGGCAATTTAGCGTGACCAATCCACCTAGCCAGCACATCTTCGGGTTGTGGGGACGATACCCACGCAAACACCGGGAGAATGTTCAAACTCCACACGGACAGTCACCCCAGACCCGGCCCCCCCCAGTGCTCAACTGAGCCACCTATGTGTCCAATTATTTCTTCCTGCCACTACGGGCATTTTACAAGCAGCAAGTTGACTCTCCGCCACATGTGAACACCAGCAGGTGAACCCTGGCAGCCTCCCTGTCCGCTAGGGGAGGGGATTGGCCCACTGTGACCACATTGCCTGCCCTTCCTACTTATCCTAACTGAAAACAAACCTTTCTCGCAGCCAATTTCTTTAAGTCGGTCAATATATCTGTTTATCTGCATTGCAAGCAGTAAAGTTCTAATTGTCGTACATTGTTGCACATAGAGACAACGCATATATTGTTTGTCAATCTGGTGGGAGGATATTTTATTTTAAAAAAAGGAAAAAGTAGAAAATAATTGACAAATTGTAATTATGGGAAATTAATTGCTTCTTGATTCCTCAATTGACATTGGCAGCTGACAAGGCACAAAGTTATGCTCTAAATCTGCTTCTATTGTGATTGTGGGCCAATTTGTTAACACCATTAAAACTGTCGTTGAAGTTATACTGTTGTGCATCCTCAAAGTGAGCTGTGTCAGAAATAACTTCCTGGGAGTAATGCAGAATGTCTCAATCCCTTAAGGTCAGTCAGAGACAATTGATGGGAATTAATTAGTTGCAGTAAAAGTCAATTTGTTCTGCAGTTCACATCAGCATCCATAAGGTATCCCATTATTAAGGTTCATTCACATGTTACCAGTATCACAGACAAGATCAGCCTGTATAGCACATCACTAACTGCCCTTGAGAAGGTGGCACTGAGTAATCTTCTTAAACCTCTGCAGTTCATTTGGTGCAGGTAATATTCGAAGGTACTGAGTTCCATGTTTTTGACCCAGCGAAAATGAAACCACAGCAGTGGAAGGAAGAAGTAGGAAGATGCATAAGAGGCAAAAGACAGAGGAATGGAGAGCTTGCCGAAAGGGGAGAAGTGGTTATCTGGGCTGAAGAAAGGAGGGTAATTGGGAGTGCTGTGTGTAGAGCAGGAGTGAACAGAGATCAGGAGGGGCAAGGTCAGGAAGAGATCTAAATAGGAATTCCAAATTTGTAGCATTGGGGACTTGGTGCCAATGTTGCTCAGTGAGAGTGGGCTGGTGGGTGATCAGAATTTGGCGCAGTGTGGGATATGGGGAACAGAGTTTTGAACAAGTTCAGAGAATGTGTCTTATGGAGAAGCCAGCCATTGTCATAATATACACACAAATATATGATGGTGCACAGACAGACATTGATTGACACACAGGATGACCAATGAACACACAGAACACAGCAGCCAATCACGAGACAGGACACGGCCACTATAAAGCCAGGGGGCACTAGTTTTCCTGCTTTCTTGGGATGCAGCCTCTGAGACAGCCAGAGCCTGTGAGCAACGACACGAACATCCACCATGTGGTAGTCAGTTAGTCTGGTCAGGTTAGCCTCAGGTCTCCAGTCAACTCAGCATAGTGTCAACCCACAGTTTAAGTATGTTTAACAGTTGGTAGTTCAATAAAATAGAGTTGCATTTCTCAAAGTGTTGGAACCCTGTCTCTCTCTCTGCTATGGCAAACGCAGTCCTCGCAGACCCAGTATACCCAACACATCAGCCATCAGAGCTTTGTAATAGTCAAACTGGAAATGAAAAGACAAGAATGTGGGTTTCAGCAGCAAAAGGGCTCAGATAGGAATGGAGATGGGCAATATTAAAGAGGTGGAAAAGAAGAAAGGACATACAGACATGCATTAGGAATAGGCCATTCAGTCCCTCGGAATCTGCTCTGCATTTCAATAAGACCATGTCTTATCTGATTGTGGCCTCAAGGCCACTCTCCTGCCTACTCCAAATACTCTTTGACTCCTTTGTTCATCAAGCGCTACTCCCTCATAGCGTCATGGACCTGTGTTCAATTCCATCCTTGGGCCACTGTCTGTATGGAGTTTGTACGATCTCCCCTGATTTGCGTAGGTTTCTTCCAGGTGCTTTGGTTTCCTTCCACAATCCAAAGTTGTGCAGCTTAGCTGGATTGGCTATGCTAAATTGCCCCTTGGTGTCCAAAAGGTTAGGTGGGGTTATGGGGACAGAGCGGGGGTGGGGGCGGATCGGCTTAGTTAGAGGGTGCTCTTTCAGAGCGTCAGTGCAGACCGGATGGGGCAAATGGCCTCCTTCTGCACTGTAGAGGTTCAAAGATTCTATGATTCTAAGAATTTATCTACCTCTGCCTGAAGGCAATTCAATGCCTCTATCTCTCTCTGGAAAAAAGAATTCCACGACCCTCGGAGAAATAGGCTGAAATTCTCAGGCCGTTTGCTGGTGGGGGAATTCTCTGGTCCCGCCGGCAGCACACCCCTGCCCGTGAGTTTCCCGGTGGCATGCTGCCTCCCGCCACGGAGAGGCATAAGTTCGGGAGGCCGGGAAATCCCACCCATAATTTCTCCTCACCTCCATCTTAAATGGAGGTTTACTTTTAAACTGTGCCGCCTTGTACTAGTCTCTTCCAGAAGGGCAAACATCCTTACGGCCTCCACACTGTAAAGTCCACCCAGGATCTTAAATGTTTCAATAAGATCATCTCTCATTCTTCAAAACTCCAACGGATGCAGGTCCAATTTGGGACACATTTCACGAGCACCTTTCGGGTCTAAGAAAAGCACTTTACAGTCAGCCAAGTACTTTTTTCTTATTGCAGTGCAGGGCATTCTTTTGAATGGATAATATATAAAGGAAATACATTATTAGTATTCAATGTGAATATCGCTTGGCGATCAAATCTATGTGGCTTTTAGATTTCATTAATATGGGTACAGGGTACATGAACAGAGAGGCTACAAGGAAACATCACTGTGCGTTGATATTTTTTTCTTTATTCTTTCATGGGATGTGTCTTTGCTGGCAAGGCCGACATGTATTGCCCATCCCTAATGGCTCTTGAACTGTGTGGCTTGCAAGGTCATTTCAGAGGGCACTTAAGAGTCAACAACATTGATCTTGGCCTGGAGTCACAAGTCCTGAACCCGAAGCTTCTGACCCAGAGATGATACCCACTGTGGCACAAGACTTTCCTTGGACCACCTGCAACTTTCTAAACTTCAGTTGCACCCTGTAATAACCCCCACAAGGCCCATGGGGTACCCTTACTGATCTCATCCTGGGACTCATGGGACTCAGGACAGAATCAGTCCTGACTGGGACTGATTCTGTGTGTGTATTTACCGCTATAGGAAGTTTCCTTTGACCATGAATAAAACTTGCTTTCAGTTGACTACTTGGCCTCTTGGGTCTTTATACACCTTTGAAATTAAGCAGAGTCTCACCAGCTCTTTGTCATTGTTAAACTTCAACAGCATTTTGAAGCTAGTGGGCATGTCCAATGGCCATGCTGTGCTCGAAAAGCAGCCCGTCGTGCTGCAGCGTGGCAAAAGTCGGGTGACCCCAATCCTGGGGTCTACCCGGCTCGCTGGATCTCGCAAGACATTTTGATGTCAATTTTTTAGAAAATCTGCATATTCGTGCAAGACAGCTAGTCTCACTCTAAACCCAGTTTCCCGAGGCAACCAAGGCATTGGGATCTATCCCCTTCGCCTCGGAGACCTAGGGCGAGCGCCATTCAGTACTGGTACCCACAAACGGGGACCAGATGGAACCACACTCGTGGGCATCTCCCAGGGAATCATAGGGTCCCAGATGCATACGCTTTGGGCATGGTGGTACTGTGGCACTTCTGGTGCCACCTGGGCACCCTGAAATTGCCAGCTTGGCATGCTGGTAGTGCTACCTGGGTGCTAGCCTGCCAGTGCCAAGATGCCCAGTTGACACTGCCAGCTGGTAGGGACACTGTCAAAGTGTCAAGCTGGCATTTTCTGTGAGCTGGCAATCGGACCGGGGTTTCCTGTGTGGGTGTGGGGGGTTGGGGCGGGGGGATGTGGGGAGGAACCTCTCATAGTGTAGTGATGCTTGGGGGTCAGTGGTCGTATCGGTGGTCGCGTTGGGAGCCTTAAAGATCAAGACGCCATTTAAAAATGGCATCCCGATGTCTCGCTATACTGAGGGGTTTTGGCGAGCAGAGCGCCTCAGTGGAGGAAACAGGGCCGACTGTTGCCCACTGAGGTCCCTTATTTAATGCAACTGCCATTGTATCGCCATGTAATTCTCGGCGCTGCGAGCAGTGGGTAACAAGCTGCTAAACACACTCACTGTGGGACTTTGTTTCCATTTAGTTGAATCGTGCCCATTGTTTTAGAAAGTTGCTAATTCTAATGGGAATATGGCCTTGCTCCCTGAGTGCAAGAATGCTGTTGCAGACGTTTTCCAGATGCACTATGAGACACGCTTTCAAGGTGTTTGCAAGGTGTGGTGGCTTAAGATCTCTGCCTGCAAGAGGTTTGTCTCTTGTGTACCATGTGAAGATAGAATCAAAGAAGCTATACCATTAAGAGTGCTGTTGTTTCTGACTTAAAGGCTTAATTTGGAACAGGTTGCACTTGTAATATCCCACACAGGACCTACAGGTTGGGAACGATTATCTTCCCAGTGGTCCTTGCAGAGTACAAATAGAGCTGCGGTTGATGGGGATGGAGGAACAAACTCTGCAAAAGCATTCCATATACAAAGAATTGTGGTGGTTGCAGGCCAATCATCTGGGCTCCAGGACAGCTTCAGAGCTCCTCAAGGCAGCATCCTAGGCCCAAATATCTTGAGCTGCTTCACTCTATCATAAGGGCAAAGATGAGGCTGTTTACTCAGGATTGAGCAGTGTTTTTAGCTCTATTGGTGACTCCTCAGGTTCTGAAACAGTGCGTACCTGCATGAAACAAGATCTGGACAACATTCAGGCTCGGGCAGACAAGTGGCAGATAACATTTTCACCATACAACTACCAGGCCACGACCATCTCCAACAGGACAGAGAACGTAATCGCTTTGCTTTGGCATTCAATGACAATTCCACCACTTAGCTCCCTGCCATCAATATTCTTGGTGTCTCCATTGGTCAGAAATTGAACGGGATAAGCCACAAAATGGTGCTGGTGCAGCTCAGCAGCTGGGTATTCTGTGGCCAGTAGTTCATTTCTTGGTTCCCCAAATCCTCTCTAACACCTAACAGGCATCAGTCAGAAGTGTGATGGAATAGTTTTCCATTTTCCTGGATGACTAAAGCTGTAATAGTACTGAAGAAGCTTAATGCAATCCAGGGCTAAGTGGATTAGCACCAAATTCACAGGTGAAACATCCATCCAACAAAACTGTACTAGCCACGGAAAACAATGTAGCATGTCAGCCAGTCTTTTGCCATGGGGAGGCAATGAGGTGGTGGCATTGTCACGAGGCGAGTACTCTGGGAACCCTTGTTCAACTCCCACCACATGTGTTGTTCCTTGTGTCTTAATAAAGCTCGTAGTCTTAAAGTTGAAGTAGATGCTTTATTGTGAGTTTTTTCCCTCTTCAGTGTTTAACTTAAAGTTACATCTATGCTGCTAGTCTGTCTTGCTACCGGCTCCCGTTCCTGTGAAGTGTGTCCTGACTTCCTGTTCGTCTGTATTTATATCTCTCCCGTGCTCCCTCTAGTCATTGCTCAGTTGTATTGCATCTACCCAGATATACAATCACCACACCACACATCTGAAGATAGCATCAGTCCTGAGCTTGATGTAACTGTGTGCAGCTGGTTGGGACACCCCAAACAGATCATTCACTGAACCCTGGAAAAAAAATAGATGAGGGAAGGTTGAAGGCCAATGTGATCTTAAAAACCGCTGACATGGGCTGTCAGACCACACATTTGGAGGTGATTTCTGGATCAATCATGTGGCATATTGTGACACTGGATCTCCGGCATCTGGAAGTGGTTGGAGTGCTATCTGTATGCTCTAACCACTGAGTAATGATGTTACAGGAATCAAAAGAAACCTTGGGACAACTCTGTAGTCACATTGTCACAAATTCGCAATGACAGTGAAAGTGCCTGTACTCGGGAGGGGAGGTGGGGGGGGGGGCTTTTAACCCACCCTTGGTTGAGAAATGAAAGACATGTTTTCCGCCCACCTGTTTTGCCTCCTACGACAAGCTGAAAATGGCTTGTGCAACGTAAAATCAATTCCAATTGCCTTGTTATCCCATTAATTGGTCCATAAATTGCTGGCGTGCCCGCTAACGTCGAAATGAATGCATGCACGATGATTTTGGGAAGCACGCCCAATGCCAATAAACACTATTTTACATTTGGTCAGGTCGAGCCCAAGCCAGTCCTCAGAATATAAAATTCTGGTCGTGAACTTGTATCACTGGGATTGAAGATTGACAAAACTGAACAATCAGATCTGCTGGAAAGGAAGATCGAAGAGTGTCCTAGTCAAGCAGATGAATTGCTGGATAGACTGGATTCTGTCAGAATACAGAAGCTTTGAAGGGTGGGTTTAAAACTTGTCAGAACTAAATGTGATAACCGGGATGGATAAACTGACTCCTCTCTTTGACACACCACTTTGCTGACAACAGAGTTTGAATTTAAAAAGGAGGTGATATTGCCAATTCAAGAAATAGATATTGATGCAGAAACGATTAACAAAAGGTTTAAAGTGTAGAAGTATGTCCAGAGTGTGTCCAACTACTACTTAATGTCAAAATAATACAGCTTCCTGCTCAACCCCTCTCCTGCCCCCACTAACCACGACCCACCCGCCTGTCCCCCACCCCACAAAAAAAAATATGCTAAGAAGAAATAACACACTGCAGTGTATCGGATCTTAAAGCGTGCTCAAGCAAAAAGTTAATCAGAGAAAAAAAAATCATTGTCCAAATGCTTGCTTATAACTGAAGGGTCACTTTTCACTGTATCTCTTATTAGAGATGCATCACACTTAATGTGGTGCAAATGTTACTTTCCACTTATCAGCCCAAGCCTGTCCAGGATTTATTGCATGCAGGTATGGACTGTATCAGTATCTGAGGAATATTAATGGTACTTAGATTTATCACTGGTCCAGTCAAGGCTGGTTGATTCTCTTTTCTTTTTAAAGACAGTGGAGCATGATCTACTGGCAGAAAGGCAGCACAGCCGGTAGATGACAGGAGATGCCACTTCCGGGATCTACTCGGCTTGCAAGCTGAATCCTGCCCATTGTGAACAGGATCCCTATTTTACAAATCTGCATATTAGACAGCTAGTCTCACTCTAATATGTGCACCCATGATCTACCTGTGACGTGGGATCTAACCTTCTTGCCTCAGTGAACCCATTTTTTTATTTACAGGATGTGGCCGCCGTTGGTTAGGCTATCATTTATTGCCTGTCCCTAGTTTCCCTTCAGAAGGTGGTGATGAGTTGCTTTCTTGAACCGCTGCGGTCCTTGAGGTGTAGGTACATCCACTGTGCTGTTAGGGATGGAGTTACAGGATGTTACCCCAGCGATAGTGAAGGAACGGCGGTATATTTCCACGTCAGGGTGATGAGTGACTTGGAGGGGAATCTCCAGGTGGTGGGGTCATCTGCTGCTCTGTCCTTCTAGATGGTAATGGTCATGGGTTTGGAATGTTTTGTCTAAGGAATCTTGGTGAGTTTTGACAGTGTATTTTGTCGATGGTACACACGGCTGCCACTGTTCATCGGTGGTGGAGGGTTTGAATGTTTGTGGAAGGGGGAGCAATCAAGCGGGCTGCTTTGTCCTGGGTGGTGTTGAGCTTCTTGAGAGTTGTTGGAGCTGCACTCATCCAGGCAAGTGGAGTCTATTCCATTACACTCCTGACTTGTGCCTTGTAGATGGTGGACAGGCTTTGGGGGATCAGGAGGTGAGTTGCACGCCGTAGGATTCCTAGCCTTTGACCTGCCCTGGTAGCCACAGTATTAAAGTGGCTAGTCCAATTCAGATCAATCTTGGGTGAGCACCATTCAGTGCTGGTCCCCACAAATGGGGACCAAAGGGAAAAGCACCTGTGGGGCTCTCCCAGGGGATCGGAGGCCCCAAGGTGCTTGCCCTCTGGGACAGAGTGGCACCCTGGCACTGCCAGCCTGGCATCCTGGCAGTGCCACCTGAGTGCCAGCCTGGCACTGCCAAGGTACCCATTGGTATTGGCAGGGGCACTGCCAGGCTGGCATTTTTCCTGTGCCAGGGATAGGGTCCAGGGGTGCCCTCTGTGGGTGCAGTGGGTCCAAGAGAGCTGGAGACCCCCTTATAGGTGCGTTTGGGGAGTTCAATGTCGCATCGGGGGGTCGAGAGAATTCCAGCCCAAACTTCTCCTGCACTGAGGAGTTCTGATCAGCAGAGCTCCTCAAGAGCAAGAAACGGGACTAAGTGCGGCCTTGTTGGGGAGGTCCCGCTGAGGCCACGAATATAACCAGAATCATCATGGATAGCATAGTGTTTCTCAGCGCTGCAAGTGCTGGGAAGCACCTGGCCAAATGCGCTCATTCCAGGACTTTGCTCCCATTCGATTAGATCATGCCAGTGGTGTTGATGCAGAATTCTCCATTAAGAACTTGCAGTTCGTAGTGCAGCAATATGGTCTTCTGGTGGATTTTAAAATCACAAGCAGCTCAGATTTGATGAGAATATTTTCATTAAAGCAAGTTGCAGTAAACCTTTTGCCCCTCTGACAGACTCTTCACTGTTTGTTCAAATCCAGTACATTTTAGACCCAAGAACTGGATTATATGACTTCACTCAGGTTTCAATCTGGGCATCTTTTAGCTACAGTCTCTGACAGCCCCATAAAACTGCTTGTCCTTTGCAAATGCAACAAGGTAGCTTCTGTAGGCCTGTGTCCTTTGCTTAGCACAAGGGGTGCTTTTCAGAAAAGTTCAATACATATATATGATCAGCTCATGACATTATAAAGTAATATAGTCAATATATCTTCGTAACACCAGCATTCATTATTTCCCTTCCGCCAGCAAAAAATTGTGTTGGTTAGAAACAAAACAGAAACATGTGAAGGTGAGCTTATGATTGTGGAAAATCGTTGTTAGATATGCATTCGTTCGCATTTATTCTCAATGTTGTATTGAAACCGAAAGAATTGCTGAAATGCAAATTCTGAAAAAAATGCTTGTTCCCAAAGAGTTTTGGGGGCATTTCTGTCTATTACCTTGCATGAAAGCACATAACTCTTTTTCTGAGATATAAGAATGTCTCTTGGCCCGCACATACCGACAGTTTTATTTAAGCATCCTCATCGCTTCATTGTGGAAATATCAGAGCTGGGGAAATGTAGAGCGGCACGGTAGCATAGTGGTTAGCACTGTTGCTTCACAGGACCAGGGTCCCAGGTTCGATTCCCAGCTTGGGTCACTGCCTGTGCGGAGTCTGCACTTTTCCCTGTGTCTACGTGGGTTTCCTCGCATGCTCCGGTTTCCTCCCACAAGTCCTGAAAGACGTGCTGTTAGGTAATTTGGACATTCTGAATTCTCCCTCTGTGTACACGAACAGATGGCAGAGTGTGGCGACTAGGGGATTTTCACAATAACTTCATTGCAGCATTAATGTAAGCCTACTTGTTGCACTAATAATAAAGCTTATTATCAGGTTAACTTTCAAAGGAAAGTAAGTTGGGCTTGATATGTTAAGGATTTAATGAGTCTACTATGATGATGAATAATGTATTCTGTTCTCTGGTGGTGAATGAATTATTGCATCCTGTTAAGTTATGCAGCTTTAAAAGCAGTTTGGAATTTATTTTGTACAGTAAGCGGATGAAGAGTTGGTGCAGCCTGTTTGGAGCAGTCACCATCCATGGAGAAATGTGTGAAGTAGCATTAATAATAAATAATAATACATAATGAATCTGGACTGGGAGCTGCTCAGCAAGTACATCTAAGTGATAAAAAATGCAGGGTCTTGCATCTGTTCCTGCGAACCATGTTTCTGTGTACTCCAATGAAATGATCCTTTGGTTTTCAGGCCGAGAAAAGATGTCTCCTTGAAAAGGTTCAGAAGGGCAAAGAAAAGACTTAGGCATGGCTGCTTTTATCACATTGTAATCCCCCATTTCCTTATTTATTTATTTATTTATTTAAAAAATAAATTTAGAGTACCCGATTCATTATTCCAATTAAGGGGCAGTTTAGTATGGCCAATCCACCTAGCCTGCACATCTTTTTTGGGTTGTGGGGTGAAACCCACGCAAACACGGGGAGAACGTGCAAACTCCACTCAGACAGTGACCCAGAGCCAGGATTGAACCTGGGACCTCGACGCTGTGAGGCAGCAGCTGCGCCACTGCGCCACCGTGCTGCCCTCCCATTTCCTTATTGTAATGGGTACCATGAACGCAGTTTATAAATTAGTTATGAATGGGGAAGGCCATTTAACACATTTCTCTCAAGACGAGACATATGAGCTCAAAATATTAACTCTATCTTTCTCTCTCCACAGATGCTGCCAGATCTGCTGTAGTTATCCAGTATTTTCTGTTTTTATTTCATAAGTAACACCATTATCCGCATATATGTTTCACAAATGGGACCTTCACTTCCACCTGTTCCACAACTTTAGTCCAAACATTTGTTTTCTGCTTTATTTTCAAGTTGTTTTGCAAGCTTATGAATTATTTCATTCAGCTCAATGGTTCTTAGCATGTCGGAGGCAACTAATGCTCTTTCTTAAGCTTCAGGGTCAGATTTATATTTTTTTGTCTTCTCTTCCTTTGTCTGTAAAGAAAGTTGTACGACTTTTCCTTTAAATGCCTCTGCTTTGTCATTCAACTGTTTCTTCAGCTCTTCAGTCTATTTCTTGTAGGTTTTGGATTCCTTCAGGAAAATGGAATATTGCTGAGCTTTCTTTGCCAATTGGTTCTTCAATTTGTTCAGGAGTGATGTGAAACACATTTTTGTTTATCTTCGTGATCTTCCGGAGAATAAATCTTGACCCATGGAATTCTTTGGAGTGTTTAGATCTTTCTTTAGGCTTTTCTTTTTCTTTGTGAAGCTCACTTGCTTCATCTTGGGTCTTCTTATAATTCAGTAAATTCTCCTTGAATTTCTTCCGCTGTGTTTCCCTTCTGCTGTTTAAGACAGTCTTCATTTCTTCATGCTGATGAATGGTTACCCATTCCTTTTGCATTTGATTTTAGAACATAGAACATTACAGCGCAGTACAGGCCCTTCGGCCCTCAATGTTGCGCCATCCTGTGAAACCCCTCTAAAGTCCCTCTACACTATTCCCTTATCGTCCATATGCCTATCCAATGACCATTTGAATGTGTTTAGTGTTGGCGAGTCCACTACTGTTGCAGGCAAGGCATTCAATGTCCTTACTACTCTCTGAGTAAAGAACCTACCTCTGACATCTGTCCTATATCTATCTCCCCTCAATTTAAAGCTATGTTCCCTCGTGCTGGACGTCACCATCCAAGGAAAAAGGCTCTCACTGTCCACCTTATCATCTTGTATGCCTCAATTAAATCACCTCTTAACCTTCTTTTCTCGAACGAAAAAAGCCTCAAGTCCTTCAGCCTCTCCTCATAAGATCTTCCCTCCATACCAGGCAACACCCTTGTAAATCTCCTCTGTACCCTTTCCAATGCTTCCACATCCTTCCTATAATGCGGCGACCAGAACTGCACGCAATACTCCAAATGTGGCCGCATCAGAGCTTTGTACAACTGCAACATGACCTCATGGCTCCGAAACTCCATTTCTCTACCAGTAAAAGCTAACACACCGTACACCTTCTTAACAACCCTCTCAAGCTGGGTGGCAACTTTCAGA
The DNA here is from genome assembly GCF_902713615.1 of Scyliorhinus canicula. NCBI lineage: Eukaryota > Metazoa > Chordata > Chondrichthyes > Carcharhiniformes > Scyliorhinidae > Scyliorhinus > Scyliorhinus canicula. The sequence continues at coordinate 29,018,530 of NC_052164.1, forward strand.
TCTATGGACATGGACACCGAGATCTCTCTGCTCGTCCACACTACCAAGAATCTTACCATTAGCCCAGTACTCTGTCTTCCTGTTATTCCTTCCAAAATGAATCACCTCACACTTTTCTGCATTAAATTCCATTTGCCACCTGTCAGCCCAGCTCTGCAGCTTATCTATGTTCCTCTGTAACTTGTAACATCCTTCTGCACTGTCCACAACTCCACCGACTTTAGTGTCATCTGCAAATTTACTCACCATCCTTCTACGCCCTCCTCCAGGTCATTTATAAAAATGACAAACAGAGCAGCTCCAAAACAGATCCTTGTGGTACACCACTAGTAACTGGACACCAGTCAGAGCATTTCCCATCAACCACCACTCTTTGTCTTCTATCAACTAGCCAATTTCTGATCCAAACTGCTAAATCACCCTGAATCCCATGCCTCTGTATTTTATGCAATAGCCTACCGTGGGGAACCTTATCAAACGCTTTACTGAAATTCATATACACCACATCAACTGCTTTACCCTCATCCACCTGTTTGGTCACCTTCTCGAAGAACTCAATGAGGTTTGTGAGGCACGACCTACCCTTCACAAAATCATGTTGACTATCTCTAATCAAATTATTTATTTCCAGATGATTATATATCCTATCTCTTATAAACCTTTCCAAGACTTTTCCCACAACAGAAGTAAGGCTCACTGGTCTATAGTTACCAGGGTTATCTCTACTCCCCTTCTTGAACAAGGGGACAACATTTGCTATCCTCCAGTCTTCTGGCACTATTCCTGTAGACAAATATGACTGAAAGATCAAAGCCAAAGGCTTAGCAATCTTCTCCCTAGCTTCCCAGAGAATCCTAGGATAAATCCCATCCGGCCCAGGGGACTTATCTATTTTCACACTTTCCAGAATTGCTAACACCTCCTCCTTATGAACCTCAAGCCCTTCTAGTCTAGTAGCCTGTATCTCAGTATTCTCCTCGACAACTTTGTCTTTTTCCTGTGTGAATACAGATGAAAAATACTCATTTAGCACCTGTCCGATCTCCTTGGACTCCACGCACAACTTCCCACTACTGTCCTTGACTGGCCCTACTCTTACCTTAGTCATTCTTTTATTCCTGACATATCTATAGAAAGCTTTAGGGTTATCCTTGATCCTACCTGCCAAAGACTTCTCATGTCCTCGCCTGGCTCTTCTTAGCTCTCTCCTTAGAGCCTTCCTAGCTAACTTGTAACTCTCAAGCGCCCTAACTGAACCATCACATCTCATCTTTACATAAGCCTCCTTCTTCCTCTTGACAAGTGTTTCAACTGCTTTAGTAACCCATGGTTCCCACGCCCAACCACTTCCCCCCTGCCTAACAGGTACATACTTATCAAGGACACGCAGTAGCTGTTCCTTGAACGTGCTCTACATTTCCATTGTGTCCATCCCCTGCAGTTTTCCTCTCCAGCCGATGCATCCTAAGTCTTGCCTCATCGCATCATAATTGCCTTTCCCCCAGCTATAAATCTTGCCCTGCGGTGTATACCTATCCCTTTCCATCTCTAACGTAAACGTAATGGAATTGTGGTCACTATCACCAAAGTGCTCACTTACCTCAAAATCTAACACCTGTCCTGGTTCATTACCCAGTACCAAATCCAATACAGCCGCGCCTCTCATTGGCCTATCTACATACTGCATCAGAAAACCTTCCTGAACACATTGGACAAAAACGGACCCATCTAAAGTACTCGAACTATAGTGTTTCCAGTCAATATTTGGAAAGTTAAAGTCCCCCATAACAACTACCCTGTTACTTTCGCTCCTATCCAGAATCATCTTTGCAATTCTTTCCTCTACATCTCTGGAACTTTTCGGAGGCCTATAGAAAAGCTCTAACAGGGTGACCTCTCCTTTCCTGTTTCTTAACTCAGCCCATACTACCTCAGTATTCGAGTCCTCATCAAATGTCCTCTCAGCCACCGTAATACTGTCCTTGACTAACAATGCCACCTCTCCCCCTCTCTTACCACCTTCCCTGAGCTTACTGAAATATCTAAACCCCGGCACCTGCAACGACCATTCCTCGCCCTGCTCTATCCATGTCTCCGAAATGGCCACAACATCGAAGTCCCAGGTACTAACCCATGCCGCAAACAAACCCATGCCGCAAGCTCACCCACCTTATTCCGGATGCTCCTGGCATTGAAGTAGGCGCACTTTAAACCACCTTCCTTCCTGCTGGTACACTCCTGCAACTTTGAAACCTTACTCATGACCTCACTACTCTCAGCTTCTTGTGTACTGGAGCTACAATTCAGGTTCCCAATCCCCTGCTGAACTAGTTTAAACCCTCCCGAAGAGCATTAGCAAACTTCCCCCCCAGGATATTAGTACCCCTCTGGTCCAGGTGTAGACCATCCTGTTTGTAGAGGTTCCACCTACCCCAGAATGAGCCCCAATTGTCCAGGAATCTGAAACGCTCCCTCCTGCACCATCCCTGCAGCCACGTGTTCAACTGCTCTCTCTCCCTATTCCTCGACTCGCTAGCACGTGGCATGGGTAACAACCCAGAGATAATAACTCTGTTTGTCCTGGATCTAAGTTTCCACCCTAGCTCCCTGAATTCCTGCCTTACATCCCTATCCCTTTTCCTACCTATGTCATTGGTACCTATGTGGACCACGACTTGGGGCTGCTCCCCCTTCCCCTTAAGGTCCCGAAAACATGATCCGAGACATCGCGGACTCTGGCACCTGGAAGGCAACACACCAAACCGCGAGTCTCTCTCATTCCCACAGAATCTCCTATCTATCCCCCTAACTATGGAGTCTCCAATGACTAATGTTCTTCTGCCCTCCTCCCTTCCCTTTTGAGCAACAGGGACAGACTCTGTGCCAGAGACCTGTACCCCATGGCTGACCCCTGGTAAATCGTCCCCCCCAACAGTATCCAAAGTGGTATACATGTTACTAAGGGGAACGACCATAGGGGATCCCTCTACTGACTGCTTCCCCCCAGCCCCTCTCACCGTCACCCATCTATCTTTATTCTTTGGCGTAACTACCTCCCTGAAGCTTCTTTCTATGACCACCTCTGCCTCCCGAATGATCCGAAGTTCATCCAGCTCCAGCTCCAGTTCCCTAACACTGTTTTTGAGGCGCTGGAGATGGGTGCACTTCCCACAGATGAAATCAGCAGGGACACTGATGGTGTCCCTCACCTCAAACATTCTGCAGGAGGTGCATTGTACTGCCTTGCCTGCCATACCTCTAGATAAAAAACAAGAAAAAGAAAGGAAGAGCTTACCTGATATTCCCTCAACCCCTTAGATTAGAGGAGATGGAAGGGTGGGGGACACTGCAAGTGTAGTGTCTCAGGATTTGCAACCGCCCGACTTGTATACAGGTACTCACCTTCCTGACAGGCCCCTGCTCCCGCCGAAAATCCGGAGGACGCTCCCGCTGTAAAGTAAGTGAATTTAAAGGTTTACACTCACCTTTAACAGCCCCTCCACAAACCACCTTCCAATTACGCTGACCGCACTGCACGTATGCAAATTTCCCTGGAACAGCCAATCAGTAGCTCCGCTCTACTGCTCTCTGCTGTATCTTGAAGGACAATAAACTGTTCTTTTTTTTTCTTGACCTCTGCCAACTTACTCTGGGCTTCAGTGTATCACTTTGTTGCTACTTATATTTCTGATGGAACTTTTTCTGAAGTAATATTCACGCTTGTGTTTTTCCATGGATATATACTGATTCTACATCGAACCTGTCAGGGTCATAATAAGAAAGGTGTGCCTTTTCTTCCTGCTGTTTTTCCTGGCTGAACATCTGGTTCAGTATTCCCAACTCTTGCTTTTATTTGTCAAAGTAGCATTGTTATTTCCTCCTGATACTTTTCTGTCATCTCTGCAGTTTGTTTATTCAAATCTTGAACAGCTTGGTTTCAAAGGTATAAACTCAGCTTGAATCTTGCACTTCATATCCTCCAGTTCAGCTTTGATGTGAACATTTTCCTGTCGAACAGCTGCATTTTCACGAAGCTCCATCTTTAACCTTTTTAGTTGCATCTCAGTCATTTCTTTTTTCTGCACTAAACACTTTGGCTCATGCATTTCATTGCACCTGGACGGTCGGCAACTATCTTCTGGTTTACCTGGAGGTTGTCTCCCTTGTTCTGGGATCTTTTTTGTTCTCTGTTTGGAGTCCTGTATTGCTCTCATTCTGGAAATAAATCATTTATGGGATGTGGGTGTCGCTGGTTAGGCCAGTATTTATTGACAATTCCTTGTTTCCCTTCAGAAGGTGGTGATGAATTACCTTCTTGAACCCCTGCAGTCCTTGAGGTGTAGGTACGCTCACTGTGCTGTTAGGGACTGAGTTCCAGGATGTTGCCCCGGTGACAGTGAAGGAACGGCGATATATTTCCAAGTCAGGGTGGTGAAGTATTTGTTGTCTTCTCACTGCTGTCTTTGTTGCCTTTTCTCTGGGCCATTTGATGCGAATTGACCTTTATTGATGCCTATGGTCCTCTCTCGGGGGTCTCCAATTTCCTAACCGTGACTGTTCTTTTTTTGTTGCTTGAGTTTTAAATGTTGTTGTCCTTTAAAACAGTCAATGCAATAACTATATTTTTTTTCTTGGGCTGTCTCTGCAGCTGCCTGTTCCATTGTTGTGCGTTTCCAGCACTTTTCCCATAGAGGGGTATGGAACAAAGGCTGGGGAATGGTACTAAGTCATGATGCTTGTTCGGAGAGGCAGTGCAGACATGATGGCCTCCTTCTGTACCATAACAATTCTGTGATTCTGCTTTGATGGGCTCCACAGTGATTGTGGGCCCTTGTTTTGTGAACTTTTTAGGTAGGAGCATTTATTTTCTCGGAAATTCTTTCTGAGCATCTGTCTTCACTCTCCGTCACTCAGGAATCTCACAATATACTTCTACTCATTCTGATGGATTCCTCAATTTCTAAGTATGTAGTGAAGCTAAAGTCCAACATGTTTGCTTCAAACACTAGCTTTCGGAGCACTGCTCCTTCCTCAGGTGAATGAAGAGGTATGTTCCAGAAACATATATACAGACAAATTCAAAGATGCCAGACAATGCTTAGAATGCGAGCATTTGCAGGTATTTGAATCTTTACAGATCCAGAGATAGGGGTAACCCCAGGTTAAAGAGGTGTGAATTGTCTCAAACCAGGACAGTTGGTAGGATCTCGCAAGCCCAGGCAAGATGGTGGGGGATGAATGTAATGCAACATGAATCCCAGGTCCCGGTTGAGGCCGTACTCGTGTGCGGAACTTGGCTATAAGTTTCTGCTCGGCAATTCTGCGCTGTCGGCAATCCTGAAGGCCACCTTGGAGAACGCTTACCCGGAGATCAGAGGCTGAATGCCCTTGACTGCTGAGGTGTTCCCCGACTGGAAGATTCAATTACCTGCAAATTCTCGCATTCTAAGAATTGTCTGGCATCTTTGAATTTGTCTATATATATGTTTCTGGAACATACCTCTTCATTCACCTGAGGAAGGAGCAGTGCTCCGAAAGCTAGTGTTTGAAACAAACATGTTGGACTTTAACCTGGTGTTGTAAGACCTCTTATTGTGCTCACCCCAGTCCAATGCCGGCATCTCCACATCTTGGTTAAGCTACCGCTGGTGTGATTATCTTTTAGAATATCCCACCCCTGCCAACCATGCTGTAATATGGGTTCTTTAGATTTCTCAGTGTTGAGATCTTGAGACTTCTACATTTAAACATTAACCATTTATTGTTAGCCTATAACTATTTACAGATCCCAGGTTACTGTCATGCATGGGGCTGCTTGTCGATCCAGATAAGCTGCCACAGTGTTCCCAAGGAGTACCTTACCATGTGATTCTATACATCATACCATGGACAGTGCTATTCGTCAGTCCCACATAAACCCTTGCTCTGCTGAGTATCTTTACATCACAATGGCATTGTCACAATATCACAACAACCTCTGTACATTATGACCACATCTGACACCTGACCCACTAAGCCACCAGTCACAAGATCACATGCGAGAAACAGAATAAAAGTTAAAAACATTAGGTCAATCTAGGAGGCAAACTCTGGAACATTACTTTGCAACCAACTCCAAAAGACAATTAAATAAAGTCCACTCCAACTGAGAGACATATCCTGAATATATATATACTTTCTATATGTAATATTGGCCACATTCATGCATTCACCCCTTTTTCAGACTTGCAGTAAATTCATACTCTGTGACTGTGCATACATTTATATATGGGAGCTAAAAGAAGCCTAGAACCAAAAAAGCTCATTCAGTCTCCATGAATAACTGGTCCATCTATCACGTTGTCCCTCAGCTTTAAATTCTACTAATTGTATCAATATCTTTTTACTGTATTCAATATCCTAAATATAAATAAGTTAGCCAGGGTTAAATTAACCTGAATGCCTTCACAATGCATTTTAGCACTTGATTAGACTATTTAATTACAGCTTCGGGTTGACTTGGCCGCCTCTGGTGAAAGACAAATCACACCTCAATCCTATTTGACATTTGCTAATGGATTTCTGTCATGTTTACCTTTCCTGTTCTGAGATGCAATACCTTTTAATTACACATATATTAAAATTCAACTGTTGCTCCTTAACCCAACAACAGCAACAACTTGTATTTATGTTGCGTTGATCATGTAATGAAATGTTCCAAGGTTAAGATGAGAGATGTATATTTTTATATTTTTGTGATTATGTTTTCTCTGTAGTTAAAGAAAACTGTGTGGCTGACCAGGCTAATTCAACAGGGGGAAGGTTATTCAAGACAGATTGTCTGTGAGGTTTTAAGAGATGAGAGGTTAAAGGCATTTTGTAATGAGAGGTTATTGTTACTTTGAGTTACAAATAAATAGGTTGAGCCCGAAATTTGCATTATGAGATAATTGGGGAAATTGTTTAATCAACTGTTGACTTTCAAGTGAATTCAGAGGTGACAATGAACATTTGCATCTTACAGGGGTTCCATTAGTAAACAGGGGAAGGTAAATTAAATGATATTTACCAAAAACTAGGGATAAAATAGAAGTATGAAAGATTTTTATATTTTGAGAAGCTGAGTTCAAAGAGGTGTCTGAGGACAATTCAACCTGAGATGAAAGGGGGGAAAAGATATTTAAGGAAAGGGATGTTTACCTGAGTGAGTAGCTTCAGGGCAAAAGCCCTGAAGACCAGACCCTTTGTGTGTGAGCTGCCGAGAGCTGTGAACGTTTTGAATTGGAGGTAGTCACCCAGTATTAAGCCAGGAGAGTCTTTGTTTTAGGAAACAATTTGTTTCTGAACCTCATTTTGGAATTCCACATTAAGAGTGGAAGTGTCTGAGAACTCATGAAGTGTAACTTTATTAAATGACAATAATTTCTTAACGTGCGTAATATTTACTCAATTTTTATGGTTACAATCTCAAAGGAGATGTTGCCAGAAGGCGAATTTGATTTCGTACTTTTGACCAAACATGTTTTTTGGGGGTTGTTCTGTAAGACTATGTAACTTTTATCTTGTGCGCTTTTAAGTTTCTTTTTCTTTTCAATCATTTTTGTTCTTTCACATTCTAAAGGTGTTACTTGAGTTCTATGCTTTTAGGCTCAGTAGCTCTTCCTCCTCGTTTTCACAGTAGGAAAATGATTTACAATTAGCAAGATAGACTTGGCTCAGGGGTCTGGCATGCTCAGCAATAACATCAGCTGTGGTCATTACAAAGTCACTTCAGAAGCAAGATTGGACAGAGAATCACATAAAGCAATATAAGGGCATATTCCGAAAATCTGCGACAAAGAGGTAGGTATTAAGGAGCATCTTAAAGGAAGAAAGAGTGGCAGAAAGGCAAAGAGGCTTAAGGATGGAAATCCAGGGGTGGCATGTGGCGCAGTGGTTAGCACTGGGACTGCGGTCTGAGGACCCGGGTTCAAATCCCGGCCCTGGGTCACTGTCCGTGTGGAGTTTGCACATTCTCCCCATGTCTGCGAGGGTTTCACCCCCACAGCACAAAGATATGCAGGTTAGGTGGATTGGCCACGCTAAATTGCCCCTTAATTGGAAAAAAAACAATTGGGTATTCTAAATTTATAAAATAAAGATGGAATTCCAGAACTTAGCAGCTGGGCAGCTGAAGGCACATCGAGCCATCCAAAGAGGCAATTAAAATCAGGGTCACATGAGAAGCCAGAATTAAAGGAGTGCAGAAATGGCAGAGGGCTGTGGGCCTTAAAAAGAAATAGGAGGGACAAATTCATGGAGGACTTAAAAGCAAGTATGAGCATTTTGAAATTGAGGCAAAATAAATGGTTCAAACCACGTTTTGAATGGCAGCAACATCTTTTGTCCTAATTCCTCAGCTACAGTCTAAGATTGCCAGCAGCCTCTTCCTCTAAATTATTTATGAAGAAATTCAAATGCACTTTCTGGAGCAGGCCTCGATGGAGCCATTAGTTATTCAGCCAATACATCAGTCATCACCTCCTGTGTTCGATTGCAAAGCCACATTCAATTCAACACCCAATATGCTGAAGCCTACTTGGCAGAGCGTATCAGGTTGCACTGCAGCCCTGGCTAAGATTATAGATTGCCTGTTTCTTTTGTATCTCAATAGCGGCGGCATGATAGCACAGTGGGTAGCACAGTTGCTCCAGGGTCCCAGGTTCGATTCCCAGCTTGGGTCACTGTCTGTGCGGAGCTGGCACGTTCTCCCCATGTCTGCGTGGGTTTCCTCCGGGTGCGATGTGTAGGTTAGGTGGATTGGCAACGCTAAATTGCCCCTTAGTGTACAAAAAGGTTAGGTAGGGTTACTGGGTTTTAAGGATAGGATGGAGGTGTGGGATGCTCTTTCCAAGGGTCGGCGCAGGCTCGATGGACCGAATGGCCTCCTTCTACACTGTAAATTCTATGTCTAAATAGCTTTATTTTTGCCCAGCCCTACATTCAAAGTTACTGGCAAGTTAGATGGATTATAAACTTGTCCCTAGTCCCACCATTTGTCCATCATAGTGATCATCTCACATCCACTTGGTTGAGGTAATCCGTGTAATGAAGACTTAACTCATGCCAGTGCACCTTATTTTACTTTCCTAAATTTAATACTGACATGTTAATAATGATTGAATGAAGAGCCCTAAGATAAGAATATTGTTTTCTTCAACTGTCTTCCTGCTAGGAGGCAAATTGGAACAAAAGCTTTGCCTATTGATATTATAAAACAAGACTTCCTGCCTTGTTCAAAAGACCCCCCAAAAAGTACCTCTGAACTTAAGAATGGAATTCAACTCAGAGACTTAATAAAAGTCTTAATAAAAGGCTGTAATGAAAAACTATTGTTTTTCATGTTGAAGAAAGGTCCTATCATTAGCCGTTAGCTTTCTACATTACAGCACCTGGTTAAAAAAACGTTGTAAAACTGCAGGGCAGGGCTTGAGCCTGAATTGTATAATTGGACTATTGCTTTAGCATATCAGTTCTAAAGTACCCTTCTGCCTACAGTCAACAAAATGCAGATCAACAGATTACAGATTCAAATTAAAGCAGATGCCATTTAACAATCTATTTTTAAGGTTAAAATGCAAGAAGGTCTCAACTATTTGAATTTTAAATTATATGAATTATATTGGGTCGGAAAAGGTGACGCTTACATGAATTCAAAACAATTGTCATCTGAAAAGCTTTTAAAAGACACTCACAGCCTCTTTGCTCATCATTATTTGCCAAGGACATGACATATGGTAGCATTTTCTACATCATAAGCTGTATTATTCCATTACTCCAAGTAGAAGTGGAAGTGGCATGCCCCATATTTGCATAACGCTATCAGAAATGTATCATGTGCCCAGCGCCACCTTTCTTAGGTCGACACTGGTGGAGCCTGCAATTCTGATCAAGGCCTCCAGCTGTTTCGCAGTTCCTCTTTAAGTAAGGAAGCTTGGTTTTAATTTATTCAACATATATTCTATATCTTCACTGATCATTCCGAAAACTAAAGCAGTGAACACCTGAATCATGCTGACAAAAATATCAGGTTCCAGGCCTGATCTATGATGAATTGGAATCGGAGTACGGTACTACAATTGGCCTCAGCAGTTATAGGAGTAGATTTTCAGATCAGGGTCTGGAACCCAATGCCCAACACAGTGCTGTGACGCCTAATTGTCCCAGGGTGTGAGTATGATGGCCAATCAGCAATACTGGGAGCAGCCTGGAGGTGGGAAATGGATCTGGATGGCCTTTTGAAGATCCAAGGGCCGCCATGACTGGGTCTGTTGTTTACTGAGGGCAGGTGACAGATTGGGGCTGATCAGTGCCTCTCTGGTGCAGACAGACATCCATGAGCGGTGCTGAGGTTTTCTTAAGGTTCTTTTGAGGCATTGAGGGAGACAGATGCAAAGAAGTGTGATGCACTATCAATTACGACGAGACGAGAGTAGAGAGTAATGGAGGCTTTATTACACAGAGATGTGGAGCCTCCCGCAGCTGCTGCCAAAATGGCTGCAGCTCAGAGAGCCCACACATTTATACTCCGCCTACTGGGTGGAGCCAGCAGGCAGGGATCTACCCCCGTACCTATAGTACAGGGGCCTTACCGTAATACCCTTGTATACACAATACAACAGTGGTGACTGCCACATTCACCCCCTGTTAAAAAAGAGCCCAGCGGGGGTGGTAGAAACTATTTAAATACAGGTTGTTAAAAAATTTACAGGTTATTTAAAAATTAAGAAAGAGTTTACAAATTTAGACTGTCGGGCGCCTTGATCCGCCGTTGCGAGCGGCGCAGTTGTGGTGTTGAATCAGGCATCGGTCCGGTTGTCGGTGACTCCGGGAACGTGTCGGCCTCATCTTCATCCACAGGTGGGACCAAGGGGAGGGCGGATCGTCCTGGAGTCGTTGCTGTGGTGGGGTGCGCCGGGGGGAGGGAGGGTGGTGCCGGGACAGAGGGGGGGGTGTGCACGGACCCATCTGGTGCCAGGTCCCGGAGGGAGACTGTATCTTGGTGGCCGTCGGGGTACGCTACATAGGCGTACTGCGGGTTCGCGTGGAGTAGCTGTACGCTCTCAATCAACGGGTCCGCCTTGTGTAGCCGCACGTGCTTACGGAGGAGAACAGGTCCTGGAGCTGCCAGCCATGTTGGGAGCGAAACCCTGGAGGTGGACTTCCTAGGGAAGGCAAAGAAGCATTCATGGGGAGTTTCCTAAGTCGCAGTACACAGGAGCGACCGAATGGAGTGGATTGCGTCGGGGAGGAACTCCTGCCAGTGGGAGGCCGGGAGATTTCTGGACCGTAGGGCCAGCTGGATGGCCTTCCAGACCGTTCCATTCTCCCGCTCCACCTGCCCTTTACCCCGGGGTTGTAGCCGGTCGTCCTGCTCGAGGCAATGCCCCTGTTGAGCAGGTACTGGCGCAGCTCATCACTCATAAATGAGGATCCCCGGTCACTGTGGATATAGGCGGGGAAACTGAACAGAGCAAAGATGGTGTTGAGGGCTTTAATGATGGTGTCAGACGTCATGTCGGGGCATGGGATGGCGAAGGGCAATCTCGAGTACTTATCGACCACACTGAGGAAGTACATGTTGCGGTTGGTGGAGGGGAGGGGCCTTTGAAGTCCACGCTGAGGCGTTCAAAGGGGCGGGAGGCCTTCACCAGGCGCGCACAGTCTGGCTGGTAGAAGTGCGGTTTACGCTTCGCGCAGATCTGGCAGTCTCTGGTGATAGCCCTGACCTCCTCAATGGAGTAGGGCAGATTGCAGGCCTTAATGAAGTGATAAAAGCGGGTGACCCCTGGGTGACAAGAGATCGTCGTGCAGGGTCCGGAGTCGGTCCACTTGTGTGCTGGCACATGTACCTCGGGATAGGGCATCGGGGGGCTCGTTGAGTTTACCGGGGCGATACAAAATCTCGTAATTGTAGGTGGAGAGCTCGAACCTCCATCTCAAGATTTTATCATTTTTGATCTTACCCCGCTGTGTGTAGTTAAACATGAAGGCATCCGACCATTGGTCAGTGAGGAGAATGAATCTCTTGCCGGCCAGGTAATGCCTCCAATGCCGCACAGCTTCGACGATGGCTTGGGCCTCCTTTTCGACAGAGGAGTGCCAAATTTCGGAGGCCTGGAGGGAGCGTGAAAAGAATGCCACGGGCCTGCCTGCCTGGTTGAGGGTGGCGGCCAGAGCGATGTCTGATGCATTGCTCTCGACTTGGAAGGGGAGCGTCTCGTCGACCGCGTGCATCGCGGCCTTGGCGATGTCGGCCTTGATACGGTTGAACGCCCGATGAGCCTCAGACGTTAGTGGGAAAACGGTGGAGTGAATGAGTGGGCGGGCCTTGTCCGCATAGTTTAGGACCCACTGGGCAGAGTACGAAAAGAACCCTAGGCATCGTTTGAGGGCCTTGGGTCAGTGGGGAAGGGGGAGTAACATGAAGGGATGCATGCGATCGGGGGTCGAGCCCTAGAACTCCGTTCTGGACTACATAGCAGAGGAAGGCTAATCAGACCGTGCTGAACACACACTTCTCCTTGTTGTAAGTTCAGTTAAGGAGTTTGGCGGTGTGGAGGAATTTGGAAAGGTTAGCGTCATGGTCCTGCTGGTCATGGCCGCAGATTTGACGTTTGTCTTGTTATGCTCTTGGCGTAGCATAAGCGGCTTACTTGATGTGCACTCTGACAAAGGAAGGTTCAAACGTGGAGATAACTTCAACACGTTTATTAAACTATTTACAATTCTCCTACTCAGGTTCACCACTATTGTTAATCCTTCTATAGCTACTCAGACTGACAAACCAGTCTGCTGCAATCCACGTGGTGGGTGTGATATTGAATCAACCCTGTGTCTGTGCTCACTGAGTGTCTCCACTGGAAAGAGGAAGATCTTGTGTGCTGTGTCCTTTATATATGGGTTGGTGTAATGCCCCCCTGTGGTAGTGTCACCTCTGTGTTGTAGCCACCAAAGTTGGCCACTTCCTGACCCAAAATGGCGATTTACAAAGCATGCAGGGAAAATTGTACACTTTAAGAAAGACAAGCAGGTTGCAGAATCTCCCTGTGTATTCTGCCTGCAAAGAAAGCAGACAGCACCGAAACCAGCAGTTTGCATATTGATGAGCGATCCCCGGGAACAATGGATGCAACGATTAGCTACATTTGGGACATTCTAAAGCAGGTCAGACTTCTCAGCGCCAACGGGAGTCTGAAACAAAGGAGACAAACAAGCCAGGGAGAACCGCCCAGTGATCGAGAAACGGCCCCAGTATTGGGGAATTCAAACCAATCGATTGGTATGGGATCCAATCAATTGAAAGTACGCTCGGGGTCCGCCCAAAGGGGCGCGAAGCCCCTGGGATCTATAAAAGACAGGTCCCAAGTTCAGTTCGCTCTCTTAGCTGGCCCTCCCAGCAGAACACCTTATCAGCTCTCGAAGAACTTGACCATAAGAAGGAGAGGCCTGGCCGATTGCTGCACCACCAAGTAAGTGTCATACAATGCACGCTACGAGATAGACACTCCTGACCCCTTAGTCCATACCAGCTGGAAGCCTGTAGATCCAGTACAGAGCAAGAGGACATTGTTCCCTGATCCGGCGGGTTCCCTTATCCAGATAAGTATTGGCCTATTAGTGGTAGGAATAGTTTAGTCTTTTAGTATTATATGCATGAGTAGCGAATAACTGTGTATTAATAAACGTGTCTTGTTTTGAACCTTACTAATTGGTGTATTGAGTCATTGATCGGAACTTGAACTTGAACCTCGTGGTGGTATCATAAGGATACCTGGCGACTCTAGAGCTAAGTAATAAAACAGAGCCAATTGAGTGTAAAGTGCACTCACCAGAATGAGCAACAGTGTGTATCGTGAATTCCCATTGGTCGTGTCCAATCTTACTGACCTATTAGTTGAGTGTCTGTGTGTCATGTCTCTCGTGATCCCTCTCATGTCTAGCTAGTCTACGTGTACTTACATTAACCCCCTTGTGTATCTACAGTGATGCATATCACCACAACGTTGTCCAGGTACGGGAAAGTGGCCTGCAGCCCGTACCAGTCAACCATTCGGTCCATCTCCCATTGGAAGACTGAGACCCCATTAGTGACACTGAAGGGAACCCTAAGGAAATGGTAGAGGCGGCCGTCTGCTTCAAGGTGGTCTGCCTTGCGAATGGGGAGCTGGTGGTAGGCAGATTTCAGGTCCACTGTCGAGAAGACCCGGTACTGTGCAATCTGATTGACCACATCAGATATGCGAGGAAGTGGGTACGCGTCGAGCTGCGTGTACCAATTGATGGTCTGACTGTAGTCAGCAACCATCCTGTTTTTCTCTACAGTTTTCACCACGAGCACTTGGGCTCTCCAGGGGCTGTTGCTGGCCTCGATAATACCTTCCCGCAGTAGCCGCTGGACCTCAGATCTGATGTAGGTCCTGTCCTGGGCACTGTACCGTCTGCTCCTGATGACGACGGGTTTGCAATCCGGGGTGAGGTTCGCAAACAGGGAAGGTGGGTCGACCTTAAGGGTCATGAGGCCGCATACAGTAAGGGGGTAGAGGCCCACCATATTTCAAGGTTAGGCTCTGGAGGTTGCACTGGAAGTCCAGGCCGCAAGGCAGCGCAGTGTCATAATATATATCTATGTATATAATGGAGTGCAGACAGGCAGTGATTGACACAGGATGACCAGTAAGCACACAGAACAGAGCAGCCAATCACCAGACAGGACATGACCACTATAAAGCCAGAGGGCACTAGGTTTCCCGCTCTCTCTGGACCCAGCCACTGAGACAGTCAGAGTTCGTGAGCTAGCCAGTGCAAACACCATGCGGTAGCTAGTAAGTCTGGGTAGGCTAGTATCAGGTCTCCAGTCAAGTCAGCATAGTGTCAACCCACAGTTGAACATGTATAATAGTTTAGACGTTAAATAAAATCGTGTTGCATCTTATTAAGTGTTGGAGGTCTGTCTCTCGCTACACTACATCAAGTGCAGTCCACATCGACCCAGCCTGCCCAACACATCACATAGAGGTTGAGGAGGACGTAGAGGTGGAAGCCGCTGAATTCTCTACCATGGATGGTGAGGGTGGCAGTGCAGTACCCCCGGATCGCCACGGAGTGGGATCCGGAGGCCAGGGAGATTCTCTGGTTGGTGGGGTGGACCGTGAGGGAGCAGCGCCTTACCGTATCGGGGTGGATGAAGCTCTCAGTGCTCCCGGAGTCCAGAAGGCAGGAAACATTGTGCCCATCGACCTTCACTGTCGTCGATGTGGTCGCGAGGTTGTTCGGTCGTGTCTGGTCGATCGTGACGGAGGCCAGACGTGGCTGGTCAGCGGCGGTTGCAGGCGATGAGTGGCCCGATGAGGTGTCCGACGAGCAGGGATCCTGAGGTGGTGAAGCTGGCGTCATCCACAGGCCACACGAGTCCTGAGGAGGGCAAGATGGCGGCTCCCACGGGCCGCAAGTGGTCTGAGGTGAGGAAGATGGCGGCACCCGCGGGTCGCACATGGGGGGTGCCGGGGCAACAGCGGCGACCGAGCGGGCTTGGCACACAGCAGCAAAATGTTGTTTCCTACCACAGGCCTTGCAGAGCGCGCTCCGTGCCGGGCAGCGTTGTCGGGGGTGTTTTAACTGTCCGTAGAAGTAGCACTTGGGTCCCCCAGGGTTGTGTGGCTGCCGCGCGGCGCAGGCTTGGGGTTGGCTGAGGGAGGTCGCTGATGGGGTGCACGGTAGGGTGTTCGCTGGCGGGGTCCACGATATCCAGGAGGGGTGGACTGTACGGCCGGGGGGCATACGCCTGTATATTGCGTGAGACGACTGTGAGCGAGAGTGCTAGTTTCTTGGTCGTCGCGAGGTCAAGGGTAGCCCCTTCTAAGAGTTGCTGGCAGATGTAGGCCGACTCTATGCCTGTAACGAACGCATCCCTAAGTAGCAGGTCCGAATGTTCAGCGGCCAAAACGGCCTGGCAATCACAGTCTCTCACTAGGAGTTGCAGGGCACGCCAGAAATCTTCCACAGACTCACCGGGGAGTTGATGCCGCGTAGAGAGGAGGTGCCTGGCATAGATTTTGTTGTTCTGCTGCGTGCAGTTCTCCTTCAGCAGCGCCATGGCCTTAGAGTATGTCGGCGCGTCCCGGGTGATTAGGAAGATAACTGAGCTCAGCTACGTGAAGAGGATCTGGAGCTTCTGTGCCTCTGAGGATGGTTCAGTCGCAGATCCTATGTATGCCTCGAAGCAAGCTATCCAATGTGCGAAGGCCGACTTGGCATTGTCTGCTTGAGGGTGCAGCTGCAGGCGATCAGGCTTGATGCGGAGATTCATTGTTTTAAAATCTCTGCGTAATAAATTGATGCACTATCAATTACGACGAGACGAGAGTAGTGTGTAATCGAAGCTTTATTACTCAGAGATGTGGAGCCTCCCACAGCTGCTGCCGAAATGGCTGCAGCTTGGACAGCCCACACATTTATACTCCGTCTACTGGGTGGAGCCAGCAGGCAGGGATCTACCCCTGTACCTGTAGTACAGGTGCCTTACCGTAATAACCCCTTATGCAGGATACACAATACAACAGTGGTGACTGCCACAAAGTGAGAAATTCTCTTCCTCGTGTCCAGCAGGAGAAAGCCACAAAGAGTGACCATAAGGTCCTTGGGTGGAGGTCTCAATGGAGATCAGCAGTGGAGATGTCATACGGAGAACTTGAGTCTAGTGTTGCAAGATGTTCAATGATGCATTCAGATCTGTGAATGTGGGTGACACCCGCCTGACAGGCTTGTAACTCTGTACGGAGCAGCATGCAAATACACTGAAAAGACTCAATGTCCAATGCTCTCACCCTATCGTTTTCAGAGCAAATGTCAAATTGCATCCCTGAGAGGTCATGTACCCTCACATATGGGGTATAAATGAGATGGGAGCATCACTGAGTGCGCAAGATCTCTGGTGCCATTCTCCGCACCCCACGCCGGGTAGGAGAATCGCGGGAGGGCCGGGCGTATCACGCCACGCCGCCCTGGCACCCCCCGTGATTCTCCCACCCCCCCAAAAATGGCATGTCGCGTTTTCGACAGGCCGCTCGGAGAAAATCGCCGCTCGCCGTTTCTCACGGCGACCGGTGAGTGTGGGGCCTGTGGGGGGCGGAGAGAGGATCGAGCACCACGGGCGTGCTCAGCAGATGTCTGGCCCACGATCGGTGCCCACCAATCGTCGGGCCGGTGTCTCTAAATAACGCAGTCTTTTCCCTCCGCCGCCCCGCAAGATCAAGCCGCCATGTCTCGTGGGGCAGCGGAGGGGAAGACGCCAACCGCGCATACGCGGGTTGGCGCCGGCCAACATGCGCATGCGCGGCTGATGTCACTTCGGCGCCGCCAGCCGCGTCATTCCCGGCGCGCCACTCTGACGCAAGCGTCAAGGCCGGGTGCTCGGAATTCACGCGCCACCGCTCCTAGCCCCCCGCGGGGGGGGGGAGAATAGGGGGCGAGGAGCGGCCTCCGATGCCGGAGTGAAACACTCCGGGTTTCACTCCGGCGTCGGCACTCAGTCTCCCATTGGGAGAATTGCGTCCCTCATGCCAATGCCATGCTCAAATAGGTCAGGGTAGCGGTATTCTCCTCCGTAACAGCCTCCCCGAACAGGCGCCGGAATGTGGCGACTAGGGGCTTTTCACAGTAACTTCATTGAAGCCTACTCGTGACAATAAGCGATTTGAATTTTCATTTCATCATCATCATTATATTTCTACGACACCCTGGGGTAGGGCGCGGTCAATTTCAGCACCCCCTTCACCTGGAGTCGCAACACAATTGAATTAACCAATAATTTATTTTTAAATTTAAAGAATTGACTTCACCAAAGCCTAATTTCCTTTCATTTATAGAAAGCCTCGCTTTTCAATAAAATCCATCTGGAAAACATGTCATCACCAATGAACATGGACTGAACTTTCAGAGTGCATATTTATCCATGATTATCTGCCTCGTTTTGATTCCCCTGTTTGAACATTGGTGTCGAACGTCCAATGCCCTTTAGTGAAGGAAATGTGGCATATATGTGACTCCACAATCCACAGCAATGTGGTTGACTCTTAAATGACCTAGTAAGCCAATCTGTTCAAGGGAAATTAGGGATGGGCAACATATGTGGCCACACAGCGATTCCCACATCCCATGAATGAAGTGTAGCCACCTGGGATGGCCACGTCCCGATTCCAAAATGGACACTCGAAAAGAGTACAGGGAAAAATGGACAGTGCTAGGAAAACAAGCAGGTGCAAGGTTTGCATGTGGATTGGAACTTGCAGCTCCCAGACAGACCGATACTATAAGCCATTAGCATAGTAATGAGCTATCTCCGGAGATAAAAGAGAAACATTTAAACAATCGGTACCAGGCCAGACTCCCCGGCGCCAGTGGAGACTAAAACAAAGGCAGGCCAACGGTTACCTAGGGCCCGCCCAGCGATCGAGAAACAGCCCCTTTATTGGAGAGAATCGATACAAATGATTGGGACATGGTCCAATTAATTGGGACCAAGTTCAGGAACCACCCAGGGAAGCGCGAAACCCTTTGGGGTATAAAACAGAGTTCCCAAGGTCAGAGCGCTCTCTTGAACTCTTCTTCTTTACCTTGGCCTTTGGCTCTCAGTGACGAGAGGCCCGCCAAGCACCAGCCAAGTAAGTCTAAGGTCATCGCACGCTATGAGATAGGCGCTCCTAGCTACTATTCTATACCAGTTCGAAGCCAGCAGTATCAGAAACGGACAACGGCCATTGTTCCTCTGACTGAGTGGGCGCCCGAAGCTAAGTATAGACTTTTAGTAGTAGTTGTAGTTTAGTGAGTAGAGTTTGAGCACGAGTAATAATTGACTGTGTGTGTAAATAAATGTGCATTGATTTCAAACTTACTAACTGGTGTATCGAGTCATCGATCAGTATTCGGTTTTGAACCTTGTGGTGGTATCAGAAGGATACCTGGCGACTCTTGAGCAAAAGTAATTAAAACAGAGCCAATTAAGGAAAGCATAACGAGCAACATAAGGAAGAAAAAGCACCATCATGGTGGAATTGTGATTACATTGGTGTCATTTTCCACCCCTGTTTCCATCAGGCGGAAAAGCCAAAGTGGGTGGAGAATCCAAGTGGTGTCCTAAAACGGCCTTTACGCCAATGGGATTCCCCGCCCTTAAACTCTTACATAAAGAGGCTGCTGTCATGAAAGGTCGGGAACTCCATTAGCATACGTTTGCATGTCATTAGCGGGCCTCCCCAATGTATCGTCCCCTCGCGTAGGGAGTTCCACTCCCGCATCCCTTCGGCTTGCAGATTCCCGAGGCTGGGAAACCAAGCCCAGCACTCTAGCTCATTGAAATGTTTAAATTCTGCGGTGCCGAGGACCCGGGTTTGAATCCCGACCCTGGGTCACTGTCCGTGTGCAGTTTGCACATTCTCCCCATGGGCTAAATAGCTGGCTTGTAATGCAGAACAAGGCAGCAGCTCGGATTCAACTCCCGTACCGGCCTCCCTGAACAGGTGCCGGAATGTGGCGACTAGGGGCTTTTCACAGTAACTTCATTGAAGCCTACTTGTGACAATAAGCGATTATTATTATTATTATTATTATTATTATTATTATCATTATTATTATGTCTTCCTGGGTTTCATCCCCATAACCCAATGATGTGCTGGTTAGGTGGATTGGCCACGCCAAATTGCCGTTTAATTGGAAAAGAAAAATAATCATAGGATCATAGAATTTACAGTGCAGAAGGAGGCCATTCAGCCCATCGAGTCTGCACCGGCTCCTGGAAAGAGCACCCTACCCAAGGTCAACACCTCCACCCTATCCCCACAACTCAGTAACCCCACCCAACACTAAGGGCAATTTTGGACACTAAGGTCAATTTATCATGTCCAATCCACCTAACTTGCACATCTTTGGACTGTGGGAGGAAACCGGAGCACCCGGAGGAAACCCACGCACACACGGGGAGGATGTGCAGACTCCACACAGACAGTGACCCAAGCCGGAATCAAACCTGGGACCCTGGAGCTGTGAAGCGATTGTGCTATCCACAATGCTACCGTGCTGCCATAATTGGCTACTCTTAAAAAAAAAAATTAATTTTAAAAATGTTTAAATTGCCGACCCAACTCCTGGTAGAGGATTGGCTGCCTGCCCCTTGTCCTGGGTCTATTAAATCCAGAAGTGAGAAGTTTGGGATTGGGTTTCAGATTTTAATAATTTTAGCATCCGCCTGACACCAATTCGTCACAGCGTTTTCTTATAGGGGCAGCACGGTAGCATAGTGGTTAGCATAAATGCTTCACAGCTCCAGGGTCCCAGGTTCGGTTCCCGGCTGGGTCACTGTCTGTGCGGAGTCTGCACGTCCTCCCCGTGTGTGCGTGGGTTTCCTCCGGGTGCTCCGGTTTCCTCCCACAGTCCAAAGATGTGCGGGTTAGGTGGATTGGCCATGATAAATTGCCCGTAGTGTCCTAAAAAGTAAGGTTAAGGGGGGGGTTGTTGGGTTACGGGTATAGGGTGGATACGTGGGTTTGAGTAGGGTGATCATTGCTCGGCACAACATCGAGGGCCGAAGGGCCTGTTCTGTGCTGTACTGTTCTATGTTCTATGTCTGTTTCTGGCTCCTAGAATTCAGCCCAATGAAACCAGCTGCAGTGCACTGCATAATGGCTGGGATCAGTCAAATGAACTTAGACTAGGAAATTAAGTCTCAAACTCGCTGCTCTGCGGGATAATAACCTGACACCAACAAAGTTCCCACAAGTATTGGCTATTTAAGTGAATGTTCTTAGAACTATTCTACCAGAAGTCAAAACCTTCAGAAAGGATAAAACTTCGATTTTTTTTCACATAAAGAGATTATGATAAATTAGGTATTGCGTAGCCAGGAGTACATTTGCTGCAAGCACCTTCAATCAGTGCAAGTTTTTAAATCCTCATGTTCACATTGACAATAAGTCTAGCTGCATCAAGAGCAGTTAGAACCCTGTAGTTCCTGTTTGATCAGCAGTCTAGCACAGCTACTTTAATACCACAAGATCATTTCCATTCCTGGACAGCCTGCATTTTTAACTGAAATAACAAAAGAGAAATCAAGTGCAATAGCACATTTTAAAGCAATTATCTCAACACTAGGGCTGACAGAGGTTTTACACTTTTAAGTTGTTAAATTTTTATGAACTATTGATGCTCGTTTAATTGCTTGAAGTATAAAGCAGCACGATAGTAATGTGCTGTTGTAAATGTGGGCACATCAATTAATGTGTCCGTCCTGGCAAATAGCACACAGGAAAATGATGAGGATGTCAGCAGCTTCTTCAATCAGAATTCCTTATGTGGCGCTGTGCAACATCTGATTTTGTAAAACAAACTGCGCGCACTTGCACCCTTTAAAGAATGCCGGAACAAAAGAGGTCGACTCATGGGAACCTCTGAATGTATTACTTTAATTCAGAAACGTGAGAACTCGATTGATTAATCTTCCAGTTACTACTTCCAGAAATCAATAGACAGAAGATTGATTGACGTAGGCTCGTTGCCCCATCCTCACTAACAATAATAGTGAGCACTGAATGATTTCAACTTTAAGAGCTTATTTGGCTGAAGTACAGAAAAGTATAGAACATCTAGTCTCACCATCGCTAATACTCCATTTAAGTTACTTGCAAGTCAACATTCTCAAAGTCACCACAGAATAGGTCTCATATAAATTCCTGTGAGCATCTAAACACGAAACGCATGATTCAATGTGTGAATGCTTTTAAAACCTATATGAAATGAAAAAAATGAAATGAAAATCGCTTATTGTCACAAGTAGGCTTCAAATTAAGTTACTGTGAAAAGCCCCTAGTCGCCACTATCCGGCGCCTGTTTGGGGAGGCTGGTACCGGAATGAATGGTATGAATACCATTCATATGGTATGAATACTTTCTTTTCCAAAATCAGCCTTACTCTTTCCTTCTTCCCTCTCACCTCAAGCACAGCACTTGTTTGAAAAAAATACAGCTATAGGATTCAATCCAAAAGTACAATTCCTGCGCTGTGGCAGCTGGGATAATGGGAAGCAGCAATAGATGGAGGACCAAGGCAACCAAACACTACAGAGCAGCTAGTCAATATATCTTATTCTCCAGATTGCATGCTCGATAATTTGCAGCCTGCCTAACCACGAGGTATGCCATGATTTTATTATGGGGCAGTCTGCCTCAGCAGGAATGGGGAGTGAATCCCATGCTGTTGGTATTATTCTAAACCACACTCTAACTGTCTCGCAAACTGAGCTAACCACACCCTCCACCCCTCTATCTCCAAGCCATTATACAATCTAAAATGAGGTAAAGTTAATAAGAACTCCAATGCTTTTTTTTTTATTTAGAGTACCCAATTCATTTTTTTTTCCAATTAAGGGGCAAGTTAGTGTGGCCAATCCACCTACCCTGCACATCTTTGGGTTGTGGGAGCGAAACCCATGCAAACACGGGGAGAATGTGCAAACTCCACACAGACAGTGACTCAGAGCCGGGATCGAACCTGGGACCTCAGCGCCGTGAGGCAGCAGTGCTAAGCACTGCGCCACTGTGCTGCCCAAACTCCTATGCTTAATTGCCAATCTATTCATTCGCTGCGCGATTTAGTCATTACTTTTCCAATTCAGGGGCAAGGCGAGGAGGCAGATCCCAAGTCGAACCCAGGTGGATCAAGGACTGAACCCTCATTGCTGATGCTATTCTGAACCACGCATTAGTCAACTAGCCAATTCAGCTAACTGGCTCCATATATTTAATTTATCTTGACAGCATCAAAGAGGGAGTCATGTGGAACATAAAGTAAATAAAGCTTAAAATCAGAGGAATTCATTTTAAACTCCTCCAACACATGTGGGTTTGTGTCAGGTAGGACGTTTGTGATGATTGTGGTGTTTGTCCCTTTAAGGCAACACAGCAGAGGTGGGATCACCTGGCTTGAGGAACCAATTGGGACTGAGAGTGGGGTGAAGTCCTCTCTTAGGCAGAAGACAGCTTTAAGACATGTAGTAGGCACATAGGAGCTGGGGCAGTTTATGGGCTGCTCCGGGGCAGCAGGAGCCTGCCGGCCTGTGTGCAACATTTCTTTATTAATAAATAACCTTTGTGTTCCTGACAAAGTCTGTTAGTGAGCAATTATCACAAAGTTAAAAGATTAAAAAGATTCAAAAGCCAAACTGGACCAATCAGAACCCAGCCATTTCTGGTTTTAAAAGAGATGGGATGGGATAGGTGGCGGGTATAAGTGACTCA
This sequence comes from Scyliorhinus canicula, assembly GCF_902713615.1. Lineage (NCBI taxonomy): Eukaryota > Metazoa > Chordata > Chondrichthyes > Carcharhiniformes > Scyliorhinidae > Scyliorhinus > Scyliorhinus canicula. Next base: position 29,041,834 of record NC_052164.1, read on the forward strand.
GAGGCAGGACGCAATTTAAGTATTTGAATGAGGTTGCATACCTAATATGTTTTTTTTTACATTTTTTAGAGTACCCAATTCATTTTTTCTAATTAAGGGGCAATTTAGTTTGGCCAATCTACCTAAGCTGAACATCTTTGGGTTGTGGAGGGCGTACCTAATATATTAACCATGTTCCAGCTTTAACATTGGCTCACGTCGGGTTTCAGGAAAAATGGCATGAAGAGAGGCGAGGAGAGCTGGATGGAACAAATGTCCTTTCCAGCACTGCTTGTGAGCCAGAAGGAGGAACTGTGCTTCTCCTGCCACTCCCTCCCCCCCCCCCACTGACCCATAGGAACCCTTTTAAACTTCCCAGTGAAGGGACACACCAGGATCAGGCCACTGCTCCCCACAAACCAATGTCCTCCACTGTCAACAACAACTCTATTCTATGCCTGTGACTTGGTGCTGTAGGCTAGCCAACCAACTGCCAATCATCTTTTCAATTTGGTGGCTGCAGCCATGAAACAGATTCCAAAAATGGTAATCAATGTTTGGTTTTATATCAATTAAATGGAGGGGGTGGGCATTAACCAGGGATTCGCTTATCCTCCTATAGAAATGAATGGACTGGAACTGGGCTTGGAATTTAGGAGCGCAGGTTTGTAATATTCAGCTCTGTGAATAAATGCTTATAAAGGGGCTGTTTAGCACAGGGCTAAATCGCTGGCTTTGAAAGCAGACCAAGGCGGGCCAGCAGCACGGTTCAATTCCCGTAACAGCCTCCCCTAACAGGCGCCGGAATGTGGCGACTAGGGGCTTTTCACAGTAACTTCATTTGAAGCCTACTCGCGACAATAAGCGATTTTCATTTCATTTCATTTCAATAGTGTGCGAAGATTGATTCCAGTTTTATCCTTCGCTACCAAGCTATCTGGAGAATAAATATATTTCACCATTAAATTCAACTGGTCCTGAAGGAAACTATTACTCCCAGATTTTCTAAATGTTAAACTACACCTCCTGGTCACACCCATTAAATATTGGGGCCGCAGCATCATAGCACAGAAGGAGGTCGATCATACCTGTGCCAGCTCTTACAAAGAACTGTCCAATTCTTCTGCTCTTTCTCCATGCCCCTGCAAGTATTTCTTCCTAAAGTATATCAGCAATTGCTTCTTGAAAATTGACACTGGAGTTTCTCCCACCACCATTCAGGTGATGTAATCCAAATCGTAACAACTTACTGCATTACAAAATTTCTCCCTTCCTAATTTTTCCTTTCAAACTTCATTAAGCTGCTCTTTTAAAATAAAAACTTGAGCCCGCAACATGAATGGAGGGACAGAGGAGTAGATTAAGACTCACCGGCTGACAGGTAGCTGTTGGCTGCCTTATATCAATTCCACACCACCGATTGCAGGATCTACAGGGGTGGCTAGTTGGACCCTATAAAAGGTCGACAGCGGCGGAAGTTTCGGAGACTGCCAGAAGCACAAATGTCAGGGGAATGGGGCAGCTTGAGAGAAAGGGGTGAGAGAGAGGAGTAGGGAGCAGTAAGTGCAAGTATCCGTAAGGCTGATCCCACTCAAAAAAATTGTTCACCCCATTAAATTATTTAGTATCAAAAATGTACAGTCTAGATGTTAGCATTACTCAGTCTCATCATCAGAAAATTGCAAACAGTAGTTCTTGATTAATGCAGTAAATAAAGCCAGTATTTTATTTTTAAAGACTTTCCTGGTGACTACCTATATTGACTGGAAACTGGGAAGAAATTAACCTTTGGAAGTCTCCATTTGACTTCCATGTTGATGTTATTTGTAATCAAAGTACTAAATGTTTGATTATCTGCCTTCTCAGTACAAATTCAAGCACAAATGGAGCATCATAGGCAGACATTACCCTGTATATAAACATATCCCAGTGACTACAAATCACATCATGCCTGAACTTTTCCCACAAATGGCTGTGATTCATTTCTCTTTCCCATAACGCCACCCCTCACTCTGCTGTGCCTTCCACAGCAGAGCATTCAGCTGTCTTGATCCCACACTCTAAATTCTTAATCTGAACTCTTGAGTTTTCTATTTAACCCCTATAAACCTCTTCAAAACCAATTTCTTTGACCATTTCCCGCTTTCCTAATTATTGTTTACTGCTTGCTGTCCATTTTGCCTACACCTCTTGGGGTTTAACATTATTTCCCAATTGTTTTAATATGCCTTCAAGGTATAGCAGCACAACATCACTAGAAGGGAAGTGTGCCATGCAATCCAGTTTTAGTTTCACTTGTGTTTTTGAACAGAGCACACGCACACAGCTCTGCTGCCAATGACTTCAAGCTGCCTACCTATGTATAAATGTTCTCATGTGCCTATTTTAAACAAATGAACCCACAACATGCTTACACAATCCCTGAAAGTGATATCGTTATAACAACCTTATATAGCTCTCTGCACTGGTCAACCAACATGGCAGCAAGATTAAATACAGGTATTACATGGTGAACAGCTTGAGATTGTGCTACATGTCATGAGAAAACCTTTGACTTTTTAGTCAGACCCCAATGGAGTTACAGTGTGAGCAAGTGTTGAAATCGCTGCGTAGCGACTACACAGAAAAACTTTGTGGACACAGCACCGAGCTAGTGTTCAAATAAAGAACTGATAAGCAGATGATTCCTCCTGATGAGAAAGCAGCACATGGCCAGTTAGTTCAGTGAGTGGGACAGCCCAGCGAGGTGACCAACACCTGGTTAGCTCAGTCGGGCCAAGCCAGTGGCCAGGCTGTGGGCCTGATTGAGAATGGGTGAGGGAGAATCAGGCCGAAAAATCAGAGAAGGTTGCGATTATACAAGGCGGAGCTTCAAAACAGCGTGCGAAGGTGGCTGCAGCAACACTCGTCCAAAATGTTACAGGAGAAGGAAGATTAAAGGGATATTGTCAAATATTCACAAAATTCCGCAGATTAAATTGGAATGAGGCTGACCTATGTACCAAATTTAAAATGTCTAAACAGTATATAGAGCTATGGGGCTGGATTCTACCGTCCCACCCGCCGCAAGAATACCACAGGCGAGAGGCGGACAATGGGGAAGTCCATTAACCTCGGACGGGATTCTTCGGTCACCGGGCGGATGCAGCCAGAGAATCCCGCCCATGGTTTCTTGAATCAGGTGTGACTGAACCAGACAAGCAGATCATAAAAGTTCACCTAGAAATTGAGATTGAAGGTTAATATAGGCTGAACATGTCAGAATTAACATAAGAACAGCTAAAGGATCCCCAAATTATTTGGGGCGGGATTGTCCGACCTCCTAGCTGGGTGTTTCTCGGTGGTGGGTGGCAGCAAACTGGCAGCGGGATTCTCTGCTCCCACCGCTGTCAATGGGAATTCCTATTCGCGACGCGGGCGGGATGCTCTGCCGGCGGAAACAGAGAATCCCATCACCAGAGAACGTACATTGAAGTACATTGAAAGACTGGTTCGGAATCAGGTGAAACTTCCATATTCATCAGCTAGATTCATATCATTTTGACAGCAGCCTACAGAATCCATTGTCCACTCTGCAGAGAAAAGAGTACACGGTGTGATTTTTCAGATGCCAGAGCTAGCAGACAGAATTATTGAATCAGTGATCGCATCCACTCCCATGGAAGCATTCCAGAAAACTCTGCTCGACAAGCCCAAAAGGTGTAACATCAAAGAGCTACTCAAGAATGGACGTAATTATGAAGCAACCCTCGTGGGTCAATGAAGCTTACAGTCATCAGTACAGCTCCAATCGTTGTTGCACTCACTTGCACACCCAAACCTAGCAAGCCATAGAACATAAAATTTACAGTGCAGAAGGAAGCCATTCGGCCCATCGATTCTGCACCGGCCCTTGGAAAGAGCACCCTACTTTAGCCCTCGCATCCACCCTATACCCGCAACACAATAACTCCACCTGATCTTTTGGACACGATGCGGCAATCAATTTAACATGGCCAATCCACCTAACCTACACATTTTCTGACTGTGGGAGGAAACAGGAGTACCCAGAGGAAACTCATACAGACACGAGGAGAAAGTGCAAACTCCACACAGAAAATCACCCGAGGCTAGAATTGAACCAGGGTCCCTAGGGCTGCAAGGCAGCAGTGCTAACCAATGTGCCACCGTGCCTCCCACGTGGAAGGTGTGGTTTTCTACATGCACTCAAGAAATGCCTAGATTTCCATCAATCCTGCAAAGGTAATTTGCAATGACAGTATGCGGCAGAAAAGGCAAATGCAACTGCAAAGAGCCATGCACTGATCCAAACAGACTGTACACAATGGATACCTTCAAGCAACAAGAATGACCATCCGTATCCCAACAGAAACAAATGCCTGAGGAGGTTGACAAACCAGAAAATTCTAATGATGTGCATGATGAGACGGCATGTTTCACACCATGAATCTCATTGAAAACATAGATGTGATGACACCATCTAGAGTGTTTCCCAGGATTCGAACTATCTGCCCTCAGCAAGTTGGTAACTACTTGTTATTGGCCAAGATTGACAAGGACTAAGTGAATTCTAAAAGACATCAATGTACAGTTGTGGAAGGCCATGGCAAAAAGTACTACTGCAAAACCTTCAGTGGACAATGGTTCACTAATTACATGTGCAGGATCCACAGTCATGGACTGAAAGCACAATCAATCCTCCTGGATGTCACAAATGTTCTACATCAGACTTACCCAAACGTTTCGCTTAGGTGGGTGTTGGGGGGGGGGGGGGGGGGGGGGGGCATTTACATATTTTTCTCCAATGGGCCAATGAACACTTTTCTGAAAGATCTTGCATGGAACAACACAAAACTGAATTTCAAAAGAAAGTTGAGGTTTTAAGGAACAAAACAATTGCTGGGCAAAGGTACAACAATGTCACAGCAATAATGTTTTACGTTGAAAAGAGTAAGTAATAAAATAATCAGAGTGTGAGAGGGTCAGTGTATGTGGCTGAGTGGGTGTGATGTGTGCGTGTGTATATGTAGGTGTGTGGTGGCACGAGTGAGTGAGAAAACTCAGACTTGTCATAATGCAGACTCTCACTTATCCCACACACTCACTTAGTCTCCCGCACTTGACCCCACTCACCCATTCTCTCAATCTCACATCGATACACACTCTATCAGTTACCCACTCAGTCCCATACACTTACTCAGTCGTTCACTCACTCATTCCCATACATGCACTAAGTCACTCAATCTCTTGCATACTCTCTCACCCACTCCCACATACTCACCATGGCATTGTCTTCTCCCTGGGCCCACCAAAACCTTTTCCTCCCTGGGCCCGTCAAAACATCATCCTCTCGGCCTGATAAAACTTTGATCACCTCGGGCTGCGAGAAGATCCGCTCCCTATGCCCGATGTACCTGGCTCTCTGGGCTCCAACACTGTTGTTACTTGTCTCCCTGGGCTCGAACCCTGCTATACCTTCAATCCCCTCATTTTCAAGATACATATCCGACGTTTGGAAGAACAGCTCCATGCAGAATCTTCCATTGTGCCAAGAAGCTTGAATAAAATAAAGATTTAAGAATTAAATAAAATAATGATCAAAGAATCTTGGGTGATATAAAATTTGAAGATTTGGATGAAAGGGAATTGGATGAAAGAGTTCAGCTGTGCAGAGAGTTTTGATATGCAACTTAGCTTGGAGCAGATAGTTACTTAAGTGAAGTGAAGAACAATAGAGCATAGAATTATAGATGTTAAAACTACAGAAGATATAAATTCAAAGTGAAGACAAGAAAATGCTTATCACGTTTACTTGCTAAAAGAATGGCTGCTAAGGTGAGTTGTTAGATAGGATAAGATCAAAAAGGAAAAAGTGTTATATCAGTGGCAGGATTAGCTCTGTGCTGCAGAAGAGGCAGCTGATGAACAGCTAAGATCGTAGCCTGGCCCATGTGGAACAAAAAGTTTTCTTGAAAGCACAACTCTATGCTGGAAGCTGCTGCTTAAAAACCTCGGGTGGAATTCTCGGTCCGCCAGCTGCATTTTCCAGAGCAGTGCGCTCTCGCTGGCAGTGGGATTCTCCGTTCCCACAGCCGGCCAATTGAGTTCCCCATTGTGGCCATCTCACGCCGTCAGGAAACTCATGGTCATGGGTGCACTGCCGGTGGACCGGAGGATCCCGTGGATAGAGAATTCTGCTGCTCAAGTCTACGCTGAATCAGAAGAAAGGCTTCCCAAAATTAAAGATACAAATTGTGTGTGGTAATTATTTGCTGGATTTGGCACATAGAGTTAGCGCGTATCTGATATTGATTTCGGAAAAGGGACATTCTCAGAGCTTAGGAATGCGGATAGATGGGGAACGGTGTTAATTCAAGGATACTGTGCGTGTGTACATGTACATTATTGTAGCTAATTGTACCTTTGTTTTGTATTGTGACCTTTCATGTTGCTGGTTGTATGTTGCACAAACTTGTTCTACATTATGGAAACCAAAGTTCTTGTGATTGTAGACCTACATGGCATACTGTGACTTTACACATGTGACAATCTGTGAAATCAGCCAGACAACATACGGCAGCTCAACCTCAGAAACTACTCCTATCACCACTGTACATGACCTGACATCAAACAATCCAGAACGTTTTGACAAAATTCAATTTCAAGGGAGCTGAAATGTTATGCTTTCAGGAGAATGCAAGTCCGTCAGCTGATCTGGATGGCAGGCTGTAACTAATAGAGCATTACAAGGATCAACGCTGGGCTTTTTCTAACAAAGAATATGGGCCGGGATTGTTTAAAACGGCGGCCAAAGGTTGACGCCAGCGTAAACACCAGAGTGTTTCATGCCGGTATCAACGGGTCCTTTGGTGTCCGAGCCCGTGTGACATGGTGGACCCACACAGCGGACCGATGCGGAAGAAGGTAGACCCCCCCCCCCCCCCCGATCGCAGGCGCCCGCTGATCGGTGGCCCCCGATCGCAGGCCTGGTGGTCGTGGAGGCCCCCCCCCCTCCCCCCCCCGGAGACTGATCCCTCCACCCCACCCCACCAGGATGGATACCGCAGCCGTGACACCGAGTACCCGCCGGGTGGAACCATATGTGAACCACGCCAGCGGGAACTCGGCCGGTCGAACGAGGAGAATCGCCGCGGGGACCTCTTTCAGCGGCCCCTGACCAGCGCTGCTTCGACCGCGCCTGACTGCCGCCGAATTTCCGGTCGCCGGAGGTTTGCGTCCCGCCGTTGGACCCAATCGCGGGTCTGATGCCCCATTCTCCACCCCTGCGCCGAGCCTGGTTTTGGCACGGAGGCTCAGAGAATCCCGACCATGGAATGGGGAGATAAATCGGTCTTCACATGCACGGTGAAATAGGCTCAAAGTAATTCAATCGTTTGGTTTGCACAACTATTCTTCTCCATTATCTTCTGCTTCTGAAACAAAGGATATGCATGGGTATTGAATCTTCAAAAAGAAAATTGGAACCCTCTGGCTTGAATGAGTCTAGAATTGTGGGTCAATCTATAGTCACTTACTGATTTTTGGTTTTCAATGAATTTAAGATAATCCCCATTTCTATTGCATGGATCCAAAGAACTGTACATAGTACATGTTGGGTGAGTGGCTATGGAGGATACAATTGGAGCATAGAAATGATGGGGGGGGAATTTGAAATGGAATAGAGTCCCCTTGGGTTGGGTGGAGGGGGTGAATGAGGGGTTAGATTTAGGGGTACTTTAAACCATGTTGGGAGCTGGGCTACTATGTCGGAGAACCAACGTGGTCCTCCCAACTGATCCACCTCCACACACACTCTATTGCAGTTTGCAAAATGCACCGTGAACCCTTGTGTGAAAAAACAGATGTCGCATAAGAGCCACAAAATGCAGGTCTGGTTTTCCTGAGCCTAGCCGTAGGGCTCCTAGATGGAGCCCTATATCTCCATCATTAGCATTTACGTCCCGCTGCTTCAGAAAGGCAGCCAGCATAATTAAGGACCCCACGCACCCCGGATATACTCTCTTCCATCTTCTTCCGTCAGGAAAAAGATACCAAAGTTTGAGGTCATGTACCAATCGACTCAAGAACAGCTTCTTCCCTACGGCCATCAGACTTTTGAATGGACCTACCTATTATTAAGTTGATCTTTTCTCTACACCTTGCTATAACTGTAACATTATATTCTGAAGTCTCTCCTTTCTTCCCTATGTGCGGTAAGCATTGTTTGTACAGCATGCAAAGTACTAATACATGTGACAATAATAAATCAAATCAAATCAAAACCCCATGGGACATTTACCATGTTCAAGGCATTTTATGAATGCAAGCAGCTTATTGTTATATTGGTTAGACCTCCAAGGGTAATTTTAATCCAACTCAGTGGGCAGGTAACCTAGGGATCAGGTGAAATGCTGGTTGCACAGCCTATTGAATATTGACTTTGCCAGAGAGTGTAACCAGACCGCTGTAAAACCTACGCACAGGTGAGGTGAAAATTGCCCCTTGATCTAAACATAGAATTACAGCATTGAATCATCACTTAACTCATGGACTGGATGATTGTTCATCCACCACAGTTTTAGCAGCACTGAAAAATGCTTGAATCATATTAACTATTGAAGGGTAATGCCATGACTGACAAAAGATCACGTAGAAAGATAAGTCTTGTTTTGGTGAGATTGCAACACACCTTAGAACATAAAATTTATAGTGCAGAAGGAGGCCATTTGGCCCATTGAGTCTGCACCGACCCACTTAAGCCCTCACTTCCACCCTATCCCCATAACCCAATAACTCAATAACCCCTCCGAACCTTGTTGGTCATGAAGGGCAATTTATCATGGCCAATTCACCTAACCTGCCGTCTTTGGACTGTGGGAGGAAACCGGAGCACTCGGAGGAAACCATGCAGACACGGGGAGAACGTGCAGACTTCGCACTATCAGTGACCCAGCGGGGAATCAAACTTGGAACCCTGCTGCTGTGAAGCCACAGGGCTATCCAATTGTGCTACTGTGCTGCCCTTGTTAAAGATGAACACAGAGGACAGACATCGCTGGCTTGGCTGGGTTTCAACAATCGTCCCAATTGCGTGAAACCATTGGGAAAGCCAACCAAGTGAACTGGAAAGAGACAGCTCTTCATAACAAGGTTCTGTACCGATCGGCAAAAAATATAACTTGCAGAACGTCAAAATGAAATTTCATGAAGGAACATTGATTAAAGGAGGGAGCTTGCTTTCCTGCTGTCAGCAGGGTTAGTAATTGCTGAATCAATGGCAGCCGAACATATTGTTTGTTTGAAACTGCCAGGCTACAGCCTCCTGTGTTACGAAACAGATGCTTTCACAATGCGCCCATATTTGAATTCCCTTTATCGCATTGATAATATCATTGAAGATCTGAACTGAATAACAACAATCAGACAACACCTGCAGGAGGTGGTAGGGGGTAGCGGAGGGATGGGGGGGGGGAGGGGGGGGGGATCGAGAACAATGGTGTGGTTTTGTAAATTTAATAAAGAGCTTTATAGAAGTCTTCGTTTTGATCTATAAATGACTTTTTTGAGAATAAAAATGTTTTGATTACTGCACTGAAATTTTACACTTACAAAAGCACACAGCCAGCCAAATTCAGATGACTGATATCACAAACGTTGACTAAGATAATGCTGCAGTAAACAATTTTTTAAGCCCAGTATTCCTCGTACCACAATCCACCTGACATTGTGTTTCAGTCTTAACTCTGTCAAATTGAGGCATTAAAAATATTTTTGCAGAGTTCAAATTCTTCAATTGTGAAATATGAAGATTACCAAGTGAATATCAATCGCCTGTGAAAATATTAATACTTGTATTCCATATACTGATCTTGCTGCTGAAGTAGGCAGATTGCTTCAGATTTATGCCACTGCTTCTCACACCATATTTGAAAGTAAACTTAGCTGAATTATTTTCAAAGTTTGGAGTTTGTTTTCTTGCCCAATATTCACCCACTCCGTCTTTGCACTGCCACCCTTCTTGTCTCAAAGGTTTTATATATTATTATGGATGCTGTTGCTGGGATAATACAGTATATTACATAGGATAAGCAGCACTGAAGCAGGCTATGTGGCCCAACCACTCCATGCCAATGCTCCACTTGGGCCTCCTGCCACCATTTCCCATCTAAATTAACCGTTGTAACTCTCTGTTGTCCAACATACGTCCCGAGGGACACAATCTGGTTGGCCGTGCCTCTTTATCATGGTCGCTGACTCAGGGTTCCAAATACAGTTAAGTGGAAGTGACAAATCTGCAAGGAGCTGCTCCTCCAACCACAGACCACTCCTCTCCCACATTTACTGCCTACCAACAGCAAGTGTGGAAGAGAAACAGTCTGCAGTTGGAGAAGCAGCAAGCAGTGTGAGGTGAGTGGCCATGGTGCATTCTCTCCTCCTCCTCCTCTGGCTGAGCTCTCCCCTTCCCATGCAGTCGCAGGGAGGACAAGGCCAGGGAAGCCATGAGGAACAGCAGTCGCAGCAACTGCGCCCACCTGGGGCAGCTGGCGGTCTGACAGGGTGGAGCGAAGAAGAGGGACATTGGCACCTTCACAGCTGTCCTCAATTCTACTGAAATAAAACGTCCAAACCGCCTGTGTGCATGTGTGTGTGTGTGTGTGTGTGGCTGGGGTGTGGGAGTGAGTGTGAGCGTATGTGTTTCCTTGAGTGAGACACAAAATAAATGTGGCCTCTCATGCGAAAAGGTTAGTGGCGGGAATGATGAACTACACCGTGGACCTTGTAGTAATCGAATTCCCCACATAAGGGGCGGGGGACCTCTAACAATGTCTATGTATAGAGTCAGCCAGTAAGGCACTGACTGGTGAAGACCCAGTCGGGAGCTACTGGAGCTGTATATAATAGTAGTTGTGAAATAAAGTAAGTTATCATTTTTACGAAACTCAATTTGGACTCTTATAAATAAATAAATAACCTTTTATTGTCACAAGTAGGCTTACATTAACACTGCAATGAAGTTACTGTGAAAAGCCCCAATCGCCACTTCTGCCGCCTGTTCAGGTACACAAGGGAGAATTCGGAATTCTCAGCTCATACGGGAATCGAACCTGTGCTGCTGGCCTTGTTCTGCAACACAAACCAACTATCTAGCACGCTGAGCTAAACCAGCCTTATAAAAGCTAGATAACCCTGGTCTGTTCCCTTCTCCCTCATATGCTAGTTTCTTCTTAAATGCATCCACAAAATTCACTTTAACCATCCCTGGTGTACCATGTTCGATTTGTGTAAAAAGGTTTCTCCTGAATTCCCTATTAGATTTCTTGCTGACTATCTTATCTTGATGACCTCAAGTTATGCTCTTCCTGACATGAGTAAACATTCTCTCTGCATCGACTCGATCAAACTCTTTCACCTTTCAGCCTTCCTGTTTCAAGTTGGAGGTGGTACAGCCTGTTAACCCTTTTCCTGATGTGTACACTCACACATTTCTCGTGTCATCCCAGTAGATCCTCTCTCCACCCTGTCTAGTGCCTCCATATTCTTTGTGTGATATGGTGACCAGGAAATGCAAGTAACACTCCAAAAGTGGTCTAACGAAGGTTTTAGCAGTACTTGAATCATATAAGTATTACAGGGTAAAGTCATGACTGACAAAACATTGCACATAAAGACCTGTTTTGTTTTGGTGATACTGTAACATTTGAGATGCACACAGAGGACAGACACCACTGGCATAACTTCCCCAGTTTACAATTCCACCCCTCTAGAAAAAAAGCCTAGTGCTTTGTTTACTTTTTTTCTGGCTTTGCTAATCTGCTGTGCAGCTTTTAGTGACGGACGCATTCTTATTCCAAGATGCTTTTCTTCCTCAATCCTATCTAGACTTCCACCTTCCAAGTAAAAAGTGACATCCCTGTTCTTCCTCTCAAAATATACTCCCTCACTTTTATTTGCGTGAATTCTTGAGTTACACATAGCACGCTGTGCTCCCAAGGAGCAAGGCTCCTTTTGTTGGAACTGTGATTTCATAGATTTCATAGAATTTACAGTGCAGAAGGAGGCCATTCAGCCCATCGAGTCTGCACCGGCTCCTGGAAAGAGCACCCTACTCAAGCCCATAGTCCACCCTATCCCCATAACCCAGTAACCCCACCTAACACTAAGGGCAATTTGGACCCTAAGGGCAATTTAGCATGGCCAATCCACCTAACCTGCACATCTTTGGACTGTGGGAGGAAACCGGAGCACCCGGAGGAAACCCACGCACACACGGGGAGAACGTGCAGACTCCACACAGACAGTGACCCAAGCCGGGAATCGAACCTGGGACCCTGGAGCTGTGAAACATTTGTGCTAACCACTATGCTACCGTGCTGCCCACACAGAGCTATCTGATCAAAGCTCTTTTTCTGCTGTGATAGCTATGAATATGATTGATTGTAATGGCTTTGAAAAGAAACCGGTGTTTCAGTGAACAACAAGTCATTCTCATCACAAAAAAGGTACTTACAAGAAACTGCGATGGGATTTTCTGGCCAGCATGTGCTAAAGGCACCTGAGTGTTCCTCCGAGCCGGAGAAGTCAGATGAATGAATTCAAAGCCTTGGACAATTTTGGATGGAGATGCTGAAACGTCTCACATCCACTGACCAGCTGCTGAAACAAAATGTTCCCAAAGAGCCAGTCCATGGCATAAATTTGTGTACCGATCTCAAAAAGTGTTTCCTTTATGGATGGCACACCTAATAATGATGGAGAATTTTGAGGACATGTATATATATTGCACAAAAGTTCTGAAAATCTCTTCAAAAGGGTTTCCACATTTCTTAAACAGTTGTCATAATGTAGCTGACAGGGTCCCTTTTATCAAATTTGCTCATCAAAATGAAAAGTTTCTGTTCAAGAAGTTATCATGTTTTCTACCTTATATATAATACACAATATGCTTGTAGTCAGTAGAAATGTTGGCTGGGACATAACTCTAGTGATGGGGCTCGACCCCACTAATTGAAGAACCAGTGAGAGCCATGTGTTGCTTCTATCGGGGAAAACCAGAGCTAGTTGAATGCCCTCGTGCATTTAACTCCCCAGCACCTGACTTTCCATGCAATCAAGCCTCCCGTGGGGTGGACATCCCACCGCTGGGAGCTGCAGGCTGGTCAGAGGCCAGTGGCTCTCCATTACCTGCAGTGCCCTGGGGAAAAGTGACTGCTGCTGGTTATTGACCCAGGGACTTCCTGAAGATCACCGCTGGAATTCGAGACATGAATGGGTGTGGCTGGATGGGGATTGCCAGGTATAGTGGGGGGTGGCGGTTTCTGAGGTGAGGGCAGAGATGGGGCTAAGCAGGTCAGAGGCAAAGGCAGGGAAGTGGCTTTCAGCGGCTTTCCCCCCTTCCCAATGTTGGATCCCTTGATCAGGCACTGTGGGCGCGATTCTCCCAAAACGGGAGAAATCGTAAGACTGGCGTCAAACCCGGGCGGGTTTGACGCCAGCGCGCCCCTTCCCGACCGGGAACCGATTCTGGTCCCCGGTCGGGGCTAGCAGCCCGACGCCGCAAGCTCCGGCATCACGGGCTTAACGAATTTCGTTAAGCCCGCTTGCCGGAGTTAGCGCCGGCTGACGCGTCATATGACGTCAGCCGCGCATGTGCGGATTGGAAGACTCCAACCCGCGCATGCGCGGATGACGTCATCGCGTATTTGCGCGAAACCCGCGCATGCGCGGGCCGGGATGCCCCTCAGTCGCCCCGCGAATGGATACTGCGGGGCGGCGGAAGGACAAATAGTGCGCGGGCATCGGGCCCGCTGCCCGCGATCGGTGCCCACCGATCGCGGGCCCATGGCACCCTTGGCACGGCCGTGGTACTGCCGTGCCAATCGGTGCCATGGTTATAAAAAGCGAGTTGTTCCCGCCGTTTTTACGAACGGCCAGACCAGGTCTGTTTGCCGTTCGTAAAAATAGCGTAAAGGGCTGGGACTTCGGCCCATCGAACAGCTGTGAATCGCTGCCGGCCGTAAAAAAACGGCAGCAGCGATTCGTGTCGGGAGTTGGGCCGGGGGGGGGGAGAATAGCAGGAGGGCGGGAAAAAATGTCGGGAAGGCCCTCCCGCTATTCTCCGACCCGTCGTGGGGGTCGGAGAATTTCGCCCTGAGTGCCTGACAATGAGGGGGAACCCTCAAGGCTTCAGGTTTTCTGAGTAGCTTTTCGGAGGCATTGGAGAACTGCGCAAGTCACATTAAATCCCTGAGTCACCACTAGATTAGGAAGAATTACTCCCAAGTAGTTCTTTAATGAGCTTAATTGATATCCAGCTGCCAGCAAGTGGAATTCCAGATCCAACTTAATTGGGGACAGTTTTCCGAAGGCCGGGAATCTGATGTGGTTACTCAAGCCGATACTCCAAACCCCACCACCATCATGCCCACTCTGGCAGCATCCATTAAATTCCATCCATTATTCCTTTCAGGGTAATTTGGGGGAGCAATTTGAAAAATATTTCTTACTTCAGTGATGAAACTTTGCATGTCTGTTTTTTTTAATTCACTCATAGGATATGGACATTGCTGGCAAAGCCATCGAGAAGGTAGGAGTGAGCTGTCTTCCTGAACCATTGGGGAGTTCACGTGTTTGGGAGGGAGATCCGACAATGAAAAAGTGGCAATATAGTTCCAAATCAGGACTGAGGCTTAGAGGGGAAGTCGGAGGTGGTTGTGTTCCTTTGCTTTTGCTGCCCTTTTCTTCGAGATAGTGGATGTTGTGTATTCGGGCGCAGTTTTAGCTTTGGCAAGTTACTGCAGTGCATCTAGCAGATAGCACACACACTGCTAACAATGCAGGTCAGTGGTGCAGGGGTTGAATGTTTAAGGTATTGGATGGGAAACCTATCAGTTGAGTTGAGCTGTCCTGTACCATAATTCTTGAATGTTACTGGAGCTGCAATCATTCAGGCAAGTGGAGGGTATTCCATCACACCCCTGACTTGTGCCTGGCAATGATTATTATGTATCAGAGAATACATCCCTGCTGGTGAAGCATCACGCGATCTGTAGTGCTGTCAGCAGAATGTTTTCCACCTTAGACAGTTATGAGTAACATGGCCGGGTACTGCCAGGTTAGCACTGCCAAGTTGGCAATGCCTGGGGCAGTGCTAGGTTGACACTGTCAGGGGTGGGCCCTCTGGTAAGCCTTATTGGAGGGTTTCCCTTTTGTGTGGAGGGGAGGCCCAATGGTTGTTGGTGGGGTTGTGCATCCACCCACTAGTGGGCAAGCTCATATTCTATGAGTGCCAGAGGAGATCTATCAGTGTATCCCATGGGCCTCGTAACAATTATCGCACCCTTCATCCCAGGAATGGGACACGTGAACCGTCTCTGAACTGTTCGAATGTAATTGCACTCTTTTTTTTTAAAAGGAGACCAAAACGGCACCCAGTATTCCAGATGTGGTCTCACCAAGGCCCTACAAAACTGAATTAAAATCCTCTATTTTTATATTCCATCCCCCTGGCAATAAACACCAACATTCCATTTAGCCTTCTGAATTATTGGCTGTACCTGCAGACTAACCTTTTGAATATTATTTAAGCAAAGAAAGACTGTAGAAAGCGACAGCCCAGAGGGATTTGGGGCTCCTCGTGCATAAATCACAAAAAGCTAGTATGAAAGTTCAGCAGGATAATGTTGGCCTTTATTTCAAAGGGAATGGAGTATAAAAATAGGGACGTCTTGCTACAACTATACAAGCACTGGTTGGACCACACCTGGAATATTGTGAACGGTTTTGGTCCCCTTATCTAAGCATTGAAGGCAATCCAGAGAAGGGTTGATCCTGGGTATGGAGGGATTATTTTATGAGGAGAGGTTCAGAAAGTTGGGCCTATCCTCATTGGAGTTTAGAAGAATGAGAGGTGACCTTATTGAGACATATAGGATTCTCAGGAGGCTTGACAGGGTAGATCCCAAGAGGTTGTTTCCCCTTTGTGGGAGATTCTAGGACCAGAGGATGTAATCTCAGAATAAGACAGAGATGAGGAGGAATCATCTCTCAGAGGGTAATGAATCTGTGGAAGTCTTGACCACCAAGGACTGTAGAGGCCGGGTCATTAAGTATGTTCACGACTGAGATAGACAGATTTTTAATCATTGAGGGTTATGGGTATAAGGCAGGAAAGTAGAGTTGAGGATGATAAAATCAGATTAGTCATGATTTCATTGAATGACAGAGCAGACTCGATGGGTTGCATGGCCTACTTCTGCTCCTACATCTTATGATCTTTTTGGGATTCATGTACCAGGACACCCAGATCCCTCTGTACCACCCACACTGGAATCTCTCACCATTTAAATAGTAGACTGATTTTCCATTCTTCTTGGCTCAAAATTGTTCAATTCACAATTCTAGTTGAGGTGTACTGCAAAACCTGGAATACCACATCAACAGATCTCTGTAGTACCTCTCAGGATGTGTGTATATTTGACAGCTGTGGAACATTACAGTAGGGAAAAATACAGGTGCTGGGAAATATGCCAACATTCCAACAAACCTGTGCAGCTCACTTCTCGCACTACTGTTCTGAAGGTGAAGCTAGGCAGGTGAGTTTGATCCTCAGATTCCGCAAGGTCATAATAGCGAGAGGAGTGGAGGGAGGGGTGGGTGAGGTTACCATTGTTTGTGAAATATTCCTGCAGCTGGCTGATAGGTGTCTTCCCAGGAGGTGTGTCAATTACTAAATCCAAATTATTGATCAAACATCACTGGATCATTTGATGATCAATGTTACAAGATGCCACAATAATTTCTAAATGTTTTGTTTTACTCATGAGGTACACAGTTTGATCTCTCCAGGGCAGGCATCAAGATATTACAAATTTCTAAATGGACACATCAGTTTTTAAGATGGCGGACAATCCTTCATCTGACTTTGGCAATTTCGGCTCCAGACAAGGCTTGAAACTGAAGCAAATGCCTCATTAAAATATGAATAATCCCAGCCTCCTACGAAATTCCCAAGTCCTTTCCTTAAGGATGCAGTGGCTTTTGTAACAGCTTTTAAAAGGTACAGCAGAAGCAGTTTTATCAGAGAAACACCATGAGAGATACTATCTGAAAGACTATCAAAAGCGCAATTGAACCAACACACACAGCCAATGTAAAGCAGCCATACTTTAAAAGTGGGAGAAGGATTCTCCATCAGCTTGCTCCATCTTCAAGTTCATATGAGACCCAAACTCCTGGCGAGTCAACTGCAAGAAATCTCGCGGTTACTGAGAATCTTTGCTTTTATCCGACTTATACTCCAGATACAGCATCAATTCAACTAGGAAACTACAGGCCTGCTCAGACACTCAAATCATTTCAACTTCTGATTTTTCCCCCCTCATCTGTATCTATTCTTTGTGCGTGTCATAGTATGTGGAGACACTGTGTTAAAACACCTGGGGCAAAAGCATAATTATAAATAGTATTCTTTATTTTAAAATTCCCAAAGGTTCCTGCTGCAAATTATTTAAATTGAAGCAAACTACTCTGAGGGTATGAACACACATTAACCTCATACATAAAAAAACTTTGATCATGACAATAACAAATATATAACCTCAGAAAAGGACTTCATTGTTAAGGGATCAATTGTAGTTTTATTTTGGGATAAAAAGAAATACTGGTCCATGTGACTTGCAACCCTTGAGCTAAAATTAGTACCAATGGAAGGGAAGTTAAGACTAGAAGC
This sequence comes from Scyliorhinus canicula, assembly GCF_902713615.1. Classification (NCBI taxonomy): domain Eukaryota; kingdom Metazoa; phylum Chordata; class Chondrichthyes; order Carcharhiniformes; family Scyliorhinidae; genus Scyliorhinus; species Scyliorhinus canicula. Next base: position 29,059,541 of record NC_052164.1, read on the forward strand.
CATGTGACTAGCAGGCATAAAGGAGAGCTACAGCCCCAAAGGATAGCTGGAGGCAAGGGAAATCAGCACACAGATGCAGACATAAAGAAGTGCTGTTCTGTTCATTGTAGGAGGAGCCTTTACTGATGGGGCTGTGCTGATACTGTTATCCCATGTCTCAAGGTTGATGTTGAAACTTTTCAGTGAGGCCTTCAGGGTGTTCATAAGGCAGTTTCTATGGTCTCCATGTGAACATTTCCCTTCAATTAACTTGCATAGAGAGCTTATTTGACAAGCATTTATCATATATTTACAAATATCTATATATACACATATTCAGTCAAATTTATATATGTTATATTATTAAATTCAATTATGTTATGCAACCCTAGGCTAGTACTCAGTCAATTCCAGTTTCATTTGACCTAGAGTCAAACACAATTTAAATTAACAATTAATTATTCAAAAATATTCAAAGTCTTAGATCTCTGGCTGCCCAATAACTACAGTCATCAGGTTTGTAAATTTGAACACAATTTAAAACAAAATAACCATGAGTGAATAGGCAGAAATACAACTATTACCTAATTCCAAACACCCTCTCCTTTTAATTTTCCCTACCTTCTACACACACAAGACTGAGAAACACAGAGGGGAAAAAGGGGTGTGAAGAAAAATAAAAAGGATAAAAGTCTTTGTTTCAGATGGACATCTTCCAGTACATCTTTCTTCAGTCTAGCTCTTCAGTTGTAGTTTTTTGCTCTCAGTCTGTAATGGTGTTCACTGTAGATTCATCAAGGTCTCAAAAACGTCCTTGCATGTTCAGAAAACAGCAGGTAGCCAAGATTTCTGGAGAAAGCGAGAGAGAGAGAGAGTGAGAGAGACAGCAGCTCAAAACTTCCTCTCTCTGCGTCCAGGACTTGACTGTCCATTCCCGGGTTCTCTGAAAACCATCCCACACAGGTAGACACAAGCACTGCCTGTCACTGGGCAGAATATGGCCTCAGGCCAATTCATTGGCCACCAGCCAACCAATCAAAACAAATCCCTCTGATTGGTGCCAGAAAGTCTGAGTTTCGCTGTTCAAAAGCTTAATTTCCAATAGCACAGTGTACTATTTTGCAACTTTTGAGTTCCTCATTAAATATCCGCGGATCAAAATGATGATGACAAAAATAAATGGGAACTAAGGGAATCAACAGGAAGGACCATTACAATACATTAATCTAGTTATAATTACATTCATATTTTATGGACAACTTCTGTTATTTATTAGATGAATAAAGCCACATTGATAGCAGTTTTTTAAAAATATTCATGGGATGTGGGCTTTGCTGGCTAGGCCAGCATTTATTTCCCATCACTAATTGCTCTTGAGAAGGTAATGGTGTGCTGTCTTCTTTAACCACTGCAGTCCGTCTGGTGGACAAATCCCCCAGCATCAGTTTAGCATAATAATTATCCTCAGCTGGACACGGAGCTTGTATTTACAAATCAATTTAACAGCATTGGATTATTTTTACTTTGATTTCAAACTCCTGGTTAAGATGATGGATGGTACTTTGAACTCAGGTTAGTTTCACAAGTTCCTCTGGATTCTTGGGGGAGATTTTACAGAGGTCCAATTATCCATTATTTCGCTCCTTGACCTGTCCTCTGAAGTGGGAACGGATGTCGGCTGATGTGGACATTTCAGTTTAATCGTGGAGAGATTGGTGGTTGCCAGATGGTCTTGATTTTCCAGTTTGAAAGCTAAAGCAATGATTAGAGCAAAATAAATTGCTCAGAGCCTCGTTCTGCACGGTTTAAAGAAAAACATTATTTGTGCTATCTTCATTAGTGTTCAGTCTATCTTCAATTTTCATCTGGTCCATACAAATGGGCCATTTCTTCTTTTGTTCCTGTTCTCTGCTTATGTTCCTCCTTGTTGCCAATGAGAAACTGAACTATTAAAATAAATTTCCTGTCTGGATCACCATCAAAACACCTGAGTGACACCTACCCAAAGATTCTCCCCGAATATATTTAACACCTATCATGGATTAAGTGAATACAAATGTTGTGCAGGATACATTATGTTTATGGTCCACCTCCAATTGCAAAGGTTCAGAAAATCATTGACATCATTGGGTCCCCAGGTGAAATCAGCCATGCTGGACCTTATTCCTTCCAGGTGTCCCCACTATTGTTGTGGCCACGAGGTGGCCAGACCCACTCCATTAATTTCAGTGAGGATCCTTTGCTACAGACCCCTCCAAGGACAAAACCACATGTTTCCTGAAGTCTGGTCCCTTTGATACGCCTTTGTAAATAAGGTTGATGGTGGTTGGGGGGGGGGGGGGGGGGGGGGGGGGGAAGCAAAATATAACTAACTAAACTGCATTTAACCTGAAAGGTTACTTTAACAGAAACTAAGCAGATGCAAAAAAGACACATAGAACCTTAGAGTTTACAGTGCAGAAGGAGGTCATTCAGCCCATCGTGTCTGCACCAGCCCCTGGAAAGAGCACCCCACCCAAGCCCACATCTCCACCCCATCCCTGTAACCCAGCAATCCCACCCAACCTTTTTACTTTCGACATGAAGGGCAATTTAGCATGGTCAATCCGCCTCATCTGCACATCTTTCGACTGTGAGAGGAAACCGGAGCACCCGGAGGAAACCCACGCAGACACGGGAAGACTGCACAGACAGTGACCCAAGTCGGGAATCGAACCCTGGTCCCTGACACTGTGAAGCAACCGTGCTAACCACTGTGTTACCGTGCCACCCCTACCGTGCTGCCCTTGGTGATGGCATGCTGGATCGGAGAGCTGTCTTCAGTTGTTAGCTCACTTCAGCTTGCAGTACTGATATTCTTACCAAGGACAGTCCCTGACAGAAGCATATAACTTGAGTTGTCTCTTCAGTGCGTTACTCGCTAGCGTTGGCATTCCATTATCAATCTTAATACCATACTGCATTAATCAATAATTCAGAATAATACTGCACTTTTAGAGCTTTGTTCTTCAAGTGACACATTAGCCATTATTTTACACTTCCCACCCCCCCTCCGCCAACACGTTCTGAGGTGGAGGGCCAGGGGTGGTGGGTATGCCCGAGGGAGTAGGGGGGGGGGGGGGGAGTGCTTAAAATTGCATGGACGGAATTCCCTCTGGGTTCCTGCCTGCCCGACCTGGTAGCGATTTTAGGCTGAGGCAGGCAAGGCCTCAAACAGGAAGTCTGCCCTTGCCCTAATTCAGGCTCCAAAGTGGTCAATTAATGGCCACTTAAGGGCCATTTCCCTCAACTATTAAGCTGGCAATTCAGATGACAGCACAGGGAGAAAACGCATAAATAAAGTTAGTTGGATTTGAGGCAGGAATCAGGGGAGAGGCTCCATCAGATGTCTGGCCTCTGATTGGCTGACAACTCTCAGCAGGTGAGACTTCCACCCCTGTGGTTTTGATTCCAGAGGCAGGTCCACTGCTGGCCTTGGCACTGCCTGATTGATGTGTGGTTCAACAGGCCTTCTCAAAGAGAGGCAGCACAGGTCACTCACCAGCTCTCCAGCAAGCAAGAGTGACCCCCAACAAGATTGTGGTGCGAGGAAGGCCCTAATTGAGGGTGATCATTTTAATGGTATTTCAATGCTTAACTATATGCTCACACTTCCTATCAATCTACAGGTATCGCACTATTATTTGTATTAAGACCAGTAAGAAGTCTTACAACACCAGGTTAAAGTCCAACAGGTTTGTTTCAAACACGAGCTTTCGGAGCACTGCTCCTTCCTCAGGTGAATGGAGAGGTATGTTCCAGAAACATTTATATAGACAAAGTCAGAGATGCTGGACAATGCTTGGAATGCGAGCATTTACAGGTAATCAAATCATTACAGATCCAGAGAGAGGGATAATCACAGGTTAAAGAGGGGTGAATTGTCTCAAGCCAGAACAGTTGGTAGGATTTTGCAAGTCCAGGCCAGATGCTGGCGCATGTCCTGCGGGATAGGGCATCCGGAGGCTCGATGAGCTTCCCGGATTGATATTTGATATCATAATTGTAGATGGAGAGTTCGATCCTCCACCTCAGAATTTTGTCGTTTTTTATTTTGCCCCTTTGCGAATTGTCGAACATGAAGGCAACCGATCTTTGGTCAGTGATGAGGGTGAACCTCCTACCTGCGAGGTAGTGCCTCCATAACGGATAGCCTCCACAATGGCTTGTGCTTCTTTCTCGACTGAAGAGTGTTGGAGTTCTGAAGCAGAGAGGGTATGGGAGAAAAATGCAACTGGTCTCCTGCCTGATTTAACGTGGCTGCAAGAGCTACCTCTGAGGTGTCGCTCTCAACCTGGAATGGAGTGGATTCACCCACCGCCCGCATGGCCGCTTTGGCGATGTCCTCCTTGATGCCGCCGAAGGCCTGGCGTGCCTCGGCTGACAGGGGAAATCGTGTGGTCCTAAAGACTGGGCGGGCTTTGTCCACATATTGAGGGACCCACTGGGCGTAGTAGGATTAAAATCCCAAGCACCGTTTGAGTGCCTTGGGACAATGAGGGGGAGGGAGTTCTAAGAGGGGGCACATATGGTCCGGGTCGGGGCCCAGGACTCCGTTTTCCACGACATAGCCGAGGATGGCTAGTCTGGATGTGCGGAAAATGCATTTCTCCTTGTTGTACGTGAGGTTCAGTTTCTGTGCCGTCTGGAGAAAACGGTGGAGGTTGGCGTCGTGGTCCTGCTGGTCATAGCCGCAGATGGTGACATTGTCCAAGTACGGAAACGTGGCCCGCAGCCCGTACTGGTCCACCATTCGGTCCATTGCTCGTTGGAACACTGAGACCCCGTTAGTGACGCCGAAAGGGACACAGAGGAAATGGAAGAGGCGGCCATCGGCCTCGAATGCCGTGTAGTGGCGGTCCTCCGGTCGGATTGGGAGCTGGTGGTATGCAGACTTCAGATCCACCGTGGAAAAGAGCCGGTACTGGGCGATCTGGTTTACCATGTCTGCAATCCTGGGGAGGGGATACGCGTCGAGGAGCGTAAATCTATTTATAGTCTGACTGTAGTCGACCACCATACGGAATTTTTCCCCGGCCTTAGCGACCACCACCTGAGCTCTCCAGGGACTATTGCTGGCCTCAATAATCCCCTCACTGTGTAGCCTTCGGACCTCTGCTCTGACAAATAGCCTATCCTGCAGGCTATACCGCCTGTTACGAGTGGCTACGGGTTTACAGACCTTAGTGAGATTAGCAAAGAGAGGAGGGGGGGGAATTCGCAGCGTAGCGAGGCTGCAGATCGTGAGTGGGGGCAGGGGCCCTCCAAAGCTGAGGGTGAGGCTCTTGAGGTTGCATTGAAAGTCTAGGCCTAATAAGAGAGTTCGGGCAAAATGTAGAGTTTGAATTTCGAGTAACTAGCGCCTCGGATTGTGAGTGTCGCGGCGGTGCGCCCCTGGATCTGGACCGAGTGGGAGCCTGAAGCAAGCGCGATAGTTTGCTGCGCAGGGAAAACGGGGAGCGTACAGCGTCTTACCAGGTCTGGATGTATGAAGCTCTCCGTGCTCCCGGAGTCGAAGAGGCATGGCATTTTGCACCCGTTGATATTGACCTCTGCCATCGTGTTTCGTAGATTCTTTGGTCGTGTTTGGTCCAGGGTGACCGCGCTGAGTTGCGGGTAGTCGGCGGCTCGATCAGCTGCGCTGGAGTGGCCCCGTGATGACTGCCCTCTGAGTTCATAGTCTAATTCGAATTCCTCCGCTGAGTTGTCCGAGCGCGGAGATGCCGATCGGGCCCGTGGATCGCATGTGGCGGGCGGCGAGGAAGATGGCGTCCAAGATGGCGGCCCCCATGAGTCGCATGTGGCTGGCGGCGAGGAAGATGGCGTCCAAGATGGCGGCCCCCATGAGTAGCATGTGGCCGGCTGCGTGGTGGAGGTTTTCCAAGATGGCCACCCCCATGGATCGCACGTGGCTGGAGGGGGCGGAGTCGTGGCATAGGCCGCAGCGTTTTGACCCCCGCGGGGCTGCGAGTGAGCGGAGCGATTACTGCAAGTCGCTAGGGTGTTGGAAGCTGGGGCCCTTTTTGCGAGGCACACTCTTGCGTAATGCCCTTTTTGCCCGCAGCTGCTGCAGGTCGCGTTGCGGGCCGGGCACTGCTGCCGCGGGTTCTGATTCTGGCCGCAGAAATGGCAGGCTGGAGCAGCATAGTGGCTGGCTGGAGCAGCATAGTGGCTGGCTGGAGCAGCATAATGGCTGGCTGGAGCAGCATGGTGGCTAGGCGGCTGCGTAGCACAGGCCTGGGGGAGTCGCTATTCGGGGGCCCATGATTGGATCGCGGGGTCCACGGGGAACGAGTTAAGGCTGCGGAAGGAGACCTCCATCGTGGTAGCAGTTTCCACAGTCGTTTCTAAGTCCTGGGCCCCCTTTTCCAGCAGTCGTTGGCGCACATAGTTAGACCTGAGGCTCGCTACAAAAACATCGCGTACCGCCAATTCGCTGTGTTCAGCCGCGGTAACCGCTTGGTAATTACAGTCATTGGACAAATTATTAAGTTCTCTTAGGAATTCGGCGAGTGATTCCGTAGGCCATTGACGGCGAGTCGTGAACACATGGCAAGCGTAAACTTCATTAATGGGCCTTACATTCATTTTTCCGAGAACTGCTAGCGCCGCAGTATATGAACTGGCCGAGTTTAGTTGCGTAGAGATTCTGTGGCTCACCTTCGCGTGCAGTAGACTTAGCTTCTGATCCTCTGTAGTTTCGGCTGTGCTCGCTTCGGCCAGGTAGGCCTTGAAGCACCGGATCCAGTGGGAGAAGAATTCTTTAGCCTCTGCATCCTGCGGGTTGAGTTCCAGGTGTCCAGGCTTGAGGGCCGATTCCATAATCGATCTTTACTGTTCTTAAGTCGATTAAATTGATGGAACCATCAATTCACCAGACACGTGTTTCCGATGTGAATCTAGGCTTTAATCGACTTACTTCAGAGCCAGCCTGTTACATGTCGATGAACTCGTAGTGAACTCAGGCTGACTCTGGACAAGGGTATTTATACAGCTGCACTAGGGGGAGGAGTCGTGGGCGGAGCCAAGGGTGGAGCCCAGTACAAGTTCCTGAGTGCTCCCAGCGCTACTCCCCCTAGTGGTAGGATAGCGCTACTGCGCTTACAAAGACAGTATGAATTAACATACCGGTATATACCTCTATATTACATTCACCACAATCAATTAATGCAGAGAAATCCAGGCAAAGAAAATTGTGACAGACAGAGAAAATTAAGAGGGAATTTTTTTGTCCATTTTTCAAATGGTAAAGTTGATAAGTCGGTAAGATCAATTGACTCTTTATGTTTTATCAGTTTTCAATTCTCATCAAGTCAATGGCGTCCATCGACAATTTCAATATATATCAGCTACATTCTGCAGTGTAGTAGGATAAGTAACAGTTGCATTGCTGCATCAAATTTAAACCTTTGCCTCCAATGTGACCACACAGTGCCAAGTCCATGTCCTGTTGCAGGGAGCCCGAGCTGCTTTGTTACATTGCTGTCAAGACAAATTCCTTCCGACTGGGAATTGTCCCATTCATCTCTCAGTCACAGTGTGGAAAAATGACTAAATCGTGGTGGGGGAATTACAAAAAAAAATTCAAAAGTGAAACGGTACAGGTTTAAACTCTATATCATCATGGTCAACCGCATAGCCTGATTTACATTTCATTGTTAAAAATAATTTTACATGACTTTGTGACTTAATTACTCGTGAGCATTTCGGCATTACTTGCACAACGTGGCTGTCAACTCAATACCCTCCCACATGGATCTCTGGTGAATATTTCAGATTGTGTACAGTGACAGTGAACTAACAATTTTTGTCTTCTCTCCCCCCTCCTAGCCTGTAACCTGCAAATCTTTCAGATACAAACAGCGATCTCTTCAAATACCTATTTGAGATCCCTGTAGAGAAGCTCTCAGTGCATGTCTTTATCTGCCAGTGTTTTTTTGTGCCAATGTTCAGAGGCACTCTCGTTACTCAGTAGTTGACAATTCTGACAATTATTTCATTGCATTCCCTCTGCCACACAGTCTTTGAAATTCAAAATGATGATGTCGCCAAGTCCCAGAGGATTCTTTCCTCCAAAATCTGTCTTCTTTTGAGAAATCATACAAACTGATGCACTTTTAGATTTATTGCAAAAATTGTTCCCCAGTTATTATTTTGAAATTGCAGTTGCAATCTTCCAAGAATTGTTTCAAGGTGTAACTAATACCCATAGAGTACACCAAGGTGCAACTGAAATGCCATAGTTAAGAAAACTTCTCTCAAATATTTGATTGTAATATGGCATACTTTACCACACATGTTACCTCAGGAAATGGCACACTATATTAATGCACTGTGTTGCTAAAAATACAAAGATTATAGATTGCTATGTTTTAAGACGCTCCCTATATTTAAGGATAAAATGGAAATTGAAGAGCGTCATGTGAGCTGCTCTGAATCCCGCCCGACAACAAGCTCGGGCTGCCTGGTTGTTAAAGGTTAAAAGGTGGTCTGGGTTGTTTTACTGGTGAGAAGATGGGAGATATTCACACCTCTCGATAAAGGCAGAAGCACCTGTGCTAAATATGTGTAATGCAACGTTAGTCTCCAAGCCTCAAAGGGAGGCGTTAGGAATGTCAAATTTTATAAAAAGCTATATTAAGTTGTTCCTTTCATTTCAAAGTAGTAGGAATTGAGTTGAGAATCTAAATTATAGCCAGTTAGAATTTCTACCTGGATACAAAACTCATGTGATTCACATTGCTATGAAGATGGACTTGGAAAGGAGAAGAGTCCACATTGTAGGATTGGGTTACAGGTTCTAAAATATCCCTAAACCTCAAAAGTCATAGGGTGGGATTCTCCGGTCCATCAGCCAGGTGGTTTTCAGCCACGTGCTTCGTTGGCATTGAGATTTTATCGTCCTGCCATTTATCAATGGGATTTCCCCTCACACCACAGTGAAACCCACGGGTGGGGGTGCGCTGTTGGCGAGAAAATTAAATTGCAATGAGCGGAGAATTCAGGCCATTGAGAGATTAACACACTCAGATTGAAGAGATCAAATTCATAAGGTTTTAAAACAGGACTGTAAGATTCACTGACCCTTGAATAGAGGGAAGCATCTTGAGGATAACCCTCACTGTGGAAGTTTGTTCAGAGTTTGGAAAACATCCAGCTGGAAAAGGGAAGAGGAAGCTAGCCATCAGGAGCAGTGAATAGATTTGGACTGATTCCTTGGGGAATCAAAAGTGTCCACTTAAGGGACAAAGTAAAGTGTAACCATGGAGAGAGATTTTTAGTAATTTAAAAGTTAAATGGGGATCTTTTCTGTTGCTTTAGTGTAAGTTGGCGTGAGTAGTGTTTAGACAATTTGCTTTTAATTTATTTACTATATGTGGTGAATTATACTGTATTGTAATTCACACTGTATTGCATTGCATTGTATTATGTCCTTGTGGGCTCTGTATGTGAGCCGTTGCACGGCTCTGCCCATAGGGGCAGATGAGGAGCTTGTACAGGGCTCCACCCTTGATAGATAGAGCAGTACAGCACAGAACAGGCCCTTCGGCCCTCGATGTTGTGCCGAGCAATGATCACCCTACTCAAACCCACGTATCCACCCTATACCCGTAACCCAACAACCCCCCCCCCCCCCAACCTTACTTTTTAGGACACTACGGGCAATTTAGCATGGCCAATCCACCTAACCCACACATCTTTGGACTGTGGGAGGAAACCGGAGCACCCGGAAGAAACCCACGCACACACGGGGAGGACGTGCAGACTCCACACAGACAGTGACCCAGCCGGGAATCGAACCTGGGACCCTGGAGCTATGAAGCATTTATGCTAACCACCATGCTACCATGCTGCCCTTGGCTCCGCCCATGGCTCTGCCCATGGCCCCTCCCACTACCGGAAGTATCAAGCGCTGCAGCCGTAAGCCCTGCTCTCAGTTCCTCTGGTTGCAGGCTGGCTCAGTTGTAAGACTATTAAAACCACAGTTTACTTCCAATCGTGTCTCTAGTGAATTGATGGTCACATCACGATAGTAAAGCTTTAAAACTTGAAATCTTGCTATGTGATCCATACCAGTCACTAGAAATTTCCACACCTTTTTAAAGCTCTGCTGGGATTCTACCAGAGTCGCTGCAGCATATTATCACATTGTGTTGCTGCATTATTTTACGAGAGTGCGTTGCCATACACTTGACTGAGCATGTAAATATAGTTTGTTAGCCCACTGCATTCCTGCATATCTATGAGGTAATATGCAATAATGTACCTCATTGCATATTACCAAAAGGTATTAGTGCAACATATTGTCAAAGCATTACAAGAACATGTTACCCAGCATGTTACCATACTGCTACTCCATTGTTACACCAACACAGCGGCAGTAATGTTTACCATACACAAGATGCACTGCAGCAACTTATCGAGTCTGCTTCAACAGCACCTCAAAATAAGGGGAAGTAGATTTAGGACTGAGTTTAGGAGGAACTTCTTCACCCAAAGGGTTGTGAATCTATGGAATTCCTTGCCCAGTGAAGCAGTTGAGGCTCCTTCATTACATGTTTTTAAGGTAAAGTTAGATAGTTTTTTGAAGAATAAAGGGATTAAGGGTTATGGTGTTCGGGCCGGAAAGTGGAGCTGTGTCCACAAAAGATCAGCCATGATCTAATTGAATGGCGGAGCAGGCTCGAGGGGCCAGATGGCTTACTCCTGCTCCTAGTTCTTATGTTCTTATGTTCTTATGTTCCGAACCATTCACCTCTGCTTGCAAGAAGGGCAAGGGAGCACCACCACCTGCACATTCCTCTCCAAGCCACACACCATCCTGACTTTGAACTATACCACCATTCCTTCACTGTCAGTGGCCCAAAAACTTTGACATAAAGTCATCCAGACTCAAAACGTTAACTCCCTTTTCTCTCCACAGATGCTGTCAGCCCTGTGAGATTGTCCAATATTTTCAGTATCTGAGGATTTGTGAATGATACTGTGCACTGTGTAACAATCAGCGAAAGTTAGCATCATGAGCTTTGTTTGGGCGCATGGGACCCCGAGGGTGAAGAGGGTCTTCTTGGAGCGGGGTAGAGATGGTGGGGGGCTGGCGTTACCCAATCTCTCGGGGTATTATTGGGCGGCCAATGTGTCGATGGTGCGCAAGTGGGTAATGGAGGGGGAGGGGACAGCATGGAAACGGATGGAGAGGGCGTCCTGTGGCGATACAAACCTGGGGGCCCTGGTAACGGTGCCGTGGCCGTTCCCTCCTACGAGGTATACCACGAGTCCGGTGGTGGCGGCTACCCTCAAGATTTGGGGGCAGTGGAGGCGACATAGGGGAGAAGTGGGGGGCTCGATGGAGGCTCCGTTAAGGGGGAACCATAGGTTCGTCCCGGGGAACATTGATGGGGGATTTCAGGGTTGGCACAGAGCGGGCATCAGACAGCTGAGGGACCTGTTTATTGATGGGAGGTTTGCGAGCCTGGGGGAGTTGGAGGAGAAATTTGGGCTCCCCCTGGGAACATGTTCAGGTATCTGCAGGTAAAGGCATTTGCTAGGCGGCAGGTGGAGGGATTCCCTTCGCTTCCCGCGAGGGGGGTGAGCAACAGGGTGCTTTCGGGGGTCTGGGTCGGAGAAGGGAAGATATCTGATATCTACAAGGTTATGCAGGAGGCGGAGGAGGCATCAGTAGAGGAGCTGAAAACGAAGTGGGAGGGGGAACTGGGGGAACAGATCGAAGACGGGACATGGGCTGATGCCCTGGAGAGGGTTAATTCTTCCTCCTCGTGTGCGCGGCTTAGCCTCATCCAATTCAAGGTGCTGCACCGGGCCCACATGACTGGGACGAGGATGAGTAGGTTCTTTGGGGGTGAGGACAGGTGTGTCAGGTGCTCGGGGAGTCCAGCGAACCATGCCCATATGTTCTGGGCATGCCCGGCACTGGAGGAGTTCTGGAAGGGGGTGGCGAGGACGGTGTCGAGGGTGGTAGGATCCAGGGTCAAGCCAGGATGGGGACTCGCGATTTTTGGGGTTGGGGTGGAGCCGGGAGTGCAGGAGGCGAAAGAGGCCGGTGTGCTGGCCTTTGCGTCCCTAGTAGCCCGGCGAAGGATCTTGCTACAATGGAAGGATGCGAGGCCCCCAAGCATGGAGACCTGGATCAATGACATGGCGGGTTTCATTAAGCTAGAGAAGGTCAAATTCGCCCTGAGAGGGTCGGTACAAGGGTTCTTTAGGCGGTGGCAGCCTTTTCTCGACTTTCTGGCTCAACGATAGGATACGGGGACAGCAGCAGCAGCAACCCGGGGAGGGAAAAGGGGAGGGAAAAGGGGAGGGAAAAGGGGGGGGCCGACAATGACTATGTTTGTTTATTTAATTTTAATATTTTTTAAGTTCTTTTGTTGTTCATTAGGGTTGGGGGGGTGGGGGGATGTGATACATGCGCCGATACGGTCTGGGGGTGTCACAGTTATTATGGGTTATTTTGTTGCATTTCATTGTTTGTCGTTATGTTTTATATTTTCTGTAAAAAATTCCAATAAAAATTATATAAAAAAAAACAATCAGCGAAAGTTGTCACATCTGAACTTAAGGTGGAAGGAAGGTCATTGATGAAGTAGTTGAACATGGTAGGGCCTCGGACACTACCCTGAGGAGCTCCTGCAGCGTTGTTCTGGGACCAAGACCATTGACCAACAACCACAGGCGTCTTCCATTGTACCAGTAAGGCACTGACCAGTGGAGAGTTTCCCCCTGATTCGCATTGACTTCAATTATAATTAGGTACAATGATGCCAGACTCGGTGAAATGCTGCCTTAATGTCAAAGGCAGTCATTGTCACCCCCCTCAGGAATTCACCTTTTTGGCCTACGTTTTGATCAAAGCTGTAATGAAATCAGAAGTCAAGTGGCTCTGGTAGAAACAAAAGTGAGCATCAGTGAGCAGGTTATGTGGCACTTGAGAGCTTCGTTGTGAACATAGAATCATAGAATCCCAACAGTGCAGAAGGAGGCCATTCAACCCATCGTGTCTGCACCAAACCTCCGAAACAGCACCCTATCCCCTTGGCTCCACCTCACCTTTGGACACACTAAGGGTCAATTTAGCATGACCAATATACCTAACCTACACATCTTTGGACTGTGGGAATAAGCCGGAGCACCCGGAGGAAACCCATGTAGACATGGAGAAAATGCGCAAACTCCACACAGTCACCCCAGGTCAGAATCAAACCTGGGTCCCTGCCGCTGTGAGGCAGCAGTGCTAACTTCTACGCCACCATGCCGTCCTCTTCTATCACTTTGCAGATGATTGGGAGATAATTGGCCGGATTGGGATATACCTGGTCATTTTTTCACTTTGTCTGGTAGATGCCAATATTGTAGCTGTACTAGAACTGTTTGGTTAGGGACATGACTAGTTTTGGAGTACAAGTCTTCAATACCACAGTCTATATTTTGTCAGGATCCATAGCCTTTGTTGTATCCAGTACTAACAGCTATTTTGTATTTGGACCCTGCAATTGAACCGGACTCAGCTTTATTCCCGGGCCTCGGCGTGATACATGCTGCCACGGCTGTACTCAGTCCCATTGCTGCTTGCCAGTGCAGGAAAAGATCAGGGCACCACGATCTAGAGACTTCCCCACCGTGCCTTCTGGACTCCACCTCCCCCCCCCCCCAACCTTCCAACTCACCTATAAGGTGGTCGTTGTGCCCCTGCATCCCACCTCATAAGGGCAGGGCACCCCCAAGTCCAAATCCCCAGCATGGGCCAAATGCCACCCAGAGAGCTTGGCACTCTCAGCCTGGCACTATGGCAGTACCACCTGGGCACCTGGGCAGTGCCAGGGCAGCATCCAGGTGGCACTGCCAGGATGTCAGGCTAGCAGTACCAGGGTGTCTAGATAGCATCAGGGGTGCTAGGTCACCACCCTGCCAAGAGTCTGACCACCCAGGGGTCCCTAATCGCCTGGGAGACCCAGAGAAATGCCAATACGGTCGGTCCATGTTGGTGGAGACCAGTGCTAACTGGTGCTCGGTCGGGGTCTCTGAGGCACAGGAGTTAGATCTCTCCGAGCGCGGGGGTTAGATTCCATGCCTCGGGTAACCCTGGCGAGTGCATATTTAAGTGTGCATAACTGCACACTTGAATATGCAGATTTGGGTCCCGCCCATGGTGGGCGTTATCCAGATCGTGACATCTTGTCAGATCCCATTAGATATCGTGAGGCGTAGCAAGCCGGGTAAATCTCGCAAGAGGCCTCTTGCGAGATTTACTGGCCGCATCGAGTCCCGAGTCGGGCACAGCGTGGCTGTTCAATTTCACCCTATGTTACCACACTGTAATGCAGAAACACGTCAATGCAGTGTTACAGCAGTATGTTACCTTCCTATTACCACACCGTGTTACTACACTATAGTACAGCAGCATGTTACCATAATCCATTTCCACAGTGTGTAACCACAGGAATATCAACCAAGTTTTCACAGTGTGTTGTACTTTATTGCTGAGGGTGTGAGCACAGTATTATGCCAACACTCTCCTCCAGACCCACAATTATTTAATGCCATTAAGGACTTTGAAGAGGCTCTTTAGTGGTCTTTCACATTATCTATTTTTGATGTTCCTTTCTGGAGAAAGCAACTTCCAGCCGTCAGTTCCTTCCCTTTATTGTTACAGAAGGGCACCAGTAACACTGGGTTTCACTGTGGCCTGTTGAGATATATTTACCTAGAAATACTTATTTTCTGAAAATCGCATTTTCGTTGATTGGCACGTTTACTGCCCCAAATCTTCTGGGAGCAACAATGCTACAGATACCATAGGTATTGAGGCCATAACAGAAGGAGGCCAAGTTAACTCTTGCTCACTGTCCAAAGATGTGTAGTTCAGGTAGATCGGCCATGATGAAAGCGCGCAGTTACGGGGATAATGCGGGGGATTAGGTTTAGGTAGAGTGCTCTTTTGAAGGGTCAGTGCAGACTCAATGGGCTGAATGGCCGCCTTCTGCACTGCAGGGATTCGATGGAAATTCTACGGAAAACTGCATTCTCCCGAAACAGAATGTCTATTGGTTGCTAATTTAGTTACAGCAGAGAGCAAATTATATGAGGGGCATAAACTTATTCACATTGTCCCAAGGCGACAGTTACTGCTTTTACACCATCTGGTTACACATGCATTGCCTTTTATTACCAGGCACTCAGTAATTAGTACCATCCCTGTACAGCACAGAAAATCAATAATGAATCCTGGAACTCTTAAGCATCAATAAGAGCTTGGTTTATGCAAATAATTCTTCATTGCAGTGTTGCAGGTGGCAATGTTGCCAACACAAGTTCTGTATCTGAAATGAAAGTCGCAGTCTCCAGTTGAGACTTCAGTGCAGCAATTATTTATGGAGTTGTAACCCAAACGTTCCCTTCGAGGCACCAGCTTATAATTTATTAATACCCATCTCAATGCTAGCTTATAGCTGAGCAGGGTACTCATTAATTTTTGGCACCAATCAATGCTAATAAGGAAATGGAATTTTAACTTAATTTGTAAACGATATTTGACACATTGTAGATAGGAAAATAGGGACATGTCAGCTCAAGGAATTATTTGTGATTCGACAATGCTATTGTGATATTTAACAGGTAAAAAACAGAGGCCCATTTGGGCACATTTAGTGGGGTATTTATTGGTGCTGCAGTGCCCAGATTGACCCTGCCATCGAACGGGACTCCGTTTTTCTATAGCCTTAGTGAGGAACACCCTGCCAAGGCCGCACTTAGCTTCATTTCCTGTGGCGCCGGTTTTAAATGCCACCCTGATCTCTGGACCTCCTACCGTGGCCACCGAACCCCACCAACGCCCCAAATTACCTGCTAGGGGGACCTCGAGGCCCACCCCTCACCCCAGCACATAAGGCCAAGGCACCCCCAGGGCCCAATCCCTGGGAGTGCCAACCTGGTACTGGTACTGCCAGCCTGGCATCATGGCTGTGCTCCCATGAACCCTGGCAGTGCCAAGATGCCAGCAGGAGTGCCAGGGCACCATGCTGCCCAGAGCCTGACCACCCGGGACCTTGGATAGCCTGGTAGACCCCCCAGGTGATGTTACACCTGGTCCACATTTGTATGGAGCAGTGCTAAACAGCTCCATGGTGTGGTCTCCCAGGAACAGATTTCCGAGGCCTTGGGAGACTCCAGCGCAGACATATTTAAGTGAGGCTAACTGCCCACTTAAATATGTAAATCCAGATTCCGGCAAGCGAGGGTGAGATCCAGATCGCGAAATCTTGTGAGATCTTGTTAAATCTCATGAGGCGTCCCGAGCCTCTTCCCGAATCGGGTGCGGCTCGGGAAGAGGCCAATGTTTCAATAACAGGATGACATACGCCTACATTTTGTGGTGGTAATAACAGAGGAACTGTCAGCATTTACTATTATTACTCTACTGAAACTGACAACAATTTCTGGAATCCACATAGATACAATTCAACACAGAAAACCAGAAATTGTCAATTAATCCATGCTCCTCCGGAAGCATTTACAAGAATTTTGCCTGGGGTAGAAAAGTGTCACTACAGAGAGGAGTTCTAGGGAGGTCGTCACACCTCAGGTAAAAGAAGAAGGTAGATGGGTTAGCGTCAGGGGAGGGAGAGGGAACCGGCAGGCAGTGCAGGGATCCCCTGTGGTCGTTCCCCTCTATAACAAGTATACCGTTTGGGATACTGTTGCAGGGGACGACTTACCAGGGGTAAGCAATAGGGCACAGGTCTCTGGCACAGAGTCTGTCCCTGTTGCTCAGAAGGGAAGGGAGAAGAGGAACAGAGCACTTGTCATTGGGGACTCCATAGTTAGAGGAACAGACAGGAGGTTCTGTGGGAACGAAAGAGACTCACGGTTGGTGTGTTGCCTCCCAGGTGCCAGGGTTCATGATGTCTCTGATCGTGTTTTTGGGATCCTTAAGGGGGAGGGGGAGCAGCCCCAAGTCGTGGTCCACATAGGTACCAACGACATAGGTAGGAAGAGAGATGGGGATTTGAGAGAGAGATTCAGGGAGCTAGGGTGGAAGCTGAGAGCTAGAACAAACAGAGTTGTTATCTCTGGGTTGTTACCCGTGCCACGTGCTAGCAAAGTGAGAAATAAGGAGAGAGCGGAGTTGAACATGTGGCTACAGGGATGGTGCAGGAGGGAGAGTTTTGGTTTCCTGGATAATTGGGGCTCATTCTGGGGTAGGTGGGACCTCTACAAACAGGATGGTCTTCACCTGAACCAGAGGGGTACCAATATCCTGGGGGGGGAGATTTGCTAGTGCTCTTCGGGGGGGGGGGGGGGTTTAAACTAATTCAGCAGTGGGATGGGAACCTAAATTGTAGTCCCAGTGTACAGGATGTTGAGAGTAGTGAGGTCAGGGATAGGGTTAAAAGTTCGAAAGAGGGCACCGGCAAGCAAGACGCTGGTTTGAAGTGTGTCTACTTCAACGCCAGGAGCATCCGGAATAAGGTGGGTGAGCTTGCAGCATGGGTTGGTACCTGGGATCTCGATGTTGTGGCGATTTCGGAGACATGGGTAGAGCAGGGACAGGAATGGTTGTTTCAGATTCCAGGATTTGGATGTTTCTGTAAGAACAGAGAAGATGGTAAAAGAGGGGGGTGTGTGGTATTGTTAATCAAGGAAAGTTTACGGCGGTAGAAAGGACGTCTGAGGACTCGTCTACTGAGGTAGTATGGGCCGAGGTTAGGAACAGGAGAGGAGAGGTCACCCTGTTGGGAGTTGTCTATAGACCTCCGAATAGTTCCAGAGATGTAGAGGAAAGGATTGCAAAGATGATTCTCGACAGGAGCGAGAGTAACAGGGTAGTTGTTATGGGGGACTTTAACTTTCCAAATATTGACTGGAAACACTATAGTTCGAGTACTATAGATGGGTCAGTTTTTGTACAGTGTGTGCAGGAGGGTTTTCTGACACAGTATGTAGACAGGCCAACAAGGGGCGAGGCCACATTGGATTTGGTACTGGGTAATGAACCCGGCCAGGTGTTAGATTTAGATGTAGGTGAGCACTTTGGTAATAGTGATCACAACTCGGTTATGTTTACTTTAGCAATGGGCAGGGATAGGTATATACCGCAAGGCAAGAATTATAGCTGGGGGAAAGGCAATTATGCTATTCGGCAAGATTTAGGATGTATAAGATGGGGAAGGAAACTGCAGAGGATGGGTACAATCGAAATGTGGAGCTTTTTCAAGGAACAGCTACTGCGTGTCCTTGATAAGTATGTACCTGTCAGGCAGGGATAAAGTTGTCGAGCAAGGGAACCGTGGTTTACTAAGGAAGTTGAAGCACTTGTCAAGAGGAAGAAGAAGGCTTATGTTAGGATGAGACATGAAGGCTCAGTTAGGGCACTTGAGAGTTACAAGTTAGCCAGGAAGGACCTAAAGGGAGAGTTAAGAAGAGCGAGGAGAGGACACGAAAAGTCGTTGACGGATAGGATCAAGGAAAACCCTAAGGCTTTCTATAGGTATATCAGGAACAAAAGAATGACTAGAGTAAGATTAGGGCCAATCAAGGATAGTAGTGGAAAGTTGTGTGTGGAATCAGAGGAGATAGGGGAAGCGTTAAATGGATATTTTTCATCAGTGTTTACACTGGAGAAAGACAATGTTGTCGAGGAGAACACTCAGGATAAGTCGACCAGGCTAGATGGAATTGAGGTTCAAAAGGAGGAGGTGTTAGCAATTTTGGAAAATGTCAAAATAGATAAGTCCCCTGGGCCAGATGGGATTTATCCTAGGATTCTCTGGGAATCCAGGGAGGAGATTGCAGAGCCTTTGTCCTTGATCTTTATGTCGTCTTTGCCGACAAGAATAGTGCCGGAAAACTGGAGGATAGCAAATGTTGTCCCCTTGTTCAAGAAGGGGAGTAGAGACAACCCTGGTAATTATAGACCTGTGAGCCTTACTTCGGTTATGGGTAAAATGTTGGAAAAGGTTATAAGAGATAGGGTTTATAATCATCTTGAAAAGAACAAGTTGATTAGCGATAGTCAACACGGTTTTGTGAAGGGTAGGTCATGCCTCACAAACCATATTGAGTTTTTTGAGAAGGTGACCAAACAGGTGGATCAGTGTAAAGCGGTTGATGTGGTGTATATGGATTTCAGTAAGGCGTTTGATAAGGTTCCCCACGGTAGGCTATTGCAGAAAATAAGGAAGTATGGGATTGAAGGTGATTTAGCGGTTTGGATCAGTAATTGGCTAACTGAAAGAAGACAGAGGGTGGTGGTTGATGGCAAATGTTCATCCTGGAGTTCAGTTACTAGTGGTGTACCGCAAGGATCTGTTTTGGGGCCACTGCTGTTTGTCATTTTTATAAATGACCTGGAAGAGGGTGTAGAAGGATGGGTTAGTAAATTTGCAGATGACACGAAGGTCGATGGAGTTGTGGATAGTGCTGAAGGATGTTATAGGATACAGAGGGACATAGATAAGCTGCAGATCTGGGCTGAGAGGTGGTAGATGGAGTTTAATGCGGAAAAGTGTGAGGTGGTTCACTTTGGAAGGAGTAACAGGAATGCAGAATACTGGGCTAATGGGAAGATTCTTGGTAGTGTAGATGGACAGAGAGATCTCGGCATCCAGGTACATAAATCCATGAAAGTTGCCACCCAGGTTAATAGGGCTGTTAAGAAGGCTTATGGTGTGCTAGCCTTTATCAGCAGGGGCATTGAGTTTCGGAGCCACAAGGTCATGCTGCAGCTGTACATAACTCTGGTGCGGCCGCACCTGGAGTACTGTGTACAGTTCTGGTCACCACATTATAGGAAGGATGTGGAAGCTTTGGAAAGGGTTCAGAGGAGATTTACTAGGATGTTGCCTGGTATGGAGGGAAGGTCTTACGAGGAAAGGCTCAAGGACTTGAGGTTGTTTTCGTTAGAGAGGAGAAGGCTGAGAGGTGACTTAATAGAGACATATAAGATAGTCAGAGGGTTAGATAGGGTGGACAGTGAGAGTCTTTTTCCTCGGATGGTGATGACCAACACGAGGGGACATAGCTTTAAATTGAGGGGTGATAGATATAGGACAGATGTCAGAGGCCGTTTCGTTACTCAGAGAGTAGTAGGAGTGTGGAACGCCCTGCCTGAAACAGTAGTAGACTCGCCAACTTTACGGGCATTTAAGTGGTCACTGGATAGACATATGGATGAAAATGGAATAGTGTAGGTCAGAAAGGCTTCAGATGGTTTCACAGTTCGGCGCAACATCGAGGGCCGAAGGGCCCGTACTGCGCTGTAGTGTTCTATGTTCTATGTTCTACAAGGGATGGATAGGTTGGGTTATTTTCCTTGGAACAAAGTAAGCTGGGGCTGACTTTATTGAGGTGTACAAAATTATGAGGGGAAGAGATCGAATGGACAGGATAAAATTGTTTCCTTGTTGGAGGATTCCAGAATCAGGGGACATAGATTCAGATAAGTGGCAGAAGGTGTAGAGGGCACATGAGGACGATCTGTTCCATGCAGAGGGTAGTGGGAGTCTGGAATTTGCTACCCTAGTTGGAGGCAGAGAACCTAAACTGAAAAAGTACCTGGGGCGGAATTCTCCGACCCCCCGCAGGGTCGGGGAATCGCCTGGGGCCGGCGTAAATCCCGCCTCCGCCGTGGCCGGAATTCTCCGCCACCCGGGAATCAGCAGGAGCGGGAATCACGGCGCGCCGATCGGCGTGCCCCCCGCGGCGATTCTCCGGCCCGCGATGGGCCGAAGTCCCATCGCTGACAGGCCTCTCCCGCTGGCGGGAATTGGAGCACCTCTGGTGCCGGTGGGATTGGCGGCGCGAGCGGGCCCCCGGGGCCTGGGGGGGGCGCGGTGTGATCGGACCCCAGGGGGTGCCCCCACTGTGGCCTGGCCCGCGATCGGGCACACCAATCGGCGGGCAGGCCAGTGCCGTGGGGGCACTTTTTTTCTTCCGCCGCCGCCACGGCCTCCACCATGGCAGAGGCGGAAGAGACCCCCCCTACCGCGCATGCGCCGGTGGTGACGTCAGCGGTCGCTGACGCACCGGCGAATGCGCGGACCAGCGAAGGCCTTTCGGACAGCCCTGATGCCGGGCAGCGGGCGCCAAAGGCCGTTGCCACCGGTTTTGGCACCGGCCGGCGGAGCGGAAACCACTCCAGCGCGGGCCTAGCCCCTAAAGGTGCAGAGAATTCTGCACCTTTGGGGAGGCCCAACGCCGGAGTGGTTGGCGCCACTCCGCTATGCCGGGACCCCCCCCCCCCACCCCGCCGGGTAGGGGAGAATCCCAGCCCCGGATCTACACCGTAAGTGCTGTAAGCTACAGGGCTATGGACCGGGTGCAGGAAAGTAGGTGTCCTCGAGCTGGCATGGACAAGATGGGCTGAATTACTTCCTTCTGTATTGCAACATTTATATGGGCGTGATCCTCCGGTCACACTGCACCAGAAAAGCAGCTCGCCATGGTGTAGCACGGCCAATGAAAGCTGGGAGACCCTGCTCCTGGAATCCACGCGCATGCAACACCTCACAAGATTCAACGCAATCTCGCGAGACATTGCAAGGGGGATCCCGCTTTGTAGCAAATCAGCATTTTAGAGCAAGGCAATAAACCTTACTCTAATGTGCAGATTCCCAAGGTAACTGAGGCTTTGGTATTCACCTAAAGGACCTTGGACAAGTGCAGTTTGGAACTGGACCCCACAAATGGGGACCAGGCGGAATAGCACTAGTGGGGTCTCAAAGGGGATCAGAGGTCCCCAACTCCATGCCCTTTGGGCATAGTGGTACCCAGGTGGCACTGCCAGGGTGCAAAGCTGTCATTTTTTTGCATGTGCGCGATCGGGCCGGGATTGCCCAGTGTGGGTGTTGGGAGGTGCATGGGAGGCCAGGGGCCCCTCTCATGTTGCTTCCACGCTCTGGGGGGGGGATTTTTTTGTGGGCCTCAGAGCTCGGGACGCCATTTAAAAATGATGTCCTGATCGCTTGCTACAACGGGGAGTTCCGGCGAGCCAGGCTTCCCATTGTAAAAAACGGGGCTATGTGCAGCCTTGGCTGTGCATTCCCCGTTTAGGCCCCTTATTCAAGGAGAGTCGCTTTGAATAGCAATGTGTTTCTTGGCACTGCGAGCACCAGGAGACACGCAACTAAACACGCTTGTTTCAAATTTTTATTAAAAGTCTTTCCATTAAATACGAAGGCAGTGGCATAGTGGTATTGTCACTGGACTAGTTAACCAAAGACCCTGAGTAAGGCTCTGGGGACCCAAGCTCAAATCCTGCCACTGCGCGGGCAGCACGGTGGCCTAGTGGTTAGCACAACCGCCTCACGGCGCTGAGGTCCCAGGTTCGATCCCGGCTCTGGGTCACTGTCCGTGTGGAGTTTGCACATTCTCCCCGTGTCTGCGTGGGTTTCGCCCCCACAACCCAAAAAAAATGTGCAGAGTAGGTGGATTGGCCACGCTAAATTGCCCCTTAATTGGAAAAAATAATTGGCTAATCTAAATTTTAATATAAAAAAAAAAAATCCTGCCACTGCAGATGGTGAAAATGAATTCAATAAAAATCTGGAATTAAAAGTCCAATGATGGCCATTGTTGATTGTCATAGAAATCTATCTGGTTCACTAATGTCCTTTAGGGAAGGAAATCTACTGTCCTTACCTGGACTGCCCACAGCAATATGGTTGATTCTTAACTGCCCTCTCAAGGACAATTAGGGAATAAATGAAAATAAGAATAAAAACAGAAAATGGCGAATATATTCAGCAGGTCAGGCACAATCTGTGGACAGAGAAACTAAGGGCGCGATTCTCCGCTCTCACGCCGGTTCGGAGAATAGCGGGCCGCGCATATTTTCACGGCGACGCAGGTCTGACGCCCTCCCGCTATTCTCCGAACCCCGCACAAACTACACGTCTGCATTCCTGGCAAAGGCCTCGAAAGACCCCCCGACACGACCAGAATCCCGACTTATTGGCCCCCGCTATTCTCCGGCCCGGATGGGCCGAAGTCCCTACGTCCTCACGCCATGTTTTCACGCCGGCCAACACATCTGCTTTTGAAGTTCGTCAACCAGTCGTGCTGGCTGTCGAGAGCTTCGAGGAGGTGAGCGCACCGATCAGCGCACCGCTCAGCGCACTGCTGGAGTCTGGCCACAACGGGGAAGGCATCCCGGAGAACGGGAGCAGGGTCCAGAGCGGGGGGAGTGGGGGAGACGGAGGGGGGAGTGGGGGAGACTGAGGGGGGAGTGGGGGAGACTGAGGGGGGAGTGTGGGAGACTGAGGGGGGAGTGGGGGAGACTGAGGGGGAAGTGGGGGAGACTGAGGGGGGAGACTGAGGGGGGAGTGGGGGAGACGGAGGGGGTAGTGTGGGAGACGGCGGGGGGGAGTGTGGGAGACTGAGGGGGGAGTGGGGGAGACTGAGGGGGGAGTGGGGGAGACTGAGGGAGGGAGTGGGGGAGACTGAGGGGGGAGTGGGGGAGACTGAGGGGGGGAGTGTGGGAGACTGAGGGGGGAGTGGGGGTGACTGAGGGGGAAGTGGGGGAGACTGAGGGGGGAGTGTGGGAGACTGAGGGGGGAGTGGGGGAGACGGAGGGGGGGAGTGTGGGAGACGGCGGGGGGGAGTGTGGGAGACTGAGGGGGGAGTGGGGGAGATGGAGGGGGGAGTGGGGGAGACGGAGGGGGAGTGGGGGAGACTGAGGGGGGAGTGGGGGAGATGGAGAGGGGAGTGGGGGAGACTGAGGGGGGAGTGGGGGAGACGGAGGGGGGAGTGGGGGAGATGGAGGGGGTGAGTTGGAGTGGGGGGGGTAGGGAGAGAGTGAGCGAGTGACTCGTCCAACCCCGGTTACAGAATGTCTGCCACCATGCCATGGCTTGCCGGTCACGAGTACACGGCCGCTGGTTGCCCTGTGGCTTATGGCCACAGGCCACTGAAGCACCAGTGAAGAGGACGTAGTTAACTGCCCGTTGGATACAGAAAGTGACCAGGGGTTAGGCTGCCCGTGTGTCAGCAGCGCGACCAGGCCACCGGGACACACAGGTATCCCGTGGCAGGCGGCTGCCGAGGTGTCGACTAACCTCCGTCTAACATGTCCTGTTTCTCTGCCCCCCACCACCCTTCTGTAGGTTAGCACAATGTCTGCGAACAGAACAGCTATGTTCTGCGCAGTGGTTGGGGTCGCTGCACTGCATTTCGAGATGGAGCAGCATCCACAGCCACAACCCGCATTGGATGCAGGGCCAGCTGAAGCAGCAGAGGGACGGGCCGAGGAGTTGCCAGTCATCGAGCAGCATGGGGAGGAGGAGGAGGCGGGGGAGGAGGAGAGAGTGAGGGTGCAGCCACGGCACCAGAGGCGACGACCAAGACCGAGGGTGTACCGTGTCCAGATCTCTTTCCTAACAATGACGGACATCACCTGCAGGAGGAGACTCCGGCTGCGTAGGCGGACGGTGATACATATCTGTCACCTCGTGGCGCACCTCGCCCCACGTGGAACGGGGGGAGGACACGCGATCCCGGTTGCCATCAAGGTGACGGTCGCTCTTAACTTCTATGCGACGGGCTCCTTCCAGTCTCCGAGCGGGGACCTCTCCGGGATCTCCCAGTCATCGGTCCACAGGTGCATCCGGGATGTGACCGACGCCCTCTATGCCATCGCGGACCGCTATATCACCTTTCCCGAGGACCGAGCAACTCAAGACTCATGAGCTCGTGGATTTGCCAGCGTGGCCGGGATACCGATGGTGCAGCGGGCAATCGATTGTGTTCACGTCCCCATGCGCCCGCCTGCAGGGGACAGGGAGGTGTTCACAAACAGGAGGGGGACATACTCCATGAATATCCAGGTGGTATGCGACCCCCACATGATGTTCATGAACGTCTGTGCAAGGTTCCCAGGGAGTGTGCATGACTCCTACATACTGGCACAGTCGTACATCCCTGCGATGTTTGAGGGGCGTCCCCCCCGGCTGTGGGGCTGGTTGCTAGGCGACAGGGGTTATCCGCTGAGGTCTTGGCTGGTGACGCCTATACGGAGACCTCAGACCAATGCGGAAACCCAATACAACGAGGCCCATACAACCAGGGGTGTGGTGAGCGCTGCCTTGGCCACCTGAAGATGAGATTCAGGTGCCTGTACCGCTCCGGAGGGGCCCTGCAGTACCAGCCCGACAGGGTCGCTCGCATTGTTGTGGTCTGCTGTGCGCTGCACAACATCGCGATGCAGAGGGGAGATGACCTGCTGCAGGAGGTGGAGGGAGAAGTCAGTGGCAGTGGTGCCAGCACAGAGAAGGAGGAGGAGGAAGAGGAGGAGAGGGAGGAGGAGGAGGAGGAGGAGGCTGGCGGAGTGGGGGGCGCAGCACGCAGACACGACCCAGGTGCTGGTGATGTCCAGGAGGCAGCATGACGGACCCGGCGAGGACGGCGGGCACGCGACGCCTTGGTGGCAGCACGGTTCACGCGTCGCATGCGACGTCCCCGCTGAACACCAAACCACCACCTGCATCGCTAGTCGGGTCTCTCTTTGTTGCCTTACGGGCCCTACCACTACGTCTAAGTGATTCCCCAGATGATACAGCGGGAGTGGAGGAGGACTGCTGCGAATCGCCCCCTTCGACTCGTTTCTCCTTCGGCAAGCGTTTCCTGGGGCGACCCGGCCTTGATGGGCCAGGCTGCTCTGCGGGCGTCTCGGGTGACGTTGTGCCACCCTGCTCTGCCTGCTGCCCACCCGATGCACCAGGGATGGGACGGGGGGAGACCGAGAATTCCGGGACGTCCCGTGATGGAGTTAATGGGACGGGCCACAAAACCTCCTCCTCCCTCGAGGAGCCCGGTGGCCCCCGGGCCTCACTTTGGGACAGAGGTGCGACCGGGGAGGTGCCCCGTCGCGCCACCAACACCTGGCGCTGCCAGTCCTGGAGGCCTGCAACGGTATCCACCAGGATCCGAAGGTTTGCAGAGACGGAGTCCAGGGAGTTAGACATTCCCGCCAGGGACTGTGCGATCTCAACCTGTGAGTGCACGACGCCATCCAGCACATGTGTCAGGCGGTTGATGCTCTCCGCGACTGACTGCTGGGACTGTGCCATGGCGTGCTGCGAATGGGCCATGACCTGCTGAGACTCGGCCAAGGCCCGCAGCACACCGGCAATGTTGTGTTGGCTCTGGCGCATTGCTGCCTGTGAGAGGGCAACCCTGTCCAGGGCCGAGGATGACGCGTGCACATTAAGCCCAACGCCTTGCATAACCTGACCCATTGCCTCCACCGCGGATGCCACCCGTGCGGTGTCGGCCTGGGTTGCTGCCATGAGCGGCACCACTCCCTGCTCGTGGACGCGGTTCGACTCCTCTAACAGCGTCTGCAGAGTCTGGAAGACAGCCCTTATCCCGTCATTGTGTCCCTGGGTTTCTTGATGCATCGGCTGTGCGGGTGGGTTGAGGAACTCCAGGAACTCGGAAAACATCTGGGAGTCAGCTGGATGCAGGGCCTGGCCTGCCCTCCGCCAGTCCGGGCCCTCGGCTGCTCCGACCTCTACCTGCTGTACCTGCTCAGCTGTGATGTGCGACCCAGACTATGACCCAGGAGCCTCATCACTAAATAGGCCAACCGGGGTGAGTGTCTCTGGGATGGTGGATGGTGTGGGAGATAGCTGTGCCGCAAGCTCGAGGTTGTCTTCGTTTGACGCCTCCTCTATGTCATCGGCCCGCTGAGAGGCCGCAGGGCGTTCGCGGGCCATTTCTCTCTCTTCCTCTCTCGCCACCCTCTGTGCGTCCTGCTCCACAGATTCGGTTGGGGAGGATGGGACTCCCCGCTGATCGGGCACCCTCTGTCGTGCAGCCCTGGGTGTGGTGGGAGCAGATGCCTGTGTCCGCTGGAGGCAGACGGCCCTGGTCGTTCGGCATCACGTCCTAGGGAAGAGAATGAAACGGGTTATTTAGAGACGCTCGGCCGGGCGCTGGATGGTCCCAGTGGGCAGGGTGTGAAGGGACAGAGGATGGGGGAGGTATCCCAGTGGGCAGGGTGTGAAGGGACAGAGGATGGGGGAGGTATCCCAGTTGGCAGGGTGTGTGAAGGGACAGAGGATGGGGGAGGTGTCCAAGTGGGCAGGGTGTGTGATGGGACAGAGGATGGGGGAGGTGTCCAAGTGGGCAGGGTGTGAAGGGACAGAGGATGGGGGAGGTGTCCAAGTGGGCAGGGTGTGTGAAGGGACAGAGGATGGGGGAGGTGTCCAAGTGGGCAGGGTGTGTGAAGGGACAGAGGATGGGGGAGGTGTCCAAGTGGGCAGGGTGTGTGAAGGGACAGAGGATGGGGGAGGTATCCCAGTGGGCAGGGTGTGTGAAGGGACAAAGGATGGGGGAGGTGTCCAAGTGGGCAGGGTGTGTGAAGGGACAGAGGATGGGGGAGGTGTCCAAGTGGGCAGGGTGTGAAGGGACAGAGGATGGGGTAGGTGTTCCAGTGGGCAGAGTGTGAAGGGACAGAGGATGGGGGATGGGGTGGGGGTGGGGGTGGGTGTTTGTCATGCAGGGTTGTCTCACTTGTTGCAGCTCCGCCAACCTCGCATTGCGCGATCTCCCGGGTGGCAGATCCCCCAACAAGGTCCAGTGCCCTCTGCTCAAACGTGGTGAGGGGGTGCAGGATGGGTGAACCCCCTCCAGTCTTGTTCTGCTCACGAGTGTTGTGAGTGGTCTTGTCCTGTTGGGGGAGGGGGTATAGGTAGATCATTACAATACGGCAGGTATCAGCAGTCCGTTCAGATACTGGCACAGTTTGGGGGTCAAGTTGTATAAAGACCATTGCATCTCTCCACGGGGGTCAGAGCGCTGGGTCTGTGACTACTTTGTGAACCACCCTCAACTCACTCTGCCCCAATCCCCCTCCACCCCCCGTGCCGGGGGGGGGGGGGGGGGGGGGGGGGGAGGTGGGTGATTAAGTAAAGGGGGAGGGATGGTTGTGACCCGGGGGCACCCTCTTGGCACTTACCCTGGCAGCCCTGGTGAGGTCGTGCATCTTCTTCCGACATTGCTCTGCAGAGCCAGGGCTCTGCCCCACAGCACTGACGGCAGCAGCCACCTCACGCCAGGCCTGGTGCACCGTGCTGGCAGGGTGGAGATGCCCTCTACGTGGGCAGATGATGCCCCTCCACTGCTCGATTGATTCGAGCAGCGTCTTGACGTCAGCCTCGAAGAATCGCGGGGCTGCTCTCCTTTGCTCCGACATCCTGGCCTACAGTTTCTGTGCTCGCCCGCGCCTTTTTACGGCGTCGGGCGGCCTCACGTGGGCATGTTTGTGTCGTCGTCGCGTTCCGGCGTCATCGCGCACGTGATTGACGCGGCCCCGTTCCTAGCCCATTTCCCGGACGTGAATACCTCGGGAAATGGGCCGTATCGGGCCGTCGCAAAAGTCAGCCGTTTTCACGGCCGACTTCGCGATTTTCCGCGAGTGCGGAGAATCACGCCCTAAATTAACTTTTCGACTGTTACACTTGCTGCGTGCATCCAACAATTCCTGTTTTCATTTCAGACTTGCAAAATCTGCAAATTCTGCTAAATCTCTATATTGTGACCATTATCAAAAGAAACTAGGGTAATTAAAAAGTTACGATACAGCACAAAGAGCGAATTGATCGGAAGGCAGTAGTGGGAGTCAGAAAAAAATAAGGAAAATAAATGCTTTGGTCAGCATAGAGTTAAAAATTTGTTGTTTTTAATCCAGAACTGGCTCCACAAAGTTTGGTTTGGCTGGTGTGTCAGACAAATAAATTCCGATGTAGCTGTCAAATGTTTTTGCAATCACCAGAGTACAATACTGTACATGCATTTATTAGTTAGATTACCCTGATTAAAAAAACAGAACATAATACAGTCAATTTAAGTTAAAATTTATTGGACATTGGATTGCTTTGAAAGAAGGTTGTGGGAAAATCTTTTAAAGCAGTAGGCTTTAATCCAGGACAGTAGTTCGACAACAATGGTAAACCACGCAAGTTTTGATTCAATGTTTTCAGTCAAAGTAACTTGATTAAACTATAAATTTGTAACTGCTCCTCGATATGACGGTGTAATATTTTCTTTCCTTTAGGAGTTACAAAAATATTTCTCATTATATATGACATTCCCTTCTGCTGCTTTCCTTATTTTCTTGACCGTAGGCCATTTGGCCCATCGTGATGGTGTTGGCTCTTCAGTTGAGCTTTCCCATTTTCATTTAAATTTAGAAGTTTGATAAAACATTGGGAACCTCCTGAATTATTCAATTTTGCTCAATCATAGAATCTCGACAGTGCAGAAGGAGGCCATGCAGCCCATCAAGTCTGTACTGACCCTCTGAAAGAGCACCCTACCTAGGCCCACGCCCCCACCCCATCCTCGTGACCCAGTAACCGCACCTAACATTTTGGACACTAAGGCACAATTTAGCGTGACAAATCCACCTAACCGTTCATCTTTGGACTGTGGGAGGAAATCGGAGCTCACGTAGGAAACCCACGCAGACATGGGGAGAAGGTACAAACTCAGTCACCCACCGAGGCCATAATTGAATCCCGGCGTTGAGAGGCAGTAGTGATAACCACTGTGCTACCATGCTGCCCTCAATCTGTTAACAAGAACTGGGCACACTGCATTCATTGCCCATCTGCAGTTTCCCATTGAAGGTAATAATAATACAAAAGTTTTATTAGTGTCACATGTAGGCTTACATTACACTGCAATGAAGTTACTGTGGAAATCTCCAAGTCGCCACTCTACGGCACCTGCTCGGGTACACTGAGGGAGAATTCAGAATGTCCAATTCACCTAACAAGCATGTCTTTCGGGACTTGTGGGAGGAAACCGGAGCACCCGGAGAAAACCCACGCAGACATGGGGAGAGCATGCAGACTCCTCACAGATAGTGACCCAAGCCGGGAATCCAACATGGGTCCCTGGCACTGAGAAGCTAACCACTGTACTACTGTGCCATCCGTGTTTTATTGATTGGAGAAATGCAGAGATCATACACTCGAATATGTCTGAACAGGAGTTTTATTCAATGCTTCAAAATGTTAGCATTCATGCTTCCAGCTGCTTGCCTACAATTTAATTTCACTTTTTCAGTAACCACACCCAGACTTAACTCATCATGGTGAGGAGTCAGCATGTGACAAACACATAATTAAACAGGATGTGGAGATGCCGGCGTTGGACTGGGGTGAGCACAGTAAGAAGTCTTACAACACCAGGTTAAAGTCCAACAGGTTTGTTTCAAACACGAGCTTTCGGAGCACGGCTCCTTCTTCAGGTGAATGGAAAGGCTTGTTCCAGAAATGTTTATATAGACACAGTCAGAGATGCCCCGGAATGCGAGCACCTGCAGGCAATCAAATCATCAAAGATGCAGAGAGAGAGGTAACTCCAGGTTAAAGAGGTGTGAATTGTCCCAAGCCAGTTCAGTCGGTAGGCCTCTGCAAGTCCAGGCTTGTTGGTGGGGGCCGAATGTAATGCGACATGAATCCCAGATCCCGGTTGAGTCCGCATTCATGCGTGCGGAACTTAGCTATAAGTTTTTGCTCAGCAATTTTGCGTTGTCGCGTCTCCTGAAGGCCTCCTTGTAGAATGCTGACCCGGAGATCAGAGGCTGAATGTCCTTGACTGCTGAAGTGTTCCCCAACTGGAAGATAATTAAACAGAACAGCTGAATACAGCAGTGCTTTGTCCTAGAACTGGTGTGGCAAGAGCAATCCCTCAGTGGTGTTAGAGAGGAAATTTCAGCATTACCCATATGTAATTCTGGATTGTGTGTGGTTAGAAATTGGGGATGTTCCCATGACAATACTATCAAGAAACTCAAGAGTAGCAAAGTTTGAAAGCGAGGAAGGTGGTGTTGAAGTAAACAGATCACTTGCTTCAGTGCATCCTGTACACTTTTTTAAAAAAATATGATGTACATACTTTCCTTTAACAATTTTGTTCGTCCTCATTAGCCTCTTTGTTAACCTGCTCATCGGAGGTAATTTTGACTTTGAGAAATAATTGGTTCTGTAATCGTTATGTATTATTTAAAAAAATCAGGTATAATGGACAGCTGAATTAATATCATCCATCTTACATAATGGCCCGGAGCCAAAATTGCTCTCACTGTCATAGTGTTCCTGTGTTCAATTCCCAACAAGGGTTTGCTGGATAATGATGGAAGCCCAAACATTTCATTATAAAACCTTCCGCATCAAGAGCCTGGACTCACCGGCTTTAACAAGATCTGTTGTGGTGCCTTGAAAAGTCCAATAACCTGATCACAAATGAAAATTGGTAACCTGGGTGAGGTGGCCAAAGGTGACCAACATTTATTTATAATATTTTCTAGCTTATATACTACAACAACAACTTATTTTATACGACAGTTTCAGGATGAGTCGCATCACTAAATAATCCCTAGACAATTTAAGGAGACACACTGATGAAGGTAAATCTTCAATAGTCTCTCATACACTCAACTAAATGATAAGAGCTCTGCCCACACAATAACTCACACACATGCATCACATCCACCCACGCATACATTTCTTGACTCAAAGCGCGCTCAGGTCAGTTGTCGTGCTGAACAATAAATTTGAACAAAATATTTAATTCTATGGGTCTCACGTGTTTTTAAGATAGGCCTCACCCAAAAATAGACGGACATTTTAGGTTAGGACATTGGGCCTGGTCCTGAAAAAAGTCAAACTCTTACTTCACTTCAGTTCTCTCACTGCCCATTTGATCTCTCTCTTTGCTTGTGAGTTTCTCTTTCTCTTTTCCCTTTTCGGGTGTGACATAACGAGTGTTTCTCAACACCTGCAGAGCAGAGAATGACCCCGCAATGAAACGAGACTCTGATTTTTTGGGGGGGATTTTTGGTCTCAGCAGGGAACGCCTCGTCGAGGCCGTGCTTACCTTCAATCCCTGAGCTTGTCAGTGCAGAAAGAGATCGGGGCACCATTTTTAAATGCCACCTCAGTCTCCCCAATCTCTGGACACCCCTCAGACCATCCCTCAAAGTGCCCTATGTCAACAGGAAGGGGCTCCACTCCCTGAACATCCAGCTCATGTGCGACCACCACATGAAGATTATGCACTTGTGTGCACGCTTCCAAGCGTGCACGACAGATGCATCCTACCGCAGTCAGACATCCCCGGCCTCTTCGGGAACTACCCCAGGATGGCCAGTTAACGATTGGGAGATAAGGGATATCCGCTGAGGACCTGGCTAATGACACCTGTACAGAGGCCGCTAATTGATGTGGAGACATGCTACTATGAGGCCAAGTGGCCACCCAGGCTGTCATGGAGCAGTGCGTTGGACTGCTCAAAATGTGGATCTGATTCCTCGACTGCTCTGATAGTGCACTGAAGAAGAAATCCCGGGCCTCCATGCCTGGGGGGCTGGGGCAGGGGATTGGTGGCCGGCCTGCATTGCGGAAGAAAATGCCAGAGCTGTCATATTTCTTGGGTGCACTATTTTGTAATGCTGTACATATGTGTCCCCATCTGCTCCTAGCCTCGATGTTGCTGCCCCACCTTCCCCATCTCTCCCAAACCCTCCCCCACCCCTTCCCCCCTCATCCCACCTTTGCCCTGGCGTTCACCTCGGGATGGAGGGGCAGCTGGATTGAGCCCCAACTACCCCTGTGTCATTTGGCTCTGCCAGCCCGGGCCGCTCCCCAATGTCTGCAGCATGGTGATACTCCTCAGTGACTGTGAAATACTCTGGATTGCCCCAGCAATGCCCACCTGCAAGTGGGACTTTCCCAGCAGCACCTGGGAAACGTCCTCTGGTGAGTAGGACATGCTGCTGAGGCACTGAGCTATGGCCGTCACTGACTGAACCACGCCTTTCACACCTCCAGTCATGCAGCTGACATTGTGTACCAGGCTTCCAATGCGGTCACCACCCTAGCAGTGTTGGCCTCAGTGTCACGTATTGCTGGCACAATCTCCTCTGCCCGAATCCTCTGAGACCCCTCCAATCACCTATGGACCTGCTGGAATGTCACTGACGTCACGGCCACACCCTATCAGCTCTGGGTAAACCTGGTCCAGAGGCTCAGCATCAAGCTGGGACCCAGCTGGGTCCTGGGATACAGCAGACCTCCGACTGCTGTCTCACCTGGGCGTTCCTGCCTCCACCTAATCTGTATCAGCAATTGTGAGGTGCTCATCAGAATGTGCCCCAGAAGCCTGACCACTACTGTAGCCCACCAAGGTGTGTATCTCTGCACTGGTAGAGGGTGGGATTGGCAGCTGTGCTGCGAATATGGTGGTCACCCCTGAGCTCCCGACCGAGATGTTATCATGGGAGGCAAGGGAGGGGGCGGAATCACCCCGGATGGCTGGCATCGTCGGATGGAGATCCTTCGGAGGAATGGACATGTGGTCGATGGAAGGGATGGGTCAGTCTGTATGGATTGGCAATTCACATGTGACAAGTCATCTGGTGGGGGGGAGGGGGGGGCGGTAGATCCTCGCCTCTGCGGCATGTTCCAACCTCTATGTTGGTGACCGTTCTCTCTTAGGCGATCCCCATGACCTCCAGAGCCTCTTCCTACTAAGGGGTGAGGACTCTGATGTCCAGCACCCGGATGTCACCCTGCGCCCTGTCCCATCTGTTGTGGGTCAACTTCTCCTGCGGGGACATGGGGGGAAGGGGGGAGCCTCGTGAGCCGCAGTCTTTGTTCATCGCAGTGGGAGGGGGGATACAGGGGGGGGAGGGGGGATACAGGGGGAATGGGGCGGATGGGGGAGGCAGCCTGGGCGGCACTGTTGGACATGAGTGAGCTGGGACATGCTACTTTGCTGTGCATGCTCTTGGGGAGGGGGCGGTGTAGTGGGGGGGGCTGGTGCCAACCCACCCATGCGGCCTAGTGGGGGTCAATGTTCTTCTTACAGCACCGGATGCCGGTCCTCCCGGTGACATTCCGCAAGCTGATGGTCGCTGCCACTTCTTCACAGGAGGCACTGGCTGCCCTGTGGCTGACCCTCCGAGCCCCTCGGGGGAACAATTGATCCCGTCTGGTCTCGACCGTGTCCAACAATCTGGCCAGGTCGGCATCGCCGAATCGTGTGGATGATCTCCTCGGTGGCGTGGCTGCGAGATGTGTGGGTTCTACTCTGCGAGATCGGTTTAAGTGCTGCAATCTCTTGTTGGCGGAGAGCTGGCGAGCGCGGTCCCGGCGAATCAGCCAGAGGGACCATTATTTGTGGCGTGACGCCCGGGAGGGTCTTATTAAGTGGACCAATGAGTGTTTGATACCAGTGAAGGAGTCGCCGAGTGGCGCGCCAGGAAGCCTGCGGCAGTTCCCATTCGCTACCACACTTAGAAATTCTTCCATTAAATCACGCCCATTATTTTTTAACTTACAAAAAGGATTGTCGCTGGAATTTGGGACAATCACTACGAGGGTAAGAAAATACACATACAACGGACAATGATTGCAGACAATAAATGAAAAATTGAAATGAAAATCGCTTATTGTCACAAGTAGGCTTCAAATGGAGTTACTGTGAAAAGCCCCTAGACACCACATTCCGGCGCCTGTTCGGGGAGGCTGGTACGGGAATTAAACAGTGCTGCTGGCCTGCCTTGGTCTGCTTTAAAAGCCAGCGATTTAGCCCAATGTGCTAAAGCAGCCCCAATAGGAAAAGACATCAATTCTGTCCATGGCAATGAGTTGTTATTTGGAACTAAACGCTGGAAAGAGAGTGGGCGGGATTCCCCGGTCCTCCAGTCACGTGTTTCTCGACGCCGCAGTTCTCCGGCGGCGGGATTCTCTCTTCCCGCCACTTGTCAACAGGATTTCCCATTGAAGTCACCCCATGCTGTCGGGAAAACGGGGCTGTGCTGCCAGCGGGAAAAGAGAATTCCAACGGTTGGAGAATTTCAGCCAGGGCTAGTGTGAGTGAAAAAGAGGGAAAGAGAGAGAGAGAGAAAAATAGAGATAGTCTGAATGTGTGAGAAAAACGAAGAGCAAGATAACCTGCTCAAGATGACCAATTATTGGTCAATTAATTAAATCTCTATGTTTTGAAGCTATCCTTTCTGCAATTTCACCTAATGAGCAATCATTGAGAAAGTAAGTGTGTTGTGTTGGAAATTCAATTCATTCCTTTTTCCATTGCTGGAATATTTTCCAACTTTACACTTAAAAAGAGGAATGTCACCTATTAGGGTGAGAGTAATTGTAACTCCAGCATTGACCACGTGGGCTACTAAATGGCCTGTTTCTGTGTAATGTATCCTATGTAAAAATAGCCTCTTTGAAAAAGAAAGCAAGAGTCCTCGCAGTGAGTGTAGATTAGCTCAGTTTTATTTTCAATACCAACTCGCAACACAACAATCGAAGGAAAGTGAACGAGAAGCAGCAAAATCAGATTGTGGCAAAGTAAATGGAAACAAGAGGCTGACGAGCACTCTGCGCTATAGCATCCTGTACAAAATGGAAACATTAACATTCTATCAACAGAAACCATGCTGATAATTAGGAAGCTGCAACCTACAGAATTCAGGCGGCACGCAAAGTGAAAAGCACTCGAAACACAAATTGACAGCTACCAAACACCACACCACAAACCTCCGTCCGCAATCTCTCATCAGCAAATGGTGACAGTGCACTCAGGCGTCTACATCTGCAGACGCACGACAGGAGTTAGTCATATCCATTTCGTAAAACTTTCACCTAAACAAAGCAAAGGCTCTGACATGAAACCATACTTCCACGTACCCTGCCCATAATAAAGAAAAGTTGTCATAAACAAAACTTATATTTCGAACAATTCCCACAGAAGATCTATTTTCACATTGTTACATTTCACAGCCAGCATCAAGACAGCTGGGTCACTATCTTCAATTGCAGTCCTGTCCTGTTCCTCTGCAACATCCATACACCATGAGAGATAGCCCACAGTTCAACTGTCAGAATACCAGCACGTTGGTAGATCTCCCACTTCTGGTGCTTTAGGCATTAATATTGCTTTTGTTCAAAAAACAAATATTAACAATAATGCACACCGGTGCAAAACCCTATTTGTTTTCCATAAAAAATAGGAGTAGACCATCCAGCCCTTCAAGCCTGCTCTGCCATTCAATATGATCATGGCTGACCCTCCATCTCAACAGCATATTCACACACTCCCCCCTACCCCTTTGTAATGTTCTTGTTGGATGGCCTGATTTATATTCTAAGAACACTTTTTTTTAGGTTTTTTCTTTCTAAATGTTTTTTATTGGATTTTTGCACAGAGTATATTTTGCCGTTATGTACACAGGACATGATATATCTATATATATGTAAGTAGGCATCCATTTGTTCTGGCGAAGCATTTCCGGAGTGCAATCCTCGAGTGCGTCTGGTGCCGGTGTTGCCCCTCGCTTCTCCCGGTCGGATTTTGCCGCTGTTGTCTTCTCGTGCACGCTATTCTAAGAACACTTGCAGCTATAAATGATTTATTAACATTAACTCTGGGTCAAATACATACAAACAACAGATGAATAATAGTATGAACATGCACAAACAACCTCTCTCCCAGCTCCCCAGTCAGTCTGAGGTCACCTGACTCTAACATTCACTTATTATCTAATGAGACTCCTAGTGGTCAGTCGGTGAATTACAACATAACCATGATATCACTACATCCCCTTTCCTTTGAAGGAATAAATTACTACATTATCATCAGTATATTTACATGTGATATAATTAGCCTGTGAGTCTAACAGTATTAATTTTTTTTCTTTAAAATTTTAAATCTGGTTTAACAAATATATATATATTACACAAAAACAGTAAGCATAGTATGTACAAATAGTCCAAATCTACAGATTGAGTCGATCAGGTTTTCTCCTGACTGTGGTTGATCTTCTTAAAGTTTGACCTTGCTGCTCAGAATTTGTAGACTCAAAGTTCTCCATGACATCCTCATGCTCAGGAACTGCTGAACTATCTGACACTGCAGCTGACGTTAATTCTGACGTAGATTTGTCATCCATCACGTTGTTGTGAAAGTCTTCTCTGGTTTTCAAACAAACCCATGCACAATGATTTCTTCCTAAAACCAACCCTTCCTCTGTCTGTACATTGTAGGAATGAGGTGCTACTTCTTCGAGTACAATGGCTTTTCTCGGCCAATTGCCGGAATCTTCCTTTCTTACAATGTCATCACTGTACAGAGGAAGTAAAGTTCTAGACACTGTCATAGAACTGCTTTTGTTTTGCCTTAATATTTTGCATTTCCTGTAGTATCACTGCATTTGCATTCTCCTCCTTATTTTCCAAGAATTGAAGTGTGGTATGCAACCTTCTATTCATGAGTACTCTGCTGGTGATCCACCATGTGACAATGGTAACAGATTGTCACGTGATTTTGTGAGGTATGGGCCAGATTGGCTGACATTGCCTTCTGTAATGATTACAACATGTACACTTTTTTCATTAAGATTTTTGTGATCCATGTCTATAATAATAATATTTATTATTGTCGCAAGTAGGCTGACATTAACACCACAATGAAGTTACTGTGAAAAGCCCCTAATCGCCACATTCCGACGCCTGTTCGGGTACACAGAGGGAGAATTCAGAATGTCCAATTAACCTAAAAGCATGTCTTTGGGGACTTGTGGGAGGAAACCGGAGCACCTGGAGGAAACCCACGCAGACACGAGGAGAACGTGCAGACTCCGCACAAACAGTGACCCAAGCGGAGCATCACCATTTTTGTGTTTCACACATACCATGTAATTTACCCCACTGGTAGGTTCTTCAATCTTCTTGATAACTTGTGGTTTTGTATCTGATATGGGTGGGAGGATAGAAATGAGATTGACATGCAGATCTACATCTTGACAATTGCACGACTAATAATTTGTACCGTGCTTTAGACAATGCATCTTCTTTAAATTGTATCTCGTTGACCAATGGTAGTGCACTAAAATCAATGAACACATTGCTGAATTTGCTGATAATGTTCTCAGAATCATTGGCGTTTTGATCCAATCCTTTGTGGATGCTCTATACCAACTGCACTAGACCTAATTCTTCACATGACTGATCACCTAATAATAAATCCAAGCCCTCAGATAAAATAAAGACAGAATAAACTGTTTTCTTCACTATAAAACTCAGATCACAAGCATCATAACATTTAAGCTTGAACCATTATAATCCCTTGGAGATATTTTGTGATTTCTTCTAATCGATTGAATTTTTAGATTTTTTAAATCAGTCATGCTGATTAAATTCACTTTTGCACCAGTGTTTAACTTCAATTGGACCACTGTACCGTTCACTTCAAGTGGTAGCAGCAATTTGTCCTCATCAAATATATTAATTTTAAATGGAGCAGCAGTTTGCATATTTTTAAGCGCTGGAGAATTTTTTGATGTCTCCAAAAAAAAATTCTTCTCTGTTATTACTCCAACAAATGTTTCGTCATTAGAGACTGTGTCTTCCACTGTGCTGGCTGATTTGGGGTGGAACTTAGAGTAACAATTCTGAGCAGTGATTTTCTTTCCTTTTCATCTGGAACAAAAACTTGCCAAAACGCTGGACAGTGCCTTAATTTGTGCCTTTGGCCATATCTTCTACACATAAATACTTTGCCCCGATCTTTAACCTGTTTGCTGGTGTGCAAGGAGCTGCAGGAACTTTCCCGCTTTTTTTTTTTAAGTTTCCCGCCATTTTGGAAATAGGGCAGTAACCGAATTACTTCGTTAAAATTTTTGCTATCTTCATCGTTTGCAAATTTAAATGTATTAAACACAGAAAACCATACAAGCTTTGGGCCCTGCCGTTGTTAGGAGCATCGCTATCTTATGTGAATCTGATTGATCTCCTAAATTTACTGCAGTAAGAAACAGATTAAATTGTTGTTTAAACACACATCAGTTGCTGTCCACATTACCATAAAATCTGAGACTCATTAGTGGCTTCAACAGCTCCATGTAATTTATTCTTACAGTCTGAAAAATCTTCAAATCTTTGTGGACCTCGTGGCATTCACTTGATGATGTGATAGTTTCTTCTCAGTGTTTAACACCATCCAGACCTAGTACCATGTAATGTCGGATGGCCTCATTTCTATTACAAGAACACTTGTAGCCAAAGCTATAAACAATTTATTAACATTAACTGTGGATCAAATATATACCAACAACAGATGAATAGCAGTATGAACATACACACGCAGCCTCTCTCCCAGCTCCTTAGTCAGTCTGAGGTCACCTGATTCTAATATTCACTTATATGCTAATGAGACTCCTAGTGGTCAGTCGGTGAATTACAACACAACCATGCTATCACTACACCTTTGACACTTTTAGAGTCTAGGAATCTATTTCCTTCTTAGATTTATTCAGTGACTTGTCACTGCAGCACGGTAGCACAATGGTTAGCACAAGTTCTTCACAGCTCCAGGGTCCCAGGTTCAATTCCCATCTTAGGTCACTGTCTGTGCGTAGTCTGCACGTTCTCCCCGTATGTGCGTGGGTTTCCTCTGGGTGCTCCGCTTTCCTCGCACAGTACAAAGATGTGCAGGTTTGGTGGATTGGCCATGATAGCCTTAGTGTCCAAAAGAAAAAGGTTAGGTGAGGTTACGGGGATAGGGTGGAGGCTTGGGCTTAAGTCGGTCGCTCTTTCCTAAGGGCCAGTGCAGACTCAATGGGCCAAATGGCTTCCTTCTGCACTGTAAATTCTATAATTCTATGATTGTCCTCCACAGCCTTCTGTGGTAGATAATTCCACAGGTCCCCCCACCCACTGAATGAAGAAGTTTGGAATCCCTACTGTGCAGAAGGAGGCCCATCAAGTCTGCACCAACCATTTGAATGAGCACTCTGCCCATGTCTACCGTACTCTATCACCATAGCCTAGCCTGCATATCCCTGCACACCGAGGGGAAATTTAGCACAGCCAACCCACCTAACCTGCTCATCTTTGGACTGTGGGAAGAAACTGGAGCTCCCGTAGGAAGCTCATGCAGACACGGGGAAACCATACAACCTCAACACACACAGTGACCCAAGGCCGGAATTGAAGCTGGGTCCCCAGCGCTGTGAGGCAGCCGTGCTAAGCATTGTGCTACTGTGCCGCCATTTCTCTTCACCTCAGTCCTAAATGACCTACCCCATATCTTGAGACTGATCTATTGCTCTAGGCCCTCCAGCCAGAGGGAACAACATCCCTGCATCCAGTCTCTCCAGCCCAGTCAGAATTTTATACATTTCAATTAGATCCCTTTTATTTTTCTACATTCCAGTGAATACAGGCCCAGTCAACCCAATCACCTCATATGACAATTCTGCCATCACAGGAATCAGTCTGCTGAACCATTGCTGCACTCCCTCTCCGGCAAGTATAACCGTTCATAGATAAGGAGACCAAAACTGCACACAGTAACCCATGTGCAGCCTTACCAAAGCTCTGTACAGCTGCAGCAAGAATACCTCTTGCAATGAAGGCCAACATACCATTTGCCTTCCTAACTGCTTGCTGTGAAAGTCTCCATAGTCCCAGGTGACCATCGGCTGCTCTCCCCTTTGAGAGAGAGAGCTGACTGGTGGTGATTTAATCTGAGTCACCACACCTCAGGTGAGGGTCAAGGTTGCGAAATGTGCACACTTCATGGTAACCTCAACCAGTGGGGGTATTGAACCCACGCTGTTGGCATCACACTGCATCACAAACTCGCCATCCAGCCAACTGAGCTAATCGGCCTCCCTCCTACCTGTACCTGCATGCTTGCTTTCAGTGACTGGTGTAATCGGACACCCAGGTCCCTTTGTACATCAACATTTCTCAATCTATCAGCATTTAAATAATACTCTGCCATTCTGTTTCTCTATCCGCAGTGGATAACTTACATTTATCCATGTCGGACTGCATTGGAAAAGATTTCACTGCAGCTATGTCCATGTTAAGACGAGAAGTCTGGCCACTCCAATCTATTAATGTTCTTACTTTGAACTTCTCTCAACGTTCTTTATAACTGGAGATCAAATGAAATGGCGTAATTTGGTGAATATTTAAAAATAGCATTACTCAGAAACTCCCAATTCTGCTTACATTCAAGGCTATTACAAAAGAACTGCTTCAAACTGATTATCTCATTTACACATCATTAGACAGTGATTGTTAAAGTAATAACTCCAAACTATTTGTAAAATCGACACTTCATTAAAGAAACATCTGCAAAGCCTAATACTACACAACCACACAATTTACCTCTGATCAAAAAAAAACGATTTCACCCATCTTAATAGCCACTTTTGTTTTAGCAGCTAATGGTGTGAAATGAGCTGCAGCAAATCCCAGTCTCATTAAATGTGAACATAGGTATGTGTGTGTACACTTCACAAATATGTGTCATATGGCAGCTGACAGCCTCAGCTGGTATATTGCAGGATACTGTGAAGTTTAAATTGGACCCAGACCCAGTGATAATGTAGCTCACTGTTCAAGAGCGGTATTGTAGCAATTCAATTGTCATGTCCTTCAACCGGTCATTATGAATGCATACCATGAGGTTAGAAAGGGACTGTTGATTGGCTCTCCAGTACCTTGGACATTTGTCACTGAACCAGCATCAATAAAACAAATCTGGTTGTTAGCACAATGCTGTTTGTGGGGTCTTGCTGTGGGCAAAATACCTGCTGGATTTCCTATAATAGTGAGCACACTGTTAAAAATATTTAGTTTGGCAGTAAAGCAATTTGTGCTGTCCGGAGATTGTGAAAGGTGCTGTTTCAATGTAAGGTTTATTTAAAGCTGCTTTGACAAAGAGTCATTCAGATTCGAAACGTTAGCTCCCTTTTCTCTTTACGGATACTGCCAGACCTGCTGGGATTGTCTGGAATTTTCTGGTTTATAGTCAGTTAAAGAATGGCCTCAGCAGCCAGCCCAACTTCCTGGCCTGTCCCACACCCGCCACAGGGGATCCTCAGGCTGATTGGAAAACTCCAGCTGGCCTCTGATAATTAGGAACATGGGGATTAGGAGCAGAAGTAGGCAATTCAGCC
This sequence comes from Scyliorhinus canicula, assembly GCF_902713615.1. NCBI lineage: Eukaryota > Metazoa > Chordata > Chondrichthyes > Carcharhiniformes > Scyliorhinidae > Scyliorhinus > Scyliorhinus canicula. The sequence continues at coordinate 29,101,569 of NC_052164.1, forward strand.
CTTTGAGCCTGCTCTCCCATTCAATAAGATCATGGCTGACCTCTTCCTGGTCTCAAATCCACCTCCCTTCCTGTTTCCCAAATCCCTTTTGTGGTGATATGCATCACTGTAAATACACAAGGGGTTAATGTAGATTCACTAGAATCAAATAAACACTAGAAGGAGCACCAGAGACATCGTGAAACACAGACATTCAACCAATAGGTGAGTAAGATAGGACATGACCAATGGGCAGTCAAGACACACCCAGAGGTGACACTACCACAAGGGGCTACCCATATAAAAGGACAGGGTACACATGCTCTTTCTCTTTCCATAGGCGACGCTCAGAGAGACAGGGGCAGATCAGGAAGCATCACACCCACCACATGGATTAGAGCAGACTGGTTAGTTAGTTAGATTGAGTTACTATAGCAAGATTAGCAGGAGACTCAAACTCAAGTAGGAGAATTGTCAACTGTTCAATAAATGTGTTAAACCTATCTCCAAGTCTGAACCTTCCTTTGTCAGAGTATACATCAAGGAAGCAGCTTATGCTACATGAAGAAGCATAACACAACACCTTTAACTGTCCTTAATTTGATATTAATTTACCTTAATTGGGGATCTTCTACTTTCTTGCCACCTGGGAATATGGCTGAAGGGCAGGCAGATGCCAGCAAACTGGAACACTAGCTGGCAGCATGGATTAATGCTCCTGTCGACCTCTGTTCCCACCCACTTATTGGCAGGAAACCTTTGCCCTCGCTTTCAATGCAGCACTGCATAAAGTCATACTGGGTTGGATTTTACACAGTTAGGGCATAATGCTAAACCGGCTCCAACCACTACCGTGCCCCCACTCCCACCACCCACGCCCACCATGCACAGAAGGAAATTCTGTCCCAAACTTTTAAATAGTCTGTCCTGCAGTAATAATCCTCTGAGGGTGGTAAAATCAAGCTCAGGCCCTTACTTCCGTCCTAACGTGGTCAGGAAGCTTTACTTTTGAGAGTTGTCAGCCAATCTGATTGCTCAGCAACACTCACAATTCTGGACATGCCATATCTCTGTTGTGGACACTGCCAAGACTTCAAGGATGTGCAGGGAGAAGGATGCTGGCGTTTGGAAACCAGCAAGTCCAATGTTTTAAGGCAGGGAGGGACTGCAGAGTCTCAGGGAGGGAGGGGGGGGGGGGGGAAGAGGAATGAGGAGTTGCATTTTGGAGGGTCAATGGGAAGGAACAAGGTGGGGAGAGGTTGACATCTTGAGGGATGCCCGATGCGCACAGGACACCCCCGATTGATGAGCAAACACTTGGCTGTTAATAATACATTCTTGCTTGGAAACCTAGGGGAGGACCTAAGATTGAACAGTTTACCTTCACTGGGAACACATTTTTAAAAAGTTTCATTGAAGTATCTACCCAGCTATCATAAGAAAGCATTTCAAAATATTACTGTGAAAAAAGCACTGCTTACATCAATCACCATCAGAATCAGAAGGTGAATTCTGCCACTTCACTGTGCAGAAATAATCAATATTTACAAATGGCCCATGAGACCCTCTGACAAGCTCGCCAAGGAATTTATGATTGATGATTTAGCACTTAGAAACAAACAGCAGAGGAATTTTCCTTGTAGTAGATAAGACATATGTGTAAGAGCGAGATCATTGTATCAGTTTATATGAATAATTTGAAGGAAAATTAGAGAGCTGCAAATTGCTGCGGGAGAGAATTTAGAAAGCTGCAAAACATTGTTTAGCTTACAGTCCTGCCCCTCTCGAGCAGCGGGGTCTACTTACATAAACAAATGTAAAAAACTTGTGCACATAAACATATGTAACAAACAAACTGCTGGAAAAGCTCAGCAGGTCTGGCAGTACCTGTCGAGAAAGAAGCAGAGTTAACATTTCAGTGAAGAAGAGTCAAATAGACTTGAAATGTTGGGTGGGGTTTTATGGCACTTTCCACTGGAAGAATCTTTTGGTCTGGTCGAAGTTGGCCCCTGTGTAGGGCTAGCGAACCATCAAAATACCATTGACTTCTGTTCGGAAAAAAAGGCAATTTCTAGGGATTTATATTTGTATTGATGAATATTAAAAATAGGATATAATTTTAAATGTGTTCAATTTAATGTTTCCTGGCCTGGAAGGGTAAAAACTATAGTTAGAGTCATGCTGGACAAAGGTGTCTGTATGTGTGGGGGTTGGTTAAGTTAAAATTGGATTTAGATTGTGCATAGAGGGTTATCATGTGAAAAATTAACAAATGGCATAAGCATGTGGACGTTGCTTAGCAACTGGATGTCCTTGTAGGGTAAAAAGCTTTAAAGTTTTAGTTTAGGTAATTTGAGAGCAATTAGAGACAGAATCTCAGGGATTGAACATCTCTCAACTCTGTCAGAAGAGAGACAGGACAGGATGGGAGAAACAAAAAGTACAAGTTACAGCCCAGATTACCATAGAATTGGGACATGAAGAGTGTCCAAGAAGGCCGGAGTTTTGTGAACAGAGACCAAGGTATCGTTCAGAAGAATTCAAGGAAGTATAAACAAGATGTTCAGAGTTAAGGAAACAAGTGCAGTAACTATATTAAAAATGGGACAGCAGATTTCAGAGGTGGATGAAAAATTTGATGTCATTTTAATGCCACCTGGGAATCAAAGGTTAAAGCAATTGTGAGCACTTTGCACAGCAGTCAAGACAAATAAATCCTAAAGGGTTGACATGAAATAATGGACTGGATTTACTGTTAAAAGTGGAGAAGAAACTTTGTATGGAAGTGTCATTTGTAAAACCTGGGCAGGATTTTGGAACGCCAAGGGAAAAAAAAGCATTATTCTGAGAAAATAATTGTGTTTTGGGGAGTGGAGTTTGGAAACTCTGATACGACAATCATCTTGGGGGATTCTGAGGAGAAAACTGCAGACACTAACTTGGGTTTAGGGCTGAATGTACATTAGACTACAGTTCAACTTGTGTGTTTAGAAGGAACCTTTTGTGTTAATAAAACCTCTGTATTTTAAGGTGTACTCTGTAATCCATGTTAATCTTTAAAACTGTGTATTTTTTAAGATAAGGCGGAGTAAAGGATTTATTTTTTCCTGTTGTTAAAACCAATTAGCAATTCTATGACTCTGTTTCTTCACATTTTATTTATTTATTTTTAAATAAATTTATAGTTCCCAATTATTTTTTCCAATTATGGGGAAATTTAGCGTGGCCAATCCACCTGACCTGCACATCTTTGGGTTGTGGGGGTGAAACCCACGCAGACAAGAGGAGAATGTGCAAACTCCACATGGACAGTGACTCGGGGCCGGGTGCGAACCCGGGTCCTCAGCGCCGTAGGCAGCAGTGCTAACCACTGTGCCACCATGTGCCCTTCTCCATGTTTTATAAAGAAAATTAAAAGTTACCGTCTTTTGATGCAAGGTTCCATTCTGGGATCATCCTGTCCAGTTATAACACCGACTCGGACCATAACACTTTGGCAGTACCGAATTTTCCTGCTGGTGGCCAATAGCTCACTGCCTTTGCCGCGTGTTTTCTCACCATGGGACATCTTGAAAATTCCAGCCATTAACTTTGTTTCTCTCTCCACAGATACTGCTGAGCTTTTCCACCGCTTTCAGTTTTTTTTTCGGATTTTCAGTATCCACAGTATTTTGCTTTTATTTTATCCTTATGAATGTGAGGTTCTATAAGACAGTTATGTTTGGTGTCGCCTCTTTAATTCAAGGTAAAATGGAGCAGTGATGATCTGCTATGAGTTCAGCCCAACAACAAGCCTATCTGGTGTGGTTACCATGGGGAGAGGAGGGTCTAGTTGAGCCTTACTGGGAGTGAGGTGCGTAATTTTAAAACCTAAAATCAAAAAGCAAGAGCTGCTGGGCTGACTGTGAACAGGTGACTTTTATACAACAGGTTTTTGCACAGAAAGGAATGTACATTGAACCATACATAGAAAATAGATGGAAGGGGAGGCCATTCGGCCTTTTGAGCCTGCTCTGCCATTCATTAAAAATAATTGGGTGTTAAAAATAAGATATAATTTTAAGTTTAACTTTAATTTCACTACTGTTGTATATATCACATACGAGATGTAATACGATAAGGCTCCTGTACTACAGGTATGGGGGTAGATCCCTGCCTGCTGGCTCCACCCAGTAGGCAGAATATAAATGTGTGGGCTGTCCAAGCTGCAGCCATTTCAGCGGCAGCTGCAGGAGGCTACAGATCTCTGCTTAATAAAGCCACGATTACACTCTACTCTCGTCTCGTCGTAATTGATAGTGCATCAATTTATTACGCAGAGACTTTACAATGACGGACCTCCGCATCAAGCCTGCAGCTGCACCCTCAAGCAGACGCCAAGTCGGCCTTCGCCCATTGGCTAGCTTGCTTCGAAGCCTACATCGGATCTGCGACAGAACCACCCACAAAGGCACAGAAACTCCAGATCCTGTATACACAGCTGAGCTCCAATATCTTTCCACTCATCTGGGACGCGCCTACCGATGCTGAGGCCATGGCGCTGCTGAAAGAGAACTACACCCATCAGGCCAACAAACTCTACGCCAGGCACCTCCTGTCCACACGGCATCAACTCCCCGGTGAGTCTGTGGAAGATTGGGCATAGGCTCGGCGTACATCCGCCAGCACCTCTTAGAAGGGCCTACCCTCAACCTCGCAGCAACCAAGAAACTCGCAATCTCATTGACGGTCGCCTCCCGGAATGTACAAGCGTACACCCCCCCCCTCCTGGACATCGTGGACCCCACCAGTGAACACCCCACCTTGGACCCCACCAGTGACCGCCCCCCGCCAACCCCAAACCTGGGCCACGTGGCAGCCAGCCAACTCCGGGGGACCCAAGTGCTACTTCTGTGGACAGACAAAGCACCCCCGGCAGCGCTACCCGGCAGCGCTACCCAGCGCGGAGCGCACTCTGCAAGGCCTACGGGAAGAAAGGGCATTTCGCTGCTATAGAACATAGAACATAGAACAGTACAGCACAGAACAGGCCCTTCGGCCCTCGATGTTGTGCCGAGCAATGATCACCCTACTCAAACCCACGTATCCACCCTATACCCGTAACCCAACAACACCACCTTAACCTTACTTTTTAGGACACTACGGGCAATTTAGCATGGCCAATCCACCTAACCCGCACATCTTTGGACTGTGGGAGGAAACCGGAGAACCCGGAGGAAACCCACGCACACACGGGGAGGACGTGCAGACTCCACACAGACAGTGACCCAGCCGGGAATCGAACCTGGGACCCTGGAGCTGTGAAGCATTTATGCTAACCACCATGCTACCCTGATGCCCCTATGTGCTATGTGCCAGGCCCGCTCAATCGCCGTGGTGACCAGGGTCATTGTTCCTGCACCCCCCCATATGCGACCTATGGGGGCCGCCATTTTCACCCCCGCAACCCACTTGCGGCCCGTGGGCGCCGCAATCTTCCCCGCCTCAGGACCCCTGCTCGTCGGGCACTCATCGGGCTGCTCATCGCATGCAACCGCCTTCCAACAGCAGCTACAGCTCGGGAAAATGCTGGAAAATCTCAGCAAGTCTGGCAGCATCTGTAGGCAGAGAAAAGAGCTAACGTTTCGAGTCCGATGACTCTTTGTCAAAGCTAACAGACAGAGAGAGAGTGGGAAATATTTATACTGTGGAGTGAGAATGAAAGATGAGTCATAGCCACAGAAACCCAGGGAAACTGGGCGCTAATGGCCACAGAAACCAAGGGGAAAGAGTGCTAATGGCAGTCCCAAGAGAGGACAAAAGATGTGAAAGGTCAAACAGCAGGGAAACTAACATCAGAGGATGAACTGTAGGTGTGGGGGGAGGGGAGGGGGGAAGCAAAGAGGAGAAAGATGAGGAAAGGTGGATAAGATTGGGGGGAAATTAAATGTATATTAAGAAAGAAAGAAATGGTAAAAGACAGTTAAAATGAAATGAAAACAAATGGGTCGAGGTGGAGCTGATCATCTGAAATTGTTGAATTCGATGTTTAGGCCAGAAGGCTGTAGTGTGCCTAACCGGAAGATGAGATGTTGTTCCTCCAGTTTGCGTTGAGCTTCAATGGAACATTGCAGCAGGCCAAGAACAGTCATGTGGGCATGGGAGCAGGGTCTTTTGTTAAAATGGGAAGGTGCCATGGGTGATGGGAGAGGTACTGGGTATAGTGGATGAGTGGACTAGATTGTCTCAGAGGGAACGATCTCTGCGGAATGCTGACAGAGGGAGTGAAGGGAAGATGTGTTTGGTGGTGGCGTCACGCTGGAGTTGGCGAAAATGGTGGAGGATTATGCTTTGCATACGGAGGCTGGTGGGATGAAATGTGAGTACAAGGGGGACTCTATCCTTGTTCTGGGAGGGAGTGGAGGGGGCGAGGGTGGTGGTGCGGGAGATGGACAACACACTGTTGAGGGCTCTGTCCACAACTGTAGGTGGGAAATCACAGTCGAGGAAGAAGGAACACATTTTCGAAGCACCATTTTGGAAAGTGGCATCGTCGGAACAAATGCAACGGAGGCAAAGGAGTTGAAAGAAAGTGATGGAGTCCTTACAGGGTGTAGGGTGCGAAGAGCTGTAGCCCAGATAGCTGTTCCCTTCACTCCCTCTGTCAGCATTCCGCAGACCGTTCCCTCTGAGACAATCTAGTCCACTCCTCCACCATACCCAGTACCTCTCCCATCACCCATGGCACCTTCCCATGCAATCGCAGAAGGTGTAACACCTGCCCCTTTACCTCTTCCATGCTTAACATTCCAGCAACAAAACACTTATTCAAGGTTAAGCAGCGTTTCACTTGCATCTCTTCCAATTTGGTCTACTGCATTCGCTGCTCGCAATGTGGTCTCCTCTATATCGGAGAGACCAAATGCAGACTGGGTGATCGCTTCGCTGAGCATCTTCGGTCTGTGCGCATTCAGGATCCTGACCTTCCTGTTGCTTGCCATTTTAACAAAAGACCCTGCTCCCATGCCCACATGTCTGTTCTTGGCCTGCTGCAATGTTCCAGTGAAGCGCAACGCAAACTGGAGGAACAACATATCATCTTCCGGTAAGGCACTCTACAGCCTTCCGGCCTGAACATCGAATTCAACAACTTCAGATGATCAGCCCCTCCTCGACCTATTTGTTTTCATTTCATTTTAACTGTCTTTTACCATTTCTTTCTCTCTTAATAAACATTTAATTTCCCCCCCCCCCCCCAATCTTATCCACCTTTCCTGTACTTTTCTCCTCTTTGCTTCCCCCTTCCCCTCCCCCCACACCTGCAGTTCATCCTCTGATGTTAGTTTCCCTGCTGTTTGACCTTTCACATCTTTTGTCCTCTCTGGGGACTGCCATTAATACTCTTTCCCCTTGGTTTCTGTGGCCATTAGCGCCCAGTTTCCCTGGGTTTCTGTGGCTATGACTCATCTTTCATTCTCATTCCACAGTATATATATTTCCCACTTTCTCTGTCTGTTAGCTGTTGTGTTGGCTTGTGTAGGCTTGAGAGATGAACAGACACTTCCAACACAGATGAAGGTTCAACTCAATTTTATGAACTACTTCTAACTAACTGATACACGATGACTGTGGGTCTAAATGATGCTAACTTGAACTAGAGACCTAAGCCTTGTCCGATCCAATTGATTCTCTCAGCACGTGTTGAGTCCGTGCTGGGCCGAATAAGTTCCTGTTACACTCAGAGGCAGCACCCAGAATGAGCGGGAACCGTGGTGCCCTCTGCCTTTATAGTGTGTGTATTCTAACTGGTGAATGGCTGCGGTGTTTGTACATGCTGATTGGTCCCTGTGTGTGTCCATCAGTGTGTGTCTGCACCATGATATATTGGTATATATCATGATGTGGAGATGCCTGCGTTGGACTGGAGTGAGCACAGTAAGAAGTCTTAGTGTATATATTATGACATTAGCTTTGACAAAGAGTCATCGGACTCTAAGGGCGAGATTCTCCGCATTCCCGATGGTGCGGAGAATAGCGTGGCTCGTAAAATTTTACGGCCACGCTGTTCCGACGCCCTCCCGCTATTCTCCCCCCCCCCCCCCCCCCCCCCCCCCCACGCCCAACTCCCGACATGAATCGCTGCCGCCGTTTTTTTACGGCCAGCAGCGATTCACAGCTGATAGATGGGCCGAGTTCCCAGCCCTTTACGGCTGTTTTTACGAACGGCAAACACACCTGGTCTGGCCGTTCGTAAAAACGGCCGTAAACACTCGCATTTTATAACCATGGCACCGATTGGCACGGCAGTACCACGGCCTTGCCAAGGGTGCCATGGGCCCGCGATCGGTGGGCACCGATCGCGGGCAGCGGGCCTGATGCCCGCGCACTATTTGTCCTTCCGCCGCCCCGCAGTATCCATTCGCGGGGCGGCTGAGGGGCATCCCGGCCCGCGCATGCACGGGTTTCGCGCAAATACGCGATGACGTCATTCGCGCATGCGCGGGTTGGAGTCTTCCAATCCGCGCATGCACGGCTGACGTCATATGACGCGTCAGCCGGCGCTAACTCGGGCAAGCGGGCTTAACGAAATACGTTAAGCCCGTGATGCCGGAGCTTACGGCGTCGGGCTGCTAGCCCCGACCGGGGACCAGAATCGGTTCCCGGTCGGGGAAGGGGGGCTGGCGTCAAACCCGCCCGGGTTTGACGCCAGCCTTACGATTTCTCCCGGTTTGGGAGAATCGCGCCCATAATGTTTGCTCTTTTCTCTCCCTACAGATGCGGCCAGACTTGCTGAGATTTTCCAGCATTTTCCCTTTCGTTTCAGATTCCAGCATCCGCTGTAATTTGCTTTTAACCAGCTACAGCGCGCCTCCATCACGATCAACCAGTCCCGGCCGCACAACCTCACAACCGCGTCGACGACGGTAAAGGTCGACGGGCACAAAACATCATGCCTTCTTGACTCCGGGAGCACAGAGATCTTCATCCACCCCGATACTGTAAGGCGCTGCTCCCTCGCGGTACACCCCATTAACCAGAGAATCTCCCTGGCCTCCGGATCCCACTCCGTCGAGATCCGGGGTACTGCATCGCCACCCTCAACATCCAGGCCATAGAGTTCAGCGACTACCAGCTCTACGTCCTCTCCAACCTCTGTGCTGCCTTGCTAATCGGCCTGGACTTCCAGTGCAACCTCCAAAGTCTCACCCTGAAATTCGGCGGGCCCCTACCACCCCTTACTGTATGCAGTCTCACGACCCTTAAGGTCGACCTTCATTCTCTGTTTGCAAACCTCACCCCGGATGGCGAACTCGTCGCCACCAGGAGCAGATGGTACAGTGCCCAGGACAGGACCTTCATCAGGTCTGAGGTCCAGCGGACGCTGCAGGAAGGCATCATTGAGGCCAGCAACAGCTGCTGGAGAGCCCAAGTGGTAGTTGTGAAAACTGGGGAGAAAAACAGGATGGTCGTTGACTACAGTCAGACCATCAATCGGTACACACAGCTCGACGCGTACCCCCTCCTACGCATATCTGATATGGTCAATCAGATTGCACAGTACCAGGGTTTCGAGAGTGGACCAGAGATCTGCCTACCACCAGCTCCCCATCTGCAAGGCAGACTGCCCATACACTGCATTTGAAGCGGACGCCTGCCTTTACCATTTCCTTTGGGTTCCCTTCGGCGTCGCTATCGGAGTCTCAGTCTTCCAACGGGAGATGGACCGGTACGGACTCTGGGCCACCTTCCCGTACCTGGATAACGTCACCACCTGCGGCCACGACCAGCAGGATCACGACGCTAACCTTTCCAAATTCCTCCACAGCAATAAACTCCTCAACCTAACGTACAACAAGGACCAATCGCTTAGCCATCCTCGACTATGCGGTGCAAAATGGAATTCTAGGGCCCGACCCCGATCGCATGTGCCCCCTCATGGAACTCCCCCTCCCCCACTGCCCCAAGGCCCTGAAGCGATGCCAGGGGTTCTTCTCGTACTACGCCCAGTGGGTCCCTAAATATGCGGACAAGGCCCACCCACTCATTCACTCCACTGTTTTCCCCCTGATGGCCGAGGCTCACCAGGCCTTCAACCATATCAAGGCCGACATCGCCAAGGCCGCAATGCATGCTGTCGACGAGACGCTCCCCTTCCAAGTCGAGAGCGATGCATCAGACGTCGCTCTGGCCGCCACCATCAATCAGGCAGGCAAGAAAGTAATTTGCTTTCAACCATAATAGTTGACCATCCCTAAAATGGACTTTAACTCAGTCACATCCCATGGTGCTGGCACCCCTTTTATCACTTTTATCTTGTCCTCGAGTGCATATAAGACTTCTGCATCGACTTTGAAAAGCGAAATATGTGACTTCATCAGCCTGAAATGCGCATTTCTCGCATTTAAGGTACATATCAGCTTCTTTGAACCTCCTGAGGATTTCTTCCGAATTGGCACTGTGCTCTTCGAGTGTTGCCCTAGTTACGAAGACATCGTCCAGATACACCACCATCTCGGGGATCCCCTGCAAAAGGCTCTCCATCGTGAGCTGAAATATAGCGCAGGCAGAGGAACTACCAGAGGGCAACCTCATATATTGGAATCAGCCTTTGTGTGTGTTTACGGTGACACATTTCCTTGACTCTTCCTCCAACTCAAGCTTTTGGGTACACCTGACTTAGATCCAATTTCAAGTACATGAGGCCTGCTGCCAATTTCGTGTAGACGTCCTCTATCCTCGGAATAGGATATCTATCTACTTTAGCAGCCCTGTTCACAGTCATCTTGTAATCTCCGCAAATCCTTACTATGCAGTCCGGCTTTAACACTGCGACTATTGCTGCTGCCCATTTCAAGAACTGTAGTGGAGTAATTACCCCCAGGTCTTGCAGACGTCTCAACTCCACTTCACCGTTTTGGTGCAGAGCATCAATCGGGCTCTAAAGAATTTTGGGGTAGCCTCAGGCTGTCTGTAGATTTTGGCCGTCGCCCTTTTTATGCACCCCATGTCTCTGGAAAACGTTGAGGTATTTACTTATATGTTTGCTCGCCTACCACCGTGGTAGCAGCACCTGCATCCACTTCCATATTTAAAGGGCAGCCATTAACAACAAGGACAATTTCAATGGTGTGTGTTTTATTTAACCCCATCATGTTGAACTTATAGAACTCGCTTCCTCCTCACGCTTGCTCACCAAAGTCGCTGACAGTTTTTTTGCGAACTAGGTGTAGTCTGCCTGACTCTGCATCTTGTCCTTGTTGTTAATGGCTTGTATGTGGCTTTTTTATCACACCTGAAACAAATGAATTACTTACATTTGCAGCTGTCTTGGTGCAACAATAACTAGCCACTAAATACCGTGACTGACTGTCACTCTACCTTTTTTCAAGCTCCTCACTGCGGGTGCTCGGACCGGCCACCGTTACCTGCCAAAAATTATCTACCTCGCTTTGCAAGCCTTTTAGTTCAAAAATGCTTAGTGCAGCACTTGTAGTTGCTTGAAGCAACTCAAGCGCTTTGTCTCAGGATATTCTGGTTTTTGCCGGCAACACCTTCCGAATATTCAAGTTATTGATATTGCAGAGCAAACGGTGACATAACAAATCACTGAGAGATGGACCAAATTCGTAATTTTCAGCCATTTGTTGAAGTCTGGCTGCAAAAGCGGATATTGTTTCTCAAGGATCCCTAATTGCTGAGTGCAATTTATAGTACCGTGTAATAATGGATGGCCGAGGATTGTAGTGGTCTCTCACTAGTTACACTAACTGATCAAAAGACTTGGTGTCCGGAGCCTTACGGAAATGTTAGGCATCTCACCTTATGTCTGTGGACCGCTAACTGTGAGTAATGTACTTATTGTTTGTCTTCTGCTGCGATTTCATTGGCATCCCTTCTGTGTCCATGGGGGAGAGCAAACTCTGTGCCACATCATAGAATAATGGCCAATCCATAGACTCAGTGGAGGCTAACCCGGACTCAAAATGGCAGAATTGGAAGAAATTGCTTGGCTCAGGGACTTGCATTCACAAAATAAATAAATAAGCTGGAATTGCAACAAGAACCTTGGTGAGTTGCTGCAGTGTATCTTGTAGATGGTGCACACTGCTGCGACTGTGTGCCAGTGGTAGAGGGAGCAACGGATTGTGGATGGGGTGCCAATCGAATGGACTGTTTTGTCCTGGATGCATCAAACTCCTTTTGTTGAAGTTGCACTCGTCCAGGCAAGGGAACAGCATTCCACCACACTCCTGACTTGTGCCTTGTAGATGGTGGACATGCTTTGGGTAGTCAGAAGGTGAGTTACCAGCCACAGGATTGCTAGCCTCTGATCTGCTCTTGTCGCCACAATGTTCATACGGTTAATCCAGTTCAGATTTGGGTCAATGGTAACCTCCAACATGTTGATAGTAGGGGATTCAGTGATGTTAATGCCATTGAATGTCAAGAGGCAATGGTTAGATTCGTTCTTGTGGGAATGGTCATTGCCTGGCACTTGTGTGGCATGTTACTTGCCCCTTGTCAGCTCATGCCTGAATATTGCCCAGGTCTTGCTGCATTTGAACATGGACTGCTTCAGTACCTAAGAAGTACGAAAAGGTGCTGAACATTGTGCAAACATCAATGAATCAATGAACATCCACAATTCTTCTTTTTTTATTACTCTATCAGAGTTACAAAGCCAGAGTTCAGAGTGTGGACAGGGACAAACCTCTAATCCAGCTCCTTACCTGCTCCAAAAACCAATTCAAATTGAATCCAATTCATGGTCCCCACAAGAGAGACAAACCAGATCCAGGCATTACACCTGACCTCACGCTCATCTTAGCCAAAAGGCAGAGAAGCAATTGAACATCCACAATTCTGATCTTCTGATGGAAGGACGGTCATTGGCGAAGCAGTTGAAGGCGATTGGGCCTAGGACACTACTCAGGAACTCCTGCAGTGAGGATGGGTTTATCTTTCATGAGGCTAAAGACAGAACAGAGCAAATAACCCATGACACCACTTGGCACACTTGGCCTCCTCATGAAGCTGTCAAGGGCCCTCCCCCCAGGCGACTAAAAGCATCAGAACACTGTTGAACAATCTAAGATTCAGACTTCACCTTTGACGGCAAAAAGTACATGGAAAAGACAAAACAATAGACTCCCCCAAGGCTCAGTAGTGGCTCCAACCCTGTTTAACTTGTACACAAATTACCCTTTTTATTATTGCATCAAGACAGTTGCAAATGGAAGGAATCTGTTTGTTTCAGATGTACTAGAAAAGGCCATATACAAGCCAGATGCAGAGTCAAACAGACGACACCTAGTTCCCCAAAAAACGTCGGCAATTCCAGTGAACAAAATTGAGGAAGACCCGGAATAGAAGTCTGAAGTGTATAAGCACAACATAGTGAAGTAAAACAGCCCCCATTGAAATTGTCGTTGTTATTATTGGCCGTCCATTAAATATGCAAGTAGATACAGGTTCTGCTGCCATGGTGGTGGGAGAGAAAACATTTAATTATCTACAGGGGTGGCTGCAACCCTTGAATCTCAGCAGTACACCAACCACTTTAGCCACCCATACGGGGGAGGCACTGAAGATAATGGGCACGAATTCAACACCAGTATCTCACCAACGCTTCATGGGGTATCTCTTCCTCACTGTAATTTGCTGGACAATTTAAACATGAATAACAGCAATCACCATTAAACCTGCTGTTAACTTGACAGAAAATTCTGGTCTGATGTCTGCCCACTGATGAAAAGATGAGCCCAATTAACATGTCGCCAGAAAATAAATCTGCTCAGTTAGTGTATAAAATTTAAACTGGACTTTCAAAAGATCTTTGCTGTGGTAGATTCATGAGTGAGCTGTGGAGGAAGGTGACAGGTAGAAGAATGGATTGCAAAAGAGGGAAGCATGAGTTGGCATTAAGAATAGACTAGCAATCGATCCTGACTCTGGGACACTTGTCTGCATGGCCTCACCTCACTCTCACAATCCAAAGATGTGCAGCGCAGGTAGCTAAATTGCCCCTTGATTAGAATAAACATTTGTTTTTTAAAAGAATGGGCTGGCAAAAAGTGAAATGTGGGGTTCGATTCTCCAAAATGGAGACGAAGTGTTCGCGCCGTTGTGGACGTCATCGTGTTTCACGATGGCGCGAAACGGGCACGGGACGACCGATTCTGTCCCGCACAGGGGGCCAGCATGGCACTGGAGTGGTTCACGCCGCTCCAGTGTCCCTTCCCGGTGCCAACTGGGTGCCGCGCCATCCCGTGCATGCACAGTCATACCGCGCCAACCTGCGCAGTTGGGCCGCGCCAACCTGCGTATGCACGGGGGACTTCTTCAGCACGCTGGCCCTGAAGCAACATGGCGTGGGGATTCAGGGGCTGGCCGGGCAACAAAGTAGACCCGGGGGGGAGAGGGGGTGGAAGAGGCCGGCCCGCCAATCGGTGGGCCCAGATCGCGGGCCAGACCCCATCGAAGGCCCCCCCACCGGTGAAGGAGCATTTTTACCTGCCCCACAGGCCGCCCCCAACCCTTCGCACAGAGTTCTCGCTGGCAGTGACCAGGGGTGAACAGCGGCGGCGGGACTGTGTCGTATCCACGTGGTCACTCGGCCCATCTGGGCCGGAAAATCGGCAGCACCGCCGATTCCAGCGGCCCGTGGCCGGCGCCGCGTCAAATGCACCGGCGCAAATGGCGGCAATTCTCCACACTTTGGAGAATTGCGCGCAGGCGTCAGTGCGTTGTGGCGTGGTTGCGGCGACTCTCCGGCCCGGCGCGGGGCTCGGAGAATTGCCCACACGATGTTCCACAGAGATTGGTGCTAGGACCGCTGGTCTTCGCAATTTACATTAATGATTAGGGCCGGGATTCTCCCCTACCCGGCGGGGTGGGGGGTCCTGGCGTGTTGGAGTGGCGTGAACCACTCCGGCGTCGGGCCGCCCCAAAAGGTGCGGATTCCGCATCGTTAGGGGCCAAGCCCTCACATTGAGGGGCTAGGCCCGTGCTGGAGTGGTTCCCGCTCCGCCGGCTGGCATGAATGGCCTTTGGCGCCACGCCAGCCGGGGCCGAAAGTATTTCGCCGACCGGCGTACGTCCGCGCATTCACCGGAGTGTCAGCAGCTGCTGACGTCATCCCGGCGCATGTGCTGGGGAGGGGGTCCCTTCCGCCTCCGCCATGGTGAAGACCATGGTGAAGGCGGAAGTAAAAGTGTGCCCACACGGCACCAACCCGCCCGCCGATCGGTGGGCCCCGCTTGCGGGCCAGGCCACCGTGGGGGCACCCCCCGGGGTCAGATCGAACTGCGCCCCCCCAGGACCCCCAGCGCCCGCCCGCGCCGCCTGCTCCCACCGGTAAGGTAGGTGGTTTAATCTACGCTGGCGGGGGGGGCCCGTCAGCGGCAGGACTTCAGCCCATCGCGGGCCGGAGAATTGCCGCGGGAGGCCCGCCAACCGGCGCATCGCGATTCCCGCCCCGTGGGGTGGAGAATTCGGGACACGGCGGTGGCGGGATTGACGCCGGCCCCAGGCAATTCTCCGACCCGGCCGGGGGGAGGGGGGGGGGGGGGGGGGTCGGAGAATCCCGCCCTTGGAGTCAGGATTCAGAAGTTCAGTTTGAAAATATGTGGATTGTGCAAAATTGGGAAGTGTAGTTAACACAAAGGAAGAATGCCTCAAAAAATGAAAGATTAATTATTTTGCACCATGGGTTTGGACTTGGCAAATGGATTTTAATATAGATAGGAGGTTGGTGATGTATTTTAGTAGAAAAATAAGGAGACAACATCCTGGTCAGGTACAAAGGGCTGAATGAGATAGAGTAACAAAGGAATCTAAGGGTACTGATATACAAATCAGGTAACTTAATACGGCTCACACCAAACACAAGGATTAATTTCTGAAGTCATTTAATTTGAAACAAACTGGAGAATTTCTGTGAAATGTATATCAAATCTTAGGTCACATTGGAACACCGTACAAATTTCAGCTCTCCATATTGTAACTAGGGTTTGGTAACATGAGAGAAGGTGCAAAAATGATTTGCAACACTGATACAGGTGCCAGGTAATGATCGTCTCCAACAATATAGAATCTAACCATCACCCCTTGACATTAAATGACATTACCATCACTGAATCCCCGACTACCAACATCCTGGGGGTTAGCAGTGACCAGAAACTGAACTGGACTAGCCATCTAAATACTGTAGTTATAAAAACAGGTCAGAGGCTGCAATTTCTGCCTTCTGACTCTCCACAGTCTGTCCACCATCTACAAGGCACAAGTTAAGAGTGTAATGAAATACTCTCCATTTGCCTGGATGAGTGCTGCTCCATCAACACTTGAGAAACTTACCATCGACAAAGCAACCCGTTTGATTGACACCTCATCCACCACCTCCAACATCCACTCTCCCCCATCACCAGGGTTGCCATCTTAGCGCTTTTCGCACCAGATCTGGCGGTTTATTTCTCCCACTTAGCGCAAACTTTTTTGTATTGCGCCACAGCGCTATTTTAGCGCTTTTCACCATTTCTAGCGCCAAATTTAGCGCATTCACACACAATGTCGCGAGATCCTGGTCCTGCCGCTCCACTGATTGACAAGCCTACTGACCAATCACAACGGACAGCCTCCGAGAACAAGCCAATCACAGCGAGGAGGCATTGCCTGAATAGACCAATCACAGTAAGGAGGCGATGCCAGAGCAGACCAACCACTGTGGGCACTCGCTGACTTCTTACTTGCAGCACATTACATTACATTTCTTCTCACTTCCCTGTTTGTGGCCTTTGTTCATGCTTCTGATTAAACTGTGGAATGTTAATTAAATCTAATGATGGTTAACATCCCCAACTGAGGGCAGCACGGTGGCCTAGTGGTTAGCACTTCAGAATTCTTCAGATTGTAAGATTTGCATTTATCTAGCAACTTTCAGGACCAGCTGACATCCTGAAAGCACTGTACAGCAAATTCAGTACTTGTGAAATGTGGGGCAGGATACTCAGTCCTCCAGCTGCGTGTTCCTCAGCGACGTGCCGTTCGCTGGCGGCGGGATTCTCTACCCCTGGCACTTGTCAATGGGACTTGCCACCCCATGTTGCCAGAAAGGGGGTGCGCTGCAGCCGGGAAATGAGAATTCCAACAGCGGGAGAATATCGGCTGTGATCACTGTTGTACCACTGAAAATGCACAACAAGCTTCCATAATCAGTAAGATGAAAGTGAGCAGATAAATGGCTTCTGAAATGTTGGGTTCGACTTATCGGCCTCGTCGCGCCCAACGTGGGGACTCAACGAGGTTGTTAAATCTCACAAGAGACCTCACCCAAGAGTCACGAAGATTGACGCATCACAGAAGATTCATCCGAACCTGGCGAGACATCACAACTTGGATCTCACCCTCGCTAGGCAAGATTCAGATCATTGTTGTGTTCAAATCTCTGCATTGGGACCTGATTGCACGTTCTCGTGAATCAGAGGCACCAACCGAGCCACCGTGCTTAAATTAAAATGAAATGCATTTAAAGGCTGACACTCAGGTTTCTAATTAAACTGACGAATCACAGGGAGCTTGCCAACTGTTGATTAAAGTCTTGTTGATATTTATCAGCCAAAATTACGTAAGTCACAGATTAGTCATGATCCCATTGAATGAGAGAACAGGCTCAAGGGGGTAAATAGCCTACTTTGGTTCCTATGATGTATGGATGAATGACTGAATGAATGCATTCTTCCCACTGAGATGTAGTTTGCCCCTCCATCATGTTTTTTGGCACTCATGACTTGGGTAAATCGATGATCTGTCTCTTGTTAGTTCTTATTCCTTTAGATAAGATGTATTGATTATTTAACTTCATTCATAATTCAACATTTAAAGGACGAATTCTCCACACAGTCTCTTCTTGGGAATCAATCAGTTTGAGCATTAAGCATATATTCTCACAAATACAGATGTACTTCTTTGTGGCATGAAATAATTGGCAAAGATACTGAGTTATTTGACTTAACTCAAGGCTCAATGTTGGACAAGCAGTCTGACAATACAGAGGCATTGGAGAGATCAAAAGGGTGGCTGAGAGGCAGAGCTGGATGCCATTAACACAGATGTAGATACTGATTCAACATCTGCAAACTGAAGGACGCCAGTACATGAGGAAAAGGATAGAGCAGGGGTGGGCAAACTATGGTCCAAGGGCCGCATGCGGTCCGCCAAAGGTCTTTATGCGGCCCACCAAGATCAAGTCATTAAAAAAAAATTTTTTTTTTTTTAAAAAGGTTAATGGGGGGGGGGGGGGGGGGCGTCGGGTTACTTACTGGTATAGGGTGGATACGTTGACTTGAGTAGGGTGATCATTGCTCGGCACAACATCGAGGGCCGAAGGGCCTGTTCTGTGCTGTACTGTTCTATGTTCAATGTTCTATATGAGGCGCCCAGAATCATAACCGGGTGAAGTAATTATTTTACTTAATATGCTATGCGGCCCTTTAAAATTGTGAATTTCTGAATGTGGCCCTTGCACGGAAAAGTTTGCCCACCCCTGGGATAGAGCAAGGATAGACCTCAGCAACAAAAACAGAAAATGCTGGAAACCCTCAGCAGGTTTAACAGCATCTGCGGAGATAGAATGGGGCTAACATTTGACTTTGTATGGCATTTTGTCAAAGGAGGCTGCAGAGATGCAAGTGCGTAACAGGTAGAGAAGTCATTCTTAGATGAAATATAGCCGATAGTAAAGGCAGTCTAATTGAGGTGGAGGAGAATAATGGAAGAGAATTACGAGATCGACCTTGTCAAAGAGTGCAGAAACAAACACAGAACAAGGAACAAAGAATATGACCGCACCGGAACAGGCCCGTCAGCCCACCAAGCCTGCACTGATCCAGATTCCTTATTTAGACTTACTACTTATTGCCCAAATGTTTGTATCCCTGCATTCCCCACCCTTTCATATGTCTATCAAGATACATCTTAAGCGTTGCTCCACTGGCAACGCTTTCCAGGCATCCACTGCCCTCTGTGTGAAAAATCTTCCCATTGAGGAAAATAGGGAGAGCAAATGCACCACAGTAAACAGAATGGCGAAGACATTGATTTTGGTTCAGGCTACTTTGACACTTTACAGGAGTGGAAGTCATAATGTACAGATTGAAGGGAGAATAAATCCACAAACAAACCTGTTCAGACTTTAATGGATGAGAAAGCCCATCCCCAGCTGCTTCTTGGTAGAACAGTTTTAGCCGTCTTATTGAAAATATGACATGATAGAGTATAGTAAACAACTGCACTGGTTTATGAAAGTTCCAAAATTATCATCTTGAAGAGCTGCCTGTGGAATCTCAATAGATTATTAAATGTTTTCCCACAAGTATCTTATAGTCCTCTGTGATGTCATAACTGTCATTTTGCTGTAAATTAACTTACAGAACAAGGACAAATACTCAGGCAGTTAAAATCTGCACATACTCCACAAATCTGATACATAAACGTTCAATCAAGACAATAATAATGATAATCTTTAATAGTGTCACAAGTAGGCTTACATTAACACTGCAATGAAGTTACTGTGAAAATCCCCTAGTCGCCACACTCCGACGCCTCTTCGGGTACACTGAGGGAGAATTCAGAATGTCCAGTTCACCTAACAGCACGTCTTTCAGCACTTGTGGGAGGAAACCGGAGCATCCGGAGGAAACCCACAGACACGGGGAGAACGTGCAGCATCCGCACAGACCGTGACCTAAGGCAGGAATTGAACCCGGGTCCCTGGCACTGTGAGGCAACAGTGCTAACCACTGAGCTACCATGTCGCCCCAGGATAAACTTTCTCTGTTCTTATATCGCTGTGACCCAGATTGAAGTATAGCCCAGACTAATGAGATAAAGTCCACTTTCTCTTACAATGGCCATATATAAAATTTATTTCATCAGCTTCAAACCAGCTCTTAGTACGTGTGAGCCCACAGCACAAAACCGTGAATAATTGGCCGTCTCACTGTAATGGCCAATGTGGAAAATAAGTATGTCACGCTGGGACAGTAGGATGTCTTCTTACCAGACTGGGAATTAAGGAACATTGCTGGGGCAGAATTCAAGGGCGTCAGCTGTATGTTTCAGAACAAAGTACTTCCATTGCGGATTTGAAGTAGGAAATATTTCTGATCCTGGCATAACATCTCCATCAACATTTTTGGGGAAGAATTTGAAAAACTGCACCTGACATGAATATCTATTAACTGCTTTACTGAAAGAGTGTCATTTAAAAATAATTGGGATGAAATGTATTTGTTTTATTATTTGTTCATCTAATGTGGGCAGCTCTGGCAAGGCCAGCATTTGTTGTCCATCCCTCATTGCCCATGAGAACAGCCCATGAGAGTAGCCAAGAGTAAACTACGGTCTGGATTCTCTGATTCCCCAGCTGTGTGTTTCTTGGCGGCGTGCCATTCGTTGGCAGTGGGATTCTGTCTTCCCGCCTAGCGGGAAGTGGTATGTCCCATTGTAGCAACCCCACGCTGCTGGGGAATCCAAGGGCGGGGTATGCTGCCAGCGGGAAAAGAGAATCGCAATGGCTGGAGAATTCTGGCCTAGATTGATTCGAGCCTGGAGTAACCTTTGGACCAGGCTAGTTATGGGTAGCAGGTTTATTTCACTAAAGAGCAGGAATGAACCAAATTACTTTGTGTGACAATTGTTATGGTTGCCATTTGATTAGCTTTCAATCCCAAGGTCAGCCATCGTCTTATCAAATGGCAGAACAGGCTCAAAATGCTCCCCAATCCAAAGTTGCAGTCAGCGCCGGCCCTAGGGTTGCTGGCGCCCCAGGCAAGCTGAACTTCAGCGCCCTTCGGGGGGGGGGGGGGGGGGGGGGGGGGGCGAGTGGGGGGGCGGGGCCGAGGGGGCGGGCGGGTTGGGCCGAGGCGGTGGGGGGGGGCGAGGGGCGGGCGGGGGCGGACGGAGGGGGGGGCCGCCCTGGGGGAGGGCGGCCACCGCGCATGCGCTGGTTGGCACCGGCCCAACTGCGCATGCGTGGGACCCGAGTCTCTGGCGCCCCCTAGCACATGACGCCCCGGGCGACTGCCCGAGTTGCCGGTACCTTGGGCCGGCCCTGGCTGCAGTTACATTTCAATAAACTAAACTTATCAAATGTATTGAAATTCGGGCAGCACGGTGGCCTAGTGGTTAGCACAACCGCCTCACGGCGCTGAGGTCCCAGGTTCGATCCCAGCTCTGGGTCACTGTCCGTGTGGAGTTTGCACATTATCCCTGTGTCTGCGTGGGTTTCGCCCCCACAACCCAAAAATGTGCAGAGTAGGTGGATTGGCCACGCTAAATTGTCCCTTAATTGGAAAAAATAATTGGGTAATCTAAATTTAAAAAAAAAAAATGTATTGAAATTCCATCAGCCACCATAGCGGGATTTGAACCCCTATGACCAGAGCATTAACCTGAACCATTAGATTACTCGCCCAGTGACATTACACCATCTTCCTTGGTGTAAAAATAACCAACAGCACAATCAAAAAATGAATTTTCCTCCTAGCTTAATTGAAAGCGTAAGAAAACCGCAATGTAAAATAGTATGTCGACTGGGTTACTGAACGCCATTTTGTTTCAATCACATGAGACACACTTCAGCCCCTGCTTGTCTTACGTGAACATTTTATTACTTTGCTGTAAGTTTACGCTCGTGGTTTCTAAATTAATCTTCGGATCCAAGCTACCTGCAAGAATGTTTTGTTTTGCTTTCAAGATACCATATGCACTACTGAAACCAGTAGCTTCTCAAATGCTCAGCTACGGTTAATAGCTACCTCATGTCGCAGATAACTAATGTACAACTACTTATTAAAAATGCAAAACAAATTGTACTATCCTGAACCCTCCAGGGGACATTGTGACAAGTATGAATTGTCAGGGATTTGGAAAGGTGGTTATGTAATTGATTTGTTCAGTAATATATCTTTTTCAAAAGTGTTTCCCAACACAACAGGAAAATAATTAACAAGAAAATTGAGGGAACTCAAGGAAGGTTTGGTGAATGGATAAAACAAAACAAAAGCAAGCCAGCAAATTCTAACGTTTACGTTGAATTTGTTTATGGAGTAATATTGATTCATCAACTGAGGGAGGGCGGTAAATAATAATTGGCAGGAGGTTTCCTTCCCCATGTTGGACCTTGCTGCATGAGACTTAATGCATTACAGAATCAATGTTGTGGACTCCCAGGACCTCTCCCTCATGACTGTAAATCACTATTCAGCTGCCTCTACTGGATCTACCTTGTCGATGAAAAAGGATATACTCAGGGATGATGATGCAGGAGCCTGGGATATTGCTGTACGGTGTGATTCAGTGAATATAGGTCAATTAATCTGGGGACAGTGCTCCCAATTTTAACAAACGTTTCAAGAACTTTCTTGGATGACTGAGCAGTGGGTGCCTGTATCATTTCCATTGCCTTAATCAATGCCAGAAACCATTTTTGTTCTTTTTCTTGGCTGGAATACAAAACCCCAAAAAATGATATATAAATAGGAGTGTAGAGTGTACAGGAGTAACAAAAATGATAGAAATTGATGATTAGGCTACAATTAAATACTCGACCATTTGGGGGAAAGATTAAAATCATAAAAAGTATATAACATAAGATTCACTGGGAAGATGTCAGGGATGGGAGATGAGGGGGGTGATTTGTCCGGTTTGGGGAGCGTTTAGCAGGGTGTCTCTTGCGGCTGCAGTGTGACAAAATGTCTCGCTATTTAACGGCACTTTGCAATTTTATTGGCCTTCGGGAGTTTCTCACTGCCGAGGCCACACTTAAAGTCCAGCCCAGCAGAAATGGCTCCTTGCAAATCGGGGCACCATTTTGTCTGGCTGCCCCGATATATCTCCCCACCCCTTTTAGCCCTCTGCCCTGTTTTTGACCCCTCTCCTCCCCAATGTCGGAGAGGGGGCCATGGGAACACCCACTCACCTCACCTACACCTGGTAAGGTTCCCCAGGCTCAATAATCCTTGGCAATGTCAACCTGGCATGTGGGCACCCTGGCACTGCTACCATGGAACCCTGGCACTGTCCCTGCCAGTCTGGAAGTGTTTCAGGCACCCAGACAGTGCTGGACTGTGTCCTCTGCTCTTCTCTTGCACTTTCCTCTTTTTTGAAAGATCTTTCTATTTCCTTTTTTTCTTAGCTTTAGTGCCACCATCCTTGAACTTGGTAAGGCCCGTGCTCAAATCTGCCTGTGAACCTTTGGCGTCATCCTTGCTGCTGGTCTCGGCCTAGGAAGTAGCTGTTTCTGGAGCTCTTGCTGGATTGAAAGGGCTTGGTTGATTACTGGCGCTTGTGTTCATGAGCTGAACTGTGTGTCCATGAACTGATGAGGCATCTAATGTCAAAGGATGCTTGGATGCCTCTGAAGATGAAGGCCAGTTTGTGATTTCCAGAATGATCTGCAAAACCTTTGTTCCTGTCTCTTGGAATGGGGATTATTTCTTCAATTACCAGCTGGTTGTTCCCAGCTGATTTGTTTTCACTTAATTTGTTTTTTGTTGCAATCTCACTTTCAGTCTCTGCACACTCCATTTTAGAGCATTCACAATCATCTTTCTGTTGCACAGATTCAAAGCTATTTGTTATCATCTCTTCATTAATGCCCAATGAACTTTCATGGTCGTCCTCTAGCTCAGCCTTCAACTTGTCTTTCAATGGAACTGGTACATGTCTCGGTGCGTGTATTACTGGTGTTGTGTTCTCCTTGGTGGCAGTGCTATCTGCTGAACTAGCTGAAGTTCCTCACATGCTTCTACTCCTAATAGAGATTCATGTTCCGCCGCCACAACGGAAAATTTCATTCTGTAAATTTTGTGTTTTACACTGACATTAAGCTCACCTGCTCCTAACGTTGTGATTTCATTTCCATTGTAATCTCTTAACAATACTGTTTTGTTTACTACTTGTGGTTTGATTTGCAGCTTCTTGACATCGGATAAATTGATGAGGTTGTCCCTCGCACCTGTGTCAAGTTTCAATGTAATTACTGTGTTATTTATCATTTATGGCACTGTCCATTTATTTTTTTGAGTTTCTGTGTTAACTGCACTGTTGCTACAAATTGTCATTGCAACATTGTCATTTTGCATGAAATGACTGTACTTGTCCCTACCAGAGTTCATGTCGACAAAGAACCGAGGCACACTTCATCAACTGTGTTGAGGGCTTTTGTTTCTTCCTCTTTTTGACGAGAAAAACATTGGCCGGCAAAATGGTTTGTTCGTCCACATTTGGAGCATACCTTTCCAAACGTTGGGCATTGTAGTGGCAAATGCCGTTTATAATAATCTTTATTGTCACAAGTAGGCTTACATTAACACCGCAATGAAGTTACTATGAAAAGCCCCTAGTCGCCACATTCCGCCGCCTGTTCAGGTACACAGAAGGAGAATTCAGAATGTCCAAATTATCTAACCTGCACATCTTTCGGGACTTGTGGGAGGAAACCGGAGCACCCGGAGGAAACCCACGCAGACTGGGGGAGAACATGAAGACTCCGCACAGACAGTGACTCAAGCTGGGAATCGAACCTGGGACCCTGGAGCTGTGAAGGAACAATGCTACCCACTGTGCTGCCGTTTGCAACGTCGCTGGCATGAAATGGCGGATCAGATCACCGCTCAAAATGGCTGCCTGTGCTGGGCCCACGTTTTTTATTCGACTGCGTCCCTACACTAATGGCGTGGGCTGCCTCTTCTAACTTCATGCCAAAATGCCGGAGATTCAATGTGCTGATCTGTTTTGCTGCAAGCTCCCTGGCATGACATTTTTGGATAGGATTTCGAGTTGAAGCTCTGTTACTCTGAGAAGCCTCTCGCGTACCTTATCGTTGGAGATCCCGAATGCTATCTGATTGCGGATTATTGACGACTGGAGGGTAGTATAATTATACGACTGAGCCTTCAACCGCAAGTTGGTGAGAAAACTATCAAATGATTCGCCTGCTTTCTGGGTTTGTCCCCACACCAAGTCGGGGGTGACGAGGTCGTTAAATTGCACCCTAGAATTACGAGGAGACTAATTCTACTGGAATAAAATCGGGCAAGGAGAGAGATAAGGCAGAGTGATCCACTTTGGTTTCAAAAACAAGAAAACAGACTATAATCTCAATGGCTATAAATTAGAAGAGGGGAACGTGTAACGAGACCTGGGTGTCCTCATGCATGACTGACTGAAGGTAAGCATGCAGGTGCAGCAGGCGGTAAAGGAGGCATATGGTATGCTGGCCATCATTGCGAGAGGATTCGAGTACAGGAGCAGGGAAAACTTTCTGTAACTGGGCCTTGGTGAGGCCACAGCAGGAATATTGTGTGTATTTTTGATTTCCTTATCTGAGGAAGGATCCTAGGTATAGAGGGAGTGCAGCGAACGTTTACCAGACTGATTCCTGGGATGGCAGGATTAATGTACAAGGAGAGATTGAATCGGTTAGGATTGTATTCGCTGGAGTTCAGAAGAATGAGGGGGACCTCATAGAAACCTATAAAATTCTAATAGGACTGGACAGGGCAGATGCAGGAAGGATATTCCCGATGGTAGGGGTGCCCAGAACCAGGGGTCACAGTCTGAGGATATAGGATAGACCATTTAGGACAGAGATGAGGAGAAATGTCTTCAACCAGAGAGTGGCGAGCCTGTGGAATTCATTACCACAGGAAATAATTGAGTCCAAAACATTGTATGGTTTCAAGAAGCAGTTAGATATAACACTTAGAACAAAGGGGATCAAAGGATAGGGGGGGAAAGCGGGTTTAGGCTATTGAGTTGGATGATCAGCCATGATAATAATGAATGGCAGAGTGGGCTTGAAGGACCCAATGGCCTCCCCCGCTACTATTTTTTCCATGTTTCTGTAATGAAGAATTTTAAAACTTTGAAGTTTTGATAAGGAGAATTTATTTTCTGCTCGTGATGACAAAGAATCATCAATTTTTTAAATAGTCGCTCAATGAAATGAATATTAGGAGAAATTACTTTGTGCAAAGAGTTGCTGAAGAATGTGTTACCATAGAGATTCAATCCTTTACCTGCTTGATAAATAGAACTGAATTTCTCTCATTTTGAATACTTAATCTGCCTCATGATTGTTACGATTTGCTGCCTGTAAATTTAATGAAAGAATGTAAATACAGTTAGAGCATTTCGAAATATATTCAAATTGTGATTTTACAACATCAATGCTAATTTGGGTAACACACAAAGAGATTGGAGTCTTGAATAAACAAGTATAATATAAAATCCCCAAAAATCTTTCTAACAAGGCAACAATTTTAAAACGGTTTGTAGAAACAGGCAAGGTCACTTAGTTCGGGCTGCCATGTTACACTCCTAAATTTTAAAGATGCCATCCTGTGTACCCCCTTATCTATGCAATTGTTAGAAAGCACCATGTATGACCCTCAACAGGATATAAACTAAGATTCTGACCTTAACGGTGATGTACAATAGGGGTTGTGAGCACACTGACATTTTGAGTACCTGTCCTGTGTCCATTGGTAAGAATAGTTTCAATAAGTATGCTACCGCCCCCTGAAAAAGCATATATATACTGAGATTGTGGTGAGGGATCTGGTACTACTGAGGTGATGGTGAGGTGACAGTGCTCATTAGACAACTGGCTTCCCCAAATGGAAGAGGGGGAGGAGGAAGATGAGATCGACACACACTGGGCAAAATTCTCCCAAAAAATGACTGTCATTTTGAGCGTGAATCTCGGGCTGATTTCCGTCAGTTGTATGGGTGCACTCCAGGTTTTCAACAACATCGCCCCCCTCTCCTCCAAGTGAGCATTCCCCACGATGGAGTCACTGAGGGCTCATCAACTTTAAGGCCACCCCCGCTTTCAGCCCCTTCTTTCAACTACGTCGCTTTCAGACCCCCTCCCCCTTCATACCCTTCATAACCACCTTTCACCCCCCCTCCCCCCCCTTCAGATTCATATTGGAATTTGTCCACATTTAGTCATTTTTTTGGAGCTTAGGGAGATTCTGACTGAAAATTCCAAACTTAGGGCCGATTCAGCAGACTCGTCGCGCCCAACTTAGTGTCGGACGAGGCTATTGGATCTCACGAGAGGTCTGCATCGAGAATCATGATGCTTGAAATGTCTTGCGAAATTCTCCGGAATTTCCCGATGTGTCGCGATCAGGATCTCGCTTTCGCTGAGCGAGGACAAGTTCCAGGTGCGCATATTTAAATGATCTATTAGGCTCATTTATATATGTGCTTGCCCAATTCACCCAAGGCTCCCTCAGGCTCTGCCCGTTGGGAGTGCTCAGGCAGTATCAACATGGCAGCCCCCCCCCCATCCTTCCCCCTTGGGGCTGCACAAGAGGCTGGAAGGGGAGGAGCGGCGATATCATAGATGGCTGTGGTGCTTGAGGAGATTACTGGAGGAGATAGGGGAGGGAGAGGCCATGGGAGGATTTGAAAATGAGTTTGAGAAATTTTACGCTTAACCAGGAGTCAACGTAAGTCAGCAAACACTGGGATGATAGAGTTTTGGATGACCTCATGTGCACAAAGGGTAGAATATAGGATGCCAGCCAGGACTGTATTGGAAAAGTTGAGAGATAAGAATGGTATGTGGGTTGCAACAACAAATAAGCTGAGATGGGTGCAAAGTTTGGCGATGGTACAGGAGGTGAGAATAGGTGGTCTTAGTGATAGGGGGTGTAGTGATCTCTGTAAATGTAAATACATGATTAGTTAATGTGCAGTCAGTACAGTCAAATGATCACTAGATGGCAACACTAACAGGGACTATATAAGCAAGCTCAAGCAGTTTTCCCGCCCTTCTCGTTCTTCTTCTCTGTGTGTGTGTTGTCGCTAGAAGATAGAAGTGTGACCAACTCAGAGTGCCGTGTAATATATTCAATGTTAATTTAATTCAATCTTAGTTAATTCTACTACTAGTCAAAGTATTAACGTAAAGAACTCAGAAGTATATTATTTTGTTACTCGATAAATAATTTGTCATCAACTGGAAGGCTTTGACTGTTTATCATCAAGTTAAGTATAACTTGGCAAGACGGCGTCGAGTTTCCAGGTTTGACTACTGGCCCTGGGTCACTGTCCGTGTGGAGTTTGCACATTTTCCCCGTGTTTGTGTGGGTTTTGGCCCCACAATACAAAGATGTGCAGGGTAGGTGGATTGGCCATGCTAAATTGCTCCATAATTGGAAAAAAAATGAAAAATAAAAATGTTTTTAAAAGTATAACTCGGCAAGACAAATGAGAAGGGTATATATTACACCCCTGAAATATAACAGGGGACATGTGGGGTCAGAAGCTCATCCCATGATCAAGTATAAACCATGATGCAAACGGACTGGCTCAATCACAGACTGATGCCACGGAGAGGAATGGAGTCAGTAGGCAGAGAACAGAGTTAGGAGATGGGAACCAAGAACAATTGCTTCAGCCTTTCCAAAATTTTAATCGGAGGAAATTTCTGTTTATCACGTCCTGGACGTTGGATAAGCAACCTGATCATTTAGAAACAGTGGAGGATTTGAGAACAGCGGTAATTAAATATTTAAAAAGTAATGGCTACAAGGGAAACTTTTTAATTTGGTTTGAAAGTGCTTCACTTAAAGAAGTTAATTACATACAACTCTTTCACATTTCCCACAGATCCAAGTAACCAAGCAGTCGGAGGGAAAGCATTTTGGAATTGGGAGAATTACTCATCACTGAGGTGTGATCCAGTCAATTGTCCCTGCAGAATGAGATTAAAAATAACATGGTAACAAATTGGCATTTTGCTTCACACCAGCCAAATGAACAATCTTTGGGTTAAGGTCATATCAGTGTGTCACTGTCTGATCCAGGAAGCGGACATTCCCTGATACATCAGGCTTCTGAAGGATCTCTAACTGACAAATTATTATTTACAGAGCAGCAGCTTCCAAATATTAATGAATGCCATGGGAAATCACCAGTTTGTACTTCTCTTGTGGGAGATTTGTTCTTTGCAACCTGGAATTACTTAAGTCAATCAAGTTTTGAAAGTTTCATCTGAACAATGTATCATCCCAACACCACAAGAAAGGGGCAACAGCATGAACACGGGGTTATTATTCCCCTGGAAATACAACAGAAGCAAAGTCTGTTCAAAGATATCAACAGAGGACCCATAAGATTGCTGCATCTTGAACTTTAGACAGATAAGTTGTAAATTCAGAATGACAGAAGGAGGGACGTAGAGAACAATCAATCGGTCTTCACCATATCTTCCACTCACAAGTTAATTGTCAACTGCAATTTATTTCAGGTCTTTGAAACGTTTAGTGGTCGCATGGTGTCCTTCCGTCTTTTATCTGTGCTAAACTATTAGAGGGACAAGAAAACTCAGTAGGCAGCACGGTAGCACGGTGGTTAGCTCAGTTGATTCACAGCTCCAGGGTCCCAGGTTCGATTCCCGGCTTGGATCACTGTCTGTGCAGAGTCTGCACGTTCGCCTCATGTCCGCGTGGGTTTCCTCCGGCTGCTCTGGTTTCCTCCCACTGTCCAAAGATGTGCAGCTTAGGTGGATTGGCAATGCTGAATTGCCTTTAGTGTCCACAAAGGTTAGGTGGGGTTACAGGGATAGGGTGGAGGTGTGGGTTTAGGTAGGGTGCACTTTCCAAGGGTCGGTGCAGGCTCGATGGGCCGAATGGCTTCCTTCTGCACTGTAAATTCTATGATCCTATGAAAGTGATGCCTCTGGTGTTGGAGGAGATGGAGGAAAGCACCAACACATACTGACAAATCTGCACCGTGTACTGGTGCGAAGAGATAGGTCAGCAGGCCCAAGGGAACACCATTACCTGCAGGTTCCGCTCCAAGTCAAAAACCACGCTGACCTGGAAATATATCACCTTTGCTTGGTTGTTGCAGGATCAAAGTCCTGGCGCCTACAGCACTGTGGGAGTACATACACCACTCAACTGCAAAGGTGACTCACCACCACCTTCTCAAGGGCAGTTAGGAATGATCAATAAATGTTGGCCATGTTAACGACAGTCACAGCCCATGAACAAATAAAAAAGGTTGCTCACATTGATAAAACTGGTCAATTCAAAATTTACCTGAATAAGATGAACTCCACCAATTGAGAGAATTGTGAACCAGAATGAGAAAAGCTGACATTCTGTATTGGATATTTGTTCTCTTGCTTCAACTCTTGCCTCCACGTTGCAGCAAATATATGGTGAATCATAGATTATCATAGAATTTACAGTGCAGAAGGAGGCCATTCGGCCCATCAATTCTGCACCGGCTCTTGGAAAGAGCACCCTACCCAAGGTCAACACTTCCACCCTATCCCCATAACCCAATAACCCCACCCAACACTAAGGGCAATTTTGGACACTATGGGCAATTGTACATGGCCAATCCACCTAACCTGCACATCTTTGGACTGTGGGAGGAAACCGGAGCACCC
The DNA here is from genome assembly GCF_902713615.1 of Scyliorhinus canicula. NCBI lineage: Eukaryota > Metazoa > Chordata > Chondrichthyes > Carcharhiniformes > Scyliorhinidae > Scyliorhinus > Scyliorhinus canicula. The sequence goes on from NC_052164.1 coordinate 29,132,011, forward strand.
AAAGGAAACCCACGCTCACACGGGGAGGATGTGCAGACTCCGCACAGACAGTGACCCAAGCCGGAATCGAACCTGGGACCCTGGAGCTGTGAAGCAATTGTGCTATCCATAATGCTACCGTGCTGACCATCATGAAGTATCATCACAAACGATCCCAGGGTGTGGTTAACAGAAACTACTGGAAAAAAGGCATCAAGGTACTTCAAAACATTTAGCTGTACACAACTTATGTACAGGGATAGTTAAGCATCACTCCTTCCAGAGGTATCTCTCTCTGAACTCAAATAACAAACGGTATGACATCAGAATGTACATAAGATATTAGTGTAATTGTTTTAACCCTTTATGCTGCATCTCCCCCCCCCCCCCCCCCCCCCCCCCCCAAATACTTTCATTCTACTCATCCTACTTCTCCCGCCAGGACCTGCTTTTTAACACCAGTACACCACTTTCCTGTTTCTTTCAGTTTACTGAACGCACAGTATACTGATCTAATTGCACTTAGTTAGTGTCCAAAAGATTAGGTGGGTTACTTGGTTCCGGGGATATGGTGGACATGTGAGCTTAAGTAGATGGTCTTTCCAACAGCCAATGTGGACTCAATGAGCCAAATGGCCTCCTACTGAACTATAGGGATTCTCTATGATCTGAGGGTGGCCTTGCTGAATTTGGAATGTATTGTTCCAAGACCAATGGATGATGCGTCGGCTGTGACAACAGTGGGAAGGTCTAGATTATATTGGGCCAGTATTTCTATGGGCATGAGCATGACTTTGATTGTGTAAATCCTTCTGACGGTTTTCATCCCAAAACCAGGCCTGGTCTTGCGTAAGGAGATATTGCAGCGATTCATTGATGTGTGTGACATTGGGCAGGAACTTACTCAGCTGATTAACCATGCCCACAAAACATTGAAGCTATGTAATGGCAAGAGGAGGAGGGAAATCTTTGATGACTACGGATTTCTGAGGATCTTCTTTGGGATTAGATGTGTGAACAATATAGCCTATAAAGTTCATAGTAGGTTGAGAAACAAGAGTTGCATTTTGATCCAGTATGATTCTTCTTCAGGATCCGATTGTCTCTGTTTCTCTCTCTACAGATGCTACCAGACCTGCTGCATTTTTCCAACATTTCCTGTCTTTCCTTCTACTGCTTGGATATTACCTGATCTGATTGGTCTCCCTTTTTGTTTAATATAAATTTAGAGTACCCAATTAATTTTTTCCAATTAAGGGGCAATTTTAGCGTGGCCAATCCTGCACATCTTTGGGTTGTGGGGACGAAACCCACGCAAACACGGGGAGAATGTGCAAACTCCACATTGACAATGACCCAGAGCCGGGATCGAACCTGGGACCTCAGTGCTATGAGGCAGCCATGCTAACCACTGCACCACCGTGCTGTCCTGCTCTCCTTTTTAATGTTGGGGAAACAGCTTTCATTTGCGCCATGCAGTTTAAAACATGGCCCTGCCTCCTACAGGAACGCCTGTATTTATAGTGGGATAGTATGAGGCTTATTGGTCCCATAATGGGAACAAAGTGTATTAAAGATCACCCCACATGCACTGGCAGGGTTGCCTTGCCCTTGGCCATTGTTCACTAAAGTAGGAATGCCCAATCCATATTATCCATTTCACTCACATACACAACGTAAGCGTATTCAACAGTATTCTGAGCCGATGGACATGTAAACCACACCAGTAATTCAGCAAAATGGTCATGCTGTTGTGATGCTACCAGGCCCATGATACTTGTGTAGCCTTCTCGCACCCGCAATTAAATTCGTAGTTTCAGTATGGACATAAATCACGTCTAATTCCCCATTAATATTAAAAATATATAAAATGTACATGAAATAATCTAAACCCAGTTTCTTATCTTCCTCCATTTGTTTTATGTAGAGCATTTCTGCTAAATGGGATCAATGCCTCACTACATTATCGAGATGACGTTACATGCTAGCACCTTTTCTCGGAGTATGTCAATCCATCAATTAACTTGAACACTAGGCCACCCATGTGAAATGAAGGCATTCCATTAAAAATGTTTTCAAAGGATTGTGCGATTTATTGGCTTGGATTCAGTTCTTTCACCTCTGGAACAGAGAACCAAAGAATAATGCAGCACAATTATTGGAAATTCAGCCCATCATGTCTGTGCTGATGTGACTTCACCTGAATTTAAGCATTGCGGGGCTCAGATCCAACTCTGAATGAATGGATGCTTATTCTGTTGGCTGCAAAAGGTCTGTGTCATAGTATGAGCGGTTTTGACCCCATTTCTAGTGCTTGGGCCCCAGCAGAGTACTTGACCTTACTTTGTAAAAAGCTGACATTCGGAGTCATAGATGGCTGTTGACGGAAGTGGGATAGACTTTTTTCAATAAACATGGGTCCGTAAAGGTGCCTTGGGCCCTGCCCAAGGAAATTTACTGGATGTGAATCATATTGTGTCTGACTTGTGAGTACTCAAAATGGACAATAGGTGACTGAACTGATAGTCAATTCCTCAGGATGAATATCCAGGCATCATCGATGACTATAAATTTCAAGTTGGCTGACTGGTTTCCATGGTAACAGATGAAAACTTGATTTGACATCATCTTTGCTAGCTTTAAAGAAAGTGATCCAAGAAGTCTTAATTTATATTTGAACTAGTTCTGCGTTCAATGGCAGTCTTCAGAAACGTCTTTGTGAAATTTTATGATCAAACCAGAGAAAAGTCAGCCAAAACCTCAAAATATAATTCCCCTGAGTTATTCCCTTTCAGACACATACACACACAGAATTAAATCAATGCCCTCACTTTCAAGAATTAGAAGAAACAAAAATTAAAGATGCAGCAGCGTTGAGAAAAAAAGGTAATTCGAGGAAGCAGCATTAACATCTCAGATGACAAAATATGCCCCAGAATTTTAATCAGACTGAGGGACCGCAGCACAGCCTCGATTTTGCCAGAGGCGAGCTCGAGCTAGCAGGGAACAAAGAGTGAGTGAGGAAAGAGGGTTGAACTAATCTTGTGACATACAAAATAAATACAAATTCAAATAAGTTTATTAATAAAAATAATTGGGTAAAATATTTGTCCTTTTTCATAGTACGGAGGGAGAATTCAAATTGGTTTGTGTTCTTAAATACAGAAATTTAAGTATCTCTTAAATAGGCAGCGTACCTTCTCACATACATTTATCTCAGATCTGTGTATTTTAAGTGTCTTCTCTCCCCAGCGCCGCCATGAGCTTTCCTCCCGTGAGACACTTTTTGTTTTACACAAAACTCACAATGACAGAACCAAATGACTGACATGACATTCTCCGTGCTTTAAGTGAAGAATAGAATTTTACAGACGAGAGCTGCAACAGGCTGTTCTGTGCTCCAAATCTAGTATACCTCACCACCTCAACCAATGCACTGACTTCAATAAAATTGATAGATTCTGACATTTTATTCAAACTTGCCGGTTCCCCCACTGTCTCCAGGGACTGACAATCTACTAAGGAATGACAACAGCAAGGAAATAGAGGACCAGTTCTCACAAAGCTCCCTGCTCTTACAAGCTGCTCTTACAAGCAGTGACACGTTGTATGAGTGAGGCGTGTTAGGCATAGTGACAGGGCAATACATGTGTGACAATCATGTTCACTCTACCCAGATGAAAATGTAGCAGCACTGCATCGTGTGAAGCCTATATTCACTGGCAAAGCTGTCAGGTCATTCAAAAATAAACAGAACATTGCATGTTCCTACAAGTCAGGGCGCTCCTGAAATAATCCATTGTATGAAGCAGTTAAGAATTAACATGCTATCAAAGGGCCGACACACCACTTCATTCTCCCCTTAATGAAGGTTTACACAGCTTTACAAAGATGGGAAACCGTTGACTCGTCAGAGCGCTGGTCACTATAGCCACCAGGGGGAAGAGGTACATGCCTGCCTGGGCAATGCCAAGTGCACTGACAGGTTGGCACTGCCAACCTTAGCCAACTTGCGCTGGGGAGCCCACTGGGGAGCCGAATGGGGGTGGTGGGTGGGAATGGTGTTCCAGCCATGTATGACGGGGTGGAGGAAAGTGCGGGGGCTTTCGAAGGGAGGGGACTTGGCAGGGACGGCAAGAGCAGCCATCGATTGTGTGATTTGCATTGAATAGGGGAGACCTTGCATTGACAAGGGGAAGGGGGCATTAATGGAGCGGGGGGGGGGGGGGGGAGCAGTGGTGATACTGCCACGGCAGCTGTTTGGGGAGTGGGAGAGAAAGATCCCCCAATAATTGTGCAGTGAGGCGGCAAAGAGCCCCTGATACCTTTGTGGTTGGTGGTTAGGGGGAGAGTTCAAGTCCAGTTCTGAGACGAAGCCGGCTATATCATGCCCCGTCCCGCCAGACTGACAGCGTAGATCATATCCCCTGATTTATTTTTGTCTGAATGGCTCAAGATCTTGTATGAAAACTCAGCACAGCATTAGGGTTGGCATGTGGCACAGTGGTTAGCACTGGGACTACGGCACTGAGGACCCGGGTTCAAATCCCGGCTCTGGGTCACTGTCCGTGTGGAGTTTACACATTCTCCCCGTGTCTGCGTGGGTTTCACCTCCACAACCCAAAGATGTGCAGGTTAGTTGGATTGGCCACGCTAAATTGCCCCTTAGTTTGCAAAAAATAATAATTGGGTACTCTAAATTTATTTAAGAAAATATATATTTGCCTTTAGCTCCAGAGCATAGAAATTAAAATTTTGGGGCAGCAGGGTAGCATGGTGGTTAGCATAAATGATTCACAGCTCCAGGGTCCCAGGTTCGATTCCCGGCTGGGTCACTGTCTGTGCGGAGTCTGCACGTCCTCCCCGTGTGTGCGTGGGTTTCCTCCGGGTGCTCCGGTTTCCTCCCACAGTCCAAAGATGTGCGGGTTAGGTGGATTGGCCATGCTAAATTGCCCGTAGTGTCCTAATAAAAGTAGGGTTAAGGGGGAGGTTGTTGGGTTACGGGTATAGGGTGGATATGTGGGTTTGAGTAGGGTGATCATGGCTCGGCACAACATTGAGGGCCGAAGGGCCTGTTCTGTGCTGTACTGTTCTATGTTCTATACACACCAGTTCTCAGCCAGAGCCTGTCACTGACAAATTATGGGGAAATTCTGTCCATTAACTTTGTTTCTCTCTCCACAGATGCTGGCTAAACTCCTGAGTATTTCTGGTGTTTCATGCTTTCATTTCAGATTTATAGCATACACAGTATATTGCTTCTCCAATAGTACCTTGTGTCCCCTGACCCAGGATGCTCTCTTCTCCAACCACCTCTGCCCAAAATTTATAGTCTTTGGATTTTCAGATCCCACGCCGGGTGGGAGAATAGCAGGAGGGCCTCCCGACATTTTTCACGCCCTCCCGCTATTCTCCCCCCCCCCCACGCCCGACCCACGCCACGAATCGCCGCTCGTCGATTTTTACGGCGAGCAGTGATTCTCCGAGGCCGATGGCAGCAAGCACACCTGCTCGCTGCCATCATGAAACGGGCGCCAGGTGCCCATTTGGGGTATCTGGGGCCCGATTGGCACGGCAGTACCATGGCCGTGCCAAGGGGGGCACAGGCCCGCGATCAGTGCCCACCAATAGCGGGCCGTGCGTCCCTAATGGACGCACTCTTTTTCCTCCGCCGCCCCACAAGATCAAGCCGCCACTTCTTGCGGGGCGGCTGAGGGAAAAGACGCCAACTGCGCATGCGCGGGTTGGCGTTGTCCAACCTGCGCATGCGCGGCTGATGTCATCGGCCGCGTCAGCCGGCGTGACGCTTGCCGTGCGGCCTTCAGGACCGTCGTCATGGCCGCACCGCCGTGACACACCGGGCCGCGCTCCTAGCCCCGCCCGGGGGGGAGAATCGGCCCCGGAAATGGGCGTGAAGGCTGCCGTGGGTCTGGGCTTGTCTGATCTGGAGAACAAGCCGTGTGCTTCAAAAGCAACAATACATTAAAGGGGGAGGTTGGATGAACTCCATGATACATTTTGGGGTTCAGAAAACGCCTCTCCCATAACACTAGACATCCATGGGAATACTAATAAAAGCAAATTACTGTAGATGCTGGAATCTGAAACGAAAGAGAAAATGCTGGAAAATCTCAGCAGGTCTGGCAGCATCTGTGGGGAGAGAAAAGAGCTAATGTTTCGAGTCCAATGACTTTTTGTCAAAGCTAACAGGCAGAGAAAGGGGGAAATATTTATACTGTGGAGTGAGAATGAAAGATGAGTCATAGCCACAGAAACCCAGGGAAACCGGGTGCTAATGGCAACAGAAACCAAGGGGAAAGAGTGCTAATGGCAGTCCCCAGAGAGAACAAAAGATGTGACAGGCCAAACAGCAGAGAAACTAACATCAGAGGGTGAACTGTGATAGATGTAGACGTTGGGGAGGGGAAGGAGGAAGCAAAGATGAGAAAGGGTAAGGAAAGGTTGATAAGATGGGGGGGGGGGGTTAATATATATTAAAATACAAACTGGAGGAGCAACTTCTCATCTTCCAGTTAGGTACGCTACAGCCTTCCGGTCTCAACATTGAATTCAACAACTTCAGATAATTAGCTCTACCCCACATTGAACCCATTTATTTTCAACCCATTTCATTTTAACTGTCTTTTACCATTTTTCTGTTTCTTGTCTTTCTTAATATATATTAAACCCCCTCCCCATCTTACCAACCTTTCCTTACCCTTTCTCCTCTTTGCTTCCCCCTGCCCCTCCCCCCACATTTCCAGTTTATCCTCTGATGTTAGTTTATCTGCTGTTTGGCCATTCACATCTGTTGTTCTCTCTGGGGACTGCCATTAGCACTCTTTCCCCTTGGTTTCTGTGGCCATTAGCACCCGGTTTCCCTGTGTTTCTGTGGCTATGAATCATCTTTCATTCTCACTCCACAGTATAAATATTTCCCACTTTCTCCATCTGTTAGCTTTGACAAAGAGTCGTTGGACTCGAAACATTAGCTCTTTTCTATCCCTACGGATGCTGGCAGACCTGCTGAGATTTTCCAGCATTTTCTCTTTTGCATAGGAATAGTAAAATACCTGAGCTCCAAGAAAAAAATTGCCTGATTTCCAGCCCTGGCTCTCAGATCCCCCCTGTCAATTTTACAATATTTATTTATACCAGGTGAAGAGATTTCAAGTGCTTGCAGTTTCAGCTATGAAAACTTTAAATAGTCTGGAGGATTGGCAGTTGTGTTGCCCTGTCATAAAAAGGATTTTCGTTACAGAAAGTGGAAAGTTATCGGGTGCGATCTACCGGCTCCATTACACCCCAAAGGCAGCGCAGCATGGGTGGTAGATGCGAGGGGAATTCCTCGTCCAGGATTTACCTGGCTTGTCATGCTTGCAAAGTCTTACATGACCTCGTGAGATGTCGTGGTCTGAATCCCACCCATTGTGGGCTGGGTCACTATTTATCACATTTACATATTAGAGCAAGACAGCTAGTCTCTCTCCAATATGTTTTTCCCTGAGCTACCCAAGGTGTTGAGATCTAACCCCTTAGCCTTGAAGACCTCGGATGAGCATCATTCAGCATTAATCTGCACAAACGGGGACCAGATGGAATCGCATTTAACAGGTTAATTATAAGCTTAACAATTAAACATAGACCAAAAACAATAATGCTTTAATGAAACAGTCTTGATGCAAGAATGATTTGTCTTAGTCATTGCTAAAAATCCAGCAGCAGCTTGTTTCATTCCGCCTCTCAATACCCGTGGCCCTGCATTTCCTTTTGAAATCATTTATCGTCTTCACGTCCACCATCCTCATAGATACTGAGTACTAGGTCAGTACAAGTCACTGCATCAAATAATTTTCCTCTCATTTCGCCCCCCCCCTAGCCGCATCTCTTTACCAAAAACCTTACGTCTGTGTGTCCTAGTCCTTTATACCTTCAGCTAGCACCAACAATATTTCGACATCCACCTTATCTCAGCCAGTTATTTGGGTTTGTTTGGATTTGTTTATTGTCACGTGTACCCAGGCACAGTAAAAAGTATTTTTCTGCGTGCAGCTCAAACAGGTCATTTAGTACATGAAAAGAAAAGAAAATACATAATAGGGCAACATATTAGAGCAACACATCGTACACAAAGTAAATCCTAGACACCAACATTGGGCGAAGCACAAAGGAGTGTAGTATTAATCAGGTCAGTCCATAAGAGGGTCATTTAGGAGTTTGGTAACAGTGGGGAAGAAACTGTTTTTGAATCTGTTTTTGAATCTTATACGCTTCTGTCAAATCATCTCTCAGCCTCCTTTTGCTTCAAGGAGAGAAACCCCAACCTCTTCAATCTCTACAGCTTCTGGGGTTAAAATTCCTGATCCCTGAAACAATTCTAGTATATCTCCTCTTCGCACCCTTCACACCCTTACCAAAGTGTGGTCATATACTCTAGTTGTGGCCGAATCAAAGCTTTATAAAGTTAATTAGATGGTTGATTCCTATATTAAACCTGCCATATAATCTTTTATTCTTACTTTTAAATAAAATAACAGTCAAAAACTCTATGTGCCTGGTTATCCTCCCCCCACGATCTTTTTTTGTGCATTATCTCTTTATATTAATAATAGCTTATTGTCACAAATAGGCTTCAATGAAGTTACTGTGAAAAGCCCCGAGTCGCCACATTCCGGCGCCTGTTTGGGAATTGAACCCGCGCTGCTGGCATTGTTCTGCATTACAAGCCAGCTGTTTAGTCCACTGTGCTAAACCAGCCCCTGCTAAACTAGCCCCTTTATATTAATATAAAGATCACTTTTACCAGCCCCTGCTGAACCAGCCCCTTTATCTTAATATAAAGATAACTTTTACTATTCATTTTTAACATGACCATTTATCTTTTTCATTTCCATTTATTTTACCTCACTGAATCCATTGTCAATTTGGAGGGGTGCACTAATTTATATCAAAAAACATATTTTAATTGCCCAAAAGCTAGCTTTAATTATAGGCCGGAATTCTTCAGCCATTGGGATACTTTTTTCCAGCTGGCAGCACACCCCGCCTCCCAGGTTCCCCGGCAGTATGGAGTGGCTTCAATGGGGAAATCCCATTGACAGGTGGTGGGAAGAAAGAATTCCACCACCAGCGAATGGCGTGCCGCCAAGAAACGCACGGCTGGGTGACCGGAGAAATTGGCCCATAATGTTCACTTTCCAAACCTAATGTAAAACTTCCAGTGTCTGTGGACTGATACGGTTACCAGACAGGTATGACAAAAGGCGAGCTCATTTGGCTGGACAGCTGGTTCGTGCTGCAGTGTAAGGCCAACAATTCCCATGGTTGGCTCAATCTTTGTCCCAGCTGAGGTTATTCATGAAGGTTCCCCCCCCCTCCCCTTCTCAACCTTGCCCCTCACCTGAGGTGTGGTTAATTCTCGACCAGTCTCCCCCTCAAAGATAAAAGAAACCTTTGGTATTCTGGGACTATGGTGGGATTATAGCTGAAGCTGCATCATTAGCATTCCGTTGTTGAAATGCAAATATTTTCCTAATAACCAGCATCAGAATTAAGTAAAACAATTCAGTTTAACAGGAGTAGACCATTAGACCATAAGACAGAGGAGCAGAATTAGGCCACTCGGCCCATCGAGTCTGCTCCGCCATTCAATCGTGGCTGATATTTTCTCATCCCCATTCCCTTGCCTTCTCCCCATAACCCCTGATCACCTTATTAATCAAGAACTTATCTATCTCTGTCTTAAAAACTCTCAGTGATTTGGCCTCCATAGCCTTCTGCAGCAAAGAGTTTCACAGATTGACCACCCTCTGGCTGAAGAAATTCCTCCTCATCTCTGTATTAAAGGATTGTCCCTTTAGTCTGAGATGGTATCCTCTGCTTCTATTTTTTCCGACAAGTGGAAACATCCTCTCCATGTGCACTCTATCCAGGCCTCGCAGTAGTGAAAAGCAAAACGTACTGCGAACATCAAACTTCATCAAATGCTGCAAGCTGGATCATAATGGTTCTTAGTTATTTGAAACATTGATACTCAAGGAGAATGCTGATACCCAAATCCAAATTCTAAGGAAACAAATATAAATTTGCTTATCGTCTTTAATTTTCCTTCATTCAAAACAATCTGTTAATCTTCCTGTTAGACTTTTGGCTTGGCAACTGAATCCCACATCTGTGCCGCAAACTACTACCCATTAGAAACTTTGAGCATGATTTAATGGCTTTCTCACACCTGACTTGGTGAAGCGATGAGGCCTCTCACGAGGGGAGTCGAAAGATCGCGGCAGCATTTAAAAATGGCGCCCAGATCCACGAGTCGAAATGAGATAAGTGGGTCCTCGGCAGGGCGTTCCTCACTGAGGCCAGAACAAACAGCAAAGTCCCATTAAATAGCACAATTTTTCTAGGTGCTGCAGGTGCTGAGAAACACCCCGCTAAACGCACCCAAAATGGGACTCCGTTTTTTTCCCATTGAATCATGCACATGATTAAAATTATTTCATCTGATGCTACTACTGAGAATTGGACTTGCAATTTTCCATTTATTGCACAGTCTTATAGTTTCAGCAAAATGTGGCAATACAATCAGTACTCTGAACAATACAATCCACTTACACAATTGAGGAGTTGACTGAAACTGTGCCCTCCTCATTGCAAGGCAAATTGGTACGGGAAAAGTTCAAAGACCCCAGGTTCATCGTTGACAAGCCTGTGTAACCTACTTTAATGAAACAAAGTTCAACTTCTTGATTCTGTTCTCTATGGAAGGTGACAGCATCCAATTTTCGCTGGAACCAATTTGTTCTAACCATGCATTATTTCTAATAGTTGGTTTCTACAATAGAATAGCTGCCTGACGTGCCTACAGTACGCAAAAACATGCTTAAGTACAGTAGCGATATTCTTTTTCACACTGAAGTAAACTCAACTCGCTTTTGTCCATTTTTACAGAACCATAGAAAGTTATAGCATAGAAGGAGGCTATTCAGCCCATGCTGTCCATGCCAGCCCGATGACACCCTTTCTAATCCCACTTTCCTGCATGTGGCCCATAGCCCTGCTGCTTACATGTGTAGATGCAGGCACTTTTTAAAAGAGTTTAGGATCTCTGCCTCCATCGCAAACTTGGACATTCAATTCCCAACACCCACTATCCTCTGCTTAAAAAAGCTATCAAACTATAAGAAAAGTTAAATGTCCTTCGAAGGATATTTGCCTATCATAAATTAAACCAGTTCTTCTTCCATGTTACATCTAACTTTAATGAGCTCAATGGTAAATATAAACATTTTAAATGTTCGTTTGAGTGTTAAGAGTAGCAAAGGGCAGAAGCAATAATTCAATTTGCACAGGGATAACCTGTTTGCCAATGCTAGTGAACTCTAACACTTGCAATTTCTTACAACACTGAGTTAATTTTCAATCTATCTGTAATCGGTAGGGTGTTTCCATTCATATGACTGTAAACTTTATGTTCCCAGCACTCTGCCAAGCAGAATTCTCTCGTGACTGGAATTTCTGACAACTCAATTTGTTATAAAAGCTGGTCAATTTTGGTGCTCAAATAATGCATTCTTTAAACAAACTGATAGTAATGTCAATAGATTGTAAATCTGCAGAAATTGTTCTTAAGGTTTACATTGAAAGTAATCAATTATTAGGTCAGTTTTAGTTTCTGCGCCTGAAAAAAGATATACCCCTGTCAATAAGACATGGAATGGTAATATTTTTCTTTTGGTAATTTCACTGTCATATTTCTTACGTACTAAAAGAAAGGCTGTGGGGAAGGAGGAGGGGTAAGAGATAGAGTGACAGATAGAGACTGAGACAACAGCAAGAATTGTTCTACATGTTATTCACCATGGGGAACCTCAAATCAGAATTTTATATAAGACAATGACATGAGTAATTTTGAAGTGAGTTGTTTTAGTTTCGAGGATATATGCAAGTTGTAAAAGGTGTAGGTCAGTAAAGTAAATGTAGGGGGTTGGATTCTCCGTTCCTAAGACTAAGTATTGACACCAGAGCAAGATTCGTGGATCTTCATGACAGCAAAACTGGCGCCGATCCTGGACCGATTCAGCGACTGTGGGGGGGCTGGCATTGACGCCAAGTGGAACACAATCGATTCCAATGAAAAATGGTGCGAGATTCTCCGGGTCCGTGATTGACACTTAGGAGGCTTACAAGCTGTAGCTGTATATAAACATTACAATCCCCACACACACTCATCCCAACCAACAAGATGGCACTGGTTGTGCTGGAGAGCGCCCATACAGCTGATGGGTTGGCTGGGGCCAGAGGGCCTGGAGGGACACCTATATAACCCATGGCCCTGAGTTCACAGTGGGCTATCAGCGGCGTGCGCAGTGGCATGGCTGCCTTTCTGGCTGCGGCAATGGTGTTACCTGCCTATCCAACAGGACCCCACAGTCCACTCCACCACCTGGTCACCCCCCACTACTCCTACCGGCCCTGGCAGAAGCCCCTGACTAGCGGCACAACTGACAGCAAACTACGGCGATACTGGACACTTTCCATACCTCCTCTCTCCCTCAGCAGCAACAATGGCAGTTTCACGATTTTTAAAAGCACAAGTCAACCGCGCCATCGGAATCTCGACCCATTGGAATGGAGAATCGTGGAGGCTCCGGAGAATACTGGAATCAGGCCTGCTAATGATATGCAAAAGGTGTTTACTGAACGTGCGTTCCGGACCGCATTGATGGCGTTGTCGAGGTGACGAAGAATTACGATTTGGTATCAAATCGGAGCCCGCCGTGATTTTGGCATTGGAACCTATTCTCCAACCAATCGCTTTTCCCGATTTTGGCATCAGCCAATGGAGGATCCTGCCCACTGTAAGTTTATTTTTGAAGCCCAGGAGCTGAAATAAAGAAAGTGGTTTGATCAATTCTGGGAGGAAAGCACTTCTGAAGAGACTGATTGAGACAATAGAGAGATCAAAGGGAAAGAATGCATTGAAGGAAATACTGAAGCCGATGCGATTGGGTCGCTGCTTAGATCTCGCAGATGCTAGCAGGGTAGCTGGTCTGATCTCCACAAGGCCAGATCTGGAAAACCAGTTGCTTACCTTCCAGGACACGCCAAGAGAAAAAGAGCACTATGTGGTAAAAATTACTGGAATTTTGTAAATTAAAAAATCTATAAGGATGTTGCTGAACAGAAAAGGTGAAGGTTAGCTCTGAGGGTAGTTTAAGTTAAGTGGCGGGATTCTCTGTTGCCCAACGCCGATTTCGTAATCGCCGAACCGGCAAAGAATCACATTTGACGTCGAAATCGGGGGTGGCACCAGTTTTCGGATGCTCCGCTCCCTCCAAAACGGAGTAATCGGTGAGTATGCTGCATGCCGTTGGGACGGCCTCAGGACGTCACCTTAAGGCCCTCCCCTGATGCTCCACCCCGATGGGCTGAGTTCACGACGGCGCGGATCACTTGTGCTCTGAGTTTTCGGCAATCTTGTGTGGCCGCTGCAGACTGTGTCCAGCGCCGCCACAGTCAGGGGTGGAGCCGTTTCACTGGCTGGGGGGGCTGGTGGGGGATGGGCTGGGGGTGGCGAGGGGGGGGGGGGTCCAGAAGGGCACTATCTGGCGAGTCGGATCGCGTGTGTGGCCAACGCCATGTTGTACGTCATGACTGCTGTAGGTCGTCGCCGTGCGCATGCGCGGCCACGGACGCGGCCATTCTTTGGCCGTTTTTGACACGGGAGCCGGGAGTTTTATGCGGCGCTGCTGCTAGCCCCTCACCGGTCCCAGAATCGGTGATGGTTCGGTGCCATTTTTTTTGTCATAAACCCCCACGGTTCCCATGCCGCCGACGGCTCTTAGCCACAAAATTGGAGAATCCAGCCCAAGATCTTTTGGAACTGTTTTAAAACACTATTTACTGTTTACTGTTCTTGTGTTTAAGAGTAATTTTAATAAACATTTATTTTACTATAAAAGCATCAAAACGTAGTCAGAGACATTAGTTCCTGATTTCAGAACCACTCCTCATAATATTCAAATTGCAAATTGCAAAATCCCGTTTAGCCAGCAGGTTCAGGTTTTCCTTGTGATTTGGACAACTCGGCATTTATCATGAGCCATGCCAGAACACTGGTGAGAGCAACTGTTTGTCAAAGTGACAGCTTCATTCTTTTTTAAAAGGCCAGCCTGAACGTCTTGGTGTCAGTTGTGGTGTTAGCTTGATCTTTAATGGTGGTGCTTTTACTGTGGTGCCCTGTTGCGTTGCACCTATTAATTGCCCAGCCACTTCCCTCACTCATAGACACTCATAGAACATACAATGCAGAAGGAGGCCTTTCGGCCCATTGAGTCTGCACCGACCCACTTAAGCCCTTACTTCCACCCTGTCCCCGTAACCCAATAACCCCTCCTAACCTTTTTGGTCACTAAAGGCAATTTACCATGGCCAATCCACCTAACCTGCACGTCTTTGGATTGTGGGAGGAAACCAGAGCACCCGGAGGAAACCCAAGCAGGCATGGAGAGAACATGCAGATTCCGCAGAGACTCTCTCCCCTCAACCCCTCAAAGACAGAGCAGCGCCTTGTCTTTGTGCGGAGTAATGGTAACTAATGTAAGGCAGCATTTTAGATGAAGCATCAGCACACATTCACCAAGCAAGGTGAATAACAAAGGTTTTAACTGTGCATTGTAAAAACAAAACATATCTAGGTGAAATGGGCAATGTACATTTTGAACAGTGAGAAAAGAGAGATGGTTCACTATAAGCCAAATGTTTCTCCATGAACAATCATGGAAATCTTGAACATTTGACTGCAAATAAAAGAAACATGGAAATAAAGCATTTAATTATGGAAGAACAACAAAGGCCTTGATTTCTACTTGACTTAGAGTCATAGAATTTGTCTGTCCTGTCGCATCAGACAATGGGACCCTGTGTGAGAATCTCTCTGGCTACATCGAGGGCATCTTGAAACTCATTGTACAAGGAACACCCAGCTTCTGTCGTGATATGACGGACATCTTACAGAAACTCAGCACCCATGGACCAGTTGAACCAGGAACATTCCTCGTCACAATGGACATCTCAGCATTCTACACCAGCATCCCCCATGACGTCGGCATTGCTGCAACAACCTCAGTACTCAACACCGACAACTGCCAATCTCCAGACACAATTCTGCAACTCATCCGATTCATTCTAGATCACAATGTCTTCACCTTCAGCAACAAGTTCTTCATCCAAACACATGGATCAGCTATGGGGACCAAATTCACACCTCAATATGCCAACATTTGCATGCACAAGTTTGAACAAGACCTCACCACACAGGATCGTCAACCAACGTTATCCATCAATGACATTTTTTTCCTTTGGACCCACGTCGAAGAATCACTGAAACAACTACACGATGACATCAATAAGTTCCATCCCACCTTCAGACTCACCATGGACTACTCCCCAGAATCGGTTGCATTCTTGGACACACTCATCTCCATCAAGGACGGACGCCTCAGCACTTCGCTTTACCGCAAGCCCACAGATAACCTCACGATGCTCCACTTCTCCAGCTTCCACCCTAAACACAATAAAGAAGCCATCCCCTCTGGACAAGCCCTCCGTATACACATGATCTGCTCAGACGAGGAGTAGCGTAATAGACATCGATAGACGCTGAAAGATGCCCTTGTACGAATGGGATATGGCGCTCAACTAATCGATCAACAGTTCCAACGCGCCACAGCAAAAAAACCGCACCGACCTCCTCAGAAGACAAACACGGGACAGAATCGACAAATTACCGTTTGTCGTCCAGTACTTTCGCGTAGCGGAGAAACTACGACATCTTCTTCGCCGCCTTCAACACGTCATTAATGAAGACGACCATCTTGCCAAGGTCATCCCCACACCCCCACTATTTGCCTTCAAACAACCGCGCAACCTCAAATAGACCATTGTTTGCAGCAAACTACCCAGCCTTCAGAAGAGCGACCACAACACCACACAACCAATCTCTGCAAGACGTGCCAGATCATCGACATGGGTACCACAATTACACATGAGAACACCACCACCAAGTACATGGTACATACTCGTGCGACTCAGCCAATGTTGTCTACCTCATGCACTGCAGAAAAGGATGTCCCAAAGCATGGTATATTCGCGAGACCATGCAGACGCCACGACAACAGATGAACGGACATCGCGCAACAATCGCCAGGCAGGAATGCTCCCTTCCAGTCAGAGAACACTTCAGCAGTCAAGGGCATTCAGCCTATGAGCTTTGGGAAAGCATTCTCCAAGGTGGCTTTCAGGACGCGCGACAATGCAAAATTGCCGAGCAGAAACTTATAGCCAAGTTCCGCACACATGAGTACGGCTCAACCGGGACCTTGGATTCATGTCGCATTATATTCACCCCCCCCCCCCCCACCACCACTGGCCTGGGCTTGCAAAATTCTACTTGTCCTGGCTTGAGACAATTCACACCTCTTTAACCCTCTATCTAGTTGCTCCGTCTGCACCTATAAAGACTTAATTACCTGCAAAGACTCGCATTCAAAGTATCATCTTGTATCTTTGACTTTGTCTATATATATGTTTCTGGAACCAACCTCTTCATTCACCTGAGGAAGGAGCTGTGCTCCGACAGCTAGAGATCGAAACAAGCCTGTTGGACTTTAACCTGGTGTTGTAAGATTTTTTACTGGAGTCATAGGGTTATAAATATTTAAAGCTTGGAAACAGGCCCTTCAGCCCAGCTTACCCATGCCACCCAGTTTCTATCACTAAGCTAGTCCCACTTGCCCGCATTTGGCCCATATCCCTCTGTACACACCCTGCCCATGTGACTGTCTAATTGATTTTTGAAAGACAAAATCATACTTGCCTCTACCACTGCCTCTGACAGCCCGTTCCACATGCTCATCACCCTCTGTGTGAAAAAAGATTCCTCTCTGGTCACTTTTGTATCTCTCCCCTCTCACCTTAAACCTTTGCCCTCTAGTTCTAGACTCTTCTACCTTTGGGAAAAGATGTTGACTCTCTACCTTATCTATGTTCCTCATTATTTTATAGACCTCTGTAAAATCACCCCTAAGCCTCCTACCCTCCAGGGGAAAAACATCCCAGCCTACCCAACCTCTCCTTATCACTCAGACCATCAAGTCCCGGTAGCAAATCTTGCAAATCTCTTCTGCCCCCTTTCTAGTTTAACACTATCTTTCCTATAACAGGGTGACCAGAACTGAACACAGTATTCCATGTGTGGTCTTGTACAACTTCAACAAGTTGTCCCAACTCCTGTATTCAATACTCTGACCAATAAAACATAGCATGCTGAATGCCTTCTTCACCACCCTGTCCACCTGCGACTCCACCTTCAAGGAGCTATGAACCTGTACTCCTAGATCTCTTTGTTCTGTAATACTCCCCAATTCCCTACCATTAACTGATTAGATCCTGCCCTGATTTGATCTACCAAAATTCATCACCTCACATTTATCCAAATTAAACTCCATCTGCCGTTCATCGGCCCATTGGCCCAATTGGTCAAGATCATGTTGACTTATTGATGTCTGAAAAAAAAGTTAAACCTGAATACTGATCAATCCTATGGATTGTATGCAGCTTGCTTATGCTAATCCTCCTTTTACTGCATTAGAAATGCACATTACTTGAATCTTTTGATATACCTGAAAAGGTTCACACTGTTTATTAAGCTAGTGATAATCCAAGTCAAATAAAGAATAGAGCCTAAATTTGGACGTCTGTCAATTACCCACCCAACAACATAAGAGAGTATTTAATGGAAACAATTGCTTCCACTGAAAGGAAATCTTTCTCCTTTTTTCCAAATAAAAACAAATTTAATTGTACTTCATATTTGATATAAACACCAAAGAAAGGCTAATGCTTCAATTAGTCAAGATAAGAAAATGATCATTGTTGTCACAAATGTGTAATTATTATATTACAGAATATAAGGTACACTGTTTTAAGAGCATATTTCTGTTTTCAAACCTTCAAGTGCTGACTCAAACCCCGTCACACTCAAACCTCTGGAGGTGGCTACGAAGAGACATTAAAGATGCAAAGACAGGCAGCACGGTGGCGCAGTGGGTTAGCCCTGCTGCCTTACGGCGTTGAGGTCCCAGGTTCGATCTCGGCCCTGGGTCACTGTCCATGTGGAGTTTGCACATTCTCCTGTATTTGAGTGGGTTTCGCCCCCACACCCCAAAGACATGCAGACGAAGTGGATTGGCCACACTAAATTGCCCCTTAATTGGAAAAAATGAATTGGGTACTCTAAAATTTATAAAAACCAAGATGCAAAGACTGCTCCAGGGATGTCCACCGAATTCGAAAAAATGTGGCAAACCCTTTTACTTCTAAGGGAACAGGAGCCAAGAAGGGACTTTAAAAGACATCAACATGACTTCAAAGAACTTCAACTACTTTACTTAATGGAATAATGCTTCACTAAAATTAACATGACAGCCACTTAAGTTTGAAACTCTACAAATTATGTTTGAGAACAACCATTTTGTGTGCAAAACCCCATGAAGAACTCCGAGAATCAACTCAAAGATGGTTCTTGGCCAAGGAAAGGACAAAGAGAAAGGTATTAAGAAATCAGCTGCTGTTCTGCTGGAAGAGTCCAGGCAATCTATAGGTGCCATTACCACAGAATTAGCGAGGAACATAAAACCTTCTCTCCCTCCCAAAAAAATGATGACCTGAGAGTCCACCTGAAAAGGCAAACATACGAACAGTTGACTGCAGATTTCATCGCAGTTGCTAAACAGAGCCTCAGGTTTCACTTCAGAAAGAAGGAATTCACGCAACAGACCTGCAACGATATCCAGAATTTTCCAGCCCTTCCCCATTGACCACCGACGAGACCTTCAGGTCCACTGAGGTCAATGACAATTTGCATGGCTTGTCTGTCTTGTCACCGGGGAACTCACAGAGGGAGTTCACTTTGGCAGGACCAGAAGATCCCACGGGTGGGAAGGGCAGGCAAATCCCACCCGATATATCACAGAGACCTATTTAAATCATGGGTTGGATTCTCCACTGTTGGGATTCTCCATTACGACAGCAGCACACCCACGTCCAGGGATTTCCCGGCTGATGGGACGGAGAATCCAGCTGCCAGCGGGGTTCTGGTGCGGTTGGAGAGTAAATTTTTCCTTTGTTGGCATTTTAATCTTCTCATCTATGATTTCATTATGTTATTGATTACCCCTCATAGGCTCACATAATATAGTGTTAATTTTGATATGTTGTGGCCTTTCTACTTGCCTTAGCACCATGTTGTTTGTCCCCTCCACCTGTAAGTTCCCCTCCAAGCCACTCACCATCCCAAATTAGAAATATATCACCATTTCTTCACCTTCATTTGGTCAAAAATTTTAAATTCCTTCCCTAACAGCACAGGGCTAAATCGCTGGCTTTTAAAGCAGACCAAGGCAGGCCAACAGCACGGTTCAATTCCCGTACCAGCCTCCCCGAACAGGCACCGGAATGTGGCGACTGGGGGTTTTTCACAGTAACTTCATTTGAAGTCTACCTGTGACAATAAGCGATTTTCATTTTTTTTCATAACAGCATTGATCATAGAATTTACAGTGCAGAAGGAGGCCATTCGGCCCACCGAGTCTGCACCGGCTCTTGGAAAGAGCACCCTACCCAAGGTCAACACCTCCACCCTATCCCCATAACCCAGTAACCCCACCCAACACTAAGGGCAATTCTGGACACCAAGGGCAATTTATCATGGCCAATCCACCTAACCTGCACATCTTTGGACTGTGGGAGGAAACCGGAGCACCCGGAGGAAACCCACGCACATACGGGGAGGATATGCAGACTCCGCACAGACAGTGACCCAAGCCGGAATTGAACCTGAGACCCTGGAGCTGTGATGCAATTGTGCTATCCACAATGCTACCGTGCTTGATGGGCATGCCGACACCAGATTAAATAAATTAGCTCACTACCACATTCTTAAGGGTAATTAGGAACGGGTTATAAATACTAACCTTGCCAGCAATGCTCACAGACCAAGAATAAGTAGAAAAAAAACACTTCTTTGATCTAGATGGAGGAACAGCATCTCAAATCCAGCTATCGAAAACCAGGATGGACCAAAAAGCAGACAGTGTTTTTAAGCTGGCATGCATGGTTTTTAATTATTATTAGATTAAGATGGTAACTTAGTGGTTTTTTATGCTCGATGCTGCATTGGTGCAGCGGCACACCGCCTGGTTAGCGGCTTCGCCGCCTGTCATTTCCCACTCTCCGAGTGGCCCGAGGGACCTTTGTCACAGCCCAGCCTGAGCAGCCAGCATTGGAAACAACTAATATCCAGTGCAATCTCAGCCCTGGGACTGACCATTTTGAGACACCTGGGGTGGGATTCTCTGGTCTCCGACGCCAAAATCACGTTCAGTGATCGGCCAGAGAATCCACGTTGGCGCCAAAATCAGGGGGGCGGCACTTTTGCAATGCTCCACCCCTCCAAAACGGTGAGTACACTGCACGCCATATGGATGGCCTCAGGACGTTACCTGAGGCCCTACCCCGATGCGCCGCCTCCGATGGGCTGAGTTCCCGACGGCGTGGGCCTCTCATGCTATATTTTGTTGGGAACCCGGCGTGGCAGCTGCGGACTCAGTCCAGCGCTGCCACAGTCGGGAGAGGACTGATCCGTGGACAAGGGGGGCTTTGGCAGAGGCTGGGGGCACTGGTGGGGGGTGGTCCGGGAGTGGCGAACCTGGCCAAAGGGGGGCATTATTTGGCAGGGCTGGTCCGCGCACGGCCGGTGCCACGGTGCACGGCATGGTCGCTACAGGCTGCACCATGCACATGCATGGCCACAGACCCGGCAAGTCTCCAACCATATTGGCAGTTCGAGCCGGGTGCTCTACGCTGCGTGCCAGCTAGCCCCCAGCCAGACGGAGGATCGATGGCTGTTTTGCGCCGTTTTTTCAGTCGTAAAAGGCCACCGTTCCCACGCCGACGTCAGCACATAGTCTCAGAATCGGAGAATCCAGCCCCGTATCTGTAGTTGACCATATGATGCCTTTCCAGTGGAGTCCGAGGGCAGCATCGTCATTAGAAGTGTTTAAGACGTTGTCTCTTTACCATATGACAATCAAAAACAACTAAAAGTAGCCATAAACCAGCAACATGACACTTAATTTTGTATCAGCTGTGTTTAGTTGTATGCAGGTGGTGAGCATTAACTGGTGATTCACTTGCACTCCTATAAATTGGAATAGACCGAAAGAGCATCGGAGTTGCATGTTTGTCGTGTTATTTCCATAACAAAAGCTGATAAAAGCATGTAAAAATTGGCTCCATTTCTATCCTCGCCAGCTGACTTTCAGGAATATAATTATGCCAACATCTTGCACAATTAGGAGGTAATGCATTTCAGTCCGACTTCTCAAATCGGTAAATTTATTGGCCTTTTTCTAAAATCAATTTAGAGGATCCAATTCTCTTTTTTCCAATTAAGGGGCAATTTAGCTTGACCAATTCACCTGCCCCTGCACATCTTTGGGTTGTGGGGCTGAGACCCACGCAGACAATGTGCAAACTCTACACGGACAGTGAACCGGGGCCAAGATTGAACCCATGTCCTCAGTGCCTTCAGGCAGCAGTGCTAACCACTGCACTACCCAATATTGGTCTTTTTTCTGAAGACATAGTTGCTTCAAAGTGGTTAGAGAGAGATACATAAGCACTTCATAGCAACAGGACGGCCAAAATGTTTACTACATCCAGCAATTTAGATTCCAATCATTACTTGGGGTATTATTTGAATTTAATTCTGTTGTCACTAGCCACGAAAACAGTAATCACTCAACCAGCCACGTTAAATCAATAAACTGTTTCATATTTAATGGCTATGTTAAATCTGATGAGAACAGAAATAATACTTATTTATTGTATTTTTAATATCTTAAATGAAACTTTCCAAAATGTTTCATTGTTGATTAGCAGTTTACTATATTTCAAAAGGACCAGCAAATTCAAATTAAATTTTAATTAGATTTCCCTTTTTCAAACTCTCAATCGGACTGTAATTATAGTTATATCATTTCCAAATGATTTGCATACTCAGCCTGGGAAACAGAGGAGGAGGAAATGGAGACAAGAGCCAGAAGCAATCATGAACTAGGACTCCATTGACAGAATAAGTTGGATCAGAATTTGCAGACAGAAAAATTTTTCATGAATGCAATTTTCTCGAGTCATTGAACACAATGCTCACTTTCTGTCGCCAATGCTTCACTTGCAATCACGCATTTACATCAGTGTCCTTCCAGTCACGCACGTGACCCCTCTACCTACAGATGAAGCACTTGCACTTAATCATTTGTATCAAAATAAAATGCACCATTTTAATGGGTTGTACGCGACCTAGAATCACTGTAGACCAAAATTTGTATATTGCTTCCGTCTTTCTTTACATAAGATATTAAAAATTATTTCAACCTTCTCGACAAGAGGTTTGAATTTGAGCACTGCTGATATTCCAAAGCAGACATGTTCAACTTTCTGAAGCCTTGGACCAATCCTAGGTTGCAGTTATTGAGTGGACCATGTCTGTTTAACAGTGCACTGAATATGCCTGTCTGCTGTTCCCCTTCAGTACGGACCTGTAGTATTGTGAATTTAGTAGAAATCATATAATCCCTACAGTGCAGAAGGAGGCTATTCGGCCCATTGAGTTGACACCGTCCTTCCAAAAGAGCACCTCACCGAGGCCCGAACCCTCTCCTATCCCCTTAACCCCACCTACCATTTTGGAACTAAGTGGAAAAGGGGCAATTTGGCATGGAAAATCCACCTAACCTTCACATCTTTGGACTGGGGGAGGAAACCGGAGCATCCGGAAGAAACCCCGCAGAGACGGGAAGAAAGTGCAAACTCCAGACAGACAGTCACCCAAGGTTGTAATCGAACCTGGGTCCCTGGCGCTGTGATGCAGCAGTGCTAACCACTGTGCCACCATGCTGCCCAGATCTGACCTGATGGAAGAGAACGGTGTTTTTGAGAGAGAGCTGGGCTAATGATCTCCTGGCAAAAGAGTCAATTTAGAAGTAGTCAAGCATTATTATGTGCTGAAGACATATGATATCGGAAATAAACACACAGGCTTGATCCTTCTCAGAGCATGAATGCTTGTGCTTCTGTTGATAAAACATGAGAAGTTGCAAGTACTGCTCACGGTCTGACCCATGACGATGCACAGCAGCCGTGGAGACGTTTGCTTTCATGGTGGGAATCAGGACATGAAGAACAGGACTAAAATAGATACAGCACTTCATGAAGCACAAGAAGAAATCGACCTTCCCCCAGATCAGGTGGAAGTCATCTGCAAAATGATCTCCATAATCAACGAGGATGACATTCTGGTGACACCGGTGGTGTCACTTATAGCAGATACATTCTGATGCGTTGGGTAAGCTGGGTCTGCGAGGACTGTGTTTACTGCAGCAATGAGAGAGACAGGCTTCCAACACTTGAAGAAATGCAACTCAATTTTATTGAACTCTTAACTATCATACATGCTTTAACTGTGGGTTGACACTATGCTGAGTTGACTGGAGACCTGAGGTTAACCTGACCAGACTATCTTACTACCACATGGTGTATGTTCTAGTTGTAGCTCACGGGCTCTGACTGTCTCAGAGGTTGGATCCCAAGAGAGCAGGAAAACTAGTGCCCTCTGGCTTTATAGTGGTCGTGTCCTGTCTGGTGATTGGCTGCTGTGTTCTGTGTGTTCATTGGTTATCCTGTGTGTCAATCACTGCCTGTCTGTGCACCATCATATACTTGTGTGTATATTATGACATCTCCCTTTTTTTTTTACTTTAAAAAAAATGTGTATAGGTCAATAAATAGTGAGTGTGTGTGTGTAGGAGCCTGACTATATGCAAAGTATGTGAACGTATTTACATGGAAAGGTGTCTAGTGCAGATAGAGGGAAGATAACAAATTAGGAAGAAACAATCTGTACAGATGTGTAAATGGATCACAAGGTAATGCAACATTCAGTCTATAAATTCAGTCTCTGTGGCGGGAGACGAATTCTGGTTGACCGCCTCAAGGGTGGGTCAGGGGCCGCTTGCACTGGAACGGGCGGAACAGCCTCCAATGTAGAGGTCGGTAAAAGAACTGGCAGATCGGTGGAAGAATGCTTGGCTTGATGGTATCAAGGTCGTGTCCTGTCTGGTGATTGGCTGCTGTGTTCTGTGTGTTCATTGGTCATCCTGTGTGTCAATCACTGCCTGTCTGTGCACCATCATATACCTGTGTGTATATTATGACACATTCCATCCACACCCCAACATTGACAAAGTGAGTGGTGCGTTTATCTTTCTATCGTACCACTTTTTAAAGTCAGAGGAGTACTCTTCAACGAACCTGGGGCCTCACTTCCCAGCTTGTATTATTGTCGCCTTTCTCGCTGTAGGACAGAAGCCTTTGGGCGCAATTCTCCCAAAATATTTCCAAGTGTAGTCTCTGCCAGGAGATGAGGTGTGATTCCCACCTGGTGGTTTGGCGTGATCCAGATCGCAATCCACCCACACTTAAAAATTATTTTGGAGCCAGTGGTGATTCACACCGAAAATAATATGTGGGACCCGAAGATACCAACAAGGTCTGATCCTCAGAGAAAAGAGCATCCCGATCTCAGGATAATCCTGCAGGCTCCACTCTTCTCACTGGCAAAGATCACCCTACTTTCTCTCAGGCAAAGACCCCGCAACTACCCAGTTGCTGTCATCAAGCCAACCGCCCCACAAGTAAATGACACCCCACTTTGGGGTGCCAAAGGCTTCCCCCCTTTTGGCAGTGCCAACCTAGCACTCACTTCTGGAACTGCCCCATGGCACTGACAACCTGGCATGGTCATCACATCTATCCAGTAAATTCAACAGTGGCTGCGAGAAGGTCATCATTGAGGAAAGCTTAAACTTTAATGTCTGAATGCCAGCTGCTTCTGTGGTAGAAAAGAACCTCCAGTGCAGACATGCAGTTCAGGCATCAGAGGTAGAAAATGATCCACTCTCAAAAAAGTGCTGTCAGACAGGGCACCTGCTCTTTCGAAGAAGCAATTTGTACTTTGAACCAACCCACTATGAGAAACAAACACTCAGGCAGAGCACATGCTCTTTTAAGGAAGAACCAATGCAGGTAACTCACCACGGTCCCTTCAACTGCACTTCCAAACCCAAGACCTCTGCCACCTAGAAGGACATGGACAACAAGTGCATGGAAACATCATGACCTGCAAGTTCCTCTCCAAGCCACGCATTATCCTGACTTGGAACTATATCGCCACCCCGTCACCATTGTTGCATCAAAATCCTGGAACTCCCTCCCTAACAGCACCATGTGTGTACCTACACCACATGGCCTGCAACGGTTCAAGAAGACAGTTCACCGCCACTTTCTCAAGGGCATTCAATAAATGCTGGTCTAACCAGTGATGCCCACATCCTGTGAATTAATAAATAGAAAAAAATAGGGCAGGCGGCCTACCACTATACTGAAGACTACCTGTCTCTATTAAACAGCATTTCCTGTTAGTTTTAATATCAAATCAAAATTTGTAGGGCACATAACTGAAACATTTTAATTTGCAAGCTTCATTTTGTTGGACACTGATGGGCAATTATAGCTGTATTATTTAATCCTTTGTTAGAAACTGATTACAGATGAGGGTTTAAACACAAGGGAAAACATTGCAACAGAAGTGATTTGAGATAACTCTCAACACCCAACTGTCCCATTCAGATTCCAATCAAATTCCCAAAATTTAGACACACTGAGATATTAGTACGGCAACATTCATGATGAACAGCAGGTCTACTGATATAGAAAGCACAGGGGTGAAATTGTAAATGAAATTAGAAAAGCAAATACAGGTCACAAAAGGCATTGTCAAGTGAAATCAAGGGAAAGCCACAGGTGTTTGATAAATACATAAAGGGCAAGAGGATAACGCACAAAAGCGCAAGGTCAATTGGAGACCAACAAGGTGATTTGCGTATAGAAGCACAAAGATGTGGACATAGTTCTGACTGAATACTTTGCACCTGTTTTCACTTAAAAGTGGGACAAAGCAGACATTATTGTTAAGGATGGGAAGTGTGAAATATTAGATGGGATAATCATAGTTGAGGTGGAAAATATTAAACTGTTGCGCATCTTTAAAAGTGAATAAATCACCAGGCCTGGATGAAATTTTATACTCAATGCCCATGAACAGATTCCTATTAGAACCAGAGAATCACTACAGTGCAGAAGGAGGCCATTCAGCCCATCACGTCTGCACTAACCCCCTGAAAGAGCACCTTGCCTCGGCCCACTCCCCTACCCTACCCCCGTAACCCCACTTAACCTGCACAAATTTGGACACAAAGGGGCATTTTTTTTTATCATGGCCAATCCACCTAGTCTGCACATTTTTGGACTGTGAGAGGAAACTGGTGCACTTGGAGGAAATCCACACAGACAAAGTGGAAACGGGCAAACTGCACACAAGCAGTCATTCAAGGCCGGAATTGAACCTTGGTCCCTGGTCCTGTGAGGCAGGATGATAAAATGACCAATGGTCTTCTTGTTGAATGATTATCTATTTAATGAGTGATAAAATAATAAACTTTGAGACCTTTTACTCAATACTAAACTAACAATAAATAATTAAAGTACAATACAGATAACTACGTAACTATACACTATTATAACAAACTAGTTCTAACTTCTCTCACTCTAGCTATTCTATGTCCTGCTTGTTCACTGTTCTGAATCACATCATCATGTCACCTGACTTAGAAAAGGGGGGAAACCAGTTCTTATAGTATCTGACTGTGAGCCATCTATTGTTGAAATGACTGTACTACATTTACATACATTGATCTTGTGTATTGATATCTGAATATCCCTACATCCCCCTTACTTTTTAACATTTTCTTTGAAATATTTGAAAAGAATATTTACATAAGAAATGCAGTGTAAACAGCATACAGCAATCACTAGATTATTGAAAAAGCTCACAAATTCAGACGATTGGGTTTTCTTCTTCTCCTTGTCAATCTTCTAAACTTCAAAGGTGATGAAGAATTCCCCAGTTTGTTGTTAATCAGTACATTGGATTGCATTCTTCTTTCAAGTTGTTTGGAAACAGTCTGGTTCATATCAAGATGTGGAAAAATGTTGACAGTATCTTTGACTTGAAGTAGATCTCTTCTATTTCTTCTTAGAATGGTTCCATCAGAAGTTCTGATCAGATAAAATCTTGGTAAGAATTGCCTAATTATCTGAGCTTTGTCAGACCAACCCCCTTCAGGAAGTCTGAATCTAACTATATCATCATCAGATAGAGTAGACAATTCTTTCGAATGTTGATCAAAATATCTTTTCTGACTCATTTTCTGTTGTTGCATTCTTTTCAAAAGCTTTTGTTGTTCTTGATCAGGAAACTGTAATTGAGGTAACGTTGTTCTCAACACTCTGTTGTGCAACATTTGAGATGGAGATAAGCCTGTTGATAGAGGAGGGGCGCGATTCTCCGCAAATGCGGAGAGTCGTAAAGGCTGCCGTGAAACCGGCCGTGTTCTCACCACTCCAGTACGCCGGGACCCCCCCCCCCCCCCCCCCCCCCCCCCCCCCCGCCCCGCTGGGTAGGGGAGAATCCTGGTCCAGATTCTTTCGATTTGCTAAGTAGCTGTTTCATAATGTGAACATCTTTCTCTGCTTTTCCATTTGATTACGGAAAGTGTGGGCTTGAAGTAACATGTTGAAAATTGTATTTCAATGAGAAATCATGCCATTCATGACTTGCAAAACAAGGGCCATTGTCAGACATTACGATACTAGGAATACCATGTCTGGCAAATAAGTCCTTGCATGCCTTTATGACATGGTTGGGGGTGATGTCGTTAAGTTTCACTAACTCAGGAAAATTGGAAAAATAGTCAATGACTACAAGATAGTCTTTTCCAAAAAGTGAAAAAGATCAGCACCAACCTTGATCCATGGTGATGTTACTAGATCATGTGGTTGCAGTGGTTCTCTGCATTGCTGACTTTGATGGGACTAACATGTTGAACACGACGAGATCATGTTCGCAATATCATTGTTGATACCAGACCAATAGATAGACTGTCTGGCACATCTTCTACATTTCTCAATGCCTAGATGACCCTCATGTAATCTCAACAACATTTCAGAACACATGCTTTGTGGAATTACAGTGCGATCTTGTCTCAGCAGCATGCCATCTACAATAGTCAGCTCTGACCGATTGGATTGATATTGCGGACAATTACCTTTGGGCTATCCTACTTGAAGATGTTTCATAACTTTCATCAATGTGGTATCTTTCAGTGTTTCAATGCGAATTTGCTGAAATTTGACATCTGATACAGGTAGTAATTCTTTGAATAGCTGCAAATGTGAATCAACATCATTGATGGATTCTTCTTGGAGAATGTCAGTGTTGACTGACCTAGATAAATTATCAGCAATTACTAATGCTTTACCTGGTGTATACTTCAGTGTGAAATCGTATCTTCTCAATTTCATCATTAAACGTTGAAGTCTGGGAGTCATGTCATTTAAGTTTTGTTCTATGATGTGTACTAGCGGACGATGGTCAGTTTCCACTGTGAATTTTAGTAGACTATATATGTAGTCGTGGAATTTGGAAATCCCTGTGACTAACCCTAGACATTCTTTTTCGATTTGGGCATACCTACACTCAATGTCAGTCATCGATCTTGACACATAGGCAATAGGAACCCAATTATCAAAATGGTCTTGTTGCAGTAAAACAGCGTCAATGTCATTTTTACTTGCATCAGTTGAAACTCTGGTTGGTTTTTTCGATCAAAGAATGATAAACATGGAGCTTGTATCAATTGTTGCTTCAAATCAGTCCACTCTGCAGTATGTTTGTCAGTCCAGATGAATTCTGTGTTCTTTCTGATCATTTTTTTTTCTTTTTTTTAATTTAGAGTACCCAATTCATTTTTGTCAATTAAGGGGCAATTTAGTGTGGCCAATCCACCTAGCCTGCACATCTTTTGGGCTGTGGGGCCGAAACCAATGCAAACACGGGGAGAATGTGCAAACTCCACATAGACAGTGACCCAGAACCTGAATCCAACCCAGGACCTCGGCGCCATGAGGCTGCAAGGCTAACCCACTGTGCCACCGTGCTGCCCTTCTTTCTGAACAATTGACGTAGAACAGTTGTTCTCGCGGATAGATTTGAAATGAACTTTCCTAGAAAGTTGACAAATCCGAGAAAGAGTAAGACAGCCTTCTTCTCTTTGGGAATTTGGATTGCCTTGATAGCTTGCACTTTGTCTTGATCTGGCTTAATGCCTTCAGCCATTATGTTGTCAGCTAGGAATTTTAAAGATGAGGCCGCAAACATGCATTTGGCCTTGTTTAACTTTAAACCATAGTTGCCAATTCTTTGGAAAACATCCTGAAGACTCTTGATATGCTCTTCAGGTGTTGTTGACCAGACGATTATGTCATCAACATAAACCCAAACTCCTTCTATGCTCTCGGTCATCTGTTCCATTGTTCTGTGAAAAATTTCAGAAGTAAATATGATACCAAAAGGCATCCTATTGAAACAGTACCTTCCAAAAGGTGTATTAAAAGTACAAAGAAGTTTGCTGGAGTCTTCTAACTGCATCTGCCAAAATCCTTGAGATGCATCAAGCTTGGTAAATATTTTAGCATTTGCCATCTCTACAGTGATATCTTCTTTCTTTGGTATACAATAATGCTCTCTCTTGATACTTTTATTGAGATCTTTTGGGTCCATACAGATTCTTATTTCACCTGTAGGTTTCTTTACACAGACTAGGGAGCTTACCCAATCAGTAGGTTGAGTAACCTCAGAGATTATTCCTTGAGTTTGAAGTCTTGACAATTCAGCTTTCGGTCGATCTTTACGTGGAGCAGGAACACGTCGAGGTGGATGGATCTTCGATTTGCATCCTTTTTCAGTTGGATTTTGTACTGAGAAGGTAATGTGCCCATACCTTGAAAAATATTTGGGGATTGCTGTAAGAGTTGCTGAACATCATCATTGAGTGCACTTGATTGACAGGTATTCATGAAGATTCTCTGTATGAGTTGCAAATCTTTGCATGCTTGTGCTCCAAGTATTGATGATAGAGCATCATTGACAATTTTGAACCTTACTTGGTGTTGAATGTCTCTGTTTGTGACACTTAGGTAGCAGGATCCATTTGAAAAAATGGGGTTGCCATTGTAATCACGCAATGAGCATTCTGGAGGAATCATTTCATAATGACTCTTGATCTTGGACAGGTCCTTGGAATTCAAAAGCTTCGCCGAGGTGCCGGTATCCAATTTAAAAGTGATTCGAATTGTGTTCACATACACAGTAGTCATCCATTCGATGCTTACAATGTTGACTTTTTGGTCTTCCGTTACTTGAAGATTTTTCTCATGCTCTCGATGAGGTAACTTTATTGTTTTAAAATAATCCTTTCCTGCTTGTAGATCATGCTTGATGGATGAATCAACTCCACCAACGAAGAAAGTATTTTCTGATGAGAAAATATCGTCTTCTTCCGTGAAATCTTCTTGAGTGTTGAGTTCTTCTGTTTTGTCCACAGCTCGTACTTCGTGATACTTTTTGTGTGTAGGAGGAATGTATGTAATAGTTGATTGACACTGTGAAGCATAATGGTTGAGTTTCTCACATTTTGTGAGCGTCTCACATTTTGGTGCATGGTGCGCATGTGCAGAGCTCGAAAATGCTTGCAGAGGATAGCTTCCGTTCCTTACAGATTTCTGCTTTGCTTGTGACACCATTTTAATTTTCACTGCCTCGTGGTAGCGATTTGAGCTTTCTACCTTTGGATAAAATGCTAGATATTGGCTTCTGGTCTGTTCTGCTGCTATACATTTGTCAATCGCGATTTGTAGAGTTAAATCATTTTGACGAATCAACGCTTCTCTGATATTATCATCAAGTATACCATATAATATTTGGTCTTTGACAAGTGAATCATGCAGATTTTCATAATTACACATTTTAGCTAAGAGCTTGAGATCTGTGATAAAATTATTCACAGGTTCAACAGTTTTTTGAATTCTCCGATGAAATTTCTGTCGTCCTAAAATCTCATTTGTCTGCATTTTACAATGTTCACCAAATTTCGCTATCACTTGTTCAAATTTGGTGTTATCTTCACCAGTACTAAAATGAAATGAGTTGAATATTTCGATTGCTTGCTGTTCTGCAAGGGTTAGAAATAACGCGATCCTTCTAGCTTCTGGTGCTGCACTTAAATCACTAACTTCTCGGTAGAGTTGAAATTGCTGCTTGAACAACTACCAATTTAAATTAAAATTACCAGTGGTCGTGAGATGTCTTGGTGCTTGAACTTGGTCCATTGATAGGTTGTTTGCGTTGAAGTTTTCAAAGTTGCGATGATTGCTATAGTCGAATAGTTGAATCCATTTGTTCTTTTTTTCTTTCTTCTTTCTATGCTAAATCTTTGTTAGTCTTTCTTAAAAGATTTATAACTCACTGGTACCATGTTATATTTTAAATAGTGACTTATCTAAAATATATATATTAAATTGGGGCAGCACGGCAGCACAAGTGGATAGCACTGTGGCTTCACAGTGCCAGGGTCCCAGGTTCAAGTCCTGCTGGGTCACTGTCTGTGCGGAGTCTGCACGTTCTGCCCGTGTCTGTGTGGATTTCTTCTGGGTGCTCCGGTTTCCTCCCACAGTCCCAAGACGTGCAGATTAGGTGGATTGGCCATAATAAATTGCCCTTAGTGTCCAAAAAGGTTAGGAGGGGTTATTGGGTTACGGGGATAGGGTGAAAGGGAGGGCTTAAGTGGGTCGGTGCAGACTTGGTAGGCCAAATGGTCTCCGTCTGCACTGTATGTTCTATGTTCTACTCCTGAATCCACCAGGATGATAAAATGACCAATAGTCTTCTTGTTGAAAGATGAACTATTTAATGAGTAATAAAATAATAAACTGTGAGTCCATTTACTCAATACTAAACTAACAATAAAGAATTAAAGTACAATACAGATAACTATGTAACTATGCACTATTATAACAAACTAGTTCTAACATCTCTCACTCTAGCTATGCTATGTCCTGCTTGTTCACTGTTCTGAATCACATCATCATGTCATCTGACTGAGAAAAAACGGGAAACCAGTTCTTACAGTATCTGACTGTGAGCCATTTCATGTTGAAATGACTGTACTACATTTACATGCATTGATCATGTATATTGATATCTGCACATCACTACAGGCACCACAATACAGGAGGGATGTGGTCACCCTATAGTGGGTACAGATGAGATTTAAATGGACATTGCAAGGAATTGCCAATTTAGGCTACTGCCAATGTTAAAAACCCAACTGATGTTAAGTATGAGAGTACGCACAATCAGTGACCAAAGCCGGGAATCAAATCCAGGTCCATGGTGCTATGAAGCAACAGTGCTAACCACTGTGCTACCGTGCTGGATCACTGTCTGTGCAGAGTCTGCACATTCTCCCTGTGTGTGCATGGGGGGTTTCCTCCGGGTGCTCTGGTTTCCTCCCGCAAGTCCCGAAAGATGTGCTTGTTAGATGAATTGGTCATTCTGAATCCTCCCTCACTGTACCCGAATAGGCGGCGGAATGTGGCGATTAGGGGCTTTTCCCAATAACTTCATTGCAGTGTTAATGTGACACTAATAAAGTTTATTATTATTAAATTATGTCTGGTGAATTAATGCAATGCTAGCCTCTTCTCTCCTCACACACGACCAACGTGAAAATGATACTTCAGTTTGCAATCCTAAGAAAGAAGGTACAGATGAACAGACAAGCTCAATTAATGCATCCAAATGACAAGCAATTCAATATTCCACCACAACATTGCCCACGCATAATTAGCTAGCTAGCTCAGTCAGTAATTTATGAGATTCTTAACTCAGTGTTGTGGGTTTGGGCTCCATGTTTGGTGCCATTGATCTGGAGGTCTTATGGTGCAGTGGGTAGCAACCCTGCCTCAGAGCCAGCAGCTCCGGGTTCGTGTCCCACCCCAGGCTGTGATGGTCAAGGAAGGTACATTCATAACATGGCAATAAGTTAAGTATCAACCAGAAAAATCCTGCGAACACAATGGTAGGTGGCAAAAGCTGAAGACACTCTTGGTGAGCCATGTTTGATGCAGAGTGGTGCATCTCAAGCTGTAAGCGACAGGATAGTGAAAAATAAGCTACAGAATCAGATCAAAGTCTGCCTTGTGCACCCCTCAGTGCGAGAAGAGAAACAACGATAATGCTGCTCACAATGGAACAAAGTTGTGTTCTTGTAAGTAAACATTGCTGTCTCAGTCTAGTCAACATTCAAGTCCATGTTAAAAATGATTCTCACAAATGACATTAAGTGCAATTTCATATGGTTACATTTTTTCCCTAATTGGTAGCTCCTGCCAATTGATAGTTTAATATGATCTTAAGTCAATTTTCATTGGGACGTTATGCACCCACTTTTGAGTGGTACATTCTTTTCCTGCACATAAAGTTACAATAACTTACAACCAACCATGAAATTGAAGTGCAAGGTGCTCCCTACATAATTTGTCCCATTATTACAATCAGTATTAATGCAAGAAATAGCAATCTATATCTATTTTTAATACATTAGAGTCTTTCATATGTGTGCACTTCCCAACAAATAACACTCTTATTTCTGTAATACATCCTATTGTAAAGGTCCCTCCCGTTTGTTTCCTGCTTATTCGCTTATTTCCCCTTTATTTTATTTTTGATATTAAAATTGTGATCCATGGAAGATTAATGGACCTGTGACTTTGGGAAAGTGGCTTGTGCCTTTAATTCCAACAGCAGGAGCCAGAAGACTGTGCTGTTTCAGGCTAGTGTTTGCAGATTGGCTGACATCAGTGCTGACTTGATTTGATTGACTGACTGGTGGCCAATGAATGACCCAAAAAGGCTGTATTCTGCTTAGCAGCAGGCTGGGATTGCATATTTTTCCTCTGAGGTGCCTTTCAGTGCCAAGGCTGATTTTCTTTTGTTTCACATTTGGTTCTGAAGTTTGGGAGAAATAGCTCTCTCTCTCTTTTCTCCCTCTTATCAGATGTATCCTCTCTTAAAACCCAGTGTAAGAACTCTTCTCTTTTCCCAGTAGGACTGGGAATTATTCTCTAGAGTCTGCAAAGGATTAAAGTCAACCCATAGGCTGGAAGCCGGGTTTGATGTGAGACAACGTTTCTCAAGAAACAAACAGGCCTGAAGGTGACCTTCAAGTCAAAGGCCCAATTTAATAAAGGCAGATATGTCTCTCCAGGAGAAAGCCTACTGGTTATGAGTACTGAATGAAGACTCTGCAAGAATAGCCGCACCAACTGTAAACCAGTGGACTGCATGGTAGCACAATGGTTAACACTGTAGCTTCACAGCTCCAGGGTCCCAGGTTCGATTCCCGACTTGTGTCACTGTCTGTGTGGAGTCTGCATGTTCTCCCTATGTCTGCATGGGTTTCCTCCGGGTGCTCTGGTTCCCCCCACAGTCCAAAGATGTGCAGGTTAGGTGGATTGGCCATGCTAAAATTGCCCTTAATATCGAAAAAGATTGGGTAGGGTTACTGGGTTACGGGGTAGGGTGGAGGCGTGAGCTTAGGTGGGGTGCTCTATT
The DNA here is from genome assembly GCF_902713615.1 of Scyliorhinus canicula. Taxonomy (NCBI): domain Eukaryota; kingdom Metazoa; phylum Chordata; class Chondrichthyes; order Carcharhiniformes; family Scyliorhinidae; genus Scyliorhinus; species Scyliorhinus canicula. Next base: position 29,166,746 of record NC_052164.1, read on the forward strand.
CAAAGGCCGGTGCAGACCTGATGGGCTGAATGGCCTCCTTATGCATTGTAAATTCTATGATTCTATGATAGGAAAGCTTCCTGCAAATAACTCATCATCTGAAGCAAGAACTCTTATTTTTTGCCTTAAACCCTTAATCTTTTAACCCTTTCTACCACTCTGTGTTTGTCTGTCTTGTGGGTGTGGGTAGCGGGAGGCCAAATTAAAGGTAATAGGTTTGCTTGCTTGTTATCCAAATGAAATTACTGCATTTTGTATCTTTATTTCTATGAAAATTAACAGTAACTGTGTTTCAATTTGCAAACCTGGTGACTTTAATTATTAGGCAGCCAAGAGGCAAAGATTTCAGGCATTTTTATACGAATTACTGGCGAAGCCAATTGTGTTGGGGCTCCAGGGCCTGTGGGGCTGGAATTGACCGTGCACTAGCCCAGGGTGTTATAACACTATTGTATGCATTTCTGTCACATCATTTACAGCACACATGAAAAAATTACTTATATTTACTTTTGCTCTCAACTTTGTAACGTCAGTCAGCAAGACAGATAACATTGTGTTGCTGCTCTTCACAGCACTGCTAAGAAGCTTGCAAATACTAAACAAGCACAGGTCAATGTTATCTGCTTTCTTCCAGCTGCCTCGTCTCTTGCCTACCAAATCCCTCTGCAATGCCACCTCCTCAATCAAAAAGCCCAACATATTTTGCCTACCCTCTTTGTGAGCAGACATCCCTAATGCAGGGGTCTCAATGCAATTAGAATCCTCAACTCCTGTCAAAAGACACATTGCTGGAACTAGTATCAAACATCTTTTACATTAATGAAGTGTGGAGTATTCATTCATATTATATAGGTTGCTCAATTGGCTTCAAGAAGCAGGACCCTACTCTGCATTGCTTCCACCCGCCCTCTCCTTCACCAGTGCCACTGGATACCATGTTCTACCATCAAATCAAAGATTGATTTCAGTGGGAATGAGAAAAGTTCCAAGGAAATCCATTCAAAATATTTAGGTGGGAGCTCTCTAACAAGTCCTCCATCTTGTTTGATGATATCGGCTCTATAGTAAAAAATCTTTGCTGATTGATATTGATGTTTCTGTAGTGGTCAAATTTTTATCTCAGAAATGTATGTTTTTTCTTCAATCAGTAAAGAATCGGGACACCTAGATGTTTTATGTGACACCAACATTGACGGCAGTAGAGACCTTTACTGTCAGAGGTGGTCAACTTTCCCCTCAACACAACAGGACATCCTTACAGCTGAGCTCAAGTCTACTCATGTACTGCTTCCTCATCATGTCCGAGTAATTGATATTCCTGTGTTAAATCTTCATGATTCATGTTCCTTCTATGTCCTGTGTCCCCGTTCCATCATCCATTGTCTTGCTGCTGCACGATACCATCCTCTTGGGAATTTTCAATTCTGTAGTGGCAATTGAAAACCTTAACATTCATCATGACTCCCAATGCCATATCTGACCATCCAACATAATTCTGTACACTTTTTAAAAGAATAGCATTTTAAAAAAAACATTTAAAAATTCCGCTTTATCTATAAACTTCATTTTTGGGTGGTATGCTTCCATAAGGTAGAGTGAGTGGCGTAGTGGTATTGTCACCGTACTAGTAACCCAGAGACCCAGAGTAATGCTCTGGGGATATGGGTTTGAATCCCACCAGGGCAAAAGGTGGAATTGGAATTCAATTTAAAGCAAATCTGGAATTAAAAGTCTAATGATGACTATGAAACCATTGTTGATTGTCGTGAAAACCCATCTACTTCACTAATGTCCTTACCTGGTCTGGCGTACATGTGACTCCAGACACGCAGAAATGTGGTTGACTCTTAAATGCACTCAAGGATGGGCAACAGATGCTGACCCAGCAAGCGACACCCACATCCCATGAACGAATAAAGAACAAATCTTGCTGAGGGTTGGGTTCCTCGTCTGGAGGCTGGGGAGTCAATGATAACCCGCACTGCCTCTTTTTGGGAAGGTCTGCCAGACCACAGACCAATCAAACAGTGCCCAGCAGCAGGCGTTTTGCTGGAATCGTGACCCAGGAGTCAGAAGTCTAATCTACTGAGAGCTTTCAGCCAGGCTGATAGCCTTTAAGCAGCACCACAGGAGTGGCTGTGGTTGCTGCTGGAAGGGTAGGCTCCAGGGCCCCAGGGTAACGGCGCAGCCCAGGCCACATTATGTAATAGTAGGGGATCGGAGATTGAGTTTCAGTAGGGTGCCGATTGTGGAGAGGGATGGAGGGGGGGAGGGAGGATGGGTTGGTTGCAAGTCAGAGGGTTGGCTCTCAGTGTGTGATTTACACCCCCCAACACTCCCATTCTCAATGTCCAGTCGCTCAATGAGCCCCTCCCTCCCCCACCCAAATGGAGATGACGAGCTGGCTGCACTGCTTTAGCTGCCTTGCACACTGCATGGCGACAAGCCTACCTGCAACTGAATGTATACCAGTGGATTGTTGTGAGGCCCTTAAGTGGTCATTCACCAGCCACTTAAGGGCCTCAACTGGTGGCAGGGCGGGCAGGTTGACCATGGGCCTTCCTGCACAGACCTGACGTCTGTCAGAGGTGCGATGGTACATCACCATCCCACCTAATTAAATGTCCTTCCTGCCTCTATGCTCACCACTAGGTTTTGCCCAATGTGTGGGCTAACAATTTTGAACCGATAATGTACCAACCACTGTTTGCACACGTGAACTGTCTTGAAGTTTCCAACTGAGTTAAACTTTATCAGGAGTGCTGGAACAGCTAAATCTTGTGCAAATCTCAGAGTGATTAATTTTTTCATTTTATCATCATGGTGATCAGTCGAAGTATGATTTTTTTTCTTTCCATGTTCATTCACCAGGTTGCTATATATTCTACGCTGATACTTCTCCGAACGATTTCCTGTCGCAAACATCAAAGTGGCTCAATGGAATAAATCAGAATAATTCGGTGGAGTTGTAGACAGTGCAGAAGGATGTTGCAGGTTACAGAGGGACATAGATATGCTGCAGAGCTGGGCTGAAAGGTGGCAAATGGAGTTTAATGTGGAGAAGTGTGAGGTGATTCACTTTGGAAAGAATAACAGGAATGCGGAATATTTGGCTAATGGTAAAATTCTTGGTAGTGTGGATGAGCAGAGGGATCTCGGTGTCCATGTACATAGATCCCTGAAAGTTGCCACCCAGGTTGATAGGGTTGTGAAGAAGGCCTATGGTGTGTTGGCCTTTATTGGTAGAGGGATTGAGTTCCGGAGCCATGAGGTCACGTTGCAGTTGTACAAAACTCTAGTACGGCCGTATTTGGAGTATTGCGTACAGTTCTGGTCGCCTCATTATAGGAAGGACGTGGAAGCTTTGGAACGGGTTCAGAGGAGATTTACCAGGATGTTGCCTGGTATGGAGGGAAAATCTTATGAGCAAAGGCTGATGGACTTGAGGTTGTTTTCGTTAGAGAGAAGAAGGTTAAGAGGTGACTTAATAGAGGCATACAAAATGATCAGAGGGTTAGATAGGGTGGACAGCGAGAGCCTTCTCCCGTGAATGGAGGTGGCTAGCACGAGGGGACATAGCCTTAAATTGAGGGGTAATAGATATAGGACAGAGGTCAGAGGTGGGTTTTTTACGCAAAGAGTGGTGAGGCCGTGGAATGCCCTACCTGCAACAGTAGTGAACTCGCCAACATTGAGGGCATTTAAAAGTTTATTGGATAAGCATATGGATGATAAGGGCATAGTGTAGGTTAGATGGCCTTTAGTTTTTTCCATGTCGGTGCAACATCGAGGGCCGAAGGGCCTGTACTGCGCTGTATCGTTCTATGTTCTCTATGTTCTAATTAATTTACTAATACCTTAAAACCATATGTAATAATTCAAATGTACAATATTACCAAATGATGGACATATATTTTCTTCTAAATTAGATTACACTTTCCACCCTGTGAGACACATAGATACATATAGTCCACACATTTATGCTATGAATGCAATAGACTGCCAGACATCGGGACAAAACAACAAAAGATATTTAGATTTAAAATACAGGGAAAGTGTACCAATTACACAACTGAAGAATAAACAGCTCTTATCAGAGACATTATCTGCTTGTCTTATGGGAATAGAAGTCATACATTCCTTGGTATTGATGAATAATCGACGAAGGGATGATGTCTGCTTAAACTGACTAAATGTTTACCTGAGCTGTCAGAAATACCTGCTCATATCCAACTGCAGCAGGGTAGTGTTCTTCTAATTTCTCAGGAAAATCTGGTCAATTAGATGCAGTATTGCGAATGCAACCATCACTGAATGTGGGTTATAACACACCCACTTGGGAATTTTTTTTTAATGATCGAGAAGGTCTATATTGCATAGTTTTAGAAGTTGCAGGTATACAATTGATCAAAATATTAAATAGATATAAATGAATTCATTAAGTTCTGTCCTAATCATACAAATGTTAAACAGCAAAAGAGAATCTTCTTGGAGATTCTGATGTGCATAATAGATCATTTGACCTATAGCTAAATGGGAACAAAGTCCCATAGTGAGCGCATGTGCTGCATGCTTCTTGTTGCTCACAGCGCCGAGAAACACAATGCTATTGAATGGCAGTTGGGATAGATGGGGGCCTCAGCAGTGAACACACGGCCGAGGTTGCATATAGCCCTGTTTTCTGCATTGAGAAGCTCCATTCACTGGAACGTCTCAGTGTAGTTGAATGGCGTCCCGATGTCTGAAGCCCCTGACGCAACTTCCAACCCCCCCCCCCCCCCCCCCCATCCCCCAAGCCCCAACTCACTGGCACCCTGACAGAGCAAAAAATGGGGGCTATGTGCGATCTAGGCTGAGCATTTCCCACTGAGGCCCCCTATCGAACCCAACTGATGTTCTCTAGCATTGCATTTCTTGACGCTGCGAGCGCTGGGAAACAATCAGTGCTCACTTTGGACTTTGTTCCCGTTTAGTTAAATCACGCTCATTAACTCTGTTTCTCTCTCCACAAATGCTGCCAAACCTGCTGAGTTTATCCAGTATTTTCTGTTTTTATAACTAAAGCTAGTGTAAGTCCATAGAGTGTGAATCTGCAGAATTGATCGTGGAAACCAAGGGAAAGACAGGGGAGTCGAACAGATATTTTTTGCACATTTTCATGATAGAAGATTAGGAAACTTCCCACAGATACTTGAAAATTAAGAGGTGAATGGGAGTGAGGCACTTAAAACATCACCAGAGAAACGTTACTGGATGAAACTATTGGAAAGACCACAGGATCCGATCACCTCCAAGAGTCTTAAAATAAGTGACTGCGGAAATAGTAAATGCATTGGTTATATTCTTCCAAAATCTTTTAGATCCTGGAAGGGTTCTAGTGGATTGCAAAATACCTAATGTAACAACTTTATTCAAAAAGGAAGAGAGACAGAAAGTAGAAAACCTCAGGCCAGTTAGCTAAACATCTGTCATGGGGAAATTGCTAAAAATGCATTAATAAGGAGGTTATAGTAAGAAATCTTACAACACCAGGTTAAAATCCAATAGGTTTGTTTGGAGTTACTAGCTTCCGGAGCACAGCTCCGTCATCTCCTGAGACCACATCTGCAATACCGTGTACACAATTAGCCTCCTTATTTGAAAAAAGATAAAGGGAGCGATGTACCGGCCGCACGTGCCCCCGTTCGGGATCTAACAGGATCTCGCGAGGTGGTGAAATCCGAATCCTACCCATTGTTGGACCCACAAACCGGGACCAGGCCGGACGACACTTAGGGGAGTGGTCCCAGGGGATTGGAGGCCCCCAATGTCGTTAGCCCCTGGGCTGGCATTTTGCCCATGTCAGGGAGTGTGCCCGGGTGTGCCCTGCCAGTGGGATACGGGGGTCGCAAGGAATAGGTGGGGCATGGGGCGAGTCTGTGGATCACGTTGGCGGGTTGAGAGATCAGCACGCCTTTTAAAAATGGTGTCCCGATCTCCTCATGCACTGAGGAGTTCTGGCGAGTGGAACGTTCCCGGGTGGACCACCAAAATAAAACAAAAGCAGCGTGCTGTGAGATAGCACTTGTACCGCTGGGAATGTACCTTTGATTCCCGCCCAGAACGGACTCTGGGTTTTTTTGGTTAGATCGTGCCCATTATCCACGTTTAAATATATTTTTACATTTTAAAAACAATTAGGAGATTGCAATACAAATATACTGAATAGCCCTTGGGGAAAAGGTTGGATGCTTGGTTTTTGAAGAGGGTTTCCATACACTTGTGCAAGAGGACTTAAATATGTCTTGTCCATGATTGCTGCACAGCTTGCACACAGCCAAGGTAATTCAGAAGCTGATTATCAAATATTGTGTGCATCTGCAGCCCAGAAGCCTCAACATGTGCGGGGAACTAGAGCTGAAGACATGTCAGTATTACAGGTGGGGAGTGTATTTCCTGAAGTTGGATGAATTTTCTCCTCCGTATTATTGAACCAAATTTCCAGCTAAATCAGACTGGCATTGTGTCATCTCTTTCAAAACTCAAAGAATCAGAGAATGTTTATAGATCAGGAGACTACCATTCAGCCAAAAGGCCATAATACATAGGGGCAGAATTAGGCCACAAGGCCCATCAAGTCTGCTCCACCATTCAATCATGGCTGATATTTTCTCATCCCCATTCTCCTGCCTTCTCCCCATAAGCCCTGACCCCCTTATTAATCAAGATCCCCATCAAGACCCTGCAAGTCCGTTGCAAGCGTGACTCATCTATTTCCATTCCACAGCATTTTTGCTGTATCATTGCAGATCCTTTCTCCGTATATGAGGAGAATTCTCTTTTGAAATCCCAAACTGAACCTGCTTGACCATACTCCTTGATAGTTTACGCCAGGTCCTGACCACTCAGTGCACGAACCCAATGTCATTGTTTGTTCTTTTGCCAATTGGTACCGCCTGGTTTTCAATTGTTACATCATCTGGAGCAGTTTATCCTTATCTACTGTGTACAGAGCCCTCATGAGTTTGACCACCTCTATAAAACCTTGTCTTAAATCTTTTAATCTCCAACGGGAACCGCCATAACATCTTCAATCTATCCAGGTAACTAAAGTTCCTCATCCTGGGAACCTTTCTTGTGAATCGTTTCTGCATCGTCTCTAATGCCGTCACGTCCTTCCTAAAGTGCGGTATGTCCAGAATTGGACATAATAATAATAACAAAAGGGAATTCTCCTCATGTACGGAGAAAGGATCTGCAGTGATACAGCAAAAATGCCGGGGAATGGATATCAATGAGTCACTCTTGCAGTGAACTGGCAGGGTCTCAATGGGCTGAATGGCAGTCGCTTGGGCTATAAACAATGTCTGATACATTGATTTTTGAAACAGATGGCACAATGTCAGTCTGTTCTGGCTGGGAATTTGGTTCAATAATGGGCAGAAGAAAATTCATCCAACTTCAGGAAATGCACTCCCCCATCTGTAATACTGATATGCATTTGCACTGGTTCCCCACACATAATACTCCAGTTGAGGTCTAACAAGTGCACCATACAAGTGCACTTTACATTTGTGCTCGATGCCTCTTTGAATAAACTGCGGATCTAAAGAACAAAGAACAAAGAAAAGTACAGCACAGGAAAAGGCCCTACAGCCCTCCAAGCCTGTGCCGACCATGATGCCGATCTGTATGCTTAGTAACCATTTTCATAACCTGCCCTGCCACCTTCAGTGATTTTTGCACATATGCCCACAGGTTCCTCTGTTTGTTTAAAATTGTGCCTTTTATTTGATAGTTTCTCTCCGAACTAACTATTCCTATCAAAATGAATCATTTCATATTTCTTTTCATTAAATTCTATCTGCCACTTGGCTGCTCATTCCACCATGGTTATATCTCCTTGAGGGATTAATATGTCAGCCCAGACCAAATATCTCAAAAAGCACAAAATGTTTCAGTTCTACTGAAGCTGGAGGCTCAGGTGTTAACCTTGAAGGGGGTTCATCCTTAAGAGATGCTAGAGTTAAACAGTGGAGGTGAAATATTTTTATTGGTTATTTGGGTAACATAATGATATATAAAGTTATGTATCGCATCACATGGTGAACCAGCAAAATTGGAAAATGGTAGGGGACAAGTTTGGAAAGAAAGTGAAAATGATTATTGTCATGTAAGAGTCCCTTTAGGAAATGTGTATTTCTCAAATGGCAGCAGTGATGTCAGAGTGTGGGTGGAGCTGGGCTGACTTTCTGTCTTTAACTTTTATTTTGAGCTGAAAAGCTGCTTTGTGGCTCTGTTTAGTTTTGTTTTAGATTTGGAGAAGCTGCAGTCACAGCAAGATGTATATGAATCTCTGCAAGGTAAAGAATGTTCATTTGGTGATTTCAAACTGGTAACTGCTCTTAGTAAAGAATTTAAACCTGCTGTCCTTCTGTAAAAAGGGTTTTTGTCTGAAGGATATTAAAAGGAAATATTTAAGGGTTACTTATAGAGTACTGTATTCTTTGGAGGGTGTATTTGAATTGATGGGTGCTAAGATGTTCACTGTATGTTTATAAAATTTTAACTGGGTTCATAGAATAAACATTGTCTTTGTTTAAAAATACTCTTAGTTCTGTGTTACATCACACCTGTAAAGTGGGCCCTTGTGTTCCCCATAACCAAAATCTATTTAAAGTTGTGGGTCAGATGAACTCCATTATACACTTTGGGGTTCTCTAAATCCTGGACCATGACATTATATAATTTTCAGCAATTTGACTCAGTTGGGCAGGTGTAATTACAGTTTTCCCTCGGGAGCATATATTAGTGGGATGGTGCCCATGGTAGGATAGGTTGTATACAAATGAGGAAGGAAATGGCTTTATGGGCCAAACTACTTTCTTCATTCCAAGTTTCACATCATTAGATTTCCATCCCCAGATCTGGTGTTCAGAATTTTGGGAAGAAATTTATTTGAGCAAGACTCCTGAAATTGAACCCTTCCCTATTATAAGTCTACTATATGTGTTACCTGTGATCAAATGCAGGATGTAGCAGGAACTCTTCACAGAAGCTATGGCATACTGGCACTGAATGGCTATAATCCATTCTCCTGGTATTTTTAAAACCGCATATTTTAATAAAATACCTTAACCTCCAGAGTAAAACTGCTGGAGTAAAGCTGAATGAAAGTAAACCCAAGAACTAGAGTTGGAAGGGTCATGGATAGCATTTGTGCGTTTTCTTATTATCCGTGATTAATATATTTTGTATGGTGAGCATGTGTATTGTTACCATCAGAGCAATTTAAATAATCCCAGCAGCAAGTATATTCCGTAAGTTTAAAATAAAAAAGGTCATATATTTTCCCACACTTGCCCCGGACGTTTAAACAAAATGCCTCCCTCACTTAAATTACACACAAACATTTGAAACAATAGATAAAAAGAAAAAGCAAAAACAAGTTGGAATTATTTCAGTCTCTTTTGTAGCATGACTGTAGTTTCTTAGATGAGTGGATGTTCTGGCTAGAGTGAAGGTCTTAAAACGCAGAGGATTTGCAATAAGCTACAAGGCGTCTTGTAGTTGAATTACCAAGAGGTTGGTTATCATGTGAATTTGAAGGTGGAACAGGCTGGAGAGAGCCTTTCTTTTATCTTTTTTTAAATTTTTATTAGTGTCACAAGTAGGCAGACATTAACACTGCAATGAAGTTACTGTGAAAAGCCCCTAGTCACCACATTCTGGCACCAGTTCGGGAACACTGAGAGAGAACTCAGAATGTCCAAGTTACCTAACAGCATGTCTTTCGGGACTTGTGGGAAGAAACCGGAGCACCCGGAGGACACCGACGTTGACACTGGGAGAACTTGCAGACTCTGCACTGACAGTGACCCAAGCCGGGAATCGAACCTGGGACCCTAAAGCTGTGAAGCAACAGTGCTACCCACTGTGCTACAGTGCCGGCCATGGTACTTCCTACTTTCCTACTTTCATGGTATTGCTATTTATTACCTTGGCTGCTTAGTTGACTGCAACTAAGGGAAAATTAAAGATTATTTGGATAAAAAAAAGTACTGTGGATGCTGGAATCTGAAACAAAAACAGAAAATACTGGAGAATCGCAGCAGGTCTGTGGCGAGAGCAGGGAGCTAACATTCCGAGTCTAGATGACTCTTTGTCAGATATTATTTGGATGGCCTTCTGATGGTCTCTCATGTCTCAACAGAGTTGATTATTGATGTTATTTTAAAAATAGGCAACAAATATGGCTGTCTCTTGTAAGCAATGTGGAGACAAGTTGTCTGAAACTCCTTCGTTAGTAGCCTTTGGTCCACCCTTAAACAATGAAATTAATCAGACAATGGCCACATACATCAAATGTCAAAAGGTACATGGTGTGCTGCAGCCATTTTAACTGCTTCTGTGTTGACTTTTGAAAAATATTGACAGAATGGATTTTTTAATGTTTTTGCGGGAATATTATGTTATTCTGTAAATAAGTCTGTGTGTGTGTAAATGGTTTACGTAAGCTGGGGGAAGGTAAGCTTGTCGAAATTTGAGAGATTGTTAAGGAAGGGCTGATGGTAAATGCCGAGTTATTCCAAATCCCAGAAGAGAAACTTGAAACAACTGCCCCCAACTGTCTTTCTGCAATTTGGTGTAGTGTGAGGAAAAGTTTGAAATCCAGAAAATGGTGTCCTGAACGTTTTGTGATGATTTTAAATAAAATGTTTATTAAGCAATAAAATAAACAACAATAAAGTAAATTAGAAGTACACTTAATTGAGACAATGACCGTACATGGTATCACTAATTTTGCACAATTCCGAATAATCTTTGACAAAGAGCCATCTAGACTCGGAATGTTAGCTCCCTCCTCTCTCCACAGCTGCTGTCAGACCTGCTGCGATTCTCCAGCATTTTCTGTTTTTGTTTCAGATTCCAGCATCCACAGTACTTTTTTTATCCAAATAATCTCTGATTTTCCCTAAATGTTCCACAGCACCTTGTAGATTTTTAAAACGTAAAAAATCCAGTAACAGTTAATACACCAGGCAATTATATCCATTTTGGGTTGCTTTACTGAGGTCTCGTAAACAGTTTCCCTGCACAGGTTTAATCATATCATTATATAACGTTTTCCCCTTTGATCTTACCTTATCAGACCTAACCTCTTCAACAGTCAGACTTTATGACCTACATTTTTTAATTCTAACTTTTAGAGTATAAATGCAAGTCTACTAATTGTATGACTATTTCTTCACACATTATCCCTTTCTTTGAATTTTTAACACCATGTTCAAATTCTTTTATGCGTTCCCCATTTTTACCAACTTGCCCTCGGTAGATTTTTATTTGCAGTGTTGCTGAACTCAATAACATCTCAAAGGCACTAGTTCTCTTAGCACAACCACACTGTCCCTATTTTAAACTGTCTACGTTTTCCAATAGTTTTTAGTGAATGAAAAAATGAAATGAAAATCGCTTATTGTCACGAGTACACTTCAATGAAGTTACTGTGAAAAGCACCTAGTCGCCACATTCCGGTGCCTGTTTGGGGAGGCTGGTACGGGAATTGAACCGTGCTGCTGGCCTGCCTCAGTCTGCTTTAAAAGCCAGCGATTTAGCCCAGTGTGCTAAACCAGCCCCTGAAATAAAATCAAAATTGCTTATTGTCACAAGTAGGCTTCAAATGAAGTTACTGTGAAAAGCCCCATGTCGCCACATTCCGGCAACCGTTCGGGGAGGCTGTTATGGGAATTGAACCGTGCTGCTGGCCTGCGTTGGTCTGCTTTCAAAGCCAGCGATTTAGCCCTGTGCTAAACAGCCTCAGGTTAAAATATCTAACCAGAAGAAAATATTCTAATTTCTTGGATTTCCCTGATATTTCCCTGTCACCATTATTTTCCAGACAAGATTAAAAGCAGTGGAGGGCTAAACGCAAGCATTTGTAATTAATCTACGGTCACGTGGTTTTATAAATAAATAAGTAAATTTTCAAAATTTGCATTGTGAGATAGCGAAGGACTTGATTTTATTCAGCTATTAAATTGCAAAGGGGAGCAAAAGTATTTTAAAGCTTGAAATTGTTTCATAAGAAAACAGGGAAAGATTATTAAGTTTCATTTAACCCAAAGGAGGGGCAATGGAAAAGACATGAAAGATTTATATATTTTGGAAAAAGTTAAGTTCAAAGTGTGCTGAGGACAATCAAAATTAAATGAAAGGGAAAAAGAATACTTAAGAAAAGACAATGAGCTGAGTGTGTTAGTTGTGTGGTGGAAGACATCTTTGAAACATTTGTACTGGGAGAATGCGTGAAGTTTGAATCAGGCATCCAGCCAAGCCAGAAAAGTCTTGGGCTGCAGAAAGCAGTCTTTCTCTGAAGTTTCCTGAATTTGCACAATAGAGTGGGAGCAAATTTAAGAATGTATGTCGTATAAGCTAACTGAAGCAAAAGCAATTTTGCCTTGGGTAATATTACTGGGTTTATACAGTTAGCGAGTGTTACATGGAAGATGCTTACTGAGGGTCTGACCTAGTAGGGCTTTTTAGGGAACGTGTTTGAGAGACTATTTTTAACTGTGTAACTGTCATCTTGCATGCTTATGTTTTCTTTTCTTCTTGTTGATAAATCTTTTACTTTTAATTTTTTTTAATCCCACAATGATAGTAGAAGTCTATGATTCTGAGATCAATAGGTTTCGTCTCATTTTCAGAACACATAAATGGGTTATGGTCTGTAAATCAAGTTTCCCTTTGGGATTTGGTTTGCTCAGCAGTTAACATCTGCCGTGGTCATAACAATATAACTTTAAAGTTGTAATATCTTCAAGTCTGTACTGGGCGTGACAGAAACAGTACCAATTGGAACTATTACTGATGCTGCAATTCTCATGATATCAATAGTGATGGAGTATTCCTGTACTTTTATGTAGTAGCCATTGGCCACAACTCAAAATCAATATGAACTGTATTAAAAAGGAAGCACACTTTACACACCAAAATAAAAACAAAATTCTGTGGATTCTGGAGATCAGAAATAAAAGCAGAAAGTACAGGAAAATCTCTGCAATTCTGGCAGCATTTGTTCACATTAACCAGAGCTAACATTTTAAGACCAATATGTATCAAACAATTTATGCATCTTTCATAAGCTTCACACATGATGACACAGGCGACCCAAAGGACAGTTCATTACATGGGGTAACAGCATTTAATATTGACCTTTCATCATTAAAGCAATAATTGGTTGAGGAAAACAATTTTTAATAATGTAGGCCATAGAAGGATATCGCTGTGAATATTAGTCTCTCTAACCATCTGATTTTGCACAATGCCAAAGAGGGCCCATGTACACAATGATGAAAGTGTTTCACAATATTCCAGCCCTATTGCAATCCACAATTGATGTTTGCGCCATCTCTTCCCTTTGTGATTTCCCACAAGATTTCAACAGTCCAAAGGGCACAAAGCAATTCATCAGATAATTCCCTCAAAGACAAAATTAGTTTTTCACACTTGTATAATGGATTTGAGAATAATTGGGGGCAGCATTTGAGGTTCTGCTAATGATTAGAATATTTAACTGAGCTATTATCCATCATGGCAATGCAATATCCAAAGAAAATGACTTAAGGGCCTGTGAAAAGAGGCAGATAAACATCTCATCTTTCCTATCAGCACAACAATAGGAGGAATAATCCTGCGGGACTCTCCTTTCATGTGGTCTTTCGAAGATATTGGCAGCTGCAAAATAGATTGCCTTATTTGATGAAAGGCTGAAGTTGGTTATTGCAGTCCTGTTCTGCAACATGTTGGAGATGACTAAAAGGGCACTGTGAAATTTATTCCATCAACAATCACTACAGTCGAGCTGCCAGTTGTAATTTCAAGACCAATAGCATAACATTTAATAATTGCTCAAATAAATTATTGCCCTTTCTTTAGCTTTGTGCATTAATTTATAATGTCATAAGCAAACTCTTCCAATGTGGCTTCTTGATTAAAGTTAAGCAAAGATACACAGAGTTTTCATTTTGATAATACTTGCTTAAAAAGTGAAAGTATCTCCCCTAAATAATCTTCTTCTTAAATAACCTTTCTTATTATTGTCACAAGTAGGCTTACATTAACACTGCAATGACGTTACTGTGAAAATCCCCTAGTCGCCACACTCGGACGCCTGTTCGGCTACACAAAGGGAGAATTCAGAATGTCCAGTTCACCTAACAAGCACGTCTTTCAGGACTTGTGGGAGGAAACCGGAGCATCCGGAGGAAACCCACGCAGACACAGGGAGAGACGAACCCAAGCGGGAGTCGAACCCGGGACCCTGGCGCTGTGAAGCAACAGTGCTAAGCAATGTGCTACCGCGCCACCCATTAATACCATTAATACCCTCTGTATTAAGAGACTATTCTGTTTAGACAATCAGACTCGCCACGTCTCTACCCATTCCAAACACATAAGCAATGCATGAGATTTGTGACAACCGATACAATGCAGTTGCAAGGCTTTGTTTTTTAAAAAGGAGCATAAATGATCATTTATAAGTAGGAGCAATGTGGCAACTCACTTTGGTTTTCACCAGGAGAGTGTTTGGCGTGTGGGCCGAATTTCCTGAGAGGCCGGTGGAGAAAGATTCGATCGAGGTATTCAAAAGGGAATTGGATTGCGATCTGAAAAGAAAGTGCAAGGTTACGGGAATAAGGCAGGGAAGAGGGATTAGGTGGAATTCTCTTTCAGGGAGCCAGTGCTGACACGATAGGCCAAATGATCTCCTTCTGCTCTAAAGATTCTGGGATTCTGAATCCAACCCTGATTGCCATGCCACAGAAGTCACGGGCCACCAAGTTCTTTGGAAAGTCCAGACTTTCTTAAGGAAAGTCCAGAGTGAAACACTAGCGTTTTGACGCTGGCGTGGGGACATAGCCCCATTTTTGGAGAATCCAGTCCCTGATTGAGAAACTGGTACCATTCCTGAAATAAACGCACTTCAAACCAAATTGAGGTAATTACAGTTCAAAGGGGAAGGTTTATTGTGCTGATGGGATGGTGAGTAAGAGGTGTTCACAGCTAGGATTTTAATGGCTACTTTGGAGCTCCCTGAATGAGTCAATTTTGTCTCAAGGCATTTTAGAAAATGCATTAAATCTGGAGTGCAAACTGGGGAAGTTTCAATTCGTCACATAGATTCCCTAGATCAAAGAAGCTGAAACAAATTGTAACCATTGGTTTCCTTGCTGGAACCAGTAAGTCTAATAAAAATGACATTAGGGCGGTATTCTCTGGTCCGCCAGCAGCGCATTACTTGGCCACGTGCCGTTCGCTGGCAGCTGGATTCTATCCTTCCACAACATGCCAATGGGAGTTCCCATTGAAACCAGCCCACACTGCCGGGTGTGCGCTGCCAGCAGGAAAAGTGAATCCCGATGACCGGAGAATTCTAGCCATTATCTTATTACAGTTACAAATTATTCGTGGATCCCAGAATCAAAGGGTTTTTTTAAAGGTAAGAAGATCGTTAATTTAAATTACTGGTGGCAGCATCCTGAGTGTGTGATATTTCTATGCAGGTACACAATACAGGGGGTGTTCTTTTGTGTTTCTCTCATAGCCACATAAGAGAGAGAGAGAGAAATCTGGCATGGGTCAGCTTTGGAAGGCTGTAAAAAAAAAACAATGGTGTTTCAGCCAATAGCCAGAACAGGAATGTGGTGCAACGTTAGCATTGGGACTATGGCGCTGAGGACCCGGGTTCGAATCCCAGCCCTGGGTCACTGTCCGTGTGGAGTTTGCACATTCTCCCCGTGTTTGTGTGGGTTTCACCCCCACAACCCAAAGATGTGCAGGTTAGGTGGATTGGCCACGCTAAATTGGAAAAACAAATAATTGGGTACTCTAAATATTAAAAAAAGAACAGGAACTGTAAACCACTAAGCACAAAGGCAGTGAAGGACATGTTTAAGTTAATGTGTCCACAATCATGAGGTGCTTAAAAAGAGTTAAAGTCCTCTGGCTGAATGCTCGTGGAAGGACTCCAAGGAACGTCATATCTCAGCGAATAGCAAGAACTCTGAGGAGAATTAAATGAAACTCCTCAGAGCTGCGGCAGAGTCTGATCCCAGGAGGAGTGAAAGAACCCTCAGGATTCTAGAAATTATGGTGGAATTATTGAGTAGAATTTTAAAAAGCAGAATGGGAAGTGGTCTGGTAAAACTTTCAGGTTTATACAATAAGGGCCTGATTAGGGCTGAGTCAGCAGTGCATGGTTTAATTATTGTACGGTGGAAGCTTTCGTTGAGACCAGTAAAATCCTGAGGCATAATTCTTTCAGTTAAAGACTGGGGGTTCAAATTTATTTTTAAAAGTTAAAAGGTCTCCCTCCAGATCATAAGAATGGTTATTGAGTTTGTGATAAGTTTACAAACAACTTTCATTTGCATAGCATCTTTAACATGCTGTTAAACATTCCAAGACGCTTCACAAAGCAGAATCAAAACCCTGTGAAAAATCAGACAGTATGATTTTGGTTTGTGTTCATTTTGGAATTGAATCAAATTGGTCAGTGTCTATTTAATCATCATTATTATTTTGTGCAAGAATAAATGGCTAGAAAAAAAGACTAACATCTGAACTGTGGCCATTCAGTTGAAGGAAGGTCTATTTAACCTCCTGTACTCGGGCTGCACTTTATTGTAACATCAGGGGGTAGAGTGCGGTAGTGCAAAACAGGGCATAGTGAGTTGGCAGACAAAATCTCTCGATTTTTATTTCCATTGATGGCAGTGGGAGGGAACACTAGACTTCAGCATTCTTGGTAGTGTTAGGACTTCTTGTTCCAGGCTGACTGGACTGCACGCCTTTTTGTGCCCATTCATAACTTTGTTTTATGGGGAAGAGCAAAATGTTCGCTTCAGGGTGCATGAGAGATTAAGACATACCAGCTCTTTCTGCAGCACAGTGGTTAGCACTGCTGCCTCACAGTGCCAGGGATTCGGGTTCAATTCCGGCCTTGGATGGCTGTCTGTGTGGAGTTTGCACTTTCCCCACGTGTCTGCGTGGGTTTCCTCCGGGTGCTCCGATTTCATCTCACTATCCAAAGATGTACAGTGTAGGTGGATTGGCTATGCTAAATTGCCCCTTAGTGTCCAAAAAGGATCGGTGGGGTTACTGGATTACAGTGGAGGCATGATCTTAATTAGGGTGCTCTTTCAAGGGTCGGTGTAGACTCGATGGGCCGAATGGCCTCCTTCTGCACTGTAAATTCTACATTTAAAAAATTTATAGAACCGCATTGCCATCAAATTCACATACCAATGCTCCTCACCGCATTAAATTTGCTTTTTATCCGGTTACTCACCGCAGTTATTCACAGACACAATCCTGCTGTTTAACGTAAGATTCATTTCGACTTCCGGTGGCGGCTATGAAGGAGTATGTCGCACATTTGTTGCTTCACGCTCGAGTCAGACTTTTGGACCTTTTCCCCCAATTTTCTACCGGACTTGAACTGTAAAACTGATGACAGAGGCAATTGTGCACTGAATTCCCACATCGGTGCATGGAGAGGAGGACTAGAAGTGCTCGTAAAGGCATAAACAGGAAGACAGAGAAGGCTTGGGCTGAAGCTGCAGCGGGAGAGAGCATGGTGGAGGACCGGACCTCTGGTCTGTCGACCCAGCGGACAACGGAGCAGCTGATGCAAGTTATTGAGGAAGGCTTTGCTAAGCAGAAATGGGACTGCTTGGACCCGATAAAAGAGTCGATTGAGCGGCTGGAGCTTAGATTGGACGCCCAAGGTCGGGCGATCCAGAAGGTGGAGAAGGCGCTGGCTGAGCAGGAGGAACATCAAACTGTGTGGAGTTGGTGGTGGGGATGCTGAGAGACCAACAGAAGAAGCTTCTGGAGAGGGTGGAGGACCTCGGGAATAGGTCCCGCTGGCAGAACTTGAGAATCATTGGTCTCCCGGAGGGGTCCGAAGGAGCGGATGCTGGGGCATACATTGCAGATATGTTTGAGAAGCTGCTGGGGGATAGGGCATTCTCCCGACGCTTGGAGGTGGAGAGGACTCACAGAGCACCCGCGAGGAAGCCGCAAATGGGAGATCCCCCCCCAAGGGCAATAGTGGTGAGATTCCACAGATACTTGTATAAGGAGCGCATTCTACAGTGGGCCAAGCAGGCACGGAGCTGTAAGTGGGACAATAGTATCCTGGGGTCCACCAAAACCTGAGTGTGGAGGCGGCCAGGAGAAGAGCAGGCTTCAACTAGATTAGGTCGATCCTTTTTAAGAAAAAGGTAAAGTTCGGATTGTTGTATCCGGCCCATCTCTGGGTCATGTACGAGGAACAGCACCTTTTTTTTGAGTCGCCTGAGGATGCGCTGGACTTCGTGAAAAGGAAAGGACTGGTGGTGGACTGAGAACTTTAGAACTTTGCTGCAACGTTCATGTCTTTTTTTCTTTTTGTTTCTCGGTTCTTTAAAAACAAAGTTTCTCATTTTTCGTTTTGTGGAAGCTGTTTGTAATGCCTTCTGTATTAATTTGGAGCTGGGTGAGTTAAGGTTTTCATTTGCACTGTTGGGGGATGGAGGTGTGCTTGTTTAGATTTTGGTGTTTTTCTGTTGAGCAATTGTATGGGGATTGTTTGATGCTGGAGTTTATTTGTATGAGCGGGGGGAGGGTGGGGAGGGAACAATAGGTGGGAGACTATCCGGTGCCAGGAATGGGGGCCACCAAGCTAGCTGGGTGGGCTAGCTCACGGAAGTGCAGTGGGGGGTGTGCATATGTTCGGTTTATCAAGGAGGTTGGGTTACAGAGTGTTGTTACTGGGGGGGGGGTGGAAATTTTCTGCTGACGAGGGAGGGATTTGGGCCAAGGGACAGAGAGGAGGTTGGGGGTGGTGGCTACCTGGGGGCGGGGCGGTGGAGGCATGGAGCATGGGCTGGAGGCGGGCCCAAAAAAGGGGATGGCTGATCGGCGAAGGGGGGAGCAATGAGCCCCGCAACTAGGCTGATCACCGGAATGTTCGAGGGTTAAATGGGCCGGTCAAGAGGGCACGTCTGTTCGCGCATCTTAGGGGACTGAAGGTGGACGTGGTAATATTGCAGGAGACGCACCTCAGAGTAACTGACCAGATTAGATTGAGGAAAGGCTGGGTCAGTCAGGTCTTTCACTCGGGACTGGATTCAAATACTAGAGGGGTCACGATCCTGATCAATAAGTTGGTGGTGTTTGAGGCGGGTAGAATAGTTTTGGATGTGGGTGGTCGGTGCATTATGGTCAGTGGGAAACTGGAGGGGGTTGCAGGTGGTATTAGTAAATGTGTATGCTCCAAATTGGGATGATGTGGAGTTTATAAAGAGGATGCTGGGGAAGATACCGGACCTGGACTCACACAGGTTGGTCATGGGAGGGGACGTCAACACAGTTATTGACCCTGGCTTGGACCGGTCAAGCTCGAAAACGGGCAGGGTGCCAGCAATGGCAAAGGAACTAAAAGGATTCATGGAGTAGATGGGGGGTGGATCCATGGAGATTTGGGCAGCCGAGGGTGAAGGAGTTCTCCTTCTACTCACACGTGCATAAAGTGTACTCCCGGATCGATTTCTTCATTTTGAGCAGGGCCTTACTGGAAGGGGTGGTGGACACGGGGTACTCGGCGATCACAATCTCAGACCATGCTCCACACTGGGTTGACCTGCAGGTTAGTAAAGACAGTAACCAGCGCCCGCAATAGAGGTTAGATGTGGGACTTTTGGCCGATGAAGGGGTGTGCGAGTGGCTGAGGAAATGTATTCAGAACTACCTGCAGGTCAACGACATGGACGAAATTCCAGCGGCGATGGTCTGGGAAGCACTGAAGGCGGTGGTCAGAGGGAAGCTGATCTGGATACGGGCCTGTAGGGAGAAGGTGGACAGGGCAGAGACGGACCTACTGGTTAGGAGATACTGCAGATCGATGGGAGGTATGCAGAGACCCCAGAAGCAGGGCTTTTAAGGGAATAGCGGAGGCTACAGGTGGAGTTCAGGGAGGACGGCAGAGCAGCTGAGGAAGGTGAGGGGAGTGATCTATGAGTATGGAGAGAAGGCCAGCAGAATGCTTGCACAGCAGCTTAAAAAGAGAGAGGCAGCCAGGGAGATAGGGAAAGTAAATGACAGCGATGGGAACCTGGTTGGAGATTCAGCAGGGGTGAATAAGGCGTTTAGGGATTTCTACAGTCGGGGCGGTATAGGTCAGAACCCCCTACGGGGTGGGAGGGGATGAGGCACTTCTTGGGGGGGCTGAATTTCCCAAAGGTGGACGGGGAGCTGGTAGAAGGGCTGGGGGCCCCGATCGGGTTGGAAGAGGGTGGGCTGGTGCTGCCAAATTTTCGTAACTATTACTGGGCGGCGAATATAGCCACGATCGGGAAGTGGGTGGTGGGGGAGGGGTCGGCATGGGAGCGTATGGAGGCGGGTTCATGCAAGGGCACCAGTTTGGGGGCGTTGGTAACTGCACCTCTACCATTCCCGCTGGCACAGATACCAACGCCAGCCCCGTGGTGGCGGCGGCCCTGAGAGTCTGGGGGCAATGGAGGAGACATCTGAGAGCAGAGAGAGCATCGGTCTGGTCCCCAATCTGTAATAATCACCGGTTTGCCCCGGGAAGTATGGATGGGGGGTTCCGGATATGGCGGAGAGCAGGGATGAAAATGAAATGAAAATCGCTTATTGTCACGAGTAGGCTTCAATGAAGATACTGTGAAAAGCCCCTAGTCGCCACATTCCGGCGCCTGTCCGGGGAGGCTGATACGGGAATCGAACCGTGCTGCTGGCCTGCTTGGTCTGCTTTAAAAGCCAGCGATTTAGCCCAATGAGCTAAATCAGCCCCTTGATTTCTCAATCCCCCTGGATTGAGAGGATGGGGGATATGTTTATAGAGGGGAGCTTTCTGAGTATGAGGGCACTGGAGGAGAAGTTTGGGTTGGCGAGGGGAAACAAATTCAGGTATCCGCAAGTGCGGAACTTCTTACGGAAACAGGTGTCAGTCTTCCCGCTCCTACCGCTAAGGGGCATTCAGGACAGGGTAGTTTCCAGAGGATGGGTAGGAGAAGGAAGCGTCTCAGACATCTATAAGGAACTTCTGGGGTCAGAGGAGACGCGGACCGAGGAGCTGAAGCGTTAGTGGGAGGAGGAGCTGGGAGGAGAGATAGAGGATGGTCGATGGGCGGACGTGTTGAGTAGAGTCAACGTGTCCGCAACATGTGCCAGGCTCAGTCTGATACAATTTAAGGTCGTTCAACGGGCTCACATGACAGTGGCCCGGATGAGCAGGTTCTTAGGGGTGGACGACAGGTGTGTAAAATGTGCGGGAGGACCAGTGAACCATGTCCACATGTTCTGGGCATGTCCGAAGCTTAGGCAGGGGTTTGCAGATGTCATGTCCATTGTGTTAAAAACAAGGGTGGCGCTGAGTCCAGAGGTGGTGATTTTCGGGGTGTCGGAAGACCCGGGAATCCAGGAGGAGAGAGGCAGACGTTCTGGCCTTTGCTTCCCTGGTAGCCCGGAGATGGATACTATTAGCATGGAGGGACTTGAAGCCCCTGAAGTCGGAGACCTGGCTATCGGACATGGCGAGCTTTCTCTGTTTGTAGAAAATCAAGTTCGCCTTGAGAGGGTCACTGTTAGGGTTCACCCGGAGGTGGCAACCGTTCGTCGACTTCTTCGCGGAAAATTAATCGTCAGCAGAGGGGGGAGGAGGGTTAGTTCAGCTGAGAGTAGGGGGTTAATAAAAGTGGGAGCAGTAAGGGAGGGAGACGGCTTTTGCACAATGTTTATAGTTTCATGTACATTGTTTATTGTGTTGTTATAATACCAAAAAATACCTCAATAAAATGTTCATTAAAAAAAAACATAAGATTCATTTGACAAATCTTAATATCTGGTCAGTTTACTCCTATTCATTTTTTCTTTGCTTCAGCAGAATTCTTTTGGGAAGATATTCCAATACACCCAGCACAAGGTTAAAACATAACTTTTAAATTTAATTTTAAAATTTAATTTAGAATGTAACATCCCACCGCTCGCACCCCATTGTTTCAATTCAGTCTTTACTGTTCCTATGTTTGTTTTTCAAACATACCTTGCTTCAGTTCCTTTTGCACATCTCAGGAGGTCACGAATCCCCCACATTTTGCCATGACAGCAGCAAATCGAACAGGTCAACAGAAATACTTATTCCCAGACACTAAAGTTGTCAAGCTGTGTTCCACACTTCCATTTCGTAAATTGAAAGCCCTTCAAACCCAAGGAGCCATGTTATCAGTCTCTCCACTTTTTCCACTCTGGAGTGGAATGAAATTCGTGCAGTCTATTTGCTCCACTCTTGAGCAAGTCAACTTCAACTCAATATTGTCACTGGACTGGCTGAAGTCTCAAAAGATCCAAACACCTCACACATTATCATTTAATATCCTTGACTTTAATTCTGGGATATGTACAAGAAAGACTTCAGGTCACATATCTATATGTTTGATCTCAACAAGATGCTATGTGATCATTGTCCTCTCATTTAATTGTGGACCATTATCTTCACCTTGTTTGATCATGTTTTCTCAAAATTCATCTTATTTGTTGTTTCATTATGAGTTTTGACAACTGAGGCATATTAACCCACTTGAGTATCGATTCCTGGTTATGCTTTTCTCCCAGTCAATCTTTTCAACCTCCTGAGAGGTAGAACAGTGCCGGTCAGAAATATTGAAAGCTGGCAGAGATACACACCCTCACTCAAAGAAAAGCAATGATTGTAATTTGAAACAATTGCTTGGTGTTTATTGAAATAACGTTTTGACTTAATAAGCAAATCTTAAGGCAGTATTTGGCAACGATGATGTTACATAGAATTATTTTCTAAAATACAAGGCAGTTCTGTTCTTATCTCAATTTCTGTGACAAAAACCAGGAGCTTATCTATTTCAGTTCAATATATTTAAATACAGGGGACGGTGTTCTTCATTACATCAATGTTTTGGTTAGTTTTATGCATTGATGCAAAGACTGTAGTGTGCCATAAGGCAGATAATAATCAAAGGGATTTTACTAGTGATTTCTCTGTCCCATTTCCAAAGCTACAGGGAAAAACATCTTGAAAATTAATAGATTTGTCACAACCTTGTAATTATGGTCTTACAGATTTCAGATTTTAAGGACAACTGTTGAAAAGTACATGTTTGCTATAAAAAAAAAGCCTTTGTTCAGAAAAGGGACGAATTGACAATCTGCCACCTTTGTGTTTGTTCAGGACCTTGGGCGGATTTCTCCGACCTCCCTGGGGGCGGGCCCCCCGCGGCGATTCTCCAGCCCGCGATGGGCCGAAGTCCCGCCGCTGACAGGCCTTTCCCGCCGGCGGGAATCAAAGCACGTCTGGTGCTGGCGGGATTGGCGGCGCGGGTGGACGCCGGGGTCCTGGGTGGGGTGCGGGGCGATCTGGCCCCGGGGGGTGCCCCCACGGTGGCCTGGCCCACGACCGGGGTCCACCGATCGGCGGGCGGGCCTGCGTGTGGGGGCACTCTTTTTCTTCCGCCCGCCATGGCCTTCACCATGGCGGGGGTGGAAGAGACCCTCTCCCCTGCACATGCGCCGGTATGATGTCAGCAGCCGCTGACACACCGCGGACTTCCGCAAGCGCGGACTTCCGCCGGCCGGCAAAGGCCTTTTGGCCCCGGCTGGCGGGGCGCCAAAGGCCGTTCACGCCGGCCGGTGGAGCGGGAGCCACTCCGGTGCAGGCCTAGCCCCTAAAGGTACGGAGAATTCCGCACCTTTGGGGAGGCCCGATGCCGGAGTGGTTCACGTCACTCCGTCCCGCCGGGACCCACCGCCGGGTAGGGGAGAATCCCGGCCCTTATCTTTCAAGCAGAATCACTAATGATATTTTAAAAGTCAATGAGTGTTCCACAAATGTAAATGTGATCCTTCTGCTTGCTGGTGCTTTTTCAGAACAAAGACAATTAACCAATAAGGGAATGAAAAGCTAAAAAGAACCCCAGATGGGAAAAAGACTTTTTGAGTAGCCAATACCTAATTTGGAAAAATGTTAATCAGTTTGGAAGCAACCATATTTGGTGTCTGATGGACCATCAATTCACATGAGTCGAGTTGTAGAAGAGAACAGTGGTTTTAATAAGCTAAGAAATATGCCCGCCTGCTGCTGCTCCCGCAATGAGGGCTGGCCACAGGTCTGCCAATTATATACCTCCCCCGAGGGGCGGAGCCACAGACGGAGCCAACATAAGCATCAACACAACAACAGTAAGTAACAGTGAATAAAAACAACAGTGAACATATATACAGTGGTGGATAACAGTAGGACGAATAACGGTAAATATATATATATATAGTAGCAATACGTGGTTCACCACATTATCATAAAATAAGAAAAGGCTGGAAGTTGCCGAAAGAGATCACCATCTTGAACAGGGCGGCATGGTGGGACAGTGGTTAGCACTGCTGCCTCACAGTGCCAGGGACCTGGGTTCAATTCCGGCCTTGGGTGACTGTGTGGAGTTTGCACATTCTCCCCGTGTCTGTGTGGATTTTCTCCAGGTGCTCCGATTTCCTCCCACAGTCCAAAGATCTGCAGGTTAGGTGGATTGGCCATGCTAAATTTCCCCTTAGTATCAAAAGGTTAGATGGAATTATGGAAATGGGGCGGTGGAGTGGGTCTAGGTGGGATGCTCTTTCAGAGGATCAGTGCCAACTCGATGGGCTGAACGGCCTCCTTCTGTACTGGAGGGATTCTATGATTCTATCATAAGAGAAACACCGAGAAATAGTGACTGCCTCTCATCAAGGAGTGATCAAGCAAGATTTCCAGAAACAACAATTGGGCAACTGGACAACGTACATAATTCAAGCAATGGGCCTGCATTGAAATCACAGAGACTGATTTAAACTTCAATGTTGATGTTCCAGGTTATTTACAAAATGGAACCAATCATAAAATGAGGCCACATACACAGACACAAGCTCTTAGCTCACAGACCACTTTAAGGAAATGCCTCTCACATGTTCATGAAAAATTAAATATGATTTTCTGCCAACCTTTGCATTACAGATGGATCAGAATCCAATGTTCAGAAGCATTCTACGTTTGTCAATTTTCAATTTTATCACTTTCCTGTGACAAGGAGTGACAGTTTCTACATAAGATTTGCACACAACAGTCACAACATCAGTTCAAGGTGACTTCCCTTTACCCTAACTCATTAATGGTGTAGGTGTTGAGATCAATAATAGTATATGCTGGAGTAATAATGCAGCAGGTTGTCTTTTACCACCAGCAAGTTTATTTTTCATGCAGCTCAGTAAAGATACAAAGTATTTTATGGTTTCCCCCAATCTCAACTGTTCCAGGTGATTCCATTTGTGCTTTCTTGGAGATTGAGCCTATGAGCATCACTGGAGCAAAATTTGCGGAACAATGTATGAGCCAAAGCACGCAATCGCTGATACACTGACAGTAAATACAGTCCATATCCAGAGTTAGCACCCATACCAGTGAACACTGGAAGGGAGGAAGGGGTTTTTGCCTCTTCAGAAGTAGCGTAGATTTCAACATGCAATGAATACTATACAAGTTGACTTTTAAGTGTATAAAAGCACAAGTAAACATCACAAATATATGACCTTGAAATTCACACACGTCATCTTGCACAATGGGTTTGTCAAGGCATTTCGATGAATACATGGCCCTTTTTTTATAAACTGTTTTTGTTAGAGGGACAGAAATATAAAGAGGTTTTGAACAAGGTGACATTCAACGGAATCCATTATATGTTAGCCTACATAACCAAACCACTCATTGTACAAGGCTGAAATATGGAATCAAAAATGTATCAGACAGCAATGACAATGGGGAAAGGACAGAACCATCTAAATTAGATTACTTTAAAAAATGGCAGCAAACGCAAGGAGTGGAAATCAAATAAAGAACATCTCTGTGTCCACAAGACACCCCAAAGCACCCTGGTGCTAATTAATTCCATTTGAAGAAGTAGTATCACTATTATGTAGACAAACCTGACAACCAATTTGCACATAATTTCATGTGAGTGTCCCTTTAAGAAATGTTTTTGTCTTCTCACATGGCTTCAGTGATGTCATTATTTGGCTGGACCTGGGCTGTAGCTCTGTGAGTTTTACTTTCGCTTTGAGTTTGGTCTGGTTTTGAACTGCACATGTTAAAAGAAGTGTCTCTCTATCTTAAACTTAAAGCTGTTTCCGGACTGCTTGATACCTTAAAAGAGATAATTCCTTTCTGGAAGGAATTCAAACCTGCTGTTTGAAAAGGGGAAGAGATTATCAATAAAAGTCTTATATCATGTGTTGGGCCACATCTTTGAAAAGGGGTTTCTGGTTTTACTTGGATTTTATTATTGAATTGGAACAGTTAAGGGAGAATTCATTAAGGCATATATATAGATTACTGTAGCTGTGTGGAGTCTTTATGTTTGTAGTTGATAAAAATTCTTACTGTGTGTGTTTATGCAAATGTTAACTAAATTCGTAGAATAAAGCTTGTTTTTTGATTAAAAGCGCCTAAGAACTCTGGTGAATAAGACCTGAAAGGCAGGCTCTTCTGCTCATCCTAGCCAAATTCAACAAACAGTTTTAGGTCAGGTGAACCCCATAATATACTTTAGTGTTTTCGAAACCCTGGCCCATAACAAAAATAGAAAGATTCCACAAATAGGGCAGCAGGGGGACAGTGGTTAGCATTGCTGCCTCATAGCTCCAGGGACCCGGGTTCAATTCCGGCATCGGGTGACTGTGGAGTTTGTACATTCTCCCCAAGTCTGCGTGGATATCCTTCAGGTGCTCCGGTTTCCTCCCCCAGTCCAAAGATGTGTAGGTTAGGTGGATTAGCCACGCTAAATTACCCCTTAGTGTCCAAAAAGTTTAGGTGGGGTTACTGGGTTACGGGGATAGGCTGGAGGCATGGGCTTAAGTAGGATGTACTTTCAAGGGCTGGTGCAGACTCGATGGGCTGAACAGTCTCCTTCTGCACTGTAAATTCTATGATTCTATTATTAATACATGGCCAGTCTGCTTTTAGTGGTGTTGGTTGAAGGATAATCAATCATGGCACCAAAGAATTCCATGATCTTCTTTGAATATTGTCAAAAGAACCTTTTCAGGCAACTTAATAAGGAGACTAGATTCTCTGGCACCCCAGCCGCGTGTTTCTTGGCGCCGCGCTATTCGCTGGCAGCAGGATTCTCCACTCCTGCCACTTGTCAATGGGATTTCCTATTAAAGCCATCCCAGTCTGCCCGGAAACCCACTGGCAGGGGTGCACTGCCAGTGGGAACAGAGAATCCCAACGGCCGGAGATTTCCAGCCACAACCTTAATTTAAACATTTCATCCGAAACGCAGCATCCCCAATAATGCAGCACCAAATGTACTGAACAGTAAGCCACAGATTATGTCCACATTACCACTGAGGCAAACTGATTCTGGAGGAAATATCATAAGTCCCCACAGAATGCAAATAAAAGCCCATTAGTCTCCAATGTAGACATTGCTCCCACCACTGAAGGGGTAGCATCACCCATCATTCCCCACGCCCATTTTCAGTGACTAATGAGCCCCTCTATGAATGTTGTTTTGAAACTCCCTCCATAAATCTCTGCTTCCTTATCATTGCTAGCAAAAATATCCTAAAGCGCCTCGCTTTGGCTCTCTCTCCAAATTTATTGTCATAATATCCACCCATGTATATAATGAAGTGCAGACAGGCAGTGATTGACACACAGGATGACCAGTAAGCACACAGCACAGTGCAGCCAATCACCAGACAGGACACTGTCACTATAAAGCCAGAGGGCACTAGGTTTCCCGCTCTCTCTGGACCCAGCCACTGAGACAGTCAGAGTCTAGGAGCTAGCCAGTGCAAACACCATGCGGTAGTTAGTAAGTCTGGTCAGGTTACTACAAGGTCACCGGTCAGATCAGTATAGTGTCGACCCACAGCTGAATATGTATAGCAGTTCTATAGTTGAATAAAACCGTGTTGGATCTTCTCCAGTGTTAGAGGTCTGTTTCTACCTTCACTGCATCAAGTGCAGTCCACATCAAACCAACCTGCCTGACACATCATTTATTTCCTTCTAGTCAATTTCCACTTGTCTGGTAATTCTCTGGCAAGTGCATGACTCTAGGATCAAAGGAAGCACGCGTCCATTAATTCTGCTGCGTCTAAGTATATTATTTATTTAATTTTTTAAATAAATTCAGAGTACCCAATTATTTTTTCCCAATTAAGGGGCAATTTAGCGTGGCCAATTCACCTACCCTACACATCTTTTTGGATTGAGTGAGACCCACGCAGAAAGTGGAGGATGTGCAAACTCCACACGGACAGTGACCCGAGGCCGGGGTCGAACCCGGGTTCTCGGCACTGTGAGGCAGCAGTGATAGGTATCCAAGTATATTAATGGCAATAACAAGTTGCCTGTTTAAAAAAGCGTTCAAATTCTAAGGATGGAGTGGCCCTAACATTTACAGTGGAAGTATTATGAATGCAGGCTGACAAGTGCCTGTCTATTGCGTTACATTACTGTAAATTGAGAACCGCTGTGTTTTAAAAGGTGGTAATCATGGTAATAACAGTAAAATGAGTCACTTACAAAACAATTACTTCAACATTAAGGCCATTTACTTTCTACGCTGAGTTTTAAATCAACATGAAAGCTTTTAGCAATCTAATTTGAGAATAGCCTCATGCTTATTCATTGAGTTTAGCAATAAGTTTTAAAACATTACAGGACAACCAATAATAGGCCCTTTATTCATCATGCACAGAATTGAAAGCCAACAAACAAATTATATCTATATACATTGTAGATATATATCTGTGCAGTTCTGGAATCCACATTATAGGAGGAGTGTGATAGCACTGGAAAGGGTGCAGAGGAGATCCACCAGGATGTTGCCTGTGTTGGACAGTTTTAGCTATGAAGAGAGATTGGATAGGCTGGGGTTGTTTTCCTTGGAGCAGAGGTGACTGAGGTGAGACCTGATTGAGATGTATAAAAGTATGAGGGGCATGGATAGAGAAGACAGGAAGAAACTTTTCCCCTTGGTTGAGGGATCAATTGGAATGTAGATTTAAGTTAAGGGGCAGGAGGTTCAGACCGCCACTCCAGCAAAATTCGTTGCTGTGCAATCAGAGAGGCAAAGACGACAACATTGGCCTTCCTCCTCTCCATGAGCTCCGGCTTCTCTGAAACCCCAAATATAGCCACCAAAGGGTCCGGGTCCACCTCCTCCTCCTCTACCCTGGCTAAGACCGCGAACACTCCCGCCCAGAACCTTCCCAATTTTTCGCAACCCCAAAACATGGGTGCGTGATTCGCTGGCCCCCGCCCACACCTCTCACACTCATCTGCTACCCCCTGAAAGAACCCACTCATTCTCGCCCAAGTCATATACACCCTATGCACCACCTTAAACTGTATCAGGCTCATCCTTGCACAAGAGGAGGTCTTGTTTACCCTTCGCAGTGCCTCACCCCATACTCCCCAATTGATCTCCATTCCCAACTCCGCTTCCCATTTCTCCTTGATCTTCTTTAAGGGACATCTTGACAAATACATGAATAGGATGAGAGTAGAGGGATACGAACCCCGGAAGTGTAGAAGATTTTAGTTTAGACGGGGAGCATGGTCGGCGCAGGCCTAGAGGGCTGAAGGGCCTGTTCCTGTGCTGTACTCTTCTTTGTTCTTCTTTGTTCTTAAGGGATGAGAGGAAAACATTTTCACCCAGAGGGTGGTGGGAGTCTGGACGTCACTGCTGAAAGGGTGGTGGAGGCAGAGACCCTCATAATATTTAAGATGTATTGAGGTGTGCATCTGCGATGCCAAGGCAGACAAGGCTATGGGCCAAGTGCTGGAAAATGGGATTAGAATACTTAGGTGAGGCACCGGGATCCAACGGGTTCCCGGCGGTCTTCTACAAAATATTTGCACCAGTCCTGGTGCCACACCAAAGAGACATGTTCGCGGACTCACTGGCAAGGGGCACTCTGCCCCCCCCCCCCCCCCCCCCCCACGCTAGCACAGGCCGCAATTTCACTGATACCCAAAAAAGATAAAGATCCGACGGAATGTGGATCATATAAACCCATTACACTTCTGAATGTGGACGTGAAAATACTTGCAAAGGTCCTGGCCAAAAGGCTGGAGGGCTGCATATCGGAGGTAGGCGCACAGGACCAAACAGGTTTTGTCAAGGGTAGGCAGCTCACAGCGAACATTTGGCGGCTGTTGAACATAATAATGACCCCCCCCCCCCCCAGAACACCAGAGGTGATTGTCTCCCTAGACACAGAAAGGTCTTCGACAGAGTCGAATGGAAATACCTCCTTGTGGTACTGGAACGGTTTGGGCTAGGAGCGGGGTTCACCGCCTGGGTGAGGCTCCTGTACAACGCTCCCAAAGCGAGCGTCTGAACTAACACCACCAGCTCTGAATACATCCAGCTACAGAGCAGAACAAGTCAGGGCTGCCCCCTGTCCCCACTCTTGTTTGTGCTAGCGATCGAACCCCTGGTCCTGTGGGATGCAAAAAGCTGGAAGGGCATCCGGAGAGAAGACAGAGGGCACAGTGTTTCACTCTATGCAGATGACCTGCTCCTGTAGGCCCAATGCCACAGGAGGGACTGAAGGCAATACTGCAGACCCTGAAAGAGTTTGGAACCTTTTCGGTGATGTACCATCAATTCGACTCAAGACACATTTAGGATCCGAACTGTGGCTTTAATCAGCTAGTTGTTTAACCCGGTGGTCGACTACAGAGAATGGCCGACCGCCGGGTACTCTGGGTACTTATACCCCGCCTCGGAGGCGGGGCCTACTTGCCTCTCGACCAATTGGAGAGCAGTCACATGACTAGTCCCACCCAATCGGACGAGAGGCACATGACCAGCCAGAGTCAATAGGAAGCCAGTGCTCTGCACCAATGGCAGTGCTCATATCCATACCACCACATTCACCCCTTGTGGAGAAAGAAGGGGGGGGTGTAAGTGGGAGAGAGAGAGGTGGGGGGGTCCGAGGATTTGTGGTATGAGCAGCGAAAATCGATAAAGATGGGCTGCCCACTGGCTCGTGGCAAAACAAAACAGCTGTTCTGGGGAAATTTGCATACGTGCAGTGCGGTCAGCCTAAGTTGAAGGTGAACCTGCGAAGAAGACCCAAGGAGTTTGAGTAAAGGCAAGCAACCAGCAGAGGGCAGCAGAGCAGAGCTACTGATCAGCTGTTCTGGGGAAATTTGCATACGTGCAGTGCGGTCAGCCTAAGTTGAAGGTGAACCTGCGAAGAAGACCCAAGGAGTTTGAGTAAAGGCAAGCAACCAGCAGAGGGCAGCAGAGCAGAGCTACTGATCAGCTGTTCTGGGGAAATTTGCATACGTGCAGTGCGGTCAGCCTAAGTTGAAGGTGAACCTGCGAAGAAGACCCAAGGAGTTTGAGTAAAGGCAAGCAACCAGCAGAGGGCAGCAGAGCAGAGCTACTGATCAGCTGTTCTGGGGAAATTTGCATACGTGCA
The DNA here is from genome assembly GCF_902713615.1 of Scyliorhinus canicula. NCBI lineage: Eukaryota > Metazoa > Chordata > Chondrichthyes > Carcharhiniformes > Scyliorhinidae > Scyliorhinus > Scyliorhinus canicula. Next base: position 29,198,303 of record NC_052164.1, read on the forward strand.
GTGCGGTCAGCCTAAGTTGAAGGTGAACCTGCGAAGAAGACCCAAGGAGTTTGAGTAAAGGCAAGCAACCAGCAGAGGGCAGCAGAGCAGAGCTACTGATCAGCTGTTCTGGGGAAATTTGCATACGTGCAGTGCGGTCAGCCTAAGTTGAAGGTGAACCTGCGAAGAAGACCCAAGGAGTTTGAGTAAAGGCAAGCAACCAGCAGAGGGCAGCAGAGCAGAGCTACTGATCAGCTGTTCTGGGGAAATTTGCATACGTGCAGTGCGGTCAGCCTAAGTTGAAGGTGAACCTGCGAAGAAGACCCAAGGAGTTTGAGTAAAGGCAAGCAACCAGCAGAGGGCAGCAGAGCAGAGCTACTGATCAGCTGTTCTGGGGAAATTTGCATACGTGCAGTGCGGTCAGCCTAAGTTGAAGGTGGTTTGTGGAGGGGCTGTCGGCAAGTGACAGTTAAACCCGAAACACTTCGTGAGTGTTTCCCACCCTACCTCCTCCTCTAACCAACCCCCCCACCCCACGGTGGTTGGGAAGCGGGAGCAGGGGCCTGTCGTGAAGGTGAGTGAGTGCCTTTAAATTTGCTTACCTTTCAGCGGGATCAGGGTTTGAGGTAATATCAGGTAAGCTCTTCCTTTCTTTTTCTTTTTCTTGTTTTTTTTTTAATCTAGAGGGGATGTCAGGGAAGGCAGTACAATGCTCCTCCTGCAGAATGTTTGAGGTGAGGGACGCCGTCAGTGTCCCTGCTGATTTCATCTGTGGGAAGTGCACCCAACTCCAGCTCCTCAAAAACCGTGTTAGGGACCTGGAGCTTGAGCTGGATGAACTTCGGATCATTCGGGAGGCAGAGGGAGTCATAGATAGGAGCTTCAGGGAAGTAGTTACACCAAAGACTGGAGATAGATGGGTAACTGTAAGAGGGACTGGGAAGAAGCATTCAGTGCAGGGACCCCCTGCGGTCGTTCCCCTGAGTAACAAGTATACCGTTTTGGATACTTGTGGGGGGGACGACTTACCAGGGGTAAGCCATGGGGTACGGGCCTCTGGCACGGAGTCTGTCCCTGTTGCTCAGAAGGGAAGGGGGGAAAGGAGTAGAACATTAGTAATTGGGGACTCAATAGTCAGGGGCACAGATAGGAGATTTTGTGGGAGCGAGAGAGACTCACGTTTGGTATGTTGCCTCCCAGGTGCAAGGGTACGTGATGTCTCGGATCGTGTTTTCCGGGTCCTTAAGGGGGAGGGGGAGCAGCCCCAAGTCGTAGTCCACATTGGCACTAACGACATAGGTAGGAAAGGGGACAAGGATGTCAGGCAGGCCTTTAGGGAGCTAGGATGGAAGCTCAGAGCGAGAACAAACAGAGTTGTTATCTCTGGGTTGTTGCCCGTGCCACGTGATAGTGAGATGAGGAATAGGGAGAGAGAGCAATTAAACACGTGGCTACAGGGATGGTGCAGGCGGGAGGGATTCAGATTTCTGGATAACTGGGGCTCTTTCTGGGGAAGGTGGGACCTCTATAGACAGGATGGTCTACATCTGAACCTGAGGGGCACCAATATCCTGGGGGGGAGATTTGTTAGTACTCTTTGGGGGGGTTTAAACTAATTCAGCAGGGGCATGGGAACCTGGATTGTAGTTTTGGGGTGCGAGAGATTGAGAGTAGAGAGGTCAGGAGCACAGTTTTGACTTCGCAGGAGGGCGGCAGTGTTCAGGTCTGTGGTTTGAAGTGTGTCTATTTCAATGCCAGGAGTATACGAAATAAGGTAGGGGAACTGGCAGCATGGGTTGGTACCTGGGACTTCGATGTTGTGGCCATTTCAGAGACATGGATAGAGCAGGGACAGGAATGGTTGTTGCAGGTTCCGGGGTTTAGGTGCTTTAGTAAGGTCAGAGAAGGGGGCAAAAGAGGGGGAGGTGTGGCGCTGCTAGTCAAGGACAGTATTACGGTGGTAGAAAGGATGCAAGATGGGGACTCTTCTTCCGAGGTAGTATGGGCTGAGGTTAGAAACAGGAAAGGAGAGGTCACCCTGTTGGGAGTTTTCTATAGGCCACCTAATAGTTCTAGAGATGTAGAGGAAAGGATGGCGAAGATGATTCTGGAAAAGAGCGAAAGTAACAGGGTAGTTGTTATGGGAGACTTTAACTTTCCTAATATTGACTGGAAAAGATATAGTTCGAGTACATTGGATGGGTCGTTCTTTGTACAATGTGTGCAGGAGGGTTTTCTGACACAATATGTTGACAGGCCAACAAGAGGTGAGGCCACTTTGGATTTGGTTTTGGGTAATGAACCAGGCCAGGTGTTAGATCTGGAGGTAGGTGAACACTTTGGAGACAGTGACCACAATTCGGTGACCTTTACGTTAGTGATGGAAAGGGATAAGTATACCCCGCAGAGCAAGAGTTATAGCTGGGGGAAGGGCAATTATGATGCCATTAGACATGACTTAGGATGTGTTGGTTGGAGAAGTAGGCTGCAAGGGTTGGGCACACTGGATATGTGGAGCTTGTTCAAGGAACAGCTATTGCATGTTCTTGATAAGTACGTACCAGTCAGGCAGGGAGGAAGGGGTCGAGCGAGGGAACCGTGGTTTACCAAAGAAGTGGAATCTCTTGTTAAGAGGAAGAAGGAGGCCTATGTGAAGATGAGGCGTGAAGTTTCAGTTGGGGCGCTTGATAGTTACAAGGAAGCGAGGAAGGATCTAAAGAGAGAGCTGAGACGAGCAAGGAGGGGACATGAGAAGTCTTTGGCAGGTAGGATCAAGGAAAACCCAAAAGCTTTCTATAGGTATGTCAGGAATAAAAGAATGACTAGGGTAAGAGTAGGGCCAGTCAAGGACAGTGGTGGGAAGTTGTGTGTGGAGGCTGAGGAGATAAGCGAGATACTAAATGAATACTTTTCGTCAGTATTCACTCAAGAAAAAGATAATATTGAGGAGGAGAATGCTGAGACCCAGGCTATTAGAATAGATGGCATTGAGGTGTGTAGGGAAGAAGTGTTGGCAATTCTGGACAAGGTGAAAATAGATAAGTCCCCGGGGCCGGATGGGATTTATCCTAGGATTCTCTGGGAAGCCAGGGAAGAGATTGCTGAGCCTTTGGCTTTGATTTTTAGGTCATCATTGGCTACAGGAATAGTGCCAGAGGACTGGAGGATAGCAAATGTGGTCCCTTTGTTCAAGAAGGGGAGTAGAGATAACCCCGGTAACTATAGGCCGGTGAGCCTAACGTCTGTGGTGGGTAAAGTCTTGGAGAGGATTATAAAAGATACGATTTATAATCATCTAGATAGGAATAATATGATTAGGGATAGTCAGCATGGTTTTGTGAAGGGTAGGTCATGCCTCACAAACCTTATCGAGTTCTTTGAGAAGGTGACTGAACAGGTAGACGAGGGTAGAGCAGTTGATGTGGTGTATATGGATTTCAGTAAAGCGTTTGATAAGGTTCCCCACGGTCGGCTATTGCAGAAAATACGGAGGCTGGGGATTGAGGGTGATTTAGAGATGTGGATCAGAAATTGGCTAGTTGAAAGAAGACAGAGAGTGGTAGTTGATGGGAAATGTTCAGAATGGAGTTCAGTTACGAGTGGCGTACCACAAGGATCTGTTCTGGGGCCGTTGCTGTTTGTCATTTTTATAAATGACCTAGAGGAGGGCGCAGAAGGATGGGTGAGTAAATTTGCAGACGACACTAAAGTCGGTGGAGTTGTAGACAGTGCGGAAGGATGTTGCAGGTTACAGAGGGACATAGATAAGCTGCAGAGCTGGGCTGAGAGGTGGCAAATGGAGTTTAATGTGGAGAAGTGTGAGGTGATTCACTTTGGAAAGAATAACAGGAATGCGGAATATTTGGCTAATGGTAAAATTCTTGGTAGTGTGGATGAGCAGAGGGATCTCGGTGTCCATGTACATAGATCCCTGAAAGTTGCCACCCAGGTTGATAGGGTTGTGAAGAAGGCCTATGGTGTGTTGGCCTTTATTGGTAGAGGGATTGAGTTCCGGAGCCATGAGGTCATGATGCAGCTGTACCAAACTCTGGTACGGCCGCATTTGGAGTATTGCGTACAGTTCTGGTCGCCTCATTATAGGAAGGACGTGGAAGCTTTGGAACGGGTGCAGAGGAGATTTACCAGGATGTTGCCTGGTATGGAGGGAAAATCTTATGAGGAAAGGCTGATGGACTTGAGGTTGTTTTCGTTAGAGAGAAGAAGGTTAAGAGGTGACTTAATAGAGGCATACAAAATGATCAGAGGGTTAGATAGGGTGGACAGCGAGAGCCTTCTCCCGCGGATGGAGGTGGCTAGCACGAGGGGACATAGCCTTAAATTGAGGGGTAATAGATATAGGACAGAGGTCAGAGGTGGGTTTTTTACGCAAAGAGTGGTGAGGCCGTGGAATGCCCTACCTGCAACAGTAGTGAACTCGCCAACATTGAGGGCATTTAAAAATTTATTGGATAAGCATATGGATGATAAGGGCATAGTGTAGGTTAGATGGCCTTTAGTTTTTTTTTCCATGTCGGTGCAACATCGAGGGCCGAAGGGCCTGTACTGCGCTGTATCGTTCTATGTTCTATGTTCTATGTTCTAATACTACTACTACTAACAACAGAATAACACAAAATGTCCAAAACAAAAGTCCCATGGCTGCATCAGATGGTCACGATCAGCCTGTCGGGTGCCTGTGGTGTTCTGGAGGACCGTCGCAGTGGAGCCGGTGACGTCGGGCCGATGGTCGTCCTTGCCTCCGGGAGATTTGGTCGTAGATGTGTCTCTGTACCCTGGGCCGGTGGTGGAGACGCTGTAATCGGGGAAGAGGGGGCATGTGCGCTGGGTCGTGGGGGCGCGGGGGGCGCTGGGGGCGCTGGGGGGAATTGGGGTTGGGGGGGAGGTGTTGCTGTAGGGGGAGAAGGCCGCACGCCGGCGGGTGCCAGGTCCCGAAGCGAGACCGTACCCTGCCGACCGTCGGGATACACCACGTACGCATACTGCGGGTTGGCATGGAGTAACTGGACACGCTCAACCAAAGGGGCGGACTTGTGCACCCGCACATGCTTCCAGAGCAAGATGGGCCCGGTGGTGGCCAGCCAGGTCGGGAGAGGGGATCCTGAGGACGACTTCCTGGGGAAAACGAGAAGACGTTCATGAGGTGTTTGATTGGTGGTAGTGCAGAGGAGAGACCGGATTGAATGCAGAGCGTCGGGGATGACCTCTTGCCAACGGGGGATAGGGAGATCTCTGGACCGTAGGGCCAGCAGGATGGTCTTCCAAATGGTGCCATTCTCCCGCTCGACCTGACCGTTACACCGGGGGTTATAACTGGTCGTCCTGCTAGAGGCTATGCCCCTGCTGAGCAGGAATTGACGCAGTTCGTCGCTCATAAAGGAGGACCCCCGATCGCTGTGTATGTACTCGGGGTAACCGAACAGGGAGAAGATGGATAGGAGGGCCTTTATGACGGTTGTCTTGGTCATGTCGGGACAGGGAATGGCGAAAGGGAAGCGGGAGTATTCGTCGATAACACTCAAGAAATAAGTGTCACGGTTGGTGGAGGGGAGGAGGCCCTTGAAGTCTATACTGAGACGTTCAAAGGGGCGGGATGCCTTGATCAGATGCGCTCGTTCGGGGCGGTAGAAGTGCGGTTTGCACTCGGCGCAGACGTGGCAGTCCCTGGTGACGGTCCTGACTTCCTCAACGGAGTAGGGCAGATTGCGGGTCTTAATAAAATGGTAAAAACGGGTGACCCCTGGATGGCAGAGGTCCGTGTGGAGGGAGCGGAGGTGGTCAATCTGCGCGCTGGCGCAGGTACCGCGGGATAGGGCATCGGAAAGCTCGTTGAGCTTCCCAGGATGATACAAGATATCGTAGTTGTACGTGGACAACGCGATCCACCACCGCAAGATCTTGTCGTTCTTGATCTTGCCCCTCTGTGCATTATCGAACATGAAAGCTACTGACCGTTGGTCTGTGAGGAGGGTAAACCTCCTGCCGGCCAAATAGTGCCTCCAATATCGCACAGCTTCGACTATGGCCTGTGCCTCCTTTTCCACCGAGGAATGGCAGATTTCGGAAGCGTGGAGGGTTCGTGAAAAAAAGGCCACGGGTCTGCCCGCTTGGTTCAGGGTGGCCGCCAGAGCTACCGAGGACAGCAACAATCCCTGGCGAGCCCAAGTGCTGGTAGTTCGGACTGGGGAGAAAGACCGGATGGTCATTGATTACAGTCAGACCATCAACAGGTTTACGCAGCTGGACGCGTATCCTCTCCCCCGTATTTCCGACCTGGTTAACAGGATTGTGAAGTACAAAGTCTTTTCCACGGTGGTCCTCTCTCTCAACCTGGAATGGGAGGGACTCGTCGATAGCATGCATCGTGGCCTTTGCGATATCCGCTTTGATGCGGCTAAATGCCTGGCGGGCCTCCATCAACAGGGGAAAGGAGGTGGACTGGATGAGGGAACGGGCTATGTCGGCGTAGTTGGGGGCCCACTGGGCGTAATAGGAGAAGAAGCCCAGGCAGTGTTTGAGGGATTTGAGGGAGTTGGGGAGGGGGAGCTCCATCAGGGGGCGCATGCGTTCAGGATCGGGGCCTATCACTCCGTTACGCACTACGTAGCCTAGGATGGCTAGATGGTCGGTGCTAAACACGCACTTATCCTTACTGTATGTTAAATTAAGGAGTTTTGCGGTTCGGAGGAATTTTTGGAGGTTGATGTCGTGGTCCTGCTGGCCATGGCCGCAGATAGTGACTTTATCGAGATACGGGAAGGTGGCTCGTAAACCGTGCTTGTCGACCATTCGGTCCATCTCCCGTTGGAAGCCCGAGACTCCATTTGTGACACCGAATGGAACCCTCAGGAAGTGGTAGAGGCGCCCATCTGCCTCAAAGATGGGTCACTCGCGCGGATGGGGAGCTGGTGGTAGGCGGACTTAAGGACCACCGTGGAAAAGACTTTGTACTTCACAATCCTGTTAACCAGGTCGGAAATACGGGGGAGAGGATACGCGTCCAACTGCGTAAACCTGTTGATGGTCTGACTGTAATCAATGACCATCCGGTCTTTCTCCCCAGTCCGAACTACCAGCACTTGGGCTCGCCAGGGACTGTTGCTGTCCTCGATAACTCCTTCCTTAAGGAGCCTCTGGACTTCGGACCCGATGAAGGTCCGGTCCTGGGCACTGTATCGTCTGCTCCGAGTGGCGACAGGTTTACAATCTGGGGTGAGATAAGCAAACAAGGAAGGGGGGTCCACTTTGAGGGACGCGAGGCTGCAGACAGTAAGGGGGGGAATAGGGCCGCTGAATTGGAAGGTTAAGCTCTGCAGGTTGCACTGGAAATCCAGGCCCAAGAGTGCTGGAGCGCAGAGACGGGGGAGAATGAGGAGTTTGAAGTTTTTGAAAACCCTCCCCTGGACCGTGAGGTCCACTATGCAGCATCCGGTGATTTGGACAGAGTGCGAACTTGAGGCCAATTCAATTTTATGTTTAACTGGATGGATGGGGAGCGCGCAGCGTTTTACCGTGTCGGGGTGGACGAAACTTTCCGTGCTCCCAGAGTCCAGCAGGCACCTCGTTTTGTGTCCGTTGAGCTGGATCGTTGTCATAGTCTTGGCGAGCGAGCGTGGTTGCGACTGGTCGAGTTTGATGGAAGCAAGTCATGGTGAGAGTTCCAGATCCTCCTCAGTGTCAGAGTAATCGCTTGCAGGGCCTTCCGTGTTGGCCCAAGATGGCGGCGCCCAGGACCCGCACGTGGAGTCGGGGCCCCAAGATGGCGGCACCCATGGCCCGCACATGGCGTCCGGGGCCCAAGATGGCGGCTCCCGTGGGAGCCTCGTGGCGGCTGGGGGCAGAGTCAGCGGCATCTGCGGGCCGGTCGGGGCAGCTGGGAGCGTGGGTCGGGAGGACCGTGGGGTCGTTGCGGGAGCCGGGAGGTGGGCCGGAGAGGTTGGTACACGACGGGGGGCCCTGGGGGGGCCGGGGGGGGGCGATCCGCGGTCGCTGCGCGGGACAGGAGCGACCGACTTGGTCTGGCAGACCACCGCTTCTCATAGGGCGAGGCTTTGTCCGTCAGCTCACCCTGTCCCGCACACCCATTCATCCTCCTCCCAATTCCCCCACCACATTCACCTCCTTCCCACCCAATTCCCCTCCCCAATCCCTCCTTCTCCCCAATCCCGCACACTCCTCCATCCCAAATCCCTTCATTCCCCCACATTTCCTCCTTCCCCCAATCACTCTACTCTCCCCAATTCCCGTTCTTCCCACCCATTCCCCTCCTTCCTCCTCCCTAATTCCCGACCTTCCCACACCACCCCCCCCCCCCCCCCACTCCCCATCCCCCACTCCTGCAGAATACCCTGTTCCACCCTCAAAGGGTCTTTGAAACATCACCCTCGGGCCTGTGTCGGCATTGTCAGTGGGTCAATGTACAAGGCAGCAGAGTGATGACAACTCGCTGTGAGGAAAGCTCTGGTGCTCCACAGTTTATACCAAAGTCTGACCTGTCTTTCTGCTAACAGCGCACTTACACCCATCCTCTGCAGCGGGTCTGCATCGGGGACATTTGATCTTGGAGCACTGTGCCCGGCGGTCGGGGGAGCAGAGGGCACTGGACAAGGGGGTGCAGACAGGTCCACTGTGAAGATTAACATGACAGAGGCTTCAAATGGATCAAGTGTCACATGTTTTAATTTTTAACATTTGACATCTCCATTCCCCCTAGCTACAGATAGTGGCACTCCACCTCCACCCTCCCTCCCCACCGCGCCCCCCCTACACATCCCCCTCCACACATCCGGTGGCATTTGATGCCCTTGACGGGATGTCCTCTGGAGATCCTGGTGTGCAGGGCCAGCTCCAGAGAAGTCTGGGTCATCTGGCTCTGCCAGTCCTGCCAGCTCCCCATTGACTGCACCATGGTGTTGATGCCCCCAGCGATGTTCCTCAGTGATTGGGACAGGCTCGGCAGTGCCTCGGCAATGTCCACCTGCATCTGAGACACGTTGCTCAGCGGCTGGGACATGATGTCGATGCCCTCAGCCATAGTCGTCATAGACTGCGCCATTGCACCAACCATGACGCCAATGTCGTGCTCCAGGTTTTCCACTGCGGTTGCCACCCTAGCATAATTGACCTCAGTGCCACGTATTGTTGGCATCATCTCCTGTGCCCGTAGCCTTTGGGACTGCTCCAATTGGCTATGCACTCATTGGAATGTCATTAACATCTCCTCCTGAATCTCACGGCTGTGACCTACAATCCCCATCAGCTTTGGGAGAACATTGTCCAGAGGCTCGGCATCTGACTGGGACCCAGCTGAGTCCTGGGATCCAGCCGACCTCTGACTCCCTTGGATGTTCCTGCCTCCACCTGATGTGCATCAGCTACTGTGTGTTGCTCACCAGATTGTGCCCCAGAAGCCTGTCCACTCATGTTGCCCACCAAATCTGTGCTGTTGGAAAGTGTGGTAAAAGTTGTGGTGATCATAGAATTTATTGCGCAGATGGAAGCCCATCGAGTCTGCATCAGCCCTTGGAAAGAGCACCCACTTAACCCCACACCTCCACCCTATCCCCATCTAACCATTTTAGACACTCAGGGCAATTTAGCCAATCTACCTAACCTGCACATCTCTGGACTGTGGGAGGAAACCGGAGGAAACCAAGCAGATATGGATAGAATGTGCAGACTCCGCACAGATATTGACCCAAGCAGGGAATCAAATCCAGGTCCCTGGCACTTTGAAGCAATAGTGCTAACCACTGTGCTACTGTTCCGGATGGGTGTGGGGATATGAAAGGGCGGGGGCATGCAGGCAGGGGCCATTATGTAGCCTGTTGGGCCTGGTTGGGCACCATGCTAAAATGTCTTGCAGACAATGAATTTTGGAACCCGCCAGGAATGGTTGCCATCATCCATGCCACTGTGGCCTGGGGACTGCACTGAAGCTGTCTGAGCAGTAGCTGCTCAGGGAGGACCCTGCAGCAGTGGTGCCTGTCTCAGAGGGACAGGAGGCAGCCGGTGAGGACGAGAGCCAGCCGCCCAACAAGCGGAGGAGGAGGTGCAAAGGAGCCTTAGACCTTCTCCCCAGGAGGAGTTTTCGTCAACCTCGCGTGGTGGCTGTGGACTGTGTTCAACGCAGCCTCAGTCGGGGGGTGGGGGGGTGTTGGTGGGGGGGGGGGGGGGAGGGAGCAGCTGGCCAGGGGACTTTGGCAGGGGCTGAGGGGGACTGGTGGGGGGTGGCGAGGGAGTTTATGGGGGGGGCACTATCTGGCAGGCTGGGTTCAAGTGTGGCCGGCGCCATGTTCTAAGGCGCGACCGCTGCAGGTCATCGCCGTGCGCATGCGCGGCCACGGACCTGCCAATTCTCTGGCCGTTTCTATCGGAAACACTGGGGGCTTTAGGTAGCACAGCTGCTAGCCCCTAGTGGGCAGAGCATCGATGCGGGGCCGGGTGAGGATAGTGTGGTGCAGCGGATTCTTGAGGCCTTGTGCCGAGAGCAGTTGAGTCAGGGGTGAGGAAGCCACGCCCCCTTTTTTACACCATCAACTGCCATGAGGCAGGTCAGTTTAAAGATCCAGCTACGTTCGGAGGCCAGGGAGAAGGTAAGTTTGCGAAGTAAATCAGTAGGATTTTGGGGGGGGGGGGGGGGGCGGATGTTGGGACTTGGAGGGGGTGGTCAGGTAGTCAGTGGGGGAATGGTCAGTTGGGGTTGGCGAGGGTACTCAGAAGGTTGGGTGGGCAGTTGGGAGGAGGGACGGGGTGTCAGGCAGTCCTGTGTGGGATCCAGAGAGTGGAGGAAGTCCTGTGGGGGATTGGTGGGGGCAGTCGAGGGGTGTGGTGGTTTGGTAGCAGGGAAGTTAAAAGTGGTTTTAATTTTTTTCGCTTTTTATAGATAACTATTACGGTAAGAGAATTGGAACCATCCCAACATTACAATCTGTGTTGCACATTCAGATTGTTCCCATTGAGGGCAATTAGCCATCGGAAGGTTGAAATTTATGGACAATTTCCACACAATCCTTACCTGGGGACACCCGGCAGCTGGCGGGGTGGGCGGTGGGGGAAGGTGGTGGCATCAGTTACGATGCCCTGGAGCTCGAAGATTACGGGCCTTAAATTAGGAACTATTTCAAAACATTGTTCACAATACTAAAGACTACACAAAATGCCTCTTAATACCAATGCAGACACTTATTCCAAATGATGTTAGTGTGGAATCTCAATCAAATGTTCTCAGAAATCTCTTCAAACATGTGCGACTGGCTTTCTACCAGTTTTCTTCGGCTTGATTACTTGCATCTAATTATTTTCACCACAAAGTATTTAGTTATCGTCAAAGGTCACCCATTGATCACGGAATCCTTACATTGATTGAAAATTCACTGCACACCAAAATGTGGAATTAATTTTCAATCAGTTGCTTCTTTGTTGTCGGGAAATCCAGTGTGTGGCTCCTCTGGAAGACTGGGCTTTTTCACTATCTCTGGGGTTATTCTGCTGTTCTAATTGCACGTTGGATGCATTTCTGCCTGTGCACAAATTGCCCCAAATCAGGTTTCAGTTAAGGCCCACATTTTTCGGCCTTGTCGTGGTAGAACCTGCACGGGGGCTTGCGATGGGCCAGCCAAAAGTTCATTGACTCCTCCTATGCAGACCTGCCGACATGAGGGCATGGCTAAGTACAATAATAGTTGCTTGTACAATTGACCCAGCTCCTAATTTCTCTACATAAAGTATTGTCCCATGTGGCAGAAGTTACCTAAAGAATTGCAACCATTCATTTTAGGGGTTCACTATCTTAAACAACATTTGTCATCCTCACTGTTTACTACCAGTCAATATTCCCCTTTCTCTTTCCTTATCCAAAGATGCTAAGGCCATCTTGACACCTGTATTAGCTGGATTTCCCATTGACAGCACCCCTCGGGGTCGGCGGGACTGGGATTTCCCACCGATGCGAACAACGGGTAAATCTCGTTCAGGCATGCAACAGATCAGACCGACCCAAACTCTCATCCAGTATAGAATAACAAATCTAGTGGGGATATTAATTTCATCAATGGAACAGGAAGCAATATAAATCGGGTTGGTTTCACCAGTTTTGAGACTACGTGCAGAGGAACTGTGGCATCTTACATCAAAACAATCGGCACCGACCCCTCACCGATCCCGCGACCAGTGAGGGCCTAGCAGCCGCACCAAGTAAAACTCCCTACTCCTGCAATAAAAACGGCTGCAGAATGGCTGGGTCTGTGGCCGCGCATGCACACGCTGACAACCTGCAGCGGCCGCGCTGTATAACATGGCACTAGCCGTGCGTGGCCTCGACCCACCAGATAATGACCCCTGGCCACCCCCCACTAGTCCCCCCAGCCGTCGCGGAAGCTCCCCCCACCAGCAGCACGGTTCCCGCCTGACTGTGACGGCGCTGGACTCAGTCGGCAGCCGTCACGCATGGGTTCCCGACCGCTGAGACCACACGTTAACCGCGCAGTCAGGAACTCGGCCCATCGGGGGAGGACCTTCAGGTGATGCACTAATGTTGTCTCAATGGCATCGGGGGCAAGATTTACCAACCACCCCACCGCGTGATGCCATGCGCGACAGCAATGACGCCATTTCAGAGAGGGCGGAGGATACAAAACCTGCATCAAACAGGCACCGTCCCCGATTTTGGCATCAGAAGGGATTCTCTGCCCGATCACCGATTACGAAATTGGCGTCGAGGAACGGTGAATCCCGCCCATCGTCTTGACATAGACGAAGTTATTCTCTAGTCAAGCCAAAACGTTAGCAAAGTTGCTGTGAAATATTATGTTCAGAGCACCCTTTGAGTTTGAAATAAAATACTGAATATAAAATTCAGCTACAAAGCCAAAAGCAGAACTGTAAAAATTTGTTTTTCCAATTGACTTATTAATTTGCAGAATATAAACCATAATTTAAGACACAGATATTAATGTACCAATCTTCCATCAGAGAGTGAATGCCTTGTTCCAGGTAACATCACTTGCCATCCACATTAAACTAAGTTCACCCAGAGTCAAGTCTTTGATTTTGTCTGAATGGTATTTCCTTTAAAATCCCATCTTCAAAAATTGAGTTTGCTTTAGTGTTGTGCTCCAATCACAGGACTGCTACTGCAGCCATTGGCAGCAATTTGATTGCCTTGATTGGATGCCCCACATTGAGGAATTGAATTTTCCGCAGTATGAATTGAAGTGCGGACTCCACGCCCACTCTTATGGACGACAAGGCCAGGGGTTGCAACAGTAGCTGACCCATCTTTGTTCCTCCCAGCAAATAGACCACGTGGTGTTCTTACAAGTTATTACATTTTGACCTTATAAATGTCTTCAACCAGAAGCAATACAAGCTTCCAAGTGCAGGAATACAGAAAGCATGACATGAATTCTCGGATAATCAGTTCGAGCACCAAAGGTCCAAATGCCAGCAGAAGAAATAATGAAGATAATCAAAAGTAGCCTAAAAACTTTCCATTCTGCATGTCTTCTGGACCAGTCAGTCCTTAGGAATCCTGGAGATAAAGTTATCTTGTCACGGGTACTCTTCATGTCCACAAATAAGTGTAGCAATTTTACATTAACACATTGCCACAGCATTAGACTTGGATTTCTTAATATCAGTGTACACAGATAAATGCATGCACAGGAAAAAGCCCTTATTACAAGAATGCATTCCTTTTCACCACTTTCCATTTCTCATTTATTATTAAAATGCAGCATGAGAAATAAACTTGTTATTGATTACTCACCGTACATATAAATCATAGAATCCCAGCAGTGCAGAAGGAGGCCATTTGGCCCATCGAGTCTGCACCGACCCTCTAAAAAGGCACTCTACCCATGTCTCTTCCCGCCTTATCGCCATAACCGAATCTGCACATCTCCAGACGCTAAGGGGAAATTTATCATGGCCAATCCACCTAACCTGCACATCTTTGGTTCCCAAGAGATATTTATCTGCGACAGTACTCAGGAATATTCTTCCACAGTTGTGAAAATACCCATGAATGCTAATTTTATTATTATTATTAAAGAACAGCAATGAAAATAGTAATCAGCTGACTAACCAAAGTCTTTCAGTGACCCTACATCTTTACAGATTACAGTTTTAAACACAATTGATTTCCGAAGAACCTACTTCAACTCTTTTTACTTAAAGAGAGATGAATGAAATCAGAAAGCAAAACTTCAAAATCTCACATCTATCAGATGTGAGGCTCAAATTAAGAGAATTGGGAAGGCCACCAGCTGGGTGGGGCAGGATAGGGGAGCATGCCAATAGGCTGTTGACAGCCCTGTGGTTCAAATGCTACCTTTGGAGGGAAATCACCTCTTTTCCAAAAGTCTTGGCCCTTCTGAATATATAGTTCACAATTCCAAAGGCACCCTCAGGGTCTCCTACCTGCCTCAGATTCTGGGGCTGCCAAGGATATAGAACTGGTGGTTGGCTGATTAGGCTGACTGCATCAGGAGTACAGCCTATTAGGCGATTATCCCCAGGAATATCACAATGCCAGTTTGGGTCTTTACAAGTCTGGGCTCAGGACTCCCATTTGGTCATGACATCGTGGTCCCGAAGAATATGGAGTAAAGCCCTGCCCATTATATCAGCATTAACATTGGACAAAGTATTTGCAATGCAATCCGAAAACATAATTGTTCCAACTGCAGGTCAGCATGGATTAGATATGTCCCATGGAGGAATAACTGGCAGCCATCAACATTAGGCGCAAATATATTACAGCTTTTGTAAAGTGATCTATTGCAAATTTTATGAGAACTGCACATGTAAAATCCATTCATGCATAAATCTTACTGTCACCATTATTAAATTAGAAAATATTTTAAGAAAATTATACATAGGGCAGCACGGTGGCCTAGTGGTTAGCACAACCGCCTCACGGCGCTGAGGTCCCAGGTTCGATCCCGGCTCTGGGTCACTGTCCGTGTGGAGTTTGCACATTCTCCCCGTGTCTGCGTGGGTTTCGCCCCCTCAACCCAAAAATGTGCAGAGTAGGTGGATTGGCCACGCTAAATTGCCCCTTAATTGGAAAAAATAATTGGGTAATCTAAATTTATTTAAAAAAAGAAAATTATACATTAAATTCAGACGAATCAATTGACAACTGAAGCCAAATGATATTTGTGCACCGTGAAACTGGGTTGTTTGGAAATAGGAAAAAAGTACAAGGATATCATTAAATTGTTTCCTACATTAAACCAAAGTATAATTTAAACATTCAATATCAGCTTACATAAAGAAAGACCTATATTTATATAGTGACTTTCACAACCCCAGGAAGTACAACGAATGAAATACATTTGAATTGGAGCCACTTTTATGTACTTTGAATTGGAGCCCTGGCACCAGTACTGCTGAAGAGGAGACATAATCCGATAGGACAGCCTTCATCTGAATCATGCTGGGACTGTAGATAGGGCTTAAAACTAAATAATTGGTTGGGGCGGCTGGCACAAGGGGTGGTGGTGGGGGCAGGGTTCAGTTGTATGGAAAATTAGAAAATCCAAGTCAAAGGAGATGGTAGAAGTGCAGGTTAATGATCAGGACTTTAAACTAGTTAAAGGAGCTGAGGGCTCAGGAGAGGTTAGTAAAGTTTCCAGAACACGTAATAGAACAGAGAGTATAGAAGGCGGCAGGAATCTAACTTCAGGTAGAGCAAAAGAGATGGCAAATATGAGAAGGGAAGTGGCCAATGTAGGACTAAGGATGTTGTATGTAAATGCACGCAGTGTTTGGAACAAGGTAAATGAGCTTGTTGCGCATATTGAAATTGGCCGGTACAATGTTGTGGGCATCACAGGGATGTGGCTGAAAGAAGGGGGACAGGACTGGGATCTAAATATACAAGTATGTGTCCTATTGAAAGGACAGGCAAATGGGCAAAGGGGACGGGGTTGCATTGTTAGTAAGAAATTAAATGAACTCGATAGTGAATAGCAATATAGGATCAAAATGCATAGAATCAGTGTGGGTAAAGTTGAGGAATCGCAAAGGTAAAAAGACCCTGATGGGAATTATGTACAAGCCCCCTAGCAATGGTCAGGATGTGGGGCAGAAAATCAATCAAGAGATGGAAAAGGCATATAAGAAAGGTAATATTACAATAATCATGGGGGACTTCAATATGCAGGTGAACTGGCAAATCCCAAGAAATAGAATTTGTGAAATGACTAAGAGATGATTTTTTGGAGCAGCTTGTGACAGACCCCACTAGGGAACAGGCAATTCTGGATTTGGTGATGTGTAATGAGGCAATCTAGATTAGGAAATTTAAGGTAAAAGAAGCCTTAAAGTGAAGGGCAGCACAGTGGCACAATGGTTAGTGCTGATGCCTCACAGGGCCAGGAACCCAGGGTGAATTCCAGCCTTGGGTCACCGTCTGTGTGGAGTTTGTATGTTCTCCCCTTGTCTGTGTTGATTTCCTCCGGGTGCTCTGGTTTCCTCCCACAGTCCAAAGATGTGCAGATTAGGTGGATTGGCCTTTAGTGTCCACGGATGTGCAGGTTAGTTTATGAGGATAGGACGGAGAGTTGGGGGAGGGTTCTTTCGAAGGCCGGTGCAGATTTGATGGAGCAAATGGCCTACTTCTGCATTGTAGGGATTCTATGAACTCTTAAGGGGCAGTGACCATAATATGATAGAACTTACCCTGCAGTTTGAGAGGGAGAAGTTAGAATCATATGTAACGGTATTACAATTAAATAAAGGTAACTACAAAGACATGAGGGAGGAGCTGGCCAGAATTGATTGGGAGGGGAGCTTAGCAGGGAAGACAATGGACCAGTAATGTCAAGAGTTTTGGGGGGTTATTCAGGAAGCATAACAGAAATTCATCCCAAGGAGGAGAAAACATGACAAGGGGAGGACGAGTCATCCATGGTTGATGAGGGAAGTCAAGATCAGCATAAAGGCTAAAGAAAAAGCATACAAAGTGGTGAAGATTAGTGGGAAGCCAGAGGATTGGGAAGCCTTTAAAAGTGAGCAGAAGATAACTAAAAAAGCAATAAGGAGGGAGAAGATGAAATATGAGTGTAAGCTAACTAGTAAGATAGAAGAAGATTGAAAGAGTTTTTTAAAATATATATATAAAAGGTAAGAGAGAGGCAAGAATAATCATTGGACCACTGGAAAATGAGAAACAACAAAATGACAGAGGAACTGAATAGATATTTTGCATCAGTCTTCACGTTGCAAGACACCAGTGGGATACCAGAACTCCAGGAGAATCTGGGGGCAGAGGTGAATGTAGTGGCCATCACTAAGGAGAAGGTTCTGGGGGAACTGAAAGGTCTAAAGGTGGATAAATCACCTGGGCCAGATGAACTACACCCAGGTTCTAAAGGAGATAGCTGAGGAGATTGTGGAGGCATTTGTGGTGATCTTTCAGGAATCACTGGAGGCAGGGAGGGTCCAAGAGGATTGGAAAATGGCTAATGTATCACCCCTCTTTAAGAAGGGAGGGAGGCAGAAGACGGGAAATTATAGGCCGGTTAGCCTGACTTTGGTCATTAGTACGATTTTAAAGTCCATTCTTAAAGATAAGATTGCGGAGTACTTGGAAGGGCATGATAAAGTAGGACTGAGTCAGCACGGCTTCATCAAGGGGCGGTCATGACTGACAAATCTGTTAGAATTCTTTGTGGAGGTAACAAGGAAGTTAGACAAAGGAGAACCAATGGGCATGGTCTAATTAGATATCCAGAAGGCCTTTGACAAGGTGCCGTATAGGAAGCTGCGAAACAAGTTAAGAGCTGATGGTGTTAAGGGTAAGGTACTGGCATGGATAGAGGATTGGCTGACTGGCAGAAGGCAGAGAGTGGGGATAAAGGGGTCTTTTTCAGGTTGGCAGCCAGTGATTAGTGGTGCGCCCACAACTTTTTACAATATACATTAATGATCTGGAAGAAGGAACGGAGGGCACTGTTGCTAAGTTTGCAGATGATGCAAAGATATGCAGAGGGACAGGTGGTATGGAGGAAGCAGGGGAGCTGAAGAGGGACTTGAACAGGCTAGGAGAATGGGCAAAGAAGTGGCAGATGGAATACAATGTGGAAACGTGTGGGGTTGCCAACTTAGTAAGAATGGAGGCATAGACAATTTGCTAAATAGGAAAAGGCTTAGGAAATCAGAAGCACAAAGGGACTCAATACTACCGCTCCCTCTTCATATCTTTGCATCACCTGCCAGAGGACTACTGGACCCTGGTAAGGGAGAAGCTGGGGGAAGTGAAAGGGGAAAGAAACAGTGGAAAACTAAAAGCAAAATCATGGTTTGGGGAGGACGAAAAGCCTTTGAGAAAATTAAAATTAAAATGGTATTCAAACACTACTCTCGGTTCAAGCATTTGTGGTTTATTCCATTATCCTAACCAAGTTCACTTCCTGGAACAATGTTTTTGACTTGTGATGCCAGGAATTGTAGAATTGCTTCTAATGAGCTGTGAAGTTAGCTACTTCAAATGCACATGGTGTTTTCGTGGATCAAGGGGGGCTCGATTCCATGGAAAAAACGTAAAGTCCGGTTTCGGGCAAGATCGGCCGGTGTGTTTCTCGGCAACTGCAGCGGTGCAAATCGCCCCGATATTCAACGGCACTCTCGTTTTGTTTGTCCTCGGAGAGTTGCTCTCTATCGAGGCCGCACTTCAGCAGATGTCCTTCACTGGCGAGCTGATCTTGGCAGCAGGATATCTCCTCCTATATCAGACGGCCATTTCAGAAGGTGGCTCCAACTCTATATCTCCCTTTCACCCCCCCCCCCCCCCCCCCCCCCCCCTCTCCCAGTGGCTTTCAGGACCCCTGCCTTTCATCCCCCCCACAACCATTTCTGGGGCCCTGAACACCCTCTCACCCTTGGCTCCCAGGCACCAGCGAGGGCAGAATCCAGATCGCATCGGGCAGTGTGAGTTGGGTGACTCGTGCCCGGCGCAAAGCCCGATTTGGGGCTCCGTTGCGCCCAGATCAACACCGGATGCAACGGGGTCTCTGAAACATGCCCAACGTGTCCCGAAAATCTCAGAACAAGATTGTTTTCTTGAAATAAACAAAAATAAGAAAAAGTATAAAGAGATTGAGGCCAGCAGCAAATTATGGTTTTTGCATGAACACAGGTCACAGCACAAATTTAAAGTAAATTTAATAGAGTACAGCTATGAACCACAGGAGAAACAATCCAATGCATTTCACAGCAGCACTGTCAGACAATATTTGGCACCATAACACAAGGGGTATTAGAACAGATGACCTGAAGCTTGGTCAATACTAAAGGCTTGAAGGAATGACTTAAAGGGAGAAAGAGAGGCAAAGAGACAGAGAGGTGGAACGAGGGAATTCCAGAATGTAGAGCAGTGAAAGTTGGTGATGCATAAAAGGCCAGTATTGAAGGACAGCAGAGATCACAGAGGATTGTAGGAGATTACCCGAACAGGCGCTGGAATGTGGCAACTAAGGGCTTTTCACAGTAACTTCATTTGAAGTCTGCTTGTGACAATAAGCGATTTTCATTTCATTTCATGTTATGCCTAACTACAATGCTGAACATGTTGAAATAGGCTCCAGGTGCAATCCATGTGTTGGGAAATCCATTTTATTATCAGGGGGCGGGATTCTCCGACCCTCCCGCCGCGTCGGAGAATCGCCGGGTAGGCATGAATCTTGCCCCCACCGTCCTCCTATTTCTCCGGCCCCCCAAAAATCGGCCCGTCGTAAGTCGCGCCGCCCACCTCGGAGAATGGCAGGGTCCGGCACGACTGAATGGGCGCCGGGGCTGCCCGAATTCTCTGACCCACGATGGGCCTAAGTCCCGCCCATCGTTTGCAGGTCCTACCATCATACATTGGAGTAAGTCCCTTACCGGTGGGACCTGGCGGCACGGGCGGGCTCCGGGGTTCTTGTGGGGACGCGGGGGAATCTGGCCCCGGGAGGTGGCCCAAGATGGTCTGGCCCGTGATTGGGGCACACCAATACACGGGCGGGCATGTGCCGTGGGGGCACTCTATCCTTCCGCACCGGAGGCTTTACCGGTCCACCATTCCTGGTGCGGAAACGAAGCCCTCTGCGCATGCGCGGGGATGGCGCCAGCACGACGCCAACTGGCGGAGACCCTTCAGCGCCGGTTGGTGTGGCGCCAAGCCCCATTCCCGCCGGCCGGTGGGGCGCAAACCACTCCGGGGCGGACCTAGCCCCTGAAGGTGCGGAGGATTCCGCACCTTCTGGGGCGGCCCAACGCCGGAGTGGTTCACTCCACTCCATCCCGCCGGGACCCCCCGCCCCGCCGGGTAGGGAGAATCCCACCCCAGGTATTTGTAACATATGCCTCATGGCATGAAGGCGTTATTCTTCGGAGTAGCAAATTGTCAGGATATGGCTATTTATGCAGCGCTAATAGCTGTCATTGTCTCAATGGAAGGTTTGGGATATGAGCCCTTGCCTGCACTGTCCAGATGACTATCTTACAACGCCAACCAATGAAATGCAATCCTCAATCTGTGTAGCTAACTGATCATAGCTGTAGGGCAAAGTTTTGGTCTCAGGATTCTCAGTTCAGGTTAGGTTTAACTATCATGTTTTTTCCAGTCAAATGACAATGACTTGCAGTTTTCAGAAAGAAAAGAATGCCAAGGTGCCTCACAGAGAAATACGTCCTTCCAGTCATCTGACCTATTTTAAGGAAGACCCCTGCCATTTTTAATCCGCCCTGGCCTACATGTGACTCCAGATCCAGAAAAAAGGGGTTAGCAAATAGCTTCCCTCTGAAATTGCCAAGCAAGACACTCAGTTCCAAGGGCAATTAGGAATGGGTAACAAATGTTGTGTCCTTGCCAGCACCACACACATCCCATGAAAAAAACAAAGGAAGAGATGTTGGGGGCAGTGAGGTGAGTTAAGAAAGAAGTGTTTAATGAAGGGGATTCCAGAGAGCGGTGCCGAGAGGCACCCAAAGCAACATCTACCCCCAGAGGTACAAGAGCCACATGAGAACAACGCCACCTGCAAGTTTCCCTCCCGACTCGGAACAACATCGCTATCGCTGGGTCAAAAGCCTGAAACTCTCTTCCTTACGTGACTGCGGGTGTACATGTACTTCATGGAGCAGTTCAAGACAATGGCTCACCAACATTTTCTCAAGGGCAATTAGGGATAGGTAATGATGTTAGCCATTCCGGCAATACCCAAATCCCAGGAAAGAATAAGAAAATGGTGCAACCAAAGGTTGAACAAAGGTTGGGGGAAAGAATGCATGCGGTTAAGAGTATTAAGATATTAAGGTCAGCTAGAGGAAGAGATATAGTGAGGATATTCAATATAATAATTAGAATTTTAAATTTATGGCATTGCAGCACTGTGAATTAACATAGGTCAGTGGGTAGTATCCCTGTCTGAATCAGAAGCTCCATGTTCAAGTCCCGTTTCAGGCCAAGCATTTGGTATCACCCTTCAACCTATCAAATTCTTGTTCTATATAAAAACTGAACTAGTTCAGTAACACCCTTTGGGGAAGGAATTCAACCGATATATAACTCCAGGCCCATATCTGTGTCTTTACCGCCATATGAAATGGCCGATAAAGAAACTAGGGTGGCTCACTACTTTCTCAAAGGACAATTAATGTTGGACAATACAGGCTGGGTTTGCCAACAACACTCACATCCCATGAATGAATAAAATAAAAATTCTACCTCTAGTGTAGAGTCCAAAATGACATACAATACTTCAACTTTAGCCGTATTAAAGTTATACACAGATTCACTATTGCCTTGTGACTTTTATATTTTATTTGTTGCCATAAAACCAGGAGGCCATTAGCTTGCTTTTATGGCCTCATCTATTTGCATCTGCTTTTTAATGTATTTTGAGGCTGATCCCTCAGATCCATCTGCTTCTCTACAATCTATAATTATTTATTTTCATTAAACAAAAAGTAACAAATACCATCTTACATTTATCAACACTGAAAATTGTCTCATCAATATCCCTTGAAGCTTTGTTAGTGCCTAGAATTATTCTGCATCCTATATTGGTAACAGCAACAGACTTGACATCACCACCTCGAACCCTGGGCCTAAATCAACATTGTGAACAGTGAACCGAAGAACTCAACAGAAGAGAGCTCAATCAGACGGTGCTATCCATTCAAACCACGGAGAAATTGTCCTCAACTCCCGCTGTTTCCTCTCTTCCAGTCAGTTTTTAAATTTCTTTTATTCATTCATGGGATGGGGGCGTCGCTGGCTGGGCCAGCATTTGTTGCCCATCCCTGAGGGCATTCAAGAGTCAACCACATTGCTGTGGGCCTTGAGTCACATGTAGGCCAGACCGGGTAAGGATGGAAGATTTCCTTCTCTGAAGGACATTAGTGAACCAGATGGGTTTTTACAACAATCGACAATGGTTTCATGGTCATCATTAGATTTTTAATTCCAAATTTTTAAATTTAATTGAAATTCCACCATCTGCCTTCGTGTGATTCAAATCCATGTCCCCAGAGCATTATCCTGAGTCTCTGGATTACTAGTCCAGTGACAGTACCATTATATCACTGCCTTCTCCCTTTTATTCCGTAGCCCTCAAATCTTTTCCGTTATCCTTTGTGCAGCTCTTTGCCCAAGCTTTATAACAATCCAACTATACCCCATTCACTGAATCTATCACCTCAAAAAGTTTTGTCAAGCTTTAAATTCTATCCTACAACCCATATTGCTGCTTCTAATTCTTTTCTCCTCAACAAGATATAAAAAGCAATTTAATCTCATTAAAATTTATTACCATAGTTGTCAAATTAACTAGCCTGTAATTATCCAGTTAACTGCCATCTCCAATTCTGAAACATTTTGGAAATGTCTCCAGCACAGGCTCGTTCCCAGGTTCGATTCCCGGCTGGGTCACTGTCTGTGTGGAGTCTGCACGTCCTCCCCGTGTGTGCGTGGGTTTCCTCCGGGTGCTCCGGTTTCCTCCCACAGTCCAAAGATGTGCGGGTTAGGTGGATTGGCCATGCTAAATTGCCCGTAGTGTCCTAATAGTAAGGTTAAGGGGGGGGAGTTGTTGGGTTACGGGTATAGGGTGGATACGTGGGTTTGAGTGGGGTGATCATTGCTCGGCACAACATCGAGGGCCGAAGGGCCTGTTCTGTGCTGTACTGTTCTATGTTCTATGTTATTTTTAGATCCCTTGCTTTTCCCATTTGCAGTGATCTGAGATGTGTTCTGTCAGGTCTAGACACTTAATTGAGATACTTTTATTGATATCCCAGGCGGGATTCTCCAATAATGGGGCTATGTCCCCACGCCGGCGTGAAAAGCGATACCAACCACTCTGGCATCAACAGTCCACGATAATGGGGAATGCTCCCCTTCCGAGGGGGCGAGGTTGGTGCCGGAGTGGTCCCCACAGCTCCAGCCAGCGCAGAATGGCCGGCGCGAGTTCACGCATGCGTGGAACGGCCGCCGTGTTATTTTCGCGCATGCGCGCTACGGCCGGCGTATTTCTGTGCATGTACAGGGGTTCCCTTCTCCGCACCGGCCCCAGGGTAATATGGCGGAGCCCTACAGGGGCCCAGCATGGAGTAAAATAGGAGCAGTCCACCCGCCGATCGGTAGGCCTCCCTCCCGGGGTCGGATCCTCCCCCCCCCCCTCTTCGAGGATGGCGCCCGCAGACTCACCTTAGGGATCTGAGTAACCCATGCCGGCGGGACTCAGCCAAACCCGTCAGCCACTCCGCCCATCGGGGCCCAGGGAATCGCTGGGTGGGGGTGGGGCTCTGTTAACGGCTCCCGACCAGCGCGGCGGGAATCCCGCGGGCATCTGAGAATCAGCAGCGGAGAATGGGGAAGCCAGCATCGGGGCGTCGGGGCAGCGGGGCGCGATTCTCGCGCCCCCCCCTAGGGATTTTCCGACCCGGCACCGGGTCAGAGAATCGCGGCCAATATCTTTCATCTCACTTCTAACCAATTCAGGACTGACCTCTGTATCCATCTTTGTTAAAACACTAAATGAAGTTGTGGTGAATGTAATTCACACTGTAATATATATGATACCATATTATTGTAAGCGCAGTTGCGTTGCCCGACCACTAGGGGGAGTAGCACTGGAAATGCATAGGAGTTTGTACAGGGCACCACCCTTGGCTCCGCCCACGGCTCCTCCCCCTGGACTGCTGTATAAAGATCGATGCACAGAGCCAGCCGACCAGTTCATCCAGGGTTCATCGTGTTACAGGCTGGCTCTGTTGTAAGTAGATTAAAACCACTGTTCATATCTTAAAGCAGGTGTCTCATGAATTGATGGTCTCATCAGAAGTATTGGTCAACTCCCCATGAACAACCATTTTCCCTTAAAAATTCACTATTAATAAATAATATCCTTCTTGTTAAATTCTTCTAATTTTTATGAATTAATCTCAGCTACTTCCATATCCTGTTCTTGGTCTGCTTGTTTTTTTTAATTTTCTCTGCTCGCTCTCATTGGCAGTCAAATTTGAAAGGACTTCTCAACTTTTCCAAGTTTTCCAATTCGTTAACTTCATAAACCCGTTTTTGCAAAATAGCTCGCAGCTTCCTGACAACTGGTACCAATGCCCCATAAAGTGGAAACCCACCTCCTTATCAATGTAGTGACTTCACTAATCTTCCTTTCCTTTGTATTCTTGTGCAAATTTGGGGAACAATCCGGAGATAATGGCTTGTATTTACACCGGGTCGGGATGACTCAGGAGCCCTTTGAAAATGGTGGGTCCTGGGTCCCGATTCTAGGATTCCCAATCCCATTCCTGAGCTGCCTGATTTTTGGGAGTGTCTCCAAAGGGTGTGGGTTGATTCCTGCCAAAAGATCACAACCGGAACTCTTGACCTTGGCTGTTACATTGTGGGGTTACAGGTCTACTCTGCTGCGATATTGCTGGACTAGGGCCAGGTTTTTAAAGAGTCATGGGTCACGCCCCCTCAGAGGAGCTGTGAACCCCAGTCAGCATGAGGGGACCTTCAAAAAAAATGTTGAGGATGTGCTTTTTGAAAATACAATTTCAAATTTTTCATCTTATGGCTGAATTTTAAAACAATGGGACATCAATAGGGAAACTGCCCAGATTGCTGTGGTACACACAATTTTCCATTCCACCATGTGGGATGAATACAACCGACCCCTTGGGGAGCATGAAAGACCCCACCCCCTGTTGGCCTCAAACAACCTGAGACATTTCAAATGTATCTGAGATGGGAAATCAAAATGCAATTGCATGTTCTGAAACAGTGGGCGGAATTTTCCCCAAATGTACCTCAGTGTTTGGTTCAGGCTGAAAACCACTGTGCACAGCTGGGTTTTCACTCCACATGTCTGGCACTCAGTACACAGAAAATCTGGGAGTGTGGTTTTCGCCGTCACTCTGGTGGGAAAGGGTCGGATAGAGCCAGCAAAGTGGCTCCACAGAGGTGAGGGCGCCATCTTCAAAGGGAATCCCGATCTGCAGAAAAATAAATCCTCCCCCACCACCCGCCTCGAGGATGAATGTCCAAATCAATTTCACTTGAGGTCTTGCTCCTAGCCTTAAATTCTTTTTGAGGGATTTGAGGCCTTTCCATTCCAATATTGTTGGTTTTCATATGGACCAGGATGACTGACTACTCTCCGGAATCTTTCATTACCTCTTCCAAGAAACAACAAACTCAGCCCTGTAGACCCTACAAAATCCTCCTTACTAACAACTAGGGCATTGTGCCAAAATTGGGAGAGCTGTCTCACAGACTAATTAAGTAAAAGCCTGACAGTCATACACACGGAATCATATATAACAGACAATGCCCCAGATGTCTCCAGGGCCATTCCTGGGTACGTCCTGTCCCACATGACTGGACATACACAGGAACACAACCACCTGGAAGGTCCCCTCCAAGCACTCACCCTCCTGACTTGGAAATGTACAATCGTTTCTTTAATGTCGCTGTGTCAAAATCCTCGGACGCCATCCCTAACAGGACTGTGAATGTACTTACACACATGGACTGCAGCAGTTCAAGACATCAGCTCATCACCACCTTCTCAAGGGCAGTTAGGGATGGGCAATAATTGCTGGCATAGCCTGTGATAACCACATCGCATGAATTAATTTTTTTTCAAATTTCATTAAATGTGCTTTATTCCCAGAATTTTGCTCAATTATTCTACTCCTCCTTTAACCTCTGGTCAGTTCCCATTATATAGGGAATGATTCCAAAAAAAAATTTCTGAGTGTCATCTTAGTTAAATTGGTAGGGTAGTTTCTCGATGGCCAGATTGGCGAGATTGTGGCCTGTATTCAAAGGCACTTAGTGCCAAAAATAAACCCCCATGAGATTTCCGCCATTACTGGCTCCCTCGTCGTCTGATTCGCCAGAGTCGCCCCTCAGCTTCTCACTGCTAACAAGACGAATGCTTTTAAACATTCCGTCAGCACTCACTCCCAGTCAACACACAAGCATCGTAGCATATAGACCTGAGTCTCGCTTTGGGGATGCAAACTGCGTAAGGCTTCTCGAGGTCGATGTGAGACAAGCCACCCTGTTCCCCTGAGGGGGTCAGAGGACCAGCAACATGTTCAGCAATGCCTCCTGGGCGGCAGTGGCAATGGCTGCCAGTGCGGGCAGCATGGCCAGGAGGACTGGGGTCCAATGTCAGAAGAAGACCAACGACATCCACCGAGCTGCAAGGGTAAGTTAACACATCTCTCCTGGCGTCAGTTCAACCTGGCTGACACCTCGCACCCTCCCATATCTGATCTTCATGCTTGATCCTCAGAACCCCCTGCCACCAACCAGCACAACGCCTTCATGAACAGGTGCGGTGCCCACACACGCCAACTGCTAGAGATCCATCAAGCAGGCGGCTGACAATACCTTTTCTCTGTTCCTGCAGGAGAAGATGGCTCATAATAAGTGGGAAAATGCCAAGATGAGGGGGGTGGGGGAGGTGCCTGAGATTCAACTGTCTCAAGTGAGTTGTTCATGTCAGAGAAAATGATCCTTCCCTCTCTGACCACATGTCTACTGACTCGCAGGATCACCATCTTCCGGGTCAGGCCATCCAGAGCTGTCCCCCGCCCCCCTTCACCATCCAAGAGACCACCTCAGGGGAGAACTCCGAGGAGACCACCATCGAGACATCATAGCTATCGCCCCCACCTTCCACCAGTGCAGAGACATACACCTCAGTGTGTGACATTAGTTGACAGGCTTCTGGGGCGCTATCTGGTGAGCACCATACTATTGCTTACGGGCATCAGGTGGAGGCAGGTACATCCAAAAGAGACAGCTGTCGGTGGGCTGCTGGATCCAGGAATCAGCTGCGTCCCAGTCAGATGCTAAGCCTCGTGACAAGGTTTTCCCAGAGTTGACGTAGCTGATAGGCCAGAGCTGCGAGATTCAGGAGGGGATGTCAGCGACATTCCAGCGACTGCAGGAGTTCCAAAGACTACGGATACAGGAGATGGATGCTGAAAATACGTGACACCAAGGCCAACACTGCTGGGGCGTTGACCGCAGTGGAAAGCCTGGAGCATGTCGTCCACGTCTTAAGTGGTGGTGTTCAGGGCATGGCTCAGTCTGTGACAACCATAGCTGAGGGCCTCGACATCATGTCCCAGCTGCAGAAGGACATGTCCCAGATGCAGATGGACATTGCCAAGGCACTCTAGAGCATGGCCCAGTCACGGAGGACCATTGCTGAGAGCGTCAACACCATGGTGCAGACAATGGGGAATCGCCAGGACCGGCAGAGCCAGTTGACTCACAGGCCTCTGGAGTTCACTCCAGCTGCTCCTCTATCCCATGGAATCCCCCAAGGCCCTCGGGCATCATCGAGGATGACAGAGCGCTGAAGGCCGACTTTGGGCCAATCACCCCGGAGATGATGGCAGGCTCCAATTCTTCCGAATTTCCCTCTCCTGATACTGGCGCATCTCAAGGGCAGCGGAAAGAATAGGGTGGCACAGTTACACTAGCGATACCGGTAAGTCAGCCGGGGCCCTCCGGCTCCAGGCCTTCCAGAAGACATCTGCCAAGGGCATCACAGGCCACATGGCGTAGCAAGCAGCAGGCTGCCTCCAACTCTGATGTGCATCATGTGGACACTCCTAGATGTAAGACTAGACCTCAAAAGATCATGAAGAGTGAAGAGCAAGAAGTGTGAAGAGCACTGAGTGGGCACTGGAATTTCACAATCAGTAGCTAGGGGGAATGGAAACGTTCACTATTAAAACATGTAACACCTGATACATATGAAACCTCTGTCAAGTTAATCTTCACAGCGGACCTGCCTGCACCCCCAACCCCTGATGCCCTCCACCCCCACCCTCCCTCATCCCCCAACCCCCCCCCCCCCCCCCCACCCCCCCCCCCCCCCCACCCCAGCACAGTTGTCCATGATCAAAAGCCCTGGTGGAGATCCAGTTCAGAATTTAGGTGTGAGCACGCTGTCAGCAGAAAGACAGGAGTCAGACTTTTGCAGAAACTGAGGAGCACCAGAGCTTTCCTCACAGTGGGTTATCATCACTCTGCTGCTGTAGATGTTGACCATCTGCCAGTGCCAAAACTGGCCCATCACCCTGGACTGGTGTTACACTGACCCTTGGTGGGTGAAACATGGTGGTTGGGGAGGCGATGTGAAGGGTGGGCGGGGAATGGGAGGAGGGGCTTTGAGGGCGATTGGGGGAAGGAGGTAAATGGAGGGAGGGAAATGCGGGAGGGGTTTTGGAGGAAGGAGGCAAATGGAGGGCTGGGGAGGTTGCAGACTTGCCCTATGGGACTCTGGTGATGATGGGGGGCACCTGGACCTCCAGACATGCTGGACCCTTGTTGCTGCCTGTCCTCCATCGTCCAGCTCCTCCTCGGGCTCATCCTCTAGCCCCTCATGGACTGCCTTATCCTCAGACAAGGCTGCATGTCCCTCCTCCTCCAGGATATTTCCCTGCTGCTATGTCAGGTTGTGGAAGGCACAGCAGACCACTATAAAGTGGGAGACCATTTGGGGAGTGTACTGTAGGGCACCACCAGAGCAATCCAGGCATTGGAACCGCATTTTCAAGCCCAATGCACCAGTCAACAGCACAGGTGGCAACCTAGTACTCATTGTATTGGGCCTCTGTCTCTGCCTCATGCCTCGGCACTGGTGTCATTAGCCATGTCCTCAACGGTTATCCATTTCCCCCAGACCAACCCGTCATCCTGGGGTGGTCTTCAGAGACTCCTTTTGGAAATTTCGGAGTGCCCCTGGATGTAACTGTTATGCACGTTACGTGGTAGCGGGCAGGCAGGTGATTGATATGGAGGTGGTGATCGCGCCCATCCTGAACATTCAGGGAGTGAATCGCTTCCTGTTAACAAAGGGCACTCCCTGATTTCCACACAGGGCAACACACGTGCCATCATTTGCCCCCGGATAAGGGGTATCCAGGCGATGGCAACAAATCCTACAGTCCAGGAACTTTGGTAGGCCTGTTCCAGCTCAAAGGTGATAAAGTCTGATGCCCGGACATACAGGGCATCCGTGACCTCTCAGATGCATTGAGAAATGCCTCCCAGGTCCCCACTCGAGGCCTGGAATGAACCTGCGGCATTAAAGCTGAGGGCAGCAATGACATTTATGGCCACCGAGAGCGGGATGTGCCTTCCTTCATGGGGTGCCATGTTCGTGAGGATGTGGCACAGGTGCCGCACTGTCTCTCCGAAGACGGAGTCTTCTGCGGCACATGTCTGCCATCTCATTGAATGGCCAACGACGCCCGCACACCTTGGGCCGTCGCTGGCCTCCCCTTCTGCGTCCTTCCTCAGCCTGATGGGCAGCTGGGTCTTCAGGGTGCACAGCGGCCCCCTGCACATGGGACACCACCTCCAGCCTGCGTCATCCCTACTGCCTTCTCTCGTGTCTGGCCACCTCGGCTACCACCAGCAATGTGAGGGCAGCCTCTGCAGGAAAACACCAGCAACCATTTTGGTATCTGTAAGGAATTGGACAAGGAGATAGATCGATGATTAGTTAGGGCTTTCATCCCAGGACCTTAAATGTCCCACGCTTCCCCACCATTACGTGTCCTGCCCTCTCTCAGAGTGCCATCCAGTGAGCCAATTGTGTTGGCAAACCTTGCTCTGCACATTCATCGTCAGCCACATCAGGAGCCCCTAAACCCAGACCTCTGCTGGGAACATTAAGCAGATCATGCTCAGCTGCTCACCGCCCATCCACACACGCAACCTTTGGTTGTGAAAGGACCCCCAGTGCTGAAGGCCTACTCTTTATTGTTTGATTGTTGGCAGCTGCCTCTATGGCGCTGATGCTCCTTGAGTTCATGCACAACATTCAGGCATCAATGTTTGCTTGACATGCAGTGGATTAATCATCCTCTGAGACATGGCATGTGTGCCCTCGAGGAGGTACTTAAGAGTTGACGAGGGTAAAGTACTAACACAACTAACAAGGCTAATTCCTCAGTTAAAATAGTCTTCAGCTGTGAAGCTAGAGGCTGCTCCTTGTCAAAGGGAGTGACTTTGAATTTCAGGATAGAAGCAGCAGCAGATCTCTGTCCTGGAAGAGTTTGGCAGGACAGACAGGCAACAGCTGTGGTTACCCCTGTTATGAGTCTCCAAAATATTTAAAGATGGCTTGAAGGCCTCACAGACGCAAAACCCCTCACCCTCCTGGTCAAGGGGCGACCCACGACCTGGAACACCTCAGCTCCCTGACCAAGTGGAGGGGGTCTCCCACCCACCCTCAAAGCATTGGGGCAGCTTCCCCTCGGTAGCTATTGCATCAGGATCACCTTTTTGAAAAGGAGTACTCAACAATGCTTGCATGGTTTCTCGCTGGGAAGTTGGGTAATTCCCAGGAGGCTGCTGCATTTTACTCAATTTTGCAAGTGAGATTGAAATGAATGCAAATGAGGGTTAATGATATTCTTGCCATCTTTGGGCGAGATCTGGAACTCGCCATATACACTTCCCCCCGGATCCCTACCGGGTCCCTCCTCGACCGGGTTAATTGCAAGCTGGTTCACACCCGGTGCAAATCTAGATTTTGACCTTTCCCGCAATTTACCTAGCCTGTCCAGTTCCGCACCAGGTATAATGCAGTGATTAAATCGTGCACATACATATCTTTTGAACTCTGGCTCCCGTTGACTTCACTTCAGTTGGTGCCGCGGAATATTTTACGTTCACCTAAGAGGGTTCATAGAGTTTCAGATTAACACCTCATCTAAAAGATGGCACCACTGGTGGTGCAGCACTCACCCGATGCTGAAGTGTCATCTTAGATTCACATTGATTATAAATCTCTGGAATTGGGCTTAAACCTTCTGACTAAAAGGCTCTAAGGCAAGGAAATTAATCCTGAACCGACACAGCAAGTTGATCCAGGCAATGATTTTTTAATGAGGACACGGGGAGTCCACACCAATAAAATAAACACAGTTACATTATATACACTCCCCCCTAAACACAGTTACATTATATACACTCCCCCCCAGATCCCTACCGGGTCCCTCCTCGATCGATGCCTTGCTGGCTGACCTTTTATACATAGTTCAATGGAATTCCCTCGCCCCTCAGCTCGTACTCCGCGAGAACCACGGGAAAGATAATCATTCCCACCCAAAGTCCCGTGTGGGATATTACAGATTTCAACTTGCTAATTCTAGAATTTGAAAGCATGACATTTAAAATCTTCATACTTTACATTTGGACCATTGCTCATTACTTCGTTTAAGAACAATCAGGCTAGAGTTACTGTAAAGTCATTTGTAGCGTTAGTGTCTGGCTTGACAGCCTCATCATTTCTACAAAACAAGTCTTATGGTCTCATGGAGCTCGGAGTGGAATATCATTAACATTAATTTGGATGAGAGAAACACCTCAGTTATCATATTATGTTTTTCTAATTGGTCAGTTTCGTGGCCACAGAGGAATCCAAACCAAGGAGTGTTCAGAAACGTATTTATTTACAACGTAAACCATTTACACAATACACTCCAGGCCCCAGCCGGGACTAGCCATGCTCAGTTCCCATCTGGGTTTTATGCTAGAGTCCATTAGTCCGCTGATGGGCCCGCGCCCCTGGCGGGGCAGCTCATATTCTGCGAGTCTCACGGGGAGGCCAAATGGTTCACCCCCGTAGGTCTCATGCGGGTTGTAACAGTCAGTGAAGTTGACCCACATGGCACAAATCAAAGTCACCTCCTGTTTAACCGAGATCACAAACAATAAATATAAAGGAAAATTAAATGAAAAGAATGTTGTCCTTCCTGGTGCCTTCAAAGCACTCCAGAGCCATCACTTATTGGAAAGGCTCAGTCATATTGACAGATACTGTGTGCTCCCTCTCCAGGGTCACCTGGGTGCAGACATAGTTGCTGACGTGAGGCAGGCAGCTGGGGCAAACATCCCCATTGGCCGAATCCAGCATGGGCTTCTTAATACCCGACTCAATCAGGCCAGGAGCGGACCATGAAGAGACGAGTAGCCAATAAATCCTTAAATACCACCGTCGAGGTCCTGGGCCTAACCTTGCACGAGAAATGCAATAATAGCAAATCTTTTGTGGAAAATTCAGGCAATTCACTTGAAATCGGGACACAGAATTGAACTGGACTTCAAAGATCACTAATTAGCCAGCTGCAATGTTCTCACGAATTGTTAAACAGAGCATCAAATCTAGCAACTGATGAGCTGATCAATCCAAGTAGCTGACTTTAGGAGAACAGATAGTAGCTCATTAGAAACACTCATTTATAAATTATCTCAGTTGGCAAGAAAGACAACATTTACATTAAGGACATATATTTGTCATTGAACGGAAACACGACGGGACTTACAACCTGTGCAACAATTGAAGGGTGATTAATGAATACCACTGTGCTACAGTTCTGACATTAATTCTTAATAATGGCACTGATGATTACTGTGTAAATTACTTTTAAGTAATTGCTTTCCATACATAAAGCAACCAAACTGGGCAATGAGAGGCACACTGAACTTTATATTGTACTGGGCAGCACAGTAGTACAGTAGTTAGCACTGTTGCTTCACAGCGTCAGGGTCCCAGGTTCGATTCCCGGCTTGGGTCACTGTGCGGAATCTGCACATTCCCGTTGTGTCTGCGTGGGTTTCCTTCGTGTGCTCCGGTTTCCTCCCACAAGTCCCAAAGATGTGCTTGTTAGATGAATTGGACATTCTGAATTCTCCCTCAGTGTATGCAAACAGGTGCCGGAGTGTGGCGATTAGGGGATTTTCACAGTACTTCATTGTTAATTGTGATTAACAGTGCTAATGTAAGCCTACATGTGATTATCATTATTATTATTACATAAACTTAAACTAACAGCAAATTGTTATGGTTCTAAAAACCTACAATGGAATGCACACAGCCCAGCTTTAATGCTGGCAAAATTAATGCTTAAAACAGACATAATGGAGCAGCCTTATTAAATGCCCAAGCATCATTGTGCTGATCTGGAAATACTATTTTAATCAAATATTTTTGATTCAAAAAAAGCATTGCCTTTAGTACTTCACATTTTTAAAAAGGCTGTTCTCATTTGAAAATACACTTCTCTATCTTAAGATCTCAACAAAATGGAAGAGTATATTGTCCATTATATATCAAAGAATGTCTTTGGGCCTGTGAAGGGATTGTCTGAGATTGTAAAGTGCCACCAAGCAAGGCTCAATGGATGGCATATAATAGAAAATAAAAACAGAAAATGCTGGAAAATGCAGCAGGTCTGGCAGCATCTGTGGAGGAATAAGAGAGTCCAGAATTCTCCGGTCGTCCGCTGCCGGCGGGATTTTCTGGTCCCGTTGGCAGCGCAGCCTTGCCCGCCGATTTCCCAATGGTGTGGAATGGCATCAATGGGAAATCCCATTGACCACGGCAGGAGCAGAGAATCCCATCGCCAGCGAACGTTGGGCCACCGAGAAACACATGGCTGGGAGGCCGGATAATCCATGTGACTCTTCTTCACGGCACAGCGGCACAAGGAGGGGGGGTGGGAGGGGGCGGGCACGTAGGCACAGTCGTTAGCACTGCTTCCTCACAGGGCCAGGGACCCAGGTTTGATTTTAACCTCAAGTGACTGCCTGTATGAAGTTTACACTTTCCGCGTCTGTGTGCGTTTCCTGTGGCTACACTGATTTCCTCCCAAAGTCCCAAAATGTGTAGATTAGACAGATTTGCCATTCTAAATTGCCCCTGAATATCCAAAGGTTAGGTGGTATTATGGAGCTAGCGTGGGGCATTTGGCATAGGTAGGGTGCTCTTTCAGAGGGTCAGTGCAGACTCGATGGGCCAAAAGGCCTCCTTCTGCATTGCAGGGATTCTTTCTTTTTTATCCCAGCTCTGGGTCACTGTCCGTGTGGAGTTTGCATATTCTCCCCGTGTTTGCATGGGTTTCGCCCCCACAACCCAAAAGATGTGCAGGCTAGGTGGATTGGCCACGCTAAGTTTCCCCAAAATTGGGAAAATTGAATTGGGTACTCTAAATTTTTTTTTAAATCAGCACTGGTGTGTTCTCCCAAAAACTTTGTTTTCCATCATATGTTTGATACCATCTCTGTTTTCCCTTTCTAAGCTGGACTACTAAAGTAAGAGTTGTTTTTTTATTCAAAAGTCCTTTTCCATACTCCACTTTATGACCCTTGGACTACAAGCCAGAAAAATGAATGGTCTTTTGTAGGGTGGTCAACTATGACATGGTCATCAGGAGGTGGAGTTTGATTGATAGCTGTTGGGAAGACACCGACAAAAGATGTGAAAACAACTTGGATGTGAAGTCTGCAAACCTTTGCAGTGCCTGTGAGGCGAATTGATAACGATGTATGTTTACCAAACTTTTGTTTTGAGAAATCCTCAAAAAGGCTAGAATGGAGACAGAATTTTTGGCATAAAGGGACGTGCTTCCAGGATTTGGTGCTGCAGTCAGAATGGTCAACCATTGGAAACTACTGAGTGTTATGACCACCCATTATAAGGTTATTCAGAAACTTGGTGATGCGTGAACTGGTAGGGGAACAGACTAATTAAGGGTTAACATTTGTAATATAGTATATATCTGTATCAGATATAGATGTATGTAGAGTTGTCTTTCTTCCTTTCCTTTAATGTATAAATAATTATGTAAAATTATATCAACTATATAATATAGAAAATCCATATAAATGGTTCCCACATGCATTATTTTCATTCTGGGGAGGCAGGGCAGAATCAGGTCAGGCCTGCCAACTCCAGAAGCAGTTCAGATGCAGCCATTATATTTAAGGTTGTTAGGCTCTCTTGCCCTCATCGCCTCACACCTCTCACCACCCACCTACTTCCCATGCCACCTCTGTGCTTCCATGTGCCCATGGCATTTCCATGACCCCAAATCCCTTCCATGCTTTCCCCTACATCCTCCATACCCATTCACCTAGTATGCACTGTAGAGAGGCAGAGCACAGTGGTACTGTAACTGAACTAGTAATGCAGAGACTCAAGATAATGCTCTGGGGATCTGGGTTCAGATCCCATCAGGGCTGATGGCGGAATTTAAATGCAATAAAAATTTAAATCTAATGATGAAATGACTGTCATTAAAAACCCATCAGAGGGTATGGAGGGACTGCCATAAAGGTCCCTGGTTTGATGCTCCCAGTGGCACTTTGCCTAATGACTAACGAAAGCAATGAAACTGGTGGTATTCCAATTTTGCTCCACTAATAATGAGCGCGATTTCATGGAAAAGAAGCAGAATCCCGTTTTGGGCGAGTTTAGCGGGGTGTTTCCTGGCACTTGCAGCGCAGAGAATGACCCCACTATTAAATGGCACTCTGCTTCTTTTCTGGGTCTCAGGGAAACACCCCATCGAGGCTGCACTTAGACTAATTTCCTGCACTAACGAGCTCAGCTCACCATTGCAGGAAGAGATCAGGGCACCATTATCTCTCGAACCTCCAGCGCGACCTCCAGACCACCGCGCCCCCCTTCCCCCACCCCAACATTGCCCCAACTTACTTGTTGGGAAGTCCTCAGGCCACCCGCGCACTCCATGTCATAAGGGCAGGCCCCCCGCACTCCATGTCATAAGGGCAGGCCACCCCCGCACTCCATGTCATAAGGGCAGGCCACCCCCGCACTCCATGTCATAAGGGCAGGGCACCCCTGCACTCCATGTCATAAGGGCAGGGCATTTTGCTGCATTTTAAAATGCAGCAAAGGAACGCCAAGAAACGTTTAGGAAAGGGAGAAGAGAATGTGACTTCAATGTAGCAAATGACATCAAAACAGACTGGAAATATGTATTATATGTATTGTCACGACATCCTGGGTTAGTGCATGTTCAATTCCAGTCCCACCTGACCTGCAGTCACAACACAAGTCAATTAACCAATAATTCTTCGAAAAATAATCAAAGTCTTTGGCCGTTAGCTGCCCAATGATTGCAGTCACCAGGTAAATGTAAACAGTGTTTATTTTTATTAATAACAATAACTGTAGTGAAATATGCAGCAAATACAACCAGTTACTACCATCTAATTCCTAATTCCCCTCTTTAATTTGTCATCATCCTCGACACACACACACAAACACAAGACAGACAAACTTAGAGGGAAGGAGAGGGGTAAAATAAATCATAAGTAAAAGGCAAAACAAGTATTTGTTTCTGTTGGTGGTTTCTAGCTCCTCCTTAAACTTTGCTTTAGTTTTGAGGGTTTTTACTGTAGATTCATTCAGGTCTCTGTAGTTTCAGAATTACAGCACTCACAGGGCGCGATTCTCCGCTGCAACGCGGGTGGGAGAATCGCGGGAGGGCCGCTCTGGCAACCCCCACAATTCTCCCAGCCCCCCCAAAATGGCGTGTCGCATTTTGCGACACGCCGCTCGGAGAATCACGGGCTGCCGTTTTTCATGGCGACCCGCGATTCTCTGACCCGGATGGGCCGAGCGGCCGGCCGTTCCCGACCGGTTCACGCAGGCGGCAACCACACCTGGTCGCTGCCGGCGTGAACATGGTTCCAGCAGCTGTTTTGTGGCTTGTGGGGGACGGAGAGGGGAGTGAGCACCATGACCGTGCTCGGGAGGGGATTGGCCCGCGATTGGTACCCACCGATCGTCGGGCCACCATCTCAACGGGACGCACTCTTTCCCCTCCACCGCCCGGCAAGATCAAGCCGCCACGTCTTGTGGGGCAGTGGAGGGGAAGACAGCAACCGCGCATGCACGGGTTTGAGCCATCAGCCATCATGACGTCTGCCGCGCATGCGCGGGTTGGAGCCAGCCAACCTGCGCATGCGCGGCTGACGTCATTAGACATACTGGCCGTGTCATTCTCGGTGCACCGGGCCTTGACACCAGCGACAAGGCCCCGTGGCCGAGATTCACGGCACGGCCCTCCTAGCCCCCCGGGGGGGGGAATAGGGTGCCAGGAGAGGCCTCCGACGCCATTGTGAACCTCTCCGGGTTTCACGACGGCGTCGGGCCTTGCGAAGAATTCCGCCCACAGTCTTTCCAGAGAAAAGGGGAAAAGGCTCTTGTCTTTGTTTGCAGCATGTAATGATTTTCTTGTAGATTCATTTATTCAAATTCTCTGCAGCTACAGGGATACAGCACTCAGCCTTTCTGGAGAAAACACAGAGGAGTGAATGTAGGCCCTTCTCCCTGTGCCTCCAGGAATCAAGGTGAGCTTCTTGGGACTCTTGAAAATCATTCCACTTCGATAGGATCCAATCACCACCTGTTACCAGACAGAGTACAGCCTTTTGGGCCACTTCATTGGCCACCAGCCAATTAATCAAATCGAGTCCCACACCATCGCTCTCACTGGTGCTGAAAAGGTGCAGCACATGTTCAAACTAGCAGAGCAGAATGTTCTCTCCTGTAAGCTCGTAATTCCTCATTCTCTCCGCTGCTTGATGTAAGGATACATGTCCATTAATCATCCGTGGCTCAAAAAAGTGATAACAGCAAAATAAAAGAAAGGGGAAATAAGGGAATAAACAGGAAGGTCCCTTACAATGTACAAAAATGAAGTGTTTGGCTAAGACAAATGTGGGTCCATTGCAAGCAGAGTCAGGAGAATTCATAATGGCTAGTACGGTCCCAGATAGACCCCAACAGTAGCTAGGATATTGGATCAATACCCCAATATTTTAACTTATTTTGTAAGACTGTGAGGATAGAATGATCCACTCTATGAGCAATTGCCTGCAAAAATAGGGCTTTGGTATTTTAACTTTATTATGAATACAATATTAAACTATTACAATGTGAAACATCACACCCCAAAAAGTACAACTTACAATTATCCCTTAATACTCGCACTCAATTACCCATTAAACAACAAGAAAAGGCACAAACAACTCTCAATCCATCTTCAAATCACTAAGGCGTAGATTAATACTTGTTCTGCAGGACTGATTTCGGCCCCTGTTAGAACCCCTGCACACTCTGCCTGAATATCTTCAAATAGTTGTTTCAATTATGTTATTTCAGCCTCTTCCTTGTCTTCAGATAAGACTGCTCTGCTTTAAAAAATATTCTTCCTCTTTTTTTTAAACCACCTTACTGAGAAAGTAAACTGTCTTTACTTGTGGACTCTGGTAGCCAGATGTGACCTCTTCAAAAGCTTTCTCAAACAATTTCTCTCTCCCTTAGCTCCACCCAGCACTGACAGCATCTCCCCAAGCTTTCCACAGACTGAAATCATATTAACTCCCCAGGGACTGTCCTCAGCCAAACCATAGTGCCTTGGCCAGACTGAAAAATACATTCCTCTGCAATTTCACCTTCTGGCTGCTAAAAGCTCCAAGGACCTGCACTACAGAATCCTTTTTTAAAAAAAAAAATAGGACCACTGCATTCAATCACACTTTGGCCCCAGGATTTTAATCCTGAAATTGCTCAATACATTTTTAATCACATTTCCCTAAAATCCTCCATTCGTCACATGGGGAAGAAAGAAATGGCAGAATAGCTAAATGATTACTTTGGGCAGGATTCTCCGGTATCTGGTGGGCGGGCCGTACCAGCGCCAAAGAGTGGCGTGAACCACTCCGGCATCGGGCTGCCTTGAAGGTGGGGAATCCTCCGCACCTTCGGGTGCTTGGCCGCCTCTGGAGTGATTGGCGCCGCGCCAACCGATGCCGAAGGGCCTCCGCCTGCCGGTGCAAGTTGGTGCATGCCAGCATGTTCCCAGAACCACTGGCGTGATTCCTGCGCATGCGCAGGGGGTTTTGTCTCTGCGCTGGCCATGCTTTACACAGGCCGGCCTGGAGGGAAAGAGTGCCCCCACGGCACAGGCCCGCCCGCAGATCGGTGGACTCCGATTGCGGGCCAGGCCACCATGGCTCCCCCCCCACCCGGGATCGGCTCCCGCAGAGCCCCCCCCCCCCCCCCCCCCCTCCCGAGGACTCCGCAGACCTCACTCAGAGCCAGGTCCAGCAGATACAGACCGTGTGTAATTCATGCCGGCGGGACTGGCCGCTCGGTTCATCGGGGACCAGACAACCGGCGCGGCGCGATCCCCGCCCCCGCCAAAAAAACAGGGCCAGGGAATTCGGCAGCTGGCGAGAAAGCAGCTGTGCAGGGTTCACGCCGCCCCTCGGTGATTCTCCGACCTTGCAGGGGGTCGGAGAATCCCGCCTTTTGTGTCTGTTTTAAATAAGGGATGTATAGCAAATCTCCCAGATGTAGAGATCCAAGGGACTTGGGAGATTGTGGAGTTGAAGGAAGTTAGTATAAATAAGAAGACTGTAATAGAGAACTTAATGGGACCCAATATGGGTCTGGTTTAGTACAGTGGGCTAAACAGCTGGTTTGTAATGCAGAACAAGGCAGCAGCAAAGGTTCAATTCCCGTACCGGCTTCCCCGAACAGGTGCCGGAATGTAGTAACTACATTGAAGCCTACTTGTAACAATGAGCAATTATTATTATTATGCATCTCAGAGTAGTAAAAGAGGCTGCTATAGAGATAGTGAATGCATTGATGATTATCTTCAAAATTCAACAGATTCTTGAATGGTTCTTGAAGGTTGGGAGGGAGCAAATGCCACCCCACTATTTTGGAAGGGAGGGAGAGAGAATACAGCAAAATACAGACCTATTAGCTGAGCCTCAGTGGTAGGGTAAATGCTGGAGTGTGTTATGAAGGATGTGATAAACAGATACTTGGACAATCATGATCTGATTGGGCATAGTCAGCATTGATTTGCAAATGGGAAATCATGGTTGACGAACATTTTGGAATCTTTTGAGGATGGCATCAACAAAATTGATAAAGGAAAATCGGTGGTTGTTGTATGTTTCCAGAAAGCTTTTGATAAAGTCCCTCACTGGAGGTCAATTTGCAAAATAAAAGGACATGGGATAGGAGGCAACATACTGTCATGGATTGAGGATTGGCTGACAGGCAGAAAACAGAGAGTAGGAATAAACGGGTAATTCTAGAGCTGGCAGCCTGTGGCTCGTGGAGCACTGCAAGGATCAGTACTTGAACCCCAGCTGTTCACAATATATATATCAATAATTCAGATGTGGGAATCAATGTAATATTTCCAAGTTTGCTGATGATACAAAGCTAGACGGGAATGTGTGTTGTGAGGAAAATGTAACTCAACTACAGAAGGATTTGGACAGACTTACTGAGTGGGCAAGAACATAGCAGATGGAACATAATGTGGAGAAATGTGAGGTAATCTTCTTTGGTAGAATGAACAGATATGAGCAGGTAGAATGGTAAGAAATTAGAAAGTGTAGCTGCACAAAGGGACTTGGGTGTCCTTGTCCATAAGTCGCTGAAGGCTAGCATGCAGATGCAGCAAGCTATTAGGAAGGCTAATGGAATGTTAACATTTATTGCAAGAAGATTTGAGTACAGGAGTAGTGAGGCCTTGCTCTTTGAAGTGCTGAGGTTTTGGCAAAGGTTTGTATCATGACCAGTACAGGGTTGGAGGGCCGAAGGGCCTGTTCCTGTGCTGTATTGTTCTTTCTTCTTGCTTCAATTGTATAGAAACTTGGATAGACCGCACCTGGAGTACTGTGTGAAGTTTTGCTCCCCTTCCCTCAGAAAAGGATATTATTGCCATAGGGGGAGTGCAACGAAGGTTGATCAGACGTGTTCTGTTCATGGCGGGACTGTCTTATAAAGAGAGATTGCCAAACTGGGCCTATATTCTCTAGAGTTTAAAAGGATGAGAGGTGATCTCATTGAAACCTACAAAAGACATAAAGGAATAGACTGGGTAGATGGGGAGTCTTGAACTGGGGGGACCATTTAATAATAAAGGGGATGCTACTTAGGACCGAGATGAGGAGAAATTTCTTTACGTAGAGGGTGGTGAATCTTTGGAGTTCTCTGCCCGAGTGCTGTGGAAGCTCAGTCATTAACTATTTTTAAGGTAGAGATTGATAGATTTATGATAAACTATAATGTAATGTGTTATGGGGATAGTGGGTGTAAAAGGCATTGATGTATCCAATTGGCCATGATGTATTAAATGGTGAAACAGGCTTGACGGGCTGAATGGCCTACTCCTGCTGCTATGGAGTAAGCAATGCTGATCTCATCATTCTAACATCACATGGAGGAAGGTTTTGAATCACTTAATGGAATCCCATGCGACTTGCAATGACTTGTGGCAGAACATTAGTGGCAAATTAATCACTCCCAAGCATAAAATCAATGCAGAGAATCCAATCTAGCCATAATTGCCACACCGTGTTGGAGAATACCTTTTCTCCATTTCCCTCCCCATCCTTCCCAAATTAGTGTGCAGGGATTCTCTCTTTCCAACCTCCATCCCCCAAAAGGAAGATCCTTATCAAAAAGTGCTTTGAGTGGGTATGTATTTAGAGACAATACTACAAACAAGCTCTATGATGTGGATATATAGGGATCAAAATGCAACAGTTTTGTAATTTTAAGGTTCAAGCAACTTCAATAAGACTGAACAGATGCATGTTAACCAAAACAAAGACGGATTCTTCCCTTAGGTTTCAAAACTACGTAACTGGAAGGTAGTCCATCATTATCACAATGTGTCATGTTATTGTTTACTAGTTGGCAGAGAGTGAAATGTGAGAGGGCCACAGTGGTGCACATTCTGCTGAAGCAATCTATTATGTAGGTTCCATCGTCACTTTCAATAAGCAACATAAATGCTCAGTGATTACTTTCGTGATGTGCATCATCTCTGCCAATCAAACAGGCAAAGAAAATGCCATTAACATTGTATTTATACAGAATTCCTGTCAGTCAACTTCTCAGCTGAGGAAGGCTCCATGGAGAAAATAGTCTTTTGACACAGGGTTAGACAGGTAGGAAAGAGTGGGTCAAGGAAGGCGCAACAATAGCAGGGAAAGGAGTCAAGTAGAAATAGGTGAAATTAATAAAACAAATGCATTTTGGCTTTTCAATATAAAAATGAGTTTAGCTTCCTAATATGAAAATGAAAAATGAAAATCGCTTATTGTCACAAGTAGCCTTCAAATGAAGTTACTGTGAAAAGCCCCTAGTCGCCACATTCCAGCGCCTGTTCGGGGAGGCTGTTACGGGAGGCTAATACATGAAGGTGCAATGCAGGGTATGGTTGTATGTTAGGGAGAGACAGAGAACTTGCATTTATGCAGCATGCGATGGCCAAAGGACATCTCAAAGCACTTTACAGTTAGTCAAGTTTTTTTGAAGCGTTGTCACTGCTCTAGGAAACGCAGAGCTGTGTTGCGTGCAATGTGGTCCCAAAATCAGCAACATGATAATATCCAGATTAACTGTTTTAATAATGTTGGGTGCTGATTTAGAAATTAATGTCGAGGACATCAGGATAAACGCCCTACTTTCCTTCAAGTACAGCAGTGTTTGTTTTGCATCCATCAAAGATTGGGAGCAGCACGGTAGCACAGTGGCTAGCACTGCGGCTTCACAGTGCCAGGGTCCCAGGTTCGATTCCCCGCTGGGTCACTGTCTGTGTGGAGACTGCACGTTCTCCCCGTGCCTGCGTGGGTTTCCTCTGGGTGTTCCGGTTTCCTCCCACAGTCCAAAGACGTGCAGTTTAGGTGGATTGGCCATGCTAAATTGCCCTTAGTGTCCAAAAAGGTTTGGAGGAGTTATTGGGTCACGGGGATAGAGTGGAGGTGAGGGCTTCAATGGGTCGGTGCAGACTCGATGGGCCGAATGGCCTCCTTCTGCACTATATGTTCTATGACAGATAGGACCTCAGTTTAGCTTTTCAACTGACTGGCAATATCTCTGGCAATGCAGCGCTTTCTCAGTACTGCATAGCGGTGCCAATCTGGATTACATGTGCATGTTTCTGCAGTGGGTCTTCATATTGGCATGACGGGCAAAAATAATCTGCACAGATCAAGTGTTAATCACTTTCTCTGACTATAAATTTACCATAAAAAGTGCAATGCAAAATTGAACTGTCTGTTCCAATGTGATTTT
Source organism: Scyliorhinus canicula (assembly GCF_902713615.1). Taxonomy (NCBI): domain Eukaryota; kingdom Metazoa; phylum Chordata; class Chondrichthyes; order Carcharhiniformes; family Scyliorhinidae; genus Scyliorhinus; species Scyliorhinus canicula. The sequence continues at coordinate 29,241,769 of NC_052164.1, forward strand.
TTGATATTTTCTATTAATACTTGCCAAAATTAAGTATCAGATTAGATCAAATATTGAACCAGTAATTAGGGTCCCATAAATTATTGTGAAATATAAACGATATCCTGTTCAGGCAAATAATGACCTTTTATATTTTGCATGTAATTGTGTTCCTCTATTTATACATCTGCTTTTAATCTTTAGCATTTACAGAAAAATTTAAAATTTACAAAATCTTATACCTAACTAACGAAACATCGGGAACGCTGTTTATCACCTGCAAAAGAGTTCCAACACAAACGCATTAAAATTATATTCTCTCATCATTGCTCCTCCCGAAACAACTCAAATGAAACATTAACACTGGTGAGTGAAAACTATTTCCCTAGGTGTAGAGATGCCTAAATTATTTATTCAGTCTATTCTGTTGTCAGATATTATGTCTCAGTTGATGTCATTATCTACGTATAATAGGACTTCAATTATTGTCTTTTCACAATGTTTAACTAGGCCTTTTGCAGGACAAAGCCATACACAAGGTGCTGCCTTGCTTGTGTTAATGGGCTGGTCAAACTCCCACTGCCTGACATTAATCAACCTCTTTGCATGTGTTTCCCGCAGCTGGTTACAAAGAGATTTTAAATTTGCTTGTCGTCATTTCTGTATCTGAGGAACACTGAAATCTGGACACTCTCTAACATCAAACAATTTTGATTATCCAGCAGGTAGGTGAGGAGAATGATGGGACCCTACCCTCACAGAATCTTACAACACGGAAAGAGGCTATTTGGCCCACGGCATTTGTGCTAGACCATTGAGAGAGCCATACAATTAATCCTACTGCTCTGTTCTGCCCCCATAGTCCTCCCATTTATTTCCTTTACATGTATATATATCCAATTATCATTTGAATCTTTTCCCATCACCCCTTTAGGCAGATCATTGCAGATGATAAATTAATGTGTTAAAAACTCATGGGCCCTCTGCTTTTTTGGACAATTATTGTAAATCTCTGTCTTTGGTCACCAACCTATTGGACAATGGAAACAGTTTCTCCTTATTTACACTTATCAGAGCCTTCCATAATTCTGAATCTTTTAAGGGCAGCAGGGTAGCATGGTGGTTAGCATAAATGCTTCACAGCTCCAGGGTCCCAGGTTCGATTCCCGGCTGGGTCACTGTCTGTGTGGAGTCTGCACATCCTCCCCCTGTGTGCGTGGGTTTCCTCCGGGTGCTCCGGTTTCCTCCCACAGTCCAAAGATGTGCGGGTTAGGTGGATTGGCCATGCTAAATTGCCCGTAGTGTCCTAATAAAAGTAAGGTTAAGGGGGGGGGGGTTGTTGGGTTATGGGTATAGGGTGGATACGTGGGTTTGAGTAGGGGTGATCATGGCTCGGCACAACATTGAGGGCCGAAGGGCCTGTTCTGTGCTGTACTGTTCTATGTTCTATTTTGCAACATTTGATTCCAAATACTACTTCATGAAACAAAAACAAAGTGAGACTTACACTCCAGTAGGCAGACAGTTTCAGTTTCAGACCAATTTAACTAAAATGTTCTTATTCAAACAGAACAAACTTTCTTAAGGGGAATATGGTGTCCAAACAATGAAAAACATTTTGGAGTGGGGAGGGGTTTCTAGTTGATCAAAGCACAATCTGTTGTGGGACAAGGCAATACAGTATTAAAGGTTTCAGCACCCTAGCTTTGGCCAGGATGGCTGCATGAACAACATTGATCTCGCTCCCACAGAAATAGGAACATTAAAAACCCATCTGGTTCCTGCTCATAATTGCTATTTATATTTCACCACCATGTTCTGGAAAACTCACAAGTGGGCAGTCAATGACGTTAAGACTTGCCAATGATGTATTCTATGACCAAATACCCTGTTAACATTAACTGACTAAACATAAGGGCAGCACGGTGGCCTAGTGGTTAGCATAACCGCCTCACGGCGCTGAGGTCCCAGGTTCGATCCCGGCTCTGGGTCACTGTCCGTGTGGAGTTTGCACGTTCTCCCCGTGTCTGCGTGGGTTTCGCCCCCACAACCCAAAAATGTGCAGAGTAGGTGGATTGGCCGCGCTAAATTGCCCCTTAATTGGAAAAAATAATTGGCTAATCTAAATTTAAAAAAAAAAAAAAAAAAAAAAAACTGACTAAACATAGACTCAAAGATCTGCCCAATGTCCGTGGAACTATACCCCAGTGCAAGGCAACAACTTGCGTAGAGTACAGTAAGGGTTATAGGTTTGCATTAATCACAACAGTCAGAGAGTGAACTATCTATAGGCAGTGCAGGGAGAATTAAGAATTGAGTGGCGTATGCAAAATATAATGATGGGAAACTTGATGCTAGTTTAATATAATAATAATGCGATAACCTAGCAGGGTCTTTAAAGGCATATTTTATCTCAGTCAAGTAACTAATTCAAAGAGAACAATAGGAATAGGAAAAAAGGTTTTCAATAACCTAAATGCCATTTTTTAGATTTAAAAAAGAAATACTTAGGGCGGGATTCTCCAACCCCCCCCCCCCCTCCCCCCCCCCCCCCCCCCCCCTCCCCCATCCCCCCCCCCCCGGCCGGGTCGTTGGAGAATCATCTCACAGTTCAAAGATGTGCAGGTAGCTGGATTGGCCATGCTCTGGGTTACGGGAGAGGGCGGGGGAGTGGGCCTGAGGGATTCCATCTATTTTCGATGTCAGTGATGTTCCCTAGAGATTTGTACATAAGCCTCAGCTTCACTATATATAATAATGACTTGGATGAAGGAGTATTAAGTTATATATGCAGGCTTTTGGATGATTGTAATTGTGGAGAGGCAGCATGGTGGTGCAGTGGTTAGCACAGTTGTCTCACGGCGGCAAGGATCCGGGTTCAATCCCAGCCCCGGGTCACTGTCCATGTGGAGTTCACACATTCTTCCCATGTCTGCGTGGGTCTCACACCCACAACCCAAATATGTGCAGGGTAGATGGATTGGGCATGCTAAATTGCCCCAGAGGAGGCACAATAAGTTATGAAGACCAGATTAGGAAGTTACAAAAGGACATGGACATACTAACTGAAATGGCAAAATGATGGCAAATGGAGTTCAATGTGGAGAGGTGCGAGGTCATCCACTTTGGATTCCAGAAAGACAAATCAGACAATGTCCTCCGTGCTGAGAATTTAAAAACTGTGGAGAGGCAAAGGGCTTTAGGTGCCCATGTATATAAATCACTAAAAGCTAATGCATTGGTACAAAAGGTAATCAAAAAGGTTAATGGAATTTGGTCTTTTTATCATTGGGTTGAAATTCAGAAAGTGAGAAAGTGATACTTCAAGATTCTTCAAGAATGTGTGAACTTCCAACTGGATTATTGTATATAGTTTTGGACATCACACCTCAGGAAGTTGCATTAGTCTTGGAGGGATTACAGAGCAGATTTATCAGAAAGATACCAGTGTTTAGAGGATAAAAGTAGGAGGATAGTTTGCATAAACCTGCCTTGTATCGTTTTGCATTTAGAGGATTATGGGGTAATCGAATGGATCTAAGGGGATTCTCTATTGGGAAAATCTGGAACAAAAAGGCATTTTCTTAAAATGAAGGACCAGGCCATTTAGGGTTCAAATCAGGAGTAATTTCTTCACATAATCCACTTGATCAGCACCCTATCCACCACCCCCTGTCACTTCCTCAAACACCAGTGTGCAGTGGCAGCAGTGTGTCCCATCTACAAAGTGCACTGCATCAATTTGCAAAGACACGTTTGATAGCATCTACTAAACCTGTAACCTCTACCCCATCTAGAAGGACAAGGTCACGGGCGGCACGATAGCTTAGTGATCATTTTGCCCATGTGCAACACCAAGGGCCACAGAGTGATAAAGATAAAAAGTATTTTCTTCCCTGAATTCTAAAATTATAAGCAAAGTTCAATTGAAAGGTCAGCATAAGTCTGTCCAAAATGGAGTTCGATACATCCCAGGGCATTTTTCAATATTTACTGACAAACAAGTTATTCTACACAATGGATTGTGCAGAACTCTAGGTTTGGAGCCTACTCCAGAGCTATAATGCTGCTTGGATTTTGGTGAATATTCCCTTGCCCTGGTATGGCTTGAATGCATGTAGTCTCAGTTTTATTGCATAACTTTCCACAGCATTTGGCTTCAAAACCATAGATCCAAAAAGCGAATCTTCCACTTTCACCAAATTCAAAATATAATTTCATGTCAAAACTAGGCTTCTTTCAGTCAAATTTCTATTCTTAGGTGCTATGGAAACCGTATTATCTGTTTTCTAATCACATCTCGTTTGATTTTCCCCTTTCACTTGTTTGTCTCTTTTCAACTGTTGGGTTTTAATATTTCTAATTTAGCAATGAACTCGGCTCCATTGGCCGGAACCCAAATCTTGCATACAATATTAATGATTATCCAGTGAGAAACATTGCCAGGCTGATGGCCATAATAGATGCTGTAATGAAAAATCCTTCAATACCCCATCAAGAAAAAGATTCCAGGTGAGCAACATTGGCCAACCAAATTATTCAGATAACAACCTATTACTTACCTTATTATCTTATCAAAAATAAACACTAGGAGCTATACATGGATTAATACTAACACAATGAAGAGAAGAATGCTCGTATCAGGATTGCTTGTCAAATCAACACTTTACCCTGACTCACTGACAAATATATTTTCTTGTTTGGCAGCCTGCCTCACACCCCTCAAATCCAGGGACCCTTTTTGTGTGGACCCATTCAATAAGATCACGTCACCTAACTCCATATGGGCATTTGGCCCTTATCCCTTGATACCTTCGCCTAACAAAAAAATGATCTATCTCAGATTTAAAATTAACAACTGATCGAGCATCATTTGCCATTCATGGAAGAGAGTTCCAAATCACTTCCTAACGTCTCTCCTGAATGCTCTAGCCCTATTTTTTTTTTTAAATATAATTTTTATTGAAATTTTTTACAGAAAATATAAAACATAACGACAAACAATGAAATGCAACAAAATAACCCATAATAACTGTAACACCCCCAGACCATATGTATCCCATCCCCCCACCCCCCAACCCCAATGAACAACAAAAGAACTTAAAAATAAATTAAAATTAAATAAACAAACATAGTCATTGTCCGCCCCCCCACCCCTTTTCCCTCCCCCCCACCCCTTTTCCCTCCCCCTTCCCCCGCTCCCCCCCGGGTTGCTGCTGCTACTGTCCCTGTACCCTATCGTTGAGCCAGAAAGTCGAGAAAAGGTTGCCACCGCCTAAAGAACCCTTGTACCGACCCTCTCAGGGCGAATTTGACCTTCTCGAGCTTAATGAAACCCGCCATGTCATTGATCCAGGTCTCCACTCTTGGGGGCCTCACACCCTTCCATTGTAGCAAGATCCTTCGCCGGGCTACTAGGGACGCAAAGGCCAGCACACCGGCCTCTTTCGCCTCCTGCACTCCCGGCTCCACCCCAACCCCAAAAATCGCGAGTCCCCATCCTGGCTTGACCCTGGATCCCACCACCCTCGACACCGTCCTCGCCACCCCCTTCCAGAACTCCTCCAGTGCCGGGCATGCCCAGAACATATGGGCATGGTTCGCTGGACTCCCCGAGCAACTGACACACCTGTCTTCACCCCCAAAGAACCTACTCATCCTCGTCCCAGTCATGTGGGCCCGGTGCAGCACCTTGAATTGGATGAGGCTAAGCCGCGCACACGAGGAGGAAGAATTAACCCTCTCCAGAGCATCAGCCCATGTCCCATCTTCGATCTGTTCCCCCAGTTCCCCCTCCCACTTAGCTTTCAGCTCCTCTACTGATGCCTCCTCCGCCTCCTGCATAACCTTGTAGATATCAGATATCTTCCCCTCTCCGACCCAGACCCCCGAAAGCACCCTGTCGCTCACCCCCCTCGCAGGAAGCGAAGGGAATCCCTCCACCTGCCGCCTAGCAAATGCCTTTACCTGCAGATACCTGAACATGTTCCCCGGGGGGAGCCCAAATTTCTCCTCCAACTCCCCCAGGCTCGCAAACCTCCCATCAATAAACAGGTCCCTCAGCTGTCTGATGCCCGCTCTGTGCCAACTCTGAAATCCCCCATCAATGTTCCCCGGGACGAACCTATGGTTCCCCCTTAACGGAGCCTCCATCGAGCCCCCCACTTCTCCCCTATGTCGCCTCCACTGCCCCCAAATCTTGAGGGTAGCCGCCACCACCGGACTCATGGTATACCTCGTAGGAGGGAGCGGCCACGGCGCCGTTACCAGGGCCCCCAGGCTTGTATCTCCACAGGACGCCCTCTCCATCCGTTTCCATGCTGCCCCCTCCCCCTCCATTATCCACTTGCGCACCATCGACACATTGGTCGCCCAATAATACCCCGAGAGATTGGGTAATGCCAGCCCCCCCCCCCCCATCTCTACCCCGCTCCAAGAAGACCCTCTTCACCCTCGGGGTCCCATGCGCCCAAACAAAGCTCATGATGCTGCTAGTCACCCTTCTAAAAAAGGCCCTAGGAATAAAGATGGGCAAACACTGAAAAAGGAACAAGAACCTCGGGAGAACCGTCATTTTGACGCACTGCACTCTACCCGCCAACGATAGCGGTACCATGTCCCACCTTTTAAATTCCTCCTCCATCTGCTCCACCAGCCTGGTAAAATTAAGCCTATGGAGAGTCCCCCAACTCCTGGCCACCTGCACCCCCAGGTATCTGAAACTCTTCACTGCCCTCTTAAATGGGAGTCTCCCAATTCCCTCCTCCTGATCACCCGGGTGTACTACAAATACCTCACTCTTGCCTAAATTTAACTTATAGCCCGAGAAGCCCCCAAATTCCGCTAACAGCTCCATCACCCCCGGCATTCCCCCTTCTGGATCCGCCACATACAACAGCAGGTCGTCCGCATACAGTGATACACGATGTTCCTCCCCACCCCGCACCAGACCCCTCCATCTCCCTGACTCCCTCAACGCCATAGCCAAAGGTTCAATCGCCAGTGCAAAGAGCAAGGGGGACAGGGGGCACCCCTGCCTGGTCCCACGGTAGAGCCTAAAGTACTCCGATCTCCTTCCATTGGTAACTACACTTGCCATCGGAGCCGCGTAGAGCAGCCTTACCCATTTGATGAATCCCTCCCCAAATCCAAACCGCTCCAGCACCTCCCACAGGTACCCCCACTCAACTCTATCAAACGCTTTCTCTGCATCCAGCGCCACCACTATCTCCGCCTCCCCCTCCACTGCCGGCATCATAATAACGTTTAGCAGTCTCCGCACATTCGTGTTGAGCTGCCGTCCCTTGACAAATCCTGTCTGATCCTCGTGTATCACCCCTGGCACACAGTCCTCTATCCTGGTGGCCAGGATCTTCGCCAGCAACTTAGCGTCAACATTGAGGAGCGAGATAGGCCTGTATGATCCACACTGCAAGGGGTCCTTATCCCGCTTTAGGATCAGATAGATCAGTGCCCGCGACATCGTCGGGGGCAAAGCCCCCCCCTCCCATGCCTCATTGAAGGCTCACACCAACACGGGGCCCATCAGATCCGCATACATTTTATAAAATTCCACCGGGAACCCATCCGGCCCCGGCGCCTTACCTGACTGCATTTGTCCAATCCCCCTGACTAGCTCCTCCAACTCTATCGGCGCCCCCAGCCCCTCTACCAGCTCCTCTTGAACCCTTGGGAAACATAGCCTGTTCATGAAGCTCTCCATCCCCCCTCTCCCCATCGGAGGTTCTGACCGGTACAGTTCCTCGTAGAAGTCCCTAAAGACCCCATTTACTTCTGTCCCCTTCTGCACTACATTCCCACCCCTATCCGTCACTCCACCAATTTCCCTAGCCGCATCTCGCCTGCGGAGCTGATGCGCCAACATCCTGCTCGCCTTCTCCCCATACTCATATATCACGCCCTGTGACCTCCTCCACTGTGCCTCCGCCTTTCTGGTTGTCAACAAGTCAAATTTGGCCTGCAAACTACGCCGTTCCACCAGCAACCCCTCCTCCGGTGCCTCCGCGTATCTCCTGTCCACATCCAGGAGCTCCCTCACCAGTCTCTCCCTCTCCTTCCTCTCCCTCCTTTCCCTATGGGCCCGGATGGAGATCAGCTCCCCCCGGATCACTGCTTTCAGAGCCTCCCAGACCATCCCCACCCGGATACTTCCCCGGACCCTCCTACACACCTCCTCATCAGCCAGCATCCCCACATCCAGGCGCCAGAGCGGGCGCTGGTCCCGCGCCTCCCCCATCTCCAGATCAACCCAGTGCGGAGCATGGTCTGAAATCGCTATGGCCGAATACTCTGCATCCTGCACCTTCGGGATCAATCCCCTGCTCAGGACGAAAAAATCTATTCGGGAATAAACCCTATGGACATGGGAGAAAAAGGAATACTCCTGCGCTCTCGGCCTCCCAAACCTCCAGGGATCCACCCCTCCCATCTGGTTCATAAACCCCCTCAGCACTTTGGCCGCCGCCGGTCTCCTACCCGTCCTTGAACTGGACCGGTCCAGTGTGGGATCCAGCACTGTGTTAAAGTCTCCCCCCATGATCAGGCCCCCCGCCTCCAGGTCCGGAATGCGGCCCAACAAGCGCCTCATGAAGCCGGCATCATCCCAATTAGGGGCATATACATTTACCAGCACCACCTTCTCTCCTTGCAGCCTACCCTTCACCATAATATATCTGCCCACCTCAGCCGCCTCGAACGCCACCCTCTTCCCCACCAGAATCACCACCCCCCGGTTCTTCGCATCCAATCCTGAGTGAAAAACCTGCCCCACCCACCCCTTCCTCAGACGAACCTGGTCCGCCACCTTCAAGTGGGTCTCCTGGAGCATAGCCACGTCCACCTTCAGCCCCTTCAGATGAGAAAATACCCTAGTTCTCTTAACCGGCCCATTCAGTCCCCTCACGTTCCAGGTAATCAGCCGGATCAGAGGGCAACCTGCCCCTCTCCCCTGCCGGCTAGCCATAGCTTATCGACTGCTCGCCCCAGGCCAGCTCGCCCCGCCTGACCCGTTCCCCATGGCGATAACGCCTCTCCTCTACCCCCCCAGCCCACACCAGCTCCTTCCTGGCCATTCCAGCAGCAACCCGGTATCCCCCCCCACCCCCCCCACCCCCCCCCAGGCTATGACCCCTCCTAGCCGCGACGCACCCTCCATGGTACTTCCGTGAGTCAGCTGACTTCTGCTGACCCGGCAGCTCCCGCCAAAACCCATCTCCTCCCGGCATGGGGTCATCCCCCTCTTGCCACACCTCCTTGGCACCACTTCAGCGGGGGAAAGAAAACCAGTGAAGGCCACGCCCCCACCTCCAGCTCCGCCCCCCCCGCCCCGCAGCGCGGACATCCAGAGGAAAGCCCGCGCTTTCACACTGCCACACCCCACCCTTCTGACACAGCTCCTCAAAATCCAGTTTCACCCCAACCCCCAGCCCCGTACAGAAGAGAACATATAAAACACAAACCCCCAACGTTCCCCACATACCCCACACCCATACCCAACAGACAAACCCACCCGGAAACAGAGCAAAAAGAAAACCAGCATAAGAATAACACCTGTCAAAATTGAAGAACAGCAACAGCAAAAACAGCAACGGCCATAGTGTGTCCCCAGACCCTAGCTTGAGTCCAGCTTCTCCGCCTGTACAAAGGCCCACGCCTCCTCCGGGGACTCGAAGTAGTGGTGCTGGTCCTTATATGTCACCCACAGACGCGCAGGCTGCAGCATTCCAAATCTGACCTGCTTGGCATGCAGCACCGCCTTCGTCCGGTTGAACCCGGCCCGCCGCTTTGCCACCTCCGCACCCCAGTCCTGGTAGATTCGCACCACCGAATTCTCCCACTTGCTGCTCCTCTCTTTCTTGGCCCAGCGCAGCACACACTCCCGGTCACTAAACTGATGGAACCGCACCAGCACCGCCCGCGGGGGTTCATTTGCCTTAGGCCTCCTGGCCATCACTCAATGAGCTCCCTCAAGCTCCAGGGGCAAATGGAAGGACCCCGCTCCCATCAACGAGCTCAACATTGTGGTCACATACGCCGAGAGATCCGACCCCTCCAGCCTCTCCGCCAGGCCCAGGATCCTCAAATTCTTTCGCCTCGTGCGAACGTCCAGCTCCTCCAAGCGGTCTTGCCACTTTTTGTGAAGTGCCTCGTGCAACTCCACTTTCCCCACGAGGACCACGGCCTCCTCCTCCCGCTCAGCGGCCTGCTGCTGCAACTCCCGAATCGACACCTCCTGTGCCGCCTGGGTCCCAAGCAGCTTGTTTGTAGTTGCATTCAGGGAGTCCAGCAACTCAGCTTTCAGCTCCGCAAAACAGCGCAGAAGAGAGGCCTGCTGCTCCTGCACCCACTTCCACCAGTCCTCGGGTGTTCCGCCGGCCGCCATTTTGTCTTTCTTCCCCTGCTTTTCTTGGGGAGCTGCTGCAGCTTTTTCCTTTGCCCCACTCCGGGTGAGCACCATAAATTATGGGGAATGCTCCTCAAGACACCTTCCCCCACTGGGATTCGTCGGGACAGCGTCGACTGCTGCTAGAATTCAGCTTTCATAAAGGCCCTCAAGTCAGCTTGAGAAATCTGAGCTGGCCCTTCCCCCGCCTGCCTGCTTGTAGAGGCTCTTGTTTGCTGCTGCTTCCGCCCGATCTTGCACTGTTTCTGAGGGTCTGATAACCCAGAAACATACTATTCCTGGGGGAAAGTACTCCTTGAACATTCACCAATGGCTTTTCATCGAAATTCCAACCCGTGCCGCCCAAAAAAGAGCTCTTTTCTGTAACCTTGGGCAGGAGCTGCCACTGTGTGCTCACTCACTTCATACTGCACACCGGAAGTCCCCTAGCCCTATTATTTAAACTATACCCTCTAGTTCTAGGATGGGTGGAAACAGTTTATCTTTATCTACTCTGTCTTTTTCTGTTAGTATCTGGAAGACTTCAATCAAATCACCCCCTCACCATCTAATTTCTAGAGAAAACAGGCCCAATTTGTATAATCTCTCCTCATAATGTAACCTCCGGGTATCATTCTTGATGTAAACCTACATTGCACTCCCTCCAAAGGCAAAATATCCTCCCTAAGGTTTGGTGCCCAGATCTGCTCACAGTACTCCAAGTGGGGTCTAACCAGGGTTTTATCTGCATTGGTCTCACGCTCACAACCCAAAGATGTGCAGGGTAGGTGGATTGGCCATGCTAAATTGCCCCTTAAATTGGAAAAAATAAGAATCAGGGTTTTGTAAAGCTGCAGCTTAAATTCTACATCCTTATATTCCGGTACTCGAGATGTAAAGGCCAACATTCCATTAGCTTTCTTGATTAATTTCCGCACTGGTTCGTCTTGCGCAAAAGGAAGCATTTCTACAAGAGAGTCTGCAGGATTCAACACCTTCTAGTCACAGCAATCAGCATCTCTTATTCTCAAATATAACTGGACATTAAATATACATCAAAGTGAGGTTTAATTTATGATAAGCTAAAATTCAAAATATTGTAACTATGATCATTAAAATAAATTTATGAGTGAATAGTATTTGAAAATGAAGTGCACCATAAAGATTAATACATTAACCTTTTACCTCTAAAATCTTGGGTTGAATCTAGCCTATGGGTATTAAAATCATTGAATCATAGAATCCCTACAGTGTAGAAGGAGGCCATTTGGCCCATCATGTCTGAACCAGCCCTCTGAAAGAGCACCATACCTAGGCACACTATCTCACCCTATCCTCATAACCCCTTAACCCCTTTGGACACAAAGTGGCAATTTAGCATGGCCATTCCATGTAACCTACACATCTTTAGACTGTGGGAGAAAACCGGAGTACCCGGAAGAAACCCATGTGACACGGGGAGAACGTGCAAATTGCAAAGTCTTCCAAGGCCGGAATTAGACCCCAGTCCCTGGCGCTGGGAGGCAGCAGTGCTAACCACTGTGTCACTCTGCCGTCCAATTTCTTCAGTTTTTCAGTTTTAATGGACTCAACTTATGTTAGACTTAGCTGGCACTGCAGAACTGCTTATAACGTAACATATGTTGGTACTAAAATGCTCACCACATTCAAAGAAACCTTAGCAAGAATGATTTGCAGTTATTAAAAGTTGTACTGGTACAGCAGGGCAGGCTCTCGACAGTCGGGATCACAGCAAATTGGGTGGATCAAATAGTTAATTGTCATCAATTGCATTGGATGATAATAATAACTTTGAAGGAACATCACAGAATGGTGTGCTACAGTTAGATAAAATGGTAGAGGATCTTGGCATATACTAAATTGGCGATAACGAATGATGTAGGAGTGAATATAATGTGGTACAAAAGGGTTTAAACCCAATAGTAATACTAGATTCTTCTAGCATTATCTGTTAATCATTTTTTTTTAAAATAATTTTTATTGGAAAATTTTAAATTTATACAACAACAACGAACCATGATAAAATTCCAAAAATAACAATAATATTAGCAATCATAAACATTCGCCCCACCTCCATGAACAACACAGCATTTTAACAACAACGCAAATTAACACAATATTAAGTTACATCATAGAAACTACAATAAGGAACACCCCCCTTTATCCCCCCCGCCCCCCCCCTCCCCGGGTTGCTGCTGCTATTGACCAAGATACCTATCTTTGAGCCAGGAAGTCCAGAAAAGGCTGCCATCGTTTATAGAACCCTTGTATTGATCCACTCAGGGCAAATTTGACCCTTTCCAATTTTATAAATCCCGCCATGTCACTGATCCAGGTCTCCACACTTGGGGGCCTCGCATCCTTCCACTGCAGCAAGATCCTTCGTCGGATTACTAGGGACGCAAAGGCCAGCACACCGGCCTCTTTCGCCTCCTGCACTCCCGGCTCTACCGCAACTCCAAAAATCGCGAGTCCCCACCCTGGTTTGACCCTGGATCCAACCACCCTCGACACCGTCCCCGCCACCCCCTTCCAGAATTCTTCCAGTGCTGGGCATTCCCAGAACATATGGGCGTGGTTCGCTGGACTCCCCGAACATCTGGTGCACCTGTCCTCACCCCCAAAGAACCTACTCATCCTAGTCCCGGACATGTGGGCCCGGTGCAGAACCTTAAATTGGATGAGACTAAGCCTCGCACAGGAGGAGGAAGAATTGACTCTCCAAGGCATCCGCCCAAGTCCCGTCCTCTATCTGCTCCCCGAGTTCCTCCTCCCATTTAGCATTCAGCTCTTCCACTGACGACTCCTCCACCTCCTGCATTACCTTATAGATGTCAGACACCTTCCCCTCTCCGACCCACACCCCCGAATGCACTCTGTCTATCGACCCCCCGCGAGGGCAGCAAAGGGAATCCCTCTACCTGTCGCCTAGCAAACGCCTTTACCTGCAAGTATCTGAACATGTTCCCTTGGGGAAGCCCAAATTTATCTTCCAGTTCCCCCAGGCCCGCAAACCTCCTGCCAATAAACAGGTCCCTCAATTTACTGATGCCCATCCTTTGCCACCCCCTAAATCCCCCATCCCTGTTCCCTGGGATGAACCGATGATTGCCACCCAATGGAGTCTCCATCGAGCCCCCTGTTTCCCCCCTATGCCGTCTCCACTGTCCCCAGATTCTTAGGGTCACCGCCACCACCGGGTTCGTGGTAAACCTCTTAGGGGAGAGCGGCAACGGCGCCGTTGCCATGGCACCCAGGCTCGTACCTCTACATGACGCCATCTCCATTCTTTTCCACGCCGCCCCTCCCCCCTCCATCACCCATTTACGCACCATTGACACATTAGCCGCCCAATAGTACCCCAAAAGGTTGGGCAGCGCCAGCCCGCCTCTATCCCTCCCTCGCTCCAGGAACACCCTCTTCACTCTCGGAGTCCCATGTGCCCACACAAAGCTCAGAATACTACTAGTCACTCTCCTAAAGAAGACCCTGGGGATAAAGATGGGCAGGCACTGAAAGAGAAACAAGAACCTCGGAAGCACCGTAATTTTGACGGACTGTACCCTCCCCGCCAACGACAATAGCAGCATGTCCCACCTCTTGAACTCCTCCTCCATCTGATCTACAAGTCTGGTTAAATTATGTTTGTGGAGAGTCCCCCAGTCCCTGGCCACCTGCACCCCCAGGTACCTAAAGCTCTCCCCTGCCCGCCTAAGCGGGAGCCTACCAATTCCTTCCTCCTGGTCTCCAGGGTGCACCACAAACACCTCACTCTTGCCTAAATTTAGTTTATAACTTGAAAAGGTCCCAAACTCAGCTAGCAGCTCCATCACCCCCGGCATCCCTCCCACCGGGTCCGCCATATACAGTAACAGGTCATCGGCATACAATGACACCCTATGTTCCTCCCCACCTCGCACCAAACCTCTCCACTTCTCTGAATCCCTCAACGCCATCGCCAGCGGCTCGATTGCCAGTGCAAACAACAAGGGGGACAGGGGGCAACCCTGCCTGGTCCCTCAGTAAAGCCGGAAGTACTCCGATCTCCTCCCATTCGTGGCCACGCACACCATCGGGGCCTCATATGGCAGCCTTACCCATCTAATAAACCCTTCACCAAATCCAAACCTCCCCAACACCTCCCATACGTACCCCCACTCCACTCTATCGAAGGCCTTCTCCGCATCCAGCGCCACCACTATCTCTGCCTCCCCCTCAATCGCCGGCATCATGATGACATTCAACAATCTCCGCACATTCGTGTTCAGCTGCCTTCCCTTCACAAAACCTGTCTGGTCCTCATGTACAACCCCTGGCACACAGTCCTCTATCCTGGTGGCCAGGATTTTTGCCAGCACCTTGGCATCTACGTTGAGGAGAGATATGGGCCTGCATGAACCACACTGCTGGGGGTCCTTGTCCCTCTTTAAAATTAATGAGATCAGCGCCCGCGACATCGTCGGGGGCAAAGTCCCCCCTTCCCGCTTCATTAAGTGTCCGCACCAGCAAGGGGCCCACTAGGTCCACAAACTTTTTATAAAATTCCACCGGGAACCCATCCGGCCCCTGTGCCTTCCCTGACTGCATCTGCCCGATCCCCTTAACTAGCTCCTCCAGCTCAATCGGCGCACCCAACCCCTCCACCTGCTCCTCCTACACCTTCGGGAAAGAAAGCCCGTCGAGGAACCTCTCCATTCCCCTCCTCTCCCCCGTTGGCTCCGACCGGTACAGTTCCCCGTAAAAGTCCTTGAAGACCTCATTCACCTCTATCCCTTTCCGCACCACATTCCCACTCTTGTCTCTCACTCCAGCAATTTCCTTAGCCACATCCCGCTTGCGGAGCTGATGAGCCAGCATCCTACTCGCCTTTTCACCATGTTCGTACACTGCCCCTTGTGCCTTCCTCCACTGTACCTCCGCCTTTCTAGTGGTCAGCAAATCAAATTTAGCCTGAAGGCTGCGCTTCTCCCCCAACAGTCCCTCCGCTGGTGCATCTGCGTACCTCCTGTCCACCTCCAGCATCTTTCCCACCAGTCTATCCCTCTCACTCCTCTCGCTCCTCTCCCTGTGTGCCCGGATGGATATCAGCTCCCCACGAATCACTGCCTTTAGGGCTTCCCAGACCACCCCCACCTGAACCTCCCCCATATCATTCACCTCGAGGTACCCCTCAATACTTGCCCGGACCCTCCTACACACCTCCTCCTCCGCCAACAACCCCACATGCAACTGCCACAACGGGCCCGTCATAGCCCGTCGACTGCCCGCCCCAGGCCAGCACCCCCTGCCCGACCCAGTCCCCACAGTGACAACACCTCACCTCTGTCCCCCCAGCCTCCACCAGCTCCTTCCTGACCCTACCAGCAGCAACCCGGTATTCCCCTTCCCCCGCTCCCTTCCCCCCCAGGCTAGGAACCCTCCTAGCCGCGAATCGTCCTCCATTGTACTTCCGTGGGTCAGCTAACTTCTGCTGACCCTGGAAACTCCCGCCAATAACCCGACCCCTCCCAAAGTGGGATCATCCCCCAATCTATCCCTCCTCCAGGCACCGCTCCAGCGCGGGGAAGAACCAGTTAAGGCCCCGCCTCCCCCCGTCATCGTCTCCACCTCCCAGCCCCGCAGCGCGGGAAACCAGAGGAAAGCCCACGCTTTCGCACTGCCCCACCACACCCTTCTGACGCAGCGCCCAAATACCAGCCATACTCCATACCCCCAACCCGACATAGAATACAACAAACCCCCCCAACCCTCCCCGCAAGATACAAAACTCAAACAATGCCCCACAGCAACAAAAACATAACAGAACTCCCCCATAAATAACCATATCAAAATTGCAAAAGTACAAAAAAAAGAGAACACAGCAACAGCAGAATCCAGCAATAAAGTATTACAACCGACCCCGCAACCCCCAACCCCTAGTTCAAGTCCAGTTTCTCCGTCCGCACGAAGGCCCACGCCTCCTCCGGGGAATCGAAATAATAATGCCGGTCCGAATAAGTTACCCACAGGCGCGCAGGCTGCAACATTCCGAACTTTATCTTTTTCTTGTAAAGCACCTCTTTCGTCCGATTAAACCCGGACCGCCGCTTAGCCACCTCCGCACTCCAATCCTGGTAGATCCGTACTACCCCATTCTCTCAATTGCTGCTCTTCACCTTCTTGGCCCAGCGCAGCACATACTCCCGATCACTGAACCGGTGGAACCTCACCAGCACCGCACGCGGGGGTTCATTCTCCTTAGGCCTCCTGGCCAGTACTCTGTGTGCTCCCTCCAGCTCCAAGGGCAGATGGAATGACCCGGCCCCCACTAGCGAATTCAGCATCATAGCCACGTAGGTTGTCAGGTCCGACCCCTCCAGCCCCTCCGCAAGGCCCAAGATCCGCAGATTTTTCCGCCTCATGCGGTGATCAAGCTCCTCGAAGCGTTCCTGCCACTTCTTGTGGAGTGCCTCGTGTCCCTCCACCTTACTCACGAGGATCCTGGCCTCCTCCTCTCATTCAGTGGCCTGCGTCTGCAACTCCTTGATGGCAGCACCCTGGGTCATCTGAATCTCCGAGAGCCTTCTGTTTGTTTCCTGCAGAGAGCTCAGTACCTCAGCCTTGAAGTCTGAAAAACAGCGCAGGAGAGCAGCTTGTTGCTCCAGGGCCCACTGCTTCCACTCCTCTGGAGCTCCGCCGGCCGCCATCTTGGATTCCTTCCCCCGTTTTTTCTGGGGAGCTGCTGCCGTTTTTTCCCCCTTTAAACTCCGAGTTCGAGTCATGGACTGCGGGGAAAGTCGACCAGCACACCTTCTCCCACCGGGAGACGTCGAAAAATTTCCGTTTTGGGCTCTAAAAAGAGCCGAAAAGTCCGTTTAAAATGGGAGCTCCCAAATGTGCGGCTTCTTATGTCATCGCCGCCACCGGAAGTCTTCCATTATCTGGTAATCATGGCACACCAAAGGCATGATAATTTTCAGACTAGCATGAGGCTAATCTAAAAAAAGATCAACACTATATCATACCAAACCAAAGAACAAGGAACAAAGAAAATTACAGCACAGGAACAGGCCCTTCGGCCCTCCCAGCCTGCGCCGATCCAGATCCTTTATCTAAACCTGTCGCCTATTTTCCAAGGATCTACTTCCCTCTGTTCCCCGCCCATTCATATATCTGTCTAGATGCATCTTAAATGATGCTATCGTGCCCGCCTCTACCACCTCCGCTGGCACAGCGTTCCAGGCACCCACCACCCTCTGTGTAAAAAACCTCCCACGCACATCTCCCTTAAACTTCCCCCTCTCGCCTTGAAATCATGACCCCTTGTAATTGACACCCCCACTCTTGGAAAAAGCTTGTTGCTATCCACCCTGTCCATACCTCTCATACTTTTGTAGACATCAATCAAGTCCCCCCTCAACCTCCGTCTTTCCAATTAAAACAATCCTAATCTACTCAACCTTTCTTCATAGCCAGCACCCTCCATACCAGGCAACATGCTGGTGAACCTGCCCTGCACCCTCTAAAAAGCATCCACATCCTTCTGGTAATGTGACGACCAGAACTGCACGCAGTATTCCAAATGTGGCCTAACCAAAGTCCTATACAACTGTAACATGACCTGCCGGCTCTTGTACTCAATACCCCGTCCAATGAAGGCAAGCATGCTGTATGCCTTCTTGACCACTCTATCGACCTGCGTTGCCACTTTCGGGTACAATGGACCTGAACTCCCAGATCTCTCTGTACGTCATTTTCCTCAGGACTATTCCATTGACCATATTATCTGCTCTTGAATTTGATCTTCCAAAATGCATCACCTCACATTTGCCTGGATTGAACTCCATCTGCCATTTCTCTGCCCAACTCTCCAATCTATCTATATTTTGCTGTATTCTCTGTCAGTCCTCCTCCTCCACCAATCTTAGTATCATCTGAAAACTTGCTAATCAGACCACCTATACCTTCATCCAGTTCATTTATGTATATCACAAATAACAGTGGTCCGAGCACGGATCCCTGTGGAACACCACTAGTCACCTTTCTCCATTTTGAGACACTCCCTTCCACCACTACTCTCTGTCTCCTGTTGCCAAGATGTGGAGATGCCGGCGTTGGACCTGCAAATATCCTGTAAATGCTCGCATTCCAAGCATTGTCTGGCATCTCTGACTTTGTCTATATAAATGTTTCTGGAACATACCTCTCCATTCACCTGAGGAAGGAGCAGTGCTCCGAAAGCTCGTGTTTGAAACAAACCTGTTGGACTTTAACCTAGTGTTGTAAGACTTCTTCCTGTTGCCAAGCCAGTTCTTTATCCATCTAGCTAGTACACCCTGAACCCCATACGACTTCACTTTTTCCATCAACCTGCCATGGGAAACTTTATCAAACGCCTTACTGAAGTCCATGTATATGACATCTACAGCCCTTCCCTCATCAATTAACTTTGTCACTTCCTCAAAGAATTCTATTAGGTTTGTAAGACATGACCTTCCCTGCACAAAACCACGCTGCCTATCACTGATAAGTCTATTTTCTTCCAAATGTGAATAGATCCTTTCCCTCAGTATCTTCACCAACAGTTTGCCTACCACTGACGTCAAGCTCACAGGTCTATGATTCCCTGGATTATCCCTGCTACCCTTCTTAAACAAAGGGACAACATTAGCAATTCTCCAGTCCTCCGGGACCTCACCCGTGCTCAAGGATGCTGCAAAGATATCTGTTAGGGCCCCAGCTATTTCGTCCCTCGCTTCTCTCAGTAACCTGGGATAGATCCCATCCGGACCTGGGGACTTGTCCACCTTAATGCCTTTTAGAATACCCACAACTTCCCCCTTCCTTATGCCGACTTGACCTAGAGTATTTAAACATCCATCCCAAACCTCAACATCCGTCATGTCCCTCTCCTTGGTGAATACCGATGCAAAGTACTCATTAAGAATCTCATCCATTTCCTCTGACTCCACGCATAAATTCCCTCTTTTGTCTTTGAGTGGGCCAATTCTTTCTCTAGTTACCCAATTGCTCCTTATATACGAATAAAAGGTTTTGGGATTTTCCTTAACCCTGTTAGCCAAAGATATTTCATGACCCCTTTTAGCCCTCTTTATTGCGCATTTGAGATTTGTCCTACTTTCCCGATATTCCTCCAAAGCTTCATCAGTTTTAAGTCGCCTAGATCTTATGTATGCTTCCTTTTTCATCTTAACTAGTCTCACAATTCAACCCGTCATCCATGGTTCCCTAATCTTGCCATTTCTATCCCTCATTTTCACAGGGACATGTCTGTCCTGCACTCTAATTAACCTTTCCTTAAAAGACTCCCACATTTCAAATGTGGATTTACCCTTAAACAGCTGCTCCCAATCCACATTCCCTAGCTCCTGCCGAATTTTGTTATACGTGGCCTTTCTCCAATTTCGCACTCTTCCTTTCGGACCACTCTCGTCTTTGTCCATGAATATTCTAAAACTTACGGAATTGTGATCGCTATTCGCAAAGTAATCACCGACTGAAACTTCAACCACCTGGCCAGGATCATTCCCTAATACCAGGTCCAGTATGGCCCCTTCCCGAGTTGGACTATTTACATACTGCTCTAAAAATCTCTCCTGGATGCTCCTTACAAATTCTGCTCCATCTACGCCTCCAACACTACATGAGTCCCATTCAATGTTGGGGAAGTTAAAATCTCCCATCACGACCACCCTATTGCTCCTACATTTTTCTATAATCTGTCTACATATTTGTACCTCTACTTCACGCTCGCTTTTGGGAGGTCTGTAGTAAAGTCGCAACAATGTTACTGCACCCTTCCTATTTCTTAACTCTACCCATATTGCCTCAGTGCTCGAATCCTCCATCGTGCCCTCCTTAATCACAGTTGTGATATCATCTCTGACCAGTAATCCAACTCCTCCACCCCTTTTGCCTCCCTCTCTATCCCTCCTGAAGCATCAGGGGCAGCACGGTAGCATGGTGGTTATTATAAATGCTTGACAGCTCCAGGGTCCCAGGTTCGATTCCCGGCTGGGTCACTGTCTGTGCGGAGTCTGCACGTCCTCCCCGTGTGTGCGTGGGTTTCCTCCGGGTGCTCCGGTTTCTTCCCACAGTCCAAAGATGTGCGGGTTAGGTGGATTGGCTATGCTAAATTGCCCTTAGTGTCCTAAAAAATAAGGTTAATGGGGGGGGGAGGTTGTTGGGTTACTGGTATAGGGTGGATACGTTGACTTGAGTAGGGTGATCATTGCTCGGCACAACATCGAGGGCCGAAGGGCCTGTTCTGTGCTGTACTGTTCTATGTTCTATGTTCTATGTTCTATCTATACCCGGGGATATTTAGTTGCCAGTCTTGCCCTTCCCTCAACCAAGTCTCAGTAATACCAATAACATCATATTCCCAGATACTAATCCAAGCCCTAAATTCATCTGCCTTACCTGCTACACTTCTCGCATTTAAAAAATGCACCTCAGACCATCTGTCCCTTTGCGTTCATCATCTCTTCCCTGTCTACTCTTCCCCTTAGTCACATTAAGTTTATTATCTAGTACCTTACTGGCTTTAGTTGCTGCCTCTTTACTGACCTCTAACTTCCTAATCTGGTTCCCATCCCCCTGCCACATTAGTTTAAAACCTCCCTGAGATATTAGAATCATAGAATCCCTACAGTGCAGAAGGAGCCTTTTGGCCCACCGGGTCTACACCCACCATCTGAAAGAGCGCACTACCTAGGCCCACTCCCCCTATCTCTGTAACCCCATAACCCCACCTAACCTTTGGATGCTAAGGGGCAATTTAGAATGACAAATCCATCTGACCTGCACATCTTTGGACTGAGGGTGGAAACTGGAGCACCCGGAGGAAACCCACGCAGACACCGGGAGAGCATCCACACAGACAGTCTACCTAAAGTCTGAATTGAACCCGGGTCTCTGGTGCTGTGAGGCAGCAGTGCTAACCCCTGTGCCACAGCTTCATCAGAGCATATTTTTTAAATGTTTTGCAATCAAGGGGCAGTTTAGCGTGGTCAATCCTGCATACCTGCATGTGGGGCAGCATGGTAGCATAGTGGTTAGCATCAATGCTTCACAGCTCCAGGGTCCCAGGTTTGATTCCCGGCTGGGTCACTGTCTGTGTGGAGTCTGCACGTCCTCCCCGTGTGTGCGTGGGTTTCCTCCGGGTGCTCCGGTTTCCTCCCACAGTCCAAAGATGTGCGGGGTTAGGTGGATTGGCCATGCTAAATTGCCCGTAGTGTCCTAAAAAGTAAGGTTAAGGGGGAGTTGTTGGGTTACGGGTATAGGGTAGATACGTGAGTTTGAGCAGGGTGATCATTGCTCGGCACAACATCGAGGGCTGAAGGGCCTGTTCTGTGCTGTACTGTTCTAAAGTTCTAAAAATCTTTGGGTTGTGGGGGTGAGACGCATGCAGACACAGGGAGAATGTATCATAATATTGTAATGCAACGTTCCCTGTGCTTTGTCCATCTACTGGCTGTTTTGTGCCTGTTTGTACCTGTCACTCGTTAATTGTTTCACTAATTTTGCTCTCATTCATAATTCTTGTCTTCTCGCTTCACTGAAACTGATCTTCTGCCCTGTCTGCCATCAACTTCTGATCAGTTTCAAGAAAGGTGAGAAACAGTCTTGTAGGATTCTGACACTGGTATTAATTAAAACATAATAGTACCATGATAGAGCCAATGCTAGTTCACTGAAATTTGCTAATTTAGACATTCTCAATGTTGCTACTTTGTCTGAGATTCGACATAGCACTGCATATTCTGTCAGCTGAAGTGCTTCTTCATGCTCAGAGCCAGTCTGAGGTTTATGGATGAGTAGAAATCTGAAACTTTCTGCCTGAAAATGCTTAGGATGCAGTGACAATAGGGCTTTTAAGGATGAAAGGAATTGATTTTTCGTTAGCTGAAGGTGCAGAACAATATGGCGTGAAGGAAGGCAGGTAAATGAAGTTGATGTGCATAATCTAATTGAACGGCAGAACAGGCTGAAGGGCTAAGCTACTTGTTACTTTATATATGTATCAAATCATTTGGCTAATGTGCACAGCCAAGTAAATCCTTACTGACATTGGTCTACCTACAAGGAGTTGGGGTGGGGGGAGTTTCAAAATAAGTAGATTAGAACAAAGAACAAAGAAAATTACAGCACAGCGACAGGCCCTTCGGCCCTCCAAGCCTGCGCCAACCATGCTGGCCATCTTAACTAATACTCCAGGACCATATCCCTCTATTCCAATCCTATTCATGTATTTGTCAAGATGCCCGTTAAAAGTCACTATCTTACCTGCTTTCACTCCCTCCCCCGGCAGCAAATTCCAGGCTCCCACCACTCTCTGTGTAAAACACTTGCCTCGTACATCTCCTTTAAACCTTGCTCCTCGCACCTTAAACCTATACCCCTAGTAATTTACTCTTCCACCCTGGGAAATAGCTTCTGACTATCCACACTGTCCATGCCCCTTGTGTCCATTACCCAGACTTCCTTTTCAATGTGGTACCAGAACTGACACAGATTGAATGTCCAATATGGAACATTGCAAGAGCACCAGTCCCAGATGAATCAATGCACCTGAGTGAACCTTTGTACCAGATTGCACTCACTTTAGATAATTTTGCTTATTTCCTTTTGGAGTTGAAAGCTGAACAATATACATACTTATATTCTAATCAATTTATAAATAGCAAATAAAGTTTTGTTTAAAAAAAGATGGAAAATAATGCTTTCATTTTGGGAGGGGTGTTAAATTCTGAACTCCTGGCAAACAACAATCTTTCAGATCTATCTGTAAGTGTACAGGCAAAGCAGCTCCTGCACTCTGCAGCAATTACAAGATAACGAGACGGAAAGGAATGACATCTTAATGTGAATTGAATACGTCGGTGATGTTTGGCTCTAGCTCAGAAGTAAAACAGTCTGGTAATGATGTTGATAACAGTTGCTAATGATATCAGGCCTGTACCCTTACGGTGTATGAATTATGATAACATTTTGGTTTTGCAGATAGATAACAAACGGATGAACATCATGATGATTCTGGCAAGTAAAGTCCAGATACCAGCAAACATCTAGTAACAATCGTTCCTGTGACCCATATCTTTGCTCATTGCAAAGACGTTACAGTACGTAAACCTCCATAAGGACTATTTCCAAAGCAATGCTACATTTTAAGGCCCGGATTTTGCGGTTAGTGACAAAAGGGCAGCACTTGTGGCTTATAGAGCTCTAGTGATGGGATTTGAAGTGAATTTAGATGACTATAGATCTAATTAATAGATAGGGGTATAGATACTGGTGCCTGTTACTTAATGCAGTACTGGAAAGTCTCCTAGAGGTATCATTGGCAGAAAAAATCTTTAAATAATTTATAATTTTGTTGGCAGGATTCACCCTTTCAATGTATTGTGCAGGAGTGACTGGAGCTGGAGAATTATCCAGGGACACGCAAGAAGCATTTTCTATAGATATGTTTAGCACATTTAAAAATGTTTAATCAGGTGGTCCTTTAGTCTTCCATGAAATCATGTTGTGAAACCTGTAACATGATAAACTACTTCTACACCAGACTGAAATTCTGTCCATCAGTTCCTGATCTTCAACTGATTTTTCGTTTCCTGTATGTCAAGTATCTCAATTCAAGAATTATAGATAGGAATTAGGAGCAGAAGTAGGCAATTCCGCACTGCGAGCTGGAAAACTCCTGCACTTACTTGGTTTGAAGTCAGATCTGTTAACTCTAAATTTCAGTCAAATAATCTAAATCTGGATTAGTGTTCCTTCAATTCAACCCAATATCTAAATTTAGACGAGAGTTCCTTCAATTATCCTAAGTCCAAATTTAGACAGGAGTTAATTCAACATAACTCAGATCGAAATCTGGACTAGAGTTCCTTCAGCTCACTACAAATTCAAATCCAGACTAGAATTCATTCAACTCACACTATGTCAAATTCTGGACTGGAGTTCCTTCAACTAATCCCAAATCCAAATCTGGACTAGAGTTCATTCGATGATTCTACTTCATTCAACTCACTCCTATTTCAAAATCTGGACTAGAGTTCCTCCAACTCACTCCTATTGTGAAATCTGGACTAGAGTCCCTTCAAATCACCCCAAGTCCAAATCTGGATGAGAGTTCATTACACTCACCCCTATATCAAAATTGTTGGGCAGGTTTCTCCGTCCCGCCAGCCCCGTTTTCCGGCGCAGTGCACTCCCGCTGGCAGGGGGATCCTCCATTCCGGCAGCCGGCCAATGGTGTTTCCCATTGTGGCCATCCCATGCCGGAAAACCGCGGGCATGGGTGCACTGCCGGCGAAGCGGAGGATTCTGCCAAGGAGAATCTCAAATGTTATATTTCTTTGCTGCCACAAAGTAAAATGGTATGGACGAGCCCACACTCTGGATTCTTGTAAAACATAATGGGAGGTTTATTAACGGTGTTGCTCATGCAATCAAAGATTGTGTACTGCCCGAAGCCCGTGCAAACTCTGCTGACATCACTACACATCACATGATGCATAACCAGCAGCAATACTTCTCCCGCTTTACTTCATTAGTGTAACAACAATGATTAACATCTACACAACAGATCAACTTATGAATTATTTCTATACATAGATACAATTCAATCAGATAGTATCTGTGGTAGATATCTATTCCATTTTGGTAGAATTTGGCATTCTGTCTCTTGTCTCTTGAGACCTCGAAATTGTCCTCATTCATTTCTATAGAAGGAACTTCTTGAATAATTATTCCAGTGTCTGTCACTGTAGGCATTGAAAAGTCCTCAGAAACACAATCTGTCCTCTAGTCTTCACGTGATGTAAGATTTAAGATCTACATTTCTCCTATGGATGACTGACAGCTTTTCTTTTTGGTCCAAATGCATCACCTTCCTCATAACTGGATCGATTCTTGTATATCTTTGAACTTGAGATGAAGTCAGAGATACATTATCCATGAGAGAGAAATACAAATATATTGACGAAATCTCCTTCAGGGTCATGCTTGGCTTGTAACAGCAATCGTGACAAAGCGTCAGCATTTGCCTGCTGCCCTGACCTGCGATATTGGATATCCAAAGTGTGTGCCAATATTATCAATGACCCTTTTTGCAAAGTACTAGCTGCCAAAGAAAGTATACCTTTTTACAGCCCAAAGATGTTGTCAAGGGTTGATAATCTGTCAAAAGAGTAAAATTACACTCATTTTTTTTTATAAATTTAGATTACCCAATTATATTTTCCAATTAAGGGGTAATTTAGCGTGGCCAATCCACCTACTCTGCACATTTGTTTTTGGGTTGTGGGGGCAAAACCCATGCAGACACGGGGAGAATGTGCAAACTCCACACAGACAGTGACCCAGAGCCGGGATCGAACCTGGGACCTTAGCGCCGTGAGGCGGTTGTGCTAACCACTAGGCCACCGTGCTGCCCTAAATTACACTCATAAAGGTAATGGTGGAACCTTCTTACACTGAAATGATGCTCAAAATTGCTTTTTCTAGCAGAGTTTAATTCATTTCTGTGCCAGTAAGAGTTTGTGAAGGAAATGCTGTTGTTCTTTTCCTGAAGACATAATGTGTGAGACAACTGCACCAACCCCATTGGCTGAGGCAGAGCAAGCAAATTGCTTTCGGTTAAAATGAACCAACAGCTCGGACTTCTGTAAAGCTTCTTTCTCTTCATTGTATGCATTTTCACATTCTTCTGACAGTGCCATGATTGTTTGACACATAGCGAAACATGCAAAGACTTCATTCGTGTTCTTAAATTCAGCACAAATTAACCATAATAAGTGATCGATCTTAAAAACAACCTTAAATGTGTCACATTTTGTGTAAACTATCTTTGTCGATGATATGACCAAGGTAATGTATAGATGACTTATAAAAGTTACACTTTTCCTTTTTAACTCCTTCCTTTTTAACTCTTTAAACACTTTGGGGTAAGTTCCAAATTCTCCAAGTGTTCCTGTTCACTTGAACCAGTGATGAGAATTCAACCCACTGAGAATTTGACCCATTGATCTTTGAAAAAGAGCAAGTGCAGATGTTATTCTAAAAGCAAATCTTCCGAAATGAAACACACCTTTGTGGCACAGTGGCTAGCACTACTGCCTCACAGCACCAGAGACAAGGGTTCACTTCTGGCCTTGGGTGACTGTCTATGTGGAGTCTGCACGTTCTCCCTGTGTCTGCGTGGGTTTCCTTCAGGTGCTCCGGTTTCCTCCCACAGTCCAAAGATGTGCAGGTTAGGTGGATTGGCCATGCTAAATTGCCCCTTAGTTTCCAAAGGTTAGGTGGAGCTACAAGGATGGGGGCGGGTGAGTGAGCCTAGGTTAGGATGCTCTTTCAGATGGTCGGTGCAGACTCGATGGGCTGAATGGCCTTCTTCTGCCTGTAGGTAATCTATTCTATGATTTGTGCATCACAGTGGTAAGTCGTGACTGATTTGGCAGCCTTATTCAACTACAGATATGCCTGTGAAAGATCAATTTTACTGAATTTCTGCCCTCTAGAAAGTCCAGCAAACAAGTCTTCAATCATCAGCAGCGGATAATGATCTGCGCACAATACTGTGTTAATAGTGGTTTTATAATCTCCGCAAATTCAAACTGAGCCATTGCATTTTAATACAGAAACTATTGGTCATGCCCAATCACTTGTGGCAACAGGTTCAATAACTCCCGTTTGTACTAGTCTGTCTAGTTCTTCTTCAACTTTTCGCCTGATGGAGTATGGTACAGTTCTAGCTTTGAGACATTTGATTGTGCTGTCTGGCTTTATTTTTAGGTATATCTCAACTCCAGCTATAGAGCCCAGTGACTCTTTGAATACCTTCTCATCTTTGTTCCGAAGGTGTTGCAAGTTGCTCTTTGAATCCACCAGTTGATTAACTGCTTCCCAGTTAAGCCTAATTTTAGTCAACCATGCTTTGCCAAATAGAGCAGAGACATTTCCACAGACAACATGAAAATGCAACTTTGCTGCCTATCCATTTGCTCCTACTGTCACAACGATGCATTCTTTTAAGGGTAGAACCTTTTTAATGTACATCCTTAGGTTCGCATTTGATGGTTTCAAAGGCAGATACTTCAGCTTTTGATGATGAATTGTCTCAGATAAGGGGCAGCACGGTAGCATGGTGGTTAGCATGAATGCTTCACAGCTCCAGGGTCCCAGGTTCGATTCCCGGCTGGGTCACTGTCTGTGCGGAGTCTGCACGTCCTCCCCGTGTGTGCGTGGGTTTCCTCCGGGTGCTCCGGTTTCCTCCCACAGTCCAAAG
Organism: Scyliorhinus canicula; assembly: GCF_902713615.1. Classification (NCBI taxonomy): domain Eukaryota; kingdom Metazoa; phylum Chordata; class Chondrichthyes; order Carcharhiniformes; family Scyliorhinidae; genus Scyliorhinus; species Scyliorhinus canicula. Next base: position 29,269,464 of record NC_052164.1, read on the forward strand.
ATGTGCGGGTTAGGTGGATTGGCCATGCTAAATTTGCCGTAGTGTTCTAAAAAGTAAGGTTAAGGGGGGTGTTGTTGGGTTGCGGGTATAGGGTGGATACGTGGGTTTGAGTAGGGTGATCATTGCTCCGCACAACATCGAGGGCCGAAGGGCCTGTTCTGTGCTGTACTGTTCTATGTTCTATGTTCTATATCAATGATACTGCTGCACCCGTATTCACTCCCATTTCAAATTCGTGACCTTCAAGTTTAGGAAATGCCCAAATATGTTGTTAATTACCTGGCATTCACAAAACCCCTAGCTTTAACTCCTGCAGTAACTTAGTTGCGCTGGGCGGGATTCTCCATTGGTGGGATCCTCCGCTTTGCCTGCAGTGCACTCACGCCCACGGATTTCCCAACAGCAATGGGGTGGCCACAATGCCCCATTGGCCGGTTGCCAGGACAAAGGATCTCGCTGCCAGCGGGGGCACACCATGCCAGAAAACAAGTTTGGCGGGATGGAGAATCCCGCCTATTGGCTTTTGAGTGATCTTGAGCTACAGCCACTAATTGACAAACACAAATACATTGTTTCACTGTATTTTTCTTTTTTGCACCTCCTTGGTGTAGAGGTTTTCTGAGCCCAACATGCCATGGTAATGTGGCCCTCTTCCAATAGTTCTTGCATGTATTCATTTCACTCCAGCATTCCCGCATTGAGTGTCCAACCTGCGTCCAACGGTGACATGATGCACCTTCGCAACCTTGTTCCTTGAGATATCCATTTTGTGGATCTTTGTTCAAGTCCCTATCTGTGAATCTTCTCTTGTTGCTAGCTCCATGGATGTGGAACTTCCGCAACAGCTTTAAGAGTTAAATCTCTTGCAAGTAAGCAGCTTCAACAGAATAGATTCACTGCAGACCCAGAAACCAACTCTCTCACAGAGTATCATCAAGTGTTGCACCAAATGTACAATATTTAGCTAATCTTCTTAAAGTTGCTATGAACAGCAAAATGCTTTCCCCTTCTTCCTAACAATGCCAGTGAAACAGAAATCATTTTGCAATCAGTAACAGTCTAGGAAAGAAATAGCCATCTAAGATTTTCATTAATTCAATGCAGGACATATCTCTTGGTTTTGCTCAGTGAACTAAATTCTGTAGCAGCATAAACGTTTTACACCATACTGAGATGAGAAATGTTGTGACCTTTAGGTACGTCAGCATCTGATTTTCTCAAAGAAATAATTAAAATTGTTCCTTACATGAGATTCAAGCATAACAATCCACATCAAATCCGTCTATGGTGCCTGTTTTTCCCACCATTTTTGGATCCCAGCTCCTAGGGCTTACACTTCAACTAATTTCTTCCGATCCAATTTTTATGGAAGGTATCACAAAAACAATACTCTTTTGCAAGCAACTTGAAATTATTCTCTGTTTTGCATGCCCGTAATTTGACATCCCCCCCCCCCCCCCCCCCATTGAGTAGTGCCCAATGTAGAGTTGGCAGACTTCAAAATCCCCGTCTCCTGTGCAGCCCATTCAGTTTTCAATGCAAGAAGGTTTTCCCTGTCAGTCTTGTTACATGCAGTTGCAGTCATTTAAAAAAAAACCTTCAGCAACGGCAGTGCTTCACCCACCGTCTGTGTGTGCATGTGTGAGTCCGGAGCCAAGAATCTTTCATTGCACCCGATGCCATCTCCACGATATAGTCCACTAATTTATTCCAGTGATTTTTCTGCCTCAGTCCTCATCGCCAGTGTTCTCCTCTGTTATATTTCTTTGTTGCTGCAAAGAAAAAGGATATGGTGGTGCCCACACTCTGGGTTCTTGTAAAACACGAGGAGAGGTCTATTAAGAGATGTTGCTCCTATTCTCTGATACATAACAGAAATCTAGACTAGAACCTCACCAACTCACTCCTATATCGAAATCAGGGCTACAGTTCCTTCAACTCAGTCCAAGTACAAATCTGGACTAGACGTCATTCAACTCACCCCGTATCTAAATCTGGAGTTCATTCGAAGCACCCCATATCTGGGCGACTCACCCCAAGCCCAAATTTGGACTAGAGTTCATTCAGCCCACTTCGATATCCAAATCTGTACAAGACCTATTTCAACTCACCCCCAAGTCCAAATCTGGACTAAAGCTCCTTTAACTAATCCCGATATCCAAATCTGGACTGGAATTCCTTAAACTCGCTCCTCCTACAACGAAATCTGGATTACAGCTCCTTAAACTTTCTCCTATATCCAAATCGGGGCTAGGGTTCCTTCAACATGCCCGATACACTACTGTCTCCGACACATCGGTTAACTTTAGTGCCACCTGTAATATTCGTGATGTACATTTTAATCAGGAGATATCCAGAACCTGACACAGTACTATTCCAGTGAGATTATACAAGTGGTTATTCGGATTTGATCCACTCCACTCTGAATAATTGGGAGCAAACTCGGTCCGAAATCCCGAAGTCCTGTTTCCACCAGTCGGTGAATTCCACATTCGATTTTAACAGGTGGAAAAAAAACAACGATATGTGTGCGTGCTATGAAGATGAGGAGGAAAAGGAACATGTTGCTCCCCCCACCCCACCCTCCGCCCCAATAATAAAGCAACAATATCGTTGCCTTTGTAGTTTTGGAAATTGATTAAATGAATCAGTACATCTGAGGCAAATATCCAAATATTGGAATCTCTGAAGAAAAATACTTGTCCCCTAATCTAGTCCTTATTGACTCCCCGCAGCCAATACTCTACAATCTCGATAGGGAGTGTGTGTGTGGGGGGGGGGGGGGGGGGTATTTTACAAAGAGAAGTTAGTTACTTTCACCCCTTAAATAGGGGGACTTGAAACATACAAGTGGTTTCCCAAAAGGCTTATAGCTTGTCCTGAAATGGGATGAAGAGCGGGGAAGGAGCGAGTCTTTAATGGTCTGTGTTGTGACCCTGGAGAGGGGGGGGGTCTGTGATTTCTGCCATTCTTTCCCTCTATTCTCTTATCCTTTTCCTTTGTGCCCCTCTTGCCGTCAGGGCTCCATCCATCCCATTGAGCCTGTTCGGAGGGAGGGTGTGCACAGGGTCCGCTCCTCATTAAATAACACACGCCCGGAGACATCTCCCACACCGAATCAGTGGGATTTGCAAAGGACAGGCGGGTGATTCATTCGCTTCTGATGGAGGCAGAAGGAGGGCTTTAGCCCGGCAGATCACGTTGGGATTGGGTATAAATGAGTCCCGGGCGTTCAGAGACGTCAGAAGGAATCCAAAGAGCCGAGTGAAACTGACTGAAAGGTTGTGGGAGTAACTTTTTGAGTTCTGTTCTATGGGATAAGGGATCTGCTCTGTTTCTCTCTCTCTCTCTCTCTGTCTCTCTCTGTCGTTTCCGTTGAGTTAAGCCTGTCTGTTAATTTTACAAGACGAATTAATACCATAGATTCCGCGATTGCTCCTGTGTCACACTTCTTCCCCTCCACTGCCAATAGGAAATCGGAACTCCGAAGTTGTCCGCTCGCCTCTCTACAATGGAAAGCCTTAAAGTGGTCCTCCTGCTCAGCCTAGTGCTTGTACATGTTTGCTGTGCGGAGGAGCCGTCGCCAGCTCTAGAGGGAGGCTCCTGGAACATGGACAGCGAGAACTGGCAGGTAAAAAGACCTTTTAACTCGGTCCAATATTCTCAACAGCTTTGGGTTTTGTTTGGAAATCTTTCCTTCCGGCAGCCTGCGTCTGGAACTTGCCAAACCCCCATCAAGGTAAAGAGAGAGAGGGAGAGGGAAAAGATAGTTGGAAAAAGGAGGATGTCAGGAAAGCCTGTGCATGTTGCAGTGGTGAAAGGGAAGGTGAGATTAGCAGGGGGACACGGATGGAGTGAGATCAAGTGAGAAGCAGGTTGAAGCTGGGCAAGGGATTACAATAATGTTAAGAATACACGAAAACAGTGTGGATTGGGGGAGAGAATCGACGTCCCAATTTCAAACCAGCCGAATTCCCACCTTCCAACCTCAGCAGCTCCCATCCCGGACATTTATCTGGAGTGTTACAAGCCTCGTGTGAAGACATCCCAGTTAATATCCGCCTGTGGATGCTGCCAGGTCGCCCTGTGTGTGATACTTTCCCCCTTTGATCCACTTCCACCTCACTCGCTCCAAAATAACATTTCACAGTGAACCGAGGTGACACGTTGGTAAGTAAAATCCGGCGTCGCCTTAATTTTCAGCTTCCTCGAAGAGTAGTGTTTGAAAAGGAAATAGAATGACCCTTGAGGCTGTTGATATCACCCGATTCAGTGAATTAAACGGGCAAACCCAACAGTTTGGGTAGGAAGGCGCCTGTCGTGATTGACTTTGGAAGAGGGAAGAGACGTTAGACCAAAACACAAAGGCTATCTATCTATAATCTTCATAAACGCTGTCACCTCGCCTTTAGCCTCACCTCCGATGCCAATGACAGTGGCATTCAGTCTGAGCCCAGGCTGAAGCCACTCAGCTTCGACAAAGAGTCACCGGACTCCAAACGTTAGCTCTTTTCTCTCCCTCCAGATGCTGCCAGACCTGCTGAGATTTTCCAACATCTCCTCTTTGGTTTCTGAAGCCACTCAGCATGTATTTCCTCCCCCTCAAGCCCATGTCTCTCCCAGTTTTGTCAGGAATCTAAACATGATTTCAATGGGCGGGCTCCCTTTTACTACTCTAGGATTAGGTGACAGTCTATTTAATACATAAAGCTACAATATGTAGCAGTGATTTACTAAATTGTATTTTAACCAACTATTCTCTATTAAAATCATGTGAAACGATTAAACTGCTATATATATATATATATAATATAATTTATTTGCTTTTCTCACATTCCTGATTCACCAGATATTCAATTGTCAATCCATCAAGTTTTTTTTTGCTTCCATCGTACACTTCGAACCACTTACTCCTCCACTGCACTCAAACGCTCATCCAAATGAGATCTGTCAAGAAAGCTCTTCTTTATTTAAAATATTGAGAAAAGAAACAGCATTTACCTTTCTTTCTCTATCTTTAGGATGATTTGCCTGAAGACAACAAAATCATGCAGCAGTTTGCCCGCCTTGTAAAAAGAGCAAAATTTGATAAGTTCTATGGTTTAATGGGTAAACGTGCATCTGGTAAGAGATTGTACCTATCATAATGTATGTCCTTGCCCTTTTGTAAGGGGTTTCATTTATCATAGATACTGTGTGTCCTGTTTGATTGGTGACTGCACCTTCTGTCATGTGTCTACCTGTTCTTGCAGTCACCCATTGACGTGATAATGTCCCTTAAACGTTATCTCCATCATTTTGTCAGAGATTTGTTGAACCTTGCATAGTTTTGTCCTCTACGAAGCGGCAATACAATCTGTTTTTCAAATTGAATGCAATCTTCATAATATCTGTTCTATTTACCCCAGCTTTTAGAATGTAAGATTGTGAAAAGTCTGTGTTTATAACTTACACCACTGTCTAAAACCAAACATTTTTTGTTAATGCTTGCTTGACTGGATTGCATAGAATCCCTCGTGCAGAAGGAGGCCATTCGGCCCATCGAGTCTGCACTGCCCCTTGGAAACAGCACCCTATCTCGGCTCACGCACCCACCCTAGCCCCATAACAGAGTAACCACACCTAACCTTTTGGATACTGAGGGACAATTTAGCATGGCCAATTCACCTAATCTGCACATCTTTGGACTGTAGGAGGAAACTGGAGCACCGGGAGGAAACTCAAGCAGGCACGAGGAGAAAGTACAAACGCCATGCAGTCAGTCACCCGAAGCCGGAATTGAAGCCGGGTCCCTGGCATTGTGAGGCAACAGTGCTAACCACTGTGCCGCTGTGCTACCCCTTATACGCAGATTTTCCCTCACACTTTAATTCTTTTGATGCAACTTATTTTGACTGACAAATTATTCCATATATCTATTCCAATACGTAGTTAAGCTTGCTCATGATTTGTTTGACTGATTAAACAACGGGTTAACAGGATAGGGGGAACAGGTGGGAGATGGATTTGAGACCAGGAAGAGATCAGCCATGATCTGATTAAATGGCAGAGCAGGCTAGAAGGGCTAAATTGCCTCCTTCTGCTCGTAATTCCTGTGTTCCTAATCACAGCATTAATATATTCATTCCTTGGGAAATGTGATTGATTTCTCTCAGGTCTTCGACATTTAGATTAAGAAATTAATCGCCATTTGGCCAATACGTCCAATACGTATTCTGGTTTGGGCTCTGCATAATCACCGCAGTCAATGATTATGTCTGAACATTTATTATTTCTATCTTTTGTTTACACTATAATATATGCCCCACCAGACCAAAATTGATTTCAAACCTACCTTCACATTTGGACATGAATCTCCCTGAGCCTGTTCATTTATAATATCATGTACTGACAGCAATTAATTTACTGTCTTTCTCAATTGTTTTCCATTAGTTTTTAGTGCAGATATAGGGCGGCACGGTGGAGCTGTGGTTGGCACTGCTGCCTACAGCATTGAGGACCCAGGTTCGGCCCCGGGTCACTGTCCGTGTGTACTTGCACATTCTCCCTGTGCCTGTGTGGGTTTCACCCCCACAATCCAAAGATGTGCAGGTTAGGTGGATTGGCCACGCTAAATTGCCCCTTAATTGGAAACAAATAATTGGGTGCTCTAAATGTATTTTTAAAAAGTTATTGCAGATTTAATCTCTATCTGAAGTGTTATTTTTAATATTTCTCTTTTCCCTTCTAGCCTATTTGGATATACAGATGATAGAATTCAGTATATGTGTTTTAGATTTATTTCACACTAAATCAAATCTTCTACAATGTTGCTATGTAGTGCAAAGTCTGAAAATGTATTCTAGTTAGTAAATGGAGAATTTGGCATAAGGTTCTGATGAACAATATGCCAAGTGGTAATTGTTCAATATGTTGTGTTATCAACAACATCTAACAATACATTAATCTAATATATGATATCTATAATATTAATGTATTGCTGATACATTATATATTTTGTCGACAGAAAATTGTAAAACTAGTTTTAATTCATTAGCATGCAGTGCTCATTTTTTCTATCGTCAAATTGTTTTCTTTTCAAAGATGCATTAACTCGACGCTGTTTTGAACTTCTTGCTATTTTTATAAATGTTTTTCAAAGAAATTTGAACATTCATTTTAAGAAACTATCATGTTGGAGACTTTGTCCAGTTAAATGCATTAACAATGGTAATACATAAGCTCATCTCAATACTGATTCTCTGATACATTATTAGGAATTTTAAATTGGAATAAAAGGATTTCATTTAAACAAAATTGAAGTGAAAGCTTATCAGTGCTCTTTCCACTCAAAAAATAAAATTTTAAGTAAAAGAAAAAATATATATCTATTTTTATTTGCACTGATTAAGAGATTAATAGGAAAGTGAATGGAAACAAATAGAGTAACATGGGCAGCACGGTAGCATAAGTAGCTAGCATTGTGGCTTCACATTGCCAGGGTCCCAGGTTCGATTCCCCGCTGGGACACTGTCTGTGGGGAGTCTGCACGTTTTCCTCCTGTCTGCATGGGTTTCCTCCGGGTGCTCTGGTTTCCTCCCACAGTCCAAAGACGTGCAGGTTAGGTTGATTGGCCATGATAAATTGCCCTGAGTGTCCAAAAAGGTTTGGAGGGGTTATTGGGTTACGGGGATAGGGTGGAAGTGAGGGCTTAACTGGGTCGGTGCAGACTTAATGGGCCAAATGGCCTCCTTCAGCACTGTATGTTCTCTGTTCTATGTTGTTTCTAATGATTCCTGTGAGAGTACCTGATACATTTGGTCCAGAAAGGTCTTAGGTTCAATTCCTCATCCGTGATTGTAAACTGTTCAAACACGTCAATGTAAACTTTTCTTGTGGATGAATGGCTAGAATTAGATGAGTCTTAGCTTTGATTATCATCATTGCTGAACATCCCACTGCCACTTACTGTCCAAGCTCATACCTGAGGAATAAACAGTTGGATGAGTTACCAGGAAGCCACCTGCACCCATGAATCTATCATGTAAATGTTATTACCCTTAAGAAAGGACAGGCAAGGAATGAAAAAACACAGAACATAAGCAATTAAGATTGGTATTCATTTGGATTTTCTTTTTATCATTTTCCAGGTCCAACACAAGCAGGTATCATTGGTCGTAAAAGTAAGTCTATCTGAATGATCACATTCATGTGTCTATGTGTTTGCTCTTTCATTTAAGGTCCGTTAGTAGGAAATAGAAAATGCCGCATTGGAATTTCAAATCTCAATTCAGATCATTAATTAAATATCAAACATTTCCAGTTTGGAGCAGCTCTGCATAATTTAATACAAATCATTTCAGATTGGATACAGGAATAAGTGCCCAGTATGTGTTGTATAGATGCTGTCTGCTGTTTGTACTTGTGCTACCATACTTTTTTTGAAATCCACGAGTACCAATATATTCCTCAACAAAATACTTGTCGTTTCTTAATACCAGCTTCCATTCCTATGATCATTAGGTTTACTCTACAGCATTTTAGAAATGCATTTTTGAATAATGGTTTGGAGATTTGGAGGAGATTGCAGGGGGGGAAAAGGGAAAAGGGCAAAAAACACAATGGGAAGTAAACATGATCATGAGAAGTTTAGATTTGAGGCATTGGGGCTTTGGAATCAATGTACATCTGTGAAGTCAGGGGTGATAGACAAGTGGCACATGGTGCAAGATTGGATAAGGGGAGCAGGATTTTGGCTGATTTATAGTTTACGAATGTTAAGGATTTGAAACGATTAGAAGTGTTCATTTGGGAGTGAACATAAGCATGAATGTAGGTTTAAATGGCAGGTGGGAAATGTGTGTGATGGTTATAATAATAATAATAGTTGCTTATTGTCACATGTAAGCTTCAATGAGGTTACTGTGAAAAGCCCCTAGTGGCCACATTCCGGCGCCTGTTCGGGGAGGACAGTACAGGAATTGAACCCGCGCTGCTGGCCTTGTTCTGCATTACAAATATGGATATGGTAGCTAAGCTCCAGGTCTAATAGGAAATTGTGCGTTGTGGAAGACTAGATATCCGACAAGCATTCTAACAACAGAGGTTCAGGAGAGGACCAAAAGAGGAATAGCTGGGTGTCAATGGCATAGGAAAAGGAGCAGATCCCATATCTTGTAGGTGATTTGTCAAGGGACAGCTCTTAAGTAGGAAGAAGGAGCTTGAGCAACTTCGGAAGTAATTCTTTTGATAACAGGAAGATAAACCATGGTTAGAAATGTTCTGGCTCACTACTGGAAGACCTACTGGACGCAAGTATCCTAGAGAAAGGGAACTGTAGTGACATGTATGGCCGACTGGTAGATAGGGACGACACCGTACTGGACGCAACAAGAAGGAAATGGGAGGACGACCTGGGGATGGAGATAGGGTGGGGACTCTGGAGCGAAGCACTGCATAGGGTCAACTCCACCTCCACGTGCGCAAGGCTCAGCCTGACTCAACTAAAAGTGGTACATAGAGCCCACTTAACGAGAAACCGTATGAGTAGGTTCTTCCCGGAGGTGGAGGACAGATGTGAGCGGTGCCAAAGAGGCCCGGCCAACCATGCCCACATGTTCTGGTCTTGCCCCAGACTTGTGGAGTACTGGACAGCCTTCTTCGAGGCTATGTCCAAAGTGGTGGGGGTGAGGGTGGAGCCATGCCCGATAGTGGCGGTCTTCGGGGTTTCAGACCAGCCAGATCTATTCCTGGGGAGGAGGGCGGACGCCCTTGCCTTTGCCTCCCTGATCGCCCGCCGTAGAATCCTGTTTGGCTGGCGGTCAGCAGCACCGCCCAGAGCTGCAGACTGGCTGTCCGACCTCTCGGATTCTCTCCAAATGGAGAAAATCAAATTCGCCATCCGAGGGTCGGACGACGGCTTCCACAGAACGTGGGAGCCATTCATGCAATTGTTCCGGGACCTGTTTGTGGCCAACGTACAAGAGGAAGAATAGTCGGGGGAAGGTAGCCGGCGGGGAGGGGGGGGGGGGGGGGGCGGGGGGCTACGGGCTCGTTACGGGGGTTTGATGGCTAGCTAAGGCCCAAAACCAAACTAAATAAACGCCAATAAACATGTTGGGGAATGTAAAATAAGTATGCCGACAAAGAGGGGGAGGCCACAGTTATTACTACGAAGATGCTCACCTGTAAATATATATGTTAATTTTTGCGTGTTTTTTTCTCTCTCTAACAATTTGTAATTTGTTCAATATAAAACATGAAAACTGAATAAAAAACATTTATAAAAAAAAGTTAACAATTGCCACAAAAAAAAAAAAGAAATGTTCTGGCTACAATCAGATAAGTTAGAGATATCAAACAAAGGCAGTCGCACTAAGGTGAACAACGAGGAATGATGTTAAAAGAGAAGAACGTGCTTGATCATGTCAAATGTCTCAGCGAAGTTCAAGAGCACAAGGTGGAATAATGCACCACATTTACAGTAAGAATGAACTTTAATAAGAGCCATTGCCAAGCTGTGGATAGGGTGTATACTTAATTGGATGGAATAATATAGGGTGTTGCAGAAAGATAGGTATGAATTTGATGCGTGGCTTTCGAGGCGGAAGGGAGTTTGGAGATTGAGTGGTAGTTTGAAAAATTAATATTTATTTTGAATGAGGTGGGGTTGATCATGGCAGTTATGAAAGAACAGGAGATACATAGAACCATACATAGAAAATAGAAAAGGAGGACATTCAGCCCATCAAACCTTCTCCACCATCAAGTTCAATACGCTGATCCCACCTTCCTCCCATACCCCTTGATCCCTTTATCCTCAAGAGCTACATCTAATTCCTTCTTGAAATTGCACAATGTTTTGGCCTCAATTACTTTCTGTGGTAGTGAATTCGACAGATTCACCACTCTCTGGGTGAAGAAATTTCGCCTCACCTCAGTTCTAAAAGGTTTATCGTTTATCCTCAAACTATGACCCCTAGTTTCTGGACTCCCCCCACCATCAGGAACATTCTTTCTGAATCTACCCTGTCTAATCCTGATAGAATTTTATACTAAGAGATCCCCTCACACTCTTCTAAACTCCAATGAATTTAATCCTAACCAACTTAGTCTCTCTTCATAGGCAGTACCACCATCCCAGGAATCAATCTGGTAAACATTCGCATTCTCTTGATAGCAAGAACATCCTTCCTCAGATAAGAACACCAAAACTACACACAATTGTACCTGAGAAGGAACCGTTCACTAATCCAATATAAAGGAAACTTGAGTATGGTTGTGTGATTTTACACAACATGTAGGCTTCCTCCGGGTGCTCCAGTTTCCTCCCACAGTCCAAAGATGTGCAGATTAGGTGGATTGTCCATGATCAATACACAGGGTTACGGGGATAGGACAGAGGAGTGAAGTGTTCTTTCGGAGGGTCGGTGCAGACTCGATGGTTGAATGGCCTCCTTCTGCACTATCGGGATTCTATGTACAATGCTATCATTCCTTCTGAATCAAATCTTCTGAATTTGAATAGATGGCATTCAGTGCACAATATTGCAAAATTGAATAATTTTCCCATTTGTGCCCAGTATTTGGGGTTGCAAGGTGACAGTGTGGTTAGCATTGCTGCCTCACAGCGCCATGGACGCACGTTCAATTCCAACCTCGGGTGGACTGTCTGTGTAGAGTTTGCACATTCTCCCCCTGTCTGCTTGGGTTTCCTCCGGCTGCTTCGGTTTCCTCTCACAGTCCAAAGGTGTGCAGGTTAGGTGAATTAGCCATGATTTAAAAAAAATGCCCCTTAGTGTCAAGGGATGTACAGGTTAGATGGGAGTTATGGGGATAGAGTGGGGGGAAATGGGCCTGAATGGTGTGCTCTTTCAGGGGGTTGCTGAAGACTTGATGGGCCGATTGGCCTCCTTCTGCGCAGTAGAGATTCTCTAAGTAAGAACTTACTAGCTCTTACTAAAGCTAATTAAAGGCGTCAATGGGGTGTCAGTGCCAGTGACTCCCAAACAGAAAGTGCTATTAGAGATCCCATGGTAAAGGTGGCAGACTCGCTCAGGTGAGCCATTGGGAAAAACCTGCATATAAGCAAATTAAAGGTAAATTAATGGTCTAGGAATTAGAAATGAAAGGCACACACAGATTGTTCATTTTTCGTACAGAGATGATTAATAAATGTTAAAATGTGCATTTGACATAGAAGCAAACCGTTTAACATACACTGCAAGAGAAAAAGCACATTTGATAAGGTCCATGCAAGAGTCAGTTGCCACTGCCCGTGGAAGGAATGAAAATGGTAGACTGAACGATTCCTCATTTTGCAATAATTTAAGCAACGTGTGGGTATTTATTTGAAGAAAATATTGTTTTGGAACATGGCACTGTGCCTCAACACATTGAAGTTGTGATGTCATGTGCTGTATAGCAATAGCAAGACAAGGGTACACAGTTATAGTTTCCCACTTGGTGAGTTCTTAATATTCAATAGAGGAAATACCAGTGATTCAAATTTGATCTAAAACCTTTTGATATTTGAATGACGAACGACATTGGGAGAACGATGTTGGGCGGGATTCTCCACCCCCCCCCACCCCGGCGTGTTTCTCGGCCGCACGCCGTCTGCTAGCAGCGGGATTCTATCCTCTTGTCGCTTGTCAGTGGAATCCCCATTTAAACCACCCCACACCACTGTGATGCCCGTGGGCAGGGGTGCACTGCCAATGGGAAAAGAGAATCCGGATGGCTGGATAATTCCAGCTGTTGTCACTTTGTCCTTTCACCTGTGAGACGAGGGTTTGAACCCAATCCCCAATTCAATTGAATAAAGGTTACTTATTGCTGTAAACTTTCAGGATTCCAATTGATTTGTGCTCAAGTAGTGTAATTGTATGTCACATCTTTAGGCCCACAGCACATAAGTTAGCATTTATCACTGCCATCTTTATTCCAAAAATATTATGTTTCAGTGTTCAGGAATTAAATGAGGGACTTCTGTGAAATTAGTCCTTGCTTTTAAGTTATAACAAGCCTGAATTTTCCATTACATATTAAATGTTCCTTGCAGTATTTTAAAGACCGTTGAAAGTCAGCAAGCAATAAAGTAAAAGTATTGTTTGTTCTAAAAAATAAAGTTAGCATTAATTGCCAATTGCATTTGAAGAAGGTTTATGGAAATAAAGGCATTGTGAGGAAAGAGCAATCTGACCTATTCTTCTCATTTACATATGCTTGCCCTGGAAGAACCTGATGCTGGCACAGTGTGCTTGAAATGGGAATGTGCGCCTCCATCTGACATTAACATATTATGAATCTGTCATTAAATAAGTGGTGTTCTTGTCAGTCCTATTGTATGCACCATTTGTGTGTCCCAGTAACAACAAAAGCATCCCTATTAGAAAGGAGTTCAGTCAATACTAAATTCCTGTAAATTACAAATTTATAATTTAAAATCAAGTGTTAATGCAATGCAAATGCATATCAGGAAATCTTTAAAGAGAGTGAATTCCATCATAGGTATCTTGGGATCTTTTCTAATTGGTTCACTATGGCATATAAACTGGAACTTATGGGGTTGGTGATTGTCTGGAGGGAGTTCCGACAACAACAAAAATGAAATGAGTAAATTTTAATGAATGTTGTGAAGCAGACTTTGTCATGTTATGTAACAGGACCGAACATTACACAGGATATTTCACAGGATAAAAAAGTGGGGCAGCAAATTCATAAAAGGTAAAATGGATGGTGGGAGGGGGGGGGGGGGGGGACTGCATTTCTGAAATTGGATGAAGAAACATTGTTGTCACAGAAACATCACTAACTTTGATCAACCCGAAAAGAAAGTGACATATAATATTTGAAGAGCAGCAACATAGATATGTAGACATGGCTTCAATTCACACTCATGATTTTCTTTTCCGTTTTTTTGCAAAGGACAAAAGGGAGAAATGTTCGTTGGCCTTATGGGACGACGGTCTTCAAGTGCTGGTATGACACACAATTTCTGATCTTGGTCTGTTCCTCCTTTCTCCACTCTTAATAGTGTGGGTACGTAGCAGGCCATAGTCAATCAAATCAACTTTGGATTTATTATTTTCCGACATGAATTATTTGTGCAGCTTTTCAGCTCCAAACATTTTTCAATAAATTAGTTTGAGAGAAAGGGAATAAATGTTGACCCAGTCAGAGAAGTCCACATTCCTTGAATTAATTTTTTAAAATCTGCATTATCATTCTTTGAAGTATTTTAATAATTTTTGGCTCATTTTAATTGATCATTCAGGGAGAAAGCTTCCACTTAGTAGATTAGGGACGACAGGATTGCACAATGGTTAACACTGCTGCCTCACAGTCAGGTACCAGTGTTCAATTCCGGTCTTGGGCGACTGTCTGGGTGGAGTTTGCACGTTCTCCCTGTGTCTGCGTGGGTTTCCTCCGGGTGCTCCGGTTTCCTTCCACAGTCCAAAGATGTGCAGGTTAGGTGGATTGGCTATGCTAAATTGTCCATTAGTTTCCAAAAAGGTTACGTGGGGTTATGGAAAAGGGCAGGGGCATGTGCCAGGGTGGGGTGCTCCTTCCGAGTGTTGGTGCAGACTCGATGGGACTCTTTCTTCACTGTAGGGGTTCTATGATTGATTGCCAGGCCACACTCACCAGATGCAGGTAAAGAACTGAGGGGCAGCATGTTGGTACATTGGTTAGCACTGCTGCCTCAGAGTGCCAGGGACCTGGGTTCAATTCTGACCTCTGTCTGTGGGGAATTTGTATCTTCTTCCTATGTCTGCATGGGTTTCCTCTGGGTGCTCCGGTTTCCTCCCAACGTCCAAAGATGTGCAAGTTAGGTGGATTGGCCATGTTAAATTGCCCCTTAATGTCCAGGAATGTGTAGGTTAGGTTCTGGATTACAGGGATAGGGCAGGGTAGACAGTGAAGTGTAAATGGTTAGAGTGCTTATTCAAAGGTGGAAACTCGATGGATCAAACTGCCTCCTTCGGCACTGAAAAAAATGAAAATCGCTTATTGTCACAAGTAGGCTTCAAATGAAGTTACTGTGAAAAGCCCCTAGTCGCCACATTTCAGCACCTGTTCGGGGAGGATGGTACGGGAATTGAACCCGCGCTGCTGGCCTTGGTCTGCTTTACAAGGCAGCTATTTAGTCCACTGTGCTAAACCAACCCGCCTTAAACTGTCGGGAGTCTATGTGGTGGACAGTATAGCCCTTTTTAGTCCATTTCCCACATCTGCCTTAAACTGAAAAGAACACAGCTTTCCTTCCCCACAACCAGTTGTCTCTTTCCATTTTGTTCACCACTATGAATGATATTATCAATCATACCACAATGTGACTGTGTTATCATAGTCTCGCCAACAATGAACTGGATCGAGGCAATCCAAATTAATTTTACTTGCAGCATTTAGAGCTGTCAAACACAAGATAATTGTCAAAAGGATGCTGGTGCACTACTGCATTTGGATTGTGAAAGAAAATGAATGTGTCCCTGAAGTAGCTTCCTTTTATTAGATAAATAGGAAAAAACTGATTTCGGTAATTTCATACTCAAATGCTTGGTTACATAGAAGAGAAATATTTCACAAAGATCAAGTATAGCACAGCCAGTTGTGACGGTTACAGACAGGGATGGGAGAGAGCTGAAAACCTTATCTCCGTTCCCTTATAGTCCCTATTCAGTGTGCCTTTGAAAATAAAGGTTGGCACTGGGTGCAGCTATGTTGCATTAGAGTGCAGCTGGACTTTGGTGAAACACAGAGTTAGGTGAAAAAGGGAGCAGGTGATCCGTCTCTTTTCCCTGATTGGTGAGAGGGATTTGTGAGTACTTCTGCTCTTTAAAATAAAAAATCTTCAGGAATTTAGAGCACAAGGGGAAAGAGAGACTTTCAGTAACTTTTCCAGTACAGAACACCAGAGGTCAGAGAAAGAGTGAATCTGGGGAGGGGCAGCTGAGAAGAGCTGCAGGAAAACATTAAAAGGAGCAGCCCAGTGTTTCTCCACTCGATCCAGAGGTGGAGCTCCTGACGTAATGCTGGGATTCAAAGGTGATGCAGGGCAAGTGGAAACTATTGAATGGGTGAGTACAGATGGTGAGTATTTATACTCCTATCATCGCTTATATTTTGTAACGTCTTTATTCTGTGGTTTCTACTTTGGAAGGGCTATATTCTGTTTTAACAGGGTGAAGGGAAGAAGGGCCCAAAAGTAATTGATACTATTCAACTTTCAGAGTCCTTTAAAGATTTAATCCAAAGGGGCAAGTCATGGTAGGAGAGCTCAAAGCCATGGTTTACTCCCCCTATTCTTTGAGAGAAGCTGGGTACTTTTCCAATCCCCTGAGCTAGCATGTGTGCAGGTCACCTGCTGCAGTTCCTGGAAGCCATAGTTTTGGAGCTGGAGCAGTAGCTGGGACACTGTGGAGAATCCGCGAAGCAGAGAGTATTGTATAAAGTACAGCACGTTTGGGAGGTGGTCACACCCCAGGCGAAGTGGCCCCAGGCAGGAATGGAATGGGTGGCCACCAGGCAGAGCAAGAGGACGAGGAAGGCAGTGCAGAAATCTCCTGTGGCTATTCCTCTGCAAAACAGATGTAACACTTTGGTTACTGTTGAGGGGAATGTCCTCTCAGTAAAATGCAGTGACAGACAATTTAACTGCACCATGGTTGGGGTGGCACAGGGGAGGAGCAAAAACTGCAGAAATGCAAAAGTTGTAGGGGAGTCAATTATAAGGGAAATAGATAGGCATTCCTGTGGCTGCAAATGAGACTCCAGGATGGTATGTTGCCGGGTCAAGAATGTCTTTGAGCGGCAACAGGACATTCTTGACGGGAAGGGTGAACAGCCAGTGGTCATGATACACATGGGTACCAATGGCATAGGTTTAAAAAAAATAGGGATGAGGCCCTAAAAGCTGAATATGGGGAGTGACGAAGAAAGTTGAAAAGTAGGACCTCAAAGGTAGTGATCTCAGGATTACTACCAATGCCACGTGCTAGTCAGAGTAGAAATAACAGGATATATCGGATGAACATGTGGCTGGAAAGATGGGGGTGAGGGTGGGGGAGACTCTCAGCAAAAATATATTCCAGTAAGGAGGAAAGATTCTAACAGAGGGATAAACCAAGCATAGCTAAGCAAGGAAGTTAAGGAGAGTGTTCAGTTGAAAGAAAGAAAAAACTTAAATGAGGGCAAGGAATATAGAAACTGACAATAAGAACTTTTAAAAATATGTAAAAAGGAAGAGAGGTCAAAGTGAACATAGGCCCCTTAGAAAACAAATCTGGGGAGATAGTTATGGGGAACAGGGAAATTGCAGCAGAGTTAAAAGGATATTTTGCATCAGTCTTACAGTGGAAGATAATTCGAACATGACATTAATACTAAAAAATACAGGGGAGGAATTAAATACAATCACCATTACTAAAGAAATACTATTAGACAAACTAATGGGGCTAAAAGCAGATAATTCCTGATGACTTGCATCCTAGCATCCAAGAGTTTTTTGAGGACGGATAGAGGGGAACCAGTAGATGTGTTGTATTTGGACTTCAGAAGGCATTCGCCAAGATACATCACAAAAGATTAATTCATAAGATAAGAGCCCGTAGTGTTGGGGGTGGTATATTGGCATGGATAGAGAATTGGTTGACGGACAGGAAATTGCGAGTGGGGATAAGGAATTCTTATTCAGGTTGACGACCAGTGGAGTTCCACAGGTATCAGTGCTGGGACTGTAACTGTTTACAATATATATTAATGAGGAAAGAAGCAAATGTACTGTAGCCAAATTTGCAGACAACTGCATGTGAAAAGGCAAGCTACGAGAGGGATGCAAACAGTTTGGCAAAGTGATATTGATAGGTTACGTAAGTGGGCAAAAAGTTGGCAAATGGAATATAATATGGGAAAATGTGAAGTAGTATGTTTTGGAAGGGAGCGCAAAAGAACAGAATATTATTTAAATTGTGAAAAACTGCAGCAAGTTGCAACACAAAGGGGCTTTGTGCTAGCATATAGGTGCAGCAGGTAACAGGAAGGCTAATGGAATGTTGGCCCTCATTTCAACGGGGTTGGAGTTTAAGTGTTGGGAAGTCTTGCTACAACTGTACAAGGTGCTGGTCCTGGTGAAATCACATCTGGAGTACTGTGAGCAGCTTTGGTCCCCTTATTTAAGGAAAGATTGGAGGTGGTTCAGAGAAGGTTTAATAGGATGATTCCCAGTATGGAAGGATTACCTTATGAGCAAAGGTTAAACAGGTTGGGATTCTATTAATTGGAATTTAGATGAATGAGCGGTGATCTCATTGAAACATTTAGAATTCTTAAGGGGCTTAACAGAGTAAATGCTGAATGAATATTCCCCTCATGGGTGAATCTAGGACCAGGGGGCAGAGTCTCAGACAGAAGGGTGCCAATTTAAGATTGAGATGAGGATTTTTTTTCTCTAAGGGGGTTGAGTGTCTTTGGAACTTCTTGCCACAGAATGCTGTGGGGGAAGAGTCTTTGTGCACATTTACATTGGATATAGATAGATTCTCGATCAGTAAGGAAATCAAGGGTATGGGGAAATGACAGCAATGTGGACATGAGAAATGCCAGGATCAGCCATGATCCTATTGAATGGTGGAGAAGGCCTGAGGGACTGAATAGCCTACTGCTGTTCCTATTTCTTATCCTCTTGTGTTTCTCAACCCCTGAGTATGGGTTCAAGTTTAAATAAGCAGAAGCAAGCTTTGGTGGGTTTAAATAAAGAGGATTATTTATTCACTCACTCTGCGAGTCTAAATGGTACATTAATCACTCTCAAACACACACATACTTAAGAAAGTTATGGTTCAAGAGGACTATGCACTTTTATGCGTTGTAGTTCATAGTTCATGTCTTTAGCTCATTATGGGAGAAGCAGCTATTGTGGGCCTGCTGAAGGAAGTGGTTTGTTCCTAAAGGTTAGTCGAGGTGGTTTTAGTAGCTGGCATCGTTATCAGCATTGCTGTTGGATTCTCTTGAAAAGATTACCTTTTTCATAGACTCATAGAATTTTACACCACAGGAGGCCATTCAGCCCACCGTGTCTGTGCCAGCTCCCAAAAGAGCTACCGAGGTAACCATATTCCCCAGCCCTATTTCTGTAGCCCTTTAAATTAATCAAATATATATCCTTCTCTCTTTGAAACCTCTTATGGAATCTGCCTCCACCACACTCCCAGGCAATGCATTCCAACTCCCCACTTTGGGTAAAGACGTTTCTCCTCACCTCATTCCTAGCTTGCTTACTGACCATCTTGAAATTGTTAGCCCTACTCACTGACTTACCAACTAGTGGAAGCAGAATATCCTTCTTTACCTGTCAAAGTTATTCATAATTTTGAACACTTCAATAAGGTCACCTCTTAATCTTCTCTGTTCTAAGCAGAAGTGGTTAGCACTTCTGCCTCACAGCGTGAGGGACCCGGGTTCAATTCCGGCCTCGGGTGACTGTCTGTGTGGAGTTTGCACTTTCTGTGTCTGTGTGGGTTTCCTCTGGGTGCTTCGGTTTCCTCCCACAACCCAAAGATGTGCATGTTAGGTGGATTGGCCATGTTAAATTGTCCCTTAGTGTCCATGGATGTGCAGGCTATGTTGAAGGGTTATAGGAGGTGGGGAGGTGGCTTGGGTCAGTGCAGACTTGATAGGCCAAATGGCTTCCTTCTGCACTGTAGGGATCCTATGAACAAACCCAGTTTCTCAATTTTTCCTTGTGTCCGTAATTCCTCATTCCTGATATTCTAGTAAATCTCCTCTACACTCTCTCTAGGGTTTTAACGTCCTTCCTTAAATAAGGTGCCCAGAACTGAACACAACATTCCAAATTAGGTCTGACCAATGATTTGTAGAGGTGTATAATCGCTTCCTTACTTTGATACTCTAGGCCTCCATTTATAAACCAAAGGTCCTATAAGCCTTCTTGACACTGTTTCAACTTGCCTGACCACCTTCAGAGAATTATGCACTTGAACTCCAAGATCCCTCTGCTCCTGTACTCCCTTCAAGGTTGTATCATTGAGCCTGTATTGTCCCCCATGTTTCTTCTCCCAAAATGCATTACCTCACATGTCTCTACATGGAATGTGAAATTTCTCTGCCTGAATCATGAATTGATTCCCTTTGTATTTTTACCAGGAAGTCAAGTTTCTGTTTTGGTGCACTTTTGGAAAAGAATGGAGAATAGATTTTAGGGTGGCACGGTCACTGGGGCTTTCTTTGTTACATTCAACACTTGGAAACGTGAAGTCGAGAACTTCAATGTTTTTGACTTTTGGGTAAACCATAAACAATAGTAGGTTTAAATTGCACAACTAGGTTCCACCTAGATATTCCCATTCAAGGGGGAGGTCCCCACCCATGTTTATTCAATAGTGAACTTTCCATTTTAACCACCGTGCTAGTCACCACTTTAAATAAGAGAGAAGTTACAGAGAATTATATGTTGTATACCATCCATGTTTAAGGTTATGAATAGGGTATGCCTCCACTGGGCATAAGTATCCTGTACCCCAACACAAGCTGAGGAGCTCTTGCTTCTGCACTAATACCACATTAAATATTCTGCCTCTGAGCTATTCATGGTTACTTAGGCTGTTGCCAATTAGAAACAGATTGTCCACTTATTTCAGATAGTGGAAGTATCTGCGGTCCAGATTTGAGGCCAAATTACACAGATGAAAGGCCAATGGCTAATCCATTGTGCTGTCCAATTCTCCAGCAGCGATTGTATTGCAGAGAAAACCAATGAAGCGGCCATCTCATTTGACGGCACCTCCATTTTGCCAATACTTACAAGAAAAGTTCACTTCAGAATCTTTAAGGGTCCTTGACCCAATCTGTTTGCTGAAGGAAGAGTGGCATGGTGGCACTGTGGTTAGCACTGCTGCCTCACAGCACCAGGGACCCGGGTTCAATTCTGAAACCTTGTGTGGAGTTTGCACGTTCTCCCCATGTCTGCGTACGGTTCCTCCGGGTGCTCAGGTTCCTTCCCACAGTCTAAAGATGTGCAGGTTAGGTGGATTTGCCATTCTAAATTGCCCTTAGCATCCAAATATGTGCAGGTTAGGTGGGGTTACAGGGATAGGATGGGGGAGTGAGTCCAGATAGGGTGCTCTTTCAGAGGGTCAGTGAAGACCCGATGGGCCAAATGACCTCCTTCGCGCTGTACGGTTTCTATGGATTCTATGGAAAATGGCATGGGTGTAAGCTGCTACAATGATGTGCTGGAGGAGAGGAAAAAGAAAATAATTTTTGGAAAAAAGTACAAACGTTAATTGTTTATTTCTGATTAAGGATGAGATGCAGCAAAGTCTGGAGATATATTGAATTTTTTACCCTTTTTTTTTCCAGAGGCACCACCTGAATGGGAAAGAATCCAATACTACGGTCGAAGGCGCAAATAAATAGAGCAAAACCATCTGAATGTCCCCTACACCCTTCCATTAGGAAGGAGATTTTTTTTTTTTGCTAAATAACCAGTAAATCAAAATTCCTTGGAATTGACCAACCATAAACACTGATGCGAGACACTCACTTTAAAAAATATCTTGTATAATTTGTCAAAGCTGTTCAGTATTTTAATCTCTTCATGCAGAATCTTTTCAGTTAAGGTTCACAATGACAGGAAAATCCAAATGGAAAGTGATTAAAAATGCCAGTAATCTATAATGCCTCGGATGACGCATAGGTACTATGTCCATGTAATCAAGAATAGCATTGGATGATAAATGTACATTGGAAATTTGGTGCATCGAAAAAACCTGGAAAGTCATAATTGCTGGCAATGAATTGGGGATCTGTGATATGAAGTGTACTGTTAATTTTATTCATTTGGTTCGTATCAATTTAATTTTAAAACTTAAAGTGCTAAAATAGGACCTCATTTAAATTCGACATGTGCTTTGCCAATATTTATGCAGCTATCTATAGCCAGCTGCAAATACCACTGCAGTCTGAGGGGGTGAAAATTCAATGCGCAAATGTAAATTCAGTTTTAAAATAATATCACTTTAAAAATCCACACATCAAATGAAAGTGGATGCTGCATCAATCATATCACAAGATCCAAGCACTTAACGTTTGCTATTTCATTCAGTTGGCTATGTTACACAAAAGAGAAAATAATGCATTGATTCATTTTTCTTGTCCACAGTTTTATGGTGTGTGACCAACAAAATTTTTTAACTGCAAGGGCAGCAACTATCCAGATTATTAACAGAACATTTATTTTCTGTGTCTGATTTAAATTGATGATTTAGTTATGTGTCTGTTCTAATGGATCAATAAACTACGCATCTGTAAAGTGTTAACCAGGGTTTGTACTGTTCTCTTTTTAACGCCGCACCAGTGGGATTTTGTGAAAAGAACAAGCAATAGAACATCTTACAATTGAAAATCTACACTATTATTCAAAAATAGGGCTTGACATTCCTCCCACTGCTATTCTCTTAAAGATGTGGCAGTAACTGTGCTTCTCTAATAGTCGCATGAACATATCTGAGCGAGTGGTTGAGCATACCTAACTGGAAAAATTATTGAAACAAACCATGTGCTGATTCAGCTGATCACAGCCGGTGGTAGGGATGGTAAAATTGCCCTCAGCACTGCTGCATTAGGAAGAGAGCAATTGACCATGTAGCTAGCCATGGACTGCAGTGGGTGTATGGCGATATTGGGCTGAGGATAGGCTTGTGTTTGAGTGTGATCAAATAGCCTGTTGAGAATCAATTGTCAAGGCTGAAAAATGTGTAATTGCCATGGGGTTCCAGTTACTGGCAGGTAATCAATGTCCGTAGAGCAAGAAGTCAATTACTTCAGAAGGGGAGAGGAGTAAATGGGCAAGAAAAAAAAAAGTACTTTGTGCCTAGCCTGAATGGAGGCTTTCCACTTAAATAAACTCCCTTGCACTCAAATAAACTTTCACTATTAATAGAAACTGCAAATGAAGCATTCAAGATATACAATGCATTTTGGGAATAAAATTATGTCCTGTTCAGTTTTGTTTGATGATTGCTGTTAGTGTTTAACAACCAGGTCTTTAACAAACCCAATTCTTATAAATCTTACCCAATTTTCCAGGGAAAATAGTGTCAGTCAATATACATATTGACCATTGAATCCAGGGCACAGCAAACCACAGAGCTCAATTCTCACTGTCTCAGCATAAGGAATAAAAGCTATAATGAGCCCATCAAAAGAGGAAAATGGAACCAGACACATAATTGTTCAGTTTCGCAAGACGTTATTCAATTGTGGTGCTTGACTGAAGCTAATTTGAGGATTTGAAATGATAGACTTGTTATCTGGGTATAAATAGGATATCTCTGTGAAAATAAGAGATTGATTATTGCAGATGAGCATGAGAGAGAGCCCGGACAGAAATCTGGGTCAATACTGTAAAACACATTGTAGTGCAGCTGTCTGATTGCATTGTCCAGAACTTTATTACTGGCTCATAAGTGCAGCTTTACCGAGGCATCTTTCAGTTGGTTAGAATTAACTACAGAATGCAGATTAACATGAAAATATCAGCACAGTTTAATTGTGTAATGGTTAATCACCTATCATCAGCGTTCAATATACAAATTGAAAATGAACTGTCCACATCAGCTGTCAACCATCATCACAGAGCACAAAGACTTGTAAATTTGTCCTAAAAGTGAAAATATAGAAAGCACATTTTAAATTTATTTTGGCAATTACTTAGATGATCATACTCCAGGTGCTCATTTTATTCACATTTTTAGCACTCCTCTGACTGTCTGTATTTAGCTTGGCTTTCTACAGTATTATGAACCTTACATTTAAATCATATTAGTTTAGCTCAGTTGGATGGACGACTGTTTGTGATGCAAAGCAAGGCCAGCGGCATAGGTTCAATCCCCATACCGACTGAGGTTATTCATAAAGGCCCCGCCTTCTCAACTTTGCCCCTCGCCTGAGGTGTGGTGACCCTCAGGTTAAATCATCACCAGTCAGCGCTCCCTGTCAAAGGGGAAAGCGTCATGTTGCCAGGTTCGGCAAGTACACTATCTTATTAGATAAGGTTAGGTGGTGTTATGGGGATAAGGTGGGGGATTGAGCCTTACTCTCCAGGGAAAATAGTCGCAGTCTATCCAGCCTCTCCTTATAACTCAAACCATTAAGTCCCGGTATCATCTTAGTAAATCTCTTCTGCATTCCTTTCTAGTTTAACAATATCCTTTCTATAATAGGGTGATGAGAACTGTACACAGTATTCCAAATGTGGCCTTACTAATGTCTTGTACAACTTCAGCAAGATGTCCCATCTCCTGTATTCAATGTTCTGATTAATGAAACCAAACATGCCGAATGCCTTCTTTACCACCTTGTCCACCTGTGACTCCACTTTCCTTTTTTTAGAATTTGGAATACCCAATTCATTTTTCCAATTAAGGGGCAATTTAGTGTAGCCAATCCACCTATCCTGCACATTTTTGGGTTGTGGGGGCGAAGCCCACGCAAACACGGGGAGAATGTGCAAACTCCACACAATGACCCAGATCTGGGAGTGACTCCACTTTCAAGGAGCCACAAGCCTGTACTTCTAGATCTCTTTTTTCTCTAGCTCTCCCCAACACCCTACCATTAACTGAGTAGGTCCTGCCCCGATTCGATCTACCAAAATGCATCACCTCACATTTAACTTAATTAAACTCCATTCATAAGCCCACTGGCCCAATTGATCAAGATCCTATTGCAATCCTAGATAACCTTTTTAACTGTCCACTATGCCACCAATCTTTGTGTCATCTGCAAACTTACAAACTATGCCTCCTCAATTCTCATCCAAATCATGAATGTAAATAACAAGTAACAGTGAACCCAGCATTGATCCCTGAGGCATAGCGCTGGTCACAGGCCTCCAGTTTGAAAAACAACCTACAACCACCCTTTGTCTTCTGGCATTAAGCCAATTTTGTTTCCAATTGGCTACCTAGCCCTGGATCCTATGAGATTTAACCTTACACAACAATCTACCATGCGGAACCTTGTCAAAGACCTTGCTAAAATCCATGTAGACAATGTCAACTGCACTGCCCTCATCTACTTTGTTGCTTACCCCTTCAAAAAACTCAATCAAATTTGAGAGATATGATTTTCCACTCACATGATCTGCTTGATTCTCTTTCTAATAGTTTAAAGTTTTATACAAAGGAAGGACCTAACAACAATTCTGTTGACATGACGCATTTGTAAAACAATAAAACACAAATCATTGTTTGATTTAATGCATTTTTTTTGTCAAAGATAAACCACTCAGAATCGCAAAACAACTATTCAGCAGCCCAATTGTCTCGGCGTGAAAACTTTGTCTATAATTTAAGGAACCATGTCTATCATACTATCAATTTCATCACCATTGAATCATTTTGCTTAAACTGTCAGCAGCAGTTACCATGAGTAAAGGAATAATATATTCCATAGATTGTTGAAAGCCACCTTGAAATACCCAATTATCTTGAATTGTTTTAACTTCCCATTATTTAATACCAAGAAAAACCCAGTGCGTGAAAAAAACTTGGATTTTCAGCGCATGAATTTCTGAATTTAGCAAAGTGTAGAAGCTGAAAGAGTAATTTCCTGCAGTTTTATATCGATTATGGCGAGTCTTCTGACTTAACATTTTTAAGGCAAGGGTCAAGATCATAAAGTGCTTTGATTTTATCTTTAAATTATTTTATGGGGGAGGGCAATTCAAACATCACAGGTGTAGCATGGCTGCCCAACTTGCCAGGCACAAAGACTAATCAAGCTCTCGAATGTCTGGAAAGGTGGGGAGAGAGTGGGTGAACAGGTAGAAGCCTAAAAATCCTAGGATCAGGGAGATCCTGGATGAAATTCTCCGCCTCAGGCCGCCGGTAGCGGAGTTCCTGGTGAGGAGGGGAATCCAGAGTCGGGGAGAAGGATCAGTGCCAGGCACCAATCCATTTCTGATGCTCCAAACCCCCCCCCCCCCCCCACGTTGGTGACAGGATAAAGGTTCGTGTCCCAAGCCAGCGTAGCAGGCCGGCACCAGATTTTCCAGACCCGTGTGATTCTCCTTTCCCCTTTGCTGAATCACATGGGTGAGAATTACTAGACATGGACAAGCATGGCCCTGATGTGGTGGACCTTGCGGTCTCTCAAGGGGTAACTCCTTAAGCAAGTTTCCCTCAAAGTTCAACCGAGGGCCCTCAGTTCAAGGGCAATCAGGGATGGGTAAGAAATGTTGGCTCAACCATCTAAGCCCATATCCCGTGAATGAATAAAAAAAAATGCATCCTGAGATGGGCACCCATAGAGCAATTTCCATCTTCTGCAGTCTTGTTTTGATCTTTCATCGTAAGACTACTGCATCTCACAGTAAAGTGCTCTATTTAAGGTTAGCGATGCTTATTACTGGCCAAATGAAAAAGGGGTCTGTCACTTCAATCTCATTTCAGAGCCCTGACAAATGTGATTGCAGTTTATGAGCTCTTTTGATTGGTAGATTACACAAATGAAAAGACAACGTAAAGATTAAGTATCATTCAACTGACTTCCAGATATCAGTCCTGAATTTATCTTTTCCTAGTTTCAACCTGTGACCGTGTTGCAATTTGAATTTAATTTCCTGGTTTAACGTTTTCCATACCATTTACAATTTTGTACACCTCCACAGATTAATCTTTCAGATGTCCCTTTTCAAGAGTAATGAGTCTTAATTTCTCATAATCCTCTTGTTAAGTTGCAACAAAATTATGTTAAAAGGGATCTCTTTCCCCACATATCTTTTCCGAGTTCAATTGTATTTCTTTGTTTAGTGGGTGCCAATTTAATCAGGTTTTCTTGCGTCAAAGAGTATATTAGTCACTAAAAACCTGAGAAAAAATAACAGGACAAATACACACTGATCATAAATGAAAAGTCGAGTCCAAATAAAAGTTTAAAAGTGTATACACAATCAGTCCTTGCCTTGTCTATGATGGTGATAAGTTGCAGCCGTGATGCTGGGTGGCTCTGGTAGAGGTGAGTTGGGCAGTTTAGCAGGTAGTTTGGAGACATTGGATTATGCACTGTGACTGAAAAGCTGCCTTATTTCCATTAGATTGTGGCTGTTGCTGAGCCTTGCCCCCTTTCAGGTGCAACATCCCACGTTCTCTCAAAACTAGTCAACAAAATTCATATAAGAAATTCCAGAAAATGGTTACTGCACATCATCAGCCATTTTTTGCTCAGTCTCTTTGCTTGTATCACTTTCAAAAATGCATCTTCTTAAAAAGTTGGCTGTAAATAATTCAGGGCTGTAATCCACTATTGTGTTAATATCTAATTATAATAGTCACTTATGGCAAAGCATTCCATTTTCCAATCACCCCTTTCATGGAAAACATTCTACCAACTTAATTTTTCTATATTTCTGCTTATACAGTAATCCCCAGTAAATAGATTCAAAAGTCATGGGGAAATATTTAATTGATCATCCTCATTTGTAAAATTTTTATTTTGGTCTTCGTTTAGCCTTGCTGCTCAGCAAGAAAAGCCACAATATTTTGATCACCTTTTTCCATAACTAGAAGCACTTTTCAACCATTTGTTTGTTTTCTAGCTGCTGTCTATCCAAATTGAGTATGGGCGGTTTTTAAATTTGTCGGCAGTGCAGCAATATTATTGTGGACAAATTTTTTAAAAAATTAGAGCACCCAATTCTTTTTTTCCCCAATTAAGGGACAATTTAGCATGGCCAATTGACCTACCCTGCACATCTTTTTGGGTTGTGGGGGTGAGACCCATGCAGACATGGGGAGAATGTGGAAACCTCCACACGGACAGTGACCCGGGGCAAGGATCGAACCCGGGTTCTTCTGCACCGAGAGGCAGCAGTGCTAACCATTGTGCTGCCCTACTGTGGGCAAATCTACTATTGTCCTAATATTTAATTGGTAAATTATTGCAACACAAGTTCTAATGCAGTATGGATATTATGTTAACCTGTTTATGGAAAAGATAACGTAACTTGCTGATGTTACGAATTCGGTAATGTTCAGTGCAACCTACTACTTAGCTCCTAAAATATGGACCCATTAGCCAATTTATCATCCTTACCCAAGATATACCCTAATCCTAATAGCATCCATCTGAGTGTCAGCGTGGCTCTGTTGGTAGCACTTTTGCTCAAGTCACAAGGTCCTGGATTAAAATTCCACTCCAGGGTATGATCACAAGAATCAAGTCTGCCACTCCACTGCAGGAGTGCTGCAGAGCTGGAGATGCCATATTTTAGATGAGATGTTAAACCAAAGCCCATCTGTCTGTTCAGTGAATGTAAAAGATTCCATGGCAGTATCAAAGAACTGGGAAATTATCCCTGGTGTCCTGGTCAATATTTATCCTTCAATAGCATTACAAGATAACAAATTATCCAGTCATTATCACTTAGCTGTTTGAGGGAGGACTTCATTGGCTGTAAAGCACTTTGGGATGTTTGTGGCAGTGAAAACTGTCATATGAATGCAAGTTCTTCTTTCTTAAGCAATAGACTTTCATGTGATTAACACTTCTTACCACAGTCCACCTTGGATATTACTTATTCAAAGTCAAGAATCATAGAATTTACAGTGGAAAAGTTGGTGAAGCCTTCTGAATTCAGTGACTACTGTTAATTTATTATAGACAATAAAATGTATATCTGATAATAAATTCCTTTATTTTACACAAGATTTTTGGCAAAAAAATACATTTCCAATGCCCAAGTATGGTTTGTCACACTTCCTAATATTGGTACCACATTGGCTAATTTCAAATCTGCTGGTAACTCTTTATTCAGTGCTCCCTAAATGGTACTCCATGCTTCATAATTCGCTTCACTGGTCCCCTTGAGCACTCTGAAAGATTAGCATGTAATACTTTATGTATGGGATAATTAGGTCTAACATTGAAATTTACTGTTCTTTTGAACTCTAGCCAATCTAGGATTTCTATTTCAGTTACATCCATCAGTTTTTCCTGGGATAACTGAACGTTGTCCAGGTTTTACATGGGAATACTTGGTATAAATAATTCTTCAGTATTTTTTAAAGATCACTTTGAGTTTGTCACCAGTTTTAAGTCAATCAGTATCTTATATGGTTCGGACCTTACAGTGCTCGTGTTTAAAATACCGAAAGCTTTTTCTAAAAAAAAACTGATATATTTTGTATATCCAGCCTTGTTTTTCTAATTTTCCTGCTTTTTTCTGGGGTCTGTCACCTGATCACCTTTTAGGAGTCTTGCATGTTTTCATATTAGTCCAAATAAATCTCATTCTCTTTACTCCCTGCAGGATTTAGAGGGTTTAAAAAAAAAAAAATGTTACTATATCTAGGGACATGCCACTTCACCCGCTGGCAGAAAATCATATACTGGAATAAACAACCTTTTGGATTCTAAACCACTGTCTCAACAATATCAATATCTTAGATTCACCTGAGAAAGGAGCAGTGTTCCGAAAGCTCATGTTTGAAACAAACCTGTTGGACTTTAACCTGGTGTTGTAAGACTTCTTACTATATCTTAGATGAACTTTGGAAAAATACAAACACAGATGAGGCTTCTTGGCTCCATCATAAGAATTCCATTTTTATACAGAACACCACAACCAGCAATTCAGATTGGAAGCATAAAGTAACAGTATGCTAATTCAGAATTAAATATAATAATAATCTTTATTGTCACAAGTAGGCTTACATTAACACTGCAATGAAGTTACTGTGAAAAGCTCCTAGTCACCACATTCTGGCACCTGTTCGGGTACACTGAGGGAGAATTCAGAATGTCCAAATTAGCTAACAGCACGTCTTTCAGAACTTGGGGGATGAAACCGGAGGACCCAGAGGAAACCCACTCATACATGGGTAGAATGTGCAGACTCCGCACAGACAGTGACCCAAGGAATCGAACCTGGGACCCTCACGCTGTGAAGCAACAGTACTAACCACTGTGCTACGGTGCCGCCCTATTTGGTTCACACCCTCTGATCCATCAACTTATCTAAAAGAACAATAAATACAATAGCCAAACGAGTGTGGCCCTTCAGTAATTTACGAAAGTGATCAACCATGGCACTTGTATTTTAAACAAATTTTCACAATGCCAAGCTAAATTTACTAGAAGAAAAACCAGTGGACATACCAGCCACTATACACATCACTTGATAGCTATTTTTTCTTAAATGACATTATTCTACTTGGCCAAGTAATCTTGTGCCAAATATCCCCATTCAAAAACATTTGTTCCTCTGGCATCAAGTTACCATTAATGCTCTGCTCAATCTATACCATATCAAAAATGTGATACCTTTGATTTCTTTAAGCATCTGCGTCCTTTGGTAGAATGTTACTTTACTCCCTTCCAAAACGGCGGAAACATTCACAGGTTGGATTGTGCCTTGTTTTTAATTTCTCCGCATTTTAAAAAATCCTGGTCAGTGTTCATTTTTTAAAAAATCCTGGTTAGTGTTAATTTGTTTCTGTCTTATCAAGTAATTACATTTCCTCCAAGTGAGGAACAGAATAGAAATGTAAACTCTAAAACTTCCAAAGAATAACCTAAGGGAGAAATAAGCCACTCTTTCATGTATTAGATATGTGACTCGATCTGATGAAAGCTGACAAAATAGCAAATTTCTGTTAGAATATCAAGTCCTTTAAATTTGGATTTGTACATCATCTGGGGTATTAAAAAAAACATTAATGACAACTATTGAAAACACACTGTACAACATGCTTTATTCATAAGCAAGTACAGAAGGCATTACATCACATTTGGTACAACAAGTAATTAAGCAATGTTCATCAATTCTAACATTGGCACAGCAATGTCAGGCTGACAAAGTGTGTACCCCGGTTCAATTCTGAAGGGTAAAACATGTACCCTTCTACACAGACCAAACATTTTACATAGCCAACCTTTTGTTTAGTGCTAAGTTTAGCTGCCAGTGACATAAAAAGGTGTTACGACACCATGTGACAACTGTGCGTACTACAATACCAAATACAGCTCAACTCTCCAGCTTAGGTCTTTGAAGAGTAAAATGGGCCTATTTTATAGAAATCTTGTGAGAACCATTTAACAACTTCACCAACAAAACCTGTTTTGTCTGTATCATAAATTTTCCAATATAAAGCTCCCTATATATAACATGCACCTTCCCCCATTTAGACCAAGATTAATTTTTACTACTTAGGACAGTCTAGATCGGTGTAAAATATGCATCCTGAATTTGGGGGGGGGGGAATAGATTGCGTACCAAACACAATATGTTTGATCGAATAAATCAGGACAATAGTATATGTATATCGCACAGAATTTTTATTTACAATGGTCAAGTTTTTATATTTCAATACCTCCCATTAAGTATCACTTACGTTATCACATCAGTTGCCGAATGACTTCACAAAACAGTCGAATTATCTTGTGGTTCAAGAGCTTCAAAGACAAAGTTAAGCCTTGTTAAGCTGTGATTTTAATATTATGTGATATAGCAAGATAATTTTCAGGGAAGTCAGGAAATACTCCTTATATTTACCATAATTGATAAGACTTCCATTGTACGAACCATCTCATGAAAAATAAATGGTATTTAACAATTCTTTAATGAGTAGCCTTTATATAAACTTGAATGGAATTTACAATATATTAGCTCAAGAAGTCTATCATATTGATGTAACTAGCAGGAGCTTATCAGACTGCCACGAGTTAAACGCTGTGGCTTCAGCTTCCCTTGCGGTTTTCCAGCCATTTGTAAAGGGTACATATTTATAAAAGCCAAACTGCTTAAGGACTGCAACAGCTGCAAAGCATACAAAGTTTAGGACAGATGAGTTGGGAACATTCCTACCTAAATAAGTCTTTTAAAAACTTAACACGACTTAACAAGCAAATTCTCTCTTAAAAATCCAAATTGGGCTTCTGTCTCTATACCTGTTCATCTTTGATGTAGAAAATCTTCTTGCCCTTTTGCATTTGCTCAGAACAAAGTTGAACAGTAAACAAAAAATATATACCAGCCATTAAACAAACAAAATAGAAAATGTAACTGGCAACTTATGAAAGTTTATATTCCAGGTTGTGCAACTATAAATTTCAAGCCCAATTGTCTCTCCAAAGAGCAGGTGTCAAGCTGCTTTATTGGAAATGCTACCACAAACAACAAATGGAATAAAAGCACAACATTATATTTGCTGGGGTAGTACGCTTTCCTATGTCCTCTGCAGGACATATAGTGGTAAGGACTATAATGTAAGGCTAAAGATTCACTATGGGATCTTCTGTTTTGTGTACATGAGCTGTTACAAGGTGGTGCCTTTGTTGAGATGGAAACATTGGGCACTAAGTTCCTTTTGGCGGTGTCCATTTCAAACAACTGGAGTCTATGGTTTTGTTCCCATTCGTTCGTTTTGCTTCTTTGGCCAGCCACTCATCTATTAGATCCTGAAAAGAAACAAAAAAGGGGTTGTGTAAAAGTTTAGAGTAAATGTAGCAATAAATATACCCAGCATACTATATAACTGACAAATTGGCAAATAAACATTACAATTTAAGAATGCATATTAGCCATTTATAATTAAACAAATCTATATTTATGTAATAGTTACCTGACTCAAAATTAACTCACACCTGACTCAAAATTAATCTCACACGTGTGCCAGGCTGGTTTCTGAGTCAGAAAGTTAGGAGTTCAAACCCAACTCCAGAGACTTGATCATATTAATATAGGTTAATATTTTAATGCAGTACTGTGGTGCAATGTCAAGAGGCACAATTTTCTAGATGAGGCATTAAACTTGGGTCCCATTAGTTTCATAAAGTTGGCGTAAAACCTCTCATGGCACTACCTGCAGAAGAGCAGGAACATTCACTTGGCTCCCTGGTCAACATGTGTCACTCACGAAATGCCAGCTAAACGTACATCTCCCAGCTGCCTTTTGGACCTTGTGTGCAAATTGTCTGTCTGCGCTAGGATACTTTCTAGTGTAAAAGAGATATGAAAAGGGTATAAACATACCCTATCAAACTTAAATTACCTGTCGTTTTAAAACCAAGTGTTTTCCCTTCCAGTATTTCAGCATCTGTAATGCCTGAAGAGTGCTGACAATGTCCACAGGATTAACTGCAGTTTCTTGACTTATTTCTGCAGAAACAAAAATGCCTGTTTGATACGTTGTGTAATACTGGTACAATGTTACAAAAAAGGTTACTCTGATTAACAAATGTCCATGTATAAAGCTTCTGAATCACAAAGTAGTGTAGATGGGGGGTAATTTCAGTGTCAGCTCCTGAAAGAAAATGCTACGCTAATGATATCTGACACCACCCAAAAGAGTTTCACACTGCTTCGAGTTTGAATTAGACTGGGGTCCGACTCACTACTTTGCACAGCCAATTCTGCCGAACTTGCAATGTGAATTTAGCTCGAATATAGTGGAGTGGAATAAATCTGCAAAATGAATAAAAACCTGGTACCTGTATTCTCATACTTGTATTATAGTTATAGTTCAGCAGTATTATTTTAACACCGAAAAGGGCGAGTCCCTCACCGAGTTTTTGTCGAGTTTACAGAAATTTGTGGAATTCTGCGGTATGGCATCGCCCTGTCTGAGAGGTTGCACAACGGCTTGGTTTATGGCATTAACAATGCAGCCTCTCAGAAGAAACTGCTAGCCAAACCTTCCCTGACCTGGTAGCATGTCATTCAGACTACCCAGGAAAGTGCGGAGCAAGAGGTGCAGGAGAGACAGGGGATGAAGGTGAATGCCTGAGGACATGCCCCCTTGTGCCCCAAGGGGCCCCTTGAGAATTCACTACTATTTTACACATGCACTACTTTACACATGCACTGAAATATCTAATCTCACTGTACTCAAAAAATGGTGCATTCATATTTTAGACTTTCCAACTGAGCCAGAGACATATACTATAAATTTCCTTTAGCATACAGAAGTTTCAGTAGATCATATAATAAATTGGTCAAATGCAAATAAAAACATAGGTGAAAACATTTATTTGTACCATTGCTACAAGGCTACCCCCTTTAATTTTGAAAATATGGCTTTATAACTTACAACTGACTGGAAATTTTGCAATTTCAAATGAGATACAACAGACTACTTAAAAATGCAATGTCACTTTCCAAGATGGAAGTGAAAACCAAACTTCATCACGGTCTAAGGAAGCAACATTAAAATGGAAAGTGTTGGATATTGAAACAATGGTTGCCAGAGACAGACTGGCCCAAAACCCCTTGTAAATACACAGAGTTGAAAAAAACTGAAAAGCTGCATGCTCTCCTTCTCTTGGAAAATGTTTTGTATTATGAATTGCAAGGGTCTTGCAGAATACAACCTCCCCCGATAACGTGGCGGGGTTCCTCTAACAATATCTGGCTATGTATAAGTAGAGTCTGCCAGTAAGGTACCGACTGGTTAAGACCCAGGGAACTACTGGAGCTGTATATAATAGTAGTTGTAAAATAAAGTAAGTTTTCATTTCTACAAACTTGGTGGTCTTCTCATGGCCTTATAAAGCTGGCAACGAGGATAAAAACTGGCCAGCTATCAACGCTGCTGGTAGCCTTTCGGTCCATCGAGTCTGAACCGGCTCTTGGAAAGAGCATCCTACTTAAGCCCACACCTCCACCCTATCCCGTGACCCAGCAACCCCACCTAAGGGCAATTTAGCACGGCCAATCCTCCTAACTTTCTCTGTCTGTTAGCTTTGACAAAGAGTCATTGGACTCAAAACGTTAGCTCTTTTCTCTCCCTTAAGATGCTGCCAGCCCTGCTGAGATTTTCCAGCATTTTCTCTTTCGCTCCTAACCTGCACATCTTTGGACTTCTAACTTCTGGGTAATTAATGCATGGACGCACAGCAACCCCAGGGTACTCCTCCCCACAACCCCAGGGGATTCCCCCAACCTCATGACTACTGTATGCCATGGGACTCTTCCCCCTACCCCCTCCCCCAAACTATCCCAGGGATTGCCAACCTCCAACTATCCACCTCATGCGAATCGCCCCCATCTGCAAGGAAATACAACCATCCCAATCAAGAAACTATAACCACCATAACCCAGGAAATTCCTCCCACGTCCATGGGGACTCTTTCAACCTCATCAGGCCCAACTTTCAACCCCTCCATCCTCTCCCCCACCACCAGGCTGACTCTCACCCTCACTCCACTCCAAGCAGGAGCCAACCTGACCTGACATCCTCTCCCTCACCTCAGCAACTCTGCCATTCCCCCTTCCTAATCCTACACAATTATACTTACCTGTCAAATACCAGATCTTTAAACTTACATGGTTTAGGGCAGCCACTTAGTAAGGGGTCATGACTTCCTTTCTTATGCAAGACTCTGCAGTTCTTCAACACTAGGCCCCGGGATGTGCTAAGCTGGCTAGTACGAGTTGAAGGTTGGGAGAGATAGGATCGCCTAGATTTTAAGTAAGAACTTTTAAGCAGAGTGGCAATCCAACTCAATTGCCACTCCATCGGAAGTGAGGGCCCATTTTGCTTCTCAGATTCAGTAATTAGTAAATTTGCTCTTTCTTTAATTGAAGAAAACCTTGTTCAAATGGCTCCTGCTCTGTTAAATAGTTAAATTACATTTTGATTTGGAAAATACCTCATCTTAGTGAAATTTAAATCTTTGTTTGACCAACCGAGGAAGTGCTTTAAAATTCTTTCATGGGATGTGGGCATCACTGGTAAGGACAGCATTTATTGCCTATCCCTAATTGCCCTCGATGGAGTAGGTTGTTAGGCCACTTTAGAGTGCCGTTGAGTATCTTCCACTCAAACATTCTGAAAAAATTCATGAACTTTGTTTTTGAAGATTTCAAGATAAATGATTTTTGGATGCGCATCATACATTCCTATACAAATGGCGTCTGAAAAATGGCTGGTGCAGAAGTACATTTTATCTGGTCCCTATATGTCTGTTATCGGAACTACAAGACATTATCCATAACAAGCAACTGAAAGCTGCTGAGTTTCCACGGTAAACAGCACCGTCTATAAAGGCAAGTATATTCTACGACAATCACATGTTCATCATTTTGTCAGAACATTTGCTGTATACAATGGCACACATGACTAGTGGTTTTATATACTATTCAGGTGATAAGGCCAAAGCACTCCAGTGCTTATGGGAACAAGGGATGCTCTACAATATTCATGGATAAATTTTCTTCTAAGAAAATGTACAACTTCTGCATTCTAATCTTTTGCCCATTACAGATCTTCAAGTTCCACAAGACAGTCAATATACAAAATTAATTTCAGTAGTACATGCCAGTGGAAAATACTTGCTTTTTAAAAAAAAACTGCAGTTCATTGCCATCGTGACTAGTTTTCATCTAAATGCACATTTGTAAAAATTAGGAAGTCAAACGTGCATGGCCTTGTAGGGAGATTTGGCCTGTCTACTGGAACTGCTACTGATGGCTCAATTATGAATTTTCCAGCTTGGCTTTGAAGCACCAATCTAATCGCTCCAAGAAAAATAACTCAGCAACCAAGAGAAATTTACATAAATGCAGATGTGTTGCTGCTTCTGTCTAATTAAAAATAATCCATTCATAATTAAAAATATTACCCAATTCTTAAATAATGGACAAAGGATTTTACAAACATTTTCTAAAGACCGGCTAACTGCATCCACATATTTAACATACTCATATGGCCCCACCAGATTCTCCCCCACCCACTACATCACCTCTATATTTAAATAAATATTCACCCCTCTTTCTCTCTAAACCACATTTCAAACCCTGACCAAGAGGCACAGTAGAGGATCTGTTCTGTGGGCCTGACAATACTACTCTTCAACTAGTTGCAAAGAAGTGTGCAAATTACAAGGCGCTTTCAGCTACTAATGTTCATCTTGTTCCTCACTCACTTCAGGGGCGGGATTCTCTGAGCCTGTGCCGGGAATCGGCAGGAGGAGCATGCAAATCCGGCCACGCTGCTCCGATGCAGGGCCACCGATTGTCCGTCGACCCGCGAATCGGTGGCAATCGCGCCGG
Organism: Scyliorhinus canicula; assembly: GCF_902713615.1. Taxonomy (NCBI): domain Eukaryota; kingdom Metazoa; phylum Chordata; class Chondrichthyes; order Carcharhiniformes; family Scyliorhinidae; genus Scyliorhinus; species Scyliorhinus canicula. Next base: position 29,306,521 of record NC_052164.1, read on the forward strand.
CAGGGTCGGGGGTCGTTGAAAGCGGCCCCCGCGACAATACCCGCACTCGACGGGCCGAGTTCCGCCGAGTCCTACCGCCGTCGTTCACGTGTGGTCCTGCCTGGCGGGACTTCAGCGTTCTGGCTGTGGGTCGTATTGGTTTGGGGGGGAGGGGCCTCCACGGTGGCCAGGCCTGCAATCGCTCGGCGGGCGGGCTCATTCCGGGGAGTGGTGGGGGGGGGGGGGGGGGGGGGGGGGGGGGGGGGGGAGACAGGCCCCTGTAGGGCTCCGCAAAGGTGCGTGAGGGCCGACACGCAGACGGCAATGGCGTGCGTACACGGACCCACTCAGGCCATGGCGCACATGCGGGGACCCACACTGGCAGTGCAGGGGCCCCTATTGGCAGCTGGAGCTGCGCGAAGCGCTCCAACGCCATGCTGGTCCCGTGGGTTGGAGGAATCACTGCTCCTCGCAGCCAGGTGATGCCGTCGTAAAACGCTCCGCCGTTTATGACAACGTCAACACTCTTGACACTTGCATAGTGGGTTAGCACTGTGGCCTCCCGGCGCCGAGGTCCCAGGTTTGATCCCGGCTCTGGGTCACTGTCAGTGTGAAGTTTGCACATTCTTCCCGTGTTTGCGTGAGTTTCGCCCCCTCAACCCAAAGATGTGCAAGCTAGATGGAATGGCCACGCTAAATTGCCCCTTAATTGGAAAAAATGAATTGGATACTCTAAATTTAAAAAAAAACACTTGATGCTAAAACAGAGAATCCTGCCTCAGATATCCAAACAACAGAATGAAGAAATCAGCAGATGAAGAAAACAGGGGGAATACTATACTTTCATTTTAAAGTATGGTGTATTGCAGTATCAGGATCCTATGCCACCACTGTACCCTGTGTACATAGCTTACAAGACTCACCTAACTGTCTTCTTGGCAAAGACACCAGTCAGTGAACACACATTTAATTCCTGGGGTATATTGAATTAGCTGATTGCAGCTAGGAAGCTACAATTGGTTGCAATTGGGCTGAGATGGTGCAGGTGGTGGGGGAAGACAATGCATTAGATAGCTGGCAAACCATTTTATTTAAAAGCCTTGGCAAGAACAGACCACAACACAGCCAGGAGACACCTTACGCAGTGTGTTACAAATAATTAATGGCAAATTTTGAAGTGTTCCGAGTGAAACTGGTCTGTTTCCATTAGCATTAAGCAATCAAAGGAATCGGGAGAAAAATAATTTAATAGCTGCAAAATATTTCAGAAAAAAATAAAGGACCGAGACCAAAGACATTATATAAATTATTAAACTCCATGTGTCAATCCCTTTTCACCTTTGATCGAAATTTCCTTGCCCTGAAAGTTGTGCAAATACCGTAGTAGCACTTCTTTCCAATAGCTGCGGTAGCTGATAAGCCCCAGGTCAGACAGGGGACGTTCCGGGGAACCAACCTTTTCTTCCACTTTGGAGAGCAAATAGCCTTTTACAAGAAAACAAAAAGTTTTACAAAAATTAATTGAGTGAAACATGCAGTACTTTTCAAGTTCATAGCAATGATTGTTAGGATCCTGTTAGGGAGCGGTAAAGTTGAAAGAGATTTGATTACCCAGCAGAATTAACCAACAGATCACAAGGTTTCATATTTTTCAACAAAATAAATGTTATTGTGTATCCAAAAATATTAAACAAATGGGTCACTTTAAAAATAAAGAGTCACCCATTTTGTTTTCACTCAAAGGGTCATGAGACTTTTACCCTCTTCCTGAAAAGCTGATGGAATCAGAGACTTTGAATATTTTTAAGGCTGAGGTTGATGAATGCTTGGTAAGCAAGGAGTGATAGGTCACTGGGGGTTCCTATCAAATCAGCAATGATTTTATTAAATGCGAAACAGGCTTGAGGGGCTGAATGGCCCACTTTTCCTCCTTGCCCATATGTAAGTACAAATGTAAGCACTCCTATAATTTATGAAGACTTATGTTATATACTCAGTTCTACTTTCTAATTTCCCCCCCAAGAGTTCCTTTATCTTACAAAATCTATAAGATTCAGTCATTTTTCCTTGGAACCAACTCTCCAGTGTTTCAGCTATTCACAATGAAGGTTGAATATTTCATGGGGGTGCTTCTATTAGCTTTTAGCTAAGCAATTGCCAGTTTCTTTACAGACTGCACAACTCTGAATTCTACAGCTCCAGCACAGGCCTCGCTGCATCTCCCATATATTGGCTTAAAACATCCATGGTTTCAGTTTGAAACCATAGAAGTGGGTTTTGGAAACCAAACTGATTACTTCCAGAACTCCAAAGCAACAAGGTTGTTAACTGCTTTTTATTGAGGTAAGTACAAAAGATTTCAAAATGGAAGCGGCTCCATAAGTGGAACTTAAAGAGCTGGTTTAGGAAGCCAGGGAGGATCTTAAGAGGTGGGGTACAATGGAGTTGATGTTGGCGGGTGGGGTCCCCAAGTGGTGTAAATGAATATTGTGCGGAGGCTCTTGTTTATTTTTACCAAATGTCTTTTTTTTTTTAAAAATTGTACACGATTATTTTGGACTTTGTATGGGCGGGCAAGGTGCTAAGGATTGGGAGGACCCTGCTACAGACGCAGAAGGGAGTTTGGCATAGCCAAACCTGCTTCATTACTATTGGGCGGCGAATGTAGATAAGGCGCGGCGATGGTGGGAAGGAGAAAGGGTAGAGTTAGGATGGAGCAGGAATCTTGTAAGAGGTCTCGTTTGAGGGCAATAGTGACGGTAGCTTAGCCAGTAGCTCCCGAGTAGGTATTCAGGGAGCCCAGTGGTGCAGTCCACAGTGAAGTAATGGATCAGTTGAGGAGGCATTGTAAGGTGGAAGGGATGTCGGTGTTAATGCCACTGAAAATGAAAATCGCTTATCGCCACGAGTAGGCTACAATGAAGTTACTGTGAAAAGCCCCTAGTCGCCACATTCCGGCGTCTGTTCGGGGAGGCTGGTACGGGAATTGAACTGTGCCGCTGGCCTGCCTTGGTCTGCTTTAAAGCCAGCGATTTAGCCCAGTGTGCAAAACTAGCCCCTATGCGGGAATCATGGGTTTGAGACGGGAGGGGGTGATAGTGTATACAGGAGGTGGAGGAAAGTGGGCCTGGCCAAGGTGAGGGATCTGTATTTGGAAGAAGGGTTCGCCAGTATGGAGCAGCTAAGGGAGAGGGTAGAGCTGCCGAGGGGGAGTGAGTTCAGTCATGTCCAGGTTAGGGACTTTGCGCAAAAGGTCTGGAGGGAGTTCCCGAGGTTGCCGGGATCCACTCTGCTGGAGCAACCACTGCTTTCGGATGTGGAAGGGCAGGGACGAATGGGGATATACACAAGTGGCTGGGGGAGGTGAGCTGGTGGCGAAGATCAAGGAGAAATGGGAAGGGGAGATCAATTGGGGAATATGGAGTGAGGCACTGCGTAGGTTAAACTGGACCTCCTCCTGTGCAAGGATGAGCCTGATACAGTTTAAGGTGGTGCACTGGGTGCATAGGACTCGGGCGAGAGTGAGTGGATTATTTCAGGGGATAGCAGATGAGTGTGAGAGGTGTGGATGGGGGCCAGCAAATCACACGCACAAGTTTTGAGGTTGCAGAAAATTGGGAAGATTCTGGGCGGGGTTTTTTGCGGTCTTAGCCAGGATCGTGGAGGAGGACCCAGGGCCCTTTGATGGTGATATTTGGGGTTTCAAAGAAGCCAGTGCTCATGGAGAGGAGAAAGGCCAATGTCATGGCCTTCCACTCTCTCATTGCACAGCGGTGAATTTTACTGGAGTGGCGGGCAGCATCGCCACTGGGGGTAGCGGCTTGGTTGGGTGACCTGTACGACTTCCTGAGGCTGGAGAAGATAAAATATGAGTTAAGGGGCTCTGCAGAGGGATTTGAGAAAAAGTGGGGATGTTTGTGGCTGGCTTTGAGGAGTTGTTCATCGTGGTGGGGGGGGAAAGAGTTAAAAAGGGGAAACAATTTGTACAGACTGCTGGGAAGTATGTTCCCCGGGGGTGCTTGTGTTATAACCTGTTCTTCTGTTAGCTTCCCTGAACAAAGGTTCCAGGTGTTTTTCCCATTTCCAACTTTGTCTTGTACTGAATACCATCTCCCAATCGCAGGCTGCTTCATGGATGATTGATCGAGCATGTACTCTGTGCTTTTTCTCTCAACTTCCAAGAAATTGCACAAGCCCAAAAGCTGACAGTCCCTTAGCTGCTATTCCAAACATCAGACATATGTTCTTGTTGGCTTTGCCCTGAATTCACAGAAATAAACTCAAAACTCAAGACATATGTTCCAGCCATCTCTATAAAAATGTGACACACAGCCTATTCGCAGGTAGAAATGTAAATTAACTACCTTTTAATTCCGAAGATTTTCTTAATTCTGGGAAATCACATTAATAACAAATCCTTTATGTAAATACCTGCACGCGTCACATCTCAAGTTATTTAGCAAAGTAAGACCACCTACTGTTTATGACTGTCACCCTTTTACTCTAACCTTATCCAGTAAACACAAGTTATCTTTCGAATTGGTTTTGAATCAGTTGGTGTGATTTGCCAGCCTCAAGTTGTCTACCAACGGGTATTTCCCCACTGAACTTTACATTTTAAAATTCAATTTCTAAAACTAAAAAGCTATACCTCCGAAACATACGTAATCATCACATTAGGCATACGCAAGATGCAGTAATTATTTGTCGATTCACATTTCAAAGATCAGTAAGGTTTGAAGGCCCACAATAACAGCAAGAAATGCCAGCTTATTAAGAGGCAAACCTTCCCCAATAACATGGATAATGCACATTTATGGGGTTTCTGACGATTCAAAGGTTGATGCACAGTTTCTCTTAAGAAAGGATGAAGCATCAGGCGGTCACTGTTTCTGAGGAACGAAACTGACCTGATCATCCCACAAATCCTCAAAATCACAACCAAGAAAGGGTCAGGTAGCTCAAGTGACCCCAAAATCCTGCATTAGTTGTAAGGAATAATCAAGTCCAGAATGTCCAAACCTTTTCCCCTTCTACAAAGCTTCAACTAACAATCCTTTGCAATATGCATGTGTGTCAAGTGGCATTTACCACCTAACCAGTAGTCACTACAATTATGCAAACAGAAATGTATGAAATATCCCATATGACTAGTGCAAGCTGACTGAACGTAACCTGTAAACATGATCAGACTTCTCTTTGTGCTAAATACATTAACCATTAGAAGGCACTCGATTTTACCATGTATGGTCACGTTTCTCATTCTTAATACACAAATACATCTTAACCACTTCAATATGTTGTTAATGGTAGGTAACCAGGTATTCCTGATGATCTTACACTCATACCAATTCTGAGCAAAGACGTTCTTTGGCAAATTGTGAAAAATGGAGAAAAAAAGATTGGACAAAAAGTTATTGGCACAAACTAGTCAAAGAAATATTCAAGGAAAGAATACCTCTAGCTTTATACAGAAATTTCTAAAGTAAAGTAAAGGGTCCTGAGAATTCCAGTGATCATGCTTCGTGCTATGGAACAGGGATGAAGCAGTTTAAAAATATCAGCACAGATGAAGGAGTGTAGCTCTTGCTTACACTCAGCTGCTTGTTGAAGAGTCCAGAACCTTTGTTTCAATAACTAGACCTGAATGCTGCATTCAAGGTACAGCCTTGCCAGAGTGTTACCCAGTTTCAGCAAGGTGGCTTCTTAGCATTCTCAAATTTTTTTCATTCTCTTCCGAGACCAATTTCATAATGTTCATGATGTTGTGCACAATGTTAATAGTGTTAAACTTTGCACTAATCTGCCAGAAATCTTCCTTTCATGTAAATTCTATATTCGTCTGTAGCTCTTTGGCCACTTCACAGAATCAAGCTCCTCCTTCATTTCTTATCTATGCATTTGACCAACTTTTAATACATTTCTACATCTAATTTATTATACAAACTTTCAGGCTTCGCACAATACTTTAACTCAAAATTTACTTAAAACGACACAAGCTATTATTGAATGGTAATCCATAGAATCCCCACAGTGCAGAAGGAGGCCATTCGGCCCATCAAAGAGTTAAAACTCAAATTCTGCAGAACTACACATGTTCTAAATATTCTCAAAGCAATTAAGCATTTGATATGCTGGAATAAAAACAGAAGATGTTGGAAACACTCAGCAGGTTAGACAGTGTGTGTGGAGAAAACAACAGTTAACATTTCTGGCCAATGGTCAGATGTTCTGGAAGATCTTCTGCATCAAACCAGGCATCTGCAAATGAGCAATCAAGCAACAAAATCACATTTATACAGTTCAATATCTGACAGTAAAACCCCAAAGTTACTACCATGACCCTTCAATACTTACTGAAGTCAATTAGCATTTTCCCAAATCCTTGTCTCATATACTGTGGCATTGTCAAAATGCATGACACATTATAGTTGAGGAATGAATTCTTCTCCTGAAATAAAAAATAATCACTTGTTATATACAAGACCATTGCTCAAGTTCAAAGCAGTATTCTTCAATCCTCAACCCTTTAACAAAACTATGAATATGAATGCCTCACTGAATTTGATGATGAGACCTCATGTTGACAGTTTCTGCCTGCATCAATCTCAACCAGATGCATGGTAATCACAAGTCTTTCTTTTGACAGCCCAGCACAGTGATTATGGTCTGCCATTTTCTAGGAGTGTGTTGTTTCTAAACTACCTTCATTCTTACTAGTTAACTATATTAGAAATGCATCATCCTTATCAACTAGCTACTGTTGTTTCTTGTCATCACATCCAGCACAAAAACAAGTGAAGCCCCATCAGCCAGGATCATAATAATTAAGAGAACGAGATTTTGGCATCTGTACTGAAGGCCTCAACTGCCATTTAATGTTATAAAAGTGTGGCCCAGAGAAGGTCCTCAACAAGGGGAGGCAACGGCCTTGCCAGAGTGTTACCCAGTTTTGTGACTGGAGTAGTAATCCAGAGACCCACGGTAATGCTCTGGGGACCGAGGTTTGAATCCAAGCATTGCAGATGATGAAATCTGAATTCCATAAAATAAATCTGGAATTAAAAGTCTAATGGTGTCCATGAAACCATTGTTGATTGTCGTAAAAATCCATCTGGTTCACCAATGTCCTTTCGTGAAGGAAATCTGTCGTCCTTACGGGGTCTGGCCTACATGTGACCCCAGGCCAACAGCAATGTAGTTGACCCTTAAATGCCGTCTGAAATGGCCTAGCAAACTACTCATTTAAAGGGCAATTAGGGGCTGGCTGAGCTAGCGACACCCACATCGCCTGAACGAACAAAAAAAAAAGTAGGGACTGATTGCTGTGAGCAGGCTTTACAATAATTTTGCATTTATAGTGTCTTTAAAATACAAAAACGCTCAAGTGTTTCACAGAAATTTAACCAGACAAATATTGACACCAAATAAAAGAGAGAGGTGGGGCTCAGTGTACAGAGAGAACTCCAAATTTCAGGGCCTATGGGCTTTAAGCTATGCCCTTTCATGGGGGAGGCAAGAGAATGGGGGATGCACAGGCTAAAAAAGTTGGAGGGTGCGTTCTTGTAAGGTTGTAAGGTTAGGAGAGTTTAAAGAAATAAGGATTTGCATATGAAAATTAGAATTTTGAAACCAAGGTGGACCCGAAACAAATGTACATCAGCAAGTCCAGGGGTAATGAGCAGGTAGGGATAGGCATATGTTTGGATAAGAGGAGGAGAGTTTCGGATAAACTCATTATTTTGAAGGGCACAAGATGGGAGGCAACAAAACCATGGATGAGTGTTTCTGTAGAAGGAAATTAGGCTGGTTAGGAGATGAATAATGTGTTGGAGGTGGAAAGAGGCAGTCTTTCTGATGGAAGTTAGAAATTGACTGAGGGACTCAGAAGCTCCTTTCAGGGTCAACTAGGACACAGTAGTTATGTAGCTAGAGATAGTGGCCAATGGAATGACAAAATTGTTGGGAAGAGAATAGATTTTGTGAAATCCAAAGATAATTACAGCTTTTCCAGAACTGGGCGTCGGACAAGCAGTCCAACAAAATGGAGACAATGGAGAGGTCAAGATAGGCAAGCTAATACAAAGTGTCATCTACGTCCATTGCATAATGTGGAACCGGACATCGAGTCTTCTAATGACGCTGAAGTTGATGAAAACTAAAAGGTAGGCAAAGAAAGATCCTTGGGGATTCCAGAGGTAATAGTGGGAAGATAATCCATTGCAGGAGATAGCTGGTTGCAACTGGAAAGCTAAGAGTGGAGCCAGACAATGGCTGTCCCACTCAGCTGAATAAGGGGAGTGGCAGTGGAGGAGAATGGTTTACAATGTTGAGGGCTGCAGAAAGACTGAGAAGGGTAAGGAGAAACAGTCACAAAGGATGCAATTTGCTATTTTGGTTTGTGCTGTGGCAGAAGTGGACTTGATTGAGAATTTCAAACATGCATGTTGTGAGAAAGATGTGCCTGGATATGGGAGGGGAAAACAAATTCAAGGACTTTGGGGTTTACCTTGGAATGCTAGGATAATCATGGAGTTAGCAACATCCTCTAGCAAGAAAACCCTGTCACAATGCAGTGAATTCAGTGGGTTGCAAGCATCTTGTATTATTGTCTCGGGAATAGATGTTGGCAATACCAGTAAAGTTCTTGTATTGCCCATACCTCGTTGCCATGTGATGATGGCGGATTCTCCACTCAAACCACCGCAGTCCGTGACTTTGACTCATTTTGAAGGAACAGGCATATATGTCCACCCTAGGACAGGTGTTATATCTTGAAACTAATGGCATTTCCATGAACTGATCGATCTTGCTCTCCATGGTAGAGATCCTAGGATAGTTGAGTGTTCAAGGTGAGTTGCTACAACGTAAATAATATAACCACAGTGCATCCCAGTGGTGGGGGAAGTGGATATTGAATTCACTGGAAGAATACCAAACCAGCAGATTGCTTCATCCTAAATTAGCTTCGAGTGTCATTGCAGCTGCTGCCATCCTGACAAATGATCAATAATCATCACTCCTGACTTCAATCAGAAGTTGTTCTGAGGTGAGCCACCCAAGGCAAAGTGCTAAGCCTGTGCAGGATATTAATATGGCTAACCCAAGTTACCCAAAAAATGCTGATGATGGAGAATGCAAGTATATCAGTTCCACTGAAGGTTAGGGAAACAGGCTATGTGTAACTTGGAGATGATCATTTCTTAGGTAACATTAATGATATCTGTCACTTTTCAGTACAGATTTGGAGGCTGTTGCAGTCTTCCTGATTCAACGGTCAACTGTTTGGCAGTGGCAATTTCTGGCAGGATGGTAATAGCACAAAAGATTGCATAGGTTCTAATTAGCATGGCTTAAACTGAGAACTGCTTACGTTTGGCCACATAAATCCTCCTGACAAATATTCAGAGAAAGGATGACAAGACACAACCCACAAATATCAAAAGTTAGATTCCTAAAGTTGTGCAAAGACTCAAATTTCAATACAGGATTTCATAAGATTATAAACTCTAGATCCAACTAACTGGTACATTATCAACTTACTGAGCAGCTTGGCCAAGTTGAATGGCCCATTGAGCAAATTCTTTCCAATTAATCTATAGCTTTGTTAAGGATGGGGGTCGGTTCACTCAGTTGGCTGCAGTTAGTTTGTGATGTGGAGTGACACCAATACCACGGGTTCAATTCCCGTAATGGCTGAGGCTATTCTCAATCTTGCCATTTGCCCGAGGCTTGGTGACCCTCAAGTTAAATCACCACCAGTCAGCTCCCAAAAGGGAGAGCAGCCTATGGCCCTCTGGGACTGTGGCAACATTTATGTTGTGTTAAGGATGGGGATCTGTGGGAATCCCCGAGGAGCTAAAGAATAACACAGATATAGCGTGTTACAAAGGAACCTATAATAAGGTAAAAATACTCTCACCCAAAAATTCAAAAGAGGCTTGAATCAATTCAGCACTTTACACCATGCTCGAAACCTAATTATACAGTGGACACTTTAAGAATTGACAATGCAGCTACTTCTAAAAGAACATAATTATAAGACAACGCAAAATGAGGTGGAAACTGGATTAAATACATAATTAGTAACAGGCTAAAACTGAATTCCTATCTGATAGCTCAATAACAATGATGGGGTTGCATTCAAGTAGCTGGGCTATCCTTCTATGAAGTATAGTTGATGCAACTAAGTAGTACATTTCATGTTACCCATATTTCACATCAAAGAAAAGTAGCCTCTTGTATAGTGCTGTTCAAACTGTGCGCCTGCCAGGTGGAGCACCAACGAATGCAAAAGCCTGACATCAGCCTTCTTGTTTATCAAAACCAGTTTCAATCTTGCAAGCAAATCCTGCCAGTGTCCTTCATTTGAGCATCAGCGTCACTTAGCGACACAGCAACATTTTGCTTCCTTTCTCAAGAGTTTCTAAATTCCAAAGTCAGCATTACAGCAAGAACTAAGAAGAAATATTCATCTCAACTCTTTAGTATATTTATATTTATCTAACCAGGAGTCAAGTGGAGCCTGAGCAACCAAGATTTGCATTTGGTATACTGTCGAATGGATCATAGTGGCCAATCGGGTTTTCACGATACAAGTAGGTATTGCTTTCACAGTTATGTTTCTGCACTAACAATCCAATTAAAATCCTACCATGACAATTTAAGAAGATAGGCCTTCTTTGTTCTTAAAAGATCTGGCAATAATCTGGGAATAAAAGATTGCTATCAGTGATCTTGAAGCTATTTGACTATTGCAAGGATCCAAAATGTTTATTAATTATCTTTAAGAATGGACACTTCTGATCTTACCCAGTCTAGCCTACATATGATTCCAATCCCACAACATGGATAACTCAACTGCCCTGAGCAAGACACACAGTTGTATCAAACTGCCAGACAAAAATAAAAAAGAGCAACCCAGAGTGGGAAATAATGCTGCACCTACACCCCGAGAATGACTTTGAAAATTATTCATATCTGTTCTCTTGTCAGTTACTGACTAATCCTCATGAACCCAGATTTATTTGAAATAATTTACAGACAGATTAGATAAAATCTTCAGGATGATCAAAATAAACACACGTCTTATGAGCCTAATGGTTTTAGGCCATTCTTTAGTGGATGTGAAGTTTCTTTTAAGATTTCAATGGTGCAATAAATCAAGATTTTTGTTGTACCGATGACAGGATAAAACTGATACTTCTGGAATTGCTCAGAATACAAGTCTAGAGGCTTGAGGCATAATTGATAACAGGCCGCCAATTATTTCCCAGATGGCTCGAATAACTATGTAGAATTCATTCATGTATAATACATACTCAATTTACATAAGGTCTCCTGGGTTAAATATACTCTGCATGAATCCTAAGTATGGATCGGAGATCCCTGTATACAGTCAACTGATTCTCCTGTTGATAAACACAAACATATTCAACAGCAGCTCATCTCTGAATGAGGTTAGGAAGGCTCATTAACTAAATTAAATTCTCAAGTCAATCTTCTTTTGAGGGTTTGGCAGTTGCTTCAAGTGTTTATAAATTCTAGTGAAGCTACAAAACCTAAACAGTAATTGAATATCGTAAAATGTCTCCCTTGGTAAATAAACCTCTTGTATTAAGATGCCTTATTTTCCAAATTGCACAAAGCATTTTTTCATGATTTATTACAAAAGTTGGACTAAGTCACAGTGGATAAACAAAGTGAGTTTGTTGATTAGGTAGAACAATCTTAGCGGTTAGGTTTTTCCACATAAATCACTATCCAGTACATATCTATGTATGAGCATAAGCTGGATATTTGCTGCCGCCTCCGTGTCCAATACAAAATAAGATAATTCAGGATGTTTTCAGTGCAAATGTCAACCACTTACGAATGTAACTAATAATCGTAATGTCCATAATGAGAAAGAAAATAAAAAGCTGGCAATTATTATTGAAGCTTAATGTGAAAATTAATGTCTCAATTGAAAGACTGAAGAGAGGCAGATCATAAAAATACATTGACCAATATTTATTGGAACCAGGCATCTCATGATGTGCTCAGTGGTTCAACATCATCCCACAACCATCAGCTTGAAAAAAAACCTTGCACCACAAAATGCTGGGAATTTTGCGCTCATAACGATGAGCTCAATAATGGTAATAAATAGGGCAGCATGGTGGTGCAGGGGGTAGCACTGCTGCCTACGGCGCTGAGGACCCGGGTTCAATCCCGGCCATGGGGAACTGTGTGTGGAGTTTGCACATTCTCCCCGTGTCTGCGTGGGTCCGTTCCACCCCCACAACCCAAAGATGTGCAGGCGAAGCGGATTGGCCACGCTAAATTGCCCCTTAATTGGAAAAAATTAATTGGGTACACTAAATTTATCAAAAAAGCAACTTGTACAGCCTTTACCTTGGAGAAATATCCAACAAGATGACACCCTGTGTTATCAGCTTCTGTCATCACATAAAACAAGAACGGCTCTACGTCATAATATAATGTCTTGTGGTCCAAAAATAACTTAGCCAAAAGGCACAGATTCTGGCAGTAAATCTAGAACAAAAAGAGAAAAATAAATCAGTCGGTGGTTCCATTTAAAAGAAGCAAAGCATTTTTTTTTTTTTTTAAATGTTTTCTTCAGAGACAGGATTACATATTTTTGCCATCTGCTTTCTTCTACTTTTCCATAAACCATGCTGAGACAACATTCCATGGGCACTAGCATGGCTTTAGCATATCCTTGCAGCCTTTCTTCAACGGAGCCAAGACTGTCTGTTCAGCAATTGAGGGTACACATACAAATAAAAAAGGGTACACATACAGACGCAACAGAGAGCATCATAAATAAAGCTGGTTCTCCCCTCAGAGGAACAGAGACAAGTACATCACCTCTTGTGCCATCACTTCTAAAATCAGTGCACTCAAAATAGACCAAACCTGGAATCTTCTATTTGGGGCATAGTCTTTGCCTACTTGACTATTAGTGGGAAAGGAAATCTCCTGTCTTCCTCATTGGATGGTTACCTCCTTCAGGGGTCTAACAGGAACAAAAAGATCAGTATCCTTTTTTACCAAATCCAAGTCAAGGAAGACTTGACATTCTTTCTTGCAGGAGAAACAAGTCTTAAGTTCAACTTCTGCAATATTGCAATTCTGCCTTCCTCAAATAGTTTAAGATCAAAATGATTTTTTTTCTGGCAAAGTCTTGAATTGAAGCATTCACTGGCAAGAAACTCTTTGCCACAACTCTGATGCTCAAGTTATTACTTGATTTCTGGTCCAGCACAATGAAGAAATAGGACAAAAGTTCTCAAACCTGAGAAAGGTGGGTGAAAGGTAGGGCAGCATGGTAGCATTGTGGGTAGCACAATGGCTTCACAGCTCCAGGGTCCCAGGTTCGATTCCGGCTTGGGTCACTGTCTGTGCGGAGTCTGCACATCCTCCCAGTGTGTGCGTGGGTTTCCTCCGGGTGCTCCGGTTTCCTCCCACAGTCCAAAGATGTGCAGGTTAGGTGGATTAGCCATGGTAAATTGCCCTTAGTGTTGGGTGGGGTTACTGGATTATTGGGATAGGGTGGAGGTGTTGAACTTGGGTAGGGTGCTCTTTCCAAGAGCCGGTGCAGACTCGATGGGCCGAATGGCCTCCTTCTGCACTGTAAATTCTATGAATTCTATAAATTCTATGAAAGAGAGTTGAATTCTATTTAGCTATGTATCAAATGAAGGTTGGAAACTGGGATTTCTGCCTTTATTTCAACTGATTTTTAGGACAGTCAAATGCAAGTCAAATCAAAAAGAGAGTTCATCATGTATGTCCCTGGAATGATCGCACGTGCAGATTCTCTTCTAAGGATGCACTGAAAATCACTGTCTGTTGGTGAATTCCCATGGTTTTCAAAGGATGCATTATTGGCATCCAACTGGAGTTGACGAAGCCGGTGCAATATGGATTTTCTTCATTGGAATTTGAGAACCACAATAATTGTGATGTGTGAACATAATTATTGAAGAAACAAGTTTCAGCTAAATTAATAGATGAGCCATCATTTCCAGTTATCTCATTGCTCACATCAGTTTGCAACAAATATAAGCATATCCACTCTTAGGATTAGTTTACTGCAGGAAGGAGGAAGGGGCAGAAAGGAAGACATGGAAGAAAAGGAAGGGATCAAAGTAAAAAGAAAAAGGAACTAAATTGTAATTTTTATTATCATGAAATGAATTTGTTTGAAACACAATGGCTTCAAGCATGGTGCCCATTCTAGGTACAGTCAAATTTCAAAAGCAGCAATGAGAGCAATGACGAGTTAATTTATATTTTTTGTGTACTTGAAGGAGGAATATATACCAACACTAGAGCTGTGAGATTCCTTCAGTGTCCACTTTAGACACTGGAATAGGCAGCCAGGGCTTAGCTCAACATTTTAACAGAAGGATGTAACCTTTCTCAAGGCAGCATTTCCTGGATATTGCATTACTCAAGATTTGATACCATAGTCTTCTAACCCAAAGGAGAAAATGTTACCTCTGAGCGACCTGATACATGCTAATGCTCAAATTTAAAACTGTAGCATTTTATACAAAGAACATGTGCAATTGCTGGAATGTAACCAACATTTTGATGGCTTCAAAAACAACTGAGTTTCACTTTCACTGCTATGGCACTTCGAAATCTTCCTTGGAAGTCTCACACCATAGGAACAAATAAAGGTCAACTTCCATTTATTCTCCTATTACTATCACAAATAACAATATGCTCTGGAATCTCAAGCAAAGCATAAACATAGATGAAAATTGTAGCATCCCAAACTTTGAGGAAATATATTTCTGCTTTGAAACTTTTAAAAACCATTACTTGGATGCTCTGAAATAATTAAGCCTTTGAAGAACAGGAATAGTAAAATATTTGTTATACTATGCCGACAAATTGTTTGGATTAGTAACATTTAGCGTGGAATTTCCACAAAGCTTTTAATCAATTCATAACACAAGAAATGCACATTATTCGTCCACATGATTAGCTTTTATTTAAAACAAAAAGTACCTTATTCTTCTTCCCATCCACCTCAAATACTGATATATTTCCTTTTCTATAGATTTCATCTCCTGGGGGATGCTTCCATACACATTTTGCCTAGTACGGAAATTGAAGAACAACTGAGTTTACACAATAAATAAATATGAAATTTCTAGACTTTGGATTTGAAAATTGCATTGATTTTGTGTTTTAACATGAGTTGTAGAACAAGAGCTTGAAATTCTGTATGTTGGAGCTCTGAATCTTACTTTCAAATTTAACAGTGAAATTTTGACAGACAAGGCACGTAACTTTCCCCATAGTGAAATAACCTACCCACCATTTCACCATCAATAACATAAAATTGCAACATTCATGTATACATTGCATAGAACATCAAATCAATATACCTGCAAGCAGTAAATTCTCAGATTAAGACACTGGCAATCTTTCCAAGCTGATTGCATCATCATGGGTACCTTGATTGATTTCCACTTTTCTAGCTACACTCTGTAATTGATGCTTCTGCTCTGGTTATATTGAGATGCCTAACTTTTTTCACGGTCTTGCTGCTCTTTTGCAATATTTAAATTGTCTTTGATTGGACTGCTGTCCTTCTCCTATTCTTGCTTTGATTGAAAGACTTCAATCTTGTGCTGAGCCTGTGTCTGGATACTGATTCAACTGATTTTCCAGCTTTAGTTGGCACAACAGGGAAGATACAACATGGGCCAGGTAGCTACGAGGGTTGGGGACTAGTAACCAAGGGCCACATGCGTGATGTGAGTCAGTGTAGGGTGAACTAGGCTGCAGTGGGCCCTCTTTGCATTGGGAATGGGGGCGGGGAAAGAGTGATATGTGTATGATCATGCGCAGACTGTGCTAATTTTTCACAGAAAAGCAGTCTCCAATCGTCTTGAAATCAAGGTCCAGGACTGTCGAGAGCGCATACTGGTTGCTGTGCAATGACCACCCCATGTTAAAATAAAAATCATGCACGTGTCTTTCACTCATCAAATTGAAGTTTGGGCTTGGTACCAGGACTCTCATGGGCAACTACAAGAGTGGCAGATGGAACGCTACACTGCCATCATCGCTTGAGAAGTCGGGTGCTTTGATATTGACACTGCCATCATTAAGACAATAAGACATGGGAGCAAAATTAGGCCACTCGACCCATCGAGTGTGCTCCGCCATTCAATCATGGCTAATATTTTTCTCATCCCCATTCTCCTGCCTTACCCCATAACCCCTTATTAATCAAAAATTTATCTATCTATCTTAAATATACTCAGGTATTTGGCCTCCACAGCCTTCTGCGGCAAAGAGTTCCACAGATCCACCACCCTCTGGCTGAAGAAATTCCTCCTCACCCGTTTTAAAGAATCGTCCCTTTAGTCTGAGATGGTGTCCTCTGCTTCTAGTTTTTCCGGCAAGTGGAAACATCCTCTCCACATCCACTTTATCCAGGCCTCGCAGTATTCTTTAAGTTTCAATAAGGTCCCCCCTCATCCTTCTAAACTTCAACAAGTACAGACCCAGAGTCCTCTTCCGTTCCTCATACGATAAGTTCTTCATTCCAGGGACCATTCTTGTGCACCTCCTCTGGACCCTTTCAAAGGCCAGTACATCCTTCCTTAGATACGGGGCCCAAAACTACTCACAATACTCCCAATGGAGCCTTATATATCCTCAGAAGTACATCCCTGGTCTTGTATTCTAGCCCTCTCAATATGAATGCTAACATTGCATTTGCCTTCCTACCTGCCGACTGAACCTGCACATTAACCTTAAGAGAGTCGTGAGCAAGGGCTCTCAAGTTCCTTTGTGCTTCTGATTTCCTAAGCATCTCCCCATTTAGAAAATAGTCTATGCCTTCATTTCTCCTTCCAAAGTGCATAACCACACACTTTTCCACATTGTATCCCATCTGCCACTTCTTTGCCCACTCTCCTAGCCCGTCCAAGTCCTTCTGCAGCCCGCCTGTTTCCTCAATACTACCTGTCCCTCTACAGATCTTTGTATCATCTGCAAACTTAGCAACAGTGCCTTCAGTTCCTTCTTCCAGATCATTAATGCATATTGTGAAAAATTGTGGTTCCAGCACCGACCCCTGAGGCACACCACTAGTCAACGGCTGCCATCCTGAAAAAGACCCCTTTATCCCCACTCTCTGCCTTCTGCCAGTCAGCCAATCCTCTATCCATGCCAGGATCTTACTATTAACACCATGGGCTCTTAACTTATTTAAGTCTCCAATAAGGCACCTTGTCAAAGACCTTCTGTAAATCAAAAAAAAATCACGTCCACTGAGTCTCCTTTGTCTAACTTCCTTGTTACTTCTTCAAAGAACTCCAGTAGATTTGTCAGACATTACCTCCCCTTGATGAAGCCGTTCTGACTCAGTCTTATTTTATCACTTCCAAGTACGTCGCGATCTCATCTTTAATACTGGACTCTAAAATCTTACCAATGACTGAACTCAGGCTAACCGGCCTATAATTGCCCATCTTCTGCCTCTCTCCCTTCTTAAACAGCGGAGTTACATTAGCCACTTTCCAGTCCTCTGGGTCCTTCCTGCCTCCAGTGATTCCTGAAAAATCACCTCTAATGCCTCCACAATCTCCTCAGCTATTTTTTTTTAGAAACCTAGGGTGTAGTCCATCCGGTCCAGGTGATTTATCCACCTTCAGACCTTTCAGTTTCCCCGGAACCATCTCCTTAAATGAGACATAATGTGCAAGGGATGGTCAAATGAAGGAGCAAGGCAGCGGGTACACCTTTTTATGGAAGTAACTTCCAGGAAAAGAACAAGGCCTCCACAGGTTGAGCTTCACCAAAGATCTAGTGCCGCAGAGGTTCTCATTTCGGATATACAAGCACCTCATTACTGCCCAGTTCAACCCAACCAGGAATCAGCATGCCACTGTCATCAGTGCATACACTCCTAGACTTAAGGCAACAAACAAAGCCAAGGAAGGATTCAACACCAACCTCCAGAAATCCCTAGCTTGAGCCCCAGAAGTCGGCAAACTGATCCTCCTTGGATATTTCAATGCCAGTATCAGGAAGGATACACATCTCTAGGATATGATGGGCAAGGAGCGAGCAGGGATAACTCCAAAGGAAATATCGGCTTGACAAAATTACCTTGTCATAATCAAGCCTCTGTTCTGCTAGTGACACAAGTACAAGCTCAAGGCAACACCTAAGATCCAAATTCTGGCACCTTCGCAAATAAACTGTTCAAGCAAGGACTACAGATAGCCACATCAACATGTTATGGCAGATATTGACAACTGCTGGATCACTGCCTTATTCAACCTACCATCTCCATCAGCCTGACCCCCAAACAACCTACCATCCCCATCAGCCTGTCCCCCAAACAATGGAGGCAACAGAAGCAATATTTTTCTTTGAAGTGTGCAAATATCCAACCAAGGCAGCCCTTCTCATCAGTCTCACTGCCACCACTCAGCCTCCAGGAGCTACAGCGGAACATAAGAAACAGGAGAAGTAGGCCATTTGGCCAGTCAAGCCTGCTCCACCATCCAAACAGATCGTGGCTGATCATCTACTTGAAACCATTTTCCCTTATATCGATCTCTGATTTTAACATATTCAGGGCAGCAGGGTAGCATGGTGGTTAGCATAAATGCTTCACAGCTCCAGGGTCCCAGGTTCGATTCCCGGCTGGGTCACTGTCTGTGTGGAGTCTGCACGTCCTCCCCCTGTGTGCGTGGGTTTCCTCCGGGTGCTCCGGTTTCCTCCCACAGTCCAAAGATGTGCGGGTTAGGTGGATTGGCCATGCTAAATTGCCCGTAGTGTCCAAATAAAAGTAAGGTTAAGGGGGGGGTTACGGGTATAGGGTGGATACGTGGGTTGAGTAGGGTGATCATGGCTCGGCACAACATTGAGGGCCGAAGGGCCTGTTCTGTGCTGTACTGTTCTATGTTCAATGATTGAGCTTTCAGAGTCATCTGAGGCAGAGATTTCCAAAGATTCCTTGCTCCGTGTGAAGGAATTCTTCCTCATCTCAGTCTTAAATGACCTGCCTCTTATTATGAGACTGTGTCACCTGGTTGTAGACTCACCAGCCAGGAGAACATTCTATCTACAGCTACCTTGTCAGGCCCTGTAAAGAATTTTGCAAGTTTTAATCAGGTTGCCTCTCATTCTTCAAAATTCGAAGACAATACAGGCTCCCTCGCCTTATTCTCTCCACGCAAGACAATCCCACCATCCCAGGGTTTAGCCTGAAGAACCTCCATTGCACTCCACTACGGTAAGTATACTCTTCCTTAGGTAAGGAGATTAAAACTATACACAATATTCCAGGTATGATCTTACGCAGGTTCTATCCAATTGCTTTCATGCCTAGACTGCAATTCCCCTGCAATAAAGACCAGTGTGTCTATACTGCTTAGTCAACCCTAAAGTCTACCACGATGAGCACCTGTGAGGAGGTCCTTAGCATCTCTACCAGGAAACGTTATTGACTGCTTCCATGAAAATGACCGAGATATACAGGAATCGAGTGTAGGCACAAAGCTTTCACAGGCTAGAAACTTCACCACATCACAAGAGAAAAGCAGCAGGGCAGTGTAATGGTTAGCACTGTTGCCTCACGGCACTGAGGACCCGGGTTCAATCCTAGACACTGTGTGTGGAGTTTGCATATTATCCCGTGCCTGTGTGGATCTCATCCCCGCAACCCAAAGATGTGCAGGGTAGGTGGATTGGCCACACTAAATTGCCCGTTAAATCAAAAATAAAATTAAAAAGCGAAAAGCAGTAATACTATAGGCAGCTGAAGACAGTGGTACGCATCCATCCAGTGACCAAATGATGAGTAAAAAGAGAATGGGAGACCCCATAACTCGGAAGCACCAATAACATGTAGTTTCATCAGCACGGTCAAGACGATCTATAAGCTCATGCACTCAAGGACCCACCCTGCTGAGAGCTCATCAAAGACAGGGAGGCAGTCAATGCTCACTGGAAACAACACTTTTAAAAAAACTTCTGAACCGAGATTCTGTATTTAACTTGAACGTCCTTCACTCCATTCCTCAATACTGCACGGCACAATCTTGGTATCAACCCAGTCTGCAGCAAAGTCAAAAAAGCAATCCAACAGCTGAAAAACAATGAAGTCCCTGGAGCAGATCAAAACCCTGCCAGAATTCGGAGACATAGCAGACAAACACTCATGGGATGGCTGCACAATTTCATATTCCTCATCTGGAAGTGGAGTGCATGCCAGGAGATTTCAACGATGTTGAGATTATGACATTATTCAAGAAGGAAGACAAGTCCAATTATGGGAAATACCAAGGAGCCTCCCTCTTCCCTGCTACAGGGAAATCATTGCAAGGATCCTCCTCACATGTCGTTCATTTATCTGACACCAGACCCAAAGCAACTGCTCTTCTTCGAACTCGGGCATGACAGCTGACTCCCTACAGGACAACAGAAATGCTCCAGAGATGTCCTCAAAGCATACATAAAAGTGGTCAAACATCTCTCGGGTTCATGGGACACCCTGGCTTGTGACTGACCAGAATGGAAAAGGTCCGTTCACAAGGCCCTGACCTCATTGAGAGGCTGCCAGGAACATGAGGTGAATTTGACTTGGAAAACCACCCAACAACTCATCTACCTGACTCTCCAAGCGCTACATGTGGCACAGTCGGCGTATCTCGCATTGAACTTAACAACTAGCTCTGAACCCACCAAGTCAGAATGGAAGCAACTCATCATTGATCCTGAGGGATTGTGTCAGCTGACTCCTTAATTATACCATTACAGGCGTTAGCAAAACACAAAATATTATTTCACAGCTTGCTTACGGGCACATTTCAAGAGCTAAATCTAAGACTCCCTTGACTGTTGCCCAAATAGATAGGTAGTGCCCTAAAAACACAAACAAAAGATACTAAATGATGGCTAGACCATGCCACAGCAGCAGAGGCTCTGCACAGTTTATGGACACTCGCAGGACTGAAGCTGCGGCTGCGCTTAAACTATATTCCCCCACACACTGATTGTGGCTGAAAAGATGGAATAGGTTGTGCTGGAGCACCCATAAAGCTTTTCTGTCGACTGGGGCCAGGGCGGGAGGGGGTTCACCTATACGACCCAGGGAACCAGGTTTTTGGCGGGCTGTCAGCGGCATGCACAGCCGCATGGTTGCCCTGCCGGATGTGGTAATGGTGTTGCGCACCCATCCACCCCAACCTCACAGCCCATCTCCTGGCCACCCCCCACTACTCCCCCCAGCTCGGCGAAGCACCCCGGCCAGCGGCATGACTGTCGGCGAAGTATGGTGGTGCAGACACTGTACGTACGCCACCCCCCCCCCCCTCTCAGCAGCCACCACGCCAGGCTCATGATTGTTGAGAGCACACGTGGACCACACCATCGGGAACTTGGCCCATCGGAGGTGGAGCATGAGGAGTGGGTTCACTAATGAGATGCAAACGGAGTTTCAACTACGCGCGCCGTGCGTCGCAATGCCGTAGTGTCCGAGGAGGTGGAGCATCGCGATTCACTGTCAGCCCGGCACCTGCCGTGATTTCAGCATCGGGGGCTATTCTCCGCCCGATCGCACACCCCGGTTTCGGCGTTTGGCAACAGAGATTCCCGTCCAGAATTTATCAACTAAATTGAAAAGCAGTTCTAAGCAGTCAAAATTACAGATATAGTTGGAAGAAACTGGAGAAGAATATACAACATAGATAACATTATACCTTTTCTCAGATTAACTTTTTCTCTGATTAACTATTTGACCAATGATATTAATTCCTGATTAATGGTTAAATAGAAGACAGAAATCTTTCAGAAATTAAATCCTAACAAAGTTGTTTTGTGAAATGCAGTTTGTCAATTCAATTCTGCTAACTGCAGGTTAAGATTATCTGATTGAAACAGCATGCACATTCCTCATTTGGCCAGGAATGCCAGAGGGGGTCTGTTTGTTTGTCTATCTGTTAGGACAGATGACTGCAAGCAATTAACAATTGAGGTATTCAAAAATTTCCATCAGACAAACAAATCGACACACGTAACTGGTTAAAAGGTCTGATGCTTTCAGCTGAAAAGAAAGGCTGAATCTGTGTCTCAGGTCGGTAATTCACTGCTGTTCAGTTGAGCACCTCGATCTGAACAGCTGCCGCTATATTCCATGGGCGATTCTGTTCAGCTTGAATAAGAATCTAACCACCATGCACACAGGGTGCCATAGAAAATGTTTAACTTCCATACTTTACAAGCTGTCACTTACATTTATATACGATAATCGATATATACAATAACTGTTAAAACAGTTTGTGGGCAAAAAGTAATACTGAATTGCTAATAGAAATTGATTTTTCATTCCATGTTCCAGTCTAATGTTCCTCCCATGTATTGTGTACAGTTGCAGAATTTTAAATCACCACCTTGTCTCTTACAAAGCATGCTGCACTGTTTAATTATCATTAAATTAAATCTAAATCAATTTAATGATTTGTTTTTGCTGACAAATAACTTACCATATGCCTGCGAAGGATGGTCTGACTTTTCATATATTTGAGACAGAATTCACACATATACAGCCTCCCTAGGCGAGCATACTCTTCAGGATATGGAGAATGGTACCAGGTATCCAGCTCATATCGACCAAACACTATGGTCTTAATCATGTTGCTGCCTTCTGTAATTTGGCCTTGTAACCTTAACTTCTCCTAGAGTAAAGAAAGAAAATTGACGGTATATTTCAAGTGCTGCCCAATCGGTGGTCACAGTACCGTGACATATTAGTCTCACATTTTATGGGAATAGGAACAATTATAATTACAAGTTCTACCGTAATAGATGCTATCAGTATGCTATAACAGAGAATAGAAGGAAACAACTTTGCATTCACAATTTTTATTTCTTTGCTGAAGGCGGAAAAAAGGCTGTACTCAACCAGTTGGAGTTCAAAAGAAATTACTGTAACAAATGCTATTATTCAGTTCGAGAATGTGGAGGGTAGGTGGATTGGCCATTCTAAACTGCCCCTTAATTGCAAAAAATAATTGTGTGTTCTAAATTTATAGACAAATAATAAACTGAGAAAGGGAATCATTTCCATAATTATGTTGCATGTGATTACTAGAAAAATTGTTTTAAAATGTGCATTTTGTTCATGAATTTTTCCATCAACGCTGCCACCTAGTGTCAGTATCAAGCGCTCAAAGTTACAGGGTAAAAGCTTTAATGCCTGGTTCTAAACCTCTCTATGCAGCATTGTATGTGTTATGGATTCCCCATCACATTTCCTTTTGGATTCTCAGCATTACTAATTTAATGCTAACCTGGCATTGAATTATGGTCATCCGTCGTTAGCAGAAACTGGTTTGAAACTGTTTAAACTCATTTTACAGGATATTCTTGCAGGCAACAGAGGATAATGTCAGTCAGCCATGGCTGGATTTATATCATGGTCTCAAGGTGAAAAAATACCCATTGTGGCACTCATGATCTAAAACTTAAAGAATTAAAGTTAATATTAACATCTGTTTTTTCTTTGATGTTGCTGCATAAGCAATAAGTGCCGATGAAATCACCAGAGGTTCAAGTTGGTGATCAAACCATATCTTGTGAGGAAACAAAGTTAGCACCATCAGGCATTCAATCTTCAACCCAGAGATCCTAGTAATCACATGCAACATAATTATGGAAATGATTCCCTTTCTCAGTTTATTATTTGTCTATAAATTTAGAACACACAATTATTTTTTGCAATTAAGGGGCAGTTTAGAATGGCCAATCCACCTACCCTCCACATCTTTGGGTTGTGGGGCGAGACCTACGCAGACACGGGAAGAATGTGCAAATTCCACATGGACAGTAACCCGGGGCCCCTATCGAATCCAGGGCCTCAGCTCAGTGAGGCAGCAGTGCTAACCAGTGCGCCAACGTGCCGCCCCTCTGTTTCTCAGTTTAGACACAGTAGCTCCTACAAGTTATTTTTCTCAGTAACATCAATACTAATTATTTCAACTAAAACAATTTTTCAAATCAACAGAAAAGATAAAAATCTTAAAGAATATTACTACGCTCTACTGTTCGGCGACCAATTTCCCCCCTCAGAAAATTAGAGGCAACAATTCCTTTGTTTTTCAGCAATTTCTCTTATTAAATTTTCAACAAAAACCATTAACGTTTAGTAAAATGGTTTAAGTCATTGATCGGAGTTTAAAACACAAAACTAATTTTAAGCATGACAGACTGTAAATTTCAAACTAGAAAGCTATTGTACAAAGATACAACCTACATGACATCATTCTTATAATTCTATTATTTATTGATAGGTAATATTTTTTACCGAATATGCATTGCTACCCAAAATGGATTACTGTATGGATAATTAAGTGAAATGGAATTGAATACGAATGCACATTATTGATCACCATTTTTACATCCACAACAATCTTTCTACTTTAACAGTGCCATGAATAAAGCACATGATAAACTGACATACCAGATCCTCTGAGGCTCGTGCTTGAGCTTTCCGGAATAATTCCAAGTCAAAATCAGATGTAAGATTGTCCAAGAGTGGCTCTCGCGTGCTTCCGTGTATCTGTCTGTGCTCCTGTGGGTTTAAGAACCACACAAATATTCCATGCATAATTAACAGTCATCAAAAAAAAGGTACAATATTAATATTAAAGTAGAATAATAGCTGAATTCTGAAACTCTACAAAGTTTCAGCAAAGCATCTTTGATACACCAATAAATATAGCCTAAACAATATGCTCCACAACCAACGTTGCCTCCCCGAACAGGCGCCGGAATGTGGCGACTAGGGGCTTTTCACGGTAACTTCATTTGAAGCCTACTTGTGACAATATGCGATTTTCATTTCATTTTTCAAACGGCCTATGTTCTTACTAACAAACGGGCTTCCTTAAGTTTTGGTAGATATATTCTTTCAAAAGAATTTGAAGACAGCCATGTCATAAATATCGATACATATGAAAATTTTGCAGTAGCAAATTTACCACCATACTTGGGATACTGACTGTTCATGCACAAACAGAATAAAAGAAGCTGGTTAAACATGCTTTTCAGCTATTTTTCTTGCAGTTTAATTTGGAGTTCCCCACCCCTTTCAGTCATTTAATGTTTTTATAGGTCTAGGTATGAGAACAAATCCATTGTTCTTGGAAAATGAATGAACAGCTGCAGATAGATGTTTATCATATTGCGCCTATTTGTCTTCTCCTCACAGCTTGCATTTCCACCAAGCTTTGCATCATCATCAGACTTGGATACATCACCTTCTGTTTCTTTGCTTGAATCATTAATATAGATTGTAAGTAGTTGATCTTTGCTTGCCAACTTAAAAATGACCCAGTTACCTCTATCTGTTTCCTGCCTGTTGTTTTAATATAAATTTAGAATTCCTAATTCATTTTTTCCAATTAAGGACATTTAGCATGGCCAATTCACCTCCCCTGTACATATTTCAGGTTGTGGGGGCAAAACCCAGGCAAACAAGGGGAGAATATGCAAACTCCACATGGACGGTGACCCAGAGCCGGAAAAAAACTGGGACCTCGGCACCATGAGGCAGCAGTGCTAACCACTGCGCCACCATGCTGCCCTCTTGTTTCCTGCCTGTGAACCAATCATCTGTCCATGCCAACATGGCATCAAAATTCGACATTCTGAATTCTCTCTCAGTATACCAGAGCAAGTGCCAGAATGTGGCGTCTAGGCGCTTTTCACAGCAACTTCACTGCAGTATTAATGTAAGCCTACTTGTGACAATCCATTATAAAAAATGCTAAAATAAATTCTTCAAACAAGATTTCAATTTTGTAAAACCATGTTGACTTGCTCTAATTATATTATGCTTTCTAAGTGCATTAAGTCTTCCTTAATAATGGCTTATTTTCCTGCCTGTATTTGTTAAGCTCATATCTTTAAACCAGCCAACTGGATCAACAATCAAGTGCATAAAAACATCCAAACTTATAAAGAAAGAACTTCTTGCCTTGAATTTCTTAGCAGTTGGAATTACAAATCAGGGAAACATTTTTAGAATCTTTTCCAATTCAAGTCAAAAGGTAGTGCAATCGGGAAGGGAAAAAGAAACAGGGGCGAGTTAGATATGTTCAAAAATGGCTTTATGCAAAAATAAATAGTGTTTATTTTGTAATATTTCACCTTAAAAAGCATTTGAGTAGCTTTATTATTGCAATCTTACTGTTTATTTCAGTAAAATGTATGAGCAGGATACTTGGGAGGAAAGGAATAACTTGTCCATGCAGCCTGAACTTACCCAGGACTGCAAATTAGCTGAAGCTCAATATACCAAAACTCTGTTCCTTATATTGACATTTGATCTAAAGTTGATAACTGACTTATTTTTTCGCGCCACCAAATAACTTAGTAAATGAAACATAATCATTATGATTATGCCAACACTAATCAAATTCAAAAATAAACACACGTCACACTGGTTCCGTGGTTAGCAATGTTCTGGAAATGCTTGTAGGAAATTGCAGCCATGACCTTGTGTCAATTGTGAGGATAAAGATGTATTATCTGTTCTACACTGCAGATTGTGAAGTATAAAACAGTGTTCAATTTTCTGGTCGAAATGGAAGAGAACCATGAGGAAATATTTGGATATTGACAGATTGTAAGCATAGTGCTATAATCAAGGTAGCCGAGGTGATTGCTCTGGCTAGGATTAATGTCACAGTATCTACATTTTGTACAAGATTATCTTCACCCCAGCAAGAAATAGATTCAGCTATCACTTGAAGAAATAAAATCTGTCAGACAAGTTTTACAGAAATCTTACCATATATTTTTCTTTTTGCTCTTTGGTCAATCCCGAATTCCTTTTCTTTCGAAGTTCTGTCACCTTTTCCTTGTATCTCAACTGTTTCTCTGTTGGAGCCTAAAAATAAGAGGTACATTTTAGTGCATTCTTTATCCAACTAGTCTAAAACTACCGAAAATAAAAATTTACAGTGCGTATGTTACTAGAAACACAGAAAATGGCCATTCGGTCCCTCATGCCTGATCCAACATTTAATATTATCATGGCTGATCCTATGCCTCAATGCCATATTCCCACTCTCTCCCCATACTCTTGATGCCTCTCGTGTCTAGAAATCTATTTCCTTCTTAAATATATTCAGTGACTTGGCCTCCACAGCCTTCCCTGGTACAGAATTCCACAGGTTCACCACCCTGTACAAAACTTTCTCCTCACCTCAGTCCTGAACTTCTTATCCCATATCGTGAGACTGCGATCACTTGTTCAAGATCCCCTTCCCACTCCTCCAGCCAGGAGGAACATCATCCCTGTATCCAGTCTGTCTAGTCCTGTCAGAATCTTACACGAGAGCTCAAATTTCCAATAAATGCAGGCCTAGCTGACCCAATCACTCTTCATACGGCAATGTCACCCCAGGAATCAGTGTGATGAACCTTCGCTGCATTCTCTCTATTAGTCACTGTCTGCCACTCCAAAAATGACCCTTTATTCTTACTCATCGTTTCTTGTCAGCTAACCAATTCGCAATCCATGCCAATATATTACACCCAATCCCATGTTCGTTAATTTTTCACGTAAGCCTCTTATGTGGGACTTTATATTCTGAAAATATAAATATAATACATCCACTGATTCTCTCATATCTGCTGGCTACATACTCAAAAAGTTGGCGTGTCAAACATGATGTCACTTTCATAAATCCATGCTGACTTGGACTGGGATTTTCCGCTCCCATTTGTGCCGGCCGGGTTTAGCGACGGGAGAAGAAAATATCGCGAGAACTGCAAAGTCACACTTTAGATCAATGTATTGGCATTCATGGTGGCGTGACGGTAGAATAGTGCGTATCACACCTGGTCAGTGCAGCGCTCGGGGAGGGGGATACCAAGATGAACTGGTTTGCTCTCTATGCGCCAAGACGGCCTTTAAAAATGGTGCCCCAATCCTTGCGCTTCTATGTTGTTGGCCAGGTGGACAAATCAGAGGCTACGCTGCTAGCGATACATCTTGGAACCTGTGGCTTGCCCTTTTTTCAAAGTACTACACTATGTGGTGGAGAACGCCGCCATTGCCATTGACGGCTTCAGCAGTGCTTTTCCTACCGGACACCAACTTTTGCCAGTACCATGGAAAATCCCAGCCTTTGTCCAAAGGTGTTGATATTTTATAAGTGTCCTGTTATCTCATCCTCTATAAGACACTTTCGCATTTTCCCTACCACTGACGTCAGGCTAACCTGCCTATAACGCCTGGTTTTCTCCCTCCCTCCTTTTTAAATAGTATGGTTATATTTGACACCACCAATCAACCAGGACTGTTCCAGAACCCTAAGAACTTTGAAAGGTGACATCCAACACAATTCTATGCTATTGATAATTGTTGTAAAGAATAAAGAATGCATTTCTAAGGGAAGAGTTCATTAGACTGACTTGAAGTTGATTATGGTAATACGACGAGCAATTTGTCTTTATATTGCAGCAACGCTACTTTGCTTATTGAATTTGGAAGCATGATTTGCACATTATCTTTTAAATTAAAGTTTAGAATCAGACCAGTGCCGCATGGTATAGTTTTATCAAGTAAAACAACAACAGGAAAGTAATGTACATAGGATAACAGAGATAGGTTTTCATTTAATAAAAAAAAAAAGAGCTCAATAGCTAGGTATCAGCATATTGGCAAAGTATTGACAAGTTCTCATTAGTTTCAGTGCATGTCCAGATATAACTGATTGTATTATATATTTCACAAACCAAAAAACATTATTAAGTCTAAAAATAATAGAAAATCTAACAAATTACTTTGACATTGCCAATTGCGATGTTCAGTAATGCCACATCAACGCTTTTTTTAAAAATGAGCCTGTTGAACCTTGCACAAGTAATTCGAGAAAAAACTGCGTGCACAAGGAAAAAGTGCAGCCATTCAACTTAACTGCCTTATGTCCTTCCTGCAAGAAAGCTTTAAATTGATACCCAACAACTGTTGTTTTTTAGTTCTTTGATTTAATACACTATTTAGTTTGCAAATACATCTTCCAATCTAATTTCCAATTTTTCCCTTTCCTTGAGACTATGGTCTACGTTATCACAAATTTCTCTTTTGCTAATTTTCATCATCTTTGCTGCGAAAATAAACTTGATTCTCCAAACAATTGTTTGAACTGTCTCAATTTCCAAAGTGGAAACTAGGACATTACAACAGCCTAGTCAATTTACGAACAAATCCAATGGATTGGTGAACAGGAACTGCTGAATGTTACTAATTACTGTTTAGCTTCATGCAAACAGAAGTAAATTGGAAATTCCTAATGAAGCTGGAAGCAGATTGAAAATTCTATAAAATTTTGGTAGAACAAAATTTTCCTGTTCTTCAAATAGTACATGGGATCTTTTATACCCACCTGCAGTGCAGAAAGAGCCTTAGTTTAACCCAAAAAGATTGCACATCCAGTGAATCAGTCCCTCAGCTCTCCACTGAAGTGGCGCCTTATAACATGTGCTCAAGTCTCTGGACTGGGATTGAACCAACAACCTTCTGTTTTGGAGACAAAAAAGCTGCCAACCAAACCAAGTCTGACACATTGTCACCTGCTGCGGTCTGAAAACTCATTTAAAACAATGATCCCCAAAATCAAGTCCCTGCATTGTTGCAATAGTTTGAACAGTCACAAATACACATGCCAACTGTTCAAGATTTCAGCTTATTGCTGCACCCTCTACTGGCAGGCATGGAAGGTTATAGCAACGAATACAAACTCAAGGCCATTGTTCGATGATCCACAAGAAATATTTTCTTCCAATCCTAACTCAAACCAGTGGAATTTTTAAACTTATAACAAATGCTGGTTTTTCTCCACTTGCCCACTGAATTTCATGTGACACACTTTCCTTCGATTTCTATATGGAAATACAACTATGATTTGATTTTGTTCTTTCTTCATTCCTTCCACCCCCCATCCCGCCCTCAGACAAAGTCTTTCTATTAACGGTAACATTCAAAACACCGCGCGTGATTTTTCAGCCCGACACCGAAGAGCATCACAGGGAAATTTAGAGAACTATTATCAACGACTCTCCAAATGTTCCTGTCCCAACCACAATGATAGCCACCAGTGTCAGAGCTGCAAATCCTGGCCATTGACATGTGTGCTTCTTTAATGATGGTTGATATCCCTTTTACTTCTAGCATTTGCTGTTTTTATTCCCTATATGTTAACCTGATATCTGAAGCTCTGAGCTTCTCTAAGATTTAAAATATCAAATCTAACCATTAGATCTTTAGTGCCATTTAACTAAGTTTGTTTTATTTTGAAAACATCAAGTGATTGCAACATTACAAATGTATTGTTCTGGTCAGTGGTGCTACAAGGTTAATGCTGCATTGCCTAACTGTACTGCGACAGCATTACTCCACCTTTAATTT
This sequence comes from Scyliorhinus canicula, assembly GCF_902713615.1. Taxonomy (NCBI): domain Eukaryota; kingdom Metazoa; phylum Chordata; class Chondrichthyes; order Carcharhiniformes; family Scyliorhinidae; genus Scyliorhinus; species Scyliorhinus canicula. Next base: position 29,336,972 of record NC_052164.1, read on the forward strand.
CCCTATTTATTCAATTTGGAAACAGCTTTTAGTCTTACTTATCAAAAATTACTACACCCTGATGATCCCCAAGTTCCTGCAAAGTTTTCAAATTTGCCACCACTTAAAAAGTGATTTACTTTACTACTCCGTTCTCCACTTCACTGAAAAGAACCCATCACCCCGATTGAATTCTCATGTAAATAATGTGATAACACGAGTTCAGCTCGATATTCATGAATAAACCATACTTCCAAAGCTAAATAAACCCCAAGTTATATCAAAATATAGTTATACATCCAGGTTTAAATTTTTACATGATATGCATTCTCACATTAAAAGTGTCCATCTTCATGCTTTCCTAATTACCCTCAAACATGGTCAGGAAAGGAATTAACATGTAGCCAAGGCTTTGCACATTTGCAACAACCCAAGAGCAGTTGCTGTGACTTCTACTAACGGAACATGACCTCTTTAATAAGCCATTTTCATTGTAACTCCTTGCCCTAACAGCTTAATATACATTTGTCTGAACCTCCCTGACCCACTGGCTGCAAACCCCACTGGCAAGTACCACCCATTCAACATATTAACTCCTCTCAATCCGCTCTCTAAGCGGGCTGCATTTCCAATTCTCAGGTCAATCTCAAATCAGTTTAATTTCCCCACACATTTAGGTGACCATTAGCAGCTCCACTGGCTCCAATTCACAATACACTCCTTGTTGGAAGTAACCCCATAAGATAATCTTCCTATCCACCATAAGAACACCAACCTTGCCCATTGGCTTTATTTCCCTTCCCCCAACGGTTGGCTGACCATGTTTCAATCTATGTCAACATGATTTCTCGTTCCTCGTATCTGCAGCCTTTCCCTCCATTGATCCATTTATATCAATATTCACTCTTTATTGACTAGATTTTCCATCATTAGCAACCTCCCTTTTCACCCTTCTCCTATCTCCCCCTCTGGCCCTCTTTTCCCAGGTTCGCCCCCACTCATTCTATTCATTGGTTCAACCTGTGCACCTTCCAACCCATTCTCTTGAACCCTTGACCCTCTCCTGTCCTCTTTGGCCCCAAACGTTCAATCCATCCCTGCTCATTTACCCTTTTCTTATCTGGCCACCTTGTTTTCCTTCTTTTTCCTCTTCTTCATCCCCATCTCACTCACCTCTTCCACCTTTACCGCCTCCTGGAATCATCCACAAAGCAATCAACTAAGGATGGCAGGTTTTGTTCCCTCAAGATCAGTGAACCATTTGGGGTTGTGTGTGACAAAACACGATGCTAACTTTAAATCAGCAGTCGGAGCTTAGGGCCTCCGCACATGCGCTGGCCGGGAAGTGGCCATTTATGTGCAGTTTGGCTAAAAAATTTCCCGTATTCCCGTTTTCTGCGTATGCATCAGCCAGAGAATGGTCACACATGTGGAGTTAGTGGTTTCTCTCATCTTCAGGCCGGAAACCGGCCCTGCACCCATGTGCAGTTTGTTTCTTTAGTTCTTTAGGTGGGAACCGGCCCAAGTGACCTGAAGAGGAATGCCTCAAGAGGTATCCCATGGAGCAGGAGGTGGGAGGGGGACAGGGGAGAAAAGTCCCAAATAAGGAAGATCTTAAACTAAGGAATACGGCAGAAACAGGCTCCAGTAGAACTCCCATATAAAGGAGAAGGACAGAGATCAGAAACAAATACTGTTAAGTAAAGATGAGAAAAAAGCACAGAGCAATAAGCTTTGAATTAAAGAGCACGCTGTGGGAGCAGACTTGAAGCAAATTGGGCTCGAGAGAAGTCTGAAGATCCACGAGGGCAGGTGAAGATTGATGACTTGTAAAGGCAAAGATACCCTTTTGGATAAGTGGTGTTCTGTTCGACACTGTCAAAGACAAAAGTATGGTTGGAAGGTGAAGTTTGAGTGTACGCAGATTTCCAGAGGAAAGGAATCTCAAGTGAGATTGAAACCCTAGAGGTGTATCCTGGTTGAGGATGTCTCAGTGGAAGTGACATTAGAAGATAATGCTACGGCAAGCTCTTCAATTGCAGAGATTGGAAACACTCAAGATTCAGTGACACAAAGTGATCACAGTGTAACAAGCATCTGGATGGGTTGTTCAGCAATCCATAAAATCTGCTATGGTCACACCTGTCATTTACTTTGGAGAATATAAGATAGATATAGTATATTGTTATATCTTTCCGAATTTGTATGCATCTGCAAAACGATATCTGCAGAGAAGGAATAGTAAATATTTGAATCATTTTATTGTGCTTGTATTGAGATATCTCTATCCTGTGTGTCTGGTGTAATATAGCTCATTCATCTTGTTTAATAAATGTTTCATATATATTTTTTTAAAATTTAGAATACCCAATTCATTTTTTCCAATTAAGGGGCAATTCAGCGTGGCCAATCCACCTACCCTGCACAGCTTTGGGTCGTGGGGATAAAACCCAAGCAAACACGGAGAATGTACAAACTCCACACGGACAGTGACCCAGGGCTGGGATTGAACCTGGGACTTCGGCGCCGTGAGGCAGCAGTGCTAACCACTGTGCCACCGTGCTGCCTAAATGTTTAGTTCATCAGTAGATTCCTGTGAATTTGTTCAGTAATTTAACTCCACGGTTTAAAAATAATGTTAAAGATCTATCAAGCCAGGTTTCACGTTGGAACCCGACTTGTCCAGTACTATCAGCTGCAGTTGCAACATATGACAATATAACACCTTCAGGGTCACTTTTACTTTACCAATAATTTTGCTGAATTTGGGGATTTGAATAATTCTCTGAATTATTAGTCCAGTATTAGTCCAAGCATCAAGAACTTTTTATTTAGCACTCATGACATTGTACAACATGGATAATTTGGCTAAAGTGCAAGCATGAACTCAGTAACGTTAAATTTAATTGGTTAAGGGGCAGCACGGTGGTGTCGAGGTCCCAGGTTCAATCCCAGCTCTGGGTTATTGTCCGTGTGGAGTTTGCACATTCACCCCGTGTTTGCGTGGGTTTCGGCCCCACAACCCAAAGATGTGCAAGGTAGATGGATTGGCCACGTTAAATTGCCCCTTAATTGGAAAAATGAATTGGGTACTCTAAATGTATTGAAAAAAAATTTTTAATTGGTTATGCATCTCACTACTATTTGTGAAACCGTGCTGAGAGCCAATTGGCTTCTTAACAGCACTGGCCTGAAAAAATAATTGTCTGTCCTGAAGAAGTGAAAGGCACAATGTAAATGCAGTTCTTTCTTAATATTTCCAATTGTTGCGATAATTAGAACTTGCCTGATGCCTGGTTGCATGTCTGTTGTTTTCGTCTTGTCTCTGTGATAATGCTCTGTCATCAATCTGTCTTTCACGTTGCTGAGCTCTAACCTGCAAAGGACCGCCAGAAAATTAGCAGTTAAACTCTATAAATCCCAGAAACAACCAGATTAATGTAAGTGTGGCAAGTTGGGCATAAGACCGAGTAACTGGTATCTAAATATTTTATCAAACAGCCCAAATCAGAATTAATATCAGCAAACTTTAATAAGATTTAGATCTCAACGCTTCTTTAATTACTGAAGGTCAAGATTTTTTTTTTTTTTAAATGTAGCCGATTCAGATTCTGCTGGACACAAACGTACACAGCACAGAAAAGGGCCATGCAGCTACTCTGTGAACTTAGATCTACATGTTCATCTATAACATCTTCATTCTTCTCCCTTCACCACCTCCGCACTGTTGAATGAGTTAGAAAGGTTAAGCTACGGAACAGTATGGAGAAACTAAAGTAAAATTATTGATATATTAATTTAATTAGCTTCCCTGTGCCAGGCCCAAACCATTACTGGTTTATCCAATTGTGCTTCCGGTTCTCTCATTTAAGTCAGACTTTGTACAGTATTGGTAGTGGTTCTCCCAGCTCTGGAAAGGTGGATTCCAAAAGTGTTAGTGTAGTTTTCGTTATGTTTCCACCATTGATTCAAAAGCAGCGTTATAAATCTGGCTGAACAGTTAATGTTTATCATGTGAACCTACACGCGAAAGATTATTCTAGCACACAGCTCTTTATCACCAGCTACCAAGCATCAAGAACTTTTTATTTAGCACTCATGACATTGTACAACATGGATAATTTGGCTAAAGTGCAAGCATGAACTCTCAAATCATTTTGTGGCACAGTGCATGGGCATCACAATAAGTTATTTAAGATTTTATTGTCGAGCAAGAGAAAAATATGTATGACTGAAATGAGGTCCATCATTTTTCAGCTCATCATCATCGTGTGGTCTGTCTGAAGGTCAGGTCCTTGGTTCATTGCAGATGCTTCATCCCGAGCCTTTAGTATTTTTTTTTTTTTAATTAGTGGTGATTTGCCTTTGGGAGATGTTGTGGCACCCCTGCCTCTGAGCCAGAAGCTCCAGCTTCGAGTTCCACTCCAGGACTTGATTGTCAAGGAAAGTCTGTCCATAATGTGGCTCAACAGGTTGATTATAAACCTGCAAATCCTTCCAAATACACCTATTGCAGGCAGTTAAGAGTAGCACAGTGGTCAGCCATGCTTGATGTGGATAGACGTCCTTCAGGTTATAGCTTTTGCCAACAAGTTAGCAACCTGTTCCAGGAAAACTAATCATGGAAACAGACACAAATGTTTTCTTTGCCTGCCTAATATGTCACTAGATGAAGAAAAGGCTCAAAGTCTACGGTTTGCCAATGCCCTCCCCTCTTAGCAGCAGGGTGAAGAGGCAGATCCCAAGTCGATCATCATCAGAACAGGAATTGAACCCATGCTGTCGATGTTATTCTGAACCACATACTAACCATCTAGCCAGCTGAACTAACTAGCTACTAGTTTCAGCATACGCATATGTAAACAATACACAATAAAATCAATTTAGGAAGAAATGCCACTGTCTCACTCTCTTACTGGTCATCATGGCTTCAAACTAGACTTTACTGATAAGTGTTTAAAACCCATCATTTTAATTGCGCTAACCACAAAATAATGGCAAGTACAATCATAAAGTAATCTCAAAACTAGTAGCAGAGGGTGAAAGAGGTTTATGTGAAATGTTGCTCAAGGTGGTTACAATAATTAACTTCCCAAGGACCTGCCTCCCCCATCTACCAAAAACTGGAGGTTAAGAGTATTCTGAATTAGAGTCAACATCTGGATATGTTTCAAATTATAATGTAGAGTCTACATTACCTTACATTCGTCTGCAGAGAGATTATGGTACAATGGGCAGCCAGATATGGAAAAGTGCCTTTCATGTTTTCCAGTCAAATGACCTATGTTTAACCAGATAGGATAATCACATGATAAACAAGAACATATCTCAAAACATATTGCAGAATTTCTTTACCCATGTGGTCAATTTTGGATCCATTTTTAAATGAAAAAGTGTATAAGCATTCCAATTTCAGAAGTAATCATTTTGCTTCCGTTTCCCCATTTAGGAAATACTGCATAGGACATGCATTGTTATTGTGCAGCATGACCACTTTTGAAAGCAAGTGACAGGGCAGCACGGTGGCGCAGTAGTTAGTACTGCTGCCTTATGGCACTGAGGTCCCAGGTTCGATCCCGGCTCTTGGTCACTGTCCGTGTGGAGTTTGCACATTCTCCCCGTGTTTGCGTGGGTTTCGGCCCCACAACCCAAAGATGTGCAGGGTAGGTGGATTGGCCATGCTAAATTGCCCCTTAATTGAAAAACAATTAATTGGGTACTCTAAATTTATGAAAAAGAAATTAAAGCAAGTGTCGCCAAGAAGTATACAAAATAAAAAATGCTGTTAAACTCAGCAGGTCAAGCAACATCCAAGGAAAGAGAAACAGAATTAACATATCATGTCCATTATGACTCTTTTACATGTTCTGAAGAGTCATATTGGGCTCAAAATGGTAACTCTGATTCCCTCTCCATAGATGCTGCCAAAGCTCTGACAAAGAGTCATCGGACTCGAAACATTACCTCTTTTCTCTCCCTACAGATACTGCCAGACCTGCTGAAATTTTCCAGCATTTTCTCTTTCGTTTCAGATTCCAGCATCCGCAGTAATATGCTTTTATATTAATGCAGCATTACATATTTATATAATCATGAACAATCTTTTTCTGCTTTAAATGACATTAAACTCAACAGTTTCTCTTCCACCTGCAGTCTTTTCCAATTACTTTTGGGGTTCTAATTTTTTTCCCCCCTGTGACAATGTTTTCACCTGAGTTGGTAGGTAATAAATTAGAGCCCAGACGACAAGACTTGAGCACATAATCCAGACTGACAACTTCTGTGGAAATACTGCATTGCTGAAGATTCCCCCTTTTGGAAAAGATGTTAAATCAAAGCCCTTATCTGTTTATTCAGGTGACTAAAAGATCCGATGAGAATTGAGAAGGGAATTTGCCAGGTTTCCTTGCTAATATTTATCAATCAATTAATATCAATAAAACCAAATAACTGAACATTTCTCTCCTGATTGTCCATAGGACATTGTGGAATTAAAGTTAAGTGTGGCATTTTCTGACATTACAACAGCAAGTACATTTCAAAAGTACAACTTGTCTGCAAAGTGCTTTGGGATGTCCCAAGGCCAGTGCAAGGTCATTCTTGCATTGTAGAACTATTTCTAATTCTAGAATGCCAATTTTTGGTAAAATGAAAATCACATAATTTAGTTCTCCCCTGCAACTATACATCTGTGCTATCTTGTTCCAAAAACACACTTTTGTTGAAAATATATAAACAGCTCTATAGAAACCAACATCTAATGAAAAGAGAAATATTTGCTCAATTTAGCTAAAAATCCACTAGATGTCAGCATAGACATCAATATAGATTCTCCAGCTAGAGAATACACAAAAACCAAAAGGAAATCACAAAATGCTCATTAAAATTGTATCCATCCCAAACCCGTTGTTCACTGCCATGATAATCTCTCTAAATTTCTATTTTTTAAAACAGCATCACCATATCTCACTCCACGTTTTGTACGTGACTTTTCTTTATATTTGAAATACAGGCCTATGTACTTTTACTGAACAATGGTGAATTTCTAGAGTTCCTTAATGTGGCCCATTCTCATGTAGAACTTCTCTTAAAAGGGCTGAGAAGATAAAAATAAATTTAAAAATAAATTAACCATGGCTATTCTCATTGGTGTCCCCTAGAGCAGAATTGCGAGAAATATTGGAGCAGCTCCTAGTGCTCTCGAGAATTGGACTTGATTAGGAAGGTGTAGAAAAGCATGGTTTAAAAAGTGCGGGAAACAAAATTTTATGATTACATTTTGCAATTCATTTTATTTTCTCTCCAAGTTGATTATGCCAAAAAGGAACTCATAGTAACATCAGTGGTGTCAATATTGAACAAAACAAACATCACACATTAGGCACTCAAGTTTCGATGACGTTCCTGGTTTACCATTTAGGGGGGGAAAAAACACTAATAGAAACTAATGTTCAGTGACAGCCACTTTCCTTTGATTTACTTTTAACTGTGTACGGCCTTATTTTGGTCCCAGATAAAAGGATGCTCATGTCACCAGGCACAAACTCTCATAGGGCAGCACGGTAGCACAGTGATTAGCATAGTTGCTTCACAGTTCCAGGGTCCCAGGTTCGATACCTGGCTTGGGTCACTATCTGTGCAGAGTCTGCACGTTCTCCCCGTGTCTGCCTGGGTTTCTTCCGGGTGCTCCGGTTTCCTCCCACAGTCCCAAGATGTGCAGGTTAAGTGGATTGGCCATGCTAAATTGCCCTTAGGGACCAAAAGTGTTAGCTCGGGTTACTGGGTTACAGGGGTAGGTTGGAAGTCTGGGTTTAGGTGGGGTGCTCTTTCCATGGCTGGTGCAGACTCGATGGGCCGAATGGCCTCCTCCTGCACTGTACATTCTATGTGACGTCAACTTTCACTTACTTTATAATTGGGGAAGCAGGAGATGGCAAATTACATACACTTTCCTATTACTTATGCATCCCAGGTCTTTGTGTTAGAAAGACCTTCTATTGAACGATATTCTATTTTCAACTTATTTCCTTTGTCGTACAACTGGAAACAAATCATATGAAGCCTAAATTCGCCCTAATCTTTCTCCCTCACAGAAAGATTAAAAATTGGATTAAAAATTTAAAAAATATACAGTTCAGCAGTAATACATGCTTTCCTGAAGATAGTCTCTACCCACAGTTGGGAGTGCTTTCTGGATCAAGCAGTAGTATGCTTTAACTGTTCACACACGGAGCATGAGCATAGTTCTTACTGGCGCCATCTGGAAACAGGAAGAAAGCAGAGGCATAAATTTCTAATGCACCTTTCAAGGAGGGGACGGTGTGGGTAGATGGCAAAGGAGGCACATGGCAGTGATGCAGATCGCAGAATGAGAACTGTGATATCACCGCCTCCCCAAAGATGGAAAAGAGTAACTTTGGACCGTGGTTGTCCGCTGACACAAAGAGCAACAGCAGTAAAGTTTTGTAAGCAGGACACATGCCTCTTGTCCAGGCCAGGGAATAGTGCTCAAGAAAACCCAAAGAAAAAGTGAAATCTATCAAAATGGTAAGCAGGACACATGCCTCTTGTCCAGGCCAGGGAATAGTGCTCAAGAAAACCCAAAGAAAAAGTGAAATCTATCAAAATGGTAGTCTATTGACTGAATATCTGTAATCCAGTTGTTCTCTTCCTACGGTTTTCGAGAAAGTAGATTAGTCTAATGACTCAACAACATTCTTCAAATGTTCAGCAAGCATAGACACATGTCCTACCTAATGAATTGCAACCCGGAGTGGGGCACTTCATATTGAAATTATAACTCTCATGAAAACGTCGCCGCTTGGGCCTGTGTGAGAGGTCACTTCCAGAGTCTTTCATTGAAGCATCTTTGGCTATGCTCTCATCATGTGATGCATTTGGACTGGAAATGTCAATGTCAGATTCCGAGGATGGAGCATTGCCTGTTGGAGTACGTGGAGGAGACTCATCATGATCGACTGCAGTTTTAGTATCTGAAAGCAGACAGAAAAAAATGGCACAAATTTGTCACAGTGATCTTGTTCAACACATGCCCACATGTCCAATACAACTTGCTGATGGTATATAGGATCTGAAAAATATCTAGTTTTGAAACATTCAAGTTGTAGGCACCTTGCATTTCATAATAATAAAATACAACTTCAATTTTTGAAAACAGACACAACAGGACATCACCAAAGTTGAAAAGAATAAACTAAAACAAAATAAATGCAGTGAATAGGTAATATTATACTTGGGGTTTAAAAGTCATAAGAAAAATACGAAGGGAGGTAATCAGTTGCATGGTTTGGTAAAAGAGCAGGAGATGGAGTTAAGCATGAATTTCATGACAGGAGGGGTAGAGGAGGAGAAAAATGTGCCGAGTATCAACAGCAACTTCTATTTATAAAGCAGCTTGAACATAATAAAGCATGCCATGGCACATCACAAGATTATAAAATAAAGTATGACACCGAGTCATATAAGGAGAGATTAGGTCAGATGACCAAAACACTGTCAAACAGGTAGGTTTTAAGAAGCGTCTCAAGAAGGGAAAGTGAGATAAGAGGCAGAGAAATGTAGGGGGAATTCCAGAGCTTGGGCCTGAGGCAACTGAAGAGACACTAATGGCAAGTCGATTATAATTGGAAATGGAGACGAGAACCAATTTTGCAGTGCAGTGTATCAAAAGTTGAAAGTTCAGAGGACTGGCAAATAGAACAGCAATGATAAAAGGAGAAAATTAAGAAAAGTTTCAATAATGAGAATTCTATGGCAGGAAATTACATATAAAATAAATACATACACATGCATATTTATATACCAGGAAATTAGGTTTTGCTGGTAATCCATGCAGGAAGATCTGCAACAGCATCCCAAATTAAAGGAACATTATTCACCTGTTGTGAAAGATTCAGTTTAACACAATCAAGAATTGGGGTGAGCAGACATGTTTGGGTGAGAAAAAAATAATGCAAGTGTTGCAGGTGTTGGAAGACACATAAGAAATGTATTTAAAGCAGACTGAGTAAATTGTTTGTTCCATTTAAAAAAAAAAATTTAGATTACCCAATTATTTTTTCTAATTAAGGGGCACTTTAGCGTGGCCAATCCACCTACTCTGCACATTTTTGGGTTGTGGGGGCGACACCCACGCAGACACGGGGAGAATGTGCAAACTCCACACGGACAGTGACCCAGAGCCGGGATCGAACCTGGGACCTCAGCGCCGTGAGGCGGTTGTGCTAACCACTAGGCCACCGTGCTGCCCTGTTTGTTCCATTTTTAAAAAGTCAAATACACATTCAGCCACAAAGCTTTGACAAGACTGGAGGCTCAGAGCATAGAATCATAGAATTTACAGGGCATTCGGCCCATCGAGTCTGCACCGGCCCTTGGAAAGAGCACACTACTCAAGCCCACACCTCCACCCTATCTCCGTAACTCAGTAACCCCACTTAACCTTTTTGGACACTAAGGGCAATTTAGTATGGCAAATCAACCTAACCCACACATCCTTGGACTGTGGGAGAAACCGGATCACCCGGAGGAAACCCACGCAGACACAGGGAGAATGTGCAGACTCCACACAGACAGTGACCGGGAATCGAACCTGGCACCCTGGAGCTGTGACGCAACTGTGCTACCCTGCTGCCCTTAAACAATGGTCTCATGGTCATCATTATACTTGTAATTCTAGATTTTTCAGGATTCAAACCCGGGACCCGAGAGTATTACCCTGCCATGATTGTATACAATTTGAAAAAAGTTGATGAATTTAAAATTGAATTGTCATCAAGTGGATATAGTGATGTGTAAAATAGGTTGCAATTAAAAAGAGAAAAAAAGAGAAACAGTAACAAGCCAATAGAAAAGGTTAGATAAAACACAATGTAAAGGAAAGATTGAGCAACCCGAGAAGGAAATAATCACAAACAGAGCTTTGTTGGAGAGCGATATGAAAAGGCTCTTGGGATAATCAAGCCAGTGCTGGATGATTCATCAAAATATTCAAGAGCAAAAGTTCCAAAGGAATACTACAAAACCAACAAGTCAGCCAATAGAATGAGGCATTTGCTTTTTAAAAATGTATTCATCCATGGGACACGAGCATCGCTGGCTAGACCAGCATTTATTGTCCTGGAGAAGGAAAGGCTACCCAAAAAAAGACAAAATGGCAATCAATTAGCAGTAATTGAAGAGTTGACAACTCTTTAAGGGCAGTAGGAAAGTAAGAAGAATCTTTCTTCCACATAGGCCAGGCCAGCATGACAATTTTTTCAAGAAAAGAGGAGTAAAGCAGATTTAGGATAGTGCATAAATCAAGAGTAAGCTCAGAGATATGCATTTTAAGAATGACAGTAGGAAAACTATGAAGACCAGAAACCTTACAGTTAAGAGAGTGAAAAATTCAACTTCCTAACAAGGATAAAACTTTTTATCTCCCAAAGGTATAACAATGGAGCAAGGTTTTCTTTAGACGAAGAATACCAATATTTTGAGAGAAGTGCGCTAAATACGCCAGTGTTTCTCAATGGGAAAGGTGGAACGAAGAAATCCCAAAAGTTACAAGAGACAGCTTGGCAAAAGATCAGGAGTGGGTCACGAATGATGACAACAATAGATGAGGCCTGAAAAACATCAATCAGCCACTTTATTTAACAGTATAAAATGGCAGTTACGTCTCACATAATTCAAATGGTAAAATTTATCTTCAGGTTTAAAAATAATAATGAACACATTCCCACATCAAAAGGTCATCTTGCATGACTTAAAATAGATCATTCCTGGCCATTCTCTCCTGCATTTCAATCTTTCCAGTATTTTGCTGATAGGCTGCCTTGTTGCACACTTTCCAATAACTATTGACTTTGCTGCCTATGCAGATCTATTCTTTCTTTGCTATTCACAACAGAAAGGGAAGCACCTGCCAGACCTCTAGCCAAGCACCCAAGGCCATAACTGTTCAGCATAATGGTGTGGCATTTATTGATTATCTACATAATCTAATGAATTGTTTGATATTGACAGTTTATAAGGAACTAACTTCGAGTCGAACTCAGCACCATAACTATCTATCATTTTAGATCCTGTTCCAAACAAAAAAATGCAGAGCTATCCAATCCTTTAAACATTTTAAAATACTTTTTCCCAATCGTTTCTGTAGAAAATAGACCATGGATCTTAAATCAGAAAACATTCTCCACTGGTATAGCTTTTATATTTCAAGTGACCTTGCAGTCTCTCCAAGTGCCACCATTTATTCACTGCTGTAGAACCATTTTGCTTAATTACTTCATCTACCCTTAAGAAATAGATAACCAACTGAAAATTGTTTTTGACTTTTTAAGCATGCCTGAAGCATGTGCAGTTTACTTTTGTACCACTACAATGCCAAAGCAAGTAAGCAAAATACAGGAATTCCGTACGCCTGGCTGCACCAGTTGCTTAAATGATGCTCAACAATCGGTGCAACTTCAGCACTGACATAACATGTTCAAGTAAACTATATGGAACAAATGAGATGATCCAAGACAAATATGGTTACCATGGTTGCAACAAAAGCACATGGTAAATGCATGCTTTCAGCAGAACAATACTGTACAAACAAGCTTCACTGAAAGCATAGAACAATTTTAAACACTTCCTTTACAAGCACAGTGAAATTGAAGACAAATTCTAAGTTGGCAGATGCACGAAATAGAATCCAAAATTAAATTTAGTAGTAGCAGAATTGTTGATTTTTTTCCCTTAGAAATTGCAGCACAGAAAGGAAGGCTGAAAATCTGCCTTTATTGGCATGATTAAAAGTACCAAGGCAATTTTTTAAACAACAAACTTGGCCTGCTGAGAAAACCATGAGATTTTCGATCCACCCAGTTTTTTTTTAAATTTACCCATTGCAAGAACATATTATATAGGAAAACGGTGGTACACAGAGACAATGGGTCCATAGACTAACTGTTCTGACCAAATATATTTACAATATTTTTTTAAATAACTGGCGCATGATAAATATTCCAAACCAGAAGTAAAAACTTATTTCTCTTCATGTGCTGACAAATCCTGCAATCATTTACTCAACTTGAATAAATCACGAGCCTCTCCATATTACTTTTTCCCACCCTCCCCCAGCCAGCAAAACAACAATCACAATGGAACATCCTCATTTGCATTTTGATTAGAAAATAACCAAGAAAATGAAGGAGTCCATCAATGTTGCTTCAGCAACAAGATTCCTTTTGTGACTGCTGTGTTGGATTAGTTAGCTGTTTGGCTTGGTAATTGGGGCTTGAGTTTTTTTAGTACATGACAGCCTTCCAGGAGTAAAAGCTGCACAAAAATGGGAGAGAAAAATAAAGAGAAAAAGGAGGCTGAAAATTAGAAGAGGAGAATGAAAGAATGCCTGAAGGATTATATTAGATTAAAAGTAATTCACAAGTACCAACATTGAACAACAGAAAATATTAAACAGAATTTGAAAAACTAGCAGGTAAATGTGGCACGCTATTTGACATAACTTTGTTATAAAAACTCAGGTACTCTATGCAAATTACTATATAATCCACAGAACCCCTACAGTGCAGATGGCCGCCATTCGGCCAATCAGGTCTGCACCGACCCACCGAAACAGCACTCTACCTCGGCCCACTCCCCCACCCTAAGCCTGCGCATTGATCATGGCTAATCCACCTAACCTGCACATCTTTGGACTGTAGGAGGAAACTTGGGCATCCAGAGGAAACCCAGGCAGACAAGCGGAGAACTGGCAAAATCACCCAAAGCTGGAATTCAACCGGATCCCTGGTACTATGGACAGCAGTGCTAACCACTGTGCCACCATGCTGTCCATACTAAAGGTTGCTGCTCTACATATGTTTAAACATAAATCAGCAACATGACATGGTCAGATGAAAATACGTCCCATATCTTACCTTTGTCTGACAATTCAACTGCATGCTCTGTTTCTGATCCAGAGGACCGAGTCTGCCGCAGTGGGTATTTCTTAGGAGTGACTGGGGTTGTCTGCTGCTGGCTACGTGTTACTCTTCTCGTAGCATAGGCCGGTTCATCTGAGGCATACGATGGTATCTGGCGTACTGGACTAGAATCTGCATAAGGTTTGTTAAGACAAAGTCAGGTCCACAACATTTTAGACTGACAGAAATAAAATGCAGCTAGCTCTTACAAATTAAATGAATAATGGAGGGAGTAATTTTAGTACCTAGCCTCCATTTTCATGTTTATTATCTTAAATAAATATCTTGCAAAATTTTTAACCGCCGTTTATAACTAAATGAGAAATTTTACATCGAAACAGGCTACAAGCCAAACTAAATAGACCGGTACAGCAACTTGAAATTCAAATCAGATCCATCAATTTAAAAAGTAGATTTTAAGTACAAGATATTACATTGGTCAGCATATGCAGATAAATATAGTCAAAGTATTAGGTCTTTCTAATTAATCCAGCATCACTGCCAACCCATGCATGATCATGAACTCTAGTTAACTTTGGGACCAATAGGTGGTAGAGGATGTTCAAAGCTGAGAGATTTAAAACATGATTCATTTTATCTGAGGCCTTCCTGTCTTAGTAGTTGTCTGGTTACTGAATGATACTGCATCTTTCGTGGTTGGGAAAAGGTCAATCTAAAAACAAATACCCTGCACAGTATATGTCAACCATCACTGATGCTCATACAATTAATCCTGTACAGTGAAGTTCAAGCTTTTGTTTCATAAAAACACAAGAAATATGAGAAGCAGTAGACCATACAGCATTGCAAGACTACTTCACCTTTCAATATGATTGTGGCTGATTATCATCCCCAGCTCCATTTCCCTGCATAATCCTGAATCCCTGAGAGACCAGAATTGATCTATTGCATGTTTGAATACATTCAATAGGGGAATATCCACAACTCTTGGGTAGGGAATTCCATAGATTCACAACCCTCTGACGAAGAAATTTCTCCTCACCTCTGTCCTAAATGATTTGGCCTGAAACTGTGCCCAGAGTTCGAGATTCCCTAGCCAGGGGAAAGACAAACCCCTTCAAAATCTTGAGAGACAACCTGTCATTCTACACTCGAGAGGACAGAGCAATATTAATCAGACTTTCATAGATGACCCTCTCATCCCAGAAACCAATTTAGTGAACCTCTACTGCATCACTTCCAAAGCAAATGTGCCCTTCCTTAGATATGGAGACCAAATTTGTGCACAGTACTCCAGGTATGTTCTCTCAAAAGCACGATACAATTGCAGCAAGAATTGCTTGTTCTTGTACTCCAGTCCCCTTACAATAAAGGCCAACATGTAATTTATTTCATTATTGCTTGCTGTACCTGCATGCTGATTTCCTCTTACGAGTGCCCAATGTCTCTCTGAACATTAACATACGCACTTTGTTAAAAAAATATTGGCTTTTTTATTCTCAATACCAAAGTGAACTTTATACTTGTCCACATTATACTCCCTTGCTGCCTACTCAACTTATTTTATACACAGATTATTTAAAATGACGTTATATGTGGTTCTATTATTTGTTACACCCCAGCTTTTATGACAAATGATGGATATTCAACATTAAGACATTTGTTTTTAGCTTGGCCTTTTAAAAAAATACGGTTTCTTTGCAGACAATTTACTAAGTGCCTGTTACAAATTTGTCCCGACAAATAAGGGCAGGTAAAGAATATTTTTAAATTCCAGGGTATTTTCTTCCACCAGATGTTTCATCTCTTATCTTCTTTTCCTTGATATGGAGCTCCGGCATTGGACTGGGGTGCGCACAGTAAGAAGTCTTACAATACCAGATTAAAGTCCAACAGGTTTGTTTGGAATCACTAGCTTTCGCAGCGTAGCTCCTTCATCCTTGAATAAAGTAGTTTATTGTTCAACAGGCTGTCACTGGTATCTCAACCACCAAGTGACTATTATTCATCAGGCAACCTGCTCAGTGAATTTAATAAACTTGTGAACTGCAGCAAACATGCCCACTTTCACAAACTGATCACGAGATGTGATTTCTCAGCCAAATTTAGCCTAATTGTTTTGCAAAAAGGCTGACATTTAAGATTTTTCTGCTGCTGACACTTTCACAGGGAGTTAGGGACAAGTCCAGGTTGCTGACCCTCTGTTAATCAGCAAACTAGTTACAAAGAACTCAAAATTTCCGCTGGCTTTGTTTTAAAAGAAAGAGGTGAACATTCCACCTGGGAAAGGTTGCAGACACTGAGCTGGGAGAAAGGGGGGTGGATGGGAGGAGGGGGGCTACTATTGACCTTTTTCATATCTCTGTCTCGCCTCGGGTACCGGATACTGTAAAAACCCTAGGGTATTAACCTACAATTCTAGCCAAATTATCAAATTTCTGCTGCCCCTTCCACTCCACTAACACCAAGCTTATTGTTTTTCATTGCAGTTTTAATGTAAGCCTACTGTGACAATAACGACTATAAGATTATTATATTGATGGCCCCTTGATTTAGCCCTTAGTTTTCTCCACGCTCGCTGCTTTTTTTCATAGAGAAATTCCTAAAACACTATTTTCTACAGCACCATACAAATCCAAACCTGTTTATTTCAAGAACTTAATCGCCTACTTATCAGCCACTGTTCTGCACTCTTTAATTTGAAGCACTGTGTCCTAGCACAAACAGTACTGTAGAATTGGAAATAGTTGATTGGCTCAAGAGCAGTGCAACCATACCCTCACTGAATAGCTATTATTCAACATGGGCATACCTATTGGTTAAACTACTTCAAGTTATTTCAAAATGAAAATAATGATTAAAACTGATCATTGAAACTGATATTTGAAACATTTACAATTCAAGTGGGGAAATTATATATCGCGACACATCATGTGTTGCAATTCTGCGAGACATGCTGGATGGACCAAAGTTCTTTACTTGCCAGTTGATATTCATATTTTTAAAAAATTAAAGTAATTAAAATTTGAAAGTAATAATAGTTACTCCACTCTCTATAAATGTACTTTGAAATGTTATCGCATTAAGCTGGAACATGTGGGTTCGGTTTCATCCAATCAGTACACGGGTGCTTCTCAATAGCAATGTGGTGGGCGGGCATCTTTAACATGTGGGGATAACAGGTAGGATATTTTTAAAAGATCTGTAGAAGGGCTTTGAAAGTTCTGACCGGTTATTGATTAAATAAGTCACTAATGGGGTTTATAAATCAATCTATATCGATATATGTTTAAAAAGTAGAAATTTATGATTTTTAAACCAGATTTCTCAGAGTTTTAGAGCTGGATATGGCATTATTGTTACAAATGACATCACAATCATATCCCTATCTGTCATTAACACAAGCACTCAGCACACATCATCAGATCGTCAGATTGTCATCTGGAGCAAAAACAAGGGTTTCCCTTATTAAGGTTGTTGAGGCCAATTGTTTTACCCCACCACTAATCCAACTGCAATCAGCAAACTAACAAAATCAAATCAAGGAACTTTTTGATATATGTGGTTTAGCTACTCATCGGCTGAACAAGTAATTTCGAGATGTTCCAAGGTTCTTCAGCTTCACCGTACGAAGGAAATGTTATGATATTAATTCTGCATAATCTTTTTGACTGTAGAAGAAACTGCCAATCATTCTTTTAGACAAACATTTAGCAGACATTAAATCTAACTAAACTGTCCTTCTAAAATCAAATAACTTTTAAATTTCCTTTTACCTTGAGAACTCTGGCTGTTTCGCAATGAAGATCTGGTTAATCTGGTAGATCTCCGCGGTTGTCCATCACTCTCTGAGCTATCTGTATGGTCCAGATCAGCAGAGAAGTCAGAATCTTCTGTGCCCTCAGAGCTGCTGCCTGCCTGACGCTGAAACAGAATGCACAAAGGATCAACTGCTTAAAAATAATACTGCGCTCTTAAAACACATCTGTCCTCAAAAGTTAGCTTTTAGAAGGGGAAAGGGTTGATACGATCACTATGTTCTATTTAATTAATAACCTGATGCAAATAAGTTAGTGAGAGATTCCTTTTCCTATGTTGCCATGGTGAAATTCAGCTCAAGGTAATGGGATAAAGTTTCCTTCCCTACTCACTCTTAAGAGAGACTTACATTCACTCTTATGAGACTTACATTAAATTAATTTGGCTACTCTCAACTTAATGCCTCCTGGGAATAGGTACACAGCACAGAACTGCAATAATTTGACCCAAATTGGCAAATTCTACTCAAAGGGTCCAAACAATAGTGAGAAAGAGAAAAGTTCATAGTAGCAAAGCATGGTGTGGCATATTGTTAATAGAAATATGTGATTGGAGAAGAGCAGAATTTGTTTTATTATATATTCAGCCAATACCACACTTGACCCAAAGGAGGTCTTGTGGTGCAGTGGGTAGTGTCCCGACCCCACCCCAGGGGTTGATATGGTCAACAGGTTAAATATCAACCTGCAAAATCCTTCCAACACACCAATGACAGGCGATAACAGCAGGAGAAACTCTGGGTCAGCCAAGCTTGGTGTGGTATGGCACCCCTCAATGCACAAGCTTCTGCTTGACTCTCTGTGAAACAGTTATTCCAATTTTGGCACAAGCCACCATTTGTTAGTACGGTGGACTTACTGTCAGGGCTGAGTTGCCTTGTAGTTTTCGGTGCCTAAGTCGACACCAGGTGGTCCATCTGGTTTCAATCCTTATAAGCAGTTTGATGCAACTGAATGGTTTGTGAGGCCATATCAGAGGGCAGAAAGTGAAACACACTGCGATGGGTCTGGGGTCATATGTAGGAAGGACCAGGAAATATTTCCTTCTCCAAACGATATTTGTGAATCAGATAGGTTTCAATGACAATCAACAATGGTTTAATGGTCATTATTAGACTTTTAATTCCAGATTTTGTTGAATTCAGCTTCTACCAACTGTCGTGATAGGATTCGAATGCGAGTGCCCTAGCATTACCCCGAGTCTCTGGATTTCTGATCCAGTGAAAATACCACGAGGGGCCATCTTGGTCTTTCTTTGATCCTTTTTAAAATTCACCTCTTTAACTTAAGCTTTTAGCTGTCCCTCCTAATATCTGCTTGTTTAGTTTGAATTTGATCTTTGCTTGAATACGCAGTCAAATGCCTCTCGGAGATTTTCAACATTAAAGGTGCCATGTAAACCAAGGTTGTTCTAATTGTCGACAACAGTCGAGATGTTGTCAGTGCTGCCAACTATCCTACTTTTGCTCCCATGTTTCTCATTTTGATTTTAAAAATCACTTCTTCACCGAATCACCATGGGATCTCGTCACATTAATACCAAGTCAAGACTGCACAATGAATAAAAACTGAATCTTGTTGGCATTGTTTGACATTTGCCACCACCAGTCATTAAATGCATCAGTACCGCCCTACTGCACCCACTTTAGAGCAGATTGGAGTGTTACACAGACGTTTTCCAATCATAGATCTAATGTAACAATTCATAATAATGGTTATAGTCAGCCTGATAAACTTGGGCCATCAGGTACAGAAATCCTTTATTGATAATACAAATAAACAGTCAGCTGAGAAAAGCTATCCTGCAAACAAATAATTATAAAATAGCAAATCTGGCAATAAGTTCTAACTTT
This sequence comes from Scyliorhinus canicula, assembly GCF_902713615.1. NCBI lineage: Eukaryota > Metazoa > Chordata > Chondrichthyes > Carcharhiniformes > Scyliorhinidae > Scyliorhinus > Scyliorhinus canicula. The sequence goes on from NC_052164.1 coordinate 29,356,562, forward strand.
AAAAAAACAGTAAATTTTAAGATGTTGCTCCCCCAATGCGTCTCAATGTTTTTCTAGTGACCAGCTTACCCCCACAGGTCCCATGTGCGAGAGTTAGCTACCATCAGGCAGGCAGCAGCAGGACATTTTGGCCCCAAGGACCATTGGATTAGAGAGAAGAAAAGGGGGGGGGGGGGAAACAGGCAGAAAAAGTCCAAACTCCTGCTCCCCATCTGGTTTGTTCAAGGGCACGATCACCCATCAGCCATTTTTTATATAACCTGCTTCAAACATTAAAGGATGCATGCAAATGATGACAGATTGGATATGGTCCAAGAAGCATCCAGTGCCAGCAGTACAAATGCAGTTAAGAGTATGGTTCAGGAAAGAAACGTAACAAAGAAAACTTATATGAAAGGATAAAAGGTCAGAACATATATGCGCTAAGAATCCTAAAAGCCTTGATAAACTTGACAGTCAACATAGCCAAGCAATGCAGAGCACTATCCGACCATGCCCTTAATATTGCAAAGAAACAAAGAAGACGTTCAAGCTTCAGAGACAGAGCAGAGAAAAGCCACAAAGCTGATCACTGGTATTAGAAATATGAATTGTGAGAAAGATGGTCTTAAGGGGTGTTCATATACAGATATACACGGCTGTTAACAACATGGAAAAATGTTATTTTAATGAAATTATAGCAAAATAAAGACACTTTATAAAAAAGGGTAATTTGGGGACTTATAGGAAATTGCTCTTTACATAACATGGTTCATGTATGGAATAGACTGCCATACAAAGCACTGGAAATGAAACCTGAAATTACTTACAATACTTTAGTATGGAAGGATGAATTAAATGTGTGAAATACTCTTCCTTACCCACAATTATCCTGAAATCTAAGTGACTATTTAGTAGAGTATAATTTCTCTTTTAGCTACCAAGAATATGGGTGGGGCAGTGGGGAGCTCCATGGGGCTACATAAATTAAGAGGGATGGAGAATATATATTCCAACGAGTTAATACACAAGTGAATCTGGAACATAAAGTGACTTTTTGTATCACCCGAATTATCCTTTAGATTTGATTAATTCTTTAAACATTGTGTAACGACCAAATATTAAGAAAACCACGTGATCGAGAAAACTATGAACGTTTTCTGATGTGAAAAACAAATTCCAGAGAAAAGACTCCAGTTTCTTAGCCTTCTTTTCAAAACAGTTTTTAATCAAATGTTTTCTAACAACTGGCTGTAGACATGACATTTGAGCATATATGGTAGTTACATTGTGGAGGCAAATTTTAAGTGTAACGAAGAAAGATCATAAGAAATAGGAGGTTATTCGCCTCTCAAACCTGCTCTCCCATTCAATAATTTGACTGTGGCTTTAACTCAACTCCTGCCTGCCCCTATAGCCTTGACTCCCTTGTTAATCGAAAATCTGTCTGCCTCAGACTTGGATATATTGAATAACCCAGCCTCCCTCACTGTTGAAGAGAATTCTAAAATCTAACTTTTTTTTAAATAAATTTAGATTACCCAATTATTTTTTCCAATTAAGGGGCTTTTTAGCATGGCCAATCCACCTACTCTGCACATTTTTGGGTTGCAGGGGCGAACCCCACACAAACACGGGGAGAATGTGCAAACTCCACACGGACAGTGACCCAAAGCCCGGATCAAACCTGGGACCTCGGCACCCTGAGACAGCAGTGCTAACCACTGCGCCACCGCGCTGCCCAGATTGTAAATAGTTGAGGCCCCAGCACTTAGCCCCTGTGTCGCTTCACTAGTTACAACTTGCCAACCCATTTATTCCGACTCCCTGCGAGCTAACCAATCCTCTATACATGCTAATATCCTATCTCCAATACTATTAGCTCTGATCTATTATAGTAATCTTTTATGTAGCACCTTATCAAAAACCTTTTGGAAATCCTAATACATCACATTTACTTGTTGCCCATTATCCTTGCTGTTTATTACTTCTGAAAAATTTGAATAAATTAGTCAAACACTATATCCTTTTCCAAAAAACAATACATCTTGATTGAATTATGATTTTCTAAACAACCCATTACCTCCTTAATAATGGATTCCCCCTTAAGTCAGGAGCCAAAAGGGTTTACAGTAATCCAGATATGGTCTCAACTAAGGCCCTGTACAGCTGCAGAAACACTTTCCGACTTTTATACTCCATTCCCCTTGTATTAAAGGCTAGCATTCCATTTGCCTTCCCAATCAGGAGAGAGGTTAAACTAACCTACAGTCTCTGTCTACTTCATTTCTTGAAGAGACATGTTACATTTGCAGTTTTCTGATCTGCTGGGGCCTTTCTAGAAACCGAGAATTTAGGAAGATTACAACCGATGCATTTACTATGTCTGCAGCCAATTATTTTTAGACGCCAAGATACAAATCATCAGGTGCGTGGGACTTATCCCAGTACTTTTTCTCTCGCAATCCCCTTTCCCTCTTGCTTTGTGCCTTTTTCAGTAAGGACTGATACAAAGTACATGCTTCCGTTATTTCTTCATTTCCATTCTTCATTTCCTAGTCTCGCCCTCTTAAGGGCCAATGCTCACTTTACTACTCTTTTCCTTCTTCTATACCTGTAATAACGCTTACCATCTGGTTTTATATGTTTAGCTATCTTTCTCTCTTACTCTATGTTTTTAAGTCTCTAAAATATGATCATTCTCCAGACCTGTCAGTAATCTACATAGTATTGTACACATTTTCTTTCAATTTGATACTATTCTTAACCTGCTTCGTTAGTGTCTTTCTCTCTCAATAGAACATACCTTTGTTGAGCGATAAAATATCCCCTTACTGCAATATTTTACCATGGATTCCCCAATAAAGAGGAGCATAGCATTTAAGTATAGACTGCGATATAGAACAGAAGGAAAAGATAATGAGCAAGTGAATCTTTTTTAAGAGTGGAAATTTGAGGAGCTAAATGTGCGATGGATATGATGACCATTTCACCTCCTCCGCTCATTAGTTAAGTTTCTCCTTTACTACCCAAATGCATCTGAGCTATAAAGTCGGTGGTGCAATTCACTCAACAGTGTCCAATGGGAACCAAATCTAATTAAAACTGGAAGAACAATCAAAAGGATAGATAGATCATTCATAAAGAAAAGAAGAAAATCAAAGGAGAAAGACATTTATAAGCATGACAAAAGAAAAATATGGCAAAAATAGAAGTGGGGAAGTGATGAATGTAGGAATTTCAGATATATTGTATTGTGTATTTGGTGCAGGAAGGGTTAAAAGCCTGGGTTAGTGGTGTTTTTTTAAATCCTGGTTTGCAAGACAGCTAGGCATGTTGGAAGGAGAGCTACAATTAAGTTTGAGCTAATGGGTTTTTGTTTGGATTAAGAGAGTTCCCTTAGAGTATTTAAGTGGAGACCTGCGTGCTCAGTTAGAGAGATGATGCCAACTAGTGGAAGGTGCTAGAATACCAGGCATTTTAGCAGAGAATGTTCAGAAACTATGAAGGAAGTTTCTGAAGACTTCAGCTCGAGATCCTGCATTGTTCTAACAGGATCAGGTATTTTCTTTAAAGCAGTCAAAAGATCTCTCTTTCTCAAAGTGGAGTATCCAGACATCTCTGTACAGCAAGTAGTCCTGAGTGCTAACTGTATTTAAAACTGGATTGGAATCTGAGATGGTTCTGTTGTTTAAATGGAAATAAAGAAAGCAGTTAGGGGCCTCACGGTAGCATGGTGGTTAGCATCAATGCTTCACAGCTCCAGGGTCCCAGGTTCGATTCCCGGCTGGGTCACTGTCTGTGTGGAGTCTGCACGTCCTCCCCGTGTGTGCGTGGGTTTCCTCCGGGTGCTCCGGTTTCCTCCCACAGTCCAAAGATGTGCAGGTTAGGTGGATTGGCCATGTTAAATTGCCCGTAGTGTAAGGTTAATGGGGGGATTGTTGGGTTACGGGTATACGGGTTACGTGGGTTTAAGTGGGGTGATCATTGCTCGGCACAACATCGAGGGCCGAAGGGCCTGTTCTGTGCTGTACTGTTCTAAGTTCTAAGTTAAAGGTTGTGTCATTGTGTTGATTAACATTATTTAAGGGATAATTGGAAGCTGTTTTAGATATTTTAATACTGTGTTCAGTTTGTTTAAATATGCCATATCCCTATTTTGTGTGAAATCATTCCTAGAGCAATCCTCACAGATTACAAAATTAAAACAATATATTGGGGTTTCTATCCAGTATCCTAGCCACATTTGAAGTCTGGTCTGGGATAGCAACAGGAAATAGATAAATGGGAAGATTATGCAGTTTAGCACTGCTTCAGAAGACACTGCATAGAAATGACAATGGCTGCACTATCCCTATGATAACTTTCTAGCCCTATTACCCCAAAGAATACTGTTCTCACCTCAACAACAAAGTATATTTAACTTTCCACACATCAAACTCACGTCAGAGCTGGCACACTGCCAAACAGTACCTCTGTTCCTCTAAATAAACAGTTTAGAAACTGTAGCTCAACTGTGTTCTCATCTCTACGACTTCGTGCTCCACAGTTGCAGCACGTTTTCCATTAACCTATTATCAGAACTTTTTACAACATGAGACTGAAATACTCACAAACAGCATATTTATGATTGCATAACTTTATACTAAAATACAACATCCTGCTAAACAAATCCAGGCTGTCCCATTTGGTTAGAATTAAACAAAATAGAAGAAACTTTGTTTTGATTCTGTTCTGAAGAGGCTGGCTTGGATCATAACAACCATAACAACAAAAAATCAATAGTGCAATTGTATTGTTTGAAAATCGATAGAGGACGCACTTAAACAGTTGGCAGGATGTGATGCATCCTATGTTCCCGAGGGAAGCAAGGGTGGAAAAGCAGACTCTAGATTTCAAATCCTTCTTTGATACAGCATTGGAGTAGTGCCAGAGGACTGCAAGGTTGCAAATGTTACACCTCTGTTCATATAAACTGGGTAACTCTACGCCAATCAGTCTAATGTTAATGGAAGAATAACTATTCGAGAACATAACGTGATGCAAAATTGCTATTTGGAAGAAGTGAATTCAATGATAGCCAACAGTTTTATTGAAGGCAAATTAGTGCCAATCTTGATAAAGCTCCTTGTTATGTAATGGAGAGGGCTCTAAAGATAGCGTAGTTCATGCTCCACATATGGACTTTCAAAAGATGACAATAATAATCTTTATTCTTGTCGTAAGTAGGCTTACATTAACAACGTAATGAAGTTCCTGTGAAAATCCCTTAATCGCCACACTCTGGTGCCTGTTCAGGTACAGGGAGGGAGAATTCAGAATTCACCTCACAAGCATGTCTTTCAGGACTTTGGGAGGAAACTGGGGCACACGGAGGAAACCCACGCAGCCACAGAGAGAATGTGCAGACGCCGCACAGTGACCCAAGCAAGGAACCAAACCCAGGACCCTGCCATTGTGAAACAGCAATACTAACCACTGTGCTACCGTGCCGCCAATTTCAATAAGGTGTCACATAATAAGTGTTATTAATATTGAAGTCTGTGGCATTAAAAGGATAGGAATAACATGGAATCGGAATTCACTAAGAGACAGAAAGCAGAGAATAATGGTGAGTGGTCGTTTATCAGATTGGCAGACGTATACAATAGTGCCCTCAAGGGTCCATGTTGGGGCCACACTTTTGAATGGGTGTCAAAATTACACTTCTGTGAGCTTTATTTTGTTCAACTGGGTAAAAATCAACCAGCTGGCTTTTGATAAAATATTTTTGTAGTATACAAAATTTTTGTACAAGAGATTCAATTGTAACTTTCAAAGGGATTTGGATATATACTGGACAAGTTTTTAAAAATTAGCGCAAAGGGAAAGAACAAGGCTGACTAACTGGTTAGTTTGTACAAATATGGTGGGTCGAATGGCTTCCTTCTGTGCTTAGATTCAATGATTTTATGAAAATAACTGCAGAAGATGTACTCACACCAAGATATTAAACCAGAGATGCAATGGAGTAAACAATGTGATATGGAGCACATACAAGAATTGAAAATGGACATTTCATAAAACAATTAACACACTAGAGGAACAATTTGCACATTTGATCACTAGTCCAGAGACTTTTATTCTATTATTTAGTCAACTGATGAGATAATCTTAAACAAGAATACATCCTCTTCAGCTGAATTTTTCAATGTATTTTATTCTTTTTTTTGAAATTTAGAGTACCCAATTATTTTTTCCCCAATTAAGTGTTGCCAATCCACCTAACCTGCACATCGTTGGGTTGTGGGGTGAAACCCACGCAGACATGGGGAGAATGTGCAAACTCCAGACGGACAATGACACAGGGCCAGGATTCGAACCCGGGTCCTCAACAGTGCAATCCCAGTGCTAACACTGTGCCACATGCCACCCTAATGTATTTTATTCTGACAAGAATTAATGATTGTTAAAGAGTACTGTAAGTTTAGGAATAGCCCTATTACCAAATCATTGGTTGAATTTTTAAAAATGAAATTCCATTCTTTACTATTGCATTATTAAACCTTCCCTCTTCTACAAACATAGATACACACAGCATCCATACCTGCCTTCTTCGATCACTGTCCATTTACACACTAGGCTCCACTTCACCTTGTTAGGATGCTTCCTGAGGGAACACAATCGGCAACAGTGTAAACATGCCCCATTTATTCTTTGGTTCCTATTCGCTTCATGAACACATAAATGAGTAATGCTTCCTTAGGGGTCATTAGATCAAGGTTAATAAGGCGAGAATAGATTGTGTTCGAATAGACAGCTTATTCCAAGGATTTACGCAAGGATCGATCAGGGATAACAACTATAACTTGTATACAAATCAAGATATGTTAGATGGTGTTTTTTTTGCAAAAGAATTGTGAGCCTCCAGAGTCTTCTTGCTTGTCTGGTGGACAACAATTCATTGGATTGATTCAAATGAAAGCAAGACCTGCTTCTGACTGGGGCAGAGATCACCTCACCAGAAAGGTGGGCACTTAGGGTCAGTGTGATCTCTTGGATTAGTTTTGATCACCAAAGTGTGACTCTCTGACCAAGAGATATTTCCAAATTTTAACACCAGTGTCTGTTCTCCCCCCTTAATCCAGTCTGGGTCTTCATTTGCTTTCTCACCTCCACTAGGAGGTCAGGCGGTTTATGCAAGATGGGGCATGTATATATTGTAGACAGGTTGGATAGGTCAGGTCATTTTCTGTTTGTCACTGTTCATATGCCTTCTTCTTCCTGAATCTAGTTGAGTCTCAATTGTAATTCTTATAATTCCTTCCACGGAACATGAAGTACCTACAATTGACTACTGCAGATATTTTCAAAAAAGGTATGTGTTTTAATTAACAGAATGTTCTCTCCCATTCTTTCCCTACTTTATTTAATAGTCAGGCCCCAACCTTTATACAATGCATTCTAAACCTGGAAATGTTTTTAAGTAACCCAACATCTAAACCTACATTTCTCTCAACTGTGTTTTCTGCACCATTTCACATATTGGCTATATGTTATGCACAGTGCTTTGCACAAATCCTTAATTTACAACAGAATGTACTGAACAAAGCAGGCATATATCCTTACAAAATAACATTTCACATAGAATGGCAGCAGTTGCAAGATATTTTAGAAAGTAAAACATGCTCATGCTGGGGGTGACCAACAAAGTTACAATGATTACAAGTTAACAATTTTCATGTATATTACAGAACTTTGTAACAACATTTCATATACTACAAAAATATTTTATCAAAAGCCAGCTGGTTGATTTTTACTCTATTAGTTGAACAAAATAAAGCTCACAGAATTGCTATTTTGACACTCATTCAAAAGTGCTGAAACAAAAGCCAATAGAAATATATAGCTATGATGTCCAAGTCTATTGCACAAGAACGTGCTCATCGACATTTGCCAATTTTCTTATGATAGAAAGAATAAACAACCCCTTACTGATAAAAATAAATTGACAAGGGAAAAAACAGATAACCTTAATGTGGTTTAACAAAAAAACCTGAACGTAAAAGCTAGCACTTTTCCAGGAGACACATCCGGAGTGAGACTCATCCAGAGTGGGGATTGAAACTTGGTAATTTGGTGCAGTGAGGTAATTCGGTGCAGAGTGTGAGGAGGTGCTTTTTAACCCTGGTAAGTAGTCTCTCTTTTTCTTTTCATTGTCTAATTTATTTATTTTTATTTTGAAATTCTAGTTGTTTAAGTTTACCAAGGGTTTAAGACATGGCAGGAGATCCCAGACCCGTGTCATGCTCCTCGTGTGCGATGTGGGAGCTCAGGGACACGTCCACTGTACCTGGCTCCTTCATGTGCAAGAAGTGCGTTCAGTTGCAGCTCTTGTTAGACCGCTTGACGGCTCTGGATCTGCGGATGGACTCACTTTGGAGCATCAGCGATGCTGAGGAGGTCGTGGATAGCACGTTTAGCGAGTTGGTCACACCGCAGGTGAAGGTTACTGAGGGAGATAGAAAATGGGTGACCAAAAGAAAGAGCAAGAATAGGAAGGCAGTGCAGGTGTCCCCTGCGGTCATCTCCCTGCAAAACAGATATACCGCTTTGGATACTGTTGAGGGAGATGGCTCACCAGGGGAAGGCAGCAGCAGCCAGGTTCATGGCACCGTGGCTGGCTCTGCTACACAGCAGGGCAGGAAGAAAAATGGCAGGGCTATAGTGATAGGGGACTCGATCGTAAGGGGAATAGACAAGGCGGTTCTGTGGACGCAATCGAGACTCCAGGATGGTATGTTGCCTCCCTGGTGCAAGGGTCAAGGATGTCTCGGAGCGGCTGCAGGACATTCTGGGGGTGGTGGGGGGGGGGGGGGGGGGGGGGAGGGGGGTGAACAGCCAGCTGTCGTGGTGCACATAGGCAGCAACGATATAGGTAAAAAACGGGATGAGGTCCTACAAGTGGAATTCAGGGAGTTAGGAGTTAAACTAAAATGTAGGACCTCAAAGGTAGTAATCTCAGGATTGCTACCAGTGCCACGAGCTAGTCAGAGTAGGAATGTCAGGATAGATAGGATGAATGCGTGACTCGAGAGATGGTGCAAGAGGGAGGGATTCAAATTCCTGGGGCATTGGGACCGGTTCTGGGGGAGGTGGGACCAGTACAAACCGGACAGTCTGCACCTGGGCAGGACTGGAACCGATGTCCTGGGGGGGGTGTTTTCTAGAGCTGTTGGGGAGGGTTTAAACTAATGTGGCAGGGGGATGGGAACCGATGCAGGAAGTTGGAAGGTAGTAAAACAGGGACAGAAGCAAAAGGAAGTAAGGGGAAAAGTACACGGCAGAGAAGACATAGTCAAAAATCTAAAAGGGCGACAGTACAAGGTACAGTGACTGAGGGGAGTTCAGTGAATAGGCCCAGTAATAACAAAAGGAATAAAACTGGAGATGTTAAGATTCAAAACAGAGGTAAAAAAAAACCAACATAAGTGTACTTTACCTGAATGCTCGTAGTATTCGGAATAAAGTAAATGAGTTGATGGCACAAATCATCGTAAATGACTATGATTTAGTGGCCATTACTGAAACATGGTTAAAGGATGGTCACGACTGGGAGTTAAATATCCGAGGGTATCAAACTATTCGGAAGGATAGAGTGGATGGTAAGGGAGGTGGTGTTGCTCTGTTATTTAAGGATGACATCCGGGCAATAGTAAAGGATGACATCGGTGCTATGGAGGATAAGGTTGAATCCATTTGGGTGGAAATCAGGAATAGTAAGGCGAAAAAGTCACTGATAGGAGTAGTCTATCGGCCACCAAATAGTAACGATATGGTGGGGCAGGCAATAAACAAAGAAATAACTGATGCATGTAGAAATGGTACAGCAGTTATCATGGGGGATTTTAATCTACATGTCGATTGGTTTAACCAGGTCGGTCAAGGCAACCTTGAGGAGGAGTTTATAGAATGTATCCGCGATAGTTTCCTAGAACAGTATGTAATGGAACCTACGAGGGAACAAGCGGTCCTAGATCTTGTCCTTTGTAATGAGACAGCATTGATTCATGATCTCATAGTTAGGGATCCTCTCGGAAGGAGCGATCACAATATCGTGGAATTTAAAATACAGATGGAGGGTGAGAAAGTAAAATCAAATACTAGTGTTTTGTGTTTAAACAAAGGAGATTACAAGGGGATGAGAAAGGAATTAGCTAAGGTAGACTGGGAGCTAAGACTTTATGGTGGAACAGTTGAGGAACAGTGGAGAACCTTCCAAGCGATTTTTCAGTGCTCAGCAAAGGTTTATACCAACAAAAAGGAAGGACGGAAGAAAGAGGGAAAATCGACCGTGGATATCTAAGGAAATAAGGGAGAGTATCAAATTGAAGGAAAAAGCATATAAAGTGGCAAAGATTGCTGGGAGATTAGAGGACTGGGAAATCTTTAGGGGGCAACAGAAAGCTACTAAAAAAGCTATAAAGAAGAGTAAGATAGAGTATGAGTAAACTTGCTCAGAATATAAAACAGACGGTAAAAGTTTTTACACACTTTTGTTTGTACAGAACAGTACAGCAGTACTGCACAGAACAGTAGAACAGTACAGCACAGAACAGGCCCTTCGGACCTCGATGTTGTGCCGAGCAATGATCACCCTACTCAAACCCACGTATCCACCCTATACCCGTAACCCAACAACCCCCCCCCCCCCAACCTTACTTTTTAGGACACTACGGGCAATTTAGCATGGCCAATCCACCTAACCCGCACATCTTTGGACTGTGGGAGGAAACCGGAGCACCCGGAGGAAACCCACGCACACACGGGGAGGACGTGCAGACTCCGCACAGACAGTGACCCAGCCGGGAATCGAACCTGGGACCCTGGAGCTGTGAAGCATTTATGCTAACCACCATGCTACCGTGCTGCCCATTAAATATATAAGACAAAAAAGAGTGGCTAAGGTAAATATTGGTCCTTTAGAGGAGGAGAAGGGAGTTTTAATAATGGGAAATGAGGAAATGGCTGAGGAACTGAACAGGTCTTTTGGGTCGGTCTTCACAGTGGAAGACACAAATAACATGCCAGCGACTGATAGAAATGAGGCTATGACAGGTGAGGACCTTGAGAGGATTGTTATCACTAAGGAGGGAGTGATGGGCAAGCTAATGGGGCTAAAGGTAGACAAGTCTCCTGGCCCTGATGGAATGAATCCCAGAGTGCTAAAAGAGATGGCTAGGGAAATTGCAGATGCACTAGTGATAATTTACCGAAATTCACTAGACTCTGGGGTGGTCCCGGTGGATTGGAAATTAGCAAACGTGACGCCACTGTTTAAAAAAGGAGGTAGGCAGAAAGCAGGAAATTATAGGCCAGTGAGCTTAACTTCGGTAGTAGGGAAGATGCTGGAATCTATCATCAAGGAAGAAATAGCGAGGCATCTGGATAGAAATTGTCCCATTCGCAGACGCAGCATGGGTTCGTAAAGGGCAGGTCATGCCTAACTAATTTAGTGGAATTTTTTGAGGACATTACCAGTGCAGTAGATAACGGGGAGCCGATGGATGTGGCATATCTGGATTTCCAGAAAGCCTTTGACAAGGTGCCACACAAAAGGTTGCTGCATAAGATAAAGATGCATGGCATTAAGGGTAAAGTAGTAGCATGGATAGAGGATTGGTTAATTAATAGAAAGCAAAGAGTTGGGATAAATGGGTGTTTCTCTGGTTGGCAATCAGTAGCTAGTGGTGTCCCTCAGGGATCCGTGTTGGGCCCACAATTGTTCACAATTTACATAGATGATTTGGAGTTGGGGACCAAGGGCAATGTGTCCAAGTTTGCAGATGACACTAAGATGAGTGGTAAAGCGAAAAGTGCAGAGGATACTGGAAGTCGGCAGAGGGATTTGGATAGGTTAAGTGAATGGGCTAGGGTCTGGCAGATGGAATACAATGTTGACAAATGTGAGGTTATCCATTTTGGTAGGAATAACAGCAAACGGGATTATTATTTAAACGATAAAATATTAAAGCATACCACTGTTCAGAGAGACTTGGGTGTGCTAGTGCATGAGTCACAGAAGGTTGGTTTACAAGTGCAACAGGTGATTAAGAAGGCAAATGGAATGTTGTCCTTCATTGCTAGAGGGATGGAGTTTAAGACTAGGGAGGTTATGTTGCAATTGTATAAGGTGTTAGTGCGGCCACACCTGGAGTATTGTGTTCAGTTTTGGTCTCCTTACTTGAGAAAGGACGGACTGGCGCTGGAGGGTGTGCAGAGGAGAGTCACTAGGTTAATCCCAGAGCTGAAGGGATTGGATTATGAGGGGAGGTTGAGTAGACTGGGACTGTACTCGTTGGAATTTAGAAGGATGAGGGGGGATCTTATAGAAACATTTAAAATTATGAAGGGAATAGATAGGATAGATGCGGGCAGGTTGCTTCCACTGGCGGGTGACAGCAGAACTAGGGGACATAGCCTCAAAATAAGGGGAAGTAGATTTAGGACTGAGTTTAGGAGGAACTTCTTCACCCAAAGGGTTGTGAATCTATGGAATTCCTTGCCCAGTGAAGCAGTTGAGGCTCCTTCATTACATGTTTTTAAGGTAAAGATAGATAGTTTTTTGAAGAATAAAGGGATTAAGGGTTATGGTGTTCGAGCCGGAAAGTGGAGCTGAGTCCACAAAAGATCAGCCATGATCTAATTGAATGGCGGAGCAGGCTCGCGGGGCCAGATGGCCTACTCCTGCTCCTACTTCTTATGTTCTTATGTAATCCAAGGATTTTGAGCTTTTATTTCTATTCCCCTTCATGCAGTAATCAGTCATACCCTCCCCCCAGCTCAGAGGCAGTTGATTATTTAAATAATAATGAAATGAAAATCGCTTATTGTCACGAGTAGGCTTCAATGAAGTTACTGTGAAAAGCCCCTAGTCGCCACATTCCGGCGCCTGTCCGGGGAGGCTGGTACGGGAATCGAACCGTGCTGCTGGCCTGCTTGGTCTGCTTTAAAAGCCAGCGACCAGCCCCTGGTTAATAAGAACTTGTATTTATGTTTGCTTCAGCAAATCCATAAATCTAAAACCTCTGCCACAAAACAGAAATGAGATTCCGCAATGCAACCAGGATAAGTCACTGACGTTCTTGCAACTGCAGAAACAATTGAAGTTGCTTAAGCACCAGTCTGAAGTAAAACAAAGCTGAACACACCATAATTGAAGGAGGGTGCTCAATTCTTAGGTTTATCACATCATAGACATGATGGAATTTTTTCCAGTAGCTCAGTGAGAAAACTGCAATATACTAAACACACAGGTAGATTTTGGTCAATATTATTTGTTGCTGTGGGAAGGTTTAGTAATTTACAGAGAAATATTTCAACCCAGTTATGTTTTTTTCCAGCATGACACTATCTCCCTGTCAGGTTACATTAACATAACATTAAAACTACCTCCCTTCCTGCTACACAAGGCAAAATCATACGCTAAAAGTAAATACGAGCACCATCATTAAGTTACAAACTTCGACACCAAAGTTCACAAAGACATCGAGGGCCGAAGGGCCTGTTCTGTGCTGTTCTGTTCTATGTAACTGGACACAAAATAAACACAAGAAAGGTTCAATGACAGCATTCTATTTTGGATATTAATGAATTATACCATTTGAAAATACCACAGTGCCAGCCTCCTTCAAATTAATTTATACCAACGGGATTATTGTTTATGATGTTGCAGTATGACCTTGTGTAACAGACACCCTTAATTAATCAGTCTAGGATATAAAGTTATTAGAATGCAATCTATTGCAAAACTGCATTTAAATGTCAACAAAAATATGCAGCATTATTTCTGAACAAAGGGTGGCTGCAAATGTTGTGCACGACAGTTATTGTGGCAACTTACATTATGGTGGCAATGGCATTGTTTAAAAACACTGACTGCTTTGCATGACCTCAGAAGGCATGTGAATAAAATTTACATAAATCAGAACGGCCTGCAATACATTCCCAAATCTTTGACTGAAGAGCTTATTTATCGGGCACTGCAATTTGAAGCGTGCCGTAGCTTTGAAATCGCCACAACTCTGGAGCTACACATGCATGAACAAAATCAGAAATGACAAAAAAACTCATTAAAAAAATTATCAAAAAACCTTGTTTTCAGGTAACCACCATTATCAAGAAAATAAAAGTACATTGCACTACAGTACAGCAAATCTAACATTGAAGCTTGACAATTACTTGCTTACATTACATTAGATTTTACACTCCAATCGAACAAATCACCTCTCTACTAGGGTCAGATACAGCAAAGCACAGAATATAGTACTAATGTCTCCCCTAATAATATAATAATCTTTATTATTGTCACAAGTAGGCTGACATTAACACTGCAATGACGTTACTGCGAAAACCCCTAGTCGCCACACTCCGACGCTTGATCGGGTACACAGAGGGAGAATTCAGAACGTCCAGTTCACCTAACAAGCATGTCTTTTGGGACTTGTGGGAAGAAACCGGAGAGGAAGCCCACACAGACACGGGGCGGCTGCACAGACAGTGACCCAAGCCGGCAATTGAACCTGGGACCCTGGCGCAGTGAAGCAACAGTGATAACCATTGTTTTACCGTGCTGCCCTACATAATTTCACTAGCAACTGTGAACAAACTGTAACTGACACTCTCAGCCAATTTAAATTACAAACAGCATTCATTCATATTTTTCCCTCCAAAAGATATTTCTAGCAGTTTAACTAACAACAGCTGATTAATTAACATATCCTGCGTAAAACATTCTCTAAATACAATTGGAACTTCTGAACACAGCTACAAATACTACTACTGCATGCTCAAATTACAGATACCAAGTAGAGTAAAAAAAAGTTTTTATGTAACCATGGTCATACTCTCCCCTTCTATTTGTGCTTGCATGTGCCCAAGAATTGTTATTCTTCAGACCTCCCTGTACAGTCCCACCATTTTGTCTTGCAAATTCTACCTTTTCCAAATGGTACCCATTCCAACACCAAGTGTGCAAAACGGGACAAACATTTTAATTTTCTTAGTCCAATAGGTTTGATTTCTACATGAAGTCAATCCTGGTCATAATTTTGTGCTGCTCACTTTGCCCTTCCTACATCCAAGTTTGTCCCTCATCTACCAGAATAGTTGCCATAGTTTATCAAAAACACTGCTTGCTTCAAAAAATAATTTGATTATTCAAAAGCAAGCAGCTTTAAAACTGAATGTTGTTTTCTGTAGGATTCTTCTGCCACATGATCTGTCAAGGATTCAAAATGTGGATACAACATTGCATAAATTCCATTTCCAATTTAAATTAATCTTGGGATGCCCAAGATGGCATGCATGGAATGCAGGTTCAATTTACTATTAGTTGTTTATCCAAGGAAACTATTACAAATGTTACATTAACAGTTTTTTGTATGATATACTCTTGCATTTACAAAGTGTTTACTTCATGCCTTTAAATAATTTGCAAATACAATAGTTGTTTGAGTCTGTAAACTCTGATCAGTTTAATACGCACATTTCAGGGCAGCATGGTGACGCAGTGGGTAGCACTGCTGCCTCACGGCGCCAAGATCCCGGGTCTGGGTCACTGTCCGTGTGGAGTTTGCACATTCTCCCAGTGTTTGCGTGGGTTTCGCCCCCACAACCCAAAGATGTGCAAGGTGGCACGGTAGCACAATAGTTAGCAGTATTGCTTCACAGCGCCAGGGATCGGGTTCGATTCCCGGCTTGGATCACTGTGCGGAGTTTGCACATTCTCCCCATGTCTGCGCGTTTCCTCCGGGTCTTCTGTTTTCCTCCCACAAGTCCAGAAACACATGCTTGATAGGTAACCTAGGGGTGGCATGGTAGCACACTCCGGGTGCTCTGGTTTGCTCCCACAAGTCCCAAAAGACTTGCTTGTTAGGTGAATTGGACATTCCGAATTCTCCCTCAGTGTACCCGAACAGGCGCCATAGTGAGGTGACATGGGGATTTTCACAGTAACTTCATTGCAGTGTTAACGTAAGCCTACTTGTGATATTAATAAAGATTATTATTAAATGTAATATATTTTAATGCAAGGAGCCTGAGGAATAAAGCAGATTAGCTGAGGCATAGATAGGCACATAGGAGAATATCATAGCCATGATCGAGACATGGCTGAAAGATAGGCAGGATTGGCAGCTCAACATTCCTGGTTATAGAGTGTTCAAGACAAGATCGACAGGGGGATAGAAGGAGGGTCCCACAATATTGATCTAGGAATCAATTCTAGCACTGAGGAGGGATGATATATGGAAGCATCATCAATAGAGACCGTATGGGTAGATGTTAAAACACAAAAGCAGGGAGAGATAGAGGATCAAATATGTAATAAAATTTCAGAAATGTGTGGGAATAATAAGGCAGTAGTAGTAGGGAGTTTTAACTACCCAAATAGTAACTAGCATAGTTTTCGCGTGTAAGGTAGTGAGGGGGCAAAATTGCACCAAGGGAATCTTTTTAGCTGGTATGTAGAAAACTCAATAAGGAAGTGGGCAAATCTGGACCTAATATTCTGAACTGAGCCCTGGCAGGTGGAAGATATATCAGCAGGTGAGCATTTTGGGGATAGTGACCATAATTCAGTTAGATCTAGGATAGTTATGGAAAAGGATGAGCCGGGAATAAAAGTTCTTAACTGGGGAAAGGCTAATTTTACCAAGCTAAGATACAATTTGACCCAAGTGGACTGGGAGCAACTACTTGCAGACAAAACTGTGTCAGAGCAGTGGGAGGCCTTCAAAGAGGAGATGGGGAGAGTACAGGGCAAATATGTTCTCATAAGGGCAAAGAGTGGGATCAAGACGAGAGAACCCTGGATGCCAAGGGGTATAAAGGTCAGGATATAAAAACAGAGAAGCTTATGGCAGATACTAAAGGCTCAACAAGGCAGAGTCCATAGGAAGAGGATAAAAAGTGCGGGGAGAGAACATAAGTTAGGAAAGTTAAGCAAGTGCATGCAGAAGATGGAAGGTAAAATAAAGGAAAACCGGAAGAATTTTTTGAAATAAAGAGCAAGAGAATAACTTAAGGAAAGAGTAGGGTCAATTAGGGACCACATAGGCAAAATATGTGTGGACCCGGAAGACATGGGTAGAGTCTATGAATACTTTACATCGGTCTTCACAATGCAAAAGGACGACATAGGTGTAAACATCAGGCTGTTCGGGGAGTCAAAGGAGAAGATATCAGGGGCACTGAGAGTAATTTTCAAATCCTCTCTGGCCACGTGAGATGCCAGGGAACTGCTAAGATTAGCCCAATGTTAAAAAAGGGAGGAGGGGATAAACCAGGAAATTATTGGCCAGTCAGTCTAGCCTCGGTGGCGGGGAAGTTACCAGAAAGTATTCTGAGGGACAGAATATATCTGCACTTGGATAGACCTGGATTAATCAGTTAGTCAGCATGGAGTTGTTAAGGGAAGGTCGTGTTTGACAAATTTAATCAATATTGTTGAGGAGGTAACCAAGATTGTTGATGAGGGTATTGTATTTGATATGGTCTACAGCAAGGCTTTTGATAAGGTCCCTCATGGCAGTCTGGTGGAGAAAGTAAGGGCCCATGGGATCCAGGGCAAAGTGGTACAGTGATTCCAAAATTGGCTTAGGAGTAGGAAGCAGAGGGATGTTTGTGACTGGAGTCTGTTTCCAGTGGGGTTCCACAGAGCTCAGTGTTGGGGTCCTGGATGTTTGTGGTGTACATTAATGATTGGACTTAAATGTAGGGGGTACGATCAAGAGTTAACGGATGACATGAAAATTGGTAGGATGGCAAATAGTGATGAAGACAGCCATAGACTTCAAGAGTATAGCAATGGACTGGTCAGATGGGCAGAACAGTGGCAAATGGAATTCAACCTGGAAAAGTGTGAGGTAATGCATTTGGGGGAGGGCTAACAAGGCAAAGGATTACACACTATGAGTGCTCGGACTCTGGAATACATTGAAGCTCAGAGAGACTTTGCAGTGCATATCCACAGATCCTTGATGATGGCAGGACAGGTCAATAAAGTAGTCAAGGTGGCTGAAAGGATCTTTCCTTTATTAGCAGAGGCATAAAATATAAAAGCATGGGTGGGCCATGCTGGAACAGTATAAAATGTTGGTTATGCCAAACTGGTGAACTGCATGCAGTTCTAGTCACCATATTATTGGAAGGATATGATTGCACTGGAAAGGGTGCAAAGGGATTTTACCATGATGCTGCTTGGGCTGGAGGACCTGAGCTATAGGGAAAGACGACCCCCAGGGCCACAAAGTCTGAGGCATTAAAATGGGGTTTGAGTTACACCAGGAAAAAGTTTGGGCAGCATTGCTTTTGAAAAAAATGGGAGTCTCACATTTTGCAGGTTAGTCTTTTCTAACGATCTCAACATTATTTTCTAACACTAAACTGTGAATTTAATGCCTTTTAATTTTTCATTTTACGACACAACCATATGCAGATATATAAGTGACTGGAAAGTTAGAATGTAATCTAATGCCTTGCAATCATTACTGAATGATTGTAATATGAAACATATGCCTAGATTTCTATTTTACACACCATCTTTGTATAAACAAACAAACACACAGGTGCTATGCAACAAAAATTTGGTATCCCAGCAACGTAGCTGTTGCCAAGGCAACGTAGACGCTACATGTAAAAGCTGAGATTTACCTTCTAACTGACAGCCATCTATGCAGTCTTATCATTCAAGAGATAACTTGATGTGTTTGTACTGCAAGCACCAAAGTAGCATAAATGGGACACCATTTCTCTGGAAATATACAAATTTAATCACATAAAGTGTAAACCTAATCCAGTTGTATTAGGGTCACATTAATAGAATTTCAGGAAACATGGGAAGAGTGGTGGAAATGCTGGTGGTCAGTGGTACAGCATGTCGACAATGAAATCAAAATAGCAGAACCAGAGAATGCAGACAATGATGCATTGCTCGAGGGATATCAAAGACATGGAGAAACAAAAGAATTTGAAGGTGAGCACTAGCGCCTCAAATATAACTATTTGGGTCAGATGAACAGTGGAGTCTGTTGAGGACAAGGCTCTTTTGGGTGCAGCTCCAGTACAGATGAAGATATGGAATGCAGGTCTCTGGATGATTGATTTGCGAATGGGGAGGCTAATAAGGAGAACACTGGAAAGTCTAAGCCACGTGCTGGTAAAAGCTTTGATCAGGGGTTCAGTGGCAGGCAGAGGAGTGGGAGCGAGCATGAGAAATGTTGCAGATGTGAAAGAAAGATGTGAGAAGAAACTACGCTTGGTTAAAGCAGTATGCAGATATTTCCCCTTCCTGGAACTGTGAAAGCCATAATCCAGAGAATTAACAATACGAATCTAGGCTCAGAAAGCCAAGACTAACAATTGTGACCATAAAAATGCCTGGGGCAAAAGAAGAAAAATAGCTTCTACAAATCAAGTAGGGAGAACAATGAAGGTGCTATTAGATGAATACAGAAAGGTGCAGATAAATGTTAAATGGGAGATCAAGGAACAAAGAGGAACATGTGGGTAAGGTAGGACTGCACGCAGGTAAATTCCAAATTACTTCTTCCTTCAGTAGTATTCATAAGAGAAGGCCCAAACAAGCAACACAGCCTCCTTAATAGCAGATCTTGAGAATGAATGAAAAATTGGTAGATAAGAAGGTAGAAGTTATTTGTTAGAGGAATTATGTCAGGGCTAAGGGGGTCAGGAGTGAGTGCCCCAGGGAAGGCCTGACAGTGCTACCATTCACAGTTAAAACCAAGAACTTGCAGACTCAAGGTGAAAACCGATCAGGAATGTAGATGGCCAGGCAGCATGGTGGCAGTGGTTAGCACTGCTGCCTCATGGTGCCAGGTCACTGTCCGTGTGGAGTTTGCATATTCTCCCCATGTCTGCATGTGTCTCACCCCTACAACCCAAAGATTTTATATATATATTTTTTTTTTTAAATTTAGCGTACTCAATTCATTTTTTCCAATTAAGGGGCAATTTAGAGTGGCCAATTCACCTACCCTGCACATCTTTGGGTTGTGGGGGCAAAACCCACGCAAACACGGGGAGAATGTGCAAACTCCACACGGACAGTGACCCAGGGCCGGGATCGAACCCCACAACCCAAAGATGTGCAGGGTAGGTGGATTGGCCATGCTAAATTGCCCCTTATTTGGAAACATTTTTTAAAAAGGAATGTCGATGGCCTAGGTCTCCGTTCATAAAGCTTATCCTATATATTTTATAAGTGTTTGCTCAACTTGTCCTTTATTCTTCTACATGCTCTCTCAACTTGTCATGTCTTCTTCAACAATGTCCACATATATTCCCCAAGGTTCGCTTTAGAATTGTACCCTTATTTTATATTGCTTCTTTCAATTCTTCCTGCCAAAATGGATCATTTCACCCTTCTCTACATTAAATTTAATCTCCATGTCTGTCCATCCCATCAACTCAAGTGCTTTGAAAGTCTGTTATTCTCCTCACAGTTCACAATACTTCCATATTTTGTGTCAGCTGCAAATTTTGAAACTCCCGTTGGAAAAACCCATTATATACCTTCCTCTATTTTGAAAAACAACCATTCACTATTATTCTGTTTCCTGTCACTCAGTCAATGTTGTATGGATGTTGTTACTGTCCTTTTTATTCCATGAGCTCCAAATTTTCTCACAAATCTGCTGTGTGGCACTTATGCCTTTTAGAAGTTCCAGCACACCACATTATCTTCATCTACTTTCTCTGCAACCTCATCTGAAAACTCAACCAAGTTAGTTAAACACAATTTCCCCTCAACAAATCCGTGATGTTTTGTTCTCAATCAGAATTTGGGTAAGTAATTTTGTCCCAAATAATAGCTTCTAAAAACTTGTGCACCACAAAAGGTTAAACTGACTGGCCTGTAATTGCTTGGTTTATCATTACACCCACTTCTGAACAATGGTGTAACATTTATATTTTACTCGTTCTCTGCACCACCACCCCTGCATCCAAGGAGGGTTGGAAATTTAAGGCAAGTGACTCCACAATTTGCACTTTTATTTCTCCGTGTCCTTGGATGCAGCTCATCCAGTCCTGGTCATATGGATAAGCATAAAACAATACATATAAATTGACAGGCATACTTAGTCCAAAAATGTGTTTGATCGCCAACACAATGAAAAGCACTCCTGAAAACTATGGCAACTTATACCAGGATTGCCAATTAAACTCATAGCAGAAATTCATGGTCAATGTGTCTAATTGACTACACAGCATCAATCAAAACAGTAGACTACAAGTCACAAGACCTTATGCTCAAACTATGCATTTCACGAGTCAGAGCACACCTCGAGTTTTGTGTTGATCAAAGCACAAAGCAGATGTCCAAGTTTCAGCAATAGGCTGATCAAAGATTTGAAATAAGAGTAAGCACGGAGAAACTTGACCTTTTCACTCTGTTGCCTCCAGACTTAATTATTACAATGTTCTCTAATCCCCACTCTCCAAAAACTTTAGTTCATCTACAACTCTGCCATCTATACCTTATCCAAGGCCTTCTTTTTCATCATACCTTTTTCACCTCTACTCATCCCCCATCATCTTAAAGTGGAACTCCTCGTCCACATATTAAGTCTGTATATGTTCTTGCCTTCTCTATTTATGTAACCACCTACATCTTGTTTCTCTGACTCTGGCCTTTTTTGATCGACACCACCTTTGCCTTACCATTAGCAGTCATGCTTTCACATGTCAAGAGCCGATGCTCAGAAATTGTGTCCCTGACTCCATCTACCTCTCCAACCCCCTCCCTTCACCTTTAATATTCAGCTTCAAAATCTATCTCTGTAGTCATCTTTTTTGTCACCCTTTATAATAGCTCCTTCTTTACAGAGATGTACATTTCTACCTTGATTCTGCCTCTGTGAATTGCATGGGATGATTTTCTGAATTATAGGCACTACATAACTGCAGGATATTGTTTTGAAAAGGAAGCAGCTGAGATGATTTATTACAAAAAAATTCCAAGATAATAAACAGACTAAATTTGAAATATTGCTTCAAACTAAATTATGAGAGGAGGGCTAGGCTCAAACTAATGAAAGGCATAGTTGAGACTGAAGATACGTTTCCCAGAAGGGGTGGCCAATACATTTTGGAGTGAAAGGTTGGGACAGAATCCCTCAAATCATTTAAAAGATTAGATACTGCTTTAAGGGAAGAAGTGTCTTTTTTGATCATGAACTAATATAAATTTGTGTGTCTATTTTATGGCACAAATTATATTAAGAAGGCATAATCTGGGATGACATGGATGTCAGTGTCAAGGCAACAGAGGGATCAAGGAAAACAAGGAGGGACAATGAGTCATGGTTGCAGTAATGATAGATGGTTGCAGTTTGAGTGGTTTCTATCCTGGTGACAGGGTGGGAGCTTGATCTTGCAAAATGGTCCACACAGAATTGATAGAAGGATTACCACAATAGTCCATTAGCATGTCATTTTGTTTTCATCACTGAATTATGATTGCTGAAAGTGCCAATAGGCCTGACAGTTCCAATATTATTTGATTTTCGCAGTAACTTCATTGCAGTGCTAATGTAAGACTACTTGTGACAATAATAAAGATTATTATTATTTCAGAGTCATTTAACCCCAAAGAAGACTGCCACTAGTTTCCATTAGACAAATTACAAGCACAGTTTCCAGTCTTGAAATGTATCATACAATTTTTTGAGAATGAGCAGCACAATTCATGACAAAATGAATTGCAATGCCACTAATTCCCTGCTGCACTAAGCATGTGCTGCACCGTCCAAGGTGCCATCTTTCGGGTGAGACCTTAAAACAGGCCCCGTTTGCTTTCAAAGAGCAGAAGAGTTATCCTGGTATTCTGGCCAATATTCACCCCCCACCCAATATCACAGAAGATAGATCATCATATTGCTATTCGTCAAAACATACTGTGCTCAAATATGGCTGCTATACTTGCTCCATTACAATAGTCACTTCACTTCATAAAGTACTTGATTAGCTGTAAACACTTTTGGACATCCTGAGGTTGTGAAATATAATCCAATTCTATATTTTTAATCTTCTTCACCACAGCATGAACATTCATAACATCTTTAAATGGCAGTCTCATGAATTAAGATGAGAAATCTATATTTCAACATAACAAGATAGGTCAAATGAAAGCACATTTAAGGACAAGATTCAAAATAATTAGCATAAGCAAAAGACTTGATTCTGGAAATCGAACAAATACTTTAAAATACTGAGCAAGTAAGGTAAGCATAGGGAGAGGAATCAGACAAGGATTCTTCTTCAGCACTTTATCGATACTGTCTGCTGAACTGCAGTGTTGTTGTGATCTGTTTTTCTATTATACGAACTAGAAGCAAGTGTAGGCCAGTCAGACAATCAAACCTGCTCCACCACAAGATCATGGCTGATCTGATTGTAACCTCAACTCCACATTCTCGCCTCGACCCAACAACCTATCAGCCTTTCACCTATCAAAATTATATCTACTTTCGCCTTAAAAATATCCAAAGACTCTGCTTCCACTGCCTTTGCAGAAAATGTTCCAAAGACATTCAACCCTCAGATTAAAAACAAATTCTCTTCTGTCTTAGACCATAAGACATAGGAGCAGAATTATGCCATTCAGCCCATCAAGTCTGTTCCACCATTCAATCATGGTGGAAGAAGTCGAACTAACCAAGTTCACAAGGCTCATGTACAGTTGTTAAAGTGAACGTTCTATATTCCTGCCACCAAGAATCTGATTTTTGGCCTCCTGCCAAATCTTGCTCCACTACCCACCACGATCTTAGTGGACCAGAAGATTCGGTCCAATGTCTCTGATGATGTCACATCCCATTGGTAATGCACTGATACTTCAGTGTTCAAGCCCTGGAGTGAAACTGAAACTGTAACCACCTTATTCTGAGATCAGAGCACCAACAACTGCCACAGAAAGGAGGGTGTCATAGTGGTTAGCACTGCTGCCTTACAGCACCGGGTACTCGGGTTCAAGTCCAACCTTGGGTGACTGTGTGGAGTTTACACATTCTCCCCATTTCCATACGACCATAAGACATAGGAGTGGAAGTAAGGCCATTCGGCCCATCGAGTCCACTCCACCATTCAATCACGGTTGATTTCAACTCCATTTACCCGCTCTCTCCCCATAGCCCTTAATTCCTCGAGAAATCAAGAATTTATCAATTTCTGTCTTAAAGACACTCAATGTCCCGGCCTCCACCGCCCTCTGTGGCAATGAATTCCACAGACCTACCACTCTCTGGCTGAAGAAATTTCTCCTCATCTCTGTTCTAAAGTGACTCCCTTTTATTCTAAGGCTGTGCCCCCGCATCCTAGTCTCCCCTGCTAATGGAAACAACTTCCCTACGTCCATCCTATCCAAGCCATTCATTATCTTGTACGTTTCTATTAGATCTCCCCTCAACCTCCTAAACTCCAATGAATATAATCCCACGATCCTCAGACGTTCATCGTATGTTAGGCCTACCATTCCTGGGATCATCCGTGTGAATCTCCGCTGGACCCGTTCCAGTGCCAGTATGTCCTTCCTGAGGTATGGGGCCCAAAATTGCTCACAGTATTCTAAATGGGGCCTAACTAGTGCTTTATAAAGCCTCAGAAGTACATCCCTGCTTTTATATTCCAAGCCTCTTGAGATAAATGACAACATTACATTTGCTTTCTTAATTACGGACTCAACCTGCAAGTTTACCTTTAGAGAATCCTGGACTAGGACTCCCAAGTCCCTTTGCACTTTAGCATTATGAATTTTGTCACCGTTTAGAAAATAGTCCATGCCTCTATTCTTTTTTCCAAAGTGCAAGTCCTCGCACTTGCCCACGTTGAATTTCATCAGCCACTTCTTGGACCATTCTCCTAAACTGTCTAAATCTTTCTGCAGCCTCCCCACCTCCTCAATACTACCTGCCCCTCCACCTATCTTTGTATCATCGGCAAACTTGGCCAGAATGCCCCCAGTCCCGTCATCTAGATCGTTAATATATAAAGAGAACAGTTGTGGCCCCAACACTGAACCCTGCAGGACACCACTTTTCACCGGTTGCCATTCCGAAAAAGAACCTTTTATCCCAACTCTCTGCCTTCTGTCTGACAGCCAATCGTCAATCCATGTTAGTACCTTGCCTCGAATACCATGGGCCCTTATTTTACTCAGCAGTCTCCCGTGAGGCACCTTGTCAAAGGCCTTTTGGAAGTCAAGATAGATAACATCCATTGGCTCTCCTTGGTCTAACCTATTTGTTATCTCTTCAAAGAACTCTAACAGGTTTGTCAGGCACGACCTCCCCTTACTACATCCATGCTGACTTGTCCTAATCCGACCCTGCACTTCCAAGAATTTAGAAATCTCATCCTTAACGATGGATTCTAGAATTTTGCCAACAACCGAGTTTAGGCTAATTGGCCTATAATTTTCCATCTTTTTTCTTGTTCCCTTCTTGAACAGGGGGGTTACAACAGCGATTTTCCAATCCTCTGGGACTTTCCCTGATTCCAGTGACTTTTGAAAGATCATAACTAACGCCTCCACTATTTCTTCAGCTATCTCCTTTAGAACTCTAGGATGTAGCCCATCTGGGCCCGGAGATTTATCAATTTTCAGACCTTTTAGTTTCTCTAGCACTTTCTCCTTTGTGATGGCAACCATATTCAACTCTGCCCCCTGACTTTCCTGAATTGTTGGGATATTACTCATGTCTTCTACTGTGAAGACTGACGCAAAGTACATTTCTGCTTGGGTTTCCTCTCGGTGCTCTGGCTTCTCCTCTCACCAATGCCCTCGAAACCTGAAGCATAATCTCCCTACTTTTGCTTTCAATCCCCCACCACCATAAACAATATAATGTTTCTGGCTTTCCTAATTATTTGCCGTACCTGCATACATTCGCACACTAGGACACTCAGATCCGTCATGTTAAATGAAACCGAGTGGGATGAGCAATGCAGAAAATTGCTCCATCGCTGACACCTTTATTTGCAAAGCAGAATCGCTGAGGTGCCACTCCCAAGTCAAAACAGCAGTGTGGGGAGGGTGTAGTTTAAAGCAAATCTAGAGTAAAATGAGTTGCTGGGAGCATAGACACGTGCACGGAACCTTATAATTCAACAACTGCAAATGTGACGAGATTAGTTGCAATTATAACCCAAACCACAGCAATCAGCACGTATCACAGATGAGATTGCAGAAGACCTTGTTCGGATGTAAAAGGTGACCGGGTCGGTAAATCTGCAAACCGGCTCTTTTCCCCCCCTGTGGGGTTATTACCGGACACACGGCCAACATTGGTTTGGACCCCCCACCCATTGTCTGAGGTTGTTTCGGTGCATGCAGCGACAGACTGCAAAAGGTGTGGCAATTCCATCCGCTCCGTTAGGCTTGTCCTTGCCTTACCCGGGCTCAGCAGCAGCTTTTGCACAAACCGCGTCCCTCCTCCTGGGTGGGCGGGGCAACCAATCGGGCGGCGGGACGCCACCGGCTGGGCGTTGATGGTCAAGGGAGCGGGCCAATCGGCAGGCACGGGGTGGGGGCGGGACGCGAACGGGCCAATCGGCGGGCATCGAGGGCGGGGCCGCGCGCGGCTGGAACATTCGCAGGCCCATCGCGAGGCAGCGGCTTCTCGTACTTTCCACGGGACGGGCGGAGGGGGAATGAACGTTTCTTCCAACCTCCCCTCCCCTCCCCTATCCCATCCTATCCCCGGGTACAGCCTCGCCAGACCGGTCAGGCGGTGGATGATCGAAGCTGAACGGTCGCCTTGTCCCGAGATTTGAGGCGGGTGGCGGAAAAAATATTAATCGAGGCGGCGGGATAGCGAGAGAAATGGAACAAACCCACCCGGGGTGGGGTGAGAGATTGTAACGGAGCCGCGGCCCAAGGGCGACGCTCACCTTCCTCCGCTGCATTATCCACCCGATCGGAAAGCAGCTGCTCGCTCTGCCCGGGAACCGGCGGCGCCAAACTCGCAAAATACAATCGGCAGCCACTGGCGCGCCGTTGGCCGTTGTTGTCCTCCGCCACTTCCGGTGCGAGCGCGCGCATCACCGGAAGTCGAACCCCAGCCTTGGCATTCCGCCTCGTAAATATTCCCCCCACGCCGCTGCGTTTCTAGCCTTCAGTTCCGCTCCCTCTCCGGCAGACTGCCACTGGAGACCAGAAACCGAATGCCGCAGGGACGTGGAGTTCAAAAAGAGAACACTGCGGGTGGCACTCAACAGGCATAGGAGCTGGAGTAGGCCATCTGACCCTCTCGAACCTGCTCCGCCACTCAATAAGATCATGGTTGATCTTTTTGGGGAATCAGCTCCACTTACCCGCCCGCTCACCACGACCCCTAATTATTTGACTGTTCAGGCCGGTCTCGCATCCAAAGGTCCCTTTGGCGAGTCGTGTTCGCCGTTAAGTCCTGTGCTCATTGACCTATGTTCGCTCACCACCCAGAAATGGCTTATTTTCGCTGATTTTTGCTTTCACATCTCTTTGTGGCCTCGTCTCCCCATCCCATCTCCTCCTTACATCCTTCCTGGGGAGGTGGTGGTGCAGTGCTATTGTCATTGGACCAGAGGGTGGCACGGTAGCACAGTAGTTACATGGTTGCTTCATAGCTCCAGGATCGATTCCCGGCTGGTCACGGTATGGAGTCTGCATGTTCTCCCCGTAAGTTATCATGTGGGCTTAGTGCTCTTTCCAGGGGCCAGGGCATACTCGATGGGCCGGATGGCACTGTAAAATTCTATGAAATCTATGACCCAGGGTGGGGGCCTGGGTTCACACTCCACTATGACAGATGGTGAAATTTCCATTCAACAGCAATTTGGAATTAAAAGTCAAAGGATGACCATGAAAGCATTAGGATTTTTTTTGTCATTAAGGACCCATTCCGTTCATTAATGTCCTTCAGGGAAGGAATTTTGCTGTCCTTACCTTTTTTTTTTTATAAATTTAGAGTAGCCAATTATTTTTTTCCAATTAAATGGCAATTTAGCGTGGCCAATCCACCTAACCTGCACATCTTTGGGTTGTGGGGGTGAAACCCACGCAGACATGGGGAGAATGTGCAAACTCCACACGGACAGTGACCCAGGGCCGGGATTCGAACCCGGGTCCTCAGCACCGCAGTCCCAGTGCTAACCACTGCGCCACATGCTGCCCTTTGCTGTCCTTACCTGTTCTAGCCTGCACTCCAGGTCCACAGTAATGTGGTTGACTCTTAAATGCCCTCTGAAGTGGCCTAGAAAGCCCATTCAGTTCAAGGATGATTAGGGATGGGCAATAAATGCTGATCCAGCCAGCGGTGCCTACCACTCCTGAAGAAGTTTTAAAAGAAACCTGCGCTCTGCTAAATCTGGTCTCTTGTGCGTCCCCAAATGTAATCACTCCACCATTGGCAGCCAAGCTCCAATTGTTGCGTCCTGAGTGGTGGAATTCTTCACCTCCCCACCTTGTTCTCCTTTCAAAAAATTGGTTAAGGCAGCATGGTGGCGCCTTATTGCTGCCTCACAGCGCCGAGGTTCCAGGTTCGATCTGGCTCTGGGTCACCGTCCGTGTGGAGTTTGCACATTCTCCCCGTGTTTGCATGGGTTTCGCCCCCAAAACCCAAAGATGTGCAGGGTAGGTGGATTGGTCACGCTAAATTGCCCCTTAATTGGAAAAATGACTTGGGTACTCTAAATTTCTAAAGAAAAATATTCTTTAAAACAGATTTCTCTGACCAAACTTTGTTAACCTGTCCTAATAGATGACTCGCTGTCAAATTTTATTTGCCAATACTCTTGTGAAGTGCTCTGGATGTTTTACTATATAAATATACAAATAATATAGGTTACTATATATAAATGCAAATAGTTATTCCTATTGTAGGGTAATGACAGCAAAAATCATTTCATAGTTAGATGGAAATTAAGATAGGTAGAAAAACCCTGTTCCCCCTCTTTTATCTACTAGTCTTGGAGAATAAACTGAAGTAACAGAAGATTAAATATTTTCATAGCAAGTTTTTTTGGAAGGTGGCTATCCTCTTGGTTTAGGCCTTTTTTACTTGCTGTGATTAGTTTATTGTGCAGCAGTGGTGGACTTCTTTAATAGTTACTTATAGCTCCCAAAAGATCTATGAAACTTCCTTCCAGGAGCAGTAAATTTCTGAAAGAAATCCAATATCTAAATGCAGGTTGTTCTAACAAATTGGACTTTGACCGCCACCTGCTGGTCCTAAGGATAAATGCAATATATCATTTTTGAACATGGATCTGTTTTAAAGCTGACAAATGGAAAGTTAGTTAAGGAGTGTAAATTCATTTTAGTCAATTGATTTAAATTTACAACCAACATCACTGAAAACATAATCTGCTCATTATTCCATTGCTGTTTGTGGGAGCATGCTATACACTAATTGACGGCATATTTCTGACATTGCAACAGGGACTACTCTTCAAAAGTATTTCATTTGCTGAAAATCGCCAAGGGGTATCCTAAGTTTGTGCACTACATAAATGTCAGACTTTTCAAACACAACATTTAGAAGTAGTCTATGTCCAGAATTCTACTCACAGGAAAATGTTCCAAACACACTGGAGGAAAGGAAGGAAAATTGGAGAAGAAATTACCCTGGCTGATGTGCATTTCTGACAGATGGATATAGACTTCATTGACAAATGTTTGAAAGCAAGTAACCCAACGGAGGACTTTTCAATGAAAAAAATCGAATTGGCATAAAACCTGATTCCAAGTTGAATTTTGTTTAAAGCAGCATTATATCATACAAGTACAAATCGGTAAAGGTACATTCAATTCAAGGGTGCTGTTATGCTGCCACTTTCAAATTGATGGAAGCAATTTTATGCAAAAATGTAAAAGGATCAGTTACCTCCAGAGACTACAGACTGCTCTCAAGTTCTCCTGGATCCCATTTCACTTGAATGATTTGAAGCGTGTGCAATGTAACTCTAGTCTATGGCTACATGCTTACTGCTGATTCAATATGAAGTGGTTTGGAAATACACATCAATACAAACATGGCAGAGTAACTCAGAAAAGTACAAAGCACACCAAAGCTACTTTAGCCTGAGAAAAACACAGGTGTTGTACCTGGGTCTCACACACAAATTACATTTTTAAAATCCTTTCTGAGACACCAGTGGCAAGGCCAATGTTTTTTTTGCCTGTTTTTAGTTGTCTAAGGAAAGTTAGTGGTGGGCCAATTTTGAAATTCCCATTCCTCGTTTCAAATCCCTTTATCCCCAAATTAAACTTGGAAGCATTGTGAACTGTGAGGAGGCTAGTATTGATCTTTAAAGGACATAGACAAGGTAGTGGAATGGGCAGGTGGTGGCAGTTGAAGTTCAATGCTGAGAAATGTAAAGTGATTCACTTTGGAAGAAATAACATGGAGAGACAAAGGAGGAGCAAACGGGTCTGGGAGTATAGATGCATAAGTCACTGAGGATGGCAGGACAGGTTGAGAGAGCAGTCAAGAAAGCATACAGTACCCTAGGCTTTATTAATAGGAGCTTAGAGTACAAGAGCAAGGTTATGTTGAACTTGTTTAAGACACTAGTTCAGCCGCTGCTGGAGTATTGCATCTAATTCTGGGTGCCTCACTTTAGAAAGGATGTGAAGATTTGGTGGGGAGTGTAGAAAATATTCACGAGGATGGTTCAGGCATGAGGAACTTCAGTTCTGAAGTTAAATTGGGACTGTTTTCTTTGGAGAAAATAAGGCCGAGAGAAGATTTGATCGAGATAATCCCTACTTCCTTCAGATAGGGAGAAACTGTTATCACTCATGCCAGGATTAAAATTGAGATTTAAAGTAGTCGACAAAAAAAGCAAAAGCGAAAACATTTTCACCCAATGGGTGGTTAAGGTCTGGAATGCACTGCTGAAGTGTGGTGGAGGCAGGTTCCATTGAAGCATTCAAAAGGGAATTTGACTGTTATCTGAAAAGGAAGAATGTGCAGGATTACGGGGAGAATGGCACTTGGTGAGTTGCGCATTCTAAGAGCAGGTGCGGACACAATGGGTTGAATGGCCTCCTGTGTTGTAACAATTCCGTGATTCTGCTTTGACCCTCCCTATCTGTATAATCTCCTCCAGCCCTACAACCCTCCGAGACATGTGTACTTCTCAAATTCTGGCCTCTCGAGATTCTCAGATTTCAACCACCACACCATTGGTGACCATACCTTCAGTTGCCTCGGCCTCCAAGCTCTGCAATACACTCCCAACACCTCTCCATCTCTCTTTTCTACTTTAAAGCACTCCCTAAAACCTATCTATGACCACGCTTTTGGTCATCTAACCTAATATCTCCTTATGTGGCTCAGTGTCATAGTTTGATTTATAAGGTGTTCTTGAAGAGCCTGGGACCTTTTCTTTACATTAGCAGCACAATATAAATGTGAGTTATTTTTGTTGTTGCGGCAGAGCTTCTCCCACATCCACAAAACTGAAGGCACTAAGACCGGATTTAGAATGTTCAAAACTTGCAAATGAATGCAGTCTAATACTTGTCAAGTTTGAGGTTTGATCAAACCTCCAGATTAATTTGGATTTAATTAATGATTTGGTATTTATACCTGCTAAATAAATCTCAACTCCATCATCATCTCGTATTATGAAGAATTCTATTGTAAATGGCCAATAATTAAAATATTTTCTCATTCACATTTTACGCGATCTGTTAAGAGTAGTATATCGAACAGAAGTGTAACAAAAGCAAATGCAGTCAATATCAAAGTGAACATGTGCTGGCAATAATTTTTAATTCCCCTCTGGCCACAGAAGAGGTGCCAGAGAACTGGATGATAGCCAATATGGTACCATTATTCAAGAAGGGAGGAAGAGATAAACCAGAAAACTAAGGGGCAGACAGCCTAACCTCAGTGGTGGGGAAACTATTGGAAATAATTCTGAGAGACTGAATTAATCTGCACTTGGAGAGGCAGGGATTAATCAAGAGCAGTCAGTGTGGTTTTGCAAAGGGGAGATCAAAGAGGTGACCAGTGGCAAATAGTGAGGGGGATAGCCTTTTGTTTTACAAATTCAGAGTACCCAATTCCTTTTTTCCAATTAAGGGACAATTTAGCATGGCCAATCCACCTACCCTCCACATCTATGGGTTGTGGGAGCGAAACCCACGCAAACACAGGGAGATTGTGCAAACTCCACACAGACAGTGACCCAGAGCCGGGATCGAACCTCGGACCTCGGCACCGTGAGGCAGCAATACTAACCACTGTGCCATCTTGCTGCCCTGAGGGGGGATAGCTTTTGATGACAAGAGGATATAGATGATCAGTGGCAAATGGAATTCAATCTGGGTAACTATGAGGTGATGCACTTGGGCAGGACAAACAAGGCAAGGTAGTACAAGATAAATGGCAGGACCCTGGGAAGCACCAAAGATCAGAGGTACCTTGGTGTGCACATACACTGGTCCCTTACGGTAGCAGGGCAGAAAGATACAATGGTTAAGAAGGCATATGGTATACTTGCCTTTATTACCTGAGGCATAGAGGCAGGATGGTTATGCTGGAACTATATAAAACGTTGGTTAGGCCACAGCTGGAGTATTTTGTGCAGTTCTGGATTCCACATTATAGAAGAGATATGATAGCAGTAGAAAGCATGCAGAGGAAATGTAACCAGGATGTTGCCTGGGTGGAGAGTTTTAGCTATGAAGAGAAATTGGATAGACTGGGGTTGTTTTCCTTGGAGCAGAGGAGACTGAGGAGGGACATGTATAAAATTATGAGGAGCAAAGGTAGAGTAGACAGGAACAATTTTCCACCTTGGTGGAGGGATCAATGACCAGGGGGAGTAGATTTTAAAGTAAGAGGCAGGAAGTTTAATGGGGATGTGAAGAAAAATGCTTTCATCCAGAGGGTGTTGGGAGTCTGGAACTCGCTGCCTGAAAGGGTGGTGGAGGCAGAGACCATCATAATATTTAAGATGCGCATTAGCGATGGCAAGGCATACAAGGCCATGTGCTGGAAAATGGGATTAGAATACTTAGGTGGTTGTTATTAGATTGGCACAGATGCAATGGGCTGAAGGGCCTTTTCTGTGCTGTAGACCTCTATGACTATAACATGAGCTTCAAACATCTTTACATAAAATATTACTAAAAGCCTTCCATTTGATGTGCAATTCTAATTTGCAAACCTTATTTCCTATTGCCATTCTTTTTGATTACACTTGGTGCCAATGTTTACCATTGTAAATTGCTGTGTATAAAGATGAGAAAGAGCAACCAGGAAATTACAGACCTGTCAGTCTAACATTTATTGTGGTGAAGATATTAGAATCTATTACTAAGGATAGAAGGACTGAACAATTAAATAAATTTGTATGGTCTAGATAAAGCCAACATGGATGTATAAATGGCAGGGCATGTTGTCGAATGAACCTAATAGAACTTTAGGAGGAAATTACTAAAGCAGTGGATTATAGATGTAGTTTACATGAATTTCCTGGACAAGATTCCGCAAGATCAAGCGTTAGCTAAAATTAAAGCCAGTAGAATTGAAGACATATTATTTACCTAGTTGAGAGATTGGTTCAGGTAGCAGAGAGCAGGGATAATGGGTTTACACTCAAATTGGAAAGAAGTAACTAGTAATGTCCCACAAAGATCTGTGCTGGGACCTCAACTTTTCACTATAGTTATTAATGACCAAATAACACCACAAAAAGCTACATATCCAAGTTTGCAAATGACATAGATGGCACAGCAAATTGTGTCAGGAAGTAGTTGAGTCGGAAACATTAGGGACCTTCAAGCGGCTATTGGATAGGTACATGGATTATGGTAGAACAATAGTAGATTATGGTAGAATAGTGTAGATTAATTTGTTCTTAATGGCAGCACGGTAGCATTGTGGATAGCACAATTGCTTCACAGCTCCAGGGTCCCAGGTTCGATTCCCGTTTTGGGTCACTGTCTGTGCGGAGTCTGCACATCCTCCCCGTGTGTGCATGGGTTTCCTCCGGGTGCTCCGGTTTCCTCCCACAGTCCAAAGATGTGCAGGTTAGATGGATTAGCCATGATAAATTACCTTTAGTGTCCAAAATTGCCCTTAGTGTTGGGTTGGGTTATGGGGATAGGGTGGAGGTGTTGACCTCGGGTAGGGTGCTCTTTCCAAGAGCTGGTGCAGACCCGATGGGCCGAGTGGCCTCCTTCTGCACTGTAAATTCTATGATAATCTATGATTAATCTAGGACAAAGGTTCAGTACAACATCGTGGGCCAAAGGGCCTGTTCTGTGCTGTATTTTTCTATGTTTTAAGGAACATAAAATTACAAAGCAACACTGATTAAGTGAGCAGGCATATCAATTTCACCGTGGTTAAGTGTGACACCCTCCATTTTCAGATTTAAATATATTTTAAAATTGTGGAAATCTAGAAACAGATGTTTTGGGGCCCATGTACACAGTGTAGTGGTCAGGTACAAAAATAATCAAAATGGCTAATAGAATGTTAATCTGGTGATCTAAAGGATCAGTATATAAAGGGGAGGCCACTTTCTAACAGTTATAAATATTTTATGGTTTTGAAGGAACTATTTGATAGATGGTGAGAAAGTTGAGAGTGTAGAATAAGGGGATATAATCTTTGGATCAGAGTTAAGGCCATTCAGAGAACAGAAATACCTCTTCAGACAAAGCATGCGGTATGGTAACTCAATTAATTTTGAATCTGAGATTGATTAGATTTTTACAGACCAAGGGTATTAAAGCACATGGAGCCAAGGCAAGTGGATGAAGTTAGGGTCGATCATAATCATATTAAATGGCAAAACAGGCTCAAGGGGCTGAATATCCTACTGCTATCGGAAATACAACCACTTCTGATAAACTGAAAAACACGAACAGTTCTATCTTTTGATGTGATTTAATATATTAAAATATATTGAGCTTCCTAAAAAGCTTTAAGTTTAATTGGATTGTGTGGGCGTTATTTCAACAGCTATTTTTCGATTTAAATTTTTTGATTACTTGTTTACGAAGTGACTATAATCTCCCTTCTCAATTTTGCCATGTCAACTATCACGATGTAGCTGCAGTTTCTGGCCACTAGGTGACTCTTTCGAATGTATTTTTAAGTCTCTTTCAACTCCATCTCCGTCTTGAATGTGGACAAAATGAAAGCAATTTATTAGCAAATAAAAAAATATGTAAGGATTTTTTAAAAACTCACTTCAGAAATTTATGCCCACTCTTTGTGTAAAGTCACCATAGTCGCAGATTACCATAGGCTGCTTTCCACTTTGAGGTGGAGAGCTGACTGTTGGTGATTTAACCTGAGGGTCACAGCACCTCAGGCGAGGGGGCAAGGTTGAGAAGGCGGGGCCTTCATGAATAACCTCAGCCGGTACAGGAATTGAAACAAAAACAGAAAATACTGGACAATCTCAGCAGATCTGACAGCATCTGTGGAGAGAAAGGGGAGCTAACATTTCAAGTCTGGATGACTCTGTCAAAGAGACAGGAATTGAACCTGTGCTCTGTATCACAAGCTAGCTGTCTAGCCAAGTGAGCTAAGCTGATGCCCCCTATAGAACCTCTTTCATCAAAAGGAGCACATTTGAATGAATTAATACATAATAATCTTTCGTAATAATCTTTATTATTGTCACAAGAAGGCTTACATTAACACTGCAATGAAGTTACTGTGAAAAGCTCCAGTCGCCACACTCCGGCACCTGTTCGGGTACACAGAGGGAGAATTCAGAATGTCCAATTCACCTAACAAGCACGTTTTTCGGGACTTGTGGGAGGAAACCGGAGCACGCAGACACAAGGAGAACGTGCAGACTCCGCAGTCAGTGACCCAAGCCGGGAATCAAACCTGGGACCCTGGCGCTGTGAAGCAACAGTGCTAACCACTGTGCTACCGTGCCACCCCTACATTCCTACAAATTAATGGTTAAGAGTTATTTCCCACACATGAACAGATCACACAACCCAATAGGACCATTCTAGGATTTATGCTCCTCATGGTCGTCCTCTCACCCATTTTATCTATCCCCATCAACATATCCTTCCATTCCCTTCTATCTAGTGTTCCTTCAAAGCTGGTGTTGGCACTGCCCCTGTACAGCCAACTCTGCAGGGGCAGCCCCCTCTGGTAATAAACAGAAGGAAGGAGTGCGTGACTCAAGAACCATTTATCAAACTCCTGAGTGATTGTGTAAATGCGATAAAAGGCTAAACAAATAAACTCGGGAGTTTAGGTCCGTAATTTCCTGCATGTCCCAGTCGCTGGATGCTGAACTGTTCGGAGTGGAGAGAGAAGTGACCGCAGATCCAGGTGTGTGGGTGTGTTTAAAGTAAAGGAGAGTAGGGAGGGGGTCGTGTTCAACTGTGACGGAAGATCGTGAATTAAACTGGGGAGAGTAAACAGTGGGACGAGATGGGTTCTTGTCAATGTTCACAGTCTGAATAGGCCCATTGTTAAAAGGTGAGCATTGACAAAAACCATTCGGATTAATTTAGGAAACAAGTTAACATGACGTAAATTTAATTTATTTTGCTCCCAAGAGAACCTGTTTGTATTTACTGGCCCGGGGGGGGCAGTAGTTTAAATGAGAGAATTTGCAAGTCGACAATGAAGTGCCCTCCCTGGTCTAGCCCAGTGTAAGGTGTTTTTAGCGAGACCTGGTTTTGTCGCCGACTTCTCATTGTTAACAACTGAACAGCTGTTGTTTGGGTTTCTTAGATCACTATTTCTCTTTATTCTGACTCATGTCTGCCTCTGCCCCCTCCTCCATCTCATATAATCTGGAAATATACTGGCTGGCGGTTTGTGTCTCTTCAACCCCCCCCCCCCCCCCCCGGGTCTTGTGTGGGAAGAAGTTTCAGCCGTTAAATAAAGCGACAGTTCAGTCAATATTCACCTTTTAACAATGGGCTATTCAGGCACCTTTGTTCTTGGTCCATTGGTTGTTAATGGACTAGGACGAGCGAAAGGGAAGTGATCAGTGGGGTGTTCGGCAGCTGAAGGAAATCCTATTTACCAGCACAACAGAATTAATTTGAAGGGAGGAGGAGAAGAGAGAATTAATGTCTGCAGCTAAAATTATTTTTTAATGGGGATGAATACACCCTCCTTCATTCAGTGAAGGCAGGGAGAGCCCACCTCTCCCCCCGGCATGGTATTGCACCCACTGCTTGTTAAAATTGGGATAAACTGAACTACGACGTTGGAAATCTGAACATTCACAGACCATAAGACCCCATCTGAAAAGGGAAAGAAAACACTTGCATTCAGACAGCGCCTCTCCCATCCTCAGGCATTCCCCGACAATTTCCCAACAGGGGTTCACCTGAGCGACTGCTGCTCCCCCCCCCCCCCCCCTTCCCCTTCCCCTTCCCCTTCCAAATAAGCACAAAACTCTAAGGCTGGCAAGTCCAGTACAGTTCTGAGGGAACTTCGAAGGGGCTATTTCTTCAGATAAAGTGGTCAACCCAGGCCCTGTCGTTCAACTTGTTCAGAGAAAAGCAGAGGGATTCTTCCCAGGAGCTGACTCAAATTCAATCCCCCAACCAACAGGTTCAAAAACAGAAAAAACTGGTCTGACAACATCTGTGGAGAGAGAAGGGAGCTAACGGTTTGAGTCTGGATGACAAGGAGATGGGAGAGTGAAACACTTCTCAGTCTGCTCCAATCAACAAGGATCCTTGTTATCACATTAACTTTTTCCCAAAAATAAATGAACAGCAGAAACAGCACTTTAAAAAAAAAATTTAAAACTTGCCCATGAGTAAGAAGCCGTTCGAATATGATCAGGTAAACAAGTGTGACAATGAAATTAGTCAGGACCGAGTCAAGGACAGAGGAATTAGAGAGACCAGGAAACAGAGTCTTCTGAGGTGAATTTATATTTATATTTATTTGGCAGTGTTATCACAATGAAACAACCCAAGGTGCTTCACAGGAGCGTCATGAAACAAAGCGTATCACCGAGACACATGGAGAGATATTAGGTCAGATTGCCAAAAAGTTAGTCAATAAAATAGTCTTCAAGGAGGTGAGAGAGGTAAAGAGGCAGTGAGGGGTTTTGAGGCTAATCCAGAGTTTAGGGCCTGAAGGCACAAATGCCAGTGGTGCAATTATTTAAATCAGGATGCAGGAGTGGCCACAATTAGAAGAGCACAAATGAGGATTGATGGGGTTGGAGGAAATTACAGAGACTGGGAGGGCAAGGCCATGAAGGGATTGAAAACAATGATGGAAATGTTTAAAAACAAGATGTTGCCTGGCTGGGAGCCAATGTAGGTAAGCCAGCATAGTCTGAGCAGAAGGAAACCAGAGTACCCGGAGGAAACCCACGCAGACCTGGGTTGCGAACTTAGTCGTCACATTCCGGAGCTTGTTCGGGTGCACTGAGGGAGAATTCAGAATGTCCAATTCACCTAACAGGCACATCTTTCAAGACTTGTGGGAGGAAACCAGAGCACCCGGACGAAACCCACGCAGACCCGGAGAGAACATGCAGACTCCGCACGGACAGTGACCCAAGCTGGGTATCGAACCCGGGTCCCTGGCGCTGTGAAGCAACAGTGCTTATCACTGTGCTACCGTGCAGTCTTGCCAGGCAAAGGGTTGGAGTCAGTCAGCTAGTAAACTGATTCTGCAGCTGCGATGTAAAATAATAGTTTCAGTCTTCGCAGTCTTTAACTGGAAGAAATTTCCCCTCTTCCAGTGTTGGATATCGATAAGCGGTCTGAGAACTTAACAACAGTGGAGGGGTCAAAAGAGGAGGTAGACTGGGTGTCACCAGGGTGGCTGTGAAAAGTAGACCTACTTTTCACTAATGCACTGAGGGCAGCATGCAAATGCTAAGTAGGAAGAGGGATAAGGCTAAGTAACCAGGTATAAATTAGATGGTCAGAAATATTTAGAAATTGATTCTGCAAATGGTGTTTTTTGATAATGATGTTCGGAAAGCTGGATCTTGGAAAGTTATTGAGCTTGATCTACCTCCACTCTCATACTTCCTTCTGCCCCCCAAAAAACAATATTACAGCAACAACTTGCAATACATATAAAATGGTCCAAATTTCAGAAGCATTATCAAATGGGGCAGCAGGGTAGCATGGTGGTTAGCATAAATGCTTCACAGCTCCAGGGTCCCAGGTTCGATTCCCAGCTGGGTCACTGTCTGTGTGGAGTCTGCACGTCCTCCCCCTGTGTGCGTGGGTTTCCTCCGGGTGCTCCGGTTTCCTCCCACAGTCCAAAGATGTGCGGGTTAGGTGGATTGGCCATGCTAAATTTCCCGTAGTGTCCTAATAAAAGTAAGGATAAGGGGGGGGGGTTGTTGGGTTACGGGTATAGGGTGGATACGTGGGTTTGAGTAGGGTGATCATGGCTCGGCACAACATTGAGGGCCGAAGGGCCTGTTCTGTGCTGTACTGTTCTATGTTCTATGTTCTAAAATTTAACACCATGTCACATAAAAGCTTGATCAGAGACAGATTTTGACGAATGTCTTGAAGGAGGCTAGAGAGGTTTCAGGAGGGAATTTAGAAGCATGGTTGTCACCAAGTAATGTAGTGAGCTTCGGTTAAAGAGGTGAAAGGCACCATTCTACCCTCCAAAGACTAGTATTTGATGGACTATTTGGTATACGCTGGCACACCTCCTGTTCCGCAGGAACAAACAGAATATTGGCATAGGCTACAGGACATGGTGGAAAGAACATAGTTATAAAATATTTATAGCACAGAAACAAGGTATTCAGCTCAACAAATTCATGCTCCACATGGGTTTTTCCCATCTTCAACCACCCCCATCAACATACCAGGGGTGGCACAGTGGTTAGCACTGATGCCTCACAGCAGCAGGGACCCACGTTCAATTCACTGTCTGTGTGGAGTTTGTACGTTCTCCCCGTGTCTGCGTCAGTTTCCTCTGGGTGCTCCGGTTTCCTCCCATAGTCCAAAGATGTATGGTGTAGGTTGGCCAGCTGTGCTAAATTAACCCTTAGTGTCCAGGTATGTGTAGGTTAGATTATGGATTGTGAGGGCAGGGCAGCGTGGGTATGAGTCGAGTGCTCATTCAAAGGTTTGGTGCAGACCCGATGGTCTGTCGGGATTCTATGATTTCTAATTCCTTACTCCCTTATTTGTTTGGCTTTCCCGTAAATGGGTTTATGTTATTTATCTCAACTACTCCTTGTCGGGGTGGTAAGTTCCATATTTTAGCTACTTAACTTTTGTAGATTCCCAGTCTGAGTGAGCTATTATTATTGGCTAAGCAGTAGAAGCTCGAGAACTAGGTTAAATGGGGAGGAGTAAAGACTCTGTTCAGGTATCTCTTCCTGATTGCTCCCTGCTGTAAAGTGCCTAAACCCCTCATAAGAACAGACTCAGCCATTCCTGTGTAGTCATTTATCCTTCTGACACTGTTTACAGTTATGCACAACGTGTGATCTGTGGCACAATTCTCAGCTTGATGGGCCATTTGGAGATTTAGGGTGTACTTCTGTACTTGGTATGGAGATACCTAATTATTCAATCCAGACAGACAGCACACTGTTGTATTATTGCAACATAGTTTTGATGCATATTAAAACAAACTTAATTGTACAACTCAGGAGTCGGTCAGCAACCTGATTCTTGATAATATCAAGGCAAGAAAAGTGAAAATATTTCGAGGAAGTGGTATCACTTATCACTTGAGGTTTGCATTGAATCACAGGATCTTTATGGTGCAAAAGGAGGCCACTCGGTCCATCGGTTGGCATGGCTCTCTGATAGAGCATTCTGCCTGCTCCTATATCCCATTAACTTTGCACATTATTTCTTTTCAGATAGCCATCCAATTCCCTTTTGATTAAGCAAAATACTGGGGGTGCTGGAATCTGAAATAAGAGCAGAGGACACTGAAAAAACTCAGCAGGTCAGGAAGTATCTATCAGGAGAGAAAAAATATTAATGTTTCCAGTCATAGAGGGAGAATCATTCTCGCTCCTTTCAGTTCTGACATAGAGTTTGTGACTCAAACACGAAGGCCGGGATTTTCCGGCGACTGGAGAATCCCGCCTGAGGTCAATGGACTTTCCCATTGTCCACGTCTTGCCCTTGGCGATCTTGCGGTGGGCGGGGCGGAAGAATCCAGCCCAAACTCTTTTTCTCTCCTGATAGATGTTGGCAGACCTGTTGGGTTTTCCCAGCATCCTCTATCCTTGTCCCTTTTGAATATCTTGATCAAACCTGAATCCAACACCCTCTCAGGAAGTTCGTTCCTGACTCCAAATACCTTCTGGGTGAAAAAATACATTCCTCACAATGCTTTTACTCCTTTTTTCAATGATTTTGAATTTGTGCCCGCTAGTTCTTGATGCTCTCTTGAGTGGAAACAGGTTTTCACTATTTGCCATGCCCATACACCTCCGGAACTTGAATATCTTTATCAAGTCTCCCTCAGGCTTCTTTTCTCCAAGGAAAATAGTCCCAACCTCTCCAATCTATCCTCGTAG
Source organism: Scyliorhinus canicula (assembly GCF_902713615.1). Taxonomy (NCBI): domain Eukaryota; kingdom Metazoa; phylum Chordata; class Chondrichthyes; order Carcharhiniformes; family Scyliorhinidae; genus Scyliorhinus; species Scyliorhinus canicula. The sequence goes on from NC_052164.1 coordinate 29,398,085, forward strand.
CTACAGTTCTTTATCTGTGGAATCATTGTAAATTTCCTCTGTTCTCTCTTCAATATCTTCACATCCTTCCTCAATTATGGCGACCAGAACTGAACTCAATAGTTTAGCTGAAGCCTAACTAGTATCTTATACAAATTGATTGTGACTTCCTTACTCTTCTACTTACTGCCCCTATTAATAAAGCCTAAGGTTCTATATGCTTTATTAACTGCTCTCTCATACCCGGCCATTGTAGCCACCTGGGGTGGCCACTGCCCAACACAAAATGGAAGATTGCAAGGAATGCAGGGAAAATGGACATGTTGTAAAGCAAGCAGCTTGCAAAGCGATTGTATATTGGGACGACTGCAGAAACCAGTTTTGACTGTTGCAGAAACCAGACAGCACTGTGAAAAGAAACCAGTTAACATTCTAATGAGGCGATACCGGGCGATCCCCAGATACAATGGAAACAAGTTAAACACAGATCGATACATTCTATGGAAGGCCAGACCCTTTGGCGCCAGAGAAGCCCAAAACAATAAGTCCCAAGAACCGCCCCAGTGACCGAGGAACTGCCCCATGATTGGGGGGTTCAAACATATCGATTGGGAAGAGACCCAATCGATTCCAAACAGGTAAAGGAGTCCGCCCAAAGGGGCATGGATCCCCTGGGACCTATAAAAGAAAGGACCCACACATGGTTCAGTCTTCTGCTCCAGCCTTCGGACAGCAGCCACCAACAAGTAAGTGCCTCCCAACGACCGCTACCAGAGATAGGCACTCCTGACCCCCTTTTTAATTGATACCAACCTGAAGTCTGCAGACCAGAGCAGAGCAAGAGGCCTTGTTCCCTGACCCAGCAGTTCCTTCGAGATAAGTATTAGTTATTTAGCGGTAGGAGTAAGTTTAATCCTTTTAGCGTGTGCATGGGTTGTTATTATAATTGTATTATAATAAACTCAGTTGTTTGGACTTACTAATTGGTGTATGGTTTTATTGCTTTGAACTTCACCTTGAAGCTTGTGGCGGTGTCTTAATGACACCTGGAGACTCCAGAGCTTAGAAAAGAAACAGAGCCAAATTGAGTGTTCAGCACACTCACCCAGAACGACCAACACCATCTTCAATGAATTAATGTACATGAACACTGAGATCTCCCTGTCCCTGCACCTCCTTCAGAGTTTCTGCTTTCGTTGTATACTGTCTGTGTTGAAACCTCCTGTCAAAATAAATCACCTTGCAGTTCTCTGCACTGAACTTCATCTGCCACTCATCTGCCAATCCACCAACAAAGGTTTGTCCTTTTGAAGTTCAAGACTATCGAGACTAAAAGCACTGCAGCATTGGTTACAATACAGTCTCATCCTAGTGTGAGGTCATGTCCCGGCTGGTTTAGTACACTTAAATGTGAATGTTTCTAATGTTGGCAGTGACCTAGTGTTGTCATTGACTCTGTTGTAACCGTGAAAGGAAATTGGAGTTGTGCAAATAACCATGTGCGGAACTCTTTTGTTACTGGCCAGACTCCAGTGTGGAACCGTTGGCTTAATTGGTCTTCTTACTTTGCTCTGCATGGTACGGGTACCAGTTTGACATGGGTAAATAGCACAAGAATTTATATTCAAGGGAAATTAGATGTAATCTGGTTGAAAGTGCAGGATATCATTTTTTATATCTCGCTTGCCTGCCCCAACAATTATGTGCCACTGCCCTTTCACTTTTTAAATTGAATACCACATTCAGAAAGCAAACACTCAGCTGTGCAATTGTGTCATTGATCAGGTCATTTCAAATAAGAGTAGGCGAAGTAAATATCTCAGTCAGGATTATGGTGGCATAATTCATCATATTTCTCAACTTGTGTGGTGATTTGTTTTTGCCTTTCTCAGAACACGATGGCAGTTCCAAGGTCTGTGAGCTCCTTTATCAACTTTATCTTTGGAATTGTGATAGGGGTTTTCATCTGCTCCTATTTTGTTAGCAAGGCCACATTACACATCCAGCAGAACATGCAGACTAAGCAAAACCATCGCAACTTCCATCATTACAGTTCGACTCTGAAAGGAATAACAAATTGTAGTTCAAGTAAGTAACTAATCCTTTTACTTGTGCCTGAAATTGATAAGTGACACTGTTTTCACGATTCATTTTAGCTTCTCCAGCACACAAAACTGCTACAGTTATAATTTCATTTAATCTTTTTTAATGTTTTGAAGATTTATTTAATTCTTCCATAGCCTGTGCTTCCCTTCTCACATTAACATGCTTCTCCTCAGCTGGGATAGTGTGGCACACTACCTTTGCACCGTGGGATTTGCAGGTGCCTTTTCTGGTTAAATCCATCAGAAGCTGGTTATTCAGTTGGGTACCTTCATTACCTCCCTTGGCCAGTGCCCTTGCAGCAGTTGATGACTCAGCTAACAGCACCAACTCGATACGAGAACAATCTGTGTTGCTTTCTGTCATGGTTTCAGTTGATGAATCACTAAATACTGCACTAACCCAGCAGTGAAATGCAAAGTAATTCATATTTGGACAAGCCCAAGTCACTCTTGGGCACCAGACTGCTTCACTCAATTTCCATCAGAAACACAGGATAACGCAATTCAACGGGAAAGATCTATCAGAATCCGAGAATTAACTGGAGCTTTAATTCACAATTCCAATGTTGTGATAAAAGTGTGTCACTGGAGTTTAAAATAAAGAACTTTCTGGACGGTTGGATCTATGATTGGACCATTTGGTATGTGTAGCCATCTGGGATGGCCACTTCCAGAATACAAAATGGATGATCACAATGACTGTAGGGAAATATGGACAATGTTAGGAAAGCAAGCAGGCACAGAGCCTGTATGCGTATTGAGAAGTCAACTCCCAGACGAGACTGAAACTGTAGGTTATTTAACATATTGATGACCCATCTCCGGGAACAAAGGAAATACCCTCAAGCAACCGATCTAGCTCCAGACACCCCGGCGCCAGTTCCCCAAACTGAAAGCGTAAACAAAGCAAGGCCAACGGCCACCTAGGAAATGCCCAGCCATCAGGGCGCCTACCCCTTTACTGTTAAGATCAATACCAGTGATCAAGATGCTGCCCAATTAAGCAGGGCCAAGTTCAAGGCCCGCCCAAAAGCAAATCGCTCTCTTGGACTCGGCTCTCAAAGCGGAGAGACCCGTCACTAGCTGCACCAGAAGCAAGTAAGTCCAAGGTCTGACCTTAGCTGTTCTCCTGTTACCTCTTCGAACCCAACAACCTCAGATCCGAACAACAGCCATTTTTCCTCTGACTGAGTGGGCACCCGAAGTTAAGTATAGGCGTTAGCGTTAGAGATAGTTTAGTTTGTAGTATTTTGTGCATGAGTAGATATTACTGTGTGTGTAAATAAATAGTATTGACTTTGAGCTAACTAACTGGTGCATTGGTTCTTTGATCAGTATTCGGGTTTGAACCTTGTGGCGGTATCGAAAGATACCTGGCGATTCTAGAGCAAACATAATTAGGATTCAGGAAGGCGACCATATTGACTGCCATATTTATAACCAGATAAATATAGCAACATATGGCACGGGGATGTTTAGACCAGGAAGCGTGAATGTTTAGTTCCTGACTTCTCCAAAGTTGTCTATTCAGTCGAGGGAGTAGTAAGGTGTTGCAGTTACTTGTTTTCAAGTCCAGTCCAATAAGAGGAATGATTGCCAGAGTCCCTGCTCCTGATGGCTAGTGGAGGACAGCGACTGTAGAGTGCTCAGGTTGAATGAGAAGCAGCATTGGACCTGGATGTGCTGTACCAATTATTGAATAGCTTGCTGACATTCGTTGTCCGGCTTGCAAATGATGAGTAGCCATTTAGGCCATTGTAGTGCAGGGGTTTAGTTATGAGGAGAGATTATACAAATTAGGTCTGATTTCTCTAGAATTTGGAAAGTTAACGGGTAATCTGATCGAAGTCTTCAAGACATTATCAGGAAAAGCCATATAAGCAATTTCCACTAGTGGAGATTCTAGAACAAGGAGGCATAGTCTAAAAATTAGGACCAGACCATTCAGGAGAGATGTTGGAAGCGTTTCTACATACAAAAGACTGTAGAAATTTGGAACTCTCTTCTACAAATGGTAATTGATGCTACATCAGTTGTTAATTTAAAATCTGAGATAAATATATGTTTGTTAAGCAAAGATATTAAGCGATATGAGCCAAAGGCAGGTATATGGAATTAGGCGACAGATCAGCCATGATCTCATTGAATAGCAGTGGAGGCTCGAGGGGCTGAATGGCCTACTCCTATTCCTATAATCCATGACATGTCCAACAAAAAGTCTACTTCTTCAGGACTGCAAGAGAGAAAAAATGGTTCAAGAAAGATGTGTAAAATGGGAATTAAAGGGCTGTTGATGTTGTGAACTCAATACACATATGTAATTATTACAAACACCAGAACCCTTATATTTGATATAGTTGATATTTGATGTGTATTTAATGTAGATTACTGATCATTTTTATGTTTAAGGCGGACTCGCACCATAACACAAAGGTTTTGTTCTGTTTGAATTGGGTGATGGTGTTGTATTCTGCTTTTTTATCATTGACAGGAAGGGATCAGTCTGTGGCGGATGAGTTGTACAAGAAGGTGCGCATCCTTTGTTGGGTGCTGACTGCGCCCAAAAACCTGGACACGAAAGCCAAGCATGTCAAAGCCACCTGGGGCAAGCGGTGTAGCATCTTGCTGTTCATGAGCTCAGAAAGCAATCCGAATTTCCCCACCATTGGCCTGGAAACGAAAGAGGGCAGAAAACAGCTATACTGGAAAACCATTAAAGCTTTCCATTACGTGCACAGGCACCACATCGACGAGGCCGACTGGTTTCTGAAGGCCGACGATGACACCTATGTCGTCCTTGACAATCTCCGATTGCTGCTTTCGAAGTACAACCCCGATGAGCCTTTGTACATGGGCAGACGCTTTAAAATGTTCCTCAAACAGGGTTACATGAGCGGAGGAGCTGGCTATGTCTTGAGCAGAGAATCTGTGAAAAGGTACGTGGCAGCCTTCAGCGACAAGACCTGCAATCATACTTCCCACGTTGAGGATCGAGCACTGGGCAAATGCATGGAAATACTTGGGATTACAGCTGGAGACTCCAGGGATAATCACTTACGGGAGACATTTTTACCTCTTACACTGCTGAGCCATTTGATAAAGCGTCATCCAGACAGCAGCTTCTGGTACTGGAAATTCACCTACTACAAAGCTACAAACGTAAGTCTGTTACTAATTATATGCTGCATATAATCAACAGCAACACATCAGGCCAGATGAATATAGAGGGCACCATAGCCTTATACTCACCCAGTGTCCAGTAGGAGTCACCATGCACCAATCAATAATTGGTGCTGAATAAATTTCCTCTCCCTAACCCAGAGACCCTACAATCATTTATAACACCCATGCTACTGCCTGGGGTGAGAACACTGGGCTGAGTACAAACTTGAGAGATTGAATTTGAGACCATTCTCCTTTCAGAGATGAATATCCTGGTTTAGTGATGGGAAATACATTGGTAAAAGGAAAGATGCATCCAGCAGAACTTGGTTTGAAATCCAGTTTTGCAGAGCCTTTGATGTGTTGGGCTGGCTGGGTCGATGTGGACTGCACTTGATGCAGTGTAGCGAGAGACAGACTTCCAACACTTGATGAGATGCAACACGATTCTCTTTAACATCTAAACTATAATACATGTTCAACTGTGGGTTGACACTATGCTGACTTGACTGGAGACCTGACACTAGCCTGACCAGACAAACTAGCTACCACATGGTGTTTGCACTGGCTAGCTCACGGGCTCTGACTGTCTCAGAGGCTTGGTCCCAAGAGAGCGGGAAAACTGGTGCCCTCTGGATGTATAGTGGTCGTGTCCTGTCTGGTGATTGGCTGCTGTGTTCTGTGTGCTTACCTGTGTGGTCATCCTGTGTGTCAATCACTGCCTGCCTTCACTCGTATTATGCAAACTTCTGCAAAGCTTTCCTGAAAATGGACACTTCTGGACACCCCCGTCTGTCCTGATGTGATAGGGAAGGCCGACACCAACCATTCCCTGACAAAAATGGATCCAGGACAATTTTGGGCTTGCCTTGTGGCAAATTTGGATCATGGGTTCTCCGGCTGCCATTTTTACTTTGCCCGGTTGGCTTGACAGGGTCCAGCAGTGATAAACTCGCTCTTGTTGGCAACCCATTTATACCAGACCAGGATGGGTGCTTGCCCAAAATAATTCAATCGGCCTACCCTATGGTTTGGAACTGGGTCAGGGATGTGGGCCGTGGGCAGGCGGGAGAAAATCCACCACACCCCAGTTTTGTATCACTTCCCCAGGAATTTATGGCCTGTTTATCCTCTGAGCTGTCCAAGGTTGTTGGTTTGACCTTGTTTGACCTTGTGGGAAGCAGCTAGCTTTGAGATTGGTGCGATATTGAGAGCCCGACCTTGCTGCAGATTCCAAAAAGAGAGTAAAGGATAATTTCCAACTGATTTACCGTTATTGTTGCGCTTTTGATTTACACGCTTTTGAATTACTAGTGGATAGAAGTCTCAAAACTAACTGGCACTGTGATTGTGCACAAACATACGATTCTACATATAAAATGTTTTCCGGGCCGCAACAGAAAGTACGGTTGTACATGGAGACCTGAGGGTTCATCTGCTGTACCTGTCAGAAAAAGAACGACAGACACACCAAGCTTGTGCCTATAGTGATGCCCTCACTAAAAAAAAACCTTCTGCCCTTACTCGGTCCGTATCCCTCTATTACCTCCCTAATGTTTTAATTTTTTTAAAAATCAACTTTATTGTCGCAAGTGGGCTTACATTAACACTACAATGAAGTTACTGTGAAACGCCCCTAGTCGCCACACTCCAGCGCCTGTTTGGGAACATAGTGGGAGAATTCAGAATGTTCAAATTACCTAACAGCACATCTTTCTGGACTTGTGGGAGGAAACCGGAGCACACGGAGGAAACCCACGTAGACACAGGGAGAACGTGCAGATTCTGCAAAGACAGTGACCCAAGCCGGGAATCAAACCTGAGACCCTGACGCTATGAAACACTGTGAACCACTGTGCTACTATTCATGTACCCATCCAGGTGCACCTTAAATGTTGCTAATGTATCTGGATATTTTTAGTGAGTGGAGAAAATCTACCTTTCTGTACATGATAATGAATCCCTACATCGAGTCTGCACCAGCCCTTGGAAAGAGCACTGTACCGAAGCCCATGCCTCCACCCTATCCCCATAACCCAATAACCCCACCTAACCTTTTGGACACTAAGGGGGCAATTTAGGGTGAATATTTATTCAGATCTGGGACATTTGGGGCTTGGTACTGAAACAGGGCACTTCAGACAATGTTGCATTGTTTATTTTTGAAGAATGTACTCATTATTAAAAGGGAAGAATCTGAGGTTTACTTTGATGTGATGGTGGCTTCATTACATAATTTCAATCAGTCAATCAGGAGCTTTAAACTTTGACTGGGGACTTTTCTTATGGGTGACTATCCAATCCCCAGCCAAAATAAATGAGTTAAACCACACCTTAAAGTAACACAGCAGCTCCTTTTGAGTCACCAGATCTTAGCCAGGATGGTGGTCAGGATGTTACTATTGGCCTCAGTACCTCCGGGTTAGGGAAGAGAAAATTAGAGAAGGGAAATTTAGTAAATCTCTTTCCTGAAATAAGCGGTCTCCTCATCACTCCGTGACTTCTGCCAGAGCATGTGAGAGTGTGGACGCTTGGTAGGGAGAGCACTGACTTGGCTGTAATGCACTCACAGTTGAATAAACCGCAGGCACTCTAACTGATGAAAAAAACCCAAGTGTAGAAGCAAAACAAAAAAATTTGTATTGATTCATCAGCTCCATTGATCCCATGATAACCCAAAGCACTTTACAACCAATGAAGTACATTTGAAATCTAGTCACTGTTCTCATCTACAAAATGCAGCAGTTAGAACCCCACAAATAGCAATAAATTAATGACCAGATAGTTAATTTTGGTGACGTTGGTTGAAGGATAAATATGGGCCGGGACATCAAGGAGAAATCTGCCGCTTCCAATAGTGCCGGTTTATTATGTCCACCTGAGGCAATCAGGACCTCGGTTTAATGTCGCGTCCCAAAGATGGCGGGCTAGATCCCCCGTTGCCCGACGCCAATATTGTAATCGCCGATCAGGCAGAGAATCGGCTCCGACGACCAAATCGGGGCCGGTGCCGGTTTGAAGCGGTCAGCCACGCTCCGCCCCCTCTGAAATGGCATAATCGCTTGGGCACAGTTTTGGTTGTCTTCCCTGGAAGTAGGAGAATCCCTCCATTATAATGAAGGATCCATTGACATTCAATGGCATTACCATCATATCAACATCCGGGGAGTTACCACTGATCAAAAATTGAACTCAACTTGCCATATAAATACTGTGGGTACAAGAGCAGGTCAACGGCTAGGAATCTTGTGGTGACTAACTCACCTTCCCAAAGCCTGTCCACTGTCACCTAGGCACAAGTCAGGAGTGTGATGGAATACTCCCCACTTAACTAGATGAGTGCAGCTCCACCGACACTCAAGAAGCTCAACACCGTCCATGTCAAAGCAGCCTCGTTTGATCGGCGCCCCTTCCACAAACGTTCACTCCCTTCAGTACAATCTACAAGATGTACTGCAGGAACTCACTAAGCCTCTTTCGGCAGTGCTTTCCAAACCCACGATCGCTACCATCTAGAAGGACAAGGTCAGTACGCACATGGGAACATCACCACCTGGAAGTTCCCATCCAAGCAAATCCCACCATCCTGACTGAGAAATCTGTTGCCGTTCCTTCACTATTGCTGGGTTACAGTCCTGGAATTCCCTCCCTGGCGGCACTGTCAGTGTACTTACCCCCACAGGGACTGCAGCGGTTCAAGCAACGGCTCACCGCCACTTTCTCTAGGTCAATTAGGAATGGGCAATAAATGCTGGGCTAGCCAGCAACACCCACCTTCTGTAATTTTTAAAAAGACAATGGAGGGTCCATTGCAGTTGAATGTACAACAACAGAACAAATGAACCCATTAATACACGTTGCAGAAAAATTGAAAAACATTACAGACAGTGAAACACCAGAATCAATGATTTAATCAGCCTCAAAGTAATTACCAATTAGTAACAACATCGACACCTACAACAACTGAAGCTCAGAGTGAAGTCACCCTTTCAGATCTGACCCAAGAACTTTCATTTTGCATGTTTGATTGGATAGTTGGGGTCTGAACATCCAGTTCAATTGCATACTGTCTGATGAATTGAAGATGAATGTCTGTGCCACACTGAAAGTGAAGTGATATTTTGGGTCAGTTGGAGAGTTATGGGGCTGGATTCTCCAAAAATGGGGCTATATCCTCATGCCGGCGTAAAAATGCTGGCGTTTCACTCTTGACTTTCCTTAAAAAAGTCAAGGGCGATTCTCTTACCTGCATGGGTCTGACAGGACCCCGGAGTGCTTCTCACAGCTCTGGCTGCGGATATGGGCCCCCGCACTTCCGGTCGGGAGTCCGCGCACGTAGGCGGTATGTCTCTCTTGTGGGGACCATGAATTTGATTCAATTTGAATTGGTTTTTGGAGCAGGCAAGGAGCTGGATTAGGGGTTTGCCCCTGTCCACACTCTGAGCTCTGGCTTTGTAACTCTCATAAAGTCATTTTAAAAAAGGAAGAAAATCTCTCCTTACGGTTCATCGCATTTTGCCAGTCAATAACTGAGACGTACGGATTAGGAAATTCCAGGTTCAGCTTCTTTCAGTCACCTATTCTTAGCCGGGATGGTGGTCAGGGAGTTACCATTGGCCTCAGTACCTCTGGATTAGGGAAGGGAAATTATCTGAATGTTCTCTCTCCTGAGATAGACGGTCTCCAGATCACTACCCAGTGATGCACTCATAATTGAATAAGCTGTAGACACTCACTGCCAAATCTCTCACATAATGGTAGTTTACTGCAATGCTGGAGGGTTGGGGCACTAGTGAAACTGGATCCCAGCAGGAGAGAGGAGAAGGGAAGGAGGAAGGAGAGAGGAGAGAAGTTATTGAACAAAGGAAACAAATTAATTAAAAAAATATAAAATGACTTCCCAAAAGAAATCAAGTTCATTTATTCTGTGATAAAACTAAATTAACATAAGATCCAATAGGGGAGTGTCATGTTTAATTGTTAAAATTAAAACAAATTTCTTCCTGCAGGACTACCAAAAGGCAGGATGCCTACAATTTGCCCATTCTATTGTAGGGCCAATGAATGAGGCAAGCCAAACGGTGCACTTTTTTATCAGAATAATGTCTTACCTATTGCAAGTTCACCTGCAGCAACCGGTAAAACATTTGCAGCGTATGACTATCACCCTTGTTCAGTAGATGTTTGTTGTGTGTCTTTTAATCTCATGGGCTTTTATATCTTTTGCCTCCTGGACTCAATTAATGGCAGATGGCAGGCGAGGGTTTTGTCAGCAGCAGATGTTACATATTGTGCCAAACACATGGATTTGCGAGAAATGCTTTGGGCTGGTTGTGAGATATTTTTATGACCCTGAAATGAGAACATCACATGACCCTGGAGCAGATGTACTAAGAGGCACCGGTAATTCTTATCTGTTTATTATTTTACACTTTACCCCCTATTGCAAAATAGAGACATTTCCAGGTCAGCTCGTTCATCCATAATGAAAAACATGTGAACACACAGGACAGGTGTTCAAGGATGTAACTGACCCATCCAGGCCAAAAGGTCCAAGGTTTGATTGCTGGGTTGTGCTGAATTAACTTCTCTCAGCCGTGATGAGGCAGTTGGCATCAAGATCAAAAGTTTTCCATTGATTACATGTTGATTGGTGTACCGCCTTTTCTTTGTCTGATGGTCTAGTGGCTACTGAGATTAGTGCAGGATCCAGAGTGGACCAATCGGCCCATCGAGTCTACTCTGCCATTCAATACGATCTCGGACTTCAACTCCACTTTCCTGCCTGCTCACCATATCTCTTGATTCCTGGAGTAAGAGTCCTTACTGTTTACTTCCTTTGTTCTCATTTATTTTCCTTTATTGTTTTGGTCTGTGAGCCCATAATTGGGATGTGCCTTTAAGCATAAGACTCTCAGTTGAAACAGCTTGCTTGACAGGACACACTGTTGTATTTGGAAAGGAGAAAACAGACTCCTTGGCACCAAGTGGATCTTGGGAATCAGGTTGTGGAGGGAGTTGGTTCAATTGGTTAACTGGCTACCAGTGGGTTGGCCAGGGACAGTGTTCTGCTTAACAACGGGCGGTGATGGGTTCCTGTGTGGTGCTTTCTGAGAGAACTTAGCAGAAGTGTTTGACCTTGGAAATGAAAGGAATGTTCTTTCTTTCCTGCTTGATAAAGTGAATGATGTGGAGATGCCGGTGTTGGACTGGGGTGAGCACAGTAAGAAATCTTACAACACCAGGTTAAAGTCCAACAGGTTTGTTTCAAACACAAGCTTTCGGAGCAATGCTCCTTCCTCAAGTGAATTCACCTGAGGAAGGAGCAATGCTCCGAAAGCTAGTGTTTGAAACCAACCTGTTGGACTTTAACCTGGTGTTGTAAGACTTCTTACTGTGATAAAGTGAAAGAATTGCTCTATTGTTTTGAAAGCAGTGAGTGCTGAGCAGATCCTTTGTTGTAAACCTGAAATGATGATGAGTCTGCAGAGAAAGTAGACAACACTGCCAAAGATGAAACCATCTCAAGCCTAGAACGAAGAATAGAATCATAGAATCTCTACAGCGCAGAAGGCAGAAGTACCAAAACAAAAGCCTGAACTTCAGAAAGACGTTGACTGGAAGTCATCCCAGTGCATCAAAGATCCTTACCCTTTTATTTTTATTGATATTATGTTTCCCTTCCCACAACTGTTTCCCCTCTTTGTTGCTTGTGTGTGTGTTTGTGTACATATAGAGAGTGGGAGGGAGGGTTAGGAAATGGGTATTAGATAGTCAGTCACATTTTTCTGTCCGTTTAATTATAATACTGTACGTAGTAAAAGATTACTGTGTTTTAAAGTTACAAACTTGGTGACTGTAGTTTATTGGGCTCCGGGTCAAGTAGGACTGGAATTGACTGCGCACTGACCCAGGATGTCGAGACACCAGAGGGAGACCTAAAATCTGTCTATCCCGACCTTAAACATCAACAACTGTCTGGGGTAGAGAATTCCAAAGATTCACAACCCTTTGAGTGAAGTAATTTTTCTTCATCTCAGTCACAAATGATTGGCCCCTTACCCAGAGACTGTGCCCCCTTGTGAAGATTGTTTTCATCTGGAACATAGGAATAAATCCAATGCCATGTGAACACAGTGACAATTAAGCAGCAGTAAACCTACTGTGCTGAATTTCACAATATATTTTCCTAAAGTGTCGGTCCCGATGAGAAAAGCGGGTCCGGGAAAGGGAAATGTTGCCCTATATTCAGACCCTTTAATAAAAGATTTATTTTCCATGATTTTAATGCCATGCCCATGGCAGCCTGCCTCTGATTCGCTCGCCCCGCTACAACTACAGTGGGGCTCACCATTTAAATGCCTCGCCAGCACTTTCAATCGGAGGGTCGTCACTGAGGGAGCCCTCAGCAAGCTGCTGGATAGGGTCCAGCAGAAGTGGGGGAGATCCTCTCCCCTTGATCAGGCAGCCATCTTGCCAGCAAAGTCACCAACATCACCTGGGAGACTGTGGCTGCAGTTGTGACTGCCAGTTCACAGCATACGAGGACGGGCAGGAGGGAGGCACAACTCTTCACAGCGCCAGGAACCCAGGTTCAATTCCAGCCTTGGGTGACTTTCTGTGTGGTTTGTACTCCCCCCCCCCCCCCCCCCCCCCCCCCCCCCCGTGTCTGCATGGGTTTCCTCTGGGTGCTCCGGTTTCCTCCCACAGTCTAAAGACATCCCTGTTAGGTGGATCAGCTATGCAAATTTTCCATAAGTATCCAAATGTTAGGTGGGGTTACGGGGATTGGGTGGGGGACTGGGTCTAGGGAGGGTGCTGTTTCAGAGGGTCTGTGCACTCGATGGTCCGAATGGCCTCCTTCTACACTGTAGGAGCATTCTATGTTCTTTGGCTGCAGTGTCGTAAGAAAATGAGTAACTTTCTTCATGCAGCCAGGGTAAGTCTGCCTCCTCGTGTCTCCTGCAACACTCTATAACACACCTCTGCGGAGATCTCACTCTCACCCACCTTGCTGGGCCCCAACATTTGCCATGCCAACCAATCCCGGCCCCCTCTCCATTATCCCCCCAGTAGATCCTCTGCTTCTCCCATCCTTACTGCCACTCACCCTCCACACATGCCACCCAACACCACCATCTGACCTGGCACGACTCCCACCTAAACTTTTCCCATCTGCAAGACAAACTTGAGTACTACTGTCGTGAGCGGGCACAGCCAGCCGGAGTGATGCCAGAGCTCAAGACCTGAACCCCATTCAAGGAACGAGCCCTCGAGCTTATCGGTGAGGAGCAGCACCGCACCTGTGCTAAAAGTGAGTGGGGCCAAAAACAAAAGTGAGAACCCTCAACACATCCAGCAACGGTGCAAGATTCATGTGAATGATCGTTCTCCAATCAGTGTTCCCTATCCCACACTAATGTCATCTCGTTTCTCTTCCAGATCAATCAGTCGACCATCCCAGACCATCCTCGCAGCCCCTGGACACCACAGCTGGTGTCATAGCTGTCACCCGCACCCTCCACCAGCACAGATGCTTGCACCTCGGTGGGCATAAGTGGTAGGCAGGCTTCTGGGTCACTCACTGGTGAGCACCTCACAGCTGAAGATCCACAGCAGGTGGAGGCAGGAAGTCCCAGGGATCTTGCACTTGGAGGATTGACAGAGCCTAGGACCCTGCACAACCTACAGTCGGATGACATTATCCTGGTTGTCCCAGAGCTGCTTGAGCTCATGAATATTAGGAAGGGATGTCATCATCTCTCTTTGGACTGCAAGGCCAACTGTAGGAGTCCCATCGTCTTCTGTCTGAGGAGATGATGACGTAACTCTGACGCAACAAGGCCAACACTGCGAGGATGGCGTTCCCGGTCCTGACCTCGGTGCAGGACGTGTACTCCATGGCGGGGGATGTCTGCTCCATGGTTCGGGTCATGATCCCCATAGCTGAGGGCATGAAATCGATGATGCAGGGCTTCAATTGCGTGGTGCAGGCACTAGTGGGAATCCACAGCGACAGAGGACAAGCGGTGCTTCTGGATTCCACTCTAGCTGCCCCTCCTTTCCATGGAGGAACACAGAGGCCGCATGGCACATAAGGGAAGAGGATGGGCAAGAGTGTAACCTGAGGCCTTCCACCCAGGAGACTCTGGGAGTGTCCAGCCAGTCTGACACTCCCCTCCCTGTGAGAGAAACAACATAGTCCGGCACATCGAGGGCAGCACTGCAACAACGATGTTGCCCAATAGCAAGCCAGGGCCCTCAAAGTCCCAGCCCCCCAGGGGACAGCTGCCAAGCGCATCTCGGGCAACAGGGCGTGGAAGTCAGCAGGCCGCCTCATACGCAGCTGTGGATCCTGGGGATACACCTAGACGTAGATGAGGAAGAGTAAGAAGCGATAGTCACCGGTGAAACTAGGCACGAGTAGAGAAAAGTCACCATTTCAAAATCTAGTTTGTATAAAAATTTGCTTTGTTCACCCATAAAGAGCCTCCACGCTGTCATGTTCTGCACCATGATCCACAAACCCCCGCTTACAAACTCAGCATTTCCTCCCTGTACAGTGAGAGAATGGCAGCATTGTGTCTCTCCCATCTCTCACACTGATGACGCAGTAAAGCAGCGGTGCTCCTGGCGTGGCCCCCCTCCCATCCTTGGTACAGTGCATCCTCCTCCCCCCGCCCACCCCTTATATCAATGGTCAGGCCATTCAGGCCTGCCACCATTCTCTAGAATAAGAATGCCATCGGCTGAAAATATGAGAGAGTCTGTCCACCTTATTGCTAGGTGGAGAAAGACCTGACCCCCTAGTCCTGGTCATTCCCAAACCGAAAGGTAATGATGTGGGACACCCTCTGTGGCCTGTATTGGAGGGTGTTCCCCCCGAGCCTTGCTATACCGAGCCTCAGCGGGAATTTGGGCCTCCACACTGGTGTCATCAGCCGCAATCAACAGCCTGGGGATTACCATTGATCAGAAACTGAACTAGACAAACTATATTAATACTGTGGCTACCAGGGCAGTTCAATGGCTAGGAATACAATGGTGAGGAACTCATCTCCTGACACCCCCCCCCCCACCCCCCAAGCCTGTCCACCATCTACAAGGCACAAGTCAGGAGTGTAATGGAATATTCTCCACTTACCTCGATGAGTGCAGCTCCAACAACACTCAAGAAGCTCAACACATAGAACATAGAACATGGAACATACAATGCAGAAGGAGGCCATTTGGCCCATCGAGTCTACACCGACCCACTTAAGCCCTCACTTCCACCCTATCCCTGTAACCCAATAACCCCTCCTAATCTTTTTGGACACTAAGGGCAATTTATCATGGCCAATCCACCTAACCTGCACATCGTTGAACTGTGGGAGAAAACCGAAGCACCCAGAGGAAACCCACGCAGACACGGGGAGAACGTGCAGACTCCGCACAGACAGTGAGCCAGCGGGGAATTGAACCTGGGACCCTGGCGCTGTGAAGCCACAGTGCTAGCCACTTGTGCTACCATGCTGCCCCTGCACCATCCAGGATAAAGCAGCCCGTTTGATTGCTCTCCCAACCACAAACATTCATACAATGAACAGTGGCAACCATGTGTAACATCTCAAGATGCACTGACCATCTACAAGATGCACTGTAGTAACTCACCAAGGTTCCTTAGACAGCACATTCCAAATCCACAACCACTACAATCCAGGAGGACATGAGTAGCAGATATCTGGGAACCCCACCACCTTGAGGATCCCCTCCAAGTCACTCAGCACCCTGACTTGGAAATATATCGCCATTCCTTCACTGTCACTGGGGCAACATCCTGAAACTCTCTCCCTAACAGCGCTGTGGGTGTACCTACACCAAAGGGACTGCAGCGGTTCAAAAAGGCAACTCACCACCACCTTCTGAAGGGCAGCTAAGGATAGGCAATAAATGCTGGCCCAAACAGCGACGGCCACATCCCATAAATGAATAATTAAAAAACACTCCTGAGTGGGTAACACTTGTCCCAGAGGAGCCATCCCTCCAGCCGTTGCTCTCACTCGATTATGGCTGGGATCTTTTGAGCGTCCCAAGGTGTAACTGTCACAGCACTCCTCGGGGAACGGGCACACATCTGCATAATGCATGTGGCATAATCACAAACATTCTCAACATTGAGTGAGTGGAAACCCTTGTGGTTCACGAAAGGCACCCCATGGGGAATGCAGAGCCACATAGGTGCAGTCGATGACACTGTGCTCCTGGGTCTGGCCAGCTGTGCAGGCGAAACCTGGAGTCCTGGCTCATCTGGTTCTGGTCAAAGTTGATGCACAGGTGTGCCCTTGCAAATAGCGCATCTGTGACCTTCCTTATGCACTTGTGCACTGCTGTGGGCGGGATCACTTTTTAGCAAATCTGTATATTAAAGCGAGACAGGTAGTCTAACTTTAATGTGCAGATACACGAGGCATGGTATCCATCTCCTTCGCCTCAGAGACTTCGGGTGAAAACCATTCAATAGTGGTCTCCACAAACGGGAACCAGACTGAACAGCACTCATGGGCGTCTCCCAGGGCATCGGAGGCCCCAGGTTCATGACCTTTGGGCAGGGTGGTACCCTGGCATTACTGATGCTAGTCGGGAACTCTAGCACTGCCAGCCTGGCAGTGCCGCCTCGGTGCACTGTATCAAGCTGACATTTTAAGCGTGGTGGTGATCCGACTGGGTGTGCCCTCCGAGGATGTTGTGGGGAGGGGTTTGGGGTTCCCCCTCCCACAGTGCGTTGGGGGTTCCCCTCCCATAGTGCGTTAGGGTCGCTTTGGGCGCTCCAGCGGTAATAGGGTCCCGATTTCTTCTAGACTGAGGAGTTCTGGTAGCGGAGCTCCTTAGTGCACAAATGGTTCGACTTGTAGCCTCGGCTGTGCGTTCCCCGCTGAGGCCCCCTATCTAATGTGGTGCCGTTTTATAGCATTGTGTTTCTCGGCATTGCAAGCACCAGGAAACCCGCGACTAAACGTACTCACTATGGGACATTGTACCCGTTTAATTAAATCCCACCCATAGTGTTCAATTTGCTTTATTCAACTCTTGTGCAGTGAAGGTTTTTGTTAAAAACTTAAAATATTATGGTGCAATTCTTTCAATTGATTATTGGCAGTATGAATTTAATTTTACAAGATACCGGTCTCCACTAAGATCATAGCACGCCACAAACTGATAAACTAGGCGTAGAGCTCTCATGAATTCCATTACTCACTATCATCTTTTTAATGGTCAATAACTGTGAAGAACGCAATGTAAAATTGTTTTTGAACCAGCTTAAGGACCATTAAGTTATTCAAAATAATTCCATATTGATGAAAAGAGAGACATGTTGCCAAAGCTTTTCATCTTGCATTCATCAGGACAAATTCAAGAATGCCAAATTTCAAACAAACCCAACAATTTATATTACAGGAGAAATAGGTGCTGATTGGCTGGCAAATCGACTCTGGCTGAGGTGTTGCCATGGAGAAAGCAATGGGGAGCTAGGCACTCCCGGGTAATTCAAGAAAGGCTTGAACATATTTATTTTGTTTGCAGAGAATGGGTCCCTTTGAATGAATCTACATCGCGTTAACAAGCATAAATGAGGCACATTATGACCGATAGTTAGAACTTAAAATTCCCTATTTAGTGTAGAATAAATTGTTATCATTCATAAATGGCAAGGTGGCCATCCCACCCAAACATTGTTTCATTCTCCCCTCACTGTTAACACCCACCTTCAAAAAAGGTGGCTTTTTAATTAGAGCTCAGAATAATATTTCATAGCCCAACAAATTTCTGAAATTCTAGTTTGAACATCAAAAAGTCTGTATCGGTGGTAACATAATCGAAGTGATGTGCTTGGTTTCAAAGCTTTGAGAAATAGCTGTTCTATGTTTTGGATCTAACCCAGTCCATCTTTTCCCAGGGTCCTGAGTGCTGCTCCGACTTGGCAATTTCCTTCCACTACGTAACCCCTGAGCAGATGCACATTCTGGAGTATTACATTTATCACCTTCATGCTGTGGGTTACAAATACAGAAAAAGTACAGATTTTCCAAGCCCAATCAAAACACTAGGATGAGCCAAGGAAGGGTCGGACAATGGAAAGAGATAAAACTGGTACAAACCACACAGGAATAAAAGTTTTATTTCCAACTTTATTGATGATGTCCAGCGAAAGGTATTGCATTCCATACATACTGAATTTCTAACAACTTGCATTTATAGAGCTCCTTTAATGTGGAGAAAAATCCCAAGGCACTTCACAGCCATGTGATCAAAATTGACACTGAACCACAGAAGACAACATTGGAACAGATGGCCAAAATCTTGGACAAAGAATTATGTTTTAAGGAGTGCCTCAAAGAAATTTAGGGCGGGGATTCTAGGACATGAGACCCAGACAGCTGAAGACATGGACAACAAGGTAGCGTAATGAAAATCGATGATGCTCAAGAGGCAGATGAATCCCATCTTCTGTTATTGCTATGAAACATCAAGATGGTTGATTTACAATTGGTACAATCCCAAACGAGGTCCCTCCTATAGGTATTGCTCAGAAAGTGTATCAACATATTGCAAGAGTTCTTCCAGTTGTTTCCTTTGTTTTCATTTAACTTATTTTTTTTTGGTCTGTCAACCCATCTTCGGGATGTGCCTTTAAGCAGAAGATGAAGTTAAGACGGCTTACTTTCCAGGACACTGAGTTCCCAGATTTCGTATTTTGGAGAGATGAGACCAGAATCCTCGGCACCTGGTGGATCTTAGGAACCAGCTTTGGAGGGTTAGCTTGATTGGTTAGCTGCCAACCAGTGGGTGGCCAGGGACCGTGTTCTGCTGCTTGACAACAGTCTGTGATTAGATCCTGGGTGCTGCTTTCTGAGAGAACATAGCAGAAGTGTTTAGACCTTGGAAGTAAAAACAACGCTCTCTCTCCTGCTTAATCTATTGTTCTGGAACACACTTTGCCGTGGACCTGAAATGATGCTGAGTCTACAGAGAAAGTAGACAACCTTGCCAGAGAAAACCATCTTAAGCCTGGAAGGAAGAAGTACCAAACCGAAAGCCTGAACTTCAGAAGGACATTGACTAGAAATCATCACAGTGCATCAAAGGTCCTTATCCTTTCACCTTTATTAATATTTTCTTTCCTGTTCAAAGACCCCTTCCCCTCTGTGTTGCTTGTCTCTGTATAAGTGTAGATTGTGGGGTGAGTTAAGAAAGGGATATTAGATAGTCAGTTAATATTTCTACCTGTTTAACTATAATACTGTACATAATAAAAGGTTACCTGTGTTTTTAAGTTACAAACCTGGTTACTAGTTTATTGGGCCCAACTAAGGACCTTGGGTATTTTCAATAAAATCCAATTTCACCTGCATTGCGACTCTGGGTCAAGTGGGGCTGGAATTGACCGTGCACCAGTCACGGCGTCGAGACAGTACAAAATCAAAGCACCACCCCTATTCAGGATGTTGTTTCCTGTGGAGAGGGTCAAGATTTGTTCAGTGGTGAAAATGGCAATCCCATTGGTGGCAGCCAGCTACTCACCCGAACATTAAGGAGCTCAACCTGTGAAGAAAAACCGGCAAATTAATAATTGACCGTGAAATGGTGCATGTCGCAAAGGCAACAGAATGTGGTGGCTTATTTCTCTCGCTGTACACAAGTGATAATGCTGTTATTTACGTTGGTATCTCAGACTGTCTTTCAGAAGTAAGGACAGAGAGTCCCCAGGAATGTTTGCAGGTTTTGCAAAATGGGCCAATATTAGGAGGGGGTCATACAGAGTGGGTCAATATTTGTAAGGATCTCTTGTACCGGGTCAACATTTGCATGCGGTCTCTTTGACTGTTGATAATGGCAGGGAGTCACTCCAAATGGGTCAGTGTTTGCAGTGGGTCTATTGAAGTGGTTCAGTATTGGCAGCGTTTCTTCAAACAGAAATGTTTGAACATTTTAAAATAAAAATGGACCCAAAAGAAAGTAATGACTCATTCGCTATGATAGCAACTCTCTGGGTATTTAACAATTTTGTATTTAACAATTTTGAAAGTAATTACTGCAATCCTGTTGTGGTGTATATGTCTATGTCAAGATGATGGGAAAATATAATTTAAGATAAATAGGCTGTAAAAGGTGAATATTTGAGTGTGTCTAATGCTGCAGAGATAATAATGATTCAGATGGGTTTGCATAATACCCATCTATATACCTAATTGAGATCATTCAAGATCTCCCTTCAGTTAAACATTCATCCTGATGGGCAGACAAATCCATGAAATGTTCCTGTTGATGTGTATAACCAGTTCTGATTGTTGCTCATTAAATATCTTGGCCAAAAATTATTTGCATTTCTTTTTGTGACAACTGAGTCCCTCTTTCACCCATCTATGCTCTGGGTATTGTCCCTTTTGTTTGTAGACTGCCACTACCAGTCTAGGAATGGACCGGAGGTGATTGGATGAGAACTTTTAAGGAATCTTCCATGTAACTGAAAAATCAGATGTTAATATGCAGTTTTTCTGGCTGTACACAATGTTTTAGGTTTCTCCCTTCTCCACAACATAAAAGGTTTCTACACATCCCTCGGGAAGGTTTTGAACGATGCCCAAATCTATGACCACCAGAAATCCTCTGGTAGCCAATTCAGGTGGTCACCATGAATCCAGTTGGGGAACATCTGAAGGCTACTTGGTGATGAAGGGGAGGGGAATCGCAGTAACCCATTGCTTGGTCACTCACACATACACACACTCACACACACACACACACACACGCAGACACACACAGTGACTCACTCGCTTGCTCACTTATATACATCGGTATTAAGAGCAGAAGTAGGCAATTCAGCCCTTCGAGCCTGCTCCGCCATTCAACCTATGAAGGTGATCTCTTCCTGGTCTCAAATCCACCTCCCTGCCTATTCCCCATATCCCTTTAACCTGTTCTTTAACCAGAAAAAGATCTATGTCTTTCTTGAAACCATTAAATGATTCAGTCTCCACTGCAATATGGGGTAACAAGTTCCACAAACTCACCATCCTCTGCGAGAAGTAGTTCCTCCTTATCTCAGTTTTAAATCTACCGCCTCTCAACCTATATCTGTGACCTCCCATTCTAGATTACCCCAAAAGGGGGTACCCCATTTGGTCGATGTTTACTTTTCATGTTTTCGTGTTCGTGTTAACCTATTAGTATTTTATACACCTCGATCAGATTCCCTCTCACTCTTCTAAACTCCAGTGAATATAAGCCCAAACTATTCAATCTCTCCTCTTATGTCAACCTCTTCATTCCCAGAATCAATCTCCTCTGAACCGCTGGCAATGCCGCAGCAACATCCTTCCTCAAATAAGGAGACCAAAACTGGACACAACACTCCAGATGTGGCCTCACCAACAGCCTATACAATTGCAACAGCACTCCTCTACTTTTATACTCCGGTCCTTTTTGCAATAAACACTAAAATTCCATTTGCCTTTTTCATTATATGGTGTACCTGCATACTGACAAACTTCGATTCATGGAAAATGACACCCAGATCCCTCTGCCCAGATGTATTTTGAATCTGCTTTCCATTTAGGTAATAATTTGCATTTATATTTTTTTGGTCAAAATGGATAACACACTATCTACATTAAACTCCACCTGCCAAATTTTGGCCTCATCTCCTAGGCTATCTATATCCATCTGTAAACTCTTTATCTCCTCTTCACTGCCTGCATTCTCTCCTATTTTAGTATAATCTGCAAATTGTGTTATGTTACACTCTGTCCCTGCTTGCAGATTTATATAGATTGTAAACAATAAGTCCGAGGACTTACCCTAGCGGCACCCCGCTAGTTACTGCTCGCCAGCCAGAGAGGGACCCATTTATCCTGAACCCCTACTTTCTGTCAGTCAGCCAATTCTCAATTTAATCTAGTACTCTATCCCCAATCCCCTGCGGTCTCACCTTTTGGATCAATCTTTTATGCAGCACCTTGTCAAACACCTTCTACAAGTCTGGATATACCACATCCACAGGTTCTCCATTATTAGAGTCATACAGATACATACATTTATGCACATACACACTGACGTACACACTCCAGCAGAAGACGCTGATTGCAATTAGGAGCAAGAATTCCGTCCATGTTCCCTTTGCCAGCCTGCAAACGCACGCAATTAAATTTAAAGTGTTGATTTTTACAGCAAAGCTACAATGCAACACTGCTTATTTCTGAAGTAATAATATTGCAGGAATATTCAGCACTGGTATTTGGGAGAATATTTGGGGAAAAACATTACCGTCTCAGCTCTATTTATTCTGGAACCTTCACTTCCAGCATTTTAAATTTGATCCACTAAATGTTCAACTTCTGATGCTCCGCATTGCCTGGTCTGTCTCAGCAATCTCTGCCTTGTAACAGAAAGTCTTTCACGATTCAACTTCATAAATCAGTCAGAAATGCTTGAAGGTTCCTGTCTGTTTATTTGTGGTATGAGCGCAACTTCCTGCAGACTGTAAACAAATTCAGAGCTACATTCCGCAACTTGTTCTAAAATGGGACAGTTTTCAAAATAAATCAAGTGAGAGTCCCACAGATGAAAGTAAACATTTATAGCAAACTGACTGTGGCTTGAAATGTTTTAAAGGAATAGATGAACAGACGTTTACAAATTTGAAGATGAACTTATTGCAATAGAAGGATTCCTTTCAAAAAAAAAATAGGAAGTTCTTTTGAGTGTTTACACTGCAGGGTGGAAGTTGACCATCGTTAATGTCCATTTTCCAATTGGAAAGTGTTGGCAAAAAGGATCACTTTCAGGAGTGCAAGATTTCACCCTCGATGTGCCTGCATTATTGGCGCTTCTGGATCAGTAACGGTAGCCTTTCCCAGTGACCAGGAAACCCAACCTTCAGCCCATTACAGGTGCAAGTGAGGTCAACTTGTTGAACTTGGTCAACGAGTGACCGAGCAGCTGCTGAGCCTTCTCTGCTTGGGACACTTTGATAATCCCCTGCGGCTGCCAAAAAAAAGTCAGCAATTTGAAAATATTGTTTCTGTGAGGCCAGGATGAGCAGTTATCAACTCCACAGCTCTGTCGATCATCCTCCCATCAGTTGCTTTGTGCAACTGAACAAATGCCGGGATGGGAATTCACTGCCATGTTCATCGATTCATAGATTCATAGAATTGACAGTGCAGAAGGAGGCCATTCAGCCCATCGAGTCTGCACCGGCTCTTGGAAAGAGCACTCTACTTACATAGAACATACAGCGCAGAAGGAGGCTATTCGGCCCATCGAGTCTGCACTGGCTCTTGGAAAGAGCACCCCACTTAAGCCCATGCCTCCACCCTATCCTAGTAACCACAACTCACCTTTTTTTTGGACACTAATTTATCATGGCCACTTCATCTAACCTGCACACCTTTGGAATGTGGAAGGAAACCGGAGCACCCGGAGGAAACCCACGCAGACACGGGGGGGAACGTGCAGACTCCGCACAGACACTGACCCAAGCTGGGAATCGAACCTGGGACCCTGGAACTGTGAAACAACTGTGCTAACCACTGTGCTACCGTGGTGCCCTACATGTTGTTTGTAGGGCTTCCAAACATCAGCCAGAACGACTGCTTTATTTTTATCAGACTCTTTCTTTCGAAACAAGATGCCTTCGATCATTTGCACAACGCAACAGAAGTTCTTTTAGAGCCAGTCAATTCTTCCAGTTCGATCACTGAAAACTGATTAAATTGACTTTTCTTCTAAATCTTCATAGAGTATTGTTGAGAATACTGTTGTTGATCAACAATGTTGAACTACATGCCTTAATGTTTTTGTTGAACGAGACTGGTTCATTTTTTATTTGAGTTGTGAGACTAACAGAAATAATATCCTTTTTCACCCATGAGATGTGTGTGTCATTGGCTAGGCCAGCATTTATTGCCCACCCCAAATTACCTTGAGAAGGTGGTGGTTGTGACAATATGTGTATTGTAAAAATAATGAAGGGTTAACAATTTACTGTAACTACATCCAACCACTAGATAGCGATCAAGGGCATACACATGGACCACGTGATAATCTTGATTCGGGGAGAAGGTTGTTCGGCGAGATAGAGAATAGTCGTGTTATCAGGAGCTCTGTAGTTAGAATCATAGTTTTTGTAAATCTGTTATTTTTTATATCTTAGCAAGCAAGTCGAATCTATTTATTTGTAGTGTAAGTAAATTAGCTTTGTTCAAAACTTAGCTTGATGTACTTAGCTTGATGTTGTTTGCGAGGCACTACACTTCGGAGCCACCCTCATTCAGAAAGCAAAGAACATCACATGGTATGGTATGTGATGTTCTTTGCTTTCTGAGTGAGGATGTCTTCAACGTGTGGTGTCCC
Organism: Scyliorhinus canicula; assembly: GCF_902713615.1. NCBI lineage: Eukaryota > Metazoa > Chordata > Chondrichthyes > Carcharhiniformes > Scyliorhinidae > Scyliorhinus > Scyliorhinus canicula. The sequence goes on from NC_052164.1 coordinate 29,422,726, forward strand.
ACAAAGAACATCAAGGTAAGTTTTGAACAAAGCAAATTTATTCACACAACTAAATAGCTTCGACTTGCTTGCTAAGATATAAAAAATAACAGATTTACGAAAATTATGATTCTAACTACTCCTGATAACATGGCTATTCTCTATGTCGCTAACAACCTTCTCCCCAAATCAAGAGTATCACGTGATCCACTTGTATGCTCTTGATCTCCATTTAGTAGTTGGATGTAGTTATAGTAAATTGTTAACCCTTCATTATTCTTACAATAGACATATTGTCACAGTGGTGAGGTGGCCTCTTGAACTACTGCCATCCATGTGATACAAGTATCCCCATAGTGCTGGTGAGGGAGTGCCAGGATTTTAACCCAGGCACAGTGAAAGCAAGCCGATATAATTCCAACTCCGATTGGCGTGTTATTTGGAGGTGAAATTGCAGGATGTGATGTTCCCATGTACCTGCTCTCATTGTTTTCCCAGGTGGTAGAGGTTGCAGGTCTGAAAGGTGCTTGTTGAAGGAGCCTTGGTGAGTTGATGTGGTGCATCTTGCATGTGGTACACACTGCTAATATTGTGCATCAGTGTTGGAGAAAGTGGTGGATGGGGTGCCGATCAAGAGTGCTGCTTTGTCCTGGCTTCTTGAGTGTTGTTGGAGCTCCACTCATCCAGTCAAGTGGAGAGCATTCTATCACACTCCTGACTTGTGCTTTGTAGATGGTGAACAGGGAGTCAAGAGATAAGTCGGTCGCCATTGAATTGCAGATTATTGCTGAGCAAGTTCTACTTAATAGCACTTTTGAAGACCCTTTCCATCATTTTTTGATGATTGAGAAGAGATTGATGGAGTGCTAATTGGCCGAAGTGGATTTGTCTTGTTTAATGTGGACCAGCCATTTCTAATTTTCTACATTTTTGGGGAGATACCAGTGTTATAACTGTACTCAATCAGATTGGCAAGGGATGTGGCTAGTTCTGGAGGACAAGTCTTCAGCTATAAGGCCAGGATGTTGTGAGGGCTAATATATTTTATCCTATGAAATCCCTGTTTGAAAAATAGATCTTTTGAATTAGTTCTGGTTTGGCAAGTTCCTATTCCAAAAATCCTCACCATAAAATTATCCACCACCATTGTTAATCCCTCAGTGTGGATATTGCAACAATGCATATAACATGACGTTTGTTCCGCCACAATGTCAAGGGAAGATTTCCTATTATAGAACAAGATCAAACGTTCTGGAATAATGCTCGAGCTCCCTCTTGTTGTGAGTCCATGAGGTGAATTCTTGTTCATTCATTTCTTGTTGATCGTCATTCTATATTGTTGTGCTTATTCACACGCTAATCTGCTGGTAAACTTCAGTTAGCCCCAAATGGAATCTATTGCGTTAAAAGTTTAAATGTTAGCTGTTCTTATCTCATCCACTGGGTGGAGCACCACACCATGGGAGAGGGAGAGGCTGCTTCATGCTTCTGCCTCCTAATGGCTGAACGCAGAACAGCAAGTTTTCTTTGCTGTCCAACCCTTATTGGACAAGGAAGCGTTGAAAAATAAATAGAGATGGGGTAAAACAAAATCATAATCTTACTGGTGTATTGGATGCAATGAATCCTTTTCACAGTTTCTCCTTTCACTTTTAGTAACCCAGGCTGCTTCCAAACCACTAACCTACAAACATCTGAGAGCTCTGGGTCCCTGCAACACTGGGGTCTTATTCATCCTGCCCTTCCTTCGGCCCATCGTTGGTGGTCCTGCCTTCATCCGTTTAGGCCCTACGCTCTAGAATTCTTTCTTTACAGTTTCCACCTCTCTCCATTAGGTTCTTCCTTAAAACCTACGTGTTTGAATAAGCTTTTGATCACCTGTCTTAATTTCTCCTTCTTTGTCCCAGTGCCAATGTTTGTTTGACTACGCACCCGTGAAGTGCCCTGGGATGTTTTACTGGACTAAAGGCGCTATATAAATGGAAGTTGATGTTGTTGTAGGTAGCTTCCCAGCAACCCCTTGCTCAAGCTGCGCATCGCGACAGACATGCCAGCCGTTTGAGGTGACTGGTCGCTTGAAAATCCCTCATAAGAAGCCTTCCTTCCACCTTCATGGCCCGGGAAGGAGGGGGATTGCGGAAATGAATGAAAACAATCTTCGCTTGGACCTTTTAATACAGTGAAATTTCTCCTCAAGAACAAGTTCTGTCATCCGATTAGATAAGGACTGATCTGGAGCTCAACTTCATCCACCCTCCTTGGGTTCTTATAACCTAGCAGTCTTAGCTTGGACGTTTTCGAGCAATGAGCTCTGGATTTTCACTACCCCTTTGTGCAAAGAATGCTTTTGGACATCGCACCAACATGATCTGGCCACCAGTTCAAGGTTATGCTCTCTTCCCTGCATGCTTATCAGAAGAACGGATTTCTCTCTATCAACAACAACAATGTGTAGTTGTGTGGCGATAATGTAATAAACATTGCAGCGCTTTGCAGGCGAATCATAAAAGAAAATGTGGACCGAGCTAATGTTCTTGTCAGATGGCCTGATTTATATAACAAGAACACTTGTAGCTAAAGCTATAAACAATTTATTAACGTTAACTGTGGGTGGAATAAGATGAATAACAGTAAGACCAAGCACAAGCAACATCTCTCCAGTTTCCTCCAGCCAGTCTGTGGGGTCAGCTGACTCTAACATTCACATATATACTAGTGAGACTCCTAGTGGTCTGTTGGTGAAGTACAACACAACCATGATATCACTACATGAGCCATGCCAGAAATTATGAAGTCAGATGACCCAATGCAAGGTGGGTTTTAAGAAACAAATTAAAGGAGGAAAGAAAGAGGAAGAGATGGAGAGGTGTAGGTAGGGAATTCCAGAGCTGAGGCCGAGGCATATCTACCCTAATAAATCTTTTAATAAGGCACAGTGGTTAGCACTGTTGCCTCATAGCGCCAGGGACATGGATTTAATTCTGGCCTTGGATGACTTTGCGGAGTCTGCACATCCTCCTGTGTCTGTGTGGGTTTCCTCCCACAGTCCAAAGATGATGCGATTACGTGGATTGGCCATGATAAATTGCCAATTAGTGTCCAAAGATATGCAGGTTAGATGGGATTATGTGGATAGGGCAGATAGGGCGGGAGAGTAGGCCAAGGCAGGGTGCTCTTTCAGACGTTCGGTGCAGACTCTATGGGCAAAATGGCCCCCTTGTGCACTGTAGCAATTCTATGGTTCTTAATCCTTCATTTGATCACCCCTGATCTTCTATATTCAAGGGAATACAAGGCTCATCAATGCAATCTGTGCTCATAACTTATTTAACTAGTTTAAAGCTGGTGTGAGTTTGTTAACATTGAAGTGTAATCACTTCACATTTACATTGAAGTGTGTAGAACTGAATGCTCTACTCCAAATGGGCCTAAGCAGAACTCCATACAGTTGTAGCATAACTTGCCCTTTCGTTTTTGAAGGGGACTTTGAAGAGGCTTCTGAAGATAGAAAGAGACAGAGGGCTTGAGGAAGGGAAACCCAGAGTTTAAGGGAATGACATGTCAAAACCTTTGCCATTATTTCAGCTATGAAGAGAGGCTGTTTAGGCTGGGTTGTTTTCCTTCGAGCAGAGAAGGCTGAGGGGGATCTGATTGAGGAGTACAGAATGTTGAAGGGCTTAGATAGCGCAGATAGATTCAGACAAAAACCTTTTTCACCCAGAGGGTGGTGGGAATCAGCAACTCACTGCCTGAAAGGGTGGTAAAGGCGGGAACCCTCACAACATTTCAGAAGCATTCAGATGAGCACTTGAAACGCCAGAGCCGACAAGGCTATGGAACAAGTGTTGGAAAATGGGATCAGCACAGATCAGTGCTTGATGGCCAGCACAGACATGATGGACCGAAGGGCCTCTTTCTGTGGTGTCAAACTCTGTGACTACGATTAACGATGGAATAAAGTGCCAAGATATCAGTGAGTGGAATGAAGAACGCAGCTGATATGAAGCACAGTCAAAGGTTATCGAGGTTGGCTGATGAAAGGCCCTGTAGAGATTGTGGACAAGGAGGTGAAAAACACACATCCTGAGCCTTGGGTAGGGAGCCTCGTTCAGTCAGCCCATGCTGAAGAGACAGGCAGTAAGAAGAACATGCGACAGAAAGTCCCGGAGGAGTAATTGTTTGTCAACTAACAATGACGTCCGGCCTCTTTGTATGCTCAGTGAAAGATTCAGATAGCAAGGTGCCAATAATAGAAAAGTCAGCTTCCTCTTCTGTACACTCCTCATTTTTCATATCTGAATATGTCGCAGGTGGCCCTGCTTCTGTCAACCAATAATTTGCAGACCTTGAACTCAACTGGATGGTTAATAAAAATAAACTTAAATTGAATTTTTTTTTAAATTGAAGGTCTTTCAAACATGGCACTCATCTGTAAAAGAGTTGTTAGACCTTAGTAAAAATATATCTTTATACTGTGGAACCTTCTGCTGCAGGGAATAGCTGAGGAGTCAGACCGACCTTCAGGCGGAGACCTGAAGACGAAGAATAGTTGAGACAAAGATCATGTTGTGTTTCACATGACAAGTGGAGAATATGTGAAGCAGAGACGAATGGGAAGAGGACAGGACATTCTGGCTAATCTGAGATTGTACAAGCAGTAAAGTAAGGCAGTCTGAATAGTCCCAGGTGACAGTAGGCTGCTCTCCCCTTTGAGGGCCAGAGCTGACTGGTGGAGATTTAACCTAAGGATCAGCACACCTCAGGAGAGGGGCAAGGTTGAGAAGGCAGGGCCTTCATAAATAACCTCAAACAGAGCTGTGGCAAAGACATAATTAGCCTCACGTGACAAAACAAAAATATATAAGCATAGCTAAATTTGATAGATTTGAAAAATGTGTGCGGGATTGAAATGGAGCGGCACGATGGTACAATGGGTAGCAACCACTGCCTCGCATTGCAGGGACCCGGGTTCAATTCCTGTCTTGGGTATTCTAAAATTAAAAAAAGGATTCATGCCTAACATTCATACCCTCGTCTCACCCTCACATACATAGCAGGGTTGCAAGTCACACGCCCTCTTATCACAGCTTGCACACACTGCCAGCTATTCAGCTGTGCCGGGTAAATCACCAAACACATTGAACCACACCCACTGACACATTTCCCTCTCTTTCGGAGGACAAGGTGCTGCACAACAAGAGATAGCGAGGGCTAACCAGCTGCATGTCATAACTCAATGGTGAAGGGGACTGAGGACTCCGGCACCAAAATTGCAGAGGGCTTCAATCCCATCCTTTCCAGCATGGAAATACTAGCCAACTCCATTAGTTTGTGGGCCCAAGTATGATGCAGCATTTAATGGCCACTTTCTCAATTTCCATTTCAGCACAAGGAGAAGCCACTCAGCATCTGAGTGCTGCGGTGAAAGCTTAGACTTCAGATATACAAGGTCAGTTTGTTACCATGCTAGTTTTGGCTACTGCTATCATGGCTGCAGATTGAAGAAAGGAATTTGCAGGGTATCCCAGCCGTCAACCAATCTGTCTAACAGATTACTAGGATTGCTGAGGATTTCCATTCTAGGGGATTGGCAGTGCGTCCACAAAGCAGAAACCTGCTGTCCTCCCTCAGGATGGTAGCACTCACTCCCACCACCGCCGGTCCGCCAGTGCCCTTGCTGTTTTACGGTATCAGTTAGCTTCTTCCTCAACATACAATTATTGGAGCTAACACCCTTGACTTTCAGCAGCATTACTGTCACAGAATCTCCCACCATCAACATCCTGGAGGTTATCCTTGATCAGGAACTTAACTGGACCAGCCAGCTAAAAGTGGCTCGGGATTTTGTAGCGAGTAACTCACCTCCTGACTCCACAAAGCCTGCCACCCATCTCCAATGCAAACGTCAGGAGTATGTAGGAATACTCTCCACTTGCCTGGATGAGTGCATCTCTTTTTTTTAATAAATGTTTTTTTATTGGGTTTTTGAACTAGGTATAATTACCGTTATGTACACAAGATAAGAAACATATATAAGAAAAGGGCACACCCCAACATACCAAAGAGAAGAAAATAGTACATAGTAAAAAAATAAAAAATGAAATAGAATAAGTGGTAGGGTATTGTGCACCAGCTCGACAGCGGCAGCTCTGTACACCTGGCAAGATTATTTACACCACATAAGTAGGCGACTGTTTGCGGGGGAAGGGGGGGGGGGGGGGGGGGGTGGGGATTGGGGAGGCAAATATACATTTGGGTGCCGGGGAGATAATTACAGTGTGCGATACTTGGCTGTGTTTCGTGTTGTTGTCGCCTGCTTCTCCCAGATGGGTCTCGCTGCCGTCTCGTGCTCACCTCCGCTTCTGCTGCTCCTCCCGTCCTCTGTCTTTATATTCCTCGCTCCCCGCTCCTGGAGATGTCATGCACGTTTTTGTATCCAGTGTCTTCCTTCCGGCTCCCATTTCCCTGCCCCCGCACCTCGCTGGTGATGAGTGCATCTCTAACAATGCCCAAGAACCTCAACACTATTCAGTCCAAAGCAGCCCAGGCACCCCATTCACTATCTTAGACATTCATTGTCTTCACCACTGATAGACAGTGGCAGCAGTGTGTAGCATCTACAAGATGCACTGTGGCAACTTGCCAAGGCTTCTGCAACAGGACTTTCCAAACCAGTGACCACTACTGCCAAGAAGGACAAAGATACAGATGAATGGGAACTTTGCCCGTAAGCTCCGTTCAAGCCACACACCATCCTGACTTGGAATTATATCTCTGTTCTTTCACTGTTGTTGGGTCAGAACTCTGGAACTGCTTTCCTAAAAGCACTCTGGGTTGTAGTGGTTAAGGAAGGCTGCAATATTCCGCATGGGACCTATGGGATGGGAATACTTATCCTGCCCGTGTTCCTTGTGGAGAACGACCTCCCACACTAGGGGCAGGGTATCTCAATTAACTAATGTACAAAATGTTGGCCAGTAACCGCCCAGAACAGGAACCCGGTAGGGATCTACCGGATAGTGTACATATCATTTGTGTAAATAAAACTTTGGGCGGGATTCTCCGACCCCCCGCCGGGTCGGAGAATTGCCGGGGGCCGGCATGAATCCCCCGCCCCACCGGGTAGGGGAGAATGCCGCCCCATGTTTCTTATTTTAGCGGTGTGGACTCCCCGTGTCATTATTAAATAGGCAGCTCGCCACTTTAAGGGAAAGTCAGGATGGGTAATTAATGGAGGTCTTGCCAGTGACATCCACAGCCCCTGAATTAATTTTTAAAACCTATGAGATATAACCTTGAAACACAATAATCCCAGAATTCCATCAGACTGGTTTCAATGGGCTTGCGTATCAGTTTGGGAAACTGAGGTAAAATCTTTGGTTCTATTAGACCCCCTAGCATATTGATTGGTCTTCATAATGAAGTGGTGCCAAGTGCAAGTGGAATCGGCAGAGAAGAGGCTACTGTCTTTCAGAATGTCAACACCTCTGTGGTGAGAAACTATTGTGCATACTCGAACCGGTTCCCCTCATTCAGTAGGTAGCAGAGCAGACAACCATTATATAAAGACCCATCAGAGATATTGTAGCATCAGAATGGTAATGAGAGTCCACATCCCTGATATAAAAGTACATTTCTACGTGAGGAAACCACTGTAAGCTCTTCTCCAAGCCATACATCATCTTGATTTGGAATTATATCTCAGTCGGTCAACATTCTGGAACTGCCATTTGGATGTACTTGGATGTGTAATTGTAGAGTGTGCATGAGTTTGTCGTCTTGTTTCATTCTTTCGTGGGATTAGGGCATTGCTGACTGGGCCAGCGTCTTATTGCTCATCTTTAATTACCCTAGAGGGGTCATTCTGAGAGTCAACCACATTGCTGTAGATCTGGAGTCACATATAGGCCAGACCAGGTAAGGGTGGCAGAATACCTTCCCTAAAGGGAATTCAATTGACAATGGTCTCATGGTTAACTTTTAAGTCCAGATGTTTTTATTGAATTCAGATTGCACTATCTGCTATGATGGGATTCAAACCCGCGTCCCCAGAGCATTACCCTGGGTCTCTGCATTATTAGTCTAGTGACAGTACCACTACACCAAAGCCTCAAATGGGAGCGGTACATCTCCTTTACTTGGAAGCGCTATTTCAGTGCTGTAGTTGGCAGATGTTGTACCATGCTGTGAGGATACCACTCTCATTGCCCAAAGGCAGCTTGTCAGCCACATTGCCATTTCCTACAGAACATGAAGCGGAGGTTTATATTAGCACCTGGCAGAAACCACTCCACAAACGTTCTGTGAAATTCAATGCAGATGTCATACATCAACTGTTTTCTTATGTTTGGTGAATCTAAAGGGTGCAACTTCCACATCAGAACAAGCATCGTAACCAGTCATCCCGTGTAAAAGTCACAGGTACTGCCCTCGAGGTATTTTTATATTGTCAGAGTCCTGTGTTCATATCATCGTGACCTTTAAGCACAGGTTTTGCCAGAGAGATGATTTGTTTCTCAGCTGCTCAGCTTGGTGAGTCCAGCAATTCTACATTTGGATTCCAGCCTGCTGTTTCAGTCCCATGCGTGGAGAAACAAATAGGGGCCGTGTCATTTCCGCGTTTCGAGCTTATTTCATTGCTTGCCCATGTAATCTACATACAAACATATGAAATAGGAGCAGAAGTAGGCCATTCGGCCCCGTGAGCCTGCCCCACCAGTCAATAAGATCATGGCTGATCTGGTTGTGTCTCGAGTTCCGCATTCCCCATCTACTCCCCCAATAACCTTCATTTCCCTTGCCTCACAAGAATTCATCTCCATCCACCTTAAAATATTCAGAAACCCCACCTCCACCATCTTCTCAGGCTGAGTGTTGCGGAGGAGCACAACCTCTTGAGAGAAAACATTTCCCACAGCGAGTCGGAGAATTGCCGGGGGGTGGTGGGGTGTGAAACCCGCGACGCGGCTCTGACGACAGGTCGCCGATTCTCCGGCGGTCGCTGCAAAGCTGGTCAGGGGGCCGCTCAACGCGGCCCCCCGGCGTTTCTCTGCGCTCAAGAGGCCAAGTGCCTGCTGAGTTCGGCCGAGTCCCGCCGGCATCTGTAGCCACCTAAGATGGACACTGGGCTAACAAAATGGAGAACTGCTAAGACTGTAGGGAGAAAACAGTTTAGCCAGGACAAGCAGTCTGCAAAGGCTAATTAGCATTCTGCACGTAGCAAAACTGGTTTATGGCCAGGTGGAAGATCTCAACCAAAGGTGTAAATAGCAAAACGCTTTGCATAGTAATGAGGCAATCCAGATCTGGGCACACACAATAGCAACATTTGGGTTTGAATGGATACTTTGAGTGGACGCCCAGACGAAACGGCACCAAAAGTATCCATCACAAAAGACCCTAGAGACCGCCTCACCCATCGAGAAGAGACCCTCAGATTGGGGGATTTGTAAGACATCGATTGGGAAATGATCCAATCGATACATGGCAGGTAAAGGCCCGCCCCGAAAAGGCACGGACATTGAGGGCCCTATAAAGATAGACCCCGCACATGGTTCTGTCTGTTTTGTGCTCCGGCTTGGACTGCTGTTTTGACTCCGGCCCAGATCTGCTGTTGTATCCTGACTCCGACTCCAGCCGTTGATCCTGTCTCCCATCACCAGCCGTTGAGCACCAGCCATCGTTCAGTAAGTGCCAAAACGACGCTCGCTACGTGAACCCGGCATTACTTATACAGTATTCGACTATTAACGAACAGAAGGTGCAGCCCAGAAAGGAACAAAGGCCTTGTCCCCTGACCTTGCTGGTTCCTACTTAGATAAGTATTTAGTCGTTTAATAGTAGAAATAAGTATTAGTCTTTAGCGTGTGCATGCGTATTTATTATATTTGTATAATAAATATTGATCGTTTGAACTTACTGATCGGTGTATAGTTTTATTATTTTGAACCTGACCTTGAAATACTTGTGAGGTGTCTATATACGGCACCTGGCGACTCCGAGCTGAAAATACACACACAGAGCTGTAGCAGTGTTAAGCACACGGCCTTTAAACAGAGGCGTGTTAATACACTCCAATAAACGCGTAATACACTCAAGTAAAACGTGCAACACATCGTTCGCGTGTGGTCCTACCCGGCGGGACATTGCCATTCATGCTACGGGGGTTGCGCCGCCCATGCTGCCACCCATATCGGCAGCTGGAACTGCGTGAGGCGCTCCGTGCCATGCTGGCCCCCTGTGCGGCGCAGGATCTCTGCTCCTAAGGGCCTGATGATGCCGTCGTAAAACGCTCCAGCGGTTACGACGGTGTCAACACTTAGCCCCTTTATCGGAGAATCCCGCCGCCAATTTTAAAACAGTGCCCCCTAGTTCTAGATAAACCCACAAAAGGAAACATTTGTTACATGTCCACCTTGTCAAGACTGTTCAGGGTTTGATGCACTTCAATCAAGTCATCCCTCACTCTTCTAAACTCCAGCTGAAACAAGTCCAATCTGCCCAACCTAGACTCATAAGATAAATCGTTCATTTCAGTGATCAATCTAGTAAACTTCCTTTGAACCTTCCGCAACACGTTAACATCCTGAAATAAGGAGACCAAGACTGCACACAAAATTGGAGATGTGGTCTCACCACTGCCCTGTATAACCAATGTACTGATCCCCGGACCTGGAATACCTGACCGTGAAGTGCCGCCCATACTATCTTTCACGTGAGTTCACTTCAATGTGAGTGGGCGACTGTGTGCCAAAGAAAGCGGTACGTACATTCCCCAACCGGAAACCATGGCTCAATCGCGAGATTGACTCCCCACTGAAGGACAGGTCTGAGGCGTTCACGTCAGACGACCCTGACCTATAGAAGAAATCCAGGTACGACCTCCGCAAAGCCATCCGAGATGCCAAGAGAGAATATCAAACCAAGCTAGAGTCATATACAGACTCTCGGCGGTTGTGACAAAGACTAAACAACATAACGGGCTACAAAGCGAAGCCGAGTAGTATCTCCGGCAGCAGCGCACCCCTCCCTGATGAACTTAATGCATTCTATGCTCAGTTTGAGCAGGAAACCAACAATCCGCTGTCAAGTGCCCCAGCAGCCCATAACCCACCCATACCCACCACCACAGCTTCCGAAGTCAGATCGGCCTTCCTGAAAGTGAACCCTCAGAAGGCGACAGGCCCAGATGGGATCCCTGGTCGTGACATCAGAGCCTGCACGGACCAGCTGTCAGAGGTGTTCGTGGACGTCTTTAACTGCCCCTACTCCACTCTGAGGTCCCCACCTGTTCAAGAAGACCACCATCATACCGGTACCAAAGAAGAACCAGGCACCATGCCTCAATGACTACCGTCCGGTGGCCCTGACTTCAGCCGTAATGAAGTGCCTCGAGAGGTTGGTCATGAAGCGCATCACCTCCACACTCCCAGAACGCCTTGATCCATTGCAATTCGCATGTCGCAACCTGTCCACAGCAGATGCCATTTCCTTGGCCCTACACTCATCCCTAGAGCATCTCGACAATAAGGACTCCTACATCAGACTTCTATTCATTGACTACAGCTCCGCCTTCAACACCATAATCCCAGTCAAGCTCATATCAAAGCTCCAAAACCTAGGTCTTGGCTTCCCACTCTGCAACTGGATCCTCGATTTTCTGACCCACAGACCACAATCAGTAAGAATGAACAACAACACCTCCTCCACAATAGTCCTCAATACCGGGGCCCTGCAAGGCTGCATACTTCGCCCCTACTCTACTCCCTGTACACACACGACTGCGTGGCAAAATTTGGTTCCAACTCCACCTACAAGTTTGCTGACGATACGACCATCGTGGACCAGATCTCGAATAACGACGAGTCAGGATACAGGAGGGAGATAGAGAACCTAGTGGAGTGGTGCAGCGACAACAATCTATCCCTCAATGCTAGCAAAACTGAAGAACTGGTCATTAACTTCAGAAATCAAAGTACTGTACACACCCCTGTCAGCATCAACGGGGCCTAGGTGGAGATGGTTAGCAGTTTCAAATTCCTAGGGGTACACATCTCCAAAGATCTGTTCTGGTCCACCCACTTCGACGCTACCACCAAGAAAGCACAACAGCTCCTATACTTCCTCCGGAAACTAAGGAAATTCAGCATGTCCACATTAACTCTTACCAGCTTTTACAGATGCACCATAGAAAGCATCCTATCTGGCTGCATCACAGCCTGGTATGGCAACTGCTCGGCCCAGGTCCGCAAGAAACTTCAGAGAGTCGTGAACACAGCCCAGTCCATCACACAAACCTGTCTCCCATCCATTGACTCCACCCACACGTCCCGCTGCCTGGGGTAGGCGGGCAGCATAACCAAAGACCCCTCCCACCCGGCTTACTCACTCTTCCAACTTCTTCCATCGGGCAGGAGATACAGATATCTGAGAACAGGCACGAACAGACTCAAAAACAGCTTCTTCCCCACTGTCACCAGACTCCTAAACGACCCTCCTCTTATGGACTGACCTCATTAACTCTACACCCCTGTATGCTTCATCCGATGCCGGTGCTTATGTAGTTACATTGTGTACCTTGTGTTGCCCTATTATGTATTTTCTTTTACTCCTTTTTCTTTCCATTTACTTAATGATCTGTTGAGCTATTCGCAGAAAAATACTTTTCAATGTACCTTGGTACACATGACAAGAAACAAATCCAATCCAATCCAAGTATAAAATCCTTACTTTTACTCTCATAATAAAGAATATAATTCTATTGGTCTTCTTAATCACTGGCTGTACCTGCAGACTATCTTTTTGTGACTCATGTATAAAAACACCTAGATCCCTTTGCACCTCGGAATCCAAAAGCTGTTCTCCATTTATGTAATGCTCTGCTTTTTTGTTGATCCTGCCAAAGAGAACTACTTCACATTTTCTCATATTTTCCATGCCAGATTCAGATACAGAGCCTTTACTCATGTCTTTTTGTTATCTTTGTAAGTCTTGACTGTTGCTGTATTCTTAGATTGTTTCTCTCTGTCCTTTCCTGCCATTCACTGACCCTTATTGTCTATTTTACTATTTTGCTCTCCTGCCTTGACTCTATCTCAGCCTGATCCCTCACTCCCCACTCCTCCACAGCTCGCTAGAGCTAGTCCCAGTATGGTACAGGTGTAGACCGCTCCAAAAGTATGGCCTCCACTTTCCCCAGATGGCAGTGCCCCACAAACCGGAACCCAATTCTCCCACACCAGCCTTTGAGCTATGCATTCAGTTCCCTAATCTAATTTACCCAATGCCAATTTGCATGCTGCTCAGGTAAGAATCCAAATTTCTGCTTCTCAGTTTGGCGCTTGGCTCTTCATACTGACGATGAAGAAACATTTTCCTTGTCCTGTCCAATAATAATCTTCATTGCCACAAGTAGGCTTAAAGTAACACTGCAATGAATTACTGTGAAAAGCCACCAGTTGGCACATTCCTGCGCCTGTTCGGGTACACAGAGGAAGAATTCAGAATATCCAAATTACCTAATAGCACGTCTTTCGGGGTTTGTGGGAGTAAACCGGAGCACCAGGAGGAAACCCATGCAGACACAGGAAGAATGTGCAGACTCCACACAGGACAGTGACCCAAGCTGGGAATTGAACCTGGGACACCGGCACTGTGAAGCAACAGTGCTACTCACTGTGCTACCGTGCAGCCCATCTGGCATTGGTACCTACATGTACCAGACAACTGGATCCTTCCCCTCCCACTGTCAGTTCCACTCCAACCCTGAGTAGATATCTTGAATCCTGGCATTGGAGAGGAAACGCAGCTGCCTCAATTCTCGCTCTTTGCTTTGGAGGACAATATTAATCTCCCTCACTATACTGTCCCTTACTACAAACGTATTCCTGTTTGCGCCCTCCCTTCCCACCTCCTGGTTGATCAGCTTCCTGTACCATGGTGCCATGGCCGGCCTGCTCAGCCACCTCGCAGACCTTGCTTACGTCCACACAGGTTGTGAGCACCTTAAACCTGTTTCACAAATGCAACGTATGAGGGTCCACCAGTACTGCCTATTCCGTCCCTTTTCCTGCCACACTCCTGGTCACATCCTCCAGTCCCTCACTGTTGACCTAAACAGACAACCCTATCCTGATAGGCATGACTGTCTTCTGGAACAAAGTGTTCAGGTTTTTCTCCCCCTCCCTTATGTTATGCAGCATCTGCAGTTCAGCTTCCAGTTCATTAATCCTGATCTGGAATTCCTCTAGCTGCCTACTGTGTTATTCTCTGCTTTGTTTTACCTCAATGGCTTAGATGCCAGTTCACATCAACTTTACCCATTGTCCTGAAAGACTTTGGAGTCTGCAGACCCTCCATGAAGCTTTGACTGGGTATTTATTTTTCAACATTGCTTATTTTTGCTGCTGGAGTGTCGTTTTTTTTTACCACAAGTTTTTTTTACTTTCTTTGAACGTATATTTTTTTCTTTCTCCCTAAACCTGACTATTCTACTTTAGGAACCACTCTTGGTACCATGTGTGAACGCGGTATCATAATATTTCCACTCCTGGGGGCATGTGTTGTTCTCTGCTTCACTTTACCTGGATGGCTTGAATGCGTAGTGTTGAACAAAGGATAACAAGCTGAGTTAATGAACAAAACTAACTTATTAACACTACTAAATAAGATTTGTCCATATTCCTAACGTATGAGGTTACTATATTAAACTATGCTATCTCTCTAACCACAAAACTATGCTATCTCTCTAACTACAGAACTCTCAAATACACAACCGATGTCTTCTATGCCTAACCATCTTCTACCTCTTTTACTCCCCTCTCCTGGATTCTCTCCAGCTCACTCTCTGAGAAATCTAAGAGTCTGTGCAATTTATAGTACTGTCCCTTAGCTCCCTCTAGTGGCTAGTTTTAACATATCATTAACTCTTCACATGCTATACATTTGTATAATGTCACACCTACACTCTCCACAGATATGTTCGCCCTGTATTGTCTTGGTATCCAAAAAGCTCCCATATTCCACATCTGCAACATAACACCTGTCCTGCCATTGTAACTTATGTTATTTCGCTAATTTATTTGAATTATTTTCTTGATTAACTTTTTTAAAATAAATTTAGAGTATCCAATTGTTTTTTTTCCAATTAAGGAGCAATTTAGCGCCTACCCTGGGTTGTGGGAATGAGACCCACGCAGACACGGGGAGAATGTGCAAACTCCACACGGACATGAATGAAATGAAAATCGCTTATTGTCACGAGTAGGCTTCAAATGAAGTTACTGTGAAAAGCCCCTAGTCGCCACATTCCGGCGCCTGTTCGGGGAGGCTGTTACGGGAATCGAACCGTGCTGCTGGCCTGCTTGGTCTGCTTTCAAAGCCAGCGAGTTAGCCTAGTGTGCTAAACAGCCCCCAGAGCCAGGGTCGAACCCGGGTTCTCAGCGTCGTAGACAGCAGTATCTTGATTAACTTAGAGTATTTCTTACGTATGCTACAATTTACTATGCTTCTTAAATGCTAGTACCACTGACAACTAAAAGTTATATGTTTCTTGCCTACGCAGGAATGTATATTCGGTGTTTATTTTAAATACCTTGTTTAAATTTTTCAGCTGCAGTTCTTTTTATTTAAAGATCTACCTAATTTCTGTGTTCTAAGATGCCTATTAACACAGTGTCCCTAACAGTGAGGGCGGGATTTTCCATCCGTTCATGACAGCGGGGATTCTCCAGTCCCACTGGAGTGAATGGAAGATTTGGCTGAGCGCCAAATTCCCCGTGTTCGCTAGCAGCGGCAGCGGGGAGGACTCGCAACAGAGAATCTCAGCATAAGCCCTTCCTGGCCCGTCAGCCTACTATCACCTTGCAAAAGTACAGTTCCGATTCTATTGTAAACCTTAGGAATAGAATAAAGCTTGGCCGCTTAGGAGATGCTCAACAAACTGCTAGCTTCTTCACAGAATCATAGAATGTACAGTGCAGAAGGAGGCCACTCAGCCCATCGAGTCTGCACTGGCCTTGGAAAGAGCACCCTACTTAAGCCCACACCTCCACCCCATCCCCGTAACCCAGTAACACCACCACTTTTCTTCTCTTTAACCAAGCTTCTTTGCTGTGATGTCACTATTTGTCTCATGCTGTTTTCAATCTCCGAACTGCTGCTCTACTCCTGTGTGTCCACATTCCGACCTGGACCTTGATGTTAGTTCAAAGAGCAGAGTAGGAAGATTGCCAAACATTAGGCTATTTCTCAATGGTTTGAATTGTATTTTAAAAATATTACCCACTCTGATTTTGGTTTTCAAGAGCAGATTCAAGAGCTTCCGCCATTTTCTTACCACGAGAGCAAGTTGATCAAAATGGTGTCTCCTCTGGGAATTTCCCTCTACATTTTTGGAAAAAGAACAATGATTTACACTTATATAACACCTTTAATGTAAAAGAAAAAGGTACAAGGCTCGTCACAGGACATTATAAAAACAAAGTAAGATTCCAAGCCACATAAAGCGACAGTGTAAAGGAGAAAGGAAATCTAGAGAGATGTAAGGAAAATATTCCAGAACTTGGAGCCTGGGCAACTGAAGGTGCGGCCAGCAATTGTGAAGTGATCAAAATCAGGGGATGTGCAGGAGGTCAGGATTAGATCAGTGCAGACCTTTTAGAAGGATGTGGGGCAGGAGAAGATCACAGAGATAGGGAGGAGCCAAGCCACGATTTGAATACAAGATTGAGAATTTTATGATCACAGGAAGATAAACATGGGGAGGCCGGACAGTTGGCTTGCACCAGTTGTCATAATATACATCCAGGTATATGGTGGAGTGCAGACAGGCAGTGATTGACACACAGGATGACCAGTGAGCACACAGAACACAGCAGTCAATCACCAGACAGGACACGACCACTATAAAGCCAGAGGGCACCAGTTTTCCCGCTATCTCGGGATCCAGCTTCTGAGACAGACAGAGCTCGTGAGCAGCAGCCAGTGCAAACACCATATGGTAGTCAGTTAGTCTGGTCAGGCTCGCCTCAGCTCTCCAGTCACGTCAGCATAGTGTCAACCCACAGTTAAGCATGTATTATAGTTAGTTGTTCAATAAAATCGTGTTGCATCTCTTCAAGTGTTGGAAGCCTGTCTCTCTCTACACTGCATCAAACGCAGTCCACATCGACCCAGCTTACCCAACACATCACCAGTGATGCTCTGCATTTACCTGCAAGGACTTTCATTCCTGGACCTATAGGGAAGTGTATGTATCTCCACGCACGTGCCTGGAAGGACCAAGATTTGCGAACAGCACTGTGATGAATGTTTCCTTCAGATCTACAGCCAAGTTCGTCTGAAATCACAGGATTGTCATTTGCTGTCAGGCCAATAATTACCCTTCATTTTTGCTTTGGAACCATGTTAGAGTTTTACTGGTGACACTTGTGGCGCTAACAATTGCACTCAAAGACGAGAGACAAGTTCAATCGAGGCTTTATTGCTGTGTGATGCTATTCCTCCGGCTGCAACTGAAGACTAGGGTCTGAGTGACTCACATGCATATTTATACACAAGCTCCCTGTGGGCGGAGCTAGCCGGCAGGGGCTTACTGGAGGAACCTGTATTACAGGTACAGCCATACATCCCCCTACTGCAAGTATGCATATCTACAGTGCTTATCACCACAACACTGATGTAAATCAATCAGATAGCCGTGGATGTGTCAAGAAGGCAATGCCACGTTCTTCCCCTCAGGCAACGGACAGCTGCGTGAGAGGGGCTGTGCAAATTGACAATGTGGGAGGATATCCAAAGCTCCGAGGGTTACCAATTTTTCCATTATATAAGATCACCATCAAAATGATTAGCAAATGCTTCTGCTTTCACAATGTTAAATTGTTGTTGCAATCAGCTATGCAAGCGTGTGTTCACTTCCCATATAGTTGTCATGATGTCTGTTTCCTACTCCTCTTTGTCATATGCCCAATGTATCAAGGAACCTTTGGTGACACAATGGTTAGCACTGCTGCCTCACAGCACCAGTGGCCCTGGTTCGATACTGACCTCGAGTGACTGTCTGCATGGAGCCTGGATGTTCTCCCCGTGGTGTTCCTCTGGGTGCGCTGGTTTCCTCCCACAGTCTGAAGATATGCAGGTGGATTGGCCATACTAAATTTCCCCTTCGTGTTCAAAGCTTAGGCGGTGTTACGCGAATAGAGTGGGGGCATGGGCTTAGGTATGGTGCTCTTTCAGAGGACTACTGCAGTCTTGATGGGCCGAATGGCCTCCTTCTGAACTGTAGGGTGTTGTGTTCCATGTTCTTGTCTAGCATTGAATCTGCAGAACTGTTGGTGACTTAGCCAGAACTAGGATTTATTAATGTGCACGTGGTAAGTTAACGATCAGGAACAGACCTAGTTATCATAGAGTTACATTAGACTCTCCTGGAACTACCTTTATGTGTGACTGTCCTCATGAAAGCCTTACAACCTTCCGGTGGTAGCCAGAAGTCACCTGACTTATATTGAATGCCACCTGCTGGTGGGAGGTCACACTGCTGAGTACATGGCCACCTGCTGGTGGGAGGTCACACTGCTGAGTACATGTAATATTATCTACAGTCATATCACCCAATAGGGATTCTATGATTCCATCATTATTCTTTGCAGTTCAACTAACAGTGCACATCAACAATCCTTAAAGCTCTTGTCAGACAAGGCAATAAGACCTATTCAGGTGCCCAAAGCACTGTCTCAATGCACCAATTGTGCATTCCAGCACAATATTACACCTCTGGTCAATATAATGGTCACTTAACTTTTAAGGTCAGACCCCTACAATCAATCACTACGTTGAAAAAAATTAACCTAACAATCAATATCTAATTATGCCCCTTGAACTTGGCAAAATCTTTTAGATTTACCTGACAAAATGTTGCCAACTCCACAACAGGATTCACCCAGGAGTCCTGAATCCGCTAGGGTGCAGTAAACCACATATAACAAAATTGGCTCTGCTCCATGAAAATAGCGTGGGATCTAAAATGCTTATCCCTTCAATGGAGTAGGTAAAGGCTTATGAGGGCTCACTACCCGCATCCTTATCCCAGGGCCATACAAATCCCACATGCAAGGAAAATGAGGGGGGGGGGGTGGGGGTTGGGATCTTAGAATTGGGTTCCTCTTCAAAGGGCAGCACGGTGGCACAGTGGTTAGCATTGCTGCCTCACGGCGCCGAGGTCCCAGGATTGATCCCAGCTCTGGGTCACTGTCCATGTGGAGTTTGCACATCCGCCCCATGTTCACATTGGTTTTGCCCCCACAACCCAAAGATGTGCAGGGTAGGAGGTTTAGCCACGCTAAATTGCCCCTTTATTGGAAAAAGTGAATTGGGTACTCTAAATTTTTAAAAAACGAATTGGGGTTCCTCTTGTGATCTTTAAATTCCCCTTTGTCTGTTCTGACATGGATGGAGGCATGAAAATCCACCCTGATGTGCTTGGGAAACATCGATTTGCTACAATCTGCGTTACCTTATGCTACAGTTTGGGCCTTCCCACTTGCTGGCATTGAACAAACCTTGGCGGGGATTAACTGGGATGCAAACCTGTTGACATTCTGAGAGGCAGTACCAACTTCAATGTGACTGGGGACAAAAAAAAACATCAAAGGTCCTTCTCATAATTCTCCATAAGTGACCCACAAGCCTATTTAAGACAGGAAAGATTAAATGGGTCATATCGCCTTCCAAGAACCTCAAATAGTTTAAATAAGGCATTCAGCAATCCGTGCATCCTATGAAATTCTTTTTGACTCAATAAAATGTAGAGTATCGGTTACAACTGATATTTGAAAGATAAAAATCATAGTTAGATATTGAGTGTTGGCTGGATGGCTTAGCTAGATGAGAGTTCACAATTGGACCCTTCTCTCAATCCACACCATGAATGTCACAATTTCAGCGAGGGTGGGTAGAACAAGTAACCCTGACCATTTTACCTTTCCCAATCCCTGGAGGTGACACTAATTCTGTCGCCCCCCCCCCCCCCCCCCCCCCCCTTTACTGGCACCAAAATTGACCGTAGCTAACTCAACATAGACTGCTGGTCAAATCTGGGATCATTCTGTGCTGTGTGACTCAAGAACTCACTGAAAATCCTATTGGGCCACCAGGGAAGGAAGATTCAGGTGGAGTCCAAACAGCAATGGTCCCAGAATGACAACAAGTATGGCAAAACTGTGCTGTTCACATGCAGAGGAGGAAAAGAAAGAATCACAGAATCCGTACAGTGCAGAAGGAGGCCATTCAGCCCATCGAGTATGCACCGACCCTCTGAAAGAGCATCTTATCAAGGCCCACTCCTCCACCCTATCCCCATAACCCTGCCTAATCTGCATATCTTTGGACACCAAGGGGCAGCCCTACCTCGGCCCATACCCCTGTCCTATCCCCATAACTCCACCCAACCGTTGGACATTTAGGGGCAATTTAGCATGGCCAATCCACCTTACCAGTGCATCTTTGGAATGTGGGAGGAAACCGGAACACCCGGAGGAAGCCCACGCAGACACAGGGAGAATGTGCAAATTCCATGCAGTCACCCAAGGTCCGAATTGAACCCGGGTCCGTGGCGCTGTGAGGCAACAGTGCTAACCACTGTGCCACCGTGTCGCCCATCTCAACCTTAAGATGCCACCTCTGAATAAGCGCCACCTCCTCAGTCCTGTTTTGAGCTGTCAACCTGGATGATGCACCTATGAAAGGATGCATCTTAAAAAGGGATGAAAAGGAACTGCAAACACATAACTAATGACAAAGAAGCCTTACTGAAGGGGCAGGATACAAACACTAGAAATGCAAGATCTGTTAACAAAGCATTATGTATGGGAGTTCGTGCTCTCTGGAGAGGCTTTAACAGATGTATGTGTGATAATGTAAGATTATCTCAAGGGGTCATTAGTAACTCCAACTGCTCCCTCTGTGGCTGTGAAAATGACAGCAGCTGTTAACTTTCTAGCTACTAGGTTGTTCAAAACAGTCTGTACGAGAGACAAAGCACCATGGAAGGGTAAACTCCACCTACCCCATGTTTTCATTGGGAAACATGTTTGAACGGAGCATGGCTCAGAGATCCTGGGCTACTAAACTAGCTGTTCCCTTGTTCCCCACTCCCTTTGAGCACACATTCCAACCAGGAGCGTCTCTAGATGTGCTGTGGAACGCAAGAGATGACTGAAGCCCTGCCCCAACTTTTGAGGAAGTTTGTCCATTTCCACAAAAGTGCTGGAAATACAGGTCAGAGATACCGCCTCACAATGAGACCGTGTTCAACCACCAAATTTCCTTTTTCAAGCCTCTCGTGTGGCATGCGGATTTGATGGGTGGAGTGACAAGCACTGCACCCTTCCTCTCTCTCTGCCACCAAGGGCTATTAGCTCCTCCTCCCTTTGTGAATTGTACCTGCCAGCCGTGTGCATCAGCAATTTTGCAATCAGCATTGCTGGCGCATTTACGACCTGATGATTTTAATGGGATTCACATACAAACTGTTTGTCTGCTAAAATGCAACTATTGTGGCAATTTAGTGTGTTAACTAATTATCAGTGACAGATTAGGATGGTGCCTTTCACAAACAGCAGCATCCCTGCCTTGACAGCAAGTGAAGGCATTTACTGCCAGAAAAATATTTTTTCAAAACTTCAACTCATCCAAAAGCTTGGCTGTCCACATCTTGCCAAGTCCTGTCAACCCATCACCCTCTCTTACCTAAATCTGCTCCCAGTCCCTCCATGTTTCAGATTTAAATTTCTCATTCTTGTGTTTAAATCCAACCTTATTTTCGGCCACCAGACTTCCCCATTCCTCTGATTCCCAGGCCTTTGTGCAATGCCTGCCTCCACTTTGTCCCATCTTTGCTAGTCATGTCTGCAGTCACCCAAGGATTGCAGCTGTGGCTCAGCACTCTAACCTCTGAATCACGAGAGGCGTGATTCTCCGCTCCCCACGCCGGGTGGGAGAATCGCGGGAGGGCCGGGCGACTAATTTCACGCCCCCCTGACGCCCCCCGCGATTCTCCCACCCCCACACGGAAGAATCGCCGGTCGCCGTTTTTCACTCAGGCACACACAAATGTTCAAATCTGCTGATAGCTGCTGAAAAAAGGATAAGGAAAGCAAAGAAACCAAAGGGTACAAATAAGATACTGAGTGAGTGAATATGGCTGCTACAAAGTTCCCCCACCCAGTTCCTGTTCAATGAAAGGTGATATGTGGCAAAATTGTCAGCTTTTCCACTTGTAATGACAAAACTATGAGCTAAAAACAGATTTAACTTGTGGCGGGTCGAGTTCCGCCCCCTAACTGACCTCCAACAAAATAGTTTGGGGACCAGATGGTGCTGGTAAGCCAACATGTCAGCCAGCTGGACAGAATCACATGCCTGCATCCATTCTCGCCCCCCCCCCCCCATGTTGGGGCAAAAGTCCTTGCTGTGCACTGAAAAAACAATTTGGAGACTCATTAATACACCTCTTCTTTTATTCTCTGACTGTGAGAAGAGATGTGACTTGAATGGGCTCTGACAACCAGAAAGCATTTTATTCCAATGGCCCGTTTCTTAACTTTTCGAGGAGGTTGGTTTTATTCAAATAAACGCATTTATCTTTCCATTTAATGCCTTAGCTCCTTTCCTCACACCAAATCTCTGATATCAATGACAGAAAAGGTGGACCCAAGAGAGATAAAACAGCTTTTACGTATTTAAAATTGTAGGAGTCACTTAATTCACTTAAGCGTTGAGCTTTACAGTGGAATAACACATTGAGACTGTGCTGATAATCATGTGGCAGTAATCTG
This sequence comes from Scyliorhinus canicula, assembly GCF_902713615.1. Lineage (NCBI taxonomy): Eukaryota > Metazoa > Chordata > Chondrichthyes > Carcharhiniformes > Scyliorhinidae > Scyliorhinus > Scyliorhinus canicula. Next base: position 29,445,543 of record NC_052164.1, read on the forward strand.
CAGTGATGTAACCACAGTGGGTTCTCTCAATCATTAGTATAATTCCAGCTCCACATTTATCTGTTTTTACTCTTTTGTTTCATTCAGGCTATGATATGTAATAAAAATATGTAGACATATCTACTGAGAGTCTGTACAGGCCATTATTTAAGCAAAAGACTCATCATCCAGGAAGCAATGAGTTTGTCATTATGGTTTTTAGCAATTTTTTTGTTGTTCGTTGCCAATTTTCATCATCCAATTTTGTACACTTCCCGCTTCAGGAGTAGGAATTTGACTGGTTTTCCTCTCTGTATAGTGAAGTACAGTGCCCATCTGGTTAGATTGCTTGAGATCTGCTCATTTAATACAAACCCAGGTTTTGAACATGGGGTCCTCCCAGCCTGAATGGCCCATCTACATGCTAAATTACTAGGCAGCCACATAGCATCATCAGGATCCCTGGACTAAATTACAGCTTTGCTGCTCACTCACTGTAATAATTCTATGTAATCTCGGAATCATGACTTGGAAGCTTGACAGCCCCACAGCCACTGCTTCTGAAGTTATTGGGTTATTTTTCTCCTCTTTCCCCTACTTCTCTCATTGGGAGCAGAGCAGAGCATGTGCCCTGACATCCTACTTGCCCTACACATAGGAAAGGATCTTACTCTTTTAAAACCCACCCACATGCGCAGTGTTAAATCACAAAGTCAAAGTTATGCCATAAGAATTTGGTCAGTAAACATTCTGTGACTCAATACCAAGACTGCAGAACCCACTCTTGAAGAGATCTGAAGCTCTATTTTTAACACTGTATAGAAAAAGGTGCTTCTAAACTTCAGGATTTAGATTGAATATTTTGAACCAAACGTCCAAATGCCATTTTGTAAAATTGGAATACATTGGTGAGCGATCATTTGGTAACAGCAGAATAAGATTTAAGATGAGGAAGCCCAAGTTAGACAAAGACCAAAAATGTTTTTTTTAACAACAGAATAAAGAGATGAAAACAGAACGAGATAAAGTGAATGAGAAAAACATTTGGTGAACTTGGAAACATTTAAAGACTTAATCAATAGAGTCCAAGAGAAATATATCCCGCTGAAAAGTACAACTGATACCATGGGTGAATAAAAAGAAAAAATAAACTCGAGTAAAAGGCATCCAGCATGAAAAACAAAGGGGAAGATGATAAAAGGGAATATGAAAAGGTCAGAGAAGAAAAACAAATGATAGGATTCATTTATCAAGAAATATATAGAAAAAAGCAGACATGTAAATAACAAGAGATAAAGTAGGATTGCTATCGAACCATGCAGGAATATATGTGAAATAAATCAGGTAAATATGATGAAATGGCAGAAATATTTTAAAAATTACTTTGCCTCAATATTTAGCAAGAAACCAACACAGTGGCATGACATTAGAAGAATGTGATCCAGTAGATCTAAAATCATTTAATATGGAAAGGGGAAGATAATTGATAAATTACACTTAGGATGAAACCCCCGGCTCACCCAGTGCGGAGGGGGCAAGGAAGGAGTAGGACTTCCACGTGACCCTGCTCCTGGGCCTACCCAGACTCGCCATCAGCAGGTCCAAGCGGCAGATGATCGAAGGGGTCATCCAGCCTGACTGCCTACTCCGCTATTGTGAGAGGGAGCACACAGTGTCTGCCGGGACTATCGAGCTCTTCTGTGCCCAATGGGCTGTTTTAGCAAACACAATAATCACATTTGGTTTAATGTTTTATGTTTCCTTTGTGATTTGCTTTTTGTTTGATCTGGTGTCCCTTTAAGGGACTGTTCTTTTTGATTAATCACTCAGTTTGGTTAGTTTAGTTTATTTGGTTTACAAAAAATAAAACCCTTGACCAAGCTGTATTGCATCGATGTATATTAAAATAAATTAAGGAAAAGAGCCTCCATTAAATATGTCTGAAAATTCCTTAGGAAAGGGAATAATGCCAGTGGACTGATGGACAGCTAATATAATTCCCACCTGTAAAAAGGAAGATAGATCTAAGTGCAGGAAACACTAAACCAATTAGCTTATTGTTGGTGCTAAGAAAGATAGTGGCATCTTTATTCAGAGATGTAATGAAAAAACAGCTAGAAACTGAAAATATAACAAAGGAAAGTCAGCATGACATTCAAAACACAAGGCGAAGCTTGACCAACCGTATTTACTTCTCTGAAGAAGCAATAGAATTGTTAAATACTATTGAGTTTCCCCAAAAATACTATTGGTAATATACCACAAACTCATCACTCAGGATTTAGAGGGGCTGGTTTTGCACAGTGGGCTATACAGCTGACTTGTAATGCAGAACAAGGCCAGCAGCGCGGGTTGAATTCCCATACCGGCCTCCCCAAACAGGCGCCAGAATGTGGTGACTAGGAGCTTTTCACAGTAACTTCATTGAAGCCTACTTGTGACAATAAGTGATTATTATTAAGACAAGTGTATGTCGACTCAGGGGACAAGTAGCAGAATAGATAGCAAACTGGCTACAAACCCTAGACTGTGAGTAGGAGTTAAAGGCAGATACTCAGATTGGCAAATGGAGGGAAATGCTCTCCAAATATTGGTGCGGGGACCACTGTTTACCATTTGCGTAAATGATTTGGACCAGGAATTGGATATACAAGTTCTAAGTTTGGGGTTCATGCAGAATTGAGGGTGTCATTAATACAGAGGAGGGGCTCAGAAGGTACAACTGTACATGCCCCTAAAGTTAACAATGTGGATCAGAATCTTTATTATTGTCACAAGTAGGCTTACATTAACACTGCAATGAAGTTAGTGAAGCCCCTAATCGCCACATTCTGGCGCCTGTTCGGGTACACAGAGGGAGAATTCAGAATGTCCAATTCACCTAACAAGCACATCTTTCAGGACTTGTGGGAGGAAACCCACGCAGACACAGGAAGAACATGCAGACTCCATACAGACAGTGGCCCAAGCCAGGAATCGAACCTGGGTCCCTGGCGCTGTGAAGCAACAATGCTAACCATTGTGCTAGGATTAATAAGGCCACAAAAAAGTAGACAAAGTTCTGGGGTACATTTCTGGTGTGAGAGAATGGAAAAGCAGGCAAGTTATGTTAAAGTTGTACTGAATCTCGATTAGACCACACTTGGAGTACTGTGAACAATTCTGGTCTCCATTTTGTGAGAAGAGCATGGAGGCACTGGAGAAGGTGCAAAAAGAGATTTCCGAGAATATTAGAGGTTATACCTATTGAGAAAAATAAACAGGGTGTAGCTCTTCTTTCTAGAAATGAGAAGACTGAGGACAGACCTGAGAGAGGTCTTTGAGATATGAAGGTGTCTGATAGGGTAGACATAGAGATAGTTTGTCCACTTGAAGGCATGAATAGGACCAGAACAAAGAACCATAAATCATAAGATAGTCACGAAAAAATCTAATAGGAAACTCTTGGAGAAATTGCTTTATCCAGAGAATGGATAGAAAATGGAACTTACCACTACATGGAGTGGCTAAAGCAAATAGGATTGAAGGGAATGCTGGGTAAAACACAAGGAAGAAAGGAATCAAATGATATTTTAATGGGAAGAGATGGAAAAGAGAAAGAGGGGGCATTGGAGGAACACCAGCCAGTGTAGTCCTGTTAGCCAGGCTTAAAGGCCTGATTCTGTGCTACAAACATTTCCTAACACTTGGTAACAAGAAACCAACCCCTGTGGAAACCAACCCCTTTGAATATTAATTACAAGAGCACCAATCCTTCATTGCTCTACTTGCAAAAAGAAGGAAAAGGCGAAACAGAAACAAAAACATTGCTTGGTTTTAATCAGAAAGGCCTCCCCCTGAAGTCTATCGCAAAACTAACTCAGGAAGAAAAATGAGCAAACCTTGGGGAATGACTGGCATTGGCATGAACTGGAGTTCTATTTCACCTTCCAGGTACACAGGACTAGTTCAGGCCAGTACCAGTCCTTTTTCTACGTTTTACTGTTTCTTCCCTCTAGGATACTCCTTCCTTTTCTTCTTTTGATAGTGATCTATCCAGATAAGTAGGCAGTTGTCTTTATTTGGCTCATTTTTCTTCATCTTGCCTTAAATGTGATTGAGCATCTCCGTCCTCTAAGCCAATTATTCTAAATTGATATTTTGAACAACATTTTATTTTGCAGAGAATCCCCGTTGTACTTTAATGCAACTCTAGCAATGAGAGCATCATTCTACAAGCTTGCAAGCCCAACGAGTAGCCCTGGATACACATCTTTCAACCCATGCCTGTGTTTACCCTGTGAGCTGTAAAACGGTATGTATTACTGCTTTCCAAAAAGGCGTTAGTCAAGGACAGTTCCAAAGTATATACCTAACATTCCTCTTCGTTTGTATACTTCATCCTTCCCAGGTGCTCTGCTGCATGATAGTAATGTGGTGTCTTCCATTCCCAGATTACCCTCCGGACACTTTCTGCTCGATCCGTACTTTATTGAACACCTTCCAACGAACTGGTCTTTACCTTATTTTTTTAAAAGTTGTTTTAGCTCCAAAGGATTTTTTTTGCTTACGCACTGACTCCAGTTTAAAAGTAATTAATTGGTTGCGAAAGACTTTAGGATGTCCTGAGGATATGGCATTTTTGCAAAATAAAACGCACGTTGTTGCTTTGTAACTTGTACAAACACCCATTGATCCCCTATGACACTCCTCACAGAAAATAGCACGGTGTAGTCACATATTGGTGCAGATTTTGCAGTGGTAATGATCCAAAACTGCCAGCATTCACCGTCATTACTCCTCTGACACAAATAGCAACTTCGCAAGTACAGAATAATGTGGAAATCCAGAGGCTGCAGTCTGCTTCTCCACAGGATTCTCTGTTGAGGACCCATTGAACTGCAATCAATGGGAAATCAATTCAATTGATGAGAACCTTCTCTATTAGGCTGCCCGTCTCACTGTAAAAATCCGTAAAAGAGTTACACTTCGTTGAATGTGATTTGTAATGGTGTACTATCTTCATAATACTGCCAAACACCCTCACTGGCCCTGAGGGGCTAACTTTATATTCATAAAAGGTCAGTTTTCTCCATAATGCTAAGAAGCTCCCTTCGGAAAAACATTTATTCTTTATCTTTATTTGAGCTTGTATCTTAATCCAATCTTTATCCTTTATTTGGCTATCTGGAAATTTAAATTAGAAATGAAGGATAAATAAGTGCTTTGAATTTTTTAGTTTTGTATGTGTGAATACTTCAACATAAGTGTCTCTTTACCTGGTGGCTGATATCAATGCTGCTCAATGCCAAACCATCCCCTTGATTTGGGCCTTGGTTAAATGGAAATGGAAAACCCATGCCAGAGATGTCACTAAATCCTTGAGGGAAGCTTTCTTTGAGGTCAACACCGCGTCATCAGTCTCCAATACCTCACCAGACCAAAAATAAATGTTGAATGACTTTGTCCAGGTGAGATATGGCAGGGGAAAAGATAAAATTCAAAGTCACCATGAAAAGTAAGCAACAACTTACAGCAGTCACAGATAAGGGCAGCATGGCGGCACAGTGGTTATCACTCCTGCCTCACAGCACCAGAGACCCAGGTTCAATTCCAGCCTCAGGTGACTGTGTGGAGTTTGCACGTTCTACTCGTGCCTACGTGGGTTTCCTCTGGATGTTCTGGTTTCCTCCCATGGTCCAAAGATGTGCAGGTTACGTGGATTGGCCATGCTAAATTGCCCCTTAAGTATCCAAAAGGGTTAGGTGGGATTACAGTGTTACGGGGATGGGGTGGGAGCATGAGTCTAGGTAGGGCACTCTTTCTATGTGTTGGTGCGGACTCGATTGGGCTGAATGGCCTCTTTGTACTCTTTAGCGATTCTATTCTATATGAGGATATGTCTTCCTATTACTTTTTAATTATTCTATGGCAAGACATGCACCCTGGATGGAGGCCCCTGCAATGCAACACAGTGCTGGGAGAGTGGAGGTTGTGGACAGGGTTGCTATCAGCTGGGATGTTGAGCTTGGAATGGGAAGAATAAGCTGGTGGGGACAGGGAAAAATGTGGCCATCAAATTGAAATGCAAAGTCTACCTAGCAGCAGGAAAAATGTAAAGCATCATAAATATGGACACTTCAATTGGGCCATGTTGATCATATGACTGATAATCACACGGTTCCCACAGACCAATCAGCTTGTTCAAAACTGACACACCATTCACTTTGAAAAAAATATCTGATTCAACAATTCATAATAAAACTGCCAGGAAAAATAAGTTTGCTTTTAGCATGTCGCTTTAAATGATAGAATCCTCTGATCTAAGCAGTTTTTTGTTTTTTTGATGGCAAAGATCCAGATCAGATTCTGAGTGCCATGCCTGTATTATAATCACCAGCTTTAACATCAGCTGTTCTCAAGCCAAACTCAACACATTTCCTCCAACCCACAAAAATTCAGTTGATAAGCTGGCAGAGCACACCACACATCCAGTGCTGTTTTAACCCTTTTCTGTTTGCAGTTCGCCGAGGGAGATTTATTTCCAATATCACAAAGCAATCACCAGATGGAATATGCATTTAAAAAAAAAAATATGTGCACCCTATAATTATACAGAATCATACAATAGATGGAACAAGATATCCACTGCTCGACTTGGGCCTTGCTGTTTGGTGAGCAATAAGTGTCAAATGACAGAGATTGCAGGGCTCGACAGCTAAGAAACAGGAAGGGTGCAGGTAAAGCTGACTGTGCAAGCTTCCTTATACAAAAGATCACAACAATCTCTACACACCTCCCATTATTACTGAAACTGCAAAGACCGTCTGTCAGGGTGTGATTAAACTCATCAACGTTTCCGATCCCATCGTCGTTCCTCCGATTTGAAAAACCGGCTTGCGCCGGCAACTCTAATGTTTATGCATTTAAGACCAAAAGGAAAAGATTGCCTAATGTAAAGAAAAATGCTGCCCTGTTACAATAAGAATCCCAGTGCATTGAAACCATTTTTGGAGAGTCGTGTCACTTTGTAGGATAAATTGAAAATGAACCCCAAAATTATTTTTGAAGTACTGGGACGAGAGAGAAGGAGAAAGGGGGGTAACTTGGGCGTCACTGTGTCCGCTGTCATATTTTTAGTGCTTTTCTGCTATTTTCTATATATAATGTGGTATTTCCTGTCCCCTCCTTAATGTTGAAAATTGGAACAGCGCAGCCGATATAGTTAATATTGACCTATGAGTGTTAAAGGGACCAGGAACAAATTAAATTTATATAGCATCTTTGATGTGGTAAAATCTCTCAAGATCCTCCACGGAATTGTGAGTAGAAAACTGGATGCAAAAACAAAGAAGGAAATATAAGGAATGGTGACTGAAACCTTGGCCAAAGAATGGGGTTTAGGGAAGGTAAAGAGGGAGGTGAAGAGCTGGAGGTGTTTTTGAATGAAATTCCAGGATGTGTGGCCAAAAAAAGAAATACTTTCATTTACATAGCACTTTTCAAATCCACTGCACATTTCAAAGTGTTTACAGCCAATGAAGTACTCTGAGACGTTGATAATGTAGGAAATATGGCAATCAACTTGCGCACACCGAACTCCCACAAACATCGATGTGATAATAACCAGATAATCTGTTTTTGTGACATTGATTAAAGGGTAAGTATTAGCCAGCTATAACTCCTAAAGCTTTTATTGAAATAGTTCCATGGGTTCTTTGAAAGTTTTTAAAAAATTCGTTCATGTGATGTGGGCATCGCAGGCTGCGCCAGCATTTATTGCCTATCCCAAAATGCGCTTGAGGGGGCAGTTAAGAATCAACCACGTTGCTGAGGGTCTGGAGTCACATGTAGGCAAGACTGGGTAAGGACAGCAGATTTCCTTCTTTAAAGGCCATTAGTGAACCAGATGGGTTTTTACGACAATCAATAATGGTTCCATGATCATCATTAGACTTTTAATGTGTATTGAATTTGCCCATCATGGTAACACAGTGGTTAGCACAATTGCTTCACAGCTTCAGGATCCCATGTTCGATTCCCTTGTGTCACTGTCTGTGCAGAATCTGCACGTTCTCCTCGTGTCTGTGTGGGTTTCCTCCGGGTGCTCCAGTTTTCTCCTACTGTCCAAAGATGTGCAGGGTAGGTGGTTTGGCCATGCTAAATTGCCGTCAGTATCCAAAAAAGGATAGATTGGGTTACTGGATTACGGCGATAGGGTGGAGGTGTGGGCTTAGATAGGGTACTCTTTCCAAGGGCCGGTGCAGGCTCGATGGGCCAAATGGCCTCCTTCTGCATTGTAAATTCTATGATTCTATGAATTCAAATTTCACCATCTGCAGTGGCGGGATTTGAACCCAGGTCCCCAGACCATTATCCTGGATCTCTGGTTTGCTAGTCCAGTGACAATACCACTATGCCACCATTTCCTCAAATCCAACCAAGCAAGCAGATGGGGTTTGAGCTTAACATTTCATCTAAAGACAGCACCTCTGACATTGCGGTACACCTTCACTAGTGCGCTGCAGTTTTCACCTTGACTTTTGTGCTCAAGCCCCAGTGAGGAATTTGAACCAAGAACCTCAGGCGGAATTCTCCGCTCCCGCGAAAAATCGGGAACGCTGTCGTGAACTCGGCCGAGTTTCACGATGGCCTCGGAGGCTGCTCCTCTCACCTTATTCACCCCCACCCGGGGGGCTAGGAGCGGCCCTCCGTAACTCTCGGCCGCCGGGCCTTGACGCTTGCGTCAAGGCGGCGCGCCGGGAATGACGCGGCCGGCGCGCCTAACTGACGTCAGCCGTGCATGCGCAGTTTGGCAGGCTCCAACCCGTGCATGCGCAGCTGACGTCATAACGGCTGACGGCTCAAACCCGCGCATGCGCGTTTGCCATCTTCCCCTCCACTGCCCCGCAAGACGTGGCGGCTTGATCTTGCGGGGAGGCGGAGGGGAAAGAGTGCATCCCTATGAGACGCCAGCCTGTCGATCGGTGGGCACCGATCGCGGGCCAGTCCCGTCCCGAGCACGGCCGTGGTGCTCACTCCCCTCTCCGCCCCCCACAAGCTTCAAACGGGCCTTTGGAGCCCATGTTCACGACGGCAGCGACCAGGTGTGGGGGTGTGTGGGGGGGGGGGGTGTGTGGGGGTGGGGTGGGGTGGGTGGGGTGGGGGGGGTGGGCGGGTGTGGGGGTGTGGGTGTGTGGGGTGGGGGTGGGGGGTGTGGGGGTGTGGGGCGGGGTGGGGGGTGTGGGGGGGTGGGGCGGGGTGGGGGGTGTGGGGGGGGGTGGGGGGGAGTGTGGTGTGGGGTGTGGGGGGGGGGGTGGGGAGAGAGGGGGAGAGAGGGGGAGAGAGGGAGAGGGGTTACCCCCGGGCTGGGGGTGGATGCCTGAGAACCCGTGGGTCCACAATGCCATCCCTGGATTGTGAAGACACGTTATGGAGGCAACACCAGCCCCTGCCTATCTTGTTCCACAGACCACCTATAGCTCCCACTGACTGTGGAGGCCTCTGGCTGTGCAGCTGAAAGCTATTGCGAATAGAAAATTGGCCATTGCAGTCAAATGAGCACTTCACAGTTTCCAAGTGGATTCCCGTGGGTAGGCGTGCCAAGCAGCAAATGAGAGTTATTGCCTAGCATCCCAATCAGACTTGATGCCTGGACACTGTGCCTGAGCAATGCAGGAAGTAACACCACATCCAACATCCAAACACAATGAGGTGGTCCCCAGAACCCAGGACATTTCCTTCAAGAGGGTGGGTGTGTACACCGGGGGGTGGGGGGGTTGGAACCAACAATTCTACGGACACATGCTTGTAGGATTAGAATAGCGGTTTTAATATACTCACAACAGAGCCAGCCTATTAGCCATTGAACTTTCGGTGAACTGGCCGGCTGACCATGTGGCACTGATCTTTATACAGCAGCTCCAGGGGGAGGAGTCCTGGGCGGAACCAAGGGAGAAGCCCAGTACAATTCTCGAGCATTCCCAGAGCTACTCCCCCTGGTGGTCAGGTAGTGCAATTGCACTTACAATATAGACACATGTATATACAGGTTATAATCCGGTGTGAATCACATTCACCACAGAGGGAAGACTCCCATCCAGTCTAGGTAATGTTACACCTGGGTGCCTGGGGTACAGGGTGTGGGGTCCAGTGAGCAGGGGCCGTTGTGTGTGGGCAGGGCATGTTGGATGGCGGGTGGGGGGGGGGGGGGGCAGGGGCTGGGGGGTTGCGTGGGAGGCGGAAGGAAATGGGGGAATTGAAGGTCCCCGGAGTGGAAGACACCACTGGTTGTCAATCTCTCACCTTCTCTAATTCCTTACAGATATTACACGATATGGATTATATCTTGGACCTCCCGGGATTGCTCTTGTGGTGCTTTTGGCAGGCCAGGTGGCCAGACGCCAGAGGAGGCAATGGGAGCAGCATCAATAGAGGCTCAAAGCAGCTGCCCATGTGTAGGGACTCGCCCCATAACCTGTGGACCCAGCTACCCATCGGACCAGGGAGGGACCCAGAGGTTAATGCCAGCGACAGCCCAAGGTAGAGATGTCGCTGGTCTTTCAAACAGATGACAGACAGTGTGTGCCACAGGAGGCTCCGACTCAACAAGTGGATGATGTAGCACCTGTCCCACGTACGTGCGGACTTGACAGTACGTGGAGGAGCAGGATACCCTCCTGGTGACTGTCAAGATCAGCACAGCCCGGAACCTCTATGCCTCAGTGTCATTGCAGGGCTCGAGCGAGGACTTGAGTGGCGCTTCACAAGCTACAGCTCACAAGTGCATCCATCCGGGCAGCCAATGATATAAATTTTGACATGGACCAGGCCTACTAGATGCCCGGGCAGCAGGATTTTCCACCCATGCTGGGATGCTTCAGGTCCAGGGGGTATTAGATGGCATGCATGTTACCTTACGTGCACTGAGCCATCAGGGAGTTCTCTATATCAACAGGAAGGAGTTCCATTCCTTGAACGTCTTGCTCATGTGCGACCACAACATGAGGATCATGCACATATGTGCACGCTTCCCAGGGAGTGTGCACGACAGCCGTATTATCATAGAATTTGCAGTGCAGAAGGAGGCCATGCGGCCCATCGAGTCTGCACCGGCTCTTGGAAAGAGCACCCTACCCTAAAGTTCAACACCTCCACCCTATCCCAATAACCCAGTAACCCCACCCAACACTAAGGGCAATTTTGGACACTAAGGGCAATTTATCATGGCCAATCCACCTAACCTGCACATCTTTGGACTGTGGGAGGAAACCGGAGCACCCGGAGGAAACCCACGCACACACGGGGAGGATGTTCAGACTCCGCACAGACAGTGACCCAAGCCGGAATCGAACCTGGGACCCTGGAGCTGTGAAGCCATTGTGCTATCCACAATGCTACCGTGTTGCCCCGTATTCTCAGGTATTGGGCATCTCTGATTTCTTCGAGGACCACAACCACACCAGGATGGCTGGCTGGTTCTTGGCGGATAAGGGGTACCCACTAAGGACCTAGCTAATGACGCCAGGATGGAGGCTGATGACCAACGCGGATTCCCAATTCAAAGAGGCCCTTGCGGCCACCGTTATTGAGTGGTGAGTCGGACTCCTCAAAATGCGGTTCCAATGCCTCAACTGTTTTGGTTGCACTGCAGTGCACCCTCCAGAGGGTCGCCTGCTTCATGGTGGTCTGTTGTGCCCTCCACAGCCTGGCACAGCAGCAGAGTGATGTGCTGGAGTTGGAGGGGAGGAACATATGACCATCTCCGAGGAGGCGCCAGACCCAACAATGCCCACCTGAGACTGCAACATACTCTGCAGCACCTTATACATGTCCACTTGGGACTGGGGCTTGTAGGGGCAGCATGGTAGCACAGTGGTTAGCACTGTTGCTACACAGCGCCAGCGTCCCAGGTTCGATTCCTGGCTTGGGTCACTGTCTGTGAGGAGACTGCACCTTCTCCACGTGTCTGTGTGGGTTTCCTCCAGGCGCTCTGGTTTCCTCCCACAGTCCAAAGACATGCTTGTTAGGTGAATTGGACATTCTGAATTCTTCCTCTGTGTAGCCAAACAGGCGCCGGAATTTGGCAACTAAGGAATTTTCACAGTAACTTCATTGCAGAGTTCATGTATGCCTACTTGTGACACTAATAAAGATTCTTATTATTAGCCCAGCGAATTGGACATGCTGCCATGGCGCTCAGCTATAGCCATCACTGATTGAGCCATGTCTTGAACACCTCCACTCATCCCGCTGATGTTGTGTACCAGGCTCTACACTGCGGTCGCCACCCTCGCAGTGTCGACCTTGTTGACTGTTTTTCGATCCCAACAACGTCGCCAATACTGTTGCTAATATTAATGATGTTGATGAACTACAAGCTTTCCCTTATATCGATCAAATGACCACACAACCAGTTGGTTCAAAAGATGGTTTATTTACATGCACAAGGGTTACCTCGACATGCAAACACAATATCTACTACGAGTTAAACTATACCCATCAGCTACAATAACCTATACTTAACTTCAGAGCGACTGGCACTGTGCAAATGGATAGGGCCTTTATCTGGATTTCAGATAAAGTGGTGGTTGCGGCTTATATTAAGCAGCCAAATTTCAGGGCAGCCAGTTTTATAGAGTTTCGTCCCAGAGTTCAGATGTAGTTGTGTGTAGCAGCGTGTATAGCAACCAATTGAGTCATATGTGTAAATAGCAGGTGGGGAGCGACCAGGGGGTCGTGGAAGGTAAAGGAAAGAAGGGGTGAGCGTACAGAACGTGGCAAAATGCATTCTTTAAACCACAACCAAAGGGAGAGTACAGAAGGTGAAACTAAGGCCGGCCAGAGACAGTGCAGAGTGTAGAGAGCCATTCCAAAGCATATGAAGTGACAGGGACATGAGGTGCGTGTGGGCCACTGTAGGATAAGAATGGGTGGAATCCCCGGGTAGGGCGGGGGTTGGTGCCATTACGCCACTACCCGAGCTTAACTGACCAGATGCATTTGGGGTCCTCAAGTAAGCCGGGGACCAGTGCCGTTACTCCCTACCTGGATGACCTGGGTAGACGGTAAGAGTTTGTACTCATGTGGAAACTTGTCATAAAGACTGGGAGAACAGTGATCTGTTTCCCGACAAACTTATGCCTTTAACTGTCAGAGGGCATTGTAGCCTTGAATCAGAAGAGTAATTGTGTGTCGGGCGACATGAATTAAAACCATGTAGTCGAAAAAAGAAGAAGGAAAAGGCGGGCAGGCTCCATCAGAACTTGGACACCTTAATACTTAGGCGGTGTCTCTTTCTCATCATCTGTACACCTCAGGGTTCTGTACCAAACGGTTTTGTAAAAACATTACCGAAACAAGAGTCAGTATCTGAATCATCACCATCTCCCGGTTGCCAGACTCGTGTCTGACGTTTCTGTGCCCTGGCCACGTGGGCTGTCGGATATTCCGAATTGTCGTGCCTTACTAGTCTGCAACAATTATCATGGTGCCACAGGGGGGCTTGTTTGTTGTGAAGTGTAGGGGCGGTGGGAGTGGAGGGCAAGTTACTGTGGTCGGGCGGTGGCTGTGGCGGTGGCTGGGGGTGGGCATATAGGGTGTCAAATATATCTAAGTCATGGTGCTGGGGGCTGGGGTGACTGGGGGCAGAGAGATCACCCCAGTGTTCAGGGATAGTAATCAAATCTGGGAGGCTCTCGCTGTCGCGGAGTCAGGTTCGAGGTGAAAGTCTGTACCTGTGGGCGGAGACAAGTTCAGGTCTGTGGGCGTAGACAAGGGATAAATGCCAGCGTGGCCAGGGGCGGGTTGGCATAGGGGTTGGACTAGGTTGTCAATGGGCGGGGAGTAATCGTCTCCTATTGCCAGAGAGATGTGGTGGGAGTAGCTACATATGGGATCCGTAGACTTTGAGTTGGTTAATGTGGAACCAACCAGTTTTACCATTGGGGTACATTATCTTGTACACGGAGGGGCTCACTTTGTCGGAAATGGAGTAGGGTCCTGCAAATTTGGGGGAGAGGAAAGAACTGGGGTTGTAAAGTGAAACCATTACTTGCTGACCGACTGTGTACTCTACAGGGTGGACGGTTTTGTCAAAACTGGCTTCGCTCTGCTTCCTTCTAGCACCTAATCGGATAGCTGCAGCGAGTTGTGCCGTTTTAAAGTTATCTGGAACCTGTTAGACTGCTTTTTCGAGGGTGAGGGCGGTTACTGTAGGGCTTGCCAGATCAAGGCCTAATAAATAGTCAATACCCTTCATGGGCCGTCCGGTCATGAGAATGTGGGGGGTGAAACCTGTTGAAATGGAAACAGTGTTCCGAATAAACATGAGAGCAAATGGGATGACCGTGTCCCACGTGGTATTATTCTGTTGCACCACCTTCCTAATGGCCGCTTTTAAAGTTCAATTCATTCTCTCGACAATGCCACTGGATTGAGGGTAATATGCTATATGGAATTTCTGCCTGATCCCAAAAATTGTTAAAACATTCTGCATGACTCTGCCGGTGAAGTGGGAACCTTGGTCTGACTCAATGCTACAGGAAAGACCCCAGCATGTGAATATCTGTTGGGTCAAAATCTTAGAGGTGGCCTTTGCTGTGTTTGTCCGTGAGGGAAGTGCCTCTACCCATTTAGTAAATGTGTCGATTACAACCAGCACGTGCTTGAAACCATTTCTGCAAGGGGGAAGGGGGGCAGTGTAATCGATTTGCAAATTTGTCCAAGGGCCATTCACAGGTCGGGTGTGATGTGGTTGTCTTTTCTTTGAGTAACATTCAGGGTTGATCTGAGCACAGATGAGGCAATTCTCAACATAATGGCTTACATCGCTTTTTAAATCGGGCCTCCAACACAAAAGTCTAAGTGGACAATGGTAGAAAATAAATTCTGTTTTTTAAAACTATGCCATCCTGGACAGTCAGTGGGTCCTTCCATTTATTATTGAAGGCTGGGAAGTTGCCGTCTAAAACCTGTTTGAGGGCGTTGTCTGCTCTTTGGGCTTGGGATAGATCCTGAATATTGGTCTGGGAAACCTGGGCTGAGTGTATTGGTCTGCTTTTGGGTGGCTGCTAGAAGTGACCATGGTGTGAACTTGCTTTGGCTAAGGTGTCTGCCTTTGCATTACCGGGTGAGGACGAGCGATGATGGCTTCTTACTTTAATAATACTGTATGTGCGGTCTGAGGCTGTCTTGAGAATGCGCTTTAATAATGGGGCACAGGCAGTTGATTACTATTTGCTTCAACGAAGACATCAGTTATGTCGATCAGGGACTTTGGTGCTTAACGGTTCAAAAATCTTTCTTGGATGGCAACCCTGAGTGTTGGAGCATCTCTCTACTCTTCAAGCAGTATACATGAATATGAACAATCTATCTGTTCCTCCATGTTTAATTGTACGACAGAAGTCTGATCTCAATAATTCCCAAAGAGAGGTATTCCGTTTTCAGACTTCGATTAAACCCAGGTGGCAGGCCAGAGGCCGTGTCATGATAATTCTATCCTCATCGCCAGATGTAATGAAGTACTTTCACAGACTGCATTAGAACAACAAGCGGATTTAATAATGAGAAGAACTACACAGCAATACAGCAGCCACACAGCTGCTCCTTGGATACTACATATCTCCTGCCGAAGAGAGGACTCTCCAAAGCTCTGCCCCTCTATCCCCCCACTTCCAGGGTGATTAGAAGCCAGGTGACCCTTACTCTGTTCTGTTGCCCTTATAGGGACAATCACCACAAAAATCCACAACTTACTGACGCCATTTTTCATGCTCAGGGAGTGTGTGCTTCTATCAATGGTTGGTTTTGTTGGTCTTTATTGAACTGATCTCAAGATGGCAGCTTCCAAAGGGACTGCCGCATGGCATAGTCACAGGACGACAGCAAGCCAGGTGTGACATGATTGCATTTCAAACCCAAACAATGGCCATGGCTGTGACCAGGCAGGCAGAAGGGCCTCAACGCCTGCCTGGACGGTTAGCATAAATTTTATTTTATAGATTTAGAGTGCCCAATTCATATTTTCCAATTAAGGGGCAATTTAGAGTGGTCAATCCACCTACCCTGCACATCTTTGGATTGTGGAGGCGAAACCCACGCAAACACGGGGAGAATGTGCAAACTCCACACGGACAGTGACCCAAAGCCGGGATCGAACCTGGGACCTCGGCGCCATGAGGCAGCAGGGCTAACCCATTGCGCCACCGTGCTGCCCCGGTTAGCATAAAATAAAAACAATGCTAGAAATACTCACCAGCTCTGACAGCATCTGTGGAGAGAGAAATTGAGCTAACATTTCAAGTCGAATATGACTTCTAAAGTAATATTGAACTCAAAATGTTAACTGTTTCTCTCTCCGCAGATGCTGCCAAACTGCTCAATATTCCCAACACTTTCTGCTTTTATTTCAAATTTCAGCATCTGCAGTATTTTGCCATTAATTTATTGATGTGGTGTCTTCCCATTCGTCTCCATACCCGTCCCAAGTGGGATGAAAGCACTGCCCATTAACCTTTCTCCGTTCCAAATGCTGTCTGACTTGCTGATCATGTCCAGCATTTTCTGTTTTTGTTTTCAGATTTCCAAGATCTGCAGCATTTCTAGATTTTGTTTAAATGAAAAGCATAGGGCTGCTTTTTTTCTGAGCAAATACTCAGGGCAACAGGCTAAATGGTAGTGGAATATTGAAAATAGACGTCGACCAGCAATATTACTTACATTCCTTGTGGCTCGGGGTGGTAGCCTTGACTCATTGTCAGATTTCTGCAAAGCACAATAATTACATTACTCAGATGGTCTAAGGAAACCTCATGAACATCTGCCCAACAAGATTCCCAGTGTTCTCAGGAATTGGGATTTCTTATCAGCTGATTAAAAATAAATTCTGGCTTTTATAAAATGCTTCCTAAATGTTCAATTTGAAATGTGTCAATAAACATTGGGTGGTCTTAGGACCAGGCGGTTAAAATGTTCCACTCCCTCAGTGGACCACAGGAATCCAGGAGTAAATTATTTGCAGGAGTTCAGACTGATAGCTGCAATCATTTTCATAGGGCAGGATACATGGCTTATCCTGGTTACATCGCAGTAGCCTGCTGTCTCGCCAATCAGCTTGAACTGTGAGCAGTGTGGTTAATGCTCTTCAAAGAGGAAGACCACAGCCAAGAATGAATCTTTGGAATGGAAAACATTATGCGCAATGAGCAAGCAGTACAGCTTCATTCCCACGTATCTTATTTATTGACACAGACTTGAGATTTGGCTCTGCCACTGCTGAAATCAAATTGCTTTGCGAGATTGTAAAGTCATGTCCACCAGGAGATAGATTTAGATTGCCAAAATGAGTTGCAGTTGAGGCTCTTGGAGCTGGGCAGCATTACATCCCAACAGGATGGATTGAATCGCGGAATATTTACGGTGGAGAAGGAGGCTCTTCGGCCCATCAATTTAGCACTCTATCTCCGGAAGAGCATTCTACTGAGCCCCAGAACTTGTCTAAGTTCAACTGATGAAACAACAGTATCTAGTCAAGCTAAATCAATTCACTAGCTAAAACTGTTGGTTTTTTAAATTCCTGGGTTAGGTCATCATTTTACCATCTCATGTGGTGTTGCTTCCTGTGAAGATCTAAAGGCGGGTAAAGATCATTGAAGGCAGAATTCTCTCAAGCTCCTGCTGTTGGTGGGTGGGGGAGAGAATTCATCAGGAGACCCAGTAGCACAGTGGTTAGCACCGTTGCTTCACAACGCCAGGGTCCCAGGTTTGATTCCCGGCTTGGGTCACTGTCTGTGCGGAGTCTGCACGTTCTCCCCGTGTCTGCGTGCGTTGCCTCCGGGCGCTCTGGTTTCCTCCCGCAAGTCCCGAAAGATGTGCTTGTTAGGTGAATTGGACATTCTGAATTCTCCCTCAATGTACTCAAACAGACAGCAGAGTGTGGCAATTAGGGGATTTTCACAGTAACTTCATTGCAGCGTTAATGTAAGCCTACTTGTGACAATAATAAAGATTATTATTAAAAATCAGTTTTACACCGGCCTGAATTTACAGTGGAATCTTCCACTGGTGCCCACCATGCCGCCAGGGAAGCCCACTGGAGGCCTGCATGATACTCAATTTCATCCCCTCGGAACAACTTGGCTTGCAGTTGTGAGGACTCAGCTGAACAATGCCTGGGGTTCTTCTCGAGATCAGAATGGAGGCTAGCGACAACCCTTGGCCCCAGAACACTACAGCAGTGGGTAGGGGGAGCATCGACAGGTGGACCTTCCAGATTCAGTATCCTGGAAGAGATCCATCTTCGAACTCCAGAGTTCAACTCACGTATTTAAGTGGTGGATAGCACGACCCTTAGAGAATATACTTCTCAATGTATGCAAATTTAATTGTAGACTGGAATTATAGCATGGTTACAGCACAAAGAAGGCTATTTGGCCCATTGTATTTATGCTACATTTCTGCAAGTGCAACTCTCAACTACCCTGCTTTTCCCCATAGCAATTTATTTCCTATTTGGATAATTATCTCATTCTCTTTTGAAAGTGGCAATTGAATTTGTCTCCCCATGTACCCTCACACACACACTCTCTGAGACAGCGTATTCCACATCTTGAACACTGGCTACATAAAAATGATCTTCTTCATGTCGCCATTGGTTCTTTGGCCAAGCACCTTAAATTGGTATCCTCCGGTTACCTTGCACCAATGGAAACAGTTCCTCCCTTACCAGATCCTTGATGATTTTGAACATTTCTATGCAATATCCTCTCATCCATCACTTCTCTAAGAATAGCCCCAGCTTCTCCATTCAAACCCTCTCTTATCCGTGAAAACATTCTTGTGAATCTTTTCTACACCCTTAACATGCTTCATAAACGGTGGTGCAACTTCCTTACTTTTGTGTTCCACGTCTCTATTTATAAACCCCAGGATCTGTAAGCCTTATTACTCGCTTTCTCAACTTGTCCTGTTCCCTTCAACAGTTAATCCTCATTTATCCCCAGATCTTTCTGTTCCTGAACCCCCTTTAAATGTGTAACCTTTAATTTATACTACCTCACTTCGTTCTTCCTACAAAAATGTATCATTAACCATTTTTCTGCGTTAAATTCTATCTGACATGTGTCCGCCCATTTCACCAGCATGACTACGTCCTCTTGACATCAATCACTATTCTTCTCATTGTTCACGATACTTCCAGGTTTTGCACCATTTATAATTTTGAAATTGTGCCCTGCAGACCCAAATTACAATTATTAGTATAGATGAAGAAAATAAATAGTCTTCGGATAGTGACCCTTGGGGAACATCACAATATAAATTCTGCCAGTCCAAAAAACAACCATTCACCACGACTGCCTGTTACTTGTCATCCAGCCAACTTCATATCCAGGCTGCCACTGTCTGTTTTATTCAATAGACTTTGACATTGCTGTCAAGCCTGTTGTGTGGCCCTTTATCAAATATCTTTTTGGAATCTATGTATACACCATGTGAGCCTCATCAACCCTCTCCTTTAGCTCATCATTCAGCTTCATTAAATATGATTTGCTGCGCGAGCTTTCCTCAATTAATCCACATTTGTCCAATGACCCAGATTATGGCGAGATCTTCTGGCTGTTCACGCTGACAGGATCTTCCAGTCTGCCAATGGCGCAAGCTGCCGTGGGTTTCCCAACGATGTAGTGTGGATTCAATGGGAAATCCTATTGACAGTGGCGAGACGAGACAATCCCACCACTGGCCAATGCCACGGGAAAGCCAGAGAATCTCACCTTAAATTTTCTGAAAGATTCCCTACCATAAATCTGACCAACTACCTTTAACTCCTATTCTTTGTTTGCTGTTTGGTAGTTATCTTCTTATCCATTCTGCCATTTGTCCATGACACCCCTCAGTCACAGATTTAGCATGCATACATTATCAAAGGCTTATTAGATATGTTACGGACAGAAGAGAGAGGCAAAACCAAACTCCTTTATCATTTCACCATCACTCTGTAAGCAGAGGTGTTTTTAATTGTTTAAAAATAGGCGTCTTGTATTTCCCCAATCCATCTGTTTGTGGAGTCCAGTTTTTAAAATGACTTGCAACATGATGTCTTTATGTTGAAATCAGAATGTTAGTTTATTCACACATTCAAATCCGGGGAGGGGTGGGGAAATGATTGCAATTTCACACACACACACAAACTTACAGTAAGGGAAATAGAAATGTGAAGTTTGGCAACTATAAATAACCTAACAGTAAAAAAAACCACACAGCAATGGATATCTGCCCATCTTATTTCCAAAGTCCAGAAAGTCAATGTCCAGTTGGTGGAGTTGGAACAGGGAGGGTGGGTTAGGGGCGTGGGTGGGGTGGGGGGCCTTGGTGGTGCCGGGCGGTGTGTATGTGTGGTTCCTTCTACATTCTCCCCGTGTTTGCATGGGTTTCGCCCCCACAACCCAAAGATGTGCAAGGTAGATGAATTGGCCATTCTAAATTGCCCCTTAATTGGAAAAATGAATTGCGTACTCTAAATAAAAAAAAAACAATGTGGTTCCTTCTTGGAGCAGTTCCAGTTTGTTCCAGGCAGAAGATGGCAGTGCGGGATCCCTTCAAAGTGGATGGCGATTCTGCGAGATGACATAATTGTACATAGAATTGGTTTCCTTGGCAGGGATAGTCAGAGTTTCCAGATAAACAGGCTTTGAGTGGCTGAGACTTGTTGCAGGTTGATTGGCCAACCTGGAGTCCAACTGTTGGTCTTGCGGGTTGGAGGTTTCTGAGTTCTCAACTGAATATGGAGATTCCAAAATGGTCACTTGAGTCATGTGACCTCCTTACTCCACAATTATTTCATAAAGGGATGTTCATCATTTGTCGGAACCTGGCTTTTCTTTTACGGTTTAAAATGTCCCAGTAACTAGTCTCTGAAGGAGTCATTATCCATATTAATGACCCTATTCCGTGTAGCTTCGGTAGATGCTCAGAATCCACCAGGGGGTAAGCTGCTAAAGGTGCAAGTCATAGAATCATAGAAACCCTACAGTGCAGAAGGAGGCCATTCTGCCCATCGAGTCTGTACTGACCCTCTGGAAGAGCATCCTACCTAGACCCAATGCCCTGCCCTCTCCCTGTAACCCCCACCTCACCTTTGGACACTGAAGGGCATTCATTGTGACATCCATTTCCTTCTCATAGTCACTTTTTGAAATGGCCCCTGATGGTTCCAACAGCGAGATGGTGGCTTTTAGCAGCACTGCAGGTCCTCTGGTTACATGGATTATAATAGGTTCTTACAATAAGGTGTGAGATTCCACAAAGGTTTTTTAAGGTATTTAACTCTACTATCTTCCCTGGTAGATTATTCAAAACGATACTCATGTAAATAAATTTCCCTAAGATTTAATTTAAATGTATCTCTCATTTAATTAAACGTAATGAAATCTATAAACACCAGAGAGGCATTTCCGGGTATATAGAACTTGCAGAACAAATAACAAAATCATGATAACAGAAAATTATATTAACATGATAACAGAACAACTAGAGCAGTAACTCCTCACTCAATTTAACTCTGATGTCCCTGAAAGAAATTTGCATGGAAGGGATGTTCTGTGACTCACGTTTGTATTCCAAAATGGACCATTACTTCAGAAGCTTATTTGAACAGTGATGGGAGCACTTTAAAAAAAATTGTTTAATAGCAAAACCGTTTTTTAAATGCTCTTTAAATTATTTTTTACATTGTCATCAAGCTGTTACTTGAAACTGTGATGAATGTAGGAAATGCTTACATATATTGTATAAATGTCTGTTGCAGAAATGTTATTAAAAGAACTTAGCTTAAGGTATCCATAGCTGCTAAAGCTATTGTTAAGTGGTGAACAGCCAAGCAGGTTGTGATGTCACTCATGGGAGGGGTGGGTCTGTTTTTAATTTTGTTTTTCGGCACTGTCCTGTGTGTGCTTTTAGTTTCATTTTAGAATTCTGCTCTGGGTTCTGAGGAAAGACGTTGGGTGTGATTCTCCGTTGGCTGAAGCCAAAATCGCAAAACGCAATTGGGCGGAGAATAGGTTTCAACGCTAAATTTGTGGTGGGTGCCGATTTGACGCCAAATCGCAATTCTCCGTCACCTCAACAGCGGCATCAACGCGGTCAGGAGTGCACATACAGTAAACACCGTTTGCATGTCATTAGTGGGCCCGACCCGGTATTCTCCGGAGCCTCCACGAAGCTCTGCCTCCAATGGTGCGAGTTCCCATTGGTGGGGTTCATTTCTGCTTGGAAAAATCATGAAACTGGCATTGTGGCTGCTGAGGCATAGTTTGCTGAAAGTTGTGCCACTGGCCTGGGGAAGTAACAGTGGGTGCCAGGAGGTGGGCTCTGGGATCGGGGTGGACGGGCACGGAACACCATTGCCGCAGCCGGCAAGGCTGCCATGCAGTTACACACGCTGCTAACTTAGGGCCATGGGGCGTATTGGTGTTCACCCCAGGCTACCCCCTAGGTGCTCTCTGGCCTCAGCCGACCCGTCAGCTGCATCGACATGCTCCAATCAGATGACAATCAGCGTCATCTTGTTGGCTGGGATGAGTGTGTATTGTGATTGTAATGTGTATATGCGGCTGCAGCTTGTCAGCCTCCCAAGTGTCAATCACGGACCCGGCAAATCCCACACTATTTTCCATTGGAATCGATCGTGTTTCACGTAGCACCAGTGCTAGCCTCTCCACAGTTGCTGAATCGATTCATGTTCGGCGCCAATTTTGCTGTTGTGAAAGTCTACAAATCCTGCATCAAAACCAACAGAGAATCCAGCTGTTATGTTTCTCAGACTGACTTCCAAAAGTTTCTCTCCCAAGGCATTTGTGAATAAATCAGTAAGCCATGAAGTGTTAACTTTATTAATAAGTGGCATTTGACCTGTATGTGGATTTTGCTTACTTGTAATTTTAGAAATAAATGGGAGAGTAAGCTCATAGACCTTCCTTAATGTTTTTAAGAACTATTTCACTGTTAATTGTGTAAGGGTCCTTCCTATTTATTCCTTGTTTATTCCCTTAATTCCTCTCTCTTTTATTTTTGCCATTATATTTTTGATCCATGGATGATTTATGGACATCTACCTTAAAGGCAAGCAGCCTGAGGGGCAGCACTGAAACACAGTGGTTAGCACTGCTGCCTCAAGGCACCGAGGACCTGGGTGCGATCCCGGCCCCGGGTCTTTGCCCGTGTGGAGTTTGCACATTCTCCCGGTGTCTGCGTGGGTCTCACCCCCACAACCCAAAAAGATGTGCAGGTATGTGAATTGGCCATGTTAAATTGTCCCTTAATTGGAAAAATGAATTTGGTACTGTAATTTTTAAAGAAAGGCAAGCAGTACGGATCTTTAATTCAAACCGAAGAATCCAAAAGGCTGTGCTGGTTTAAACTGGAATTGTAGACTGGCCGACACCAGAGAGCTGGGTTGGGTCTCGGTTTGATTGATTTGGCTAGTGGCCAATGAATTGGTCCAAAGGCTGTACTCTGGTAACAGATGATGATTGGAGCCTATTCCACTGGGGTACCTTTCAGAGTCCCAAGGTGTCAGTCTGGTTTCAGTTTTGATTCTGGCAGCACGGCGAAAAGATCCAGCTAACTTTCTCCAAAAAGATCCAGCTAACTCTCTCCAAAAAGCTGCTGTGAGGGCTGTCTCTCTCTCTCTCTCCAGAAAGTCTGTGGGTGCTGAATTCCTGAGATTACAGAGGCCTGAAGATAAGCCACAAACTGAAAGCAAAGTTTCTTGTGAAGTAAAGTGACTCTCCAGGAAAGTTGTGCGGACTGCATATTTTAACTGTAGAGAACTGGGATGAATGAATCTACAAAGACCATTACAGGGTGTGAACCAAAAACATTAATTTGCAAGTTTGCTGTGGAGAAAAGTGTGCTGAGAACCATCATCTGAAGATTCTTCCTACCTTTCACTTATGTTGTTTACTCCGTCCATCCTTAGTGTTTGTCTTGTGTGTGTGTATGTGTGTAGAAGATGGGGGCACGTTGAAGGGGAAATTAGACATTAATTTAACGTTAACAAGTTGCATCTGCTGTATATTAAATGAGGCACATGGGGCTAGAATTGACTGCTCACTAGCCCACGGTATTGTAACAATTGAAAAACTGGTTAATCCATGGGGTTAATCCTGCATTAATGATAAAGTTTGTTTTAAAACAATACATCCCTGTTTGTCAGTGGATTCACCCGTGGGGGTGAAGTATCTGTGCCTCACAGGTTACAAATTGAAAATTGTTGGGGTTTCTCATCTGGTTTCCAAATATAAAGTGGGGGCTCTGGTTCGATATGGTAACAAATCTCAAACACTGGACATTTTTTCTAATGCACTGGAGCTAATGGGGATTTACATTTTAACAATTTTGGTTGATTGATAGGTAACATTTTTGGTGTGAAACTGGATTTATATAGGCTTTGAGTACAAATTTTGGGGTTGGGGTGCAAGAAGAGAAAATGGTCGGGATTTTACTGACAGGGGCTATGTTCTGACATTGGGACCAAATACAGGTCTCAAGCCCCAGAGATAATCTTCCTGGTCGTGGCCTCTTTTACTTGGCAGCTGCCGTGTGAGCTCACAGTCCAATCAAGGGTAGCTGGCTGCCTCTCCATTCTGTCATTCCAAACGGAGGGCCGGAAGACCTGCATCCTCTGCAGTGCCTCCAAAGAAAGGTAAGCACCTCTGAAGCTGCAAGGAGAGCATGAGGACGGCCGCCTATTGAGGGGTCCTCATGAGGTAGGAATGAAAATCACTTTACTGCCAGGGCCAAGCAAGCAGGCCCCAGTGATTGGAGGGGTGCCCCCTATAATGTTGGCATCAAGGCTGCGGGGCCAGCCAATGTCTCTAGGCATCCTTTCCTTGAACCATGGTGCCTCTGTGTGTGATGGCTACACCCAGAAACTTGCTGCAAGGCGATTTGCATGCAGCTGTTGACCTTCCCATTTCTCCTGCTGACAAAATGCTGGTTGGCTGGGATAATGATCCTCAGTTGGTCCTTTAATTGGCCACCCACCTCTGGTTGATGGACATTGGAGCCGCTGCCCTTCCCACCAATAGTAAAATGGCTGGGCGAAAGGACTGCGCCTCCTGTGGCAGCTCCCCACCATTACACCACGGCACTCCACATCCTAGCCTGCCACCAAGGGACCAGTAAAATCTCAACTGATGTGTTAATCTGATGCAGAGAATACAGTTGTCGAATGGGTTAACAGGAACCCACAGACCTCTTAATACGGCACCAAGTGTTATATCCCTCTACGTGTCAATTGGAGTTCGATAATGAATGCAATGCTGACATTAAAAAAAAGCACTTCACAGTTTCTGGATAAACGATTTCTCCAGCTGTTTTCTTCTACATAATGTTACTTGTTAATATTTTGCCGCGCTGGCATGGAATGGGGAGCATCCACAGCTGCTGTGGAACGAATAACTGTTCACTTCCTGAGTAATCGGCAGGCAGATCACATTCCAGTGACAGGGTCATGTCACCATTCATTTCCAATTTGGAGATTTACAGAATAAGTGTTATTGAATTTTTTTTGCCTCATTATACAGGTCTCACTCACTTTTGTGCTGGAACCATTTTGCAACTTTGCCATGCATGCGGCAACCCCATTTCCTCAGTGCGCCTCCCAACAGCTGTTCACTTCCTTTTCAACAGCCTTGTCTTCTCCCCAACTTGCTTTTCTTCCATTTTCTTGTCTTTTATATCTTACTTGAGCATTCCTTTTGTTTGTCACCTGTCTCCAGTTTCAGAAGCACAGAGCAAAATGCCGATGTCATTGACAGGACCCTGCAACGCTAAGCATCACGTTATGAAGGGCAGCACCAAATTATAGAAATTCATATCATGAAAGGATTGTATCCTTGCTGGCTAACAAGGAGCCCACTTTCCAGCTCTTGGTCTGTCGCCTTGTAGGCTACGGCACTTCAGGGGCATCTCCGAGTACTTTTGAAATGTTATGGGGGCTTTCTGCCTCTACCACCCCTTCAGGCAGTGAGTTCCAGATCCTGACTACCCTTTGGGTGAAAATAATCCCCTCTAAACCTCCTATTTCTCAACCTAAATCTATGTCCGTTGGTTTGGCCTCCTCACCAAAGGGATTAGGGCCTTCCCACCTTTTTTACCGAACCTCCTCATTAATTTTCTACCCTTCAATTTGTTTCCCCCCTCAACCGTCTCTGTTTTAAAAAAAACAACACTAACCTATCCCATCTTCCCTCACAACTAAAGTCACCAGTCCAGGCAACATGTTTGTAAATCTCCCCTGTATCTGCTAATATTTCAGGGGGACAATATATACAACGGGTTTATACTTTGAGACGAAGTGTACAACATAGGCAATTATGACTTCTAAACAACACAAAAGAGCAAATTAAATGCCGTTGTACAAATTATATGGACATATAAGAAAGCATATACATTTATGGAGCACGGTTCAAACCTTCAGAATATCCCAGAACAATTTACATCTATTGGATAACTTTTGAAGTTAAGGTGCCAAGTTTTGTAAGCAAACATAGCAACCAATTTTCACATAGGAAGACTAATTAAATTAAATGACTAGCTTTGCGATTGGTGGTTTTGGTTCAGATCAATGTTGACCAGGACACCAGGAGAATCCAACTAATCTTCTAATAATGACATGGGAACTTTCGCATTTATTTCAGAGGGTGATGCACTATCAATTATGATGAGACGAGAATAGAATGTAATCGAGGCTTTATTACACAGAGATGTGTGGCCTCCTACAGCAGCTGACGAAATGGCTGCTGTAAGGGGAGCACACACATTTATACTCCACCTACTGGGTGGAGCCAACAGGTAGGGATCTACCCCATATCTGTAGTACAGCTGCCTTACTGTAAAACACACACATATATATTTATATATATATATAGTATATACATCAGTGGTGACTGCCACATTCAACCCCTGTTAAAAAATGAGTCCAGCGGGGGTGGTGAAGAACTATATACAGAAATGTTGTGTTTAAAATCACAGAAAATGTTACATTTCTGGTTACATACTGGTGCCTTGATCTGCCGTCGAGAGCGCCCCAGTGCTGGTGGCAACTCAGGCGGGGGCTACAGTGGGGTGTACCGGGGGAAGGGAATGTGGCGCAGGGGCAGAGGGGGGGGGGTGTTTGGAACCAGCTGGCGCCAGGTCCCTGAGTGAGACTGTGTCTTGGCGGCCATCGGGGTACGCTACGTAAGCGTACTGCGGGTTCGCGTGGAGTAGCTGTACCCTCTCAACCAACGGGTCCGCCTTGTGGAGTCGCACGTGTCTACGGAGGAGAACGGGTCCTGGAGCTGCCAGCCACGTTGGGAGCAAAACCCCGGAAGTGGACTTCCTAGGGAAGGCAAAGAGACGTTCATGGGGGTTTCATTAGCCGCGGTGCACAGGAGCGACCAAATGGAGTGGATTGCGTCGGGGAGGACCTCCTGCCAGCGGGAGGCTGGGAGATTTCTGGACCGTAGGGCCAGCTGGACGGCCCTCCAGACCGTCCCATTCTCCCGCTCCACCTGCCCGTTTCCCCTGGGGTTGTAGCTGGTCGTCCTGCTTGAGGCAATTCCCCTGTTGAGCAGGAACTGGCGCAGCACATCGCTCATGAATGAGGATCCCCGGTCGCTGTGGACGTAGACGGGGAAGCCGAACAGAGCAAAGATGGTGTTGAGGGCTTTGGTGATGGTGCCAGACGTCATGTCACGTCATGAGAGGAGATGCCTGGCATAGATTTTGTTAGTCTGCTGAGCGTAGTTTTCCTTCAGTAGCGCCATGTGCTTCTAGAATTGCGATGTACGCTTGAAAACGGGCTAGCCAATGTTCAAAGTCCTTTTTGGCGTAGTCTGCTTGAGGATGCAGCTGCAGGCGATCCGGCTTGATGCGGAGGTCCATCTCTGAAATTCTCTGTGTAATAAATTGGTGCACTATCAATTTCGACGAGACGAGAGTAGAATGTAATCAAGGCTTTATTACACAGAGATGTGTGGCCTCCTACAGCAGCTGATGAAATGGCTGCTGTACGGGGAGCACACATATTGATACTCCGCCTTCTGGGCGGAGCCAGCAGGCAGGGATCTACCCCCCGTACCTGTAGTACAGGGGCCTTACTGTAAAACAGATATATATACAGTATATACATCAGTGGTGACTACCACAGAGGGCAGGCTAGATTTTGGTTTCATTTTTCACCGGAAAGATGGCACCTCCAACAATGCAATCATGTTTCAGCATTGCACTGAAGTATTAGTCTAGATGATGTGTTCAAGTCCGGGAATGGAGTTTGAACCCACTGACTCAGAGGTTAGAGATGCCTCTCCGAATGGTTTCCTTTCCCTCATCCACAATTTCAAAAATTCCTCTCTGTGTTAGCTTAAAAGGAGATAAGGTGACAGTCATATCGAAGGAAAGGAACTCAAGTGAAGAATGAAGGAAAGTTGTTGCGGAAATTCTAGAAAACTGATGGGAATGATACACGTAACATTCAGATCTAGCTAAATGCCACTGTATTGATGATGGTTATAATACTGCTGAATTAAAGTTGGGCGTGATTGACTGATCTTTAATTTAAAAGATTTTTTCCACCCCTTCAGGTTTGGAAGATTGGTGAAGACTTGCTTTCAATTTGCCATCAAGATCAGTCTTTTGCTGCCTGCTGTTAGGTAAGCAACTGTCACATGACCTTTCCTGCTTTCTTACGGGGAATGACAGGTCTCAGACAGCATCACACAATACCAGGAATTAGTGTTTCAAAGCTCCACACAAATGTCAAATCATGCACAATATTAAACAAAATCCATTCAAATTGCATATATTTTACAGCAAAGGCCATTCGGCCCGACAGGTCTGTGATGGTGTTTGTACTCCATACCTTTGTCCTCCCCTCTTACTTAATCTCATCCAATTAGCCTATCCTTCTCCTCCTATCTTCCTCATATATTTACCTTCCATCCCTTACATACACAAGTACTACTCTCTGCAGGTACTCCATGTGGTTGTGCGTTCTACATTCTCAGCAATCTGTGAATAAAGACATTTCTACTGGGTTGATCAGTGACGACAGGTATATTTGAGCCCTGGTTTTGAACTCGCCACAAATGGAAACATCTGCTCTGATGTACATTTGAAGGAGACAGCGTTGTGGTAATGTCACTGAATTAATAATTCAGAGGCCGAGTTTAATGCTCCGAAGACATGGATTCAACATCCGGGGATTACCATTGACTAGAAACTGAACGTGACAAGCCATATATTACGTGACTGCTTAGAGACAGTGGACTGGTCCATATTTAAGAACTCAGTGACCAACTTAAATGAGTATGCCACCACCGTCACAAACTTCATCAGTAAATGTGTGGACGACTGCATGCCAAAGAAAGCAGTACGTACGTTCCCCAACCGGAAACCATGGCTCAATCGCGAGATTGACTCCCTACTTATGGACATGTCTGAGGCTTTCAAGTCAGATGACCCTGACCGATACAAGGAATCCAGGTACGACCTCCGCAAAGCCATCCGAGATGCCAAGAGAGAATATCAAACCAAGCTAGAGTCACAAACAGACGCTCAGCAGTTGTGACAAGGACTAAGCAACATAACAGGCTACAAAGCCGAGCACTCCGGGGAGGAGTGCAACAGTGCACCCCTCCCCGATGAACTCAATGCATTCTATGCTCGGTTTGAGCAGGAAACCAACAATCCGCTGTCAAGTGCCCCAGCAGCCCATAACTCACTCATACCGACCATCACAGCTTCCGAAGTCAAATCGGCCTGCCTGAAAGTGAACCCTCGGAAGACGACAGGCCCAAACGGGATCTCTGGTCATGCACTTTGAGCCTATGTGGACCAGCTGGCAGAGGTATTTGTGGACATCTTTAACCTGTCTCTAATCCACTCCGAGGTCCCCACCTACTTCAAGAAGACCACCATCATACCAGTGCCAAAGAAGAACCAGGCAACATACCTCAATGACTACCATCCGGTGGCCCTGACTTCAGTCATAATGAAGTGCTTCGAGAGGTTGGTCATGAAGTGCATCACCGCCATACTTCCAGAATGCTTTGATCCACAGCAGTTCACATACCACTGCAACCAGTCCACAGCAGACGCCATTTCCCTGGCCCTACACTCATCCCCAGAGCATCTCGATAACAAGAACTCCTACATCAGACTCCTATTGATTTACTACAGCTCCGCCTTCAGCACCATAATCCCAGTCAAGCTCATATCAAAGCTCCAAAACCTAGGTCTTGGCTTCCCACTCTGCAACTGGATCCTCAATTTTCTGACCCATAGACCACAATCAGTAAGAATGAACAACAACACCTCCTCCACAATAGTCCTCTATACCGGGGCCCCGCAAGGCTGCGTACTTCGCCCCCTACTCTACTCCCTGTACACACACGACTGCTTGGCAAAATTTGGTTCCAACTCCATCTACAGGTTTGCAGACGATACGACCATAGTGGGCCGAATCTCGAATAATGACGAGTCAGATTACAGGAGGGAAATTGAAAACCTAGTGGAGTGGTGCAGCGACAGCAATCTCTCCCTCAATTCCAGCAAAAGTAAAGAGCTGGTCATTGACTTCAGAAATCAAAATACTGTACACACCCCTGTCAGCATCACCAGGGCCGAGGTGGAGATGGTTAGCAGTTTCAAATTTCTCAGGGTGCACATCTCCAAAAAGCTGTCCTGGTCCATCCATGTCGACGCTACCAACAAGAAAGCACAACAGCGCCTATACTTCCTCAGGAAACTAAGGAAATTTGGCATGTCCTCATTAACTCTTACCAACGTTTACAGATGCACCATAGAAAGCATCCTATCCGGCTGCATCACAGCCTGGTATGGCAACTGTTCAGCCCAGGACCGCAAGAAACTTCAGAGAGTCGTGAACACAGCCCAGTCCATCACACAAACCTGCCTCCCATCCATTGACTCCATCTACACCTCCCGCTGCTTGGGGAAAGCGGGCAGCATAATAAAAGACCCCTCCCACCCGGCATACTCACTCTTCCAACTTCTTCCATCGGGCAGGAGATACAGAAGTCTGAGAACACACAAAAACAGCTTCTTCCCCGCTGTTACCAGATTCCTAAATGACCCTCTTATGGACTGACCTAATTTACACTACACCCCTGTGTGCTTCATCCGATGTTTATGTAGTTACATTGTATACCTTGTGTTGTCCTATTATGTATTTTATTTATTTATTTATTTATTTTTCTCCCCAAAGCTTGTTGACCTCCTGCATGCATAATTCAGGAGCGTGATGGAATGCGCTTCACTTGCCCCCATGAATGCTGCCCCAACAACATTCAAAAAGCTTCACACTATCTAGGACAAAGCAGCCCCCTTGAATGGCACTCCATCCACCACCTTAAACATTCACTCCATCCACCACAGAGGCCTCAGTATGTGCCATCTACAAGATGCACTGCAGCAACTGACCAAGGCTTCTTCAAGAGCCCCTTCCAAACCCATGACCTCAACCTCCTGGAATGTCAAGGGCAGCAGATGCATGGTAACAGCACCAGCTCTAAATTCCAGTTCACACCACACACCATCCTGACTTGGAACTATTTCTCTGCTCCTTCATGGTCACTGGGTCATATTCCCCTTCCCACCAGCACATTGGGTGTACCTATACCTCAGGGACTGCAGCATTTCAAGAAAGCAGCTTACCACCACCTTCTCAAGGACAATCAGCAATGGGCAATCAATACTGATTTGGCCAGTGACACCAACATCCCATGAAAGAACAAAGAAAACAAGCAAAATTGAAGAGCTTTCTTTTCCAAGATTGCCATCAAAATTCTAATGATAATAACTTGCATTAATATAATGCCTTTAACTTAGTAAAATGATCCAAGGTGAATCACAGGATCATGATCAAACGCAGAGGCAGATAAGGATCTATTAGCATGAACAGGTAGCTTTTTAAGGTGATTCTTAAAGGAACAAAGAGATAGTGATATGGAGAGGTTTCGGGCCTAAACCACCAATAGCGGTGTGATTAAAATTGGGAAAAATTGGATGAGCCTGGAGATTTTGGAGGGCAGTGGAGCTGGAAGATGTTGTATAGATAAGAAGGGCCAAGGTTATGAGGGAGTTGAAAACAAGAATGAGAATTTGGATAGTGAGGCATTGCCAGTTTTTGGTCAGTGGGCACAGGAATGATCAATCAGAAGGACTCATTGTGAGTTAGGATATTGGAATGCTGGAAGAGCTCAAGTTTATAGGAGGGGTGGTGGAAAATGGGGGGCTGACTAAAGAAGCGTTAGAATAGTTGGGCCAGGAATCACATGTGCACGGATAAGGATTTCAGGTAGGGTTGTCCCTACCCAGGATTGGTCTGGAGTCTCCAGGAATTGGAGAAAAATTATCGGTACATAGTCCTGTCCTGGTGTTCTTCCACAAACTCACTAGTAGTCCAGAACATAGCCATTGCTCCCAAAAGAGTTGGTAACAAACTACTCACTGTACAAAACCTTGAGTCACCACGTTGTGCCTCAAATTTATTTCCTTGTCCATTTTTCTCTTTGTCGCCAGAAAACTGTGGTAACTTGACCACAAAAAGGAAGTCAAACGTGTTGTAAAAGTTAAATCTTCTTCACTTCAGAAAACATTGAGGTAATGTTACAGTTGGGATTCAGATGCAGCTAAACGCAACTATGTACAAGCTCCTCGCAGCTAAACTGAAAATCTGCGCAAGCCCGCGTTCCTGATGACATTATACGCACATGTGCACTTTTGTTAAAGACATCCACACACATAATCAAATAGGAAGATGCTTATTAAAACACGCTATCACATTCCTCCCCTCTTAAATTTAAATTCCCCTTAAGGAGACAAAACAACAAACATTATTGCACACATGTCGCAACTAATATGTCAGTCTTTCAGGAACTTTGCGACTATGTTGTGATCTGGGTAGAACCAACTAGTGACTCAGTAGACACTGGTCTTAGTTCAGTTGAACTGGACTTGAGGGTGCAGAAGTAGGCTGGTTGTTCGTGAGAGGAAGTCCTTCAACATCTCCTAGAGTAGCATCCACTGACTGCCTCTGAGCAACAGGAACCACTTCCTGTTAAATTTCAACAGCAACATTTCCTTTTGCCGTGCGATCCGGAAACTTAGCTGTCTCAGAGTCGTGGTGTAGACGAATGTGATCTTGGTGTCTGCGGATGACCCTCCCATTCCTCAGCTTCACCACGAATGTTACTGGAGCTTTTCAATTCAGAATAATTCCAGGCAGCCATTGTTGGATACTGGCAAAAGTCCAGACATAGACACAGTCATCCAGATTGAAATGCCTCTCCTTCTGTATTTCCTGTCTCCTTCCCACTTTGCTTTGACATCAGGGTGTAGCAGATCCAGATGAGACAAGCGGCACGGTAGTGTGGTGAATTCATACCGTATTGTAATTCACACTGTATTGTATTGCATAGTATTATGTCCTTGTGGGCTCTGTCTGTGAACCGTTGCGCGGCTCTGCCCATAGGGCGAGATAAGGAGCTTGTACAGGGCTCCACCCTTGGCTCCGCCCATGGCTCCACCCATGTCCCCTCCCACTATCGGAAGTATAAAGTGCTGCAGCCGTGAGCCTGCCCTCAGTTCTTCTGGTCGCAGGCAGGCTCAGTTGTAAGACTATTAAAACCACAGTTTACTTCCAATCGTGTTCCGAGTGAATTGATGGTCACATGAGGTAGCAAAAGGGTTAGCACTGTTGCTTCACAGCGCCAGGGTCCCAGGTTTGATTCCCAGCTTGTGTCACTGTCTGTGCGGAGGCTGCACGTTCTCCCTGTGTCTGGGTGGATTCCTTCGCGTGCTCCAGTTTCTTCCCACGAGTCCCGAAATACGTTCTGTTAGGTGAATTGGACATTCTAAATTCTCCCTCGGTGCACCTCAACAGATAACAGAATGTGGCGACTATGATAACTTCCTTGCAGTGTTAATATCAGTCTACTTGTGACAATAAAGATTATTATTATTATTTGGCTTTCTACATATCAACTTTTTAAATAATAAATTTAGAATATCCAATTCTTTTTTGCCAATTAAGGGGCAATTTAGCGTGGACAATTCAGCTACCCTGCAAATCTTTTTTGCGCTATTTGGGTGAGACCCACGCAGACACAAAGATAATGTGCAAACTCCACACTGACAGTGACCCAGGTCTGGGATCGAACACGGATCCTCAGTGCTGTGTGGCAGCAATGCTAACCACTGCACTACCAGGCATGGCAAGATTCATGTGGGGGCTCATTTTCTTGCACTATGTGCAGGTGAATAGAGGTCGCAATCTTACCATTACAACCAGCGCAAACAGCCCACCAAACAAACCTAAAATGATACTTAGTCATTTTTCGGGTGAATCGCACCCTATGTCACAATCAACACTCACAAAAGTTTATTCCAATACAAACGTCTGGTTTTTGGGGAGTTTTCCAAAACGTTCAGGCACATGAGATGGCGATGGCATTGCATGACACCCAAACCAATCCCGCTAGGGTAGTGATCGCAGTGGAAAACCTGGAGCACGACGTCCACACCTTGAGTGGTGGTGTCCAAGGCATGATTCATTCTGTGACGACCATGGCTGAGGGCCTTGACATCATGTCCCAGTCGCTGAGGGACATGTCTGCCTTCAGGTGGGCATTGCAAAGGCACTCCAGGGTGTGGACCAGTCACTGAGGACCATCGCTATCACCATGATGCTGACAATGGGGAACCTCCAGGACAGGCAGTGCCACATGACTCAGAGGCTTCTGGATCTCACTCCAGCTGCCCCCCCCCCCCCCCCCCCCCCCCCCCGGCCCATTCCTGGGCCTTCCACGGAGGAGACTAAGGTGGTCTCCAGTTTTTCTGAATCCCCCCTCCTGACACCGGCACATCTCAAGGGCAACAGGCAGAACAGGGTGGTGCGGTGAGGCTTGTGACACTGGTACAGTGAGGGCTGTGACACTGGTACGGTGAGTCCTGTGACACTGGTACGGTGAGTCCTGTGACACTGGTACGGTGAGGCTTGTGACACTGGTACAGTGAGGCCTGTGACACTGGTAAGTCGACTGGGGCACTCCAGCTACAGGCTCGCCAAGGGAATCAAAGGTCACAGGGTGTGGAAAGCAGCAGGCAGCCTCCACCTCTGATGTGCATCCCAGGGCACACCAGACACTAGACCACGGAGCATCAAGAAGAATGAAGAGCACAGAGTGTGCATCTCTAATGATCTAATGTGATCACTATTCGTAGCTAGTGGGAATGGAAATCTGTCACTTTAAAATGTTCACCATTAAAACATTTCACACCTGGTACATTGAAGCCTCTGTCACTTTAGCCATATCAACAGGCCTGCCCGCACCCCCACCCCATGTTCCCTCCGCCCACTCTCTCCCCCTTGATGTCATAGAATTATCATACAATTTACAGTGCAGAAGGAGGCCATTCGGCCCATCGAGTCTGCACCGGCTCTTGAAAAGAGCACCCTACCCAAGGTCAACACCTTCACCCTATCCCCATAATCCAGTAACCCCACCCAACACTAAGGGCAATTTTGGACACGAAGGGCAATTTATCATGGCCAATCCACCTAACCTGCACATCTTTGGACTGTGGGAGGAAACCGGAGC
The DNA here is from genome assembly GCF_902713615.1 of Scyliorhinus canicula. Lineage (NCBI taxonomy): Eukaryota > Metazoa > Chordata > Chondrichthyes > Carcharhiniformes > Scyliorhinidae > Scyliorhinus > Scyliorhinus canicula. The sequence goes on from NC_052164.1 coordinate 29,481,173, forward strand.
ACCCGGAGGAAACCCACGCACACACGGGGAGGATGTGCAGACTCCGCACAGACAGTGACCCAAGCCGGAATCGTACCTGGGATCCTGGAACTGTGAAGCAATTGTACTATCCACAATGCTACCATGCTGCCTAACCGTGCTGTGTTAGGCAGGTTGGTTTGACGTTGACTGCAACTGGATGCAGGGAAGCTAGAAACAAACGTCTAACACCGGAGATGATCCAACACGGTTTTATTTAAACTATGAACGGCTGTACATAGAACATAGAACATAGAACAGTACAGCACAGAACAGGCCCTTCGGCCCTCGATGTTGTGCCGAGCAATGATCACCCTACTCAAACCCACCCTATACCCGTAACCCAACAACCCCCCCCCCCCCCCCCCCCCCTTACTTTTTAGGACACTACAGGCAATTTAGCATGGCCAATCCACCTAACCCGCACATCTTTGGACTGTGGGAGGAAACCGGAGCACCCGGAGGAAACCCACGCACACATGGGGAGGACGTGCAGACTCCGCACAGACAGTGACCCAGCCGGGAACCGAACCTGGGACCCTGGAGCTGTGAAGCATTTATGCTAACCACCATGCTACCGTGCTCCCCCTAACCCACATGTTCAGCTGTGGGTTGACATTCTACTAATCCTACTGATGACCTCTTACTGGTTCGACCAGACTTACTCGCTACCACATGGCAATAATGTCCACTGACTTGTGCACTCTGACTGTCTCAGTGTCTGGGTCCTGAAAAGAGCAGGACTCTTAATGCCCTGTGAGCTCTATAGTGGTGGTGTATTGTCTGGTGATTGGTTGTTCTGTGTTGTGTGTTTATTGGTCATCCTTTGTGGCAATCACTGCCTGTGTGCATCTCAATATATACACGAGTAGAAATCAAAGGTCCCCAATGCAGACTCCATCCCGAGGATGGGTGTGAGCATGTTGTCAGCAGAAAGACTTCATCAGATCCTGAGGAACACCAGAGCTTCATCACTCTCCTGCTTGTGTAGGGACCCACTGACTGCACCAACACAGGGCCATCAACGGAGCTTGATGCTACATAGATTATTGGTTGGGGAAAAGTACAGTGCGATGAGGGGGGGAAGGGAATGGGGGGTTGCTAAGCTGACGGACACAGCCTCATTTCAGGGCAATCTGGAGGCAATGAGGTCCTCCATGGTCCTCCTTGCATGTTGGATGCTTGCCGTAGTCTGTCCTCCGTCCTCCAGCCCTTCCTGGTCCTCCTCCTCAGGCAACGCAGCATGTTTCTCTTCCTTCCCCTCCTTCTCCTCGTCCAGCATGTCACCCTACTGCTGTGCCAGATTGTGGGGGGCACAGCAGACCACCACAAAGCATGAGACTCTCTGGGGGTGTACTGTAGAACCCCACCAGAGTGGTGCAGGCAGCAGAGTAGCATTTTGAGCAACCCAATGCACCCCTTAATGACAAGCACTTGTGGCACCTTGGCCTCGTATTGTGTCTCCTCCTCGGTCTCAGGCCTCCATACTGGCACCAACAGCCATGACCTCAGCGGCTATCCTTTGTACCCACCAGCCAAACTGCCATTCTGGTGAAGTCCTCAAAGACACCCAGGAAAGCGGACACAAACATGCATAATCCATTGGTGATAGTCGCACATGATCTGAACATTAAGGGAGTGGAACCCCTTTCATCTCACAGTCCAAAGATGTGTAGGTTAGGTGGATGAGGAATGGGCCTAGGTAGAGTGCTTTTTCAGAGGGTATTTGCAAACTCAATAAGCTGAATGGCCTCCTTCTGCACTGTAGGGATTTTATGGATATGGATTACCAGAATGCTTCAAGCAGGTCCCACGTCACAACGGAGCAGAAGCTTCGCTGAATTGGCACTGAATATTTGCCAAGTTTCCCAGATGGACCTCACAGTGAAGCTGAGCAGCGAGCAGGTCAGCACTCTATTATACACAATACGTGGCTATGCAGACAATATCCTAATCAGGCAAGGGATTAATGAAATAAAAGTTACATGCAATGGAGAAATAAAAACCTCAATGGTTACTTCAATCTGCGAAAAATAAGGTTGTCAGTCAGGCTTAACAAGTGTACCCAAAGACAAGGGGTAATATTTACCAATGATCTGGTAAACCTTTGCTGCACTCCTTCTATAGCAAGAACATCCTTCCTCAGATAAGGAGGCCAAAACTGCACACAGTATTCTAGGTGTGGCCTCACCAAGGCCCTGTATAATTGAAGCAACACATCTCTGCTCCTGTACTCGAATCCTCTCGCAATGAAGGCCAACATATCATTTGTTATCTCCACCACCGGCTGCACCCGCATGCGTACTTTCAGGAACTGGTGTACAATGAGAGCCAGGTCTCATTGCAAATTCCCATCTCTCAATTTATAGTCATCCATATACTAATCTGCCTTCCTGTTTTTGCTGGCAAAGTGGAAAACATTTATCCACATTATACTGCATCTGGCATGCATTTGCCCATTCACTCAACTTCCAAATCACACTGAAGTAGCTCACCCTCCTGCCCAGCTTTGTGTCATCTATTGTGGAGATATTACATTTAGTTCCCTCATCTAAATTATTAATATACATTGTGAATAGCATCGATCTCTGCGGTAACCCACTAGTCACTGCCTACACGTGGACAAAGACAGGTTTATTCCTCCTCTTTGTCTCCTGCCAACTGCTTTTCTATCCATCTCAATACACTAACCCCAATCACATGCACTTTGATTTTACAGGCTAATCTCTTATGTGGGGCCTTGTTGAAAGCCTTCTGAAAATCCAAATAAACCACAGCCACTAGCTCCCCCTCATCAACTCTACCAATTGCATTCTCGAAGAATTCTAGTAGATTCGTCAAGCATGATTTCCCATTCGTAAATCCATGCTGACTCTGTCTGGCAGAGAACTGTGAATAAGGCAGTTTAAAAGCTTCACAAAAATAATTTGATTGAGCAGACAAGCTGAAGTCAGGAAGCAAAATTGATCAGTGATTCGGGTGGCAGGGTGAACTATATCCCAAAGGATACAGCAAAGTTTGTTGAATTCAAAAGCAGAGAGGAGGATGTACAAAATCAGGGGAGGCAGGAAGAGCATCCATCCACCGCCCCAGCTAGCTGTAACTGGTGTGGTGGGAAAGAAAACGCAGGTGTGAAAATAATCTTGAAGACGAGGCCGATTGCCATTTTTGCAGAAAAAAGGGTCACTTCCAAGCTGGGTGCTGCAGCAAGAAGGCTGTGCAGAATCAGCAATAGCCTTGAAAGTTGGCAAGATCCATGAAATATTAGATAACAGTGATATTGAGATGTCTTTCCTTGGAGAGATCCAAGAGTGGAAGCTTTTTTAGATTATACAGTGCAGAAGGAGGCCATTCGGCCCATCGAGTCTGCACCGGCTCTTGGAAAGAGCATCCTACCCAAGGCCAACACCTCCACCCTAGCCCCATAACCCAGTAACCCCACCCAACACTAAGGGCAATTTTGGACACTAAGGGCAATTTATCATGGCCAATCCACCTAACCTGCACATCTTTGGACTGTGGGAGGAAACCGGATTACCCAGAGGAAACCCACGCACACACGGGGAGGATGTGCAGACTCCACACAGACAGTGACCCAATCCGGAATCGAACCTGGGAACCTGGAGCTGTGAAGCGATTGTGCTATCCACAATGCTACCGTGCTACTGGATTCCTGACAACCGAGTAAAGGGTAACAAGAATTATTTTAAGTTTGACATAGGTGCAGAAGTTTTGGTCCTTTCTAATGTTGAACTGTGATTGGAGAAAAGTTCTCTTCAGCCATCATGCAAAAATCTACACAGGCCAAAAGGTACAGGACTCAAGGTCATAGGTCAACTGAAAATGAAAATTGCTTATTGTCACGAGTAGGCTTCAATTAAGTTACTGTGAAAAGCCCCTAGTCGCCACATTCCGGCGCCTGTTCGGGGAGGCTGGTACAGGAATTGAACCATGCTGCTGGCCTGCCTTGGTCTGCTTTAAAAGCCAGCGATTTAGCCCAGTGTGCTAAACCAGCCCCAACCAAACTGCAACCCTTTGATATATAAGGAGAAAAATCACTGGCACCTTATGGATTTATCCTGAACAAAAGCTGTTCACTCTTCGGCAGGAAAGCCTGCACTGACTTACATCTGATTTGCAGAGCAGAGGAACTCGCAAACCATGAAAATCAGTCTAAAAATTCAGAGCTGAATTTCTACAGCTGTTCACAGGATTAGGAAAGCTGAAGACAGCGTACCACATAACTCTACATCCTGAAATAAAGCAACTGTGCCTTTTGTACACCCAGAAACCTTCCTCATCCGCTCTTGCTAAAGGTAAAGCAGGAACATACGGATATATGAACATATGAAATAGGAGCAGAAGCAGGCCATTCAGCCCCGCGAGCCTGCTCCACCATTCAGTAAGATCATGGCTGATCTGTTTGTGACTCGAGTTCCACATTCCCCATCTACCCCCATCAACCTTTGATTCCCTTGCCTAGCAAGAATCTATTTACCTCTGCCGTAAAAATATTCAGATTTCCCATTTCCACCGGCTGCTGAGGAAGTGTTTTTCAAATTGTGCAACCCTCAGAAAAAAAAATTCTCATCATCTCTGTCCCAAAGTGGCGACCCCTAATTTTAAAACAGCAGCCCCCAGTTCTGGACTAACCCACAAGACGAAACACCTTTTTGATGACTGCCTTTTCAATACCATTCAGAATCTTCTATACTGCAAATCAAATCACCCCTCACTCTTCTAAACCTCAGAGGAAACAAGCCCAGTCTGTCCAACTTATCCTCAAAAGACAGCCCCTTCATTCCAGGTACAAATCTAGTAAACCACCTCTGAACCGCCTCCGATGCATTTCCATCTTCCTTAAATAAGGAGACCAAAACTGCACCCAGTATTAAAGATGCAGTCACACCACTGCGCTGTATAACTGAAGCAGAACATCCTTACCTTTATGTTCAATTTCTCTTGTAACAAAGGGTCGCATTCCATTACCCTTCTTAATTACATGCTGTACCAGCGTTTTGTGTCTCATGCACAAGAACACGTAGATCCCTCTGCATCTTGGAACTCTGCAGTTATTCTCCATTTAAGTAATACTCTGCTTTTTAATTCTTCCTGCCAAAGTGAACAACCTCACATTTTCCCACATTATACGCCATCTGCCATTTATTTTCCCACTCACACAATCTGTCTATGTCCATCCACTAAATCCTTTTGTCTTCTTCACAGCATACTTTGCTATTTGTCTTTGTGCTGTCTGCAAATTTAGCTACAAAGTCTTTGTTCCCTCATCTAAGATATTGATGTAACTTGTAAAATGTTGAGACCCCAATCCTGCAGGGCCCTACTCATCACATCCTGCCAATCAGGCAAAGATCTATTTGTGCCTATTCTCAGTTTTCTGTCAGCCTGTCAATCTTCCATCCGTGTTACCCCCTCCCCCTTAGTTTCTGGGCGCGAACTGGTGTACAATGAGGGTACATGACAGTGCGAAACGGGCGCGGGGACTACAGATTCTGGCCTCCATAGGGGGCCAGTACAGTGCTGGAGCAGTTCACGCCGCTCCAGCTTCCCTTCCCGGCGCCAAATGGGTGCCGCGCCAACCCACGCATGCGCAGTTGGGCCGTGCCAACCTGCGCATGCGCAGGGGCCTTCTTCAGCACACCGGCCTCTACGCAACATGACGTGGAGATTCAGGGGCTGGCCGCGCAACAAAGTAGGCCCGGGGGGGTGGAGAGGCCAGCCCGCCAACTGGTGGGCCCCGATCACAGGCCAGACCCATCGGAGGACCCCCCCCGGGGATGGAGCCCCCCTCTCCCCCTCACAGGCCACCCACCCCCCAATCCTTCGCGCAGAGTTCCCGCCGGCAGCGACCAGGTGTGGCCACTTGGCCCATCCGGGCCCGAGAATTGGCAGCCCCGCCGCGTACAGCGGCCCAGGACTGGTCCGCATCAAACGCTCCGGCACAAATGGCGCCAATTCTCCACACCTCGGAGAATCGCGCGCCAGGGTCAGGGCGGCGTGGCGCGGTTGCAGCAATTCTCCGGCCCGGCGCGGGGCTCGGAGAATCGCGCCCAATGTTTTCCTTACCCCAGCAGGCTCTGCGAATACTCGGTGTCAGCACAACAAGCTGAAGAATATTGCAAAATTAGGAAGCATTTTTGTACACAAAGGGTAGGGTGATCGAGCATACTGGATTTTAAAGGATTGTCTCACAATTGAGGTGATTGTTCGATGTTCTTGGCTGTATTTTGCAAGGTTGCAGTTTCTCCAGTGATGCAGTCCTTCAAGATCCTTGCAAGCACAGTACAGATCTCCACCTTTGCACTGCTCCTGGCTGCCTGGCCTGGCAGATTTTCCAGCACACACTTTTCCAATCTCACAGGTTCGCCACTGTACCCTCTCCCCACATCCCATCCAGCAACTTACGCCCATTCATATGGTCCCCCATGTCAAAGTTTTCCTTTGATTTTTGCCCCCAAGAGTTGGTCACCGTGGGTTAAATAAATCTGGGATTTCCTCTCCCAAAAGCCTATGAATGCTGAAGCAATTACAGCTATCAAAACTGAAATGAATAGGTTTTAATTTGGCGAGAATATCGAGGCATATGGAATAAAAATTAGTAAATGGAGCCAAGTTACATATTAGCCTGGTCTACTTCAATGGTGAAGCAAGCCCCGAAGGGCTGAATGGTCGATCTTCCAATGTCCCTGTGATGGGATCTTCAGCTTTCCTCAATAATTATAAAGAGTATGGGAACGGATTGGTTACCAGACCTTGTTTCAACTTTAACTGTTTGCCTTTATTTTTGCTAAGGTCTGTATCGTCGGCCATAAAACCAAGGCCATTATTCCCTGTGTGAGGTCACCAAAATGGCTTAGGGCAACTTGAGCTCTCAATGAGATGAAGATGGAGAACACAACGGCCACATACACTCATGCTGTGCATAAGCTGATGACTTGGACAGAGTGAGGGACAAAGAGGGTGAGCATCATTCCAGCCAAACATGGAACTATGATAAATGTTACAGAGCATGCAAACTGACAGATGGGTTCTGATGGACAATAAGAACATAAGAACATAAGAAATAGGAGCAGGAGTAGGCCATCTGGCCCCTCGAGCCTGCTCCGCCATTCAATGAGATCATGGCTGATCTTTTGTGGACTCAGCTCCACTTTCCGGCCCGAACACCATAACCCTTAATCCCTTTATTCTTCAAAAAACTATCTATCTTTACCTTAAAAACATGTAATGAAGGAGCCTCAACTGCTTCACTGGGCAAGGAATTCCATAGATTCACAACCCTTTGGGTGAAGAAGTTCCTCCTAAACTCAGTTCTAAATCTACTTCCCCTTATTTTGAGGCTATGCCCCCTAGTTCTGCTGTCACCCGCCAGTGGAAACAACCTGCCCGCATCTATCCTATCTATTCCCTTCATAATTTTAAATGTTTCTATAAGATCCCCCCTCATCCTTCTAAATTCCAACGAGTACAGTCCCAGTCTACTCAACCTCTCCTCATAATCCAACCCCTTCAGCTCTGGGATTAACCTAGTGAATCTCCTCTGCACACCCTCCAGCGCCAGTACGTCCTTTCTCAAGTAAGGAGACCAAAACTGAACACAATACTCCAGGTGTGGCCGCACTAACACCTTATACAATTGCAACATAACCTCCCTAGTCTTAAACTCCATCCCTCTAGCAATGAAGGACAAAATTCCATTTGCCTTCTTAATCACCTGTTGCACTTGTAAACCAACCTTCTGTGACTCATGCACTAGCACACCCAAGTCTCTCTGAACAGCGGCATGCTTTAATATTTTATCGTTTAAATAATAATCCCGTTTGCTGTTATTCCTACCAAAATGGATAACCTCACATTTGTCAACATTGTATTCCATCTGCCAGACCCGAGCCCATTCACTTAACCTATCCAAATCCCTCTGCAGACTTCCAGTATCCTCTGCACTTTTCGCTTTACCACTCATCTTAGTGTCATCTGCAAACTTGGACACATTGCCCTTGGTCCCCAACTCCAAATCATCAATGTAAATTGTGAACAATTGTGGGCCCAACACGGATCCCTGAGGGACACCACTAGCTACTGATTGCCAACCAGAGAAACACCCATTTATCCCAACTCTTTGCTTTCTATTAATTAACCAATCCTCTATCCATGCTACTACTTTACCCTTAATGCCATGCATCTTTATCTTATGCAGCAACCTTTTGTGTGGCACCTTGTCAAAGGCTTTCTGGAAATCCAGATATACCACATCCATCGGCTCCCCGTTATCTACTGCACTGGTAATGTCCTCAAAAAATTCCACTAAATTAGTTAGGCACGACCTGCCTTTTACGAACCCATGCTGCGTCTGCCCAATGGGACAATTTCTATCCAGATGCCTCGCAATTTCTTCCTTGATGATAGATTCCAGCATCTTCCCTATTACCGAAGTTAAACTCACTGGCCTATAATTTCCTGCTTTCTGCCTACCTCCTTTTTTAAACAGTGGTGTCACGTTTGCTAATTTCCAATCCACCGGGACCACCCCAGAGTCTAGTGAATTTCGGTAAATTATCACTAGTGCATCTGCAATTTCCCTAGCCATCTCTTTTAGCACTCTGGGATGCATTCCATCAGGGCCAGGAGACTTGTCTACCTTTAGCCCCATTAGCTTGCCCATCACTCCCTCCTTAGTGATAACAATCGTCTCAAGGTCCTCACCTGTCATAGCCTCATTTCTATCAGTCACTGGCATGTTATTTGTGTCTTCCACTGTGAAGACCGACCCAAAAAACCTATTCAGTTCCTCAGCCATTTCCTCATTTCCCATTATTAAAACTCCCTTCTCATCCTCTAAAGGACCAATATTTACCTTAGCCACTCTTTTTTGTCTTATATATTTGTAAAACCTTTTACTGTCTGTTTTTATATTCTGAGCAAGTTTACTCTCATACTCTATCTTACTCTTCTTTATAGCTTTTTTAGTAGCTTTCTGTTGCCCCCTAAAGATTTCCCAGTCCTCTAATCTCCCAGCAATCTTTGCCACTTTATATGCTTTTTCCTTCAATTTGATACTCTCCCTTATTTCCTTAGATATCCACGGTCGATTTTCCCTCTTTCTTCCGTCCTTCCTTTTTGTTGGTATAAACCTTTGCTGAGCACTGTGAAAAATCGCTTGGAAGGTTCTCCACTGTTCCTCAACTGTTCCACCATAAAGTCTTAGCTCCCAGTCTACCTTAGCTAGTTCTTCTCTCATCCCCTTGTAATCTCCCTTGTTTAAACACAAAACACTAGTATTTGATTTTACTTTCTCACCCTCCATCTGTATTTTAAATTCCACCATATTGTGATCGCTCCTTCCGAGAGGATCCCTAACTATGAGATCATGAATCAATCCTGTCTCATTACACAGGACAAGATCCAGGACCGCTTGTTCCCTCGTAGGTTCCATCACATACTGTTCTAGGAAACTATCGCGGATACATTCTATAAACTCCTCCTCACGGTTGCCCTGACCGACCTGGTTAAACCAATCGACATGTAGATTAAAATCCCCCATGATAACTGCTGTACCATTTCTACATGCATCAGTTATTTCTTTGTTTATTGCCTGCCCCACCATCTCGTTACTATTTGGTGGCCGATAGACTACTCCTATCAGTGACTTTTTCGCCTTACTATTCCTGATTTCCACCCAAATGGATTCAACCTTATCCTCCATAGCACCGATGTCATCCCTTACTATTGCCCGGATGTCATCCTTAAATAACAGAGCAACACCACCTCCCTTACCATCCACTCTGTCCTTCCGAATAGTTTGATACCCTCGGATATTTAACTCCCAGTCGTGACCATCCTTTAACCATGTTTCAGTAATGGCCACTAAATCATAGTCCTTCACGATGATTTGTGCCACCAACTCATTTACTTTATTCCGAATACTACGAGCATTCAGGTAAAGTACACTTATGTTGGTTTTTTTACCTCTGTTTTGAATCTTAACATCTCCAGTTTTATTCCTTTTGTTATTACTGGGCCTATTCACTGTGCTCCCCTCAGTCACTGTACCTTGTACTGTCGCCCTTATGGATTTCTGACTATGTCTTCTCTGCCTTGCCCTTTTCCCCTTACTTCCTTTTGTTTCTGTCCCTGTTTTACTACCTTCCAACTTCCAGCATTGGTTCCCATCCCCCTGCCACATTAGTTTAAACCCTCCCCAACAGCTCTAGAAAACACCCCCCCTAGGACATCGGTTCCAGTCCTGCCCAAGTGCAGACCGTCCGGTTTGTACTGGTCCCACCTCCCCCAGAACCGGTCCCAATGCCCCAGGAATTTGAATCCCTCCCTCTTGCACCATCTCTCGAGCCACGCATTCATCCTAGCTATCCTGACATTCCTACTCTGACTAGCTCGTGGCACTGGTAGCAATCCTGAGATTATTACCTTTGAGGTCCTACTTTTTAGTTTAACTCCTAACTCCCTGAATTCCGCTTGTAGGACCTCATCCCGTTTTTTACCTATATCGTTGGTGCCTATGTGCACCACGACAGCTGGCTGTTCACCCGCCCCCCCTAGAATGTCCTGCAGCCGCTCCGAGACATCCTTGACCCTTGCACCAGGGAGGCAACATACCATCCTGGAGTCTCGATTACGTCCACAGAACCGCCTGTCTATTCCCCTTACGATCGAGTCCCCTATCACTATAGCCCTGCCATTTTTCTTCCTGCCCTGCTGTGCAGCAGAGCCAGCCACGGTGCCATGAACCTGGCTGCTGCTGCCTTCCCCTGGTGAGCCATCTCCCTCAACAGTATCCAAAGCGGTATATCTGTTTTGCAGGGAGATGACCGCAGGGGACACCTGCACTGCCTTCCTACTCTTGCTCTTTCTTTTGGTCACCCATTTTCTATCTCCCTCAGTAACCTTCACCTGCGGTGTGACCAACTCGCTAAACGTGCTATCCACGACCTCCTCAGCATCGCGGATGCTCCAAAGTGAGTCCATCCGCAGCTCCAGAGCCGTCAAGCGGTCTAACAAGAGCTGCAACTGAACACACTTCTTGCACGTGAAGGAGCCAGGGACAGTGGACGTGTCCCTGAGCTCCCACATCGCACACGAGGAGCATGACACGGGTCTGGGATCTCCTGCCATGTCTTAAACCCTTGGTAAACTTAAACAACTACAATTTCAAAATAAAAATAAATAAATTAGGCAATGAAAAGAAAAAGAGAGACTACTTACCAGTCACTTACCAGGGTGAAAGAGCACCTCCTCACACTCTGCACCGAATTACCTCACTGCACCAAATTACCAAATTTCAATCCTCCACTCTGTACGAGTCTCACTCCGGATGAGTCTCCTGGAAAGTGCTTCTTAACAATGGGCTGAAAGTGCTCCTTCCACTCAGTGTCAGACAAAAGACTCTCGTGATAACGGCAGGAAATGAGTGACAGCAACATCTGCCTTAATAGAGCAACTTTGGACCCAAGTACAAGTACAAGGGGGCTGGTTTAGCACAAAGCAGACCAAAGCAGGCCAGCAGCACGTTTCAATTCCCGTACCAGCCTCCCCGAACAGGCGCTGGAATGTGGCGACTAGGGGCTTTTCACAGTAACTTCTTTGAAGCCTACTCGTGACAATAAGCGATTTTCATTTAATTTTCAAGTTCCAAGGTTGTATTCTTGTACAATGGAAACAGCTTTCTGCTTTAAATATATTTATGAGTTTACTGCAAGCCAGTGCCTCGGGGTGTGGTTGTTATGTGTAACTGAAAAGTATCACCACTTGCCAGCTGTGATGTTGCTGAATTGAAAATTCTTCCATGTAATAAAAACGTACTTCAATTCTTATAAGAACAAACACAGCTAAATTATCTATGCATGGAGCTGATGTGTGCATGGTGGATGGATGCACTCCCTATCATAGTTTATGTCGGTGTGAAAGCTTGCCGCGATCATCGCCACCTCCCCAATCAGTGGTGGGCTGCCTTTCCCACCGCTCAATATTGAAAACCTCATTTAAATGCCTTTTCATCTCATTTCGGGTCCATGTGGAGGATGTCGAAGGGGACGAGCCTGAGGATGTGCTCGAAGGAGAGGATGTCGGCCATGAGGAGGTGGCCAGGTGAGCTCGGGACATGCTGATTGCCGCTCGATTCATGGAGGGTGATGAGGACATCCAGTGAGGCCATCCCATTATCTTCATATGGCTTCTGGTCTCCCGTCTGACTGATGTAAGCATGCACCTGTCATGGAGAGGCAATGGTTGCCCATAGTCGCTACATTCCAGGACAATAATGATGACTTGCTGTGAGGACAGTGCAAAGATCCTCACAGAGCTTCTGTGAGTATCTGACTGGCTGATGGCAGCTTGCTTGCTCTCAATGACTAGGATAATATCATGGCGACGCAGCAGGGAAAGTTTCACTTTTCCTGATCTGACGTCATTCTTCGTGAGCTGTATCCTTGAGATTCAGTGTCACAGAGGCTTAGGTAGAAGAGATGGGAGGGGCCAGCCACAACTCAAATGTGCCGAGAGCACACATTGACAATGACTGAAATGAGTGACGCTAGCCCTGTACAATGTGAGAAACATCCTCAGACCCTACGGGAAACAGGCATGACTGATGTGTTCAGTCACTGTGAAGGGACACCACCAATGTGCTGGAAACCTTGCACAAAGCACATGGAGGAAGCTCTGGACTGAGCACCATGGCTTTCTCTGGTGCAGGAATCCAGTTTTCAGGTCAGAATTACAGGAATACAGCTCATCAGAACAAGGAGCCATAGAAAGGGTGCAATCAGTGAGAGTTTGTTTACAGAGGTGAACATCATGTACAAGTGCTTAACACCCATGCCCACCCATGTGCACCTAGAGCTTCTTAACCTTTCTAACTCTGCTGCTACATCTTGGTGCATCCTCAACATCCACAGAGGAGGTGGAGGCAACCTGTTGTCTGCGATGCCCTTGGCTGGAGCCCTCTGGAGGACTGAGATCTGGAGGGCCTCTGCCTGCTTTTGGGGTCCTGTAGTGTGGCAGTGCCACCCTCCTCAGCCTGTGAAGCTGGAGCTGAATTGGTCAGAGAAAGAGGGGATTCAGATGGGTGGGATGCTTTTGGAGTCACCTGGGTGGATGGCCCAGGGTGTAAACAACGGATCCTCCTCCCTATGGATGGCTGAGTACCCCCGGCTTCCTCTTTGGAAAAGGGGGGCAGCTGGAGTGAGCTCAAGAAGCCCTGTTATCCCCTGGCATTGGCAGTCATGGATCCCAACACGTGCCTGCACTATGGTATGCATGTCCTGCAGCAGTGCAGGGTAAAGGCCTGGAACCAAGGTCTCTGCAGGACCATCATCCTAGCTGTGTTGGCCTCGTTGCATTGCAGTATTGGCGCAATAACCTCAGACACAAGATGGCCAAACTCCTCCAGGCAGCCTTTCAATCCGAGGAGTGTACCAAACATCCCTTCCTGATTTTCCCTGGTTTACCCTTGGAGCTTCAGCAACTGAGGCATGAACGAGTCCAGATGCCAGATTTGTGGATTCCAGCAATTCTCCAACTACCAGCACCAAGGGCCTTTCCTGACTCTGCCTACTGTGGATCTGAGAGAGTGGTGGGCTCACCAGGTTGTGACCCTGAGATTACATTAGAACTAGGTCTCACCAAGGTGAGTGTCTCTGTGTTGGTGAAGGGTGTATGTGAGAGCTGCAACGGTTTTTCGATATCGGGGTGTGCGACTCCCTCATCTGTGCTGGTGTGGGGGCTGGATTCGAGGACCTGGACTCTCTAGGATACATCCCAGGTGTGCCAGAGACAGAAAGGAGAGTTCATTAGTGCATGGCAGCGGCCTTTAAACAGGAGACGTGACTCACAGCAGTGTTGTCTGATGGATGGTGCAGTACGGGATCCTCACTTGGTTTATTGCTGCTGACTTCACCATCAGCACAGGAGCAGTCAATGTTCTCCCCAGCTAGTTGGATGGCTCTGTCCTCAATGTCCGTGAGAACCTTCAGCTCTGGCACCCCTCCATCCCTCCGGGATCTTGCACTCTTGTTGTGAGTCAATTTATCCTGCATGAAAACAGATGGAGAGAGTTAAATCAGGATGAATGCCAGGGTGGATGATAAGGATAGAATTACAGAAGCCCTACAGTGCAGAAGGAAGGCATTTGGTCCATCAAGTCTTTACCGACTCTTTGAAAGTTCACCCTATCTAGGGTCAGGCCCCCACCCTATCCCCGTAACACAGTAAACCCACCTCACCTTTTGGACGCTAACGGGCAATTTGGCATGGCCAAACCACCTAACCTGCACATCTTTGGACTGTGGGAGGAAACCCACATAAGCGCAGGGAGAAAGTGCAAACTCCACACAGACAGTCACCTGAGGCTGGATGCTTGGCATGTGTGAATGGTGAGTGGGACCAGCGAGGTGGTGAGGACACCATTCAGAGGGGAGGTGACGGTGTGTGTGGGAGAACGAGTGTTGGTGTCCCTTGAGCTGGCAGTGAGTGAGTTCCCTGTAGATGTGCAATGAGTGTGTGAGCTGAGAGTGATGAGAAGATTAGCTTACCCTGGCAGAATGGAGGAGACCAATCATTCTCTTCCTGCATTGTATGGCTGTCCACCTTTGCAGAGGATTGGCACTCATGACCACTGCCGCTGCCTTCCAGGGTGGGTTGGTAACCTTACTGCCTGGTTTTCTTCCTGAGTGGAGTTAGAGGACATCCCGTTGGGCAGTACCTCCAGGGCATAGTCCGAAAACTTGGGGTCGGATTTCATGGCAGCCATCACTTACTGGCTACCTCCAAAGCGTGGCTGGTGTGCACTGGGGCGGCTTTTAAATGTGGTGCCCGGATGATTGCAGTGCTAAGGTGATGGTGGGGTGGGCAAATCAGAGGCTGCCCACAATCCCTAATTTACGGACAGGAGAATAGGCAACAAACTATCAAAATAGCCCTTTGGAGCGAGTGGAGCCTCCTTCTCAGGAGAAAATGTCTCAAATTTAACACTTCCCCAATTGAAAAGAGCAGTTCCTGCAGTCAAATGATGTTAAGCTGCAATAAAAAACCCCACCCAAAACAAAGTGGCCTTTCAAAAAACAGATTCCCCATTTGTCGTAAATCCCACCTTTAAGGCGTATTATTGCCTTCTGGTTGTATTACTCCAGTCAGATAGCTTGTTAACTGCCTCAGTTGGCATTTAAATTAAAATTTAAACCATGTGGGTGGGTTCTGGACTTTTTGACCTGCCCACATATGATGTTACCGTAAACAAGTGTGACAATGTCATGAACAATGCCCAATGTCATCATGCTCCAAGCATACCATGCAAAGTGGGAAATATTCCCAATCGGCAGAGTGTATTATTCAGCCCTTGATGCGGCATGCCGCATTTATCGGCAAGAACAGAGTCTACAATCCAATTCATGAGCATTTAGCAACTTTAAAATTCATTGGTATTCAGCGATTAGCTTCCTCTTTCAATTGCGAGCTGCAGTGAGGGCAGTGAAATGGATAAAATAATATAGAGCAAGCTAATTAAAGCTGACCAAGTGACGAGTGGTTTGTGTGTGAGCGCAGACGGAGGAAGTTTCCTCCTGATGGCTCTTGTGAAACCCTCGAATAATGATGAGGTGCTGCAGACATTGCGACCGTTCCCAGCACTGAGGTGATTGCACTGCACTGAATGTGGCTGCTGGGGCTGCAATATTGAACGCTGCAGCAACTCGAATCTGTCAAACTGCAGAAGTGTGAAGGGAGCACCTTCACAGGCCATCTGCGAGCCTGTTCATCGGGCCTGTCTGCTGGTACGCAAAGTGTCGAAGGCCTGAACCATGAAATGGAGAAAAATTGAACATCTTGACGTGTTCTGCACATTTGAACTTTCCGAAGCTTTCCACCTTTACTTTCTGTGATGACTGTTTGCTATCAGTAATCGAACAGAGGAAATCCAGGCAGTTAGGAATATAACAAAAAAGGCTTGTTTCAAATGACGAAAAGTAATTTGCAATGATGCACTCGAGAGACCGGGATCTGAGTTCAGATAAAAGGTTTTTTTTTCAATTTAAAGTTTTTCTTTAACTTTAAAAATATAGATTGGAACAAAATCACTTGTATTCAAAAGGAAAATCAAGTAGGCTTTCCTGAAAACACATGATGTTATCAAAGGGACATATAAAAAGAACACAGGATATATGTAAATACACACAAGAAATAAAGGGGTAAACCTCATGGGAGATGACATCTTCTGCGTATAATCTGTGATTGATATTTAAAACCATCTTGTACAGAATAGATTCATGATTTTGCTGTGCACGGCACACACAAATAATCATTCCCTCCGTTTCGCTTTCCTGACTGGAAATGGAGAGTGACAAGCGGCATTCTGCACAGGGATGCAAGGTCCCCCCAATGCCACCTCCTTAGACGCTTCTGCATGCTGACAGATTGCAACGATTTTAAGCAAGTACTTAAAGGGCAGGATTTTCCCACTCTTCCTTCTGACGGGACCTTCCTGTCCCGCCAAAAGTGCCCACCCCCCCCCTCGCCTAGGCAGCTTTACCGGCAGCGGGATGGGAGCTGCAGACATCGGCAGGACTGGAAGATCCCAGTGGCGGCCAATCAAATTGAAGGACCAAGAATTGAACAGTGCTGAGCCTGAATCAGAGAGTGTCAGATAGAGTAGTGAATTAATTGTCAAATTAGGCACAGAAAGAAGAATTAAAAAGCGAGAGGATAAAGAAGCCAGAAAGACAAAGTTTAAAAAATGGAATTTTGGGGTAGCATGGTGGCACAGTGGTTAGCATTGCTGCCTATGGCGCTGAGGACCCGGGTTCGAATGCCGGCCCTGGGTCACTGTCCGTGTGGAGTTTGCACATTCTCCCCGTGTCTGGGTGGGTTTCACCCCCACAACCCAAAGATGCGCAGGATAGGCAGATTGTCCATGCTAAATTGCCCCTTAATTGGAAAAAATAATTGGGTACTCTAAATTTAAAAAAAATGTAATTTAAAAAAAACCCCAGGAAAAAGGATGAACTGAAGTGCTAAGACTCCACAGGCTGGATTCTCCGGTTGCCGACACTGAAACCTTGTTCGGCGGTCAGCCAGAGAAACAAAGTTCCCAACCAATTAGGAGGCGGCACCGCTTTCGCGATGCTCCGCGCCCTCCAAAGTACGCGATGTATCGACGGTCTCAGGACATTGCCTGAGGTCCGCGCCCCGATGATCCGCCCCCGACAGGCCAAGTCCCCGACAGCGACGGTCGCGTGTGGTCTCATCCGTTGGGAACTCGGCGTGGCGGCTGAGGACTCAGTCCAGCGCCGCCACAGTCGGGGGGGGGGGGGGGGGGTGGGGCCGATCCACGGGCGGGGGGGAGGCGGGACTTTAGCAGGGGCTGGGAGCACTGTGGTGGGGGTGGTCCGGGGGAACGCGAGCCGGCTAGTGGGGGGCACTATTTTGCGGGCCGGGTCCGTGAGCGGCCTCCGCCATGTAGCACGGCGCGGCCGCTGCAGGCCGCCACCGTGCGCATGCGCAGCCTTGGACCTGGCAATTCTCTGGGCCATATCGGCAGCTGGAGCCGGGTGCTCTACGCTGCCAGCATGCTAACCCCCAGCCAAACAGGGGATCGGTGGCCGTTTTGGGCCATTTTGTCTGGCGTAAAATGCCACCGTTCCTACGCCGGCGTAGGGACATCGCCTCAGAATCGGAGAATCCAGCCCCACATTTATAATAGTTAATTTTCAGAGCCAGAGAGACTGTTTGACAGTAATTAAGACTTAACACACAGTTGAAAAGGTTACTAAGTCAGAGGTAAACAAGCATAAGTTTCTGTGGTGAGTTTAGTCTGCATCTATGACACCAGAATGGGAACTTCAGTATACTTGAAGGGCAGTGAGATTTCACACAATTTATGGAGAAGTGGCTTGGTGCATCTCAAACAACTTTAACCTCACATGTACATTCGCTGTGGTTGCCGTTTGATATGTGTTTAACTCACAGTCAATTAGCTTCACTCTTGTTGATTTTCTCGCATCCAGTTTCTGAAAATAGATGATGCACGTCCAAGATTCGATCAAGGATCTGAGTTAGGATGGTTCCTAGAATTATTGTTATCTTCTGTGCCCTGACAGGAGCTTCAACCCCAAATGTTGGATTCTCAAAGCCAAATCTAACTTTGAAATCTGAATTCACCCCAACCCCAATTATCAATATTGTCGACTCACATCCTGAAAAAAAACACATCACGCTCTTATCCTCTCATTTGCTCATTCGTTTGTCCTCTGCCCAAACGCAAGCCCTTGGTTCATTGTCTGCTGATCATTCTCAGTGAGTTGTCTCTTCATGGGCTTTGCCATTGTTATCTACTCTCAGGGACAAGATGAGCAGCCAGGTCCCAAATCTACCTCAGCCAGAGCAGGAATTGATACTATGCTATCAGCATGAATCCAAATTGGCTGGATGGTTAGCCATCTAGCCAACTGAGATAACCTGCCCTACTAGGGGCTTTTCACAGTAACTTCATTGAAGCCTACTCGTGACAATAAGTGATTTTCATTTCATTCCATTTCATGTCTTGGCGGTTGGCAATACTAATTGTGAATGCTCTGTTTAAATTATATCCCTGTCTTTCTTGAAAGTTAAGCGGCGGGATCCTCTGATTCATTGGCAATGCACCTACTCCCGAGGGCTTCCCGACGGCGTGGGGGTGGCCACAATAGGAAACCTCATTGGCTGGCAGCGGGATTCTCCGTTCCCGCAGCCGGTGGGGGTGCGCCGCGCTGGAAAAGGGGCGTGGCAGGGCACAGAATCCCACCCAAGGGGCGGAATTCTCCGCTCCCGCGCGGAATCGGGAAGGCCGTCGTGAACTCGGCCGAGTTTAACGACGGCCTCGGAGGCCGCTCCTCGCACCTTATTCACCCCCACCCGGGGGGCTAGGAGCGGCGCTCTGTAACTCTCGGCCGCCGGGCCATGACTCTTGCTCCAAGGCGACGCGCCGAGAATGACGCGACGGCAGTGCCTAAGTGACGTCAGCCGCGCATGCGCAGGTTGGTCGGCTCCAACCCGCGCATGCGTGGCTGTCATGACGATGGTTGACGACTCCAACCTGCGCATGTGCGGTTGCCGTCTTCCCCTCCGCTGCCCCACAAGACGTGGCGGCTTGATCTTGCGGGGCGGTGGAGGGGAAAGAGTACGTCGCTTGGAGACGCCGGCCCGACGATCGGTGGGCACCGATCGCGGGCCAGTCCCCTCCCGAGCACGGCCGTGCTGCTCACTCCCCTCGCCGCCCCCCACAAGCCACCAACGAGCATTTGGCGCCCATGTTCACAACGGCAGCGACCAGGTGTGGTTGCCGCCGTCGTGAACTGGTCGGGACCGTCAGGCCGCTCGGCCCATCCGGGCCGGAGAATTGCCAGTCGCCGTGAAAAACGGTGAGCGGCAATTCATCCGAGCGGGGGGGTGGGAGAATCGCGGGGGGTGCGTGTCGTGAGTCGCCCGGCCCTCCCGCGATTCTCCCACCCGGCGTGGGGAGCAGAGAATCGCGCCCAACGCCTTTTGGTTGAGATTTTTCTTATCCCTAATTTGATTCCTGCATCCACATTATTGTACATTGTCAGAAGGGTGTGGCAGTCCAACACTTACGATCACACCAAGTACTATTTATGAAAATGTACCAATTTCCAGGGTATTGGGGAAATAGCTGGAGTAAGGGGCTAAACAGGGCAACTCTTTCCATGAGTCAGCATAGTTATAACAAGTAGGGCCTCAGAATGGCCAGGTGTCTCCTGGAATCAGCATTAATCTGCTGGTAGACAAAGAAAGCTTCCGGGAGATTTTAAACCGCAACTTCAGATGGGCAGACTGAACTTTGTCAAGGCAGAGTTTTTTTCTTTTTCTCCTGCATTTGTTTGGTCTGTACTATCTTTACAGTAGGTATCTGACATTGTGTGCGGCATTCTCTAATAATGTCCCCACGCCGGCATGAAAACCGGCGCCAACCACTCCGGCGACAACGGTCCCCGAAAGTGAAGAATTCTCACCTTTCCAGGGTCTAGGTTGGCGCCAGAGTGCTCCCCGCAGCTCCAGCTGGTGCCAGAATGGCCCGTGCGAGTTCGCGCATGCGCAGAATGGCCGGCGTATTTTCGTGAATACGCAGAACGGCCAGCATATTTTTCCGCATGTGTGGATCGGCCGGCATGATTCGGCGCATGCATGGGGGTTCCCTTCTCTGCGCCGGCCCCCGGGCAATATGGTGGAGCCCTACAGGGGCCCAGTGCGGAGTAAAGTAGGCCCCCATGGAACCAGCCCGCCCGCTGATCGGTAGGTCCCGATTGCGGGCCAGCTCACTGTGAGGGGCCCTCCCCCGGGGTCGGATACCTCCCCCCCCCCCAACTCCTTCTCTTGGACGGCCCCCGCAGAGACACCTTCCGGGTCCCACCATGTGGGAGGTGAGTAATCCACGCCGGCGGGACTCGACCAAACTCGTCGGCCACTCGGCCCATCGGGGCCCGGAGAATTGGCGGGGGCAGGCCACTGTCAACGGACCCCGATTGGCATGGCGGCGATCCCACCAGCACCTGAAAAACGGTGCCATAGAATGGGGAAACCGGCATCAGGGCAGCGAGGCATGATTCTCGCACCCACCTGAGGATTCTCCGACCCGGCGCCAGGTCGGAGAATCCCAGCCGCCAAGTGTGGGGCCAGGGGTGTCAACAATCGCGGCCCAATGGAACGTTCAGATAATCCAGCTCGCTGCAAATCTGAAATGGGTGCTTCACTTCTTAGTGACAAGTGTGAAATTGACGTGCTCTGGCTATGATTGGTTACAGTAGCTCCGGTGGGATTTTTAAATGATCCATGCGGAGTCAGAGCCGGAGCTGAGAATTTACAGCTCGGATCCACCTTTACCCAAGACAGCCCAAAACCAGGGCTGGGAGCTTATCGTCTTCATAATGTGCACTTCTTATGTTAACTTCTTTCGGCAAGGAAATCTTTTGGTTGCTGTACGTGGTGACTGTGGTGATTCAAAGCTGCGGTACACAAGTGACAGTTGGTGAGTTTAAGCTTCCCAGTTGACTCGTGATCCGGCCTCGACACCGAGCTTGAAACGAATGCTGGAATTGCAAGCAGTAAGTTTAATTTTAACGAAAAGACGTTTGGATTCGAGCTTCCTCTGCTAAAGTTGCAAAACGTTCATATTTTCCTGGCAATATTCATAGAATCCCGACAGAAGGAGGCCATTCGGCCAATCGGGTCTGTACCAACCCTCTGAAAGAGCACCCTACCTAGGCCCAATCCCTATCCCACAACCCCACATAATCTTTGGACACTAAGGGGCAATTGATCATGGCCAATTCATTTAACCTGCAAATTTTTGGATTGTGGGAGGAATCTGGAGCACCCAGAGGAAACCCACACAGACATGGGGAGAACGTGCAAACTCCACACAGTCAGTCACCCAAGGTCGGAAATGAACCCGGGTCCCTGGCGCTGTGAGGCAGCAGTGCTAACTACAGTGCCACCGTGCCGCCCGGTGCTGTTCTTTCAGAGTTTGTAGGCTACATTTTGGAAACCTGCACCCCGTGAATGAAGTTATTTGACCAAAACTGATCTTGGTGGCTTTTTAGTCTAGTGGGAAAGATATTATATTACAACCCCACACCAGACCCCAACAGTGGCGAGGATACTCGAAAAAAAAACAATATTTTAAAACTATGCGGAAAGAATGATTTGCTCCAGGAGAAATTGCATGAAAAAATAGTGGGCGCGATTCTCCCATATGGGGAGAAATCGTAAGGCTGGCGTCAAATCCGGGCAGGTTTGACGCCAGCCCCCCCTTCCCGACCGGGAACCGATTCTGGTCTCCGGTCGGGGCTAGCATCCCGACGCCGTAAACTCCGGCATCGCGGGCTTAACGAATTTCGTTAAGCCCGCTTGCCAGAGTTAGCGCCGGCTGACGCGTCATATGACGTCAGCCGCGCATGCGCGGATTGGAAGACTCCAACCCGCGCATACGCGGATGACGTCATCGCGCATTTGCGTGAAACCCGCGCATGCGCGGGCCGGGATGCCCCTCAGCCGCCCCGCGAATGGATACTGCGGGGTGGCGGAAGGACAAAGAGTGCGCGGGCATTGGGCCCGCTGCCCGCGATCAGTGCCCACCGATCGCGGGCCCATGGCACCCTTGGCACGGCCGTGGTACTGCCGTGCCAATCGGTGCCATGGTTTTAAAAATCGACAGTTTACGGCCGTTTTTACGAACGGCCAGACCAGGTGTGTTTGCCGTTCGTAAAAACAGCCGTAAAGGGCTGGGAACTCGGCCCATCGATCAGCTGAGAATCGCTGCCGGCCGTAAAAAAACGGCGGCAGCGATTCGTATCGGGAGTCGGGCGTGGGCGGGGGGAGAATTGCGGGAGGGCGTCGGAACAGCGTGGCCGTAAAATTTTACGAGCCACGTTATTCTCCGCACCGTCGGGAGTGCGGAGAATCGCGCCCAGTGTTTTGGTATTTCTAAAATAAAACTTTATTATGAATATAATATTAAACTTTTAACTTCACACCGGAAATGAACAGCTAACAATTTAAAAAAATAATAATTTAGAGTGTCCAATTCTTTTTTTTTCCCAATTAAGGGGCAATTTAGTGTGGCCAATTCACTTACCCTTGCATCTTTTTGGGTTGTGGGATGAGACCCACGCAGACATGGGGAGAATGTGCAAACTCCACACGGACAGTGACCTGGGGCCGGGATTGAACCCGGATCCTCGGCGCCGTGAGGCAGCCGTGCTAGCCACTGCACCACCGTGCCACCCTCAGAACAGCTTACAATTACCCCTTAACACAACTATATAATGTCCTATTAAGCAACAAGACAAGAAACACACAGATCTTAATCCATCTTAAAATTAGTCGGGCATAGAGTAATACTTGCTTTATAAAACAGAATTTGCTCCAGGTTGAAGCCATTCAGACTCTGGCTGAATGTCTTCAAATAGCTGCTTCAACTAGGTTGTTTCAGCCCTTTCCTTGTCTTCAGTCAAGGCTGCTCTGCTTTAAAATATTATTAATCTTTTTTTTAATATCCTACTTGGAAAGAGTTGTGGACTCAGAGTCAGGCAGATCAGAACTTAGCTCCTCCCCCTCTCAGAGCTTCTCCAAACTCACTACCTCTCAGCCTTTCTGAGCTCAACCCAGCGATGACTGTAGCTCTCCAAGCTAAAAATTATCTCTGCAGGCTGCAAAGCACATTACCTCCCCAGGACTTCCCCAGGCAAACCACTTTGCATTAGCCCAGACTGAAAAACACATTCCTTCATCATTTTCATCCCATTTCATTTCAACTGTCTCTTACCATTTCTTTCTTTCTTGTCTTTCTTAATATATATTTAACCCCCTGATGCGACCATCAATTCACACGAGACGATTAGTAGAAGTGGTTACGGGTATAAGGGTTACGTGGGTTTAAGTGGGGTGATCATTGTTCGGCACAACATCGAGGGCCGAAGGGCCTGTTCTGTGCTGTACTGTTCTATGTTCTATGTTCTATGAACAGTGGTTTTAATAAGCTAGATCTGTGCCTGCCTGCGACTGCTCTGTACTGAGTGCCGCCTACAGGCTGCAGATCTATATCCCACCCCGAGGGGGCGGAGCCATAAGCGGAGCCCACAAGGGCATCACCATAATACAATACAGTGGTGAATTGTAGCAGCAATACGTTCACCACCCCCCCCCCATCTTATCCACATTTCCTTATCCCTTCTCCCCTTTGCTTCCCCCTTCCGCTCCCCCCACATCTCCATCTGTCACAGTTTAGCCTCTGATGTTAGTTGCTCTGCTGTTTGGCCTCTCACACCTTTTGTTCTCTCTGGGGACTGCCATCAGTACTCTTTTCCGTTGGTTTCTGTGGCTATGACCCATCTTTCATTCTCACTCCACAGTATAAATATTCCCCACATTCTCTGACTGTTAGCTTTGACAAAGAGTCATTGGACTCGAAACGTTAGCTCTTTTCTCTCCCTACAGATGCTGCCAGACCTGCTGAGATTTTCCAGCATTTTCTCTTTCGTTTCAGATTCCAGCATCCTCAGTAATTTACTTTTATTCCTTCATTATTTCACCTGCCAGCTGCTAAAGCCACCAAGGCCCTGCAGAACAGAATTCTTTCAAAACAAACGCACTCTAACCCCAGGCTTTTAAACCTTAAATTGTCCATTACATTTAGAATCCAGTATTCCGAACATCACAATTAGTACAATTGCTTACAGTAACTGAAGAAATTCCAATTAAATAAATTCAGCGTTGATTGAGTACAGTTGCATCTCCATTGCTTAACTTTGAAACTGTGCTCTCCAAATCCAGTAGAGGCAATCAGATTTGTTTATTTTACTGTGTATGTTGACATTTGCCCATTATTTAGGACAGAGATTCCCTGGAAATATGTCAGCACATTCAGACATTCCCATATGGGCTCACGCCATACTCCATCTTTCCAAGATCTCACTTCTGCCGCCATCTCCCGGAATATGTCCAACCAGAGTTGTCAACCATAACTAAAAGAAAATTGCTGCGGATGCTGGAATCTGAAACCAATTGAGAAAATGGGTCATCTGGACTTTAAGGGTCATCTGGATTCGAAACGTTAGCTCTTTTCTCTCCTTACAGATGCTGCCAGACCTGCTGAGATTTTCCAGCTTTTTCTCTTTGGTTGTCAACCCTAACGACAGGCCCAATTGCCTTTCACTGTGCTTTACGATTCTAATTAACAGTACTCAAGGGCAAGTAACCGGACTAATTTTGATAGTGTCGACCGAATGGTCACGCAGCTACAAAAAGGATTACGTGACGGGAGCAGAGGAGTTCTCCCCGGAGCGCGGGTAGAGTACGGACATGGAGTAGCTGCTCAGGTAGTGAATAAAATATTGCTTGCACAAGTCCTTCTTGTCAGTGTATGGGAACTCAGCACTTCTACAGATATAAAAGCGACCAAAGCCTTCTTCCCCCATCCCAAAGCCGCTGCCCCCATCCCCCCACCTCCAAAAAGATAACTTCAAATTATAATACCTCCCGTCCCAATTCCTGAAGATTCAAGATGCAAATAATGGTTCAATCTGAACTCTGTTAGTTTGGAGTATCCGGCACTGTAAATGATGGGCCAAACCCCATATGCATTTAAAGATTTCATTTAAACTGCATTTATCTTTTGCGCACACAACTGTCAAAGTCATCCAGCGTGAAATATTTCTGACAGCTGCGATAAAGTATTATGTAAATGAAGGACTTTCTGCAATCAACACAGCAGCCCCACTTTGCTAACAATATCATCACATAAATGAGGCAGAGCTACCACCATTGGAGGCAGTCAGGCCCTGGTGACGTGGTTTCACTGGGGCCATCAGAGGCAACAGCACATCATCGCAAAATGCAGTGCCTGGCACTGCAAGGCATAACATTTAGGCAGGTCACTGGTGCAGTCCAGCTTCTGACTGAAACATCCTCCTTCATTGGGAACAATTCACAGGGTATGATAGCACAGTGGTTAGCACTGTTGCTTCACAGCGCCAGGGTCCCAGGTTTGATTCCGGTTAGGGTCACTGTCTGTGCGGAGTCTGCACTTTCTCCCTGTGTCTGCGTGGGTTTCCACCGGGTGTTCCAGTCTCCTCCCATAAATGGCGAAAGGCGTGCTTGCTAGGTGAATTGAACATTCTGAATTCTCCCTCTATGTACCCAAACAGGCGTGAAATGTGGCGACTAGGGGATTTTCAGAGTAACTTCATTGAAGTGTTAATGTAAGCCTACCTGTGACATGATATATATTTTTTAAAAAGTCACAAGCTGCAGCTTTTCAATCGGTTATTTGTGTGTTGAATGAAGTGCTGTGGAATCCACCCCATAATATAAAAAAACAGAATTCTATCGCTCCAACAGCCGAGTATTCACTTAGGCAGCCCCTCAAGGGTGACCTCCTTCTATCCCAATTTGCTGGGTTCTGAGATGGCTGATAGCTTCACTGTGCAATCTGCAGGCTCTGCCACATGTGTAGCAAGTGCTGCTTGAAGAGTTGGTGACATAGGTTGGAGGTTAGTGAGCTCGCTCCAATGCCTCAACTTCACATCTCCACGTACCTGATGAACTTGGCTATTGCTGAACTGTGGAGATCTACCCACAGGGTCCCTCAAAAACATATTTATTTTATCACTGAAGATAATGACCAGAGGGACAATTTTACTGGATTTGTTATGTGAAATCACTCAACACAGCAGCCACGCAATTTATCATCCCTAAAGTTCTGTAATACATATTATCATTAAAATCATAAATAAAATACAATTAAAGCTACTTTTAAACTGCATGAGACCATTGCTGGCCAGTTTTGGACGAGTGGGTATCACTTAGCAAACTGCAAGGCAAATGACAAACTAGTGACACTCACCCCAACTATTGACCTTGCACGCAATTGGTCTCAAAAAGCTCAATTTTCCCAGTCTCATGGAAGTGGGTTAAAAAGTGAAATTTGTGAGCAAAATTACAGTCTCTTCCATCAAGGTTGCTGTCCAACATGTTTCCGCCTCTGAAAGTGGTGATGGCTTATTTGTATCGACACCGAGTTGACAGTGGCAGGTAGCCAATTATGCTAAGTTAAGTGTTCATTTGGGAGCAAAGTTGTGACCATTGAGGTTTTATTTTTAAATCCTCCCTTTTGGAGTCCCTGGGGTCAGCAGGCGAGAGCTGCAGCCACAGACCATCCTGTGGAGGGATTCCCCCTTTGCAATGATAGCCTGACAGTTGGGGCCACGCTAATGTTTTTTTACAATTCCACCTTTCTCCGGGGTGCACCTCCACCTTGATGAACTCTTGCATTCTCATGTCTTCCACGGCAGCTCCTGCCCCTCCTGGTGGTACTGACCGCCAGACATCGCTGTGGGCCCTCCTATTATGCATGCTGGTTCCCAGACTCCGTCATCATCCTTACCGGATAGGGCTCCAAGCAGGTACTTCTTAATTGGCCATGTCCGGGAAGATTGCAAACAACATCCCTCCTCAGCTGCATCCGGGTCTCTGACACGGAACAGAGGCCGACGTCAGGATCACAACCCAAACAGCAAAAGTTAGCCTAGCGAGTTTCACCCATGCCTCGGGAACTGGCTACATTAACAAAAGTTTCAATCGGAGTAAGAGAAGCTTAAAAGTGGCCCAGGGACCTTAGAGACCTCTCACAACCAGAAACAACCTGATTCTCGACAGGGGTACAACACCAGCTTGTCTACCCCCAGCCAACGCCAATTTAGCTGGAGGAATATCTGGATGTTAAGATGTTTAATAATCACTGTTGTGTGTCTGTGTTTTATGATTATGTGTGCTGTTTCTCCTCCTTTGCCACGTTAAGCTTTATCACAATATAAAACTACTTTCTATATTATCTTCCTCCTACAGGTTCCCAGACTCAGCCTGTGAGATATATTCCCTTTACTGAAAATGACATGAGAAAACTATCAGCTTATTTGAATAAAGGATGTTTGCATAAAGCCAGAATTACTGTGAAGTTTCAGGACACCAGTAGGATGCTCCACCCAGCATTGTGGGAAGTACTGTTGTGCCTCATTTGCTCCCCCATTTGTCCCTTAATAAACACTCACTGCGGCCAGCCAGCTTTAGAATACAAGACACTGGGGTCCAGGAATGCTCCCATTATTAGCTTTGTGATCAACCGTGGGATATGTCCTTGATCTACAGCAAGATGGATCATGACAGGATTTTTGAAAGCAGACTATTGTCTGCTGGGGCTGGTTTAGCTCACTCGGCTAAATCGCCGGCTTTTAAAAGCAAGCCAGCAGCACGATTCGATTCCCGTACCAGCCTCCCCAGACAGGCGCCGGAATGTGGCGACTAGGGGCTTTTCACAGTAACTTCATTGAAGCCTACTCGTGACAATAAGCGATTTTCTTTTTTTTTGTGGGTGATTCTTTGGTGCATCAATATATGATCCACCTGCATATGTAATTTTAATTGACCAAAATGTTTGGGAATACACCTGCAGGAAATATTGAAGAGCATGTAATAATGGGAACACCTGTCTTATAGAATATGGCATTTTCAAATTAATTGTTCTTTTTTCTCTCTGTGCACGTTTGCCATTGTCTCTGTGCTCCCTTGTTCCTTTTCAGACTCTCCAGTTTTCAGTTTCCCTCAATGATGATTGTCTGAAATAGAAGAGGTGCATTTTTTCAGGTCCCTCAGCCGCAGGCGCAAATCTCATTATGGCCGTTAAATCTCGTGAGAGGACCAAAACGGAATTTGCACTGGCAAGATCTCGGTTTGAGATCTTCACCCCCGCTCACCGGTGACATTATCAGGCTCAACCCTGGACAGGGCGTGAAACTGATTTCCATAAATGTACATGCATTTAAAGATAATTAAACGGCTTTACGCCGTAGCCTCTGGCCTCGTGGAAAGCATCTCCTGGCGACGTGACATCACTCCGGCGCAAACTACTATTGGTTTTCAAAAACGGAAACCAGTCGTGATGTACATGCCAGAGGTTTCTGGTTGTGAAAGGTCTCTAAGGTCCCTCAGCCACTTTTAAGCTTCTCTTACTCCGATTGAAACTTTTGTTAATGTAGCCAGTTCCCGAGGCATGGGTGAAACTCGCTAGGCTAACTTTTGCTGGTTGATTGTGATCCTGGGTGCAGAGGTGCCTGGAGGCCCTCGGATTGAGGGCTGGGGCTGGGCATTGCCCCCTGGCAGTGCCCATGAAAGTGCCAGTGGGCAGTGCTAGGGGACACTGCCCCCAGGGGCACTGCTGGGGCTAACCCTCCTCCACTAGGGGGACGGGATGGTATGGAAGAGTGAGGGGTGCGCACTGATGAATGCGCAGGGTGGGGAGAGGGGGGAGAGTGTCCGATCTCTGTGTAGCCAAGTTTGACAGGTTTAACAGCTCTATCAGGCCCCGCCCCACCAGAGTGACGGCGGAAATGTAGCACCCAGATTTATTTTGACAGAGTGTCAATAGATCTGATCTGACAAATTGGTTGTGTTTCTGGATAGGAGCATGCCAGCTTTCAGTCAGAACCTGACACCGCCATTATTTTTGAAAATTTCATCCGAGCTCCTGAAATGACAGCTTGCAATACTGATGTATTAATGTTTATGATGTGTACAATTAACTACGATTATGATTAACTACGACATCTTCTTCGCAGCCTTCAACACGCCATCAATGAAGGTGAACATCTTGCCAAGGTCATCCCCGAATCCCCAGTACTTGCCTACAAACAACCGCGCAATCTCAAACAAACCATTGTTTTCAGCAAACTACCCAGCCTTCAGAACAGCGACCATGATACCACACTGCCATGGCAATCTCTGCAAGACGTGCCAGATCATTGACATGGGTCCCACCATTACATGTGAGAACATCACCCACCAGGTACGTGGTACATACTCGTGCGACTCGGCCAACGTTGTCTACCTCATACGCTGCAGGAAAGATGTCCTGAAGCGTGTGGTACATCGGCGTGACCATGCAGACGCTGCGACAACGGATGAACGGACATCATGCGACAATCGCCAGACAGGAATGTTCCTTTCCAGCCGGGGAACACTTCAGCAGTCACGGGCATTCAGCCTCTGATCTTCGGGTAACCAAGGCGGCCTTTAGGACGCGCGACAATGCAGAATCGCCGAGCAGAAACTTATAGCCAAGTTCCGCACACATGAGTATGGCCTCAACTGAGACCTTGGATTCATGTTGCATTACATTCATCCCCCGCCATCTGGACTGGGCTTGCAAAATCCTACCAATTGTCCTAGTTGAGACAATTCACACCTCTTTAACCTGTGATTATCCCTCTCTCCAGTTGCTCCGTCTGGACCTGTAGACTTAATTACCTGCAAAGCCTCGCATTCAAAGTATTCTTTTGCATTTTTGAATTTGTCTATATATACATATGTTTCTGGAACCCACCTCTTCATTCACCTGAGGGAGGAGCAGTGCTCCGAAAGCTAGTGATTTGAAATAAACCTGTTGGACTTTAACCTGGGGTTGTAAGACTTCTTACTGTATTATTATTTAGTGTACAAAATTCTGGGAAATGGCGACGACACTTCCGTGGTGGCGGGGGCATCCCAGATTATTGTGAGGGGGGGGTGGCTGGAGAATGCTGGAAATTGCTCCGTGGGTGGGAAGTTGCTCTTCAATTCTGATCAGGGCACTCTTTATAGATAGTGTCCCGATCTCTGTGGAGCCATCTTTGCCAGCCTATCAGGACCCGCCCTGCCAGACTGGCAGCGAAAACCACTCCCAATAATTTTTCTTACTCAGAGAGGGTAAAGATCTGGAGTGAAAACTCGCCTGTTCAGGGGGAAAGTTACACGTCGGTTGAGCCCGGCACTTTGAACAAATACGGCAAGATTTCACCCAATGAAATAAATCTCAATTCACCCTGACATGGTGCAAATTTTTAAAAAAAGGGTGTTTATTGTCTGATGAGAGTTTGGCCTGTTCTGCTAAGATAATCAATTAAAATTATATTTTTGATCATCGCAAAGCAAATGCCAAAAGGAAGTTCAGATGTCTTGTGGCTTTTCTTTGTTCTAGCTGTGGTTAAGCACATTATGACATACGGAATAAAGCAACCATACAGAACAGTCACATGTAAAGCCTGATATACGCTCCGTTGAGTGCAGTGCTGCAGTTTACCCCATGATTTCCGGCAATGTTAATACTTCTCTAACCACCTGAAAACAGCCATTATAGCACAGATGTCTGGTTTCTTAATGCGTTACACTTTTCTGGGCAAAGGACTTGAAGAGGTTACGGATTCAAAATGACAATCCAAACCGTGCCAGAACGAGGGAGACCGAGGACCACATTAAACTTGTCCTCAGGCTTCAACATCCTAACTCAGGTATTTGAGGTCTGGTTAATAGGAGCAACAACATTGAATTTCAAACTCCCCTACCTTTTTAAAAATGCAATTTCTTTCCACCAGTAATGCACTTTTAGACCAGATCTCGTTCTAATAATAGGAGCTTGCATTCACAATTATCATGCAAGGCCATTAACAATATTGTTCGGTCTGCCTCATTCTTTTCACAGCTCCATTTTGTAGAATCTTGATATAAACACACAAGAGCCAAATGTATGCACGGTGATAAATAGCTTCATGTGCAGTTGCACAACCCTTAAGCTTTGCACCATTTACAGTCCCAATTGGCCCAAGTGCTTTATGATATCAGAGATAGGGGGCTGGATTCTCCATTTCAGCGGCTAAGCGCCTGCTGAAACCAAGTATTCACAGGTGTTTCATGACGCCAAAAGCCGTGCCTAACCCTCACCGATTCTGGGACCGGTGACGGGCTCGCGGCAACGCCGGGTGAAACTCCCAGCTCTCGATCTGAAAATGGTCGGGTCCCTGGCCGTGCACACGGCGATGACCTGCAGCCATGCATGGACCCGACATGCAAAATGCGACCCCACAGGCCACCCCCTGGCCACCTTCCACCAGTCCCCTCAGCTCTCGCGGAAGCACCCCCCAGCCAGTGGCACGGATCCCGGCCGAGTGCGGCGGCGCTAGACCCACTCCGCA
Source organism: Scyliorhinus canicula (assembly GCF_902713615.1). NCBI lineage: Eukaryota > Metazoa > Chordata > Chondrichthyes > Carcharhiniformes > Scyliorhinidae > Scyliorhinus > Scyliorhinus canicula. Next base: position 29,512,768 of record NC_052164.1, read on the forward strand.
GCCGCCACGCCAGGTTCCCGACTGTTCAGACCACATGTAAACCGCGCGGTCGGGAACTCGGTCCATCAGGGCCAGAGCATCGCGGGAGGGCCTGTCGAAAACACGGCAACGCCGTTGCAACGGCATGTGTGTGCAACACGATGATGCCATTTCAGAGGGGGCGGAGACTCGAAAACTGGCGTCAAACCGATGCCCCTGCCGATTCGGGTGTCGGATTAGATTCTCCGCCCGATCGCCGATTACAATATCGCCGTTAGGCAACAGAGAATCCCGCCCAGAATTGTCATCTTCATCCTGACCAATTTTAACCAGTCCAAATATCGGACAATATATTTAAATTCAATGGTAATAATATGATGATGTTATGCATCCCACTGTCCATTATTATCACCTCAATAACACTGAAAATAGCTAATTCAGTGAAAACCGAGAGGTCAGTGTTACTTGGGGCAAGGCAAAGTGGAACATAAATGGCCATAACTGAACCAAAACTCCAAGGAGAATGGAGCAAGACACTCCCAAGTCCAGAAATTACATTTGTGATGGGAAAATAAACCATCAGTGAGTTAAATGCTGCATTCAGCCCACCTCCACTGGAGACGCTGCATTGTGTGTTATTGAAGGTCACCACCATTCTATGCTTTGGGGTAATTCTATCTTATTCTAGTGCCTGGTTATTTGGACACAGATGCAACAAGCTGTGCCTTCTTGCATGAGCAGCAACTGTGTGAAGGTGATGAAGAGAGAAACCATTGCTGATTTCAAGAGATATCAGTGTCTCCGCCTGTCCATGTCCATATCTATCCCTTGTCACACTGCAAATGTTTCAAATCATCAAACCTTTCTCTGTTTGTTTCAGCTCATACACATCCCACTTTCACACATCAACTCTTCCAAACCACTTCCGATCATTGCCAAAAGCTTTGACATGTACAACATCAGTGCTGCTCAATGTTATTCACAACGTCGACTGCTTATTCTTGCCATAACGTAGCTGCTTGCTGCCAGGATGTGATATTTGCAGTTTTAAAGTTAAACTCTTGTCGCTTCTAGGTATGACCTGAATGGTAAGTTGCATGAGGTGACTGGTTGCTCGAGGAACACAGCAGCCCAATCCTGAGATAATTGAGCTGCTGCCTGCATCCCTTGAGTTGCTGCCCTGGCCCTGACTTTATTCTATCACAATTGGGAGTGGTCAGTGGGTGCATGTGCAGTCCTATCCTGAGATTGAACAGCACAATGTGAGCATGTTCCATCCATGCTACTTGTACTAGGCACTGACTCCACGTCATCACTGATTTGAAGGAGAACAGACTGGTACAGATCCTTGAAGAGATATGTCTGTCACCTTTGGATGTTAGAGGAAGAGCTGCCTTCAAACCAACATTCCAAGTATCTATGTCAGCTGTCTGGACATCCATACCAAATGCTAACTCTTCTTTGTGTTGGGGCCTGTGGTTGACAATTGGTTAGAGCTACCACATGCATCTGGATGGCATGGAGTGTTACAAAAGGATCTATCATGGTGCAGCCCAGAGACTCACTTTCCACATGGACCCTGATACCCAGCTCCACCTCACTCTCACCTCTCTCAACTTCTCCACTGTTGCTCACTTGTCAAACTGCTTGTTCGACGTCCAGTATGTGACCATCTTCCATCCTTGCACATGTGCCCGAGTGACCGGTGCCAACACCCTTGGGGGCTCTGTCTTTGAGAGGATTGCTGCATTTGTGATTGTGTCCTGCTAGGGTGCACCCATGAAGTGCCACAGGCAGAGAAGATGGGAATTATTTCACAGCCGTGTAGCAACAACAAACAAATACAGGCCTTATAGAGCAGCAGTTCAATCCTAAGAATCGGCTTGGTGTTATCCCAAGTGAGTTTCACAAGTCACCCAAAGGTGGAGTTGCTTTGCCTATGCACTTACCAAGTTCTGCAGAAAGGTACAGTGTTATAACCCACACAAGACCAGCAGGGGTAAAGCAATTAGTCCCCGTGAGCCTCGTTGAGTACGATCTCCCCCACTGAGGGGCGGGGAGCCCATGAACAAAGTACTGGACTTTGATATAAAAATCGGTCAAACTTGGAACCGACACCTCAGACCCGGCTGGAATCTGAATAATACTTGTTTGTAATCAAATTAGTTTCTCTTTTATCTACCTGCCTCCGTCTCATCTCTGGTCACTAAAGACACATTGTCTGTCACCGCAAGGATCACTGCTCCTCAGTAAACCGTGACCATAGTCTCTACTTTGAGATCCTGTTCCTGGCATAGTCTTTTGTTCGGTTGGTCGAAGGATGAGCTGGCCCATTGAAGGTGATAGTGAACTTCATTGGCTATCTGTGTCATTGTCTGGAGGAGGCTCCTAAGATAAGGAAAATGATCCACACTTTCCAGGATCTTACATTCCTGTTCAGCCATCACTCCTGGGCTCGTTAAGCTACACTGACTCCACATTAAGCAGTGACTTGATTCTCATTCTTGTTTACAAGTCTCTCAAGACTTTGGCTCTCTCTCTGTGTCTCTAAAACATCCTCTGGCCCTATAGCCCACTCAGATATCTGCCCTCTTCCAATTCTAGCCTCTTGGGCATTCCTGATATGAATTGCTCCACCATTGGTAACCATGCTTTGAGCTCTGGAATTCCCTTCCTAAACTTCTTTGTCTATACCTCTTTCCTCCAACAAGACCATCAAAATGCTCCTTGACCACTATCCCTAATATCTCCTTATGAGTCTTCGGGCTGGATTCTTTGGCTGCGCCTGCCGCAACATCGCCACGGACGGGACGGGGACCATGGAAAGGTCCGTTGACCTCGGGCAGGAATTCCCTGTTGCCAGGTTGGCGCGGCTGAAGAATTGCGGCGTCTGTATCAACTTTTGTTTGATAATGCTGATGTATAGCCTCTTGCGAGCTTTTATTGCGTGAAAGGTTCTAGATAAATACAACTTGTTTTGTTACTCAGCCCTGATAAAAAATCCCCAAGACCCTAACCTGATCCTTCTCTTCATGCACGTCCAGAATCTTCTGGTTCTATTCATGCATCAAGCATTCAGAGTTTTTTCTTTTCTTTTTTTTTGAAACCTTATCCTTCCTTGTTATCACACGGGGCTGGTTTAGCACAGGGCTAAATAGCTGGCTTTTAAAGCAGACCAAGGCAAGCCAGTAGCACGGTTCAATTCCCGTACCAGCCTCCCCGAACAGGCACCGGAATGTGGCAACTAGGGGCTTTTCACAGTAACTTCATTTGAAGCCTACTTGTGACAATAAGCGATTTTCATTTCATTTCATTTCATTTCACGTGACAGATGGTGCTGCTCCATGCATCTGTAGATAAGGATCATTTTCATTTAATAATATAGACGTGTAGTCCATATGTGCAATGCAAGAGGTTAATGGATGCAATAGTCACTTCTCCAAACGCTAATCTGTTAATTGTGCAACTCAACACTGTCAGTTCAACAATTTATTATGAACCTTAATAGTGTCAAGCCAATTTGAACTTCATGCCAGAAGAGGTACTAAACTATTCCAGGACTGTGAATCTAAACCAAGGTTCCAGTTCAAGCTATTGTTCAATATGATGTGGAGATGCCGGCGTTGGACTGGGGTGAGCACAGTAAGAAGTCTTACAACACCAGGTTAAAGTCCAACAGGTTTGTTTCAAACACGAGCTTTCGGAGCGCAGCTCCTTCCTCAGGTGAATGGCGAGGTATTCACCTGAGGAAGGAGCTGCACTCCGAAAGCTCGTGTTTGAAACAAACCTGTTAGACTTTAACCTGGTGTTGTAAGACTTCTTACTGTATTGTTCAATAAACATATTCAATGCATAAATAGAAATGTCAACATATATATCTTCTCTCTTGTTTATTCTTCAAGGCGAAGATTGCCATATTCATCATCTACAGTGTTTGGTAGGGATCCAGTGGGTAGGTAGGAGACTTCAAAGATCGACCTGACCCGGAAGGTTTGCTGCGAATCAGGGCGCACATGGCACAGTGGTTAGCACTGCTGCATATGGCGCTGAGGACCCGTGTTCAAATCCCGGCCCCGGGTCACTCGCCGTGTGGAGTTTGCAATTTTCCTCATTGCATACTCTAAATTTATTTTTAAAAAGGTTCACTGCGAATCTGGCAGGATACCGCAGACAGCAAGGTTCTGGGCTGGATTTCCTTGCGTTTTCTCTTTGCCTCTGATATGCATTTGCTTTCGTTGGAGGCTGCACAGATCTCTATTTGGTTGTGCCAGGTGTAGCGATCCTGAACAACTTCCTCCCTGGACTCAAAGTCAATATAAAAGCTCCCAGTTGAAATCGTTTAAGTGTCTTTGTAGCACTTCCTTGAGTTCTCCAGGAGTGCACCGCCAAGGTCTCTATAGAGCAGGGGTGGGCAAACTACGGCCCACGGGCCGCATGCGGCCCGCCAAAGGTCTTTATGCGGCCCACCAAGATCAAGTCATTTTAAAAAAAAATGATTTTATTTATTTTTTTAATTTTAAGGTTAATGGGGGGGGGGGGGGGGGCTGGTGGGTTACTGGTATAGGGTGGATACATTGACTTGAGTAGGGTGATCATTGCTCGGCACAACATGTGTTTCATGTGAAGTTTCTACTTTAAAATATAAATTAATAAAAATTAATTGCTTTTTTTTCTTTAAACTGAGTTACTTTGTTTTTCAAATAAATGTGTTTCATGTAAAGTTTCTACTTTAAAATATTAATTAATAAAAATTAATTGCTTTTTTTTTCTTTAAAAACCTTTTATTTTGGCTATTTTAAATATTAATTATTTTACTTAATATACTATGCGGCCCTTTACAATTGTGAATTTCTGAATGTGGCCCTTGCACGGAAAAGTTTGCCCACCCCTGCCATAGAGGCTTCCTTTCAGTAGGTGAGTGTCAGGCATTCAAGCTACATAGCCAGTCCAACTCAGTCCAAGAGCAAAGTAGGCTGGACTATTTCTCAGGATATAAATGATGCACCTCTCACAGGAGCATTTGAAAAATTCTTTGGAGTGCCTCATCCTACATCGATGCTCACCTTCACCCAGCTCTCATCTGCGGCCCGGAGTGGTTGTTAGCATGTGACAGCAACTGCACCCCAGTAAACCGCTTCGAAGGGCAGGCCAAATGAAGCGAGGACTGCCGTCGGTTCTCCTAGCCTCGGTGATTTGGGATTTGTCTATTATAGCATGCAAAGCCTGATCCTGGTGGGCTGGGCGGCTGAGACCAAATGGTCATGAAGGCTACTCAACACTGTGGTGTGAATCACGTAGAGATCAGCAAGTCACGGAAGATGTCCTGGTCACCACTGCATCCAAGGGATATACAATAACATAGTTTTTTTTCCCGCAGGCATCAATTACATGGACTGTCTCCAAAAATGATTTTTCTCTCCGTACAGAACCTATAATAATGAGGAACACATGGGGAGTGAGATAATCAGTTATTTAAAGAGAACGATAAAATGGCGAAATGGGTAAAGTAGTGGATGATGGAATTCAATGTCAGAAAGCTGAAAATCTCGGTGTAAAAAATTATGCCTTGAATTGGATAAATTTCTGTGTACTCGAAAAGCAGAGGGATTTGGGTGTTCTGGTTCAGAAGATAGCAACAGGTCAGAAGGCTGAGGCTATTAAGAGCTGATGGAATAGTGAGTTTATCGACAAGAGGCAGAGAACCAGAAAAGTTAAAATGTACCAGTGAGTTTCGATGGAACTTTACTCAGTGGCCAGATGCAGCTTTGGGCGTCACACTATGGGAACGCTGTTGAGGCATTCGAGACGATCGTTTGGAATCACAGGACACAGGTTGATAGGAAGAAATAGAAATAGGAAGACAACTTGAATCATTGAAACTGTGATTGTTCGGACAGAGGAAATTCTGGCATGACTTGACAGAGATGTTCAAAATTACAAAGGGCTGAAAAATAATAGGTAGATGCCAGGAATCTCCTCGAGAATTCTCCTGAATTCTCTGTACCTTTGACAGAACATTGCCAGAAACCATGCAACAATTTTCTATAAGTCTCCATACAATCAGGCTGACTTGATCTGTGGCTACTATGGATGAAAAGCTAAATTTAAGATTTTTGAAGAGCAATAATGAACAAGTGCCATCATATTCAACAGTGAAACAACATTTTGTCCACTTACTTCTTAATTATACTGATAATAGGTGCTTCATTTAACCAACTCTCCATCAAATGTGGTTTGCAATATGGAATAAAGCAATAGCTCGTACGACTTGTTGCAATAATGGTGCACGTGCCTGGTTTGCAGCCAGTGCAGGTGGCATACCAGTTATCTCAATGTGATCTGGTCACCAGAGTCAGCGGATTAAACGAGAAGTGGTGTTTCCAGCCCATTCATCCATCGAATCCCTACGGTGCAGAAGGAAACCATTCGGCCCATCGAGTCTGCACCGACCCTCCAAAAGAGCGTACTACCAAGGCCCACTCTCCCATCCAATCTCCATAACCCTGTGTGTCGATCGTAGCCAATTGACCTAACTTGCAAAATTTTGGACACTAAGCGGCAATTTTTAGCATAGATAATCCACATCTTTGGACTGTGGGAGGAAACCAGAGCACCCGGAGGGAATACACGCAGGCACGGGGGAGAACATGCAAACTCCACACCGACGGTCACCCAAGACTGGAGTTGAATTTAATGGAAGATCAGCCTAAAAGTGACTTGTCATCAGACAGAGACATGTAGTTTCAGCAGCCAGTGAGCTGAGCAGCAGAAGCACTTACATCCAGTGGTATACAGCCCACCAAAATCATTGCCTGTACACAGAATTCACATTGAGGAACTTAGGAGATGTAATTAGGAAACAGTCATTTCTGTAAACTTCAGGAAGTGTGCATGCAATAAAAGCACAGTTCCCACTGTCTGCATAATATATCTTGTGACCTATTGTTCTTTTCTTGACAAATACATTGATAGGATGGGTATAGAGGGATACGGCAAAAGGAAGTGCTGAGGGTTTTGGCCAAAGTTAGTATCATGACCGGTACAGGCCTGGAGTGCCGAAGGGCCTGTTCTTGTGCTGTATTGTTCTTTGTCCTTTGTTCTATTAATATTATAAAACTGTATCAAGAAGTCAGTCAACAATATTGCCCTAAGCTCCTGTTGCTTTGCAAACTTCCATGTTTATATTCAGGACAGATATACTTTTGGATCATTAAAAACAAACTGTGCATGTCCAATCTTGTGGGTGACAACTGAATCTTACTGCCGTAAGCTTTTCCCAATGGCTGGCAAAGGCTTTACAAACCAGCAGGTTAAATCCACGTTTCTGTCCTATTTTAGAAGCTGCTCAATCGGAGGATACTACCTTGAGCACCAACGTTGATAGTATGTCTGGAGTGGCACTGTCTCCGGGGACCAGAGGGAATCCGCCTCTTTAAGGAACCCAGCACCTTTAGATGTTGAAGTGGCATTTACTTTAAAAGAAGAAAAGACTTGCATTGCCATAGCACCTTTTGTGACTTCAGGATGTTCCAAAGCACTCGCCACCACCTTCTGAAGGGTATTTCGGGATGGGCAATGCCAGCGATGCCCACAGCCCTCAAAATACAAAAAAAAAGGCTTTTTGCAGCATCATCACTTATTTAATGTTGGAAACACAGCAGTCACCTTTTGCCCAAGAAGTCGCCATAAACAGCAATGTGATAATGATCAGAAAATCTGCTTAGTAATGATGTTGACTGAGGGATACTTATTGGCAAGGACACCAGGGATGGATGGAAGTTGTGCCATGGGATGTTTTACATCCACCTGAGAGGCCATATGGGACTTTGATTCAATATCTGATGGCCCTTCCCTTGAGGCAGCGCTCCCTTCAAACAGCATTAGGGTGTCAGCCGAGATTTTAGTGCTCGAGCCTCTATGGTGGGACTTGAGCCACAGCGCTGCTCTATTTGGGATTCCTGATGGCGGCAGCAGGAGATGATAATAAGGCTTTGGTGCAGGGAGTTGACTTTCATGCAAACTGTGGTTTTTTACCTCACGGTTTCAGACTGAAAGGCAAGGGGCTGGATTTTCCGATTCTGGGGCTATGTCCCGACGCGAGCGTGGGAACGGTGACCTGTCATGCCAGAAAAAATGGCGTAAAACAGACACCGATTCCCCGTTTTGCTGGGGGTTAGCATGCCGGCAGCATAGAGCACCCGGCTCTAGCTGCCAATATGGCTCGGAGAATTGCTGGGTCCGTGGCCGTGCATGTGCACGGTGGCGGCCTGTAGTGGTCGCACTGTGCTACATGGCGGAGGCCGCTGATGGATCCGGCCCGTGAAATAGTGCCCCCCCCTTTGGTCGGCTCGCGCGCCCCGGACCACCCCCCACAGTGCCCCCAGCCCCAAATAAAGCCCCCCCCACACCCCGCCCACGGATCGGCCCTCCCCTGACTGTGACAGCGCTGGACTGAGTCCGCTGCCGACACGCCGAGTTCCTGACGGATGAGACCACACGCGCCCGGCGCCATCAGGAACTCGGCCGGTTGGGGACGGAGCATGGGGGGGGGCAGGCATCAGGCAATGTTCTGAGGCTGACGATACGTGGCGTGGTGCACTCGGAGAGTACGTCGCTTCGGATGGGGCGGCGAATCACAAAAGCGGCGCCGCCCCCGATTTGGTCAAGAACTGTGATTCTCCGGCCGATCACCGAACGCGATTTTGGCGTGGGCGACCGGAGAATCCAGCCCAAGGTTCTCACAAAACCAGCAAACACATGAGCTGCGCCTTCGAACACGGCAAGTATCCCATTACCACTATCATTATCCTTCAAACAGATGCTGAACTGCAGGTTGTACCGTGTCGAAACACCGTCTGCCTTTTCGCTGTGTGCTGCGGGTTAACTGTTGAGTGTTTCCAGCTTTTCGCTCTTTTCTTATCAGATCCCCAGCATTTTGTGTTTTATGCAAGCTGTATCTCCCCACTAGACCTTTCCAGAATCAAACACGCATTGCATGAGTTCAGGACCCTAGCTGTCCGACGAGAATGGAAATTTCAAAAAGCAAGCATGAAACCTTAATTCTGTTTGCCGGGGCTTCAGTCACAGATGGCAATAGACTGCTCACCATTCACCCATTGTAGTACAATAGTCAAAACAACACTACCTTTTGTTCCCCTGTGTTAATGCACTCTTTATATAAAGCCCTGATGCTTAAATACCTAAAATTAGACAAAGATAATTCCGGGGCTTTACAAAGGGAACCAAGTGGTCCAGTAAAGTCCATTATAAGATGTAAGATCCAAATGATTTTTGGGGAGTTTCTAAACCGGCTCAACCCGCTTCAGAAACAGTTTGACATCTGTCATTCTCAGCATGCGACAAATTTGTGCTGAGGTCGACAAAAGTCTCACAGCATTTCTGAAATCTTTTTTGAAAAATCTATTTTTAAAATGCTTTTTACGCAGACATCATCAAATGTTTTTTAAAATTTAGAGTGCCCAATTCAATTTTTCCAATTAAGGGGCAATTTAGCATGGCCAATCCACCTAGCCTGCACAACTTTGGGTTGTGGGGGCGAAACCCACACAAACACGGGGAGAATGTGCAAACTCCACACGGACAGTGACCCAGAGCCGGGATCGAACCTGGGACCTCGGCCCCATGAGACAACAGGGCTAACCCACTGTGCCACCGTGCTGCCCAGACATCATCAAATTGAAAACATCTCTGTTATCATAGAATAGAATTTACAGTGCAGAAGGAGGTCATTTGGCCCTTCGGGTCTGGACTGGCTCCCTACCCAAGGTCAACACCTCCACTCTACCCCCATAACCCAGTAACCCCACCCAACACTAAGGGCAATTTTGGACACTTTGGGCACTTTATCATGGCCAATTCACCTAACCTGCACATCTTTGGACTGTGGGAGGAAACCGGAGCACCCGGAGGAAATCCACGCATACACGGGGAGGATGTGCAGACTCCGCACAGACCGTGACCCAAACCGGAATCGAACCTGGGACTCTGGAGCTGTGAAGCAATTGTGCTATCCACAATGCTACCATGCTGCCCGTGTTATACATGGAATAAAGTGGTCGCCCGGTCATTTCAGGAGATGATGCTCCTGTCAGGTTTTCAATCTTCGAGGATTTTGTTTCCAATAGCTGTTCCAAAAGACTCTGAAAATCAACCTAGACACATCAAAGGGAACGGAGCAGTTTAGATGAAAGGTCTCAAACCTGGTTGAATAGACCTTTCCCAGGCCCATGGGGGCGATTTTGGATGGGACGGCAAGAGGAAATTTGAAAGGTGCGCACTGGGTTGGCCCCTCAATTCATTCCTAACTCCGTGTGCTGTGCCAGAGATGGACGAGTGGTTTCAACTGCAACCCACCAGTCGGGAAGCCATTCAAGGCTGGAAGGAGCCACTGACCTGTAATTTGCCAGGCCACAAGAGAGGTTCTCTGGGGCAAACATCACCCTGCAGGAGCCCAGAAATGGATTGAAGCTGGATCAGCAGCAACAGGGCGCAAGCAGTGACTACTTTGAGGATTTTGGTTTATTTGCTGGCAGTGATTCACAAGTGGAAGCCTATCCCCAGCCGGCAGGGATGACCTTGGGGTCAATTCAGGGAGACTGATCTCTCCATTAATGCTTGCCCTGCTGTGAAGGCTGTTGCTGTGCTCCTACTGTGTCTCCCAAGGCACCGCCGCCAAACCTGCTGATGGCCTGGTATCACCCAATGCTGCGAATGTCCATCGATTGGACCTCCCAGCACCGGAACCCGGCTGCTGTCCCCAATTGGACGGAGCTCCTGGAGGGACTGCTTGATTGGCCACATCTGGGAAGATCGCGTCCAACAGCCCACCACAGCTTCTTTCAGATTCCTAACCCAGAAATCATCCTGATACCAGGATGGGCGAGCTAGCGGATAGTTCAGCCCGCTAATCCTGCTTCTCTTTTGTCAGGTGCTGCCAGGCCTGCTGAGTATGTCCAGCTTTTCCTGTCTTCACTTTAATTATAACTCTCTTTCACAGTATTTCATAAGACCATAAGATATAGGAGCAGAATTAGGCCATTCGGCCCATCGAGTCTGCTCCGCTATTGGATCATGGCTGATACGTTTCTCATCCCCATTCTCCTGCCTGCGCCCCTGTAGCCTCTGATCCCTTTATTAATCAAGAACCTATCTATCTCTGTCTTTTAAAAAAGCTTTAGAGTACCCAATTTTTTTTTTCCACTTAAGGGGCAATTTAGTGTGGCAAATCCACCTAACCTGCACATCTTTGGGTTGTGTGGGTGAAACCCACGCAGACATGGGGAGAATGTGCAAACTCCACATGGACAGCGACCCAGGGCCGCGATTCGAACCCGGGTCCTCAGCGCCGCAGTCCTAGTGCTAACCACTGCGCCACATGCCCCCCCCCTCCTCTGTCTTAACGACACTCTGTGACCCGGGGCGAAATTCTCCGACCCCACGCAGGGTCGGAGAATCACCCGGGGCCACCGAAAATCCAGACCCCGCCGTGGCAGAAATTCTCCGCCACCCGGGAATTGGCGGGGGCGGGAATCACCCCACGCCGATCGGCGAGCCCCCTGCGGCGATTCTCCGGGCCGCGATGGGCCTAAGTCCCGCTGCTGGGAGGCCTCTCCCACCGCCGAGGTTTGAACCACCTCTGGTGGCGGCGGGATCAGCGGCGCGAGCGGGCCCCTGGGGTCCTGGGGGGGGCGTGGGGCAATCAGACCCCGGGGGGCGCCCCCACGGTGGCCAGGCCCGAGATCGGGGCCCACCGATCGGCGGGCGGGCCAGTGCCGTGGGGGCACTCTTTCTCTTCCACCGCTGCCACTGCCTCTACCATGGCGGAGGCGGAAGAGAATCCCCCAGCGCGCATGCGCCGGTGGTGACGTCAGCGGCAGCGTCACCACCGCCGCATGCGCGAACCGGCAAAGGCCTATCGGCCAGCCCCGGCGCCGGGCGTCAAAGGCCGCTGGTGCCGGTTTTGGCACCAGTCGGCGTGGTGCCAACCGCTCCAGCGCGGGCCTAGCCCCAAAAGGTGCGGAGAATTCCGCACCTTTGGGGAGGCCCGACGCCAGAGTGGTTGGTGCCACTCCGCTACGCCGGGACCCCCCGCCCCGCCGGGTAGGGGAGAATCCCACCCCTGGTCTCCACAAGCTTCTGTGGCAACGCGTTCCACAGATTCAACACCCTCTGGCTGACAATATTCCTCCTCAGCTCTGTTTTGAAGGATCGTCCCTTTAGTCTGAGGCGGTGCCCTCGGGTTCTACTCAGGACACTTTTACTTTAAAAAAAAAGTGTCAGCAGAATTTTCTGTCATGTTCTGGAAAAAACACCCAGTGACAGGGAGCGGACATCTTGCATCCTAGAGTGACTCTCCATAAGAATCAGCTGAAGGAAAGCTGTGCCTTCTAGTCACGCCGGAGTTGTGGAGCCCCAGAATGGAATTCATGCTGGAGGCCGGGTGCCGTCTGCCTCCACCCTGTACAGCACAGAGTTTGAAAGGCCTGTTGTTCTCAGTCTGATTTAAAGTTATGGCTTCATTGTTTCCTGATGGTGAGGGCATTCAGTTGCCAACTGTAGTTGAATGTATCCCTAGAGATTTTACCACATGACCCTCAATCGCTCTGTTTAGTTAATCCGATGTTTCCTTCCCCCATCTCCAATATTTTTTATAGTTAATTGGTCTGACCCCCTTTGGGAAACCATAAAGCAGTACAACCAAATTTACTGAATGACCCCAAAATGAAGAAATTCCCAATGTGATTCCACTTTCTGTAGCTTTTACTTTAAAATGAATCAGAATTCACCTAAATTAAACTTGAATTAACAGGCAAATTGCTGTCGGTTTGAACTATAAATTTACATATAGATTAGCAGATCCAGCAAAGACTATCTCACGAAAGGCACAATTCAACGCTATCAGGACGAGGTGGTCGAATCTCCCAAGAGCCCTGTCACGAGATTTGCAAAGCTTGAAATGCCTCGTAAGGTTTAACGGAATCTCACGGGGTATCACAATCTGGATCTCGCACTTGTAAAGGTTTATGGCTTACCTTTGGGGCATCTCGCATAAGTGCATCTGTAAGGTCACAGAAGCAGTCTATTCAAGGGCTTTGGACTTCATTCACCTCGGCATGGGCCAGTCCCAGCAAGTTGAGGGCTACCGGATTCAGCACCACAGCAGGCCTGCCTCAGGTACAGGAGGCGATATACTGCATCCATGTCACTTCACATGCCCATGGCATCTGCAGTAGTCCTTTTCGTAAATGGAAGGTGTTCTATTCCCTCAATCTGCAGCTGATGTGACCACCAGATGCAATTCATGCATGTGTGTGAACATTTTCCAGAGCGCATGCATGATAGTTACATCCTCGGGCAATCGCAGGCCCCTGCATTTTTGAGGGTCACTCCAGGCTGCAGGGATGGCTTAAAGAGGATGAGGAATATCCCTGATGTCTTGATTGACGATGCCAGTCCAGGGACCATAGCAGAGGCCGGGTACAACGAGGCTCGCAGTGCTCCCCGATCTGTGATGGAGAGGTGCTTCGGCCTCCTGAACATGTACTTCTGCATACCTCAACATATCCACTGGGGCTCTCAGTACAACCTATAGGGTATCCCACATCATGGTGGTCTCCTGTGCACCACATAACATGGCTCTGTAGCAGGATGACTATCTTCATGAAGAGGAGCTGGAGAAGCGGCACGTGTCCTTGCATGAGGAGGATGGTCAGGAGGGAGTCAAGGAAAAGACCGCTGAAGATTCAGAGAATGGAAACCAGGAGATGTGTAGGTGTGCATGGGCAGGAGGGCTAGCGTCGCCCTCATTGCCTCCCGCTTCATGGAATAGGATTGTGACCCCTCTGCAACCAGGGGATGAAGGTTGCTGAGATCTTATTAGAGTGTTAGGGCTCGGGAGTGATTGTATATTTGCTGCCCAGTCAATGTAGGAGGGTGATGAAAACTCGGAGTGAGGAATGGTCTATGGTGCTCCTCAGCTACTGCTTCTGCCTGACTCCTGCCTGTCAGCTGGCAGCATGCTGACTCCCCGGCTCATGTCTGAGGGAGGTTCGTTCCTGCATTCCTTTGGCCCTTTGCTCTGGAGGAGGATTAGGGTTGAGGGTCGAGGGTTCACTGAACCATGCCCAAGTTCTATCACTGTGACTGGCACATTCACACTGAGAGGACGTAACCGTCTGGCGAGTAGGGAGCCGCAGTGAGAACAAGTGTGCCCAATGGGGAGAAGTGCTATACCACTGGGAGGACGGTTAAAATGGTGAAGAAAAATAATATTTAATTCACTGACATGTGCAGATGTTACAAGTGATTAAAAAATCCAACTACTGTGCCTAATGTCATCCATAGAATAGAATCCCTAAAATTTAGAAGGCAACCATGCAGCCCATCGAGTCTGCATCAAGCCTCAGAAGGAGCACCCATCCTAGGTCCACACCCCTACCCTATCCCCGGAACCCGAACTAATCTTTTTGGACACTAAGGGCAATTTAGCATAGTCAATCCACCTAACCTGCATATCTTTGGACTGTGGGAGGAAACCGGAACACCCGGAGGAATCTGATGCAGTCACGGAGAGAATGTGATCAACGGCATCTGGTTCTGCTCGTCCTAGAAGCCCACCATTATCTGCACCATGCAGTTGAAATGCTCAGTCATCTGAACCATGGTCCTCAAGGGCTGAGCCATGCTTCGGAGTCCTCCCATCATGGGTTTGACCTCTTGCCCCAGGTTTTTCACTGTGGACACCACGATTGCAGTGTTGGCCTGGGTACGATGCATCGCCTGCAACAGTAGACCTTTGGACTCTTCAATTCGGCCTTGCAGTCACAGTTGTGTCACTGTCAACCTCTCCTGGTATTTCTGGCTCTGCCTTTGCATCTCCAGCAGCTGTGGGACAAACGTATCCAGAGGCATGGCACATGGCTGGGGCACATTCCTGCCTCAACCTGATGTGCATCAGAAGCAGTGTGACCCAAAAGCCTGCCTGCTACATTTCCCCAACGCAATATGTATTTCAGTAATGGTGGATGGAGCAGGTGATAGCTGTAACACTTCATCCGTGTCCTCCACCGAGATCTCCTCCAAGGTGTTGTCAAGGGTGGGCAGTGGGACACTGCTGGTAGATAGGTCAAGCTCTTTGGCTGATGATCCTGCAAAGCAAGTGACATTGTTTTGGTACACGGCCTGGTCAAGGGCTGCCTGAGCCTAGTCATCTGGATGAAGGTGCAGTGGCTCCTCACTTTTCTCTCGCAGACCTTTTCTCTTACTTGATGCAGATCCTGCAACCTCCATGGCCCTATCCTTGTACGGACTTACGATCCTCAGCCCGGGTAAGAGGTTGATGACACCTGGCATGTGTGGGCACTGGGAGGGGTTCTGATGAGGAGTGTCAGAAGGGGTTTGAGATGCCGGTGGGAGGATGAGTCCTGGGACCCTGCGAGGTGGCGGCATACGTGATGAGGTGACATTGTGGAAGTTGATGGAGGGTGGAATGCAGAAGGGAGACCGGGAGCACTTACCCTGGCTGTTTTTAGTAGGTATTCATCTTTTCTCCCACGCCCATCCTCTTGGTCAGGCTGCTGGCACTAACCAGTGCTGCCACCATCTCCCAGGCGGGATTTCTTATTTTGCTGGAGGGCCTCCTGCCAGCCTGCCTCTCCTCCCCGGCATCTAGCAAATGGGTGAGGGCCCCCTCTGTAAATCTAAGGGCTGCTTCTCTAGTTGTAATCCTCCTGGCTTGAATGAGAACAAGTGCTGTGGAGCCGTTGAACTGCAGTGCCCCCTTCATTGAAGTGCTCAGATGACCTCCAGGGTGGGCAGATCAAGCGTGACGTTTTTCATGTGTGGAAGTGCCTGAACATTGTTGACAAGATCGCGCCACCGAGGCCAACAGGAATGGCACCCATTTTCTCGCTGAAAATGACACTGTAGTTTATTTTTGGAAAACTCCATCCACTGTGCGTAAAAAGGCTCCCCATAATTCTTTTGATGATGATCTTACATTTAAGCTCCCTGGTTTTGACTCCCCTCTTTGTTTTTTCAAACATTGTAACCAAGCTGGTCTACAATAAATTAGGGGACAGATGAATGCGAACGTTACTCCATGTGATTTAACATTAGTTTTCTTCGAAACATTTTGGTCCATCTCGCCAAGTATATTACATATGGGAGCACTGCAGGAGTTGCATGAATTCATTGGTGGATGCAAAAGATCTTCTTTTACCCTTATCATGTAATGTCTCTCTCATTAGAGTGGAGGAGTGGAAGGGTTAGATGGTTAAGATACATCATGTCATTCAGTTTTGCAGGCAAGCTCATGGAGACATTCTGTGCATGCTTTTAATATTTGCACTCATTGCCTATTTATTTCCAAATCCATAAAATGTGAACATTAAATAAACTCTTTCTTTCAGCCGCTTGTATATTTCACGTGGAGGAGTGTCTGGTGGTTGTATACTTTAATTCCCGCTCTCAGATATTTTATTACAAATATTTACTTGGCACGGAGGCATCCTCCGAGACAAAAATTCAAAAGTCAAATCACAGAGGGGCCAAGCTGGCAGGCCTCATGGAGCACAAGAGAATCCCCTCCGGCAGAAACATTTAGGCCTCAGGCCTTTCCTGTTTAGGCATACGGAGCCTCTGACCCAAATGGCTCCAAGCTTCCTCCATTTGAACATCAGCCCCACAGCGACATGGATTCCATGTGGGGGGGGGGGGGGGGGGGGGGGGGGGGGGGGGGGGTGGCGAGGGGTGCAGGTGTGGTTCTCTCCTGGCAAAATCGCCCATATTTAGGGCTAAAGTGTGTAAATTGGCAGTCCTCTTCCATTTATTTCCCCTCCCCCCACCCCACTCCGTCCCTGCCTCCATATCCTCCACCGTGGGAAAGGATAATTTAGACTTCACATGAATGCTTTTCCTTCTCTGACGGGCATGTTGAGACGGCTGTAATCGCCAATGCCCTGCCTAAAACAGGGCATGAACTAATTGCTCAGGATTCTTAGCCAGAAATGATGTCATGGTAAGATAATCAAAGTAAAGGGAATACATTGTTCTGATGACAACACGTAGCACAATCAACAAATATTCAAAGTTTGAAATAAAAAGGCGAGGAGAATAAGAATAAAGCGTGTGTTCCATCAATTGTCAAATTTTCCTCGCATTTGTAAAGGTTTCTTTTGTTGAAAGAACCTGGGCCGGGATTCTCCCCTACCCGGCGGGGCGGGGGGTCCCAGCGGGGCGGGGGGTCCCGGCGTGTCTGAGTGGCAGAGGGGAGGGGGTCTCATGGTGAAGGGCATGGCGGAGGCGGAAAAAAAAGAGTGCCCCACGGCATAGGCCCGCCCGCCGATTGGTGGGCCCCGATCGCGGGCCAGGCCATCGTGGGGGCACCCCCCAGGGTCAGATCGCCCTGCGACCCCCCAAGGACCCCGGAGCCCACCCGTGCCGCCAGTCCCGCTGGTCAGGTAGGTGGTTTAAACCACGCCGGCGGGAAAGGCCTGTCAGCGATGGGACTTCGGCCCATCGCGGGCAGGAGAATTGCCGCGGGGGGCCCGCCGGCCAGCGCGGGGGGTCCTCCGACCGGCGCGGCATGATTCCCGCCCCCCGCCGAATCTCGGGGGGCGGAGAATTCGGGACACGGTGGGGGTGGGATTGACGCCAGCCCCGGGCGATTCTCCAACCCCCCGGGGGAATTCCCCTGGAGAATTCCGTCCCTGCTGAGTAGAGTTCCTTTAATGTTAGATTATGGCCAAAAGCAGGCTCAATTCAAGAGATGAGCTTAGACGAGAGGTACGTCTGAAGAAGTATCTCTCAATTTCAAGGGGCAGCTTTATGTAAAGTTTTAGGCAAGTGAACACTCGGACGCTATGTCCTCGGGTACCTGCTCAACCTGGTTCTGGAGGTGGTCCACGTGCCTATTGCAGTCCTTCCCTTGTACCCACACCGTGCGCGAGAGTGGCCCGGTGCATTTTATGACTATTCCCAGAATCCATAATGCCCAGTCAATAACATTCCGGATGTAAAAGGAATCGGCAGAGGTGAATTCTCTCAAGGGCCTGGTTCACTTCGCTCTCGCTGTTCCTGCTGGTCATGGATCCTATCCCGAATGTCTGGCGAAACAATGCAAGTGACGACCCATCAAAAGCTCCGCGGGGATCACCCCAGTGGCAGCGTGTGGCATGGTCCCGTAGTAGAACAGAAAACAGGCGAGGCGGATTTCTGGTGAGCCCGTGGTCTGTTTTTTCATCCCCAGTTTGAATGTCTGTACGACACATTCTGCCAACCCATTCGAGGATAATAATAATCGCTTATTGTCACAAGTAGGCTTCAATGAAGTTACTGTGAAAAGCCCCTAGTCGCCACATTCCGGCGCCTGTTCGGGGAGGCCGGTACGGGAATTGAACCCGCGCTGCTGGCCTTGTTCTGCATTACAAGCCAGCTGTTTAGCCCACTGTGCTAAACCTGCCCCAGGACAGGTGATAAGGCGCGATGTGAACATTATGGACCCATTTTTCCTTCAAAAAATCCGCAAACTCCGAACTAGTAACCATTGTCCAACACAGGGACCTCCAGGAGTCCGTGAATGCTAAAAGTTTGCCGGAGACATTCGGTAGTGGCATGCGATGTAGTTGTCATCATCCAGCGTACATCCGTCCATTTAGAATACGTATCCACGTTCAAAAGGTATATTGCCCCCTGAAAAGGCTCCACAAAATCTACATGGATGCGGGACCATGGCCAGCTTGGCCATTCCCATGGGTGAAGTGGATTTGCCGGGGCGAGATTCTGGTGCTCCGGGAACCGGGTACACTGTTTCACTAACTTCTCGATCTCCGCACCGATACCGGGTCACCACACATATCTCCAGACCACAATTTGTATTTTGGAGACTCCTGGGTGTCCGCAGTGGAGATCCTGCAAAATTGCCCCCTGGCCGCATTCGGGGATAACCACCCGGGGATCCAACATGAGGATGCCGCCAACCGTGCTGAGTTCTGCCATTTTCGTGGTAAAAGCCCTTAGGTCCTCCAGGAGGACTCGGTGTTGGGTCCCGTATAGCACGGTATGGTGGACCTTGGCCAGCAGCGGGTCTGCCTCTGTCCAAGCCTTTACTTGGGCCGCCATAACCGGTAACGAGTCCATAAATATAAAGTTGCACCTCTTCCGATGCCGCCGGTGTTGGCACGCTGGTGGGCAACGGGAGGCAGCTGAAAGTGTCAGCGTGAGGAATCTTCATCCCTGTACGATGTTTCAAAATATACTCGTACGCCACCAGAAGGAGAGCTCAACGCTGAATGCGGGCAGATGCCACTGGGCTGAATTGCCTTGTCCTATTGGAATAACCTTAAGAACGGTTTATGGTTGGTATAAGCAATGAGCCCATGGCCATAGACATATTGATGGAATCGTCTAACGCCAAATACCAGTGCTAATCCTTCCTTTTCTATTTGGATGCAATTTCGCTCCGTCACCATCGTCGATCCTGAGTGCCAGGACGGCCCCCGATTCCATAGGGCAAGGTGTCACATGTGAGTAACAATGGCTTTGATGGCTCAAAGTGAGTCGCTGCTTTACTTGGTCAAATGCTCTCTGCTGTGGCGGGTCCCAAATCCACCGCTGGCCCTTCTTTAACAACAAGTGCAGCGGGGCCAAAACCGTCACCAAGTTTGGGGTGAACTTCCCATAATAGTTTACCAGGTCTAAAAATGAATGGAGTTCCGTGGGATCCTTTGGTACGGGCGACCGATGGCTTGAACTTTATCGTCTACTGGGTGGAGTCCCTGTCTGTCAACCCTGTAACCCAAATGGACCACTTCCTTCGTGTGGAACACGCACTTTCCGTGTCACAGCACATCCTCCAAGTTTTTCAGATGCCCCTGGTCAGAAGAATCGGTGATCAGTACGCCGTCCAGGTAAACAGCCAACTGTGGCAATCTTTGGAGGGTATATGGCACACGTTGATGAGATCCTGAATGGCAGTTGGTATATTCATATAATGAGGGTGGATGCAAAACCAATTGGAGATAGCCAGGGCTCATGTTGAGCTTGGTAAAAGTCCGTCCTCGGTTGAATCTCATGTCTGCAATCTTCGGCACCAGATAACAATCCAGACAGGAAGTTCAGTTGATTGTCATTTTGTAATCCCCGCAAAGGCAGACGGACTTATCAGGCTACATAATCGGCATGACTGGCGCAAGCCCAATACGAGTGGATGGTTCCTAACTTATCCAAGTGGTCCAGTTCAGCATCTACCTTCAGTTTCAAAGCATAAGGAACTGGTCAGGCCCAGAAATAGCGTGGTTGGGCCTCTGGGTCTACTGATAACCTGGCAGAGGCCCCTCGATGGTACCAAAGCCCTCCTAGAACATGGCTGGGAAACGTGTCAACATCCCATCTGGTCCATCGGGGTACATTTGGCATACTTGCTGCCAGTCCAAACAGGAATTTTAGCCAGTTGCGACCCAGCAAATTTGGGCTGGAACCTTTCACCACCACCAGTGGTAGATTCACCAACTGAGCTCCGTAATCCACTGGAACTTCCGAGGTGCCCGCACTTTCCAACCTTTCTCCTGTATACGTGGCCGGCCTGGCATCGGTATCTTTCAGCGCTAAGGTGCGTATACCAGAGCGAATTACGTTGTATGCGCAGTGGCTGATCACTGAGATGGTGGCTCTGGTATCAAGTTCCATCCTAATCAGGAACCCATTGATCCGGACCGTGATCTGGATAGGCGCCACCCATAATGCTGAAATGCAGTAAAGGCGGTGGGCTTCCTCCGGCTCGACGACATGCGTCCGTGTTCTGGGGCGGTCATTCTGCTGGTTTTCTGCTGGTGTCTGTCCCGTCGCCTCCCTCTGGCACCGGCGTGTTCATTCCCTTTGTCAGGTATCTCCAGTGTATGATGTCCGTTGGCAGGGAATTGGTGCCTTCTGACCTGGTCCCCTGGAGTGCACCCCCAATGGCAGGAATCCAAATCTCCACATGGGCATTCCACGTCCTGCTGGACGACCGAGGTTGAGGAAGGTCATCTCTCGGAGCTCCTGGGCACCGTGTTCTGTGCCTTCCCGGGATATCGCTGTCTCGGTCGCTTTTTTCAGTTTCAGATCAATTTCACTCCATAAACGTTCTTGGGTCGCCCTGTCTCTGATCCAGCAAACCAAACGGTCTCAGTGCACCTTGGATAACACGGGCCCGAACTCTCAGAACTCAGCGACTTTGTGCAACCGGCCCAGGAATTCCATTTTAGGTTCTTCCTGGCATTGAGAGACCTTGTGGAAATGCAAATGCCGAATGATTAATGGTGGTTTCTGAAGTGTTGGTTAGTGTAGACTTGAGAGATGAACAGACACTACTAACACTGAAGAAGGTTCAACTCAATTTTATTAACTAACTTCTAACTAACTAACACACGATGACTGCGGGTCTAAATGGTGCTAACTTAAACCAGAGACTTAAGCCTTGTCCGAACCAGTTGATTCTCTCAGCACGTGGTGTGAGTCTGTGCTGGGCTGGATGAAATGAAAAATGAAAATGAAAATCGCTTATTGTCACGAGTAGGCTTCAATGAAGTTACTGTGAAAAGCCCCTAGTCACCACATTCCGGTGCCTGTCCGGGGAGGCTGGTACGGGAACACTGTTACACGGTTACACTGAGAGGCAGCACCCAGAATGAGCAGGAACCATGGTGCGCTCTGCCTTTATAGTGTGTGTATTCTAACTAGTGATTGGCTGTGGAGTTTGTGCATGTTGCTTGGTCCTTGTGTGTGTCCATCAGTGTGTGGCTGCACCATAATATACTGGTGTATATTATGACATCCTCCCCTTTTATAAAAAAAATGTCGATGTAGGCATGTGATAATAAATAGTGCGGATGTGTGAAGAATGTATCTAACTACGTGTGAGGTGCAAAGACATATGTACAAATCTATATACAGGAAACAAGACTATGTACAAAGATGGTGCCTGGGTGCAGATGACTAACATGAACTGGAACAACCAATGAAGCTATTTACAAATCACTGGAGAACAAATTCAACAAGGAATGAAAAAAAATCTCAGAAAGTCCACATATGTGCAGAGTTCATAAGTTCAGTCTCTGAGGTGGGCGACGAACTCTGGTTGACCGCCTCAAGGGTGAGGCAGTAGCTGGCACAACAGGAGCCGGGAGGGCTGCAGCACAGTCAGGGGCGGACACAGTTACCGGAAACTCTGCACAGTCCATGGCGGGATCAGTAGCAGAGCTGGTCGGAGGATCCCGTGACGACTCTGGAACAAGGCGAAGAGCACGCCGATTGCGGCGCCGAATGGATCCATCCGGTAAGCGGACCAGGAAGGAGCGGGGTGGGGGGGGCGGGGGGTCACCTGCCTAAGAACAACAGCAGGCGCAGACCAGCCACCATCCGGGTGGTGGATGCGAACCGTGTTGTGTGGATGGATGTCGGGGAGATCAGCAGCCTGGGAGTCGTAGGAAATTTTCTGCTGCAGCTGAGACATGTGCATGCGGTGGAGCACGGGGACATAATCGAGGTTGGGGGTGAGAATCGATGGCACCGTCATCCTGAGGGTGCGGTTCATTAGTAGCTGTGCAGGCGACAGCCCAGTGGAGAGCGGGGCAGAGCGATAGGCTAACAGAGCAAGATGGAAGTCAGATCCGGCGTCGGCGGCCTTGCTGAGTAGCCGCTTAACTATGTGGACCCCCTTTTCCGCCTTTCCATTGGATTGGGGATACAGGGGACTGGACGTAATGTGCGCAAAGTTGTAGTGTCGGGCGAAGCCGGCCCATTCCTGGCTCGTGAAACAGGGGCCATTGTCTGACATGACTGTCAGCGGAATGTCATGGCGGGCAAACGTCTCCTTACACGCCCTAGTCACAGCCGAGGATGTGAGATCGTGCAGCCTGATGACCTCCGGGTAGCTGGAGAAGTAGTCAATGATGATGACGTAGTCCCTGTCCAATGCATGGAACAAGTCGATGCCCACTTTGATCCAAGCCGATGTGACAAGCTCATGGGGCATCAGGGTCTCCCGTGGTTGGGCGGGCTGAAAACGCTGGCAGGTAGAGCAGTTGAGCACCGCATTGGTGATGTCATCGTTAATGCCCGGCCAGTACACGGCTTCTCTAGCCCTGCGGCGACATTTTTCGACTCCTAAATGGCCTTCATGCAGTTGCTCCAGAACTAGCTGGCGCATGCTTTGTGGTATGACGATGCGATCCAATTTCAGGAGCACCTCGTCAACAACCGCCAGGTCATCACAGACATTGTAAAATTGTGGGCATTGGCCCTTGAGCCACCCATCTGACATTAAACGCATCACACGCAGAAGAAGTGGGTCAGCCGCTGTCTCGCGGCGAATTTGCATCAGTCGTGCATCCGAAACTGGCAAATAGGAGGCTGCAAGCTGAACTTGAGCATCTATTTGGCAGACGAAGCCTTCATGATCACATGGAGTGGTGATCGACCTTGAGAGGGCATCGGTAATGACAATGTCCTTGCCAGGGGTATAGACCAGTTGAAAGTCATACTTGCGCAGCTTGAGTAGGATACGCTGGAGTCGAGGCGTCATGTCATTCAAGTCCATTTTGATAATATTTACAAGGGGGCGGTGGTCGGTTTCAACCGTGAACTGCGGAAGTCCATAGACGTAGTCGTGGAACTTCACGACTTCAGTGAGAAATCCGAGACACTCTTTTTCAATTTGCGCATAGCCCTGCTCTGTGGGGGTCATCGCCCGCGATGCATACACAACGGGGGCTCATGACGAGGCCTTGTCTCGTTGCAGGAGCACGGCTCCAATCCCCAACTGACTGGCATCAGTAGAGATTTTGGTCTCTTTGGTCGGATCGAAAATGGCCAATACTGAGGCCGTGGAAAGCTTGGCCTTCAGCTCCTGTCATTCACGCTCGTGAGCGGGGAGCCATCGGAAATTTGTGGTTTTGTGAATCAGGTCTCTGAGGGCCGTGGTGTGTGAGGCAGGATTTGGGATGAACTTCCCGAGGAAATTCCCCATGCCCAGGGACCGGAGGACCGCTTTCTTGTCCTCGGGCATCTTCATGGACGTGATTGCTGCAATCTTGTCCTCGTCCGGACGCACCCCCTGGTGGGAGGTGTGATCCCCCAGAAACTTGATACTCGACTGGCCGAAGGAGCATTTGGCCCTATTGAGGCGGAGGCCGTGTTTGTGGATGCACCTGAAAACACGCTGAAGGCGGGCAATGTGTTCCTGCGGGGTGGTTGACCAGATAATAATGTCGTCGACATATACCCGGACGCCATCAATCCCCTCCATCATCTGCTCCATGATCCGGTGGAAAACTTTGGACGCAGAGATGATGCCGAATGGCATCCGGTTGTAGCAGAACCTGCCAAAGGGTGTGTTGAACGTACACAGCTTCCTGCTTGACTCATCTAGTTGGATCTGCCAGAAACCCTTCGAGGCATCCAGTTTTGAGAAGAGTTTGGCGTGGGCCATCTCTGACGTGAGCTCCTCACGTTTCAGAATCGGGTAGTGCTTCCGCATGATATTCTGATTCAGATCTTTAGGACCTATGCAGATCTGCAACTCGCCGGACGGTTTCTTAACGCAGACCATGGAGCTTACCCAGTCTGTGGGTTCCGTGACCCTAGAAATAACTCCTTGGTCCTGGAGGTCCTAGTGCTGTTGCTTTAGGCGGTCGTTAAGGGCGCTGGGACTCTGCGAGGTGCGTGAACGACAGGCGTGGCGTTGGGCTTGAGTAAGATTTTATACGTGTACGGGAGCGTGCCCATGCCCTCGGAGACATCATGGTATTGCTGGATGGTGGAGTCGGGTTGTGCCCTGACGTCTGTGTCAGAAGATGCAGACACATCGCTTGGAGATGGGGAGTGAACCCTCTGTACTAAGTGGAGCAGCTTGCATGCCTGCGCACCAAGCAAGGAGGCTTTTGAGGCAGCAACAATCTCAAACGGAAGAATAGCTGTGTGAGCACGATGTGTCACCTCAAGGTGGCAGGACCCGCTGGCAGCTATGGCATTGCCATTGTAGTCAAGCAATTTACACGCAGATGGCAGGACAGCAGGCTGGATGCAGAGTTTGCGAAAATCAGACAACACGATGAGTTTGGCGGAAGCGCCAGTGTCCAGGCGGAACCTGACAGGGGATGGGCTGACCGTAAGGGTGGCACACCACTCATCATCCTGTTCGATGCTGTGAATGTGGATGGGTTTGGTGCCACGCTTGGGGAACATCCTGTTCGTGGTAACGATGCCAACTTGGAACGGGACCTGTGGTTCATCGCAGGCACAGTTGGAATCAAGGTCTGGAGTAGGTACATTGATGGCAGGCTGGATAGCCCTGACGTCTCTGTGGGGCTGGGTTGACCTGCTAAAAACAGCAGGCAGGGAGGACCTGCACATAGTAGCGTAGTGGCCGCGTTTGCCACTCTGCAGGCAGCGTCGGGACTTCGCGGGACATTGCCACTTTAAGTGGGCGGAGCCACAGTTGCCGTACGTCGGAGCGTCGGGACGTTTGTCGCGCCACCGCGCATGCGCGGTGCGATCCAACGAGGTGCGCACCTGCGCGAAGCGGTCCGTGACGTCAGCACGTTCGCTGCGTTTTAGCGTGGGACTCTGTGAAAAGCGCGCGAAATGGCCGCCATCGTTCAGATCCAGAGCCTGAAAAGATTTCATCGTTTGGACCCGTTCTGCCTCGTAAGGGGCTTGCCACACCGTTTCAGCGGCCTGGATACAGGAGGAGCGGATAGAGGCCTGTTCATGAAGTACACAGGTCTCAATGGCTGTAGACAGGGTGAGCTGCTTTACTTTTAGTAGCTGCTGGCGCAGGGGCTCAGATTGAACACCAAAAACAATCTGGTCACGGAGCATGGAGTCAGAGGTGGACCCGTAGTTGCAGGACTGCGCAAGGACGCGGAGGTGGGTAATAAAGGACTGGAAAGGCTTGTCCTTACCCTGCATTCGCTGCTGAAACATGTATCTCGCGAAGCTCTCGTTAACCTCGACCTCACAGAGGCTGTCGAACTTTAAAAGGACAGTCTTGAACTTCGATTTGTCCTCCCCCTCAGCGAAGGTGAACGAGTTGAAGATGTGCAGAGAGTGATCCCCGGCTGTGGAGAGGAAGAGAGCAATCTTCCGTGAGTCCGAGGCAGCTTCCAGGTCCCTGACTTCGAGGTACAGCTGGAAGCGCTGTTTGAAAAGTTTCCAGCTCGAGCCCAGATTCCCGGCAATGCGGAGAGACGGCGGCGGGCGAACGGAATCGATTCTGTAGGATGGCGCGAGACTGGTGGAAGGCAGATCACTGAAAGGTAGGTCTCAGAAGTGCGAGCATCCCTCAACTTCTGGTACCATGAAGCGTTGGCTAGTGTAGACTTGAGAGATGAACAGACACTACCAACACTGAAGAAGGTTCAACACAATTTTATTAACTAACTTCTAACTAACTAACACACGATGACTGCGGGTCTAAATGATGCTAACTTAAACTAGAGACCTAAGACTTGTCCGAACCAGTTGATTCTCTCAGCACGTGGTGTGAGTCTGTGCTAGGCTGGATGAGTTCTTGTTACACTCAGAGGCAGCACCCAGAATGAGCGGGAACCGTGGTGCCCTCTGCCTTTATAGTGTGTGTATTCTAACTGGTGATTGGCTGCGGTGTTTGTGCATGTTGATTGGTCCCTGTGTGTGTCCATCAGTGTGTGTCTGCACCATGATATACTGGTGTATATTATGACAGTTTCGGGTTGAAATATTTGCTGACCAGCGTAACGAACTCCGCGAACTAGCAGTTGTCGGGTGATCGGGAAAAGCTAAACTTTTGATAATGCTGTAAGTCTCCATACTGCAAATCACGAGGAGGGTCACCGTCTGTCTGTTGTCCCCAACTATATTCTTCAGATGAAAATAATATTTCATTTGTTCTATGTACTGGGTCCAATCCCCTGTCTCAGCGTCGAAAGCCTCAAGTTTACCGATGAGTGGCATATTTGCCACCTAAGCGGAGGTCTCCTGAGGCCTATTCGAGGTGGGCCCAGTGCATAGGAAATGGTGCCTCCTGCAGCTCCATTTCACCCTTGTCAACAATATAAAGTGTCAGGCAAGCGACCACTCGGAAGTTATCTCTGTAGAAAAGTTTGGTTTTATGCTGGTTTCTATACAGTCCTCTTACTTCCCAAAGGGCCTCCCATACACAGGAGACCGGGGTATTTATATCCCAGCAGTTAGGAAAAGGGCAGGGTTAGCCCTGCCCCCTGATCTGGGTAGATTGTATTCAGTTGAGGCTGCAGGGTCTCTGTTGTTGCAGATCCCTGGGCCCCTGTAGAGTTATAACACTTTGGTTGTTTAGCAACTCAGAACCTGTGGATGCAAAATGCTTGGGATAGTTTTTAGGCCCACCTTTGAACATGTGACAGGCTCATCATTTTGAAGAAACTGATGGACTGAGAATACAAACAATTTAAAAATCAGACCTCAGAATTTTAATAACGCCAATTTATAAATTTGTCTACTGTGGAGCGATTGCTCTGCGGGTTCAGAGACAGATCATTGGTGTGTCCTATGTAGCTGACAATCTGAAACAGAACAAAACTCACAAGTTGGCAAATACTTTACCATGGCCTGGACTCTCCGTTGTAAGCAACCCCCCCCCCTCCCCACGCCCTCCGCCGATTCTCTGCGCTCGATGGGCCGAGGTCCGCCGGCGTCATTTGCGTATGGTCCTACCTGGCGGGACCTCGGTGTTCTGGCTGTGGGGGCAGCCCAGGTGGGGGGGCCTCCACAGTGGCCAGGCCCATAATCAGGGGCAACCAATCTGCGGACGTGTTAATACCGGGGTGGGGGGGGGGCCTATGTTCCTCCTCACCGGGCCCCTGTAGGTCTCCACCATATTGCCCGGCGCACATGCACAGACTCGCGCCGGCCATGACACGCGCATGTGCGGACCCGCGCCAGCCGTGGTGGGCCAGCTTTCAGCGTCAGAGCAGCGCACAGCACTCCAGCACCATTCTAGTCCCCAAGGAAGGGGGGAATGCCTGGGCCTGGAGGCCCGTTGATGCCGGCATCGTTCGTGCCAGTTTTGACACTGGCGTCAACGCTTGGCCGAGATTTCGGAGAATCCCGGCCCATGTATTTAACTTTATTTCCCTCATAAGGTGCACTCTAAATTTAAACTCTTTTTAATATTTTGATCTGAAAAGGTTAAAAGTTTTAATAGTATCCTGGAGCCCTGTCAGTGGGTTTCCACTGTCTCCTCCTTTATGGCTGCTCCGCACCCCCCCCCCCCCAGAAAATCCCGTTGGCGGCAATGGACACTCACATTGCGCAATATCACCATGCACCCCACTCCCTATTGCCAGATTGCCCCATTTCCAGATTGTCCCCTTGCCAGATGGTCCCCCCATCCCCCATTAATGGGACTTGCCTGCTTGGCCCCTGCAATGCTCTGAATGCCTGATTCATTTGGACGTCTGCCTGTTTTCATGTACAGAGTGGTGTTGAGCCAACAACATAACATGTGCTGGTCTGAAAGCAAGAGACAGTGCCAAACCAGCACCTGGCACATAGGGAGTTTTTATACTATAGCTATCAATTTGAAAACAGCCAGCACTTTATTTAAATGGGGCGTGATTTACCCATCACGTCCCACCAGAATCGGGACGGGACGCGTTCCGAAGATCGTGGGATAGGCCTCTCACGGGATTTTGCGAGACGTTGCGATCTGGATCCCACCCACATTGATGGGACACAGACTTGCAGAGTTAAGTGAGTTTAGAAACTCACTTAAAACCTGCCGACACTAGACTGGACCAGCTCTCGTGATCTACCGGCTCGCCGAGGAGACCCCAGCCAGGCGCTGTTCAGCACTGGCCTCCACAGAGACCAAGTGGAATGGCACTTGGGGAAGGCCGTCCCAGGCGATCGGAGACCTCGGGTGGCTGGTATCTAGGCCGGGTGGCAAGGGCACTGCCAGGGTGCGAGGTTGGCATTTTGTCCGTGCCAAGGATTGGGCATGGGCGTGCCCTGTCCACATGAGGCAGGGTGCGGATGGGCTTGACGACCCTCTTACAGGTGAGTTGGGACATTGGGGGAGCTCCGGGAGTCGAATTGGGTGCTCAAGAGATCGAGGCGCCATTTAAAAATGGTGCACAATCTCTTCCTGCACTGAAGAGCTCCTCTCATCAGAGGCTGGATTCTCCGCCGGCGGGATGCTCCATTTTGCCGGCAGCCCGGGGGTTTCCTGACGGTGTGAGGCTGCCCCACAATGCGAAACCCCATTGACCAGCCGGCATAACGGAGCATCCCATTGGCGTGCTGAAACAGAAATGTGGCGCGTGGGGGCAGAGAATCCAGCCCCAGAGCTCCTCAGTGCAGGAAACGACGGTAAGTGCGGCCTAAGTGGTATTCTCCACCAGGGCCCGAAAACACAACAGAATGCCATTAGATAATCCCGCCCAGAACGGACTCTGTTTTTATTTGGGTAGATCGCGCCCATCGTCTTGCTTCCTCCCTGGCTCTAGTTGAATTCTCTCAGCAAAGAGATAGTTCTATTTATCATGTACTCCACTGGTTAAATCAGAGTCACAGAATGGTACAGTAACAGTCCAAAGATGTGCAGGTTAGGTGGATTGGCCATGATAAATTGCTCTTAGTGTCCAAAATTGCCCTTAGTGTTGGGTGGGGTTACTGGGTTATGGGGATAGGGTGGAGGTGTTTACCTCGGGTAGGCTGCTCTTTCCAAGAGCCGGTGCAGACTCGATGGGCCGAATGGCCTCCTTCTGCACTGTAAATTCAATGATGATAAGAACATAACAACATAAGAACTAGGAGCAGGAGTAGGCCATCTGGCCCCTCAAGCCTTCTCCGCCATTCAATGAGATCATGGCTGATCTTTTGTGGACTCAGCTCCACTTTCCACCCCGAACACCGTAACCCTTAATGCTTTTATTCTTCAAAAAACTATCTATATTTATCTTTTTTTTAATAAATGTTTTTTATTGGGTTTTTGAACAAAGTATATTTACCGTTATGTACACAGGATAAGAGACATATATATATATATATATATAAGAGAAGAGCATACCCAAACATACCAAAGAAAAGAAAATAGTAAATAATTAAAAAAATACAATAAAAAATAAAATGGAATAACTGGTAGGGTATTGTGCACCAGCTCAACAGCAGCAACTCTGTACACCTGGCAACATTATTTACAACACATAAGTGGGCAACTGTTGGTGGGGGTGGAGGGAGTGGGGTGGGGGGGAGGGTGGAGACTGGGGAGGTAAATATACATTTGGGTGCCGGAGAAACAATTACAGTGGGCAATACTCGAATGGGTTTGGTGTTGGTGTTGTCGCTTGCTTCTCCTGGACGGTGCTCGATGCCGTCTCGCGCTCACCTCCACTTCTGCCGTTCCCCCCGTCTTTCGTCTTTATTCTCCTCGTTCCCTGCTCCTGGAGATGCCATGTTCGTTATTGTATCCTGTGCCTTCCTCACGGCTCTCATTTCCCTGCCTCCCCCCCACCTCCCCGGTTCTCCTCTCTTGTTCCCTGTCTCTTCCCTCTCTCCCCCCCTCCTGATTCGCCTTTCTTTCCTCTTAGGTTTAGCTGTTCCCCCCCCCCCCCCCCCCCCCCCCCCCCCCCCCCCCCCCCGCCAACCTCCCCCGCCATTCCCGGTCTATCGCTCCCTCTCATTCTTTGCGACTTTCCCCTGGATTCTTGGCTACCTGGCTATTCCTCCGCTTGTTCATTGGCCACAAACAGGTCCCGGAACAATTGCATGAATGGCTCCCACGTTCTGTGGAAGCCGTCGTCTGACCCTCAGATGGCGAATTTGATTTTCTCCATTTGGAGAGATTCTGAGATGTCGGACAGCCAGTCTGCAGCTCTGGGCGGTGCTGCTGACTGCCAGCTGAACAGGATTCTACGGCGGGCGATCAGGGAGGCAATGGCAAGGGTGTCCACCTCCTCCCCAGGAATAGATCTGGCTGGTCTGAAATCCGGAAGACTGCCACTTTCGGGCATGGCTCCACCCTCACCCCCACCACTTTGGACATTGCCTCGAAGAAGTCTGTCCACTACCCTGAAAGTCTGGGGCAAGACTAGAACATGTGGGAGTAGTTGGCCGGCCTCCTTGGCACCGTTCACATCTATCCTCCACCTCCGGAAGAACCTACTCATACGGGTTCTTGTTAAGTGGCTCCATGTACCACTTTTAGCTACGTCAGGCTGAGCCTTGCGCACGTGGAGGAGGAGTTGACCCTATGCAGTGCTTCGCTCCAGAGTCCCCACCCTATCTCAATCCCCAGGTCCTCCTCCCATTTCTTTCTTGTTGCGTCCAGTACGATGTCGGCCCTTTCTATCAGTCGGTCATACATGTCACGACAGTTTCCTTTATCTAGTATGCTTGCGCCAGTAACTCTTCCAGTAATGTCTGTCGTGGCGTTTGTGGGTATGTCCTTGTCTCCTTCCGTAGGACGTTTTTGAGCTGTAGATACCAGAGCAGCATAGACGGAGTCATCGCGCTCCTGAAAGAGTTTGGCGCCTTTTCGGACTACAAACTCAACATGAGCAAAAGCGAGATCTTCCCAGTACACCCGCAAGTAGGGGGGGGGGGGGGGCAGCACTAACGGGACTGCCGCTTAAACAAGCCCGACACAAATTCCGCTACCTGGGGAGCCAAATAGCCCATGACTGGAAAGGGATTCACAAATGGAACCTCACCAGTCTGACAGAGGAAGTAAAAAAAGACCTGCAAAGATGGAACACACTCCCACTCTTCCTCGCGGGGAGAGTCCAGACGATCAAAATGAACATACTGCCCAGGTTCCTCTTCCTATTCAGATCCATCCCGATCTACATCCCCAATACCTTTTTCAAAGCGCTGGACAAACTAATCATGGCGTTGGAATGGGGGTGGGTGGGTGGGGGGGGGGGGTGAAATACTAGAATCCCAAAGAAGGTCCAACAAAAAACAAAATCCGGGGGGGGGGGGGGGGCGGGCTAGCCCTCCCAAACCTACAATTCTACCACTGGGCGGCGACGGCCGAGCGAATAAGGGGATGGATCAAGGAGCCAGAAGCCGAGTGGGTGTGCGCGGAAGAGGCCCCCTGCATGGGGACCTCCCTCCGGGCCCACGCCACGGCAGCACTCCCATCCCCACCCAAAAAACACTCCAGCAGCCCAGTGGTGACAGCCACCCTCCAATCCTGGAACCCACTACGGCAGCAATTTGCCCCGACCAAAATGTCGGACAAAGCTCCCATCTGCAACAACCATAGGTTCACACCAGCACTGACTGAAGCCACCTTCAAAAGGTTGGGGCAGGACGGAGGGACACTGACAGTCAGGGACCTATACATGGACGGTAGGATCGCAACACTGGACGAACTGACGGAGAAATTCCAGCTAGCCTGGGGAACGAGCTAAGGTATCTATCTTTATCTTAAAAACATTTAATGAAGGAGCCTCAACTGCTTCACTGGGCAAGGAATTCCATAGATTCACAACCCTTTGGGTGAAGAAGTTCCTCCTAAGCTCAGTCCTAAATCTACTTCCCCTAATTTTGAGGCTATGCCCCCTAGTTCTGCTTTAACCGCCAGTGGAAACAACCTGCCCGCATCTATCCTATCTATTCCCTTCATAATTTTATATGTTTCTATAAGATCCCCCCTCATCCTTCTAAATTCCAACGAGTACAGTCCCAGTCTACTCAACCTCTCCTCGTAATCCAACCCCTTCAGCTCTGGGATTAACATAGTGAATCTCCTCTGCACACCCTCCAATGCCAGTAGGTTGTTTCTCAGGTAAGGAGACCAAAACTGAACACAATACTCCAGGTGTGACCTCACTAACATCTTATACAATTGCAGCATAACCTCCCCAGTCTTAAACTCCATCCCTCTAGCAATGAAGGTCAAAATTCCATTTGCCTTCTTAATCACCTGTTGCACCTGTAAACCAACTTTTTGCGACTCATGCACTAGCACACCCAGGTCTCTCTGCACAGCAGCATGTTTTAATATTTTATCATTTAAATAATAATCCCTTTTGCTGTTATTCCTACCAAAATGGATAACCTCACATTTGTCAACATTTTATTCCATCTGCCAGACCCTAGCCCATTCACTTAACCTATCCAAATCCCTCTGCAGACTTCCAGTATCCTCTGCACTTTTTGCTTTACCACTCATCTTAGTGTCGTCTGCAAATTTGGACACATTGCCCTTGGTCCCCAACTCCAAATCATCAATGTAAATTGTGAACAACTGTGGGCCCAACACTGATCCCTGAGGGACACCACTAGCTACTGATCGCCAACCCATTAATCCCCACTCTTTGCTTTCTATTAATTAACCAATCCTCTATCCATGCTACTACTTTACCCTTAATGCCATAAATCTTTATCTTTATCTTATGCAGCAACTTTCAGTGTGGCACCTTGTCAAAGGCTTTCTGGAAATCCAGATATACCACATCCATTAGTTCCCCATTATCTACTGCACTGGTAATGTCCTTAAAAAATTCCACTAAATTAGTTAAGCACGACCTGCCCTTTATGAACCCTACGTCTGCCCAATGGGACAATTTCCACCCAGATGCCTCGCTATTTCTTCCTTGATGATAGATTCCAGCATCTTCCCTACTACCGAAGTTAAGCTAACTGGCTTATAATTACCCACTTTCTGCCTACCTCATTTTTTAAACAGTGGTGTAAAGTTTGCTAATTTCCAATCCGCCGGGACCACCCCAGAGTCTAGTGAATTTTGGTAAATTATCACTAGTGCATTTGCAATTTCCCTAGCCATCTCTTTTAGCACTCTGGGATGCATTCCATCACGGCCAGGAGCCCTGTCTACCTTTAGCCCCATTAGCTTGCCCATCATTACCTCCTTAGTGATAACAATCATCTCAAGGTCATCACCAATATAGTAAACAACATTGTCAAACTTTGTAAAACTGCTATATGGGCCTTCCTATACAACTGCAACCAAGTGACGAGAGCCATCCTGTTCTCCTGGAACTTTCAGTGAGATCCGACATGGATGACTAACCAATCATCTCCCCTGCATGATCTACCATGCTATGCCCTTATTTCATTCCTAACTTACCTTTCCCCTGGGCAGCACGGTGGCCTAGTGGTTAGCACAACCGCCTCACGGCGCTGAGGTCCCAGGTTCGATTCTGGGTCACTGTCTGTGTGGAGTTTGCACATTCTCCCCGTGTCTGCGTGGGTTTCGCCCCCCACAACCCAAAAATGTGCAGAGTAGGTGGATTGGCCACGCTAAATTGCCCCTTAATTAGAAAAAATAAGTGGGTAATCTAAATTTATAAAACAAAAAAAACTTACCTTTCCCATCATAATCAATCAGTCTCCTGCAATATATCCTTCTTTCTCCGATCCCCATTCAGTTATTTCAGGAATGCCTCAAGCTTCTTATCTGAGCCCCTCCCTATTTCCCAGCTCTCTGCTGCCTGTTAGTAGGCTGAGGATTAGCTTCATGACATGCAATTTCCACTATCAGCCTTAACTCTATAAGTGTGCTGTCTTCCTGCTTACTTAGCATCAAGTGGAACAACTAGAACTTCGCCATTTTAACACTTGTGAGGCCAAAGCAATTTTGTTCAGCTCCTGACAATGACCTTCCATCCGTTTGATAAGGTGCCCCATGGATCGGTACCTGGGACTACGATGTTGTGGCCATTACAGAGACGTGGATAGAGCAGGGGCAGGAATGGTTGTTGGAGATTCCAGGGTTTAGATGTTTCAGTAAGATTAGGGAAGATGGTAAAAGGGGTGGAGGAGTAGCATTGCTAATCAAGGATAGTATAATGGCTGCAGAAAGGCAGTTTGAGGAGGATCTGTCTACTGAGGTAGTGTGGGCTGAAGTTAGAAATAGGAAAGGAGCGGTCACTTTGTTAGGAGTTTTCTATAGGCCCCCAAACAGTAACAGAGATGTGGAGGAAAAGATTGCCATGCAGATTTTGGACAGGTGCGGTAGTCACAGGGGAGTTGTCATGGGTGACTTTAACTTTCCAAATATTGATTGGAACCACACTAATTCAAATAGTTTGGATGGGGCTGTTTTTATCCAGTGTGTACAGGAGGGTTTCCTCACAGAATATGTGGATAGACTGACAAGAGGCGGGGCCACATTGGATTTGGTACTGGGTAATGAACCAGGCCAAGTGTTAGATTTGGTTGTGGGAGAGCACTTTGGAGATAGAGACCACAATTCGGTGACTTTCACTATAGGAATGGAGAGGGATAGGAACATATGGCAGGGCAAGGTTTATAACTGGGGAAAGGGTAATTCCGATGCGATTAGGCAAGAATTGGAGAGCATAAGATGGAAAGAGGAACTGTCAGGGATAAGCACAATTGAGATGTGGCGCTTCTTCAAGGAGCAAATACTGCGTGTCCTTGATATGTATGTCTCTGTCAGGCAGGGAGGAATTGATTGAGTGAGGGAACCATGGTTTACAAAAGAGGTTGAATGTCTTGTCAAGAGTAAGGATGAGAAAACAAGGTTCCGTTAGGCACTTGAGGGATACAAGATAGCTGGGAAGGAGCACAAGAAAGGGCTTAGGAGAGCTAGGAGGGGGTATAAGAAGTCCTTGGCGGGTAGGATCAAGGCAAACCCCAAGGCTTTTAACACTTATGTGAGGAATAAAAGAATGACCAAGGTGAAGTTAGGGCCGGTGAAGGAGTGGGAGCGTGTGCATGGAATCTGAATATATAGGAGAGGCCCTCAATGAATACTTTACTTCAGTGTTCACAATGGAGAGGGGCCATGTTATTGAGGAGGATACTGTAATACAGGCTGGTAGGCTGGAGGAGGTAGATATTTGGAAGGAAGATGTGTTACAACATTTTGAGAAGCCTGAGGATAGATAAGTCCCCTGGGCCTGATGGGATACATCCTAGGAGTCTTTGGGAGGCGAGGGATGAGATTGCAGAGCCTTTGGCTTTGATCTTTATGTCCTCACTGTCTACAGGAGTAGTGCCAGAAGACTGGAGAGAGGCGAATGTTATCCCCTTGTTCAAGAAAGGGAATGGGCATAACCTTGGGAATTATAGGCCAGTTAGTCTCATTTCGGTCATAGGTAAATCATTGGAAAGGGTCCTGAGGGATAGGACTTATGATCATTTGGAAAGATACAGCTTAATCCAGGATAGTCAGCACGGATTTGTGAGGGGTAAGTCTTGCCTCACAAGTTTGATTGTATTTTTTGAGGAGGTAACTAAGTACATAGATGAAGGTAGAGCAGTTGATGTTGTATACATGGATTTTAGTAAAGCGTTTGGTAATGTGCCCCCTGGTCGGCTAATCCAGAAAATAAGGAGACGTGGCATAGAGGGAAATTTGACTGATTGGATCAGTAACTGGCTATCACATAGAAGACAGAGGGTGGTGGTAGATGGTAAATTTTCATCCTGGAGCCCAGTCACCAGCGGTGTACCACAGGGATCAGTACTGGGTCCTCTGCTATTTGTGATTTTTATCAATGACTTGGATAGTGGAGTTGAAGGTTGGGTTAGTAAATTTGCTGATGACACCGTGATTGGTGGAGTAGTGGATAATGTGGAGGGCTGTTGTAGGCTGCAAAGAGACATTGATAGCATGCAGAGCTGGGCTGAAAAGTGGCAGATGGAGTTTAACCCTGATAAGTGTGAGGTGATTCATTTTGGTAGGACAAATTTGAATGCGGATTACAGGGTTAACGGCAGGGTTCTGAAGAATGTGAAGGAGCTGAGAGATCTTGGAGTTCATGCCCATAGATCTCTGAAAATTGCCACCCAAGTGGATAGAGCTGTGTGTTCACATTTATTAACAGGGAGATTGAGTTTAAGAGGCGTGAGGTTATGCTGCAACTGTACAAGACCTTGGTTCGTCCACATTTGGAATATTGTGTGCAGTTCTGGTCACCTCATTATAGGAAGGATGTGGAAGCATTGGAAAGGGTGCAAAGGAGATTTACCAGGATGCTGCCTGGATTGGAGGGTAGGTCTTATGAGGAAAGGTTGAGGGAGTTAGGGCTTTTCTCATTGGAGTGAAGGAGGATGAGAGGTTACTTAATTGAGGTGTATGAGATGATGAGAAGGATAGAGTGGAAGTTCAGTGACTTTTTCCTCAGGTGGATGTAGCTGTTACAAGGGGGCATAACTGTAAGGTCATGGTGGAAAATATAGGAGGGATGTCAGAGATAGATTCTTTACTTAGAGAGTGGTGGGGCGTGGAACGCACTCCCAGCCATGGTAGTGGAGTCGGACACTTTCGGAACTTTCAAGCGGTTATTGGATAGGCTATGGAAGTACTAGAATGATTGGGAGTAGGTTGATTTGATTTTAGTTTCAGACTGGTTCGGCACAAAATTGTGGGCCGAAGGGCCTGTACTGTGCTGTACAGTTCTATGTTCTGTGTTCTTCCACTCTAGCCCCAGATTACAGCCATTCCCTACCTAGTCAGCAGTGTGGCCTGTTTGATTTGGAGCTGAATGTCTCATGCCATTTCCTTTTTTTTTTATAAATTTAGATTATCCAATTATTTTTTCCAATTAAGGGGCACTTTAGTGTGGCCAATCCACCTACTCGCACATTTTTTTTTTTAGGTTGTGGGGGCCAAAACCCACGCAGACACGGGGAGAATGTGCAAACTCCACACGGACAGTGACCCAGAGCCGGGATCGAACCTGGGACCTCAGCGCCGTGAGGCAGCTGTGCTAACCAATAGGCCACCGTGCTGCCCCTCATGCCATTTCCAAGCTGTTGTCAAAACATCTCCCAGGCTTTCCTGAAAAACTTTACTCCCTCTTCCTATCCCAAAATTATTCCTGTTGCTGTATCACCTATGTCCTTGTTGCTTTGCATTGGTTGTACAACATCTCAATTCAGACTCCTCAGAATCATTAACATTTCCCTACAAGATCACAACCACCAATCTCTACAACATCCTTCATCCTTATTTTTCAGAATACTATCTCCCCTCTTCTGATTACAAACACCTTGTCAAAAACATTTTCTCCATTCCACCACTGGCAATAATAGATTCTTCAGATATCTGACCGCAGGGTCTGAGAAATCGTTCTGAAGTCCGATGTCTTGCTAATTCTTTCCCGACTTCCACAAACCTGCTTAAAGCTATCTTTAGTCCACGCCTTTGGTCACCTCTCGTTTGTCTCCTCCTACTGCTCAACTTTTGAGTTTGTTTCCATGAAATACTTTGGAAAGTTTATTCTCTTCAAGGTCTAGATCAATGAAGGTTTCTGTCAGCTCTACATGAGTTTAAAAAAAGTTCAGAATATCCCGAAACAGCCCGTGAGCACCTTTGAAACGGCATTGAAATATGATTTGACACTGCACCCATGATATAATCAACTAGCATGTTAGATAGAAAGAAACATAATGCGCTGAGATTTTAAAATCCATTCCCTTCGACCGAGATAAAATCAGGCCCAATAAATCTGTAAAATGGTCAATGCTTCCGGCAACTTTAACATATTTACAATCAGTCACGCTACTTAAAAAGCCATTTAATAATGCAATGGTATTGCAATCAATAGTCAACACCTTATTGAAAAGCTGCTTTGCCACTGCAGAAACAATTAGTGATATTTCAGTAAACTGAAAACACCAAGCTAGAACTGCCTCATAAATGTTTGAGGTTTTTAATGTGTGATTAATTTGGAGAAAATATTGGGCACGATCTACCTGAATGGGGACAGAGTCCCGTGGCGCCCGATTAACCGGGTGTTTCCCAGCCCTCAGAGTGCCGAGTAACACCCAGCTATCAAAGTCCCATCCGGGTAGATTGGAGGACTAAGTGGTGAATGCGTGGCTAAAGCCTCACTTAGTCCCGTTTTCTGCAATGAGCAGCGCCGCGTGCCGGAACCCCTCAGTGCAGCGAGAGATCAGGATGCCGATTTTCAATGGTGTCCGCACCTCTCAAGACCCCAACCCTGG
This sequence comes from Scyliorhinus canicula, assembly GCF_902713615.1. NCBI lineage: Eukaryota > Metazoa > Chordata > Chondrichthyes > Carcharhiniformes > Scyliorhinidae > Scyliorhinus > Scyliorhinus canicula. The sequence goes on from NC_052164.1 coordinate 29,551,714, forward strand.
CAGACCCATCCCCAGCTCACTATAAAGGGGTCCTCGCCCACCCCCCCCCCCCCCCCCCCCCCACCCCTGACCCCGCAACCCACTCAGGCACCTCCTGGGCCAATGCCAGGCATGCAAAAATGCCAGCTCGGCACCATCGCCAGTGCCAGCCTGGCAACCTTCCAATGCCCCTGCCAAATGGCAGTACCATCTGACCACCTTGGAAGTGCCAAGCTGCACGTAAGTGGATCTCGCCCTTGCTGGGTGTGTTCTAGATCAACATATTTAAATGCGTTATTAGGCTTTCATCTGGTGGCCAGTAGTCAACAGCCGCACCAGTGAGACCTCGAGACTGCATTGTTTAGCACTGGTTTCCGCGAACATGGACCAGGTGTGACGGCATGTTGGGGAGGTCTCACAGGCCATTAGAGACCACCCCGGTTGGTTAGGGACAGGGCAGGGTAGTACCATGGCACACCCTGGCACCTGGGCACCTTGACACTGCCAGCCTGGCACTGCCAGGGTGACAGGTTGGCAGTGGCAAAGTGTCTGGGTGCCTGGCTGATACTGCTATGGGGCAGGCCCGGGGGGCCTTGCCCATTAGAGGGGGGCATAAGGGTGGATTTCAAGGGCCTCAAGAAGGCTGGGGGGTGAAGAGTGGATCAATACAGGGAGGGTGAACCTGAAAGGGTGGTGGTGCAGAGATAGGAGCTGCCGGTCAAAATGGCACCACAGTCTGCAGGGTGGATTTTCTGCAGGAAATTGACTTAAATGTGGCCTGAGTGTGGAGAAATGCCCCGTGACCATAAAAAACCCAGCAAAGTGCCGTTGAATGGCGGGTTTATTCTTGCCAATGCAGCTGCTGAGAAACACACCGCTAAACTCACCCGAAAGGAGCATTTTAACTATTTTCTTTGTTGAATCGCTCCCCATATATAGATGGTGATCTAACAGTTCCTGAATGTAGTTTGTGGTGGGTTTTGCTGGGAGTTATTTCCAACTCTATCGACAAGTTCCCCACTTCGATCTAACCAATCTTAGTAATATTTTCTGACCCCGGGGAGTTATCTCCGGGACAGCCCACACTTAGAATTTTTTTCATCACTGGGAGCTGAACCCTCTGGCCAGAGCGGCTCCTCAGAGATCGGGCCACCATTTTTAAAGGGTTCCGCACAACACCGAACCATGGGCAATGTTACCTCCCACACACATGGGCATTAGCCCATACCCCTTCAATTGATGACACCCCGCTCTGGGGTCACTAAGGGTTCCCCCTTTTTGGCCTTCCCACAGCCTCTTTCAGGCTCCGCCCAGGACCCCACCTTTCACCCCTCCAACATTCCAGAGGCTCCTTGATTCCCTCCGAGCAACGCCCACCCTTATCCCCCACCTCCACCCTCCTTTCATGGGCATGGCACTCCTCAGGCCCTGACCCTTGGCACTGCCATACTGGCACCCTAGCACCCTGTTGGCTTTGCAGTGCTATCCAAACATAGACAGTGTTTGTCTATGTTTATAGGCATCTCTGGTTCTCCCTCTAGTGGTTACTTAGTTGTAGTGTATTTACCTTAACCCCTTGTGTATATACAGTGATGCATATCACTACATCCCCCCTTTTGTCTTGTTACATATTGTCTGTACTTTTTAAAAGAAAATTGTACAAAACAGGTAGATAAATGATGACATGTACAAGTTGTGATGATATTGATGATTATACAAAGCCAATCAATATTTATGAGTCCAATCTTAATAAGAAAAATTTATGAGTCCAAACTTTATGAATTTGTTCAGTTGAGTTGCTTTCTTCTTCTGTTGTTTAAGTGGTGATATTGATGTTGTCATTTCTTTGTGAACGTCATCAGTGTTCTTGTGTTTAAGTAACCAAGAAGTCATCATGAGGTGTTCGAATGGTCGAACCACTTAGTTGTCTGATTTAGACTTTTGTTTCTATACTTGTGGTAGCAATTCTGTATGGCATCTTTGTTGTCGGACCTGGACTTTTTTTTGTGCTTGCGGTATTGATTCTGTATGTCATCTGCCTTGAAAGCTGGTTTGCTTGTTTGTAGTGGAGCAAATCAAGATCAGGAAAACACATATGTATTATTTGCAAAAAAGCATTTTAAAACATCTCCTTAGCCCCTAATCTACCCTATAGCTACTTTGGTGACTGTGGATTACGAGGTCCAGTCAGGAACATTTATTTAGGTCTATGAGAGTGATTTTGCTGTATTAGACTCATAACACACAGCTACTGGTTGCACTTTGTATCGCGTGTTTGGATTTCTAAGAGAAGCCCCATGTGCTATCCCACCAATATAGAACTTTATCTATTCTATTTCTCAACTTCAATGCTATCACTTGACGACAGCATCCAAAAAGAATTTTTCGGATGGCAGAGGCCAAGTTGGCCTGTATCACATCCCTGCCGACTCCAACAGGCCTGCTGCCATTTCACACTCAAATGAGCATTGATTGGCAGTAGGCGGGACTTCCATCTGCACAAAACATGAAGGAGGCCTACAGTAGTTTCTCGGTACAATCTAGTCTCAACAGAAGTATCGTTTTCCGTTTCGACTAGCTAACTGAAAATGAAGGGTTAATGCTTTGTGTAGAAGATAGAACATCAAAAGAGACCCAATTCTGAAGAAGTGTCACTAAATATTCGTACCCTGAAGGACCTGCATTTTGTTTCCAGCATTTTCTGTTTTTATCTCAGATATGGAGCATTTGCAGTATTTTTCCTTCACTACCTGAAGCCTCGATACTTCAATTGTCTGATCCGACTATTGACCAATTGAGAAATCATAGGACACGTTGCATCGTGTGCATCTGCTATATTAATAACATCAATTCCTCGTGCCCTGCTGCTGACCTGTCTGCTTTCCAAGTGCTTGATCTTGTAGCCAAGCTAGCAAATTAGCTCTTTGTAAAAAGGACAAAGGGTTCCCACATGCAAAGGATAAAGTGAGATTAGGTCATTCTAATGTCCTATTAGAAGTTTGAGGGGTTTGAGACTCCTCTCAAATCATTCTGGAATAAGGCCGTTTCAGCTGGTAAAGTCATATGGTCTGACAGCAAATGCTTCCTCATTTTCTCTTTCAGAATTGGCCAGTCCAGAATTGTTTAAAACGCCAGCTGCGAATATATGCTGTGAAAACCACATTGCTCAAGTACTGGTTGTACAACATCAGCACTTGTAGATTCTACTGCAAATGAGCTGGTTGGGAATTGAACAGTAATAATAATAATCTTTATTGTCACAAGTGGGCTTACATTAACACTGCAATGAAGTTACTGTGAAAAGCCCCTAGTCGCCATCTTCCGGCGCAGGTTCGGGTTCACAGAGGGAGAATTCAGAATGTCCAAATTACCATTGACACTTCCGGCTTGTAGTCACGTCTACATGGCACATGTTGGCGTTGACAACCATCCAGGTTTGGCCTGGAGGCTCCAGGTATTGAAGATCAATCTCCAGGACACTGCTGTGCGCAAGTCTGAAGCAAAATCATCCGGACATTAAAAAAGGTAGTTTTTTTAAAATAAAAAGTATTTCAACATTCCTCTTCAGCAGATATAAAAATATTGAACATGGGGGGGAAAAAGGCTCCTTGGTTGACAGTCAAGCATCATCCAACTGGATGCTGAGCCTATTTGTTTTCTAATTACAGGAAAGCAGTGAGTCTCAAGGATGGATATGTTGGCCGGCTAATGCCTAGGGCGAGGGAGTAAGTTATGTGATGAGACCTGCAGGAATATATTTGATCACAGTTGGCAACCCTAACATAGATTGTGATTTCTCCCCTCATAAAACTATGTGCAGATAATTTGCATAAATAACCTATTGACTTTTTTTTCTTGAGATTCGAACACAGATCACACTAGAATTTGCATAACCTGCAGTGGTTCAAAGAAAAGATCTTGCCACGGCACAATTTTATGCACAAGGTTAAAACCTGGGCAGGATGCTGACTGTCGTCCAACTTAACAGTTTTATATGAATTTTACATTTTCTCTTCAAAGTCACTGGTTGGACAACTAATGTGAAAAGAAATCGATTACTAAAATTTAACGTAATCAACCATCAAATGATTCTTCTAATCCTTCTGGTGCACTCCCTATGCCATCTCCGCATACCCTTTCCAAGGCCTGGGAGTGAGCCAAACCTGAGAGAAACCCAACAAAGAGGCTTGTTTGGCTAGCCTGACATTTTAGAACATAGAACATAGAACAGTACAGCACAGAACAGGCCCTTCGGCCCTCGATGTTGTGCCGAGCAATGATCACCCTACCCAAACCCACGTATCCACCCTATACCCGTAACCCAACAACCCCCCCCCCCCCTCTTAACCTTACTTTTTAGGACACTACGGGCAATTTAGCATGGCCAATCCACCTAACTCGCACATCTTTGGACTGTGGGAGGAAACCGGAGCACCCGGAGGAAACCCACGCACACACGGGGAGGACGTGCAGACTCCGTACAGACAGTGACCCAGCCGGGAATCGAACCTGGGACCCTGGAGCTGTAAAGCATTTATGCTAACCACCATGCTACCGTGCTGCCCTAAAATTTGTTTGGGGTGTGAGTGAGGGTGCGGATGTGCAGGTCTTAACAGCCATTGGGCTAGCCAGTTGCGTCAAGAAACTTCCTGGTGGGAGAAATAGGGAGGCATTCCTACAGTCGACCACTGAAGTTCCATTCCTGAGGACTCAGCAGCCTTTGTTGGGTCAGCAGCAAAGTTGCACAGCACGTACGGCCACAGCACAACAACAGGATTGTGCACCCACGACATCAGTAAAAGGCTCCCACACGATCGCCTAGGTTAAACCTCTGTCAACAATGGCCCCACCAGCGAAACATCGCGCATTCATTGGTGCAGGAGCAAAAAAGTCGCTTCAAAGTCTGGTTACCATTCCGAACCTGTAGGAAACAATAGATAACCAGCAGCTTCCTCACACAAGTATTATATCAAGAATAGCAAGAAGGAATAGGATTATTTGTTGATCATTTGGAAGGCTGCAGTATCAGGGGTGTGGTAGTGAAAGTGGGGAATACTGTACAGCTGATATGGCATAACCAGCCCCCAGCACTCCCTTCTAATACTCTATCTAAACACAGGAATTGGTAGGATAAAACAACCAGGCCATCAGCAAAGCACCCAAAAACTAACTTAGCATATCACTGGTGTGCCTACAGAAGATAACATATTATACAATTGATGTTCTATTCTCTGTACAATTCTATGTTTGCACATTTAAAATATATTTTGAAAAAAGAAAATCAAGTATCAGGAATGATGATAATCACTTATTGTCACAAGTAGGCTTCAATGAAGTTATTGTGAAAAACCCCTAGTCGCCACATTCTGGCACCTGTTCATAGAGGCTGGTACGGGAATTGAACCCGCACTGCTGGCATTGTTCAGCATTACAAGCCAGCTGTTTAGCCCCCTGTGCTAAACCAGCTCCACGATGAAGTTAAAAGTTATTTTCTGAGAACTATTGTTAAAGGAATTTCATTAGATAAAAATATTCTCTTATCGTACTTATCAATGGTGCTAAAAACAACATCTAAACAGTTCAGTAGTTATTTCTCTCATGTTTCTGAGCTGGCCCATGCTACAATCCTCCAGCCTGGGTTGGCAAGAGCCCTCAATCTTTAGGGAGGGCTCTTGGTGGATTCAGTGTTTGGCTCTGTTTTTCTTTTACTGTAGTACAGTCAAGTAAATTTCTTTTCCCTTTGGGGCATTTCATTCTCATTGCCAGTGTGTGACCCTTTCCTCAGCCAATACATTTCCAGTACATCAGCTTTCTCGTAGAGTTATGACATTAAGAGTTTAAACTGTTTTTTAAAATATACAGAGAAACAAACTGTGTGTCCTTGTCTGTATGATTGTTACACATCATAAGACCATAATACATTGGAGCAGAATTAGGCTACTCAGCCCATCGGGTCTGCTGCACTACTCAATCATGGCTGATATTTTTCTCATCCCCATTCTCCTGCCTTCTCCCCATATCACCTGATCCCCTTCTCAATCGAGAACCTATCTATCTCTGTCTTAAAGACACTAAGTGATTTGGCCTCCACAGCTTTCTGCGGCAAAGAGTTACACAGATTCACCATCCTCTGGCTGAAGAAATTCCTCCTCATCTCTGTTTTAAAGGATTGTCCCTCTAGTCTGAGATTGTGCCCTCTGGTTCTAGTTTTTCCTACAAGTGGAAACATCCTCTCCACGTCCACTCTATCCAGGCCTTGTAGTATCCTGTAAGTTTCAATAAGATTCCCCTCATCCTTTTAAACTCCAAAGAGTACGGACCCAGAGTCCTCAACCGTTCCTCATATGACAAGCTATTCATTCCTGGGATCATTCTTATGAACCTCCTCTAGACCCTTTCCAAAGGCCAGCACATCCTTCCTACTCTAAGCAAACATTTGACCAGAAGAATAATTATTTTGCAGAAAGATTGGAACTTTACTGTTCCCTAGACACCTGTTGAAGGTGACTTTCCTATGGTGACCTTCTTATTAATCCTTTCCAACTATGCACCCACGATATTGGATGGCTTCGTGTCTTGCTGATAGCATCTCTAAACAGATGCCTTTGAGTTAAAATCCAAGTACCCTCAATTCCATCTACATTCCATGGACTAAATGTACAATGCAAACAAGCTGGCATCTTAATGGTTAGAAAGTTTATATATGGATGTTCAGGAAATTATCTTTTGGAAGATGTATTGGTAGTCAGTAGGAATGGACACCAAATCCAATTTATTCATAATTGCTCCAGAACACCTTCTGTTTTAATATCCTGCACCTTAAAAATGATGCAGCAAGCATATGGGCAGAAGGAAAATAGTCTGGATAGTGTTTACAGATGAATAATGGCTAATTGGACAGAGGAACTAGGCAGCTGCTACCACTTGTGGAACTATATACTAGAAAGAGTGGCCAGAAATCTCCAGACTTGCAATTCACCTTTCCTGCCGGCAGCGGACCCTCGCCAGCGGGTTTCTCAGGGGCTTGGGGTCGTTACAATGGGAAATCCCATTGACAAGCGCCAGCGAATGGCGCGCGGCTGAGAAACACATGGCTGGGGGACGGGAGAATCCATCCCAGTACCTTCTGAAGAGGAAGGAAAAAAATCAGGGGAATGAAAGATTCTGGGACATAGCCAGCCTTCCATAATATGACAATGACTTTGAATCTCCTCCTTGATAAAGGCCTTATGCCCATCCAGCTGTGCAACCCCCTGCATAATAGAAGGAACAGGAATATAGAAGATCTGCTATGTTGAGGCATCAGATCAAACCTCTGTCGGTTCCAATGAATGAGATTAGAAAAACAGTATATTTCTTGCATGGTGCCTGAGCTTACTATCAATTTTTAGACTTTATTACATGTTTTGCAACTGATTAACTGCCAGAAATGTAATATGTCATGCAAGATAAGCAAGGCTTTGCTGACTAGGTTAAAAGTTTAATAACGGATGAGAAAATGATGTGGAGCATGTCCTGCCAAGGTTCTCCTGTATTAAAGGATTAACTAAGTATTTATGCTTCTCATAAAAATTAGGTTTGTCGCTTCCACGGAATTTACATTTAGTGGTAACACTTCACATTTTTGAATGCTTAATGTGATTTGTAAAAGTGTATTCACTACCAAAATAAACTTGACACTTTATTATCATTGATTACATGACGCATACCATAATTACAAGATGATATTCTTCATGTGATGCAGGGATGTTCAGTTTGATGACTTAAATATAGTCAGCACATTATGGGATGGAATAGGGAAGGAATCAGAGCCTGGGTAATTTGCTGGAAATTCTCGATTTCCCCGTGACCTTGACTTCATAAACCCCCCACCCCCGACTGCGATTGCAGGCTAATTCAAGGTGTCAAAAGTTTAAGCAGATTACTCAACCTTGAGCTGTCTCCTCTGTATCTGTTCAGTCACTAAGATTGCCTTTTCCTTCCAGTGAAAAATTGCTTAACCTTCATTCCTAATCAGCATTAAAACCCCAGTTTGTCCCTCTGACAGCTCCAGGTTTGAATTCACCAACGATCTCTCAGCTGGATTCCATATTTCAACTTTTCAAAGCTTACAATTTATTCAATATGTTCCAGACCATAATCTAATCCATAGGAATTCTCTGCATTCTCTGAAGTAATACCTTTACGCAGTTACTTTGAAGTAACTTGCCACTGAACTTTTTAGGATACTAGGCGAGATTCCCTAGTCCCCCAGCCCCGTGTTTCTAGTATATAGTTCCACAAGTGATAGCAGCTGCCTAGTTCCTCTGTCCAATTAGCCATTATTCATCTGTAAACACTATCCGTGTCACCACTCACTGACTCAGGATTATATCTTCCCGTCGCTTGTCAGTGGGATTTCCCATTGTAACGTCCCCACGCTGGCGCAAAACCCACTGGAGGGGATGCATTGCCAACGGAAAAAGTGAATCGTAACGACTGGAGAACGACTGGGCGCGGGGCGATCTGGCCCCGGAGGGTGCCCCCACGGTGGCCTGGCTCGCGATCAAGGCCCACCGATCGGCGGGTGGGCCTGTGCCATGGGGGCACTCTTTTCCTTCCACCTTCGCCATGGTCTTCACCATAGCGGAGGCGGAAGTGACCCCTCCCCTGCACATGCGCGGGGATGACGTCAGCAGCCGCTGACACTCCGGCACATGCGCGGACTTATGCCGGCCGAAGTCCTTTCGGCCCCGGCTGGCGTGGCACCAAAGGCTGTCCACGCCAGCTGGCGGAGCGCCAACCACCCCGGCGCGGGCCGAGCCCCTCAATGTGAGCTAAAGGTGCGGAGACGTCCGGGTAGGGGAGAATCCCGGCCATGGTGTAGGATGTCATGAATCAAAAAATTATTTTTATTCAAGGCTTTTACAATATATATGAAAATACAGAAGACCAAAGCATAACATGAACAGAAACCACAAATCCCCAACCTCTCCCGCTACCAACACCCCACTGCAACCCGCCTTCCTAATGTTACCCCCTTATCCCTCCTCCCAGTCCCCCAATTCCGATCCCCTCCATCCACTGACCCCTCAATCCACCTTGAAGAAATGGATACGACACTCCCCAATATCATCCTCTGATAACAGCTTGTCTTGCAACACCGGAGGCGGCAGCCCCGGGAAGGATGGCAAGTCACTCCTCACAGAATCTCTCACCTGAGGCACCTAAAACCATTCCCTTAGGGCAACACGTACATTTCCTCCAACTCCTCCAGACCTGCACACTTGCCCCCTATGAACAAGTCCCTAAAATACCCTATCCCCACCTGCAACCGCCCCCCGCAACCTCGCATCCAGCCCCACCAGCACAAACCTTTAGTAGTTACTTATCGGCACCCACAACGACATGCCCTCCAACCCAAAATGCTGCCTACACTGGCTCCACACGTGTAATGACGAAACCACCACTGGGCTCATTGAGTAGCTGACTGACGAGAATGCGAGGGGTGCCAACAACAGTGCCCTCAATCTCGTCCGCCTACACAACGCTGCCTCCATCCGCTCCCACACCAATCCCTCCTCCACCACCCATTTCCTCACCATTCAAATATTTGCCCACAATAATAATTTATCAAATTTGGCAACACCAGTTCCTCTCCCTCCCCACCTCGTCCCCTCTCCAGGAACACCCACCTCACCCGCGAGGTGTTCTCTGCCCACGCAACCCCAAAATTATCCCATTCACCTTCCTGAAAAAGGACTTGGGAACAAAGATGGGGTAGTTCTGGAACACAAACATAAACCTGGGCAACACTGTCATTTTCGCCGTCTGCACACACCCAGCCAATGACAGCGGCAACACATCCCACCTCTTCAAATCCACCTTCATTCCCTCCACCAGTCGTGCCAAGTTCAATTTGAATAGCTGGGCCCACCTCCGGGTCACCTCGATTCCTAGATACGGAAAACTTGCCCCCACAACCTGGAACGGCAGCTCTCCTAACCGCCTCTCCTGCCCTCTAGCATTAATCAGGAACATCTCACTCTTCCCCATGTTCAATTTGTACCCCAAAAACCAGCCAAATACCCTTAGGATCTCTATAATCCTTTTAATACTGCCTAATGCGTCCGAAATGTATAAATCGTTGGCATATCGCAAAACTCTATGCTGGGCCAACACCCAACTCACCTTTTCCCCATACTCATGCACTGCCCCTCTGGCCCTCTGCAACAGCCCCTCCTCTGGCGCCACCAAGTACCTCTGATCCACACACAGAATCCCCTTAACCAGCCTTGCCCTCGCCTCTCGTTCCACCCTTTCCCTATGCGCCTGAATCAAAATAAATTCATCCCTAACTACTGCCTTAAGTGTCTCACACAGCATGGCGGCAATGACCTCCCTCGTGTCAATCAACTCCACATATCCCTGAATGGCGGCCCTCACCCACTCACACACCCCCTCTCATCCAACAACAGCCCCACATCTAACCTCCACTGTGGCCATTGGGTCTCCCACTGAACCACCCTCAAATCCACTCAGTGCGGTGCATGGTCAGAAACCACAATTGCCAAGTACCCCAAGCCGGCCACACCCGCGAGCTGTGCTTTATCCATCACAAAAAAGTCGGTCCGAGAGTACGCCCAGTTCACATGTGAGAAGTACAAGAACTCCTTCGCCCTCGGCCTCCCAAATCTTCTCAGATCTGCTGCACCATGCGATCAATGGACCCCCTCTACTCCCGAGCCACCACCGACACCCTCGGCAACTTAGGGCTCGACCAGTCCAAACTTGGGTCCCAAGACCATATTGAAATCGCCCCCCCATAAGCAACCTATGTGTATCCAGGTCCGGGATCCTCCCTAATACCCACCTCATAAAGTCCCTGTCATCCCAGTTCAGGGCATAAATATTCACCAGGACCACCAGCACCCCTCCAACTTCCGACTGACCACCACAAATATACTGCCCCGGATTGGCCACAATGCTTACCATCTCAAAAGCCACTCTCCTATTAACCAGCACCGCCACCCCCCCTTGTTTTCATGTCTTACCCCAAGTAGAACGCCTGCCCCACCCAACCCTTTCTCAGCCAACTTCAAGTGCGTTGTCTGCAAGAACAAAATGTCTGACTTCAAGCTCCTCAAGTACATGAAAACACGTGACCACTTAACCAGCCCATTCAACCCATGTACGTTCCACGTGACCAGCCTGGGTCGGGGGGGCTCCCGCTCCCCCTCCCCTGCCCATCAGCCATACCCCTATCTTAGCCAGCCCTCAGCCCGCGTCATGCGCCCCTCCAGGACCGCCCCAGATATCCGCTGCTATCTCTCCCTTCCCAACTGTGCCACACCAATCCCTCCTGTCAGTAACCCTCCCCCCACACCTTCCTCCTGACAACCCCCCACTTCACTCCCATTAACTAGCCCACCCAGTAGCATGGTGGCCCCCGCCCAAGGCCTCGGCCTCCCCCTCACCATCCACCCCCCAATCATCCCAACCATCAACAAAGAGAAACAAGAGGCACACACACCATCACCGCTCCCTATTCGTAACCTGCCCCAATCAACCCACCCAATATGCCCCACAGTTTACACTGAACTCCTCTCCAGAGTACAATTTCCTCACACTCCTCCCAGTCTTGGTCTCTCATCAAGTCCATCGCCTCCTCTGGAGAGTCAAGATAAAATTCCAGTTTTTGATGCGTTACCCACAAGCGGGCAGGGTAGAAAGCCTCGAACTTCATCCCCTTCATTCAGAGTGCGGCCTTTATTTTATTATGCGTGGCAGGTTCCGCAGGTCCTGGTAAATCCTCAGATCATCCCCTCCCAGGTGCATTTATTAGTCTGCCTTGCCCACCTCAGGATCTTCTCTTTATCCAGTAACTGATGCGGCCTCACTACCATCACCCTCAGCGGCTCCGCCACCTGTGGCCTCCTCCTCAGTGCCCTGTGCGCCCGATCCACTCAAGGGGCCAGTCAAAGGCCCCTCCTCCAACATACTCGCCACAATTGTGGCTGCCTCCGCAAATTCGACGCCTTCGGGTTTCCCAAAGGTCCTCAAATTCTGCCTCCTTGAGTGGTTGTCAAGGTCCTCCAGCTTCTCTCTCAGCCTCTTCTGGCTGTTCATCAAAATCCTCGGGCAGAATTCTCCCTTCTGGGGGCTAAGTCCCAAGCCCGCCGGAAAACGGGTGGGCATTTCTCCTTTTTCCTCGAAAGTCCGGGGTGATTCTCCATTTTCAAGGGGGCTAGCAGGACCCCGGCATGCATCCCGCAGCTCCGGCTGCCAGTGGAGCCCTGCAGTTACGGCCACCTGGCCACGCATGGTGGCCGGCTGCGAGTCTGCGCTTGAGCGCGGCGGCAGGCCGCGGGTCCGCACATGTGCGCGCCAGCCTTCTTCACGCCGACCCCCGTGCAACATGGCGGAGCCCAACAGGGGTCCGGCGTGGAGGAACATAGGACCCCCCCCCCCCAATAATGAGAGGGCCCGCCGATCGGTAACCACCGATCGCGGGCCTGGCCACCGTGGAGGCCCCCTTCCCCTAAAGTCGGATCCCCCCCCCCACAACTAGGGCGGCCCCACAGCCAGAACGCTGAGGTCCCACCGGGTGGGACCACATGTGAATCACGCCGGCGAGACTCAGCGAAACTCGGCGGGCACTTGGCCCGTCAAGCGAGGAGAATTGTAGCGGGTGTCGCTTTTAACGGCCTCCGACCGGCGCCGCGTCGATCGCGTGTGACTGGCGACAATTCTCCGGTCGCCAGATAATTGCCTGCTGGCATGGCAGCCTATTTTGGGTAATTCTCCACCCCCATGCCGAGCGCAATTTCGGCACAGAGGGTTGGAGAATCTCGCCCCTCATCACCGCCTCCAATTAGGTCAGCCAATCCTCATAATCCACCACTGACTCCTCCACCTTCTGGATCGCCTGGTCCTGAGCCTCCTGTCTCTGCTCCACCCGCTCGATCACCACCCTATGCGGCTCCACTACCGTGGCCAAATCCTCTCAGGCCTCTTTCATCTGCTGCTGGAATTTGCCATTTAGGAACACCACCAGCTGCTCCGTCGACCACTAGTAATGCAGCACTGCCCCCTTGCCTTCCACTATCTTCACCAGTGTCAAACCACAAAACGTTCCTACTCCAACTGCACTCTCTTCCTCGTGGCACTCCTCGTCCGCTGATCCATACACCTACCTCACCAGAGGAGTAATAATAATAATAACAATAATAATCTTTATTATTGTCACAAATAGGCTTACATTAACACTGCAATGAAGTTACTGTGAAAAGTCCCTGGTTGCCACATTCTGGCGCCTGTTCGGGTACACGGAGGGAGAATTCAGAATGTCCAAACTACCTAGCAGCACGTCTTTTGGAACTTGTGGGAGGAAACCGGAGCACCCGGAGGCAACCCACGCAGACACGGCGAGAATGTGCAGAATCGCACAGACAGTGACCCAAACCGGGAATCGAACCTGGGACCCTGGCACGGTGAAGCAACACTGCTAACCAATGTGCTAATGTGCCGCGCAGTAATACCTTCCCTGGGCACTCATACACCTTTTGCTCTCAAACACCACACAATTCGGTTGGGGAAAGACCGAGAAAATCCACCTTGAGCAGGAGCCACCAAATGTGCGACCACTCATTCCATGGCCACCAAAAGAAATCCCCAAAGCATAAGAACGTTTGTCCGAAACAGTGGCATGGAAAAAAAGTAACTGTAAATGTCCGAAAATTGTAACTGGCTGTATTAAGGTGCTCTCTGATGAGTCACAGCTCCTCTTTTCTCCTTTCTAAGTTAGTTTGGCTGAAAAATTTGTGGTCAAAAATCGTAGTCAGAGAACAGAATGTATGCTACACGCTGAAAGCAATCATCCTTCCATGACATTTGGCATTCTCATCAACAATATTGTAACAAAATTAATGGGAGCAACAACTACATCCAGTAAATGGCACATTACCTACTGGAACATTCAAGACGAGTCGGTTTGATTCCTTTGTTCTGAACAGGCCATTACCTGAAGGTTTTATAGCTCTCAGTGCTTTTGTAATAATTGGGCTGGTGATTTTCTGACTTCCAGCATCTTAGATAGTTTCACAGTCACAGGGCAGGGTTTTCACATCCATGTTCTAAAGTGCGGTGATGGGCAGGAAAAGCTGCGTTTTCACCACCTATGTGCTATGGCGATTTTTAACACCGTGTTGCTCGCTTTCCGCATCACTAATTATGCAAAACAGGAAACTTGTTGAATCACGAGTGGGCAGCCTCTGATCTTCACACCCCACCTTGATCTCAGTTGTTCTTTCCTCCGGGCGCTCAATTTAAACCATCCTCAGACACAGCCTTCTCAAGGCTGCCAGGCCAGGATAATCCAAAGGTGCCGAAAGGCAAGAAGAGTGCATCACATTTAGTGATGCGTCACTGGGCTGCACCCCAGTAATAGCTGAAGTAGGTCCACCAATGCCACCACCCTGGCTTTGGAGGCAGTGTCTCCAGTGGCCAACACAAACAAGATGCAGAAAAGGTCTGCAATCCAGTGCAGGAAGAGGATGGATGATCTCATCCATTCCGGCGAGGTAAGTCCACCATCTGATCACCCACAACTCACACATTCACAAGCTAACCAGGCCTCGGCCAGCTGACACTCCACATGGATCTCACACAAGTGCCAGCTTAAGGCATGTCACCACTCACTCTCTCACGCACACCCGATTACAATTCCAGACCAGGCCCCAACAGTGGCTAGGATACTGGATTGAAACCCCAATGTTTTATTTTAATTTGGTAAGATGATGAGGAAAGGGTACTTCGCTCCAGGAGTGATTCAACAAAGAAATAGGGATGTGGTATATTAACACAAAACTTTGCAACTACCAGTATTAAAATATTTAACATTATACCTCAAAATAGCTTATAATTACCCCTTAAACAAAACTACTCAATACAGTGAATATAATACCCTTAATTACTTTCTTTAGTCCCGCTAAAACAACAAGAAAATAGAGCATCTCAGCTCTCAATCCCCCTTAAATTGCCAATGACACAGAGTAATCCTTGCTTTACAGAGTGATTCTTTGAGAAAGAGATCTCTTTACACTGCTTTACAGCACAGATCTGACTCTGGTCTGAACACCTGCAGAAACACTGGCTGGATGTCTTCAAAAGTTGTTGTCAACTGGCTTGTTTCAGCCCTCCCTTGTCCTCAGACAAGTCTGCACTGCTTTAAATACAGTTAATTTATTTTAACTAACTTGCACTGAGAGCAGAATTGTTTCATGTACACAACTTCAACCAAATCAGAACTCAACTGAAAATACATTCTCACAAAGCCTGATGTCTTAGCTCCACCCAACAATCATATCATCTCACCAATCTGAAAATTAATTAGCTCACCAGGGAATCCCCTTAATCAAAACAAAATTGCACTCGCCCAAGCTTTTACAATGGTTAATTGCATCTCAGGTTCCTAAAAGCTTTGTTGTCTTTCAAACCAAGATTCTTTTAAAAACATGACTGTAGCATTCAAACACACTCTAACCCAGGCTTTTAACCTTTACTCCACCAAATACCTATAATCCAATTTATATGAAATTTCTACATTCATCACACCTTCACATCTCCATCTGAGCTCGTGTCCTGTGTAGAACAGGTCCACATCCTGTCCACTGCTCCACTCACCACCCACACAAGGCAGGCACCCTTATCATCTGCCTTGGCATTTGCCTGTCTCATAATTTCTCCATTTATCTTCAAGCAGGACAAGCTCACACCTAAGGCAGGGGTGGATTAGGCAACAAGGCCCTCACTTTAGCCCTCACTCCAGATGAGAAACGTGCCATTGAACTGGCCAGGGAGGACAGCAACCATTGCATGTGGTGACAGTGAGATGGGTAGTGCCAACTCAAGTGAGGACCCTACACCAGCTCATCCCTCAGACAACCATACTGAGTCCATTTTTCTATCTTCCAGTCACTTGCCTTGCTTAAGTTATCTCTACTTTCTTTCTTGCCACCTCTGGAAAACACGTGAGGGCATCAACCATCTAGGCTCTCACGTCCATCCCTGAAGACACCTCGGAGAAAGCAGAGACAGCACCATTGAAGACCTGTCACAGCACTTACCACACCCTCCACCAGCACAGATACACACACCTCGGTGGAACATAATTGTAGAGTAGCCTCAGGGCCACAATCTGGTCAGCACCGCACACAATCTGGTCCATAACAAGCAAAGGCAGGGATATCAGCTGTAGCCAGTGCTTGGCAGAATCCCAGGATTCTGCTGAGTCCGAGTCACATGATGAGCCTCCTGACTGAGTTCTAACTCAGTTGATGAAGCTGCAGTCAGTGTTCTATGAGCTGTTCTGAGAGCTAGTATGCGGTCTTGTCCATCATGCACAAAGGACCAGGTGATGCTTAAATGGAGTTAAACTTCTTAACATCCTCGGTTGCCTTTGCCCAAGTATGACATCTCAGTTACACCATCAAGGTGACACAGAATGCGTAGTCCCAATATGGCAGATGGATATCCTTTGGAGCTTTGTCAGTCTGAAGGCATACAGCTACCAGTGCATTGAGGATTGTGGAGCTGCTCATACCACGACTTGGCTTCCGTATCAACCGTGATGCTGCAGAGACAGTAGAAGAGGCAGAGCATGTGACCCTAGACAGCCCTCCTCCATGTTGGACCTCATCCCAACAAGGACTTTGAGGTTTCATCACCCTTCAAAGGACCAGGACAATGGTTTGCCAAATGGGCGAGAGCTCACTCTCAGATTGGAGTCCGTGGTTGCAAGGAGAGGGTTAGCAACAGTAGTGTTCATAAGAGAGGGCAGTTGTCCAAAAAGGATGAAGACTATTACTCGTCATCCTCATCTTGGAATCTGGTGGCCTCACAGATACACCTGCCACCCCCTGCCTGTGACACGGCCTAGTATCCTGTCACCCCAGCTTTCCCAAACTCCTCACCTTCATCCTTTTCAATCTTCTCATCAATGAAGGAGATATGCAGCTCCTCCAGATCTGTACCTTGCAAGTCCTCCCACTTTGCTGTGCCTGGTTGTGCTATGTGCAGCAGGCAAAAATGATATGTGAGACCCTCTGGGAGTGTAATGGCGTGTCATGCCAGAACTGTCCAGACATTAATCCGCATCTTCAAGATGCCAATCTTCTGTTCTACCAATATTCAGGGAGCCTTACGAGCTTCATTGTACCTTCTCTCTGCAGAATTTTGTGGCCATCCCATTGGTGTCATCAAAGCCAGGTCCTTTGTAGGTTCCCTTTGTCACTGGAACCAGCCCTGCATTCTGTGTGGTCCCTTGAAGATGTCAGAAATCTATGATATACTCAAAATATAGGAGCTTTGACTAAGAGTCATTGGACTCGAAACGTTAGCTCTTTTCTCTCCCTACAGATGCTGCCAGACTTGCTGAGATTTTCCAGCATTTTCTCTTTCGTTTCAGATTCCAGCATCCGCAGTAATTTGCTTTTACTCAATATATATGGGTTGTGGCAGCTTCCTGGGTATTTCGCACATATCTGGCATGATTTGCTTCAGACCAGCTGAACGTTGAGTGAATGGTAGCATTTCCAGTTTATATCTTGAATTGGCTGTTGCCAAGGTGATTTGATAGCCACATGAGTGCAGTTAATAGCACTCTGCAACTGTGAGAATCTATTATGGGCACAATTCTCCGCTCCCCACGTCGGGTGGGAGAATTGCGGGAGGGCTTGGCGACTCACGACACGCCACCCTGGCACCCACCGCAATTCTTCCACCCCCCCCGCTCGGAAGAAACGCCGCTTTTCACGACGACCAGCGATTCTCCGGCCCGGATGGGCCGAGCGGCCTGACGTTTCCGACCGGTTCACGACGGCGGCAACCACACCTGGTCGCTGACGTCGTGAACATGGGCGGCAAATGCTCGTTTGTGGCTTGTGGGGGGCAGCGAGGGGAGTGAGCAGCACGGCCGTGCTCGGGAGGGGACTGGCCCGCGATCGGTGCCCACCGATCGTTGGGCCGGCGTCTCAAAGCGACGCACTCTTTCCCCTCCGCCGCCCCGCAAGATCAAGCCGCCACGTCTTGCAGGGCAGCGGAGGGGAAGACGGCAACCGCGCATGCACGGGTTGGAGCCGTCAGCCGTCGTGACGTCAGCCGCGCATACACGGGTTGGAGACGGCCAACCTGCGCATGCGCA
This sequence comes from Scyliorhinus canicula, assembly GCF_902713615.1. NCBI lineage: Eukaryota > Metazoa > Chordata > Chondrichthyes > Carcharhiniformes > Scyliorhinidae > Scyliorhinus > Scyliorhinus canicula. The sequence goes on from NC_052164.1 coordinate 29,569,874, forward strand.
GCTGACATCACTTAGGCGCCACCGTCGCGTCATTCTCGGCGCACCGCCTTGATGCAAGCATCAAGGCCCGGCGGCCGAGAATAACGGAGCGCCGCTCCTAGCCCCCCGGGTGGAGGTGAATAAGGTGCGAGGAGCGGCCTCCGAGGCTGTCGTGAAACTCGGCCGAGTTCACGACGGCCACCCTGATTCATCGCGGGAGCGGAGAATTCCACCCTATAAATCTCAGCAAAGCCCAGTGCTCTGGCCTGCTGGCTCTCTTGATCGCTGTGCCTTCGAAAAAGGGCATCTATCATTTCATGTATGTATTTGTACTTGGCTGCTTGAAAGATCCCATATGAGTAGGACCCTGGAAGTAGCCACTCGCATCGATGTTCAGAGCAGCGGTGACTTTCAGAGGCAGTGGAAATGGATGTCCTCTCATCCCTGTGGTGCCAATTCCTGGAGAATCTGGCAAATGTGAGTCACCAGATCGATGGACATACAGAGGCATCAGCGATACTGTCTCTCCCTTATCTGTAGCTACGACATGCAAATTCTGTACACCCTTGATCTTGAGAGGCGCCTACACTCATTACTGTTTATCTCATCTTCTGCATCTGGTGCGGGTCCTGCTGTCTGCTGCTCTTCAGAGTTTAACTTCTCTTGTTGGTGAGCTTGGTGCCAGAATTGCAATTTTCTCCACCTTCTCTCGTGCCTGTGTGCAATAATGCAGCCTCCAGCTTCCTAAAGTTCTCCTGTCTGTGGCATCAAAGTATGGAGTCAGCATGCCTCTCCAAAGCGCCAATTTCTGGACATTACTAATGTGTGATTGTCGGTTCAAGGGCTTGAATCCAGTGATGGCACTTATTCAATATTGAAATACTGACCAGCACAAGGAACATTTGATGGTACACATATCCCACACTGCACTGTCATACTATACTCTTTGTGATATCCGTGAGGTCTAATGTTCGCTGAGTAACTGTTTTATTGGAGGTGGCTCTGAGACCTCTCATCTCTGAGCTCCTGCATTTAGGATGCATCTTCAGCTTGTCCAGTCGGCAAAATGCTCCAGACCTCATTATTGCTGTGGGCAATTGGCACACTTCGACCAAGAGGTTAGAGCAATGAGTTCTATTACTGCTATGGCTGGTCACTAATCTCAACCCAATGCACTTCATTGCTTGACTTTCCTGATTTCCTGCATTATCTTATAATGGGTTTTTACAGTTTTTAATTGGAATTTATTCTTAAACCACTGTCTCAGAGTGTTTTAGTTCCACAATTATATATATGAAATATCTGCCTTTGTTTCACCGCAGCTTCGCCCATAGGCATGGACTTATACAGTTGACTGCAACAAGGGTAATTTTAGTTTGTGATCTGACTATATTTAGGTTCGGACTAGTTCCCTCATTATCACCAGGCTCCGAGCATTGATGAGAATGTATCAAAACCTTTGCAGCTTGGGCGTGGTACTAACATCCTGTAGTCATTGTGGGCTAGTGCCCTCACGCATTGGCTAATCTGATGCTATCTTCTGCCTGATAGCTGAGTCAGCCCTTGATTTGGCAACTAGTTTATTTTAGGAGCCTTTCTTTAATATATGAAATGTGTTCATTTATCTGTATTGAGTCTCAACAATGGTAACCTATTTCAATGAGAAAATACCTCAGAAAGAAAACTGATGTCTTTAAATTGCCCTTCACAGGAACTGTATTGTCAGCCAGGCGCAGTTCTACTTACACATTAAGTAGGGTAAGGGTTAACTGTAGCCGGGAGAGAAAACTGGTGAGTGTTTAAACAATAATGTCCAATGACATCACTGTCACAGTTAGACCTCTATCAATATCTGAGCTGAAGGGCATGCCTTGATCCTTCCAGGGTGTTTCTGAAATATTCATAACTGCTAAATCCCATTATCAGTTGCTTTAACCCTCTGAACGACAGGGAATCCATTTCATTCACCTGGTGATTAACAAGACATTTAAGCATCTGATCGGAGATGGAAAACATTCATCTAGTTCAACCTCAAAGTATTGAAATCTGTTATCCATTCCTGCAGGATGTGTTCAGACACAGAAATGCAGTTGTGCTATTCGATATAGGGTATCATTCGATCCTATTCAGCACACATGTATGTATAAATATATCCTGATGTACGCAACATGCTTTACTTGTATGGTTATATTGTTCTGGTTTCCGAAAATGGCGATCAAAATGCTTGTTGCTAGTTGTGTAGGTATAAACGTAGAGGGAGATGCTGCATGTCGGGTTTATCTCTGACTTCAGGTTGGAATGGGATGGGAGCAGATCAGCTTTCCAAGTGCAGTCAGAAAGTGCTTCAAGGAAATGCTGCAGGCAATTGCAGCTGTGCTGTAGAGTGGAGCCATTTCCCTGCCCTGCAGCCCTCCTCTCTGCCACCCCATTCTCAGGATCGGTGAACTCCTTACTATAAAAGCAAAATACTGCGGATGCTGGAGTCTGAAACAAAGACAGAAAATGTTGGCACGTCAGGCAGCATCTGTGGAGTGAGAAAATAGAGTTTCAATTGCATATGAGTTAAAGGGAAGTAGGAATGTGATAGATTATGTACTGTGTAAGAGGGGGCATAGAACTGGAGCAGGGTAGACGAACTCTTTATTGGTAATCAATTCAACACCGGCAACTTGCCAATATTGAAGTAACAAGATCCAATCATCCGCCCAATTTGCACAATACTTGAAAATTGCACCTTCAGTCATGTTGCTAATTTAGCTACAAAGCGATTGACACTAATGTATGATCAAAATATTAAATTGAAAGACCTTTTACACCTTACTCTCTGACCTTTCAATGGATGTCGCGCCTTTGAAATTGAGGCATTGATGCATGCACTGAACAGACGGTTTTGATATTTTGGGCAGTTGTAAGAACGAGGATCAAAAGTTATTTCTGATCTGCCCAGTTCATCTCCAACTATGTCCTTTGAATTCCTGTTTAAAAAGAGTATATATTCACAAATGGTTAGCCACATTTGACAGGACTATGAAATTCCGACCATTGAAAGATCATTTCAACTTTGAAATGTCACTTGTTCCGTCATAATATCCACATTTAGGGCGGAATTCTCCGCTCCTCATGCCGTGTGGGAGAATTGCGGGAGGTCCATTCTCGTACCTCCCGCGATTCTCCCCCCCCCCCCCCCACAATGACGTGTCGCATTTTGCGACTTGCCGCTCGGAGAATTGCGGGCCGGCGTTTTTCACGCCGGCCCACGATTCTCCGACCCGGATGGGCCGAGCGGCCTGCCGTTCGCGACGGTTTTACGACGGCGGCAACCACACCTGGTCGCTGCCGTTGTGACCACGGCGTGAGATGCCCGTTTGGGGCTTGTGGGGGGCCTAGAGGGGACTGAGCACCACGACCGTGCGCGGGAGGGGACAGGCCCGCGATCGGTGCCCACCGATCGTCAGGCCGGCGTCTCAATGGGACGCACTCTTTCCCCTCCACCGCCCCGCAAGATCAAGCCGCCACGTCTTGCGGGGTGGCGGAGGGGAAGACGGCAACCGCGCATGCGCAGGTTGGAGCCGGCCAACCTGTGCATGCGCGGCTGACGTCATTAGGCGTGTCGGCCGCGTCATTCTCGCCAGCGACAAGGCCCCGCGGTCGGGTTTCCCAGCACGGCCCTCCTAGCCCCACGGCGGGGGAAGAATAGGGAGCCAGGAGAGGCCTCCGACGCCGGCGTGAACCTCTCCGGGTTTCACGACGGCGTCGTGCCTTTGGGAGAATTCCGCCCAAAGTCTCTGAAGTCATTTCAATGTCTATCCATTGGTTTATAAGCTCAGCATTGACACCTTCTGTGGAAAGGGTGGCCCATCATTTAAAGCATTAGCCTGAGACTCACCCAGATAATCCTCCCAAAATTTACCAGACAGTGGCCGCGATTCTCCCTTCCGTGATTCCACAAATGTGCAGATCGGCCGTCATCTTTTGTCACATGCGCGAGGGTTCTCTTCTCCGCACCGGCCATGGCGGAGCCCCACACGGAGTGGCACGAAAGGGAGAAATGCCCCCATGGAACATGCCGATGGGCCCCATGGAGGCCCCTCCGGGGTGGGATTCCCCTGTGCACCCCCCCCCCCCCCCCCGAGGACTACCCATGCCGACTTATCTGCCAGGTCCCGCCGTGTGGGACCATGCATAACCCATGCTGACGGTATTGGCCGTAAACGGACAGCCGCCTGGCCCATCGGGGCCCGGAGAATCGCCGGCGGGGGGGCCGCTGACAACAGCCCCGACCGGCGTGGCAGGAATCCCGCATCCACCCGAAAAACCGCACTGGAGAATCCCGCCCAGTGTTTCTCACATTTTTCAATAAACCATATTTTAATTTGGAACCATCTCATCCCATTGTAGACTACACTTATATTGTTTCACTTGTGTAATGAAACTGAAGAATCCATGAGTCATGCCTTCCATAGCTGTCCAGCACTCCCACCACTGGGGCTTATGTGCTCAATCTGTGACCATTTTACAGACAAAAGAATAGGCAGGCGAAAGTGACACTTCCCCCATGGCAACTGAAAACTTAGATGCCCAACTTCAGGGTTGAGGTTTCTTCCCACTCTCCAGCTTTCATCATATTTTCTTTGACTTCGAGACTCAATCACATGCTATTCCAGAAGAAAACGTTAAAGATTTTCTTTAATCTCCAGGCCGAGATCCCTCCGGATTAACGTCCCACAACGCGGAGACTGGTTTGGCTCACCTGATTGAATGTGCCTTCTTCCACTGACACCCAGGCACCCAACTCAAAGTCATTCTGCCCCCTTAATGTCATTTGATTGTAGCAACTAATTCACAATCTCGGAGCAGGAGGCTCCGCAAACATCTCCATCCGCAATAAGGGTGGAGATTGTTCTGAAATGTCCTTTTACCGTGGACTCTATAATAATAATCTTTATTGTCACAAGTAGGCTTCCATTAACACTGCAATGAAGTTACTGTGGAAAGCCCCTAGTCGCCACATTCCGGCGCCTGTTCTGGTCCACAGAGGGAGAATTCAGAATGTTCAAATTACCTAACAGCACTTCATTTGGGACTTGTGGGAGGAAACCGGAGCACCTGGACGAAACCACACAGACACAGGGAGAACGGCAGACTCCGCACAGCCAGTGACCCAAGCCGGGAATCGAACCTGGGACCCTGGCACTGCTGAAGCTACTGTGCTAACCACTGTGCTACCGTGCGTGGGACTTGATTAGTAGACATACTCTGGTATCTGCTTAACACTTGTTTATTTGTCTAAACGGAGTAGGCACATTGCTCCCAAGTATGATTCCAACATCTTGAGTCTAACACATGGTTGGCTGATGTCAGTAGTACATCATCATCCACATTTACATTAGCATACCCTTCTGTTCACCCTTTATACCATAGAGGTCAGCACATTAGTGTAACAAACTGACTGAAGTATTTGCAACCAACTTCAGCCAGTAGTATTGAGCGAATGATCCATCTCGGCCTCCCGCTATGTTCCCGGACATCATCGGTGCTCGTCTTCAGCCAATTCAATTTATTTCACATGATTTATAAAAACCTCATTGCATACTCCAAAGCCTGTGGGTCTTGGCAGTATGCTAGTTGCCATACAGAAGGCTTTGTCTCCAGAACGAGCTAAACTGTTGTACAGTTACAACACTGACATCCAACCAAAACATTGCCCGTGTGTGCTGACTGCAGAAAGCGGGGCAAACCTGATCTGGCAGGTTACCATCCCATCAGTATTTCAATCATCAGCAAAGTAATGGAAGATGTAATCAATAGAGTTATGAAACAGCATTTATTCAATCTGCTGACTCATGCTCTATTTCAGTTCTGGTGGGACCACTTGGCCCAAAACTGGACAAAAGAGCTCGGTTCCAAAAATGAGGCGAGGGCAGCATTTGACTGAATATGACATAGTGGTTAGCACTGCTGTCTCATAGTGCAAGAGTTTGATTCTGGCCTTGGGTGATGTCTGTGTGGATAGAATGGGAAAGTGGACATAGGTAGAATGCTCTTTTAGAGGGGGGGTTGCAGACTCAATGGGCCAAATGGCCTCCTTTTGTACTGTAAGGATAGTATGGAAGAATCCTAGAAAATTGAAGTCAATGGGAATTTGGATGCCAATGATCTCAGCCCCATAAATTTGGTGCAGGAGTTCCTCGCGGTAGTATCCTTGGCCCAACTAACTTCAGCTGCTTTGTCAATACTGTTCAGTGTCACTAAACTTCCCTCCATCATAAGGTCGGAAGTGGGGATGTTCACTGATGATTGCATAGTGTTCGATTCCATTCACAACTCCTCAGACACAAAATCAGTACAAGCCCACATGCAGCAAGACATGGACAACATTCAGACTTGGGCTGATAAGTAGCAATGTTTACGTCGCACAAGTGCCAGGCAAAAAATCCCGACAACAAAAAAGAATCTAACCATATTGTTTTGATGTTCAACTTCATTATCATCACTGACTCCCCACCATCAAAAGCCCGGGGGTTCCCATTGACAAGAAACTGAGCTCGATCAACCAAATAAATATTGCAGCTACAAGAACAGGTCAGAGGCTAGGAATCCTGCAGGGAGTAACTCACCTCCTGACTCCCCAAAGCCTGTCCACCGTCTCCAACCCCACGCCACTAGACTGTGACGGAATGCTTTATTCTTGCCCAGATAATTGTAGCTGCAACAACACTGAAGAAGCTCAATACCATTTTCAACAATATCAGGCTTGATCAGCACTTCATCTGTCATAATATACACCAGTATATCATGGTGCAGACACACACTGATGGACACACACAGGGACCAATCAACATGCACAAACACCGCAGCCAATCACCAGTTAGAATACACACACTATAAAGGCAGAGGGCATCATGGTTCCCGCTCATTCTGGGTGCTGTCTCTCAGTGGAACAAGAACTCATCCAGCCCAGCACAGACTCACACCACGTGCTGAGAGAATCAACTGGTTCGGACAAGACTTAGGTCTCTAGTTTAAGTTAGCATCATTTAGACCCACAGTCATCGTGTGTTAGTTAGAAGTAGTTAATAAAATTGAGTTGAACCTTCATCAGTGTTGGTAGTGTCTGTTCATCTCTCAAGTCTACACTAGCCAACACTTCATGGTACCAGAAGTTGAGGGATGCTCGCACTTCTGAGACCTACCTTTCAGTGATCTGCCTTCCACCAGTCTCACGCCATCCTACAGAATGGACTCCGTTCACCCGCCGCTGCCTCTCCGCATTGCAGGGAATCTGGGCTCCAACTGGAAATTTTTCAAACAGCGCTTCCAGCTGTACCTCGAAGCCAGGGACCTGGAAGCTGCCTCGGATGCACGGAAGATTGCTCTCTTCCTCTTCACAGCCGGTGACCACGGTCTGCACATTTACAACGTGCTCACCTTCGATGAGGGGGAGGACAAATCGAAGTTCAAGACCATAATTCTGAAGTTCGACAGCCATTGCGCGGTCGAGGTCAACGAGAGCTTTGAGAGATACATGTTTCAGCAGCGAATTCAGGGTAAGGACGAGCCTTTCCAGTCCTTTATTACCCACCTCCGCATCCTTGCGCAGTGCTGCAACTACGGGTCCACCTCTGACGCCATGCTCCGTGATCAGATTGTTTTTGGTGTTCAATCTGAGCCCCTCACCAGCAGCTACTAAAAGTAAAGCAGCTCACCCTATCTACGGCCATTGAGACCTGTGTACTTCATGAACATGCCTCCACGCGCTACTCCTGCATCCAGGCCGCTGAAACGGCGCGGCAAGCCCCTTACAAGGCAGAACGGGTCCAAATGATTAAATCTTTTCAGGCTCTGGATCTGAACGATGGCGGCCATTTCATGCAATTTTTGCGGAGTCCTGCGCTTACACGCAGCGAGCGTGCTGACGTCACGGACCGCTTCGTGCAGGTGCGCTCTACGCTGGATCACCCTCCACAAGCGCGGTGGCGCGACGAACGTCTCGATGCTCCGGCATGCGGCAACTGCGGCTCCGTCCACTTAAAGCGGCAATGTCCCGCGAAGTCCCGACGCTGCCTGCAGTGTGGCAAGCGCGGCCACTATGCTGCAATGTGCAGATCATCCATGCCTGTTGTTTAAGAAGGTCCACCCAGCCCCACAGAGACATCAGGGTTATCCAGCCTACCATCAATGAACCTACTCTAGACTTTGATTCCGACTGTGCCTGCAATGACCCACAGGTCCCGTTCCAAATCAGTGTCGTTACTACGAACAGGATGTTCCCCAAGCGTGGCACTGAACCCGTCCACGTCCACAGTGTCAGCCAGGATGATGAGTGGTGTGTCACCCTTATGGTCAACCAGAGTTCGTCGCCCACCTCAGAGACTGAACTTATGAACTCTGTACACATGTGGACTCTCCGAAATGTTTTTTTTCCTATACCTTTATTGTTGCATTCGTTATCCTGTGATTTGTAAATAGATTTGTTGGTTGTTCCAGTTCATGGTAGTCATCTGCACCAGGCACGTTCCTCTGTAAATAGTCTTGTTCCCTGTATATAGATTTGTACCTATGTCTTCGCACCTCATACGTAGCTAGGTGCATTCTCCACACACCCACACTATTTATTATCACATGCCTATATCAACATTTTTTTATAAAAGGGGGGATGTCATAATATACACCAGTATATCATGGTGCAGACACACACTGGTGGACACACACAGGGACCAATCAACATGTACAAACACCGCAGCCAATCACCAGTTAGAATACACACACTATTAAGGCAGCGGGCACCACGGTTCCCGCTCATTCTGGGTGCTGCCTCTCAGTGTAACAAGAACTCATCCAGCCCAGCACAGACTTACAACACGTGCTGAGAGAATCAACTGGTTCGGACAAGGCTTAGGTCTCTAGTTTAAGTTAGCATCATTTAGACCCACAGTCATCGTGTGTTAGTTAGTTAGAAGTAGTTAATAAAATTGAGTTGAACCTTCATCAGTGTTGGAAGTGTCTGTTCATCTCTCAAGTCTACACTAGCCAACACTTCATCATCCACCATCATAAATAATTACTTCCTCCAAACCTGTGCACCATGGCTGCAGAGGGATGTGTTTCAGTAACTGGCCAAGGCTCCTTCGACACCACCTTCTAAACGCTTGACCTCCACCACCTAGAAGAATAAAGGTAGCCATTGCATGGAAACACCACTTCCATATCACACACCATGCTGACTTAGATATATACCACTGCCGGTGGGTCAGCATCCTGGCGATCCCTCCTGGCAGCACTGTTGGTGCACCTACGCCGCATGGACTGCAGTGGTTCAAGAAAGAAATTCACCACCACCACCTTCTCAAGTGCAACTAGGGATGGGCAGGAAATGCCGGCCTAGCCAGGTGTCAAGAAAGGTTTTGCCCTTTAGACGCAGTGATTAAACTCCTGGAAATGGTGTAGAGCCAAGCAAATTGGGTTGTATAAATCTTCTGCAGGATTCCACCTGTCTCTGTCCGGAGTTGCACTGAGAGATTGGCAGAAGTCTCAAAGAATTTCACCCCCAGTGTTTACATCCTGCATCGAACTCTTCCAGCATTGCAGCCATTGTACAGCTTTGTTATTTTTTGAGCATTTGATTGTAAATTGATCGTAACACCTCAGCACACACCTATTATCTTCAGTATTGATATTTAATTAACTGTAATATTTCATCATTGTTGAACCAGAAGATTTGCTTTTCAAAGCCTCTTTTTCTCTCCTTCTCTGGGCGTCTTTCAATCTCATTTCGTATGCAAAGAGAGAAACACTTCAGTCTCCCGGGCACAACTACAATGCTTCTTGGAATGTTTCCTCACATGGTACAACCTATTATTAATTCAAAGGTGTTTTGTTTTGCATCGAAAAATAGCGTTATTCAGAAATTAAAATGAAGCAATTGAAATATCACATCTCAAGTGGTTTTCTTGGCACGCAAAGAATTGAATTATCAAATAATTCGGGTTAAGTGGCATTGATTTTTAACATTATGGATCCTTCTAAAATTAGATTCATTTTGAGAATAGTTTTGATTTCTTTCTGATTTAATCCAATCCTCATCTATGTACTGAAAAAAACCCACAAAAAATGGTACATTTGAATTTACAAGTGTCCAAGCATGACTTGATGTGTGATAGCATGTGAGTGTTAAAGTTATTACAGCGTGGAATGGGATCCTCGTAGTCTTTAGAGCTGAGCAATAGGGGGTTTGAGAAAGATGAATTTGAACACAGTAAAGCAGGAGTTTCTGCTGCTGCCTCCAGCTGAACAGATAATGTGGATGATTGCCCTCGTATTGTTCCAAATATTGATATCAATACTGGATGCCAGAATCAGCGCAGGGTAGACACAGTCCATTCACAATCAGAGAACAGCAAACACCCCCCAGTTCATGAATGGGAGTAAAAGTGGAGCTAAAAGCTTGGTTCAACCTATGGCATTCATGGCCCCTTCTTTTTGACTCCTGATGCATTAATAATGCAGACGCACAGGGCTGCACAACAGACTCCGAGTTCCCACACTTGCTTTGTGAGCTAAATTTGAGAGGCACTAGCGAGACCTGCCAGTGACAGGTGCTGAATAAGTGTTAATTAATAGCTGCCACTCAGTACTAGTAACTAAAGCGAGTCACGGCCTCCTCCACTGTGCCTCTGCTCCAGTCTTCCAGCCTGATCAAAAGCAGGTGGCCTGTCTGAGGGAGAAGATCTCTCAATAAATGGTATTATTTCCAAGTCTTTTATCCTAGCAAGTCTGCAATAACATTTCTCTCCTCTGGCAGTCCAGATATGACATGTCTTTCGTTTCCCAGACATGGGTAGCCAGTACCTCACAAGTCCGAAATATGTATTTATTGGGGAGGCTGCCATGAATGGTATATAGAACTTAGAACGTCTGCCTCATACGACTGGCAAACATTTTGCACCGCAGAGTTGGTTGACTAATAGTCACTCCACGAGTAATATATTTGCCCCTCCAGTGTGTAATGCTGATAATGCTACTGGCAAGTTGATTTTCTTTTCTTTTTCCTTTTCAGGAATGCCCATTCAAAGCTCTGTTACGCATGCAAAAAGGAACATTACAGCTTTAATTAGGTTGCACGTGCAGTCTGCCTTACTCCACTGAAAGTGGCAATGTGTGGCATAATTAAGACATGCCTGCTGCTGGCACTAATAATGCAAAACAAGTGAGCGCGGCACGTTCCGTCACCCAACGGCACTGGCCATGGCAGAGGCAGCTTCATAGTTGTCAAGAGAGATGGAATTGAGAGAAAGAGGAAGTGGTTATAGCTTCAGAATGGATACGCAGACACCTGGGTAGACACTTCCCTCAGATCAAGAGTACACCATTCAGTTCAGACTGTCATTTTGAAGACCCTTTTGTTTTGAGGGTTTAGTGTCACATTCCTTTAAGTTTCTGAAGCCTCACCTGCAGCTGCGAAAATGACAGCAGCACATAAGTTCTATCCCTCAAACACCTTCAAGGCTCAGTTAGTTGGCTTTTAGTGTCCCAGGTGTGTGTTAGATGCATTCATCAAGCCTCCCATGCTCAGGTGATGAGAGCAGGGTTACATTTCCTTGCTTTAAATCCAAGATCGCAAGGACAAGCACAATAGTTGTTTCACAGTCTAATCTCTCCCTCAAGGCCTGGGAGGGTGGTCAGATCAACAGCTGGAATCTTCCCGGAATAGCAATCACTTGTCATAATCAGAATAAGTTTTGGGTAGTGTCTGATGCCAACAATCTACAGTTCGCACGGTGACTAAATATTCTAGATCCATTTATTTGGGACAATTCCCATCATTCTCTCCTGACCACCTGATGGGCGACTTGACCTGGGCAGGAACGAACCACATGAGCTGTAAATTAAAAGTCATGGCTGATGATTTTCAATCTGAAGCCCCAGAGTCCTGAAGAGGAAAACTATAATCAAGCCCACAGTGTTATAATATTAATTTAAGAAAGAAACAGAGAAAGATCTTCTATTCATATTATACCTTATCTTTTCTTAAAAATGTTTCAAAATGTTTTGCAGCCAGTTACTTGTGAACTGCAGCTATAATTATTTAGGAAAAAAGGGTCGTCAACAGTGTATGGAAGGGTTCCATAATGAAATGAATGATGTGCTATTGGTAGTATTGAGTGGGAGGGAGTTTACTAATCTTCATGGAATACTATGGATTCTTTACATCTGAGTGAGCATACAGACGAGCCTTGGTTCCATACGTAATCTGAAAAGATAACACACCACCAACAACTTGTTCCTTTAATCTAATAAAATATCGCAAAATGCTTCCCTGGACCATTAGCAAATGAAATTGGCCACTCGGCCACAGATAAAGATATCAGGTTCACATTATCAAACACTTTGTCATAGGGGCAGGTTTCCAGGAGTATCTTAAAGGAGGAAAAGAGGTTGATGGTGGAGGGGTTTAGAGATTGAATTTGCGAGTTTATGGGCGGGGCAGCAGCAGTCATGGCTGCCAACGGACAGCGCTAGAAATTGGTGTTTAAGTGAGACGAGCACCTCTAAAAAGCTGAAGAACATTTGCAATGTTTGCAAAAATGCCAGTTTGACAATTGCAGTAAAGGACAAGAATAATTCCACAAAGACCTGTTACATTTTCGTGGACTGTTGTGTATTGTAATACAAAGTGGCGTTTCTTTGGGCTCCCTTGCAAACCGTCAATTGGTTGTCACACAAAAGTGCAAGACATTGAGATACCAGTCAATACATGCTGTGGCTCTGTCATTCCCCGGATTATGCATCTAAATCATTCACCGACATTTTTGTGGTAATACTCTGCCTATACAATCTAAATGTTGGGTGATCAAAATGCTGTTGAACAGTTTAGTATCTCAGACTGCATTATTATCTCATGGTGGAAGTTTGATGCCGCAAAATTTATAAAATAGATGAACATAGAGGCCTGGAAGAACACTTATCACGACGCCCTATGCTGCTCTTGCTCATGTATTTGCTTTGTTTGCTTTGTTTGGCCCCTTGTTCCGCACTGTAACCAATCACTGTTGGTCGATGTACCATTTGTCAATGTTCTCTGTTGGTTATTCTTTTGTCTATTATATGCGTACTGTGTACATTCCCTCGGCCGCAGAAAAATACTTTTCACTGTACTTCGGTACATGTGACAATAAATCAAATCAAATCAAATCAATTCTGATTCAATTATTCCTGGATGCAGCGGCTGATCGATGAACTAACTCCATATACCACACACTCTATCCACCATTGGCCCTTTTGTCAATGAGCAGTGCTGGATCCATACTGATTAGTCAGCTCTTCTTCCTCTTCCTCAGAAAGGATCAGAATAAACTGACATTTCCACTACGACTATTGTTTTTTTACACTCTTTCTCTCTCATTCTTCCTGCTCAACCTGTTTTAATTGTGTGTGATGGCCAGTTCAGGAAACCAGTCAACGAAAAGGGGTCAATGTCCAAATTAAGAGTGGCCTGTACTTGCATTATGTTCCATAAAAAATAATTATCCAATGTCTTTCTCTACATATGAATGAACAGCTGATCTTGTACATACATATCATTTGGACTATTTTTGGATATTTCCACTCTCAATCTTAGTAAAAAAAACAACATAGTACTTTAGACTTCAAACCTACTGACATTAGAGTACTTTTAATTTGCCCACAGTAATTGGTGCTATGTAGCTGATCAGTCATCTCTCAGATTACCTTGGCGTTTAAATATGTTTTTGGTGAGAGAAATGAATAGGTGGAAGTAACAGCATCTTTGAAACATGAGGAGATTATTCAGCAAAACAGGACTCACAGGAGTTTCTCTCTTATAAATGCAAGAGTCAGGTCAACCCCCTTTCACTCTCTGATAAGAAAGGTTGTGCTGAAAAGTTGTCCTAAGATTAGCTGTTGGAGGGGAAGGCCACTCTTGGCTGGCTCAGCTGATAGCACCCAATTTCCGTTCTCCTGGCTTTTTCTTGCTGTTATAGTCTAGTATTATCATTGGAACTGCATCAATCTTCCAGTCAATATCGGTGCTTGCATCTCTTCACTCTGTAGCTATTGTGTCATGCTGTAAATATGGCATCAAAATATTTTTGGGTAGTTGCCATTAGTAATTCAACTTAACTTTTATTATTGTTTCTCCAAGACGAACGGCAGTAAATTAAACTGGCATTGGATACAAAATGGCACATTGCCATTGGGGATCAAGTGAAGGAATTTATCTCTCTAAACACCAAAACAAAGGACGATACTGACAGCAAGATTAAGGGGAAAAGCAAGAGGAAGAATCTCACTGTACCAGTACACTCTTGCATACTTCCAGTCCCAAGAGCAACATAAATGGAAAGCTGGGAACAGGCTTGCCTTGCCTCTCATGGTTGGTGCTTCATGATGCATGGAAAAAATAGGAAACTAAAATTTATTGAAAAGGTAAAGAGATTTGTACCGCCCTCGAAGAACTCAGCGACTATGCATGTGCATGACCTCACATACATCATATAAGCAGCTGAACAAGTTATCAAACCCTAATTTTGTGCACAATTTCTAATGTTATGTGTGCAGCTATTGAATGTTTTTTTTATGTTTTGCGATGTGGGCGCCACTGGCAAAGCCAGCATTTTTACCCACCCTTAATTGTTCTTAAAATGAGTGGCTTGTTAGGGCCATTTCAGCGGACAGTTAAGAGCGGACAAATTTGCTGTGGATCTGGAGTCACATGTAGGCCAGACTGGGTAAGGATGGCAGATTTCCTTCCCTAAAGGGATAGTTTCATGGTCACCATTACTTTTTTTAAAAAATCTTTTTAATTAGCATTTCTCATAAACAATTGTATATATACATTACACTTTCTTACCAGCGTGAATTTACTTTATTGTACAGAAAGGTTTATGTTGTCTTTCTTTTAATTGGTCCTATATATTTTGCCGCCCTCTTAGTCGGTCGATGGTTCCTCCCCCCTCCCGCCCCCCCACCCCACTCTCTTGCGTACTCTCCCTGTCTCTTCCCCCCCCTCCATTGGCTTCGGCTGTGCTCCCCCCCCCCCCCCCCCCCCACACACACACACACACTTTGGGTTGCGCAGTCCTTTGGTTCCTCTCAAGAGCAACAAAAATGGAAAGGTGGGAATAAAGTAAATTAACGCGGGTTAAAAAAAATCTTGTTTTTTTTATTCTTAACTTACTCCTCGTTGCTGGCCTCGAACAGGTTTTGGAACAGGCCGACAAACTGCCCCCAAGTATCATGGTCTCAATTACTGAGACTAACTTTCAATACTAGATTTTATTAACTGAGGTTGAATTCAGATTTAAACCCGTATCCCCAGAGAATTAGCCTGGCCTTTGAATTACTAGTCACGTGTCTTTCCCACCATGCCCCGATAATACCTATGACCAGAAAAAGACCATTCGGCCCGTCAAATCTGCACCGGTGTTTTTCTCCATGTCAGCCACCTCGTCTAATCCTTGTTTTTGCTCCCCAAGCTCTTTAGAAGTCCCCTTTTCCAAGCAGCTATTTCATAAGAATGTCTGGATTCTGCTTCAACAAGGTGGGAAAGAGTTGGATACATTTAAGATTGAGAGTCTGCTGTCAGTCAGAACTGTAAAAGCTTGCAACAGTTCATTCTGCTTGATGCCCAATATGTAAAGGAGACAGGGTAAACTTCCAAGCCTTGTTTCTGGCAGAAAATTGTGCAGTAATGCCCTGAAAATGGGTCGCAATGACCTACAATTCCATTGCTGTTGCCACTGTGATCACAGCAGTTGTCCTTGCCATGTCTCCACAACCCACACTCTCCATCCTAGCCCACAGCTGGTCCCCAAGTTAGACAGAAGGTCCATTTAAATTGTAAATCAGAGTCCTGCACTATACATAGTGTGGCAAAAAGAATTGATAAAGTTTTAAGCAATATTGTGGGATTTTATCTTTCTGTGTTGTGCATAGTGTATTGCATGTTTTTGGTCCAATTACATTTTACTAGGTCGGAATCCAATTTGCAGGCAAATACTTTTACAACAGAAGCTTCTGAATTGCAGCTGCAATCATTATTTCATCCCAATTAATTGTTTTATGCTTTCTATTTTGCCCTTGCTATTTATGTAGAATATGGTCAATTGTTCATTTTCATTCTTGTCATTGGGCGGGTTGATCATCAGTGAAGAACAATGGGACTATTTAAAATATTTCATTAATTACCATGAAAACAGTTTGTAATTGGGTAGCGTAAAACATTGGGAACATGGTGGGAAAATACAGCGGCTTCTCTGTATAAAGCTGTTCTCTGGAAGTTGTACAAACTGAGTGGATGTGGCGAAGGTCCTGTCATAGCCACATTTCTCGTACGCGTTCCCTATGGATCAACAAAACTGTAAACAATGAGAGCTGTTGTTGTGCCTTGTGTGTGTGCAAGGTTTTCTGTGACGGTGCGCTCTGCAAAAAAGAACAGTCGATTTTATTTTTAAAGGCTGTAAAAATGGGTCATTTGGTGAACATTCGGGCTTGGGCTAATGTTATGGTGGCCATGAAGGACATACCCATCATCTATAGATCTCCCCGTGGGCTTTGTGGAGTGTGAAATTCCCTATTGAATGGGCAGGAGCTCGCCAAATGGAAAACGAGCACCGAAAGTTTAAGACACGCTGCTTCAACACGGGTCTGTATTCTGTACCCCTGAGTTTCGATTGTGCGTTGTAAGTGGGGCCTGTGGCCTTTTCCTTTATGCAAAGAAAAGGGGATGTTATTGGAAGACTGACCTTGACGCGATTACTACATTGGCGACGAGGAGTAGACGGCTGCAATCAAACGGCCTTGTTGCGCCCAACTTGGCGATGTGACGAGGCCGCTAAATCTTGCGAGAAGCCTCTCATTAGATCTCATGAGAGTCGCGATCTGGATCTCACCCTCATTGAGTGGAATCCAGATTTGCATATTTAAGTGACCAGTTAGCTTCTACGGCAGAGTATCTCAAGGCACGTGATAGAATGCCTGCCCCTGGGAGATCTCGCTGTGGCGCCATTTAGCATTCCACGAACATGGACAAGGCATAATGGCACTTGGAGGGTCTTCCAGGTGATTGGAGGTTCCCAGGTGATCGGGCTCTGGACAGGGTAATATCCACCACACCAATGACACCCGGGCACTTGGCACAACCAAGCTGGCACCTCAGCACTGCCATCCAGGCATCCTGGCAGCACCACCCCAGAGGGCACTACCAGACTAGTAGGGGCACTGCCTGGGTGCCAGGCTGGCAATGACAATGTGCCCAGGTGCCAGGATTCCTATGCCATAAATCGGGCCCGGGGTGCCCTGTCATTATAAGGTGAGGTGAGGGGGACTCGAGGACCCTTAATCAGTACGTCAGAGTGTTGGGTGGTCCAGAGGTCACAGTGAGGGGTTGGGAGATCTGAGAACTGAGCTTGTCAGTGCAGGAAGTGAGGTAAGTGCGGCCTCAATTGATAGCTCACTACAGAAGCCCCCCCCCCCCCGAGAAAACAAAGTCCCATTTGTAGCGGGGTCATTCTCGGTGCTACGGACTCTGAGAAACACCCCCCTATTCACACCCAAAATGGGACTCTATTTTTTTCATTAAATCGCACCCTCTGAGAATGCTTCATTGCGAAGAAAAAGTGGTTCCTCCAGTAAGGAAAAAACGCCTCTCTTCAATAAACATGAACCCTGTATTATAAGCGGAGAAGACTGGGTCTAATACACAGAGCGCATGCATTACTTCTTCCGGGTCAATAATATTGTCAATAATATTAAGGGAGATGAAAAACAGGAAGTAATCTTACTGAAGCATGTGGGGTCCCTGACATTTAGCGTGATAAAACGTCTGACCTATTTAGATATCACTGACCTGAAGGCTTTTAACGGGTTAGTAGACTTGGTAAAAACCATCAAGTTCCGAAGCCCTCTGTTATACTCCAATGATATTGCTTAAACACAGCAGGAAGAACCCCAGTGTAACCTGTCACTGATTCTAAAAATTGGTAAAACATTGTAAATTCAGACTATCCTTGAACAAAATGTTGCGAGACAGGTTGGTATGCGTAATAAAAAACTTGACAGCCCAAAAAAGAATTACTGGCTGAACCCAACCCAATGGATTTTTCAAAAGCCATTGAAATAGTTCTATCACATTTGATCCTGGTCCTGGGTCACTGTCCATGTGGAGATTGTACATTCTCCAATGTTTCTGCATTGGTCGCACCCCTACAGCCCAAAGATGTGCAGGATAGGTAGATTGGCCACACTAAATTGCCCCTTAATTGGAAAAAAAAACAAAGAAATAGTCTATCACTGGAAAATGCAGAAGAGGGGCTCAGGGTCTCCAAGGGGCGTCAGTTAGGGGGAGGGACCTTGTGTAACCATGACCATTCCCCATCTGAGGGGGTTTGTGCAACTTAGATGTCAGATAGTCTATTACATTATTGGAGCTCGACTCGCATCACCCAGCAATCAAAAAAATGCAATGATGGCCACAAGAATGCTAGGGAACATGTCAGGAAGATTGCAGATGTCAGACGATGGACTATTGCAGGTACTGCCAAAAGACATAGCCAAGACAAAATTATAGGAATGGGCAAAACACGTGCTGTTCAGGGAAGAATCCTAAGCCAGTAGTGGGCTGCACTATGCAGGTATACCCATGACCTGAATCAGGGACAATGCAACTAAACAGCATCTTTGTGAGCAAAGTCAACTCAATAATGATGGAACTGCTGGTAAATGGTCACCATTGAAATTGGAGGTGGACACGGAGCTGCAGTCTCCGTTATCGGGGAGCAAACATATGGGCCGGAATGCTCCTGTATCTGGCGGGGCGGGCCGTACTGGCATCAAAGAGTGGCGTGAGCCACTCCAGCATCGGGCTGCCTGGAAGGTGCGGAATGCTCCGCACTTTCGGGGGCGAGGCCGGTGCTGGAGTGGTTGGTGCCACGTCAACCGGTGCCGAAGGGCCTCTGGCAAGTTGGCACATGCGCAGGAGCACCAGTGTGTTCCCGCAACCATTGGTGTGATTCCTGCGCATGCGCAGGGGGGTTTCTCCACCACGCCACACCATGGCGGAGCTTTACACAGGCCGGCGCGGAGGGAAAGAGTGACCCCACGGCAAAGGCCCGCCCGCAGATCGGTGGGCCCTGATCGCGGGCCAGGCCACCGTGGGGGCCCCCCAGGGGCCGGATCCCCCCGCAACCCCAATCCTCTCCCGAGGACTCGGCAGGCCGCCCTCAGAGCCAGGTCCCGCCGGTACGGACCTGGTGTAATCCATGCCGGTGGGACTGGCTGAAAGCGGGTGGCCACTTGGCCTATCGGGGACCGGAGAATCTCCGGGGGGGGGGGGGGGGGGGGGGGGGGGGGGGGGGGTGGGGGGGGGGGGCACTGTGAACGGGCCCCGACCGGCGCAGTGTGATCCCCGCCCCCGCCAAAAAACCAGCACCTGAGAATTCAGAAGCTGGCATCGGAGCAGCGGAGCGGGATTCATGCCGCACCCCTCCCCCCCCTACCCCCCCACCCCCGGCAATTCTCCAACCCGGCGAGGGTCGGAGAATCCCGCCCATGATCACCATGCAACTGGTATTCAACTCTTGAGCTTAGAAGACACGCAGGCCAGACGAGACACATATACGGGGTAACCATTACAAATAAAAGACACCACAATGACCACAGTGACTGATATGCAGCAATCAGCCCAACTCCCACTCATCATTGTGTGGCGACAAGGACAAAGGCTAATGCAGAGAGATTGGTTCCAGCGGATCAGGCTGAACTGGTTGGAGATCTTTAGGCTGGGCATGCAAGGACCGTATAAAGTAATCAGCAAATATTCTGAAGCTTACCAGGAAGGACCTGGGAAAATAAGAGGAACCAAAGCCAGGATAGATGCCGACCCCGATGCTATGCCTAAATATTTTAGAGGTAGACTGGTTCCATACTCCCTTTTAGAAAAGGTGGAGACCGAACTTTGGGTGCCTGGAAATTCTAGGCATAACAACGCCCATACAATTCAAAGAGTGGGCCGCACCTGTCATCCCTGTCCTTAAATCGGACAAAATTGGTCCACCTCTGTGGAGATTATAAACTAACGGTCAACCGGGTTTCCAAGCTTAATAGATATCCCATGCCTCAAGTCAAAGACCTGTACGGCAGGTTAGCAGGTGGCCAGATGTTCAGTAAATTGGATATGAGCCAAGCCTATCTTCAACTTGAATTCGACAAGCCTTCCTGGAATAATGTTGCAATCAACATGCACAAGGGCCTATATGAATACACTCATTTGCCCATTGGGGTCTCGTCAGCGGCGTCATATTCCAACGAATCATGGCGAACATAACCAAAGCGGCTGCGTACTTGGATGATGTCCTAATCATTGGAAACTTCAGAACAGGAGCACCTGACAAACCTAGAAGAGATCTTGCAGAGATTATCGAGAGTTGGGGTACACCTGGAGAGTGAAAAATGTGTTTTTCAAGCAAAGGAAGTGACCTACTTGGGCTATCGGTTGGATAATAAAGGTTTACATGGGGTAGAGGACATGGTAAAGGCCATCATGAAAGCACTAAATCCAAGAAACACCATGGAGTTAAAATCCTCCTGGGATTAGTAAATTATTACAGGAAATTAGTCCTGAATTTGGCCCTCTTACTTAACGCCTTGTATACTTTACAATGGAAGTACAAAGGGTGATCTTGGGAGGCTGCATAGGTGGAGGCTTTCAATAAAATTAAACAACAACTGCTGTCATCCAACTTATTGGCCCATTTTGATCCTAGACACTTTGTCAAAGCTTTTTTATGCCCCTTTTAAAAGTCTGGACTGCCATTTTTGCCAGGCCATTAGAGTCATCCAGTCTCAAAACGTTAGCTCTGTTCTCTCCATAGATGCTG
Organism: Scyliorhinus canicula; assembly: GCF_902713615.1. Classification (NCBI taxonomy): domain Eukaryota; kingdom Metazoa; phylum Chordata; class Chondrichthyes; order Carcharhiniformes; family Scyliorhinidae; genus Scyliorhinus; species Scyliorhinus canicula. The sequence continues at coordinate 29,590,747 of NC_052164.1, forward strand.
TCAGACCTGTAGAGATTGTCCAGTATTTTCTGTTTTTGTTTCAGATTCCAGCATCTGCAGTAATTTGCTGTTAAAAAGGTTTGCTTTTTTATGCCCCCTTTGAAAGTCTGGGCCCCCTTTCCGCCAGGCCATTGGATGAGGGATGATACGGGGAGGTTCTGATGTGTTCCGCTTTGCTAACGTGCTAACACTTCACTCGCAAAGTGCGCCCCATTGCCCGTCACCAGGACCTCAGGGATCCCATGGGTGCTGACACAGTGGGTAGCACTATTGCTTTATAATGCCAGGATCCCAGGTTTGATTCCCGGGTTGCTTCTGTGCAGAGTCTGAGTGTCTGCATGGGTTTCCTCCGGGTGCTCCGGTTTCCTCCCACAAGTTACAAAAGAACTGCTGTTCGGTAATTTAAACATTCTGAATTCTCTCTCCATGTATCCGAACAGGCGCCTGAATGTGGTGACTGGGGGCTTTTCACAGTAACTTCATTGTAGTGTTAATGTAAGTCAACTTGTGACAATAAAGATTATGAACAAGCCCTGGAGCTTTTCTACAGTGGCCCTGAATGTTGTTGAGCCCATCTCGGAAATAGCGAGCCACTTCAAGTGGGTGCCCACAATGACATGGACATGGACCCATGAAGGGACCTGTGCGCTCCTCATGCAGTCACGCCCATGGTTGAAGGGAGGCTGTCGACAGAAGCTTCTGCTATTCCTGGAATGCCAGGCAGCTGAATATGACCCTCCCAATATCTCCATCAATGCCGAGCCTCAAGACATAACTATGGGCCAACATCTTCATCACAGAGGTGCCTAGGTGACCACTGTATAGGCCCTTCAGCAGGGACTCCTGACCCTGCGGCGGGATGACTACTCGAGCTCCCCATAATATGACACCGTCCTTTATGCTGATCTCCGAGAGCTTCTGGGCAAAAGGCTGGAGGGCTACAGGAGGGGTCGCCTGCAATTTGCCACTCAAAAGCATGTGGTGGAGCTTCGCCAGTCTCGGACCCCGCTGTGTCCATACTAGCACCTGAGAAGCCGTCACTGGCAAGGTATCCAGAAAATCTAGGGTTGCGACCACCTAATTTCCCTTTAGCTGGGAACCGTGAGCCATGGTAGATGACTGAGAGGGTGGAAATGGAAAATCTGCGTACCTGTACAGTGTTGAAACAAATAATAATAGGTGGCAAGTATAAGCATCCAACGCTGAATTCTGGCTGGTGCGATGGGCAGAATTCTTTCATCTTCCATAAAAAGACACAGCAGGGACTTGTGGTCAGTCAGAACAGAGAAGTGCCTCCCATAAATGTATTTGTGGAATTTATTGACTCCAAATATTTTCGCCAGCCTTCCTTCTCGATTTGGGCATGCTGTCTTTCAGCATCTGCCAGGGTCCTCAAGGCAACAGCGATGGGGTGTCACCTGTCTTTTTCCCATCTGTGGGACAGCATAGCCCTGATGCCATAGGGGAGGCATCACATGTTAGGATTAGCGGCCAAGCTGGATCATAGTAAGTGAGGAGCTGTGTGGACGACAGACACTCTTTTACCCCAGTGAATACTTTGTCATGCGATGCACACCAAAACAACTTCTGGTCCTTCTTCACCAGTATGCGGAATGGGGCCAATAAGGTGGTCAGGTTGGCGACGAACTTTCCATAATAATTTATCAGGCCTAGGAACGACAGGAGTTCAGTGGTGTTCTTCGGGGTCGGACCCTGGGATTGAGGCGACATTTATATGTAGGTCTGACGAGCTGCAGCTGGGTGGTCCTAAAGTTCGGACTCCGTGGGTCGCAGGGGGGACTGACAATAGTTTCCTCGTGGTCCCCGTGTGGGTTATGGCATCAGCAAACCTCCTTTCCCTGCACCTTCCAAACCCATGACTTCTACCACCTAGAGGAAGAAGGGCAGCAAGCCACACAACATCCTAACTTGGAACTTTATTGCCGATCCTTCACTATTGTTGGGCTAAATTCCTGGAACTCCCCTCCTACGCCACATGGACTGATGCGTCCCATGAAGGCAGCTCGCCATCACCTTCTCAAGGGCAATTGGGGGTGGGGCAATAAATGCTCAAATCTCAAGGAAGAAACAAAAATAAATGTCTGGGTCTGATAGAATAGAATCATAGAACGGTTAGAGCACAGAAGGAGGCTATTCTGCCCTTTTAGTCTGTGTCAGCCACCTGCAAGAGCAACTCAGTTGGTCCAACTAAACCACCTTTCCCGATAATCCTGTAGTTTTTTTGTGTTTAGAAACTCAGCGCATTTTCTTTTGAAAGCCATAATTGTATCTGTCGCGTCCACCCTTCCAGGCTGTGCATTCCAGGTCGTAACCATTCGCTGCATAAATAGATGTTTTATGTCACCTATGATTCAAATCTGTGTCCTCTCGTTCTCAATCCTTCTGCCAAGAACCAGAGGGTATTGTCCAGTACGCTTCCTTCGCATCAGTACCAACAATGTAGGATTTATGGCAAATGAAATCTATTAGAGGGAAAGAAACAGGCTGCATTTATAATTCTCAGAAGTCATTCTTTCTTTGGCACACCATTGTACCTCATTCGAGTTAACTGATAATAAACAATCACCCCAAGTTTTTACTTTGTAAGGAATGGTTAATCATTTTCAGCATTGTTAGGAAAGTACTGGCTAATTTCTAATGACACATCTTATTACCATGTGAGCATTAAAAAGAAGAAAGCAATAGCAATGTTGTGCCGTGCTTCCACCATTTGGAAGTCTGCCCTGAATCATAGGGAGGCTGGACAATGTAATTAGGGAGAACTGTTCCCGCCCGTGAAAGGGTCAAAGACAAGAGGGGGCAGATTTAAAGTGATTTGCAAATGTGATGTAAGAAAAATCTTCTTCACACAATGAGTAGTTCGGGTCTGGAATGCACAGCCTGGAAGTATGGTGGAGGCAAGTTCAAATGAGGCATTCAAGAGGGTATTAGATGAAGGTGCAAAGGTATGGGGATGGGGAAAAGGCAGGGGGAATTGCACAAAGAGCCGGGGCAGAAACGATGGGCCAAATATCCTCCTCCTGCACCGTAGCAAGTCTGTGATTCGCTGTGTCAACCACGGTTCAGTTGATAGATAGCATGTTCGCAGCTGGGGTAAGAATACCATGGATTCATGCTGCACTTCAGAGTCTTGAGTACAAATACTGAGGCGGTGGCTCCAATACAGAACTGAGGGGGTGCTGCGCTGCCAGAAGTATTTCTGCTCAAATGAGACCTTAAACCAAGCCCATCCTCTCTCTCTGGGGTCATAAAAGATTCTCTGGCACTATTTCGAAGAAGGGAATTCTCTGTGACTTCAGTAATATTTATCCCTCAATCATACCACAAAAACAAAAAGCAGATTATCTGGTCATTGTCACATGGTTCTTTGTGGGAACTTGTTGTCCGGAAATTGTTTCCCGCATTATGGCAGCGGCTACACTTTTGCTGTGAAGCACTCAGGGATGCCCGGAGGCCATGAAAGGCGCTATATAAATGAACATCCTTTCACTGTTTTCCGATAACTGAAGGACGAAGAACTCAAGGTGTGGGTACAAAATCCTTAGATGCAATGTCCACAAATGGTTTACTGATGTAATTGAATTTTCAGACAGACCAATTTTTTCTGAGCATTCACCCTTGTTCACTCGATTTTGTAGGAACAACTCTCAATTTTCTTGGTGACTTTTACAGACGTAATAGAACATAGAACATAGAACAGTACAGCACAGAACAGGCCCTTCGGCCCTCAATGTTGTGCCGAGCCATGATCACCCTACTCAAACCCACGTATCCACCCTATACCCGTAACCCAACAACCCCCCCTAACCTTACTTTTATTAGGACACTACGGGCAATTTAGCATGTCCAATCCACCTAACCCGCACATCTTTGGACTGTGGGAGGAAACCGGAGCACCCGGAGGAAACCCACGCACACAGGGGGAGGACGTGCAGACTCCACACAGACAGTGACCCAGCCGGGAATCGAACCTGGGATGCTGGAGCTGTGAAGCATTTATGCTAACCACCATGCTACCCTGCTGCCCCTAATGTGCCATCATGACCACTAATCTGAGACCTGAGTACTTTCTCACAAGGAAAAAGGGGAAGGAAGTTGAGTCACTTCCTAAAAGCCAGTTTCAGAGCATCATAAGCAAAATTGGGAGATAATTTTCTCTGTCCTATCAGCAGTAAACGCCCAATGGGAAGGCCAGACACAGGGCGGGATTCACCCATCAGGCGACTAAGTGCCGACGCCGGCGTAAAAACGGGAGTGTTTTACTCTGCCGCAATGCCTGTTCCGAGACCCGATTCTCCGGGCCACAGTGGGGTAGCATGACGGTGGAGCGGCCCATGCTGCTCCAGCTGCCGATCCCGGCGTGAACCTGGTGCCGCGGGGTCCGCGCATGCGCAGGTGGCCCGGCGGCAACTAGCGCATGCGCAGTGGCCTTCTTCCCCGCGCCGGCCCTGACGCAGGGCTACAGGAGCCGGCGCGGAGGAAAGGAGGCCCCCCCAATAGAGAGGCTGGCCCACCGATCAGTGGGCCACGATCGCGGGCCAGGCCACTACAGAGGCCCCCCCAGGGTCGGACCCCCACCTCCCCCCTCACAGGCCACCCCTAGACCCTTCAACGCCGAGGTCCCGCTGGCTCAGAGGATGTTAGAAAGGTGTAGGCGGGACTCGGATTTTTGTTGACGGCCGCTCAGCCCATCCAGGCCGGAGAATCGGTGCGCTGGCCTGTGCCGGCGCGGCTAGAGAGTCGCGCATACCCCGACCGGCGCTGCGCTAACCACACCGGCCCCAGTGGCGCCGATTCTCCGTTCTGCGGAGAATCGCGTCCCGGCATCAGGGCAGCGTGGCACAATTCGCGCGGCCTGCTGGTGATTCTCCGACCCGGGGGGGTGGGGGGGGGGGGGGGGGGGTGGAGGTTGGAGAATTCCACCCAGAGTACTTTCAGAAGAGAATCTGATATCCAAATAATAGCATTGTCATGGAATTTCCTTAGGATTTTTGATTGATTTTTGATTGATTTCTTTGTTCATGTAATTTAGTAATAAATGGGAACTGACGTCATATGACCATTAAACATCCAAATTAGCTGGTCCTCGCAAACTCTGGCCCCAATTATAACTCCCCAGTCTGGTCAAAATGAGGCCTGGGGCTGGAGGTGGCAGTTAAAATGAGAGAAATTATAATCCCTACAATTTTGCTGCCTTTGTAACAGGTCAAAATATAAACCTGCTTTTTTGAGCAGGTGATTAAGACAAATCCCCTTCAAGGTGCATCATCGTGACATCACCAAAAGGGAAACGTCATGTGGTCCAGTCAATGGGTGAGATTTTCCGGCCCAGCTAGACGTGACCCCCTGCGGCAGGTTTCCCAATGGTGCGGCCAGCCAGCAATGAGAATGGCCATTGACATCGGCGAGACCGGAAGACCCCGCTAGTAGCTAATGCTGAGCCACCTCCACCATGGGAAAGCACGCCGCGGTTGGGCGTGGAAATATTCTAGCCTTAGTTTCACTTTTGCTTTGGGCAGAGCAGGCACACACAGCTCTCTGACGTCTTCAGGTTTTATACCTCTATACATCTGTTTTCACGTGCCTAATGGGCGGCACGGAGGCACAGTGGTTAACACCGCTGCCTCACAGCGCCAGGGACCCGGGTTCAATTCCGGCCTTGGGTGACTGTGTAGAGTGGACTTAGGTTGGGTGCACTTTCTGAGGGTCAGTGCAGAGTCAATGTGCAAAATGGCCTCCTTCTTCACTGTAGGGGTTCTAGGAATGAACCTGTATTGTGTTACCCAATCCCTTATGAGTGAGCGGTGTCTTGTGTCTTTTACAGTAAATATGCCAAAGGTATTAGATAATTACAGTAACATGACATGGTGCTCAGCAGTGGTCAGACAGGTGGCTGCAAGATTAAGTACAGGTACGACATGGTGATCGTGCATGTGGCATGGAATGACCCTTGACGTTTTGATCAGTATACAATGAAGTTGTAAAGGCAGTTGTAAAGGCGACTGCAAAGAGGTGGCAATCAGATGAATCCCTCATGATGAATTGGCAGTATATAGCCAGTCAGTTCCTTAAATGGGTTGGCATGTCGCGAGGACAAGCGTCGGGTTAGCTCAGTCGGGAAAGGCGAGTGACCAGGGTGTGGGCCGATTGATAGCGAGCCAGGGAGATTCAAACAAAAGAACAAACAAAACAGTCATAAAAATCGGGTCAGATAAGTTTCTGATTGTAATGGAGTTACAGGAGCTGCTGAATGATAAATTTATTTTTTTTAAAAACAACGACGCCATTACTTCATGGTGTGTTTGTTCCATATGTTTTCATGGGCAGAGCTTTAGCAAAGCAATGAAGTGACAGGAAGTGACAGAGTGACAGGAAGACTCATCCCAGGTACTACAGGAGAAAGAAAGTCAAAGGGATAATGTCAGAATGTCCAGAAAACTCCCCAGGTTGAATTGGTATACAGCTGATCTACTATCCAAATTCAAAATATTTAAACAGGGTACAGGGCTATGGTTTCTTGATTCAAGTGGGTCTGAACTAGACAGGCAAGCCCTAAAAGATCACCGAGCAATTGGGAATGAAGGTCTACACAGATTGAACATGTCAGGGTAAACAGATGAAGAACTGAAGGATTCTCAAAAGATATCGACTACATTGGAAAACAGGTTCAGAATCATGATAATCTTCCTTATTAATTGACTAAATTGACATTTCGACAACGGCCTATCAAATCCATAGACCACTTGTTCAGTAGAAGCAGAGAGAATGGTACATGATGCAATTTTCCAAATTCAGAGTAGCCGACAGAATTCTTGAGATGGTGAACGTATCCCATGTAAACATTCCAGAAAGATTTGCTGGACAAGCCCAAAACATGTGGCACTGAAGTGCTACTGAAGGGTGGAATTAAATACAAAGCAATCATCAGAGCTTGACAACGCTCAGTACAATTCCAATTATTAACACCGCCACCAGAACACCCAAATCAAGCAGGGCATGTGGAAAATGTGACTTTCTCCATGCACCAAGGAAATGCCCCACTTTTAAACAATTCTGCAAGGTAGGTGACAGACAGGGCCATTGACAGTGACTGTGCACCAGAGTAAAGGGTGATACAGCTACAAAGAGATGTGCACTAATCCAAACAGAGGTACACAATAGCTACTTTCACGCAATAAGAATTACCATTTGGTATTCCGTTGGAAACATATGCATGAGGTTATTGGTGAACCCGAAAATTATGATGATAACAGCGCAACAAAGACTGATGAACATAGGTTTCACGCCATCAATCTTGTGGAAAACATAAATGCCATCACACCGTCCGTGTGTTTGCCAACTTTCAAATTTCTTCCCTAAGAAAGTTGGTAACTGTACGTTATCGGCCAAAATTGGCAAGGGATAAGTGACAATATACTACCTCCGGGCATTCTAAAAACAAGTGTCCACAGGTGTGAGGCAAGCCATGGTGACACCTACTACTGCAAAACTTTCAGTGTACAACGGTTCACTAGTTCCACGTGCCAGATCTGTAATCCTGGAGCATAAGTACAATCAATCCTCCTGGGTGTCACAGATGTTCTACATCGTGGAAACTAAAGGACCAACAATTGAAGGTCTATCAGCAAGTTGTGACCTCACACTTGTAACAATCCATGGAATCAGTTAGACTTCACAAGCCAGAAAACTTGAGAAACTACTCCTATCACATGAATTCATGGCCTAACATCAAAATATCTAGAATATTTCCACAAAATTGAAATGTTCAAAGGAGCTGCAACATTACACTTGCAGGAGAATGCACGTCCATCAATTGATCCACCTCTAAGTGCAGCATCCACAATCAAGACAAATTGAAGGTCAAATACGACAAATGGAGAAAGACAGAATAAAAGAGTACACAGACTGGTGCAGTTTATTCACATATTTTAATCTAAGACAGTGAAACACAGGTTTGAAATGTTGTCTTTACAAAATACCCACGTTAGAAGAGTTAAATCCACGATTTTCAAGTGAACAATTCTTTGTGAAACTTGATGCCAAGCATGATTACTAATCAGTAAATCCCACAGTGAAGACCTAAGAGCTTACTACACTTCGTACCTCATTTGGAGGATAGTGTTTTCAATGATTTCCTCTCAGGCTATCTGTTAGCCAGGATCTCTTTCAAGTTAACATGGACCACATTACATGCAGTCTGTCAAGATGCATCAGTATCAGAGATGATATTGCTGCTATGAGAAGAACAAATCAGGGAAATGGCCACAAGCAGCACTTATTGATACAAGCAGCATGTAAATGAAAAATTGGTGTTCAACAGTCTGAAATGTGACATCAATGTCCACAGTTAGTTCCTTTGGTTCTATTTATTCCAGTTCAGACATACTTCCTGATCGAAGTAAAACAGAGGGCATTAAGGCCATTCCAACTCTTCAAGGTAAGGACAATCTTCAAATTTGTCCAGGTCTCCTTAATTTCTTGTCTCCAGACATCCCAATTTTGTTCAAAAATCTTCATTGCTAAGGGAACTGTTGAGAAAGGATATACTTTTCCTGTGGCACAAAGACTACAAATTCAAAGCACTGAAATTGCCACAATCAAAGTATTGATAATACAATATTGCCATCTGAGGGAGACATCAATCTTGGAGATAAATAACTCATAGTAATGTCTGGGATCAAACCAATTGCATTTGCTTCAAAACCTCTGTCTGTAACGCAAACCAACAGTTCCAACATCAAGCAAGAAACATTGGGCGGGATTCTCCATCCCGCCGCACCAGATTTCTGCTGCGGCGAATCCCCGGAATTGTCTGTCTCGCCAGCCAGCTAATGGGGTTTCCCATTGTTATGGGCCAGGGTTTAGAGAACCCCAAAGTGTATCATGGAGTTCACCTCTCACCCAACTTTTAATAGATTGTGGTATGGGGAGCACACGAGCCACTCTACAGGTGTGGTACAGCAGAAATGGAAAAGTATTTTATTAAAGCAAAACAATGTTTATTCTATGAACTCAAGTTAACCTTTTTAAAATATACACTGAACATCTTAGCAACCATTAATTCAAATACAACCCCCCAAATAATACAAGATGTGGAGATGCCGGCGTTGGACTGGGGTGAGCACAGTAAGAAGTCTTACAACACCAGGTTAAAGTCCAACAGGTTTGTTTCAAACACGAGCTTTCGGAGCACGGCTGAAGAAGGAGCCGTGCTCCGAAAGCTCGTGTTTGAAACAAACCTGTTGGACTTTAACCTGGTGTTGTAAGACTTCTTACTGTGCAAATAATACAACACTAAGTAATACTTAAGCTGAACTTATAACATCCATAAGACTTAAAAGAAAACTTTAAACAGAGGCACATCAGGTTAAAGTCACTACTGAGAGCAGTTATTAGTTTAACTAACCAAAGGATCGATTTACATTCTTTAGATTACAGAGTGAGAGACTAATACCACTTCTGGCTGTGACTGCAGCTATCCAGCCCTGATAATGAAACTAAAACACACCATGCAGCAAATAGTCTAAAACTAAAGTAAAAAGCTGACAGACAGCCCAGCTCCACCCACACTCTGACATCACTGATAAACACCCATTTCTTTAAGATACATTTCTTAAACTTCCATTTCTTAAAGGTACTCTCACATGACACCATCGTGAACAGCCCCAAGCCATCAGGAAATCCCCGGACTGCCGGCGCAATGCGTAATCCAGCTCATTAACTTAAGTGTTTGGAATCATGCTTTTGCATACCAATCTATTTGGCAAAACACTTGTGGTAGAGACTGACCATAAGCCATCGGAGATGATTTGATGAAAACCATTGACCAGTGCATTGCCAAGATCACAAATTTTCTTGATAAAGGTACAAACCAGATAACTTAATGGTTCCATAGATGCACTTAGCAGATTGTCTGACCCGGAGAAAGCAGAAGATATATCCTTAGATCTCCAATTGACTTCATTGATGTTGAACTTGAAAATGTTTTCAAAATTGATCTGTCACATTCTGCGCAGAATCTACAAGAAAAAATGGTTAAAGAATCTACACTACAGAAATGTGAAAAACCATCATTGAAGGATTACCTGATTCAATTCAACCTGTCCACAAACACATGAGGCTATTTTGGCCTTACTGGGAGGAACTACATATTTTCCAGGTTGTAATTTTTAAAGGCAGCCAGGTCATCTTAACAACATTTTTGTGGACTGATATTCTTCAGCAACTTCACCACTCACAGATGGGCATAGATTGGATGAGAATACGTTCAAAATAAACAATCCATTGCCCGCTATGAACAATAACATTGAAGTCTCTGTCAGGAATTGTAAGGCATGTCAAGTCCATATGTCAAATCAGCACAAAGATCCATTGATTCTAAATGACGTTCCTACCCGTCTTTAAAAGTCACATCCAATTTCTTTCATGTCAATGGCATTGACCTTATTATCATCATCATCAAATGCTTTACCAAATACCACATTATTCGACAATTGCACATTACATCAAGCACAACTGTCGCACACACTCCATGTGTTATTTTCAGGGTTTTTTTGGTTTGCCTAGAGTGATCATTATGGATAAGCTTCCAGAAGTTATTGGTCAGCCATTTCAGGATATGTTTGATAAATGCAATATCAATCACACGACTTCTTCTTTTTACCCCAGGTATAATAATAATAATCTTTGTTGTCACAATAAATGGCCTAGCTGAACAAATCATTTGCATGGTGAAATTCCTCATTCTCAAATGTAGACAGACTAAGCAAGGCCTACACATTGCAACGTTAATTGTCAGAACGATAACTTTAAGTGCAATTATTCCACCACCAGCGGAGCTCATCTTTGGCAGACCAGTGCACAACCATTCTTCTAGAGTGGTGCCAAATGTTTTGTGGTTGAGCTTACTGATCGGCTGTGCAGCCAGCTCACTCACATGGCAGATATTGATAGCATTTTTAAATCTCGGGCCGTCTTCCTGCAATAATCTCTCACGTATTTTATAATTCGATATCCCAAACAATATCCTCCCCGTGTGTGCGTGGGTTTCCTCCGGGTGCTCCGGTTTCCTCCCACAGTCCAAAGATGTGCGGGTTAGGTGGATTGGCCATGCTAAATTGCCCGTAGTGTAAGGTTAATGGGGGGATTGTTGGGTTACGGGTTACGTGGGTTTAAGTGGGGTGATCATTGCTCGGCACAACATCGAGGGCCGAAGGGCCTGTTCTGTGCTGTACTGTTCTATTCTATCTGGTCTTAGATTGAGACTTCAGAGTACTAAAATTGCACCACAGCACCTTCTTCAGTTACAAAGTTACAAAGTTACTTAGTTACAAAGCTATCAAAAATTTGCCTGCTTTTTTGGTAAGCGTACAAAATATTTCAAATGTTCAAATGTTTTGGTTTTTTACAGAGAGCAATGCTGATTGAAGTACTTTATTAACTCATTGTAGCTCTTGCTTTCCTCTTCGCTGTCAAAGGCGATGGTATTGTATTGTTCTATTGCTTGAGGACCCACTACCGTGAGCAGCAACGCAATACACCTTTCGTCAGGTTGCCAAGGGCTGCAACATAGAGGGCTGGATTCTCCGCCGGTGGGATTCTCCATTTTGTCAGCAGCCCAGGGGTTTCCTGACTGTGTGGGGCTGCCCCACAATCGGAAACCCCATTGACCAGCCGGCGTAACAGAGCATCCTGCCGGCGGGGTGAAACAGAAATGTGGCGCGGCGAGGCAGAGAATCCAGCCCAGAGTCTAAATTGCTGCTCGAACACACAGCAATTTTCATCTACGTTACCCAATTCTTGAAACTGGTGAAGTGTCTTCAAACCTTCCACCTCTAACTTCACAGTAGTTTGTTGCACTGAGTCGCAGATGGCCGTGGTTCATCAGATCAGCGGAAGAATCTTCTCTTTTCGTTCTTCAACCTATTTCACCTCGTCTTCTCCGTTGTTACTTTTTTAAGGCTTCCATACTCCTGGTACCATGTTGTGTTCTGTGATGTAACCATTGTAATGAAGTACACAGAACATATAGTTGATTAACTATAAAGATGATTTACTAATAAACACGTGGAAAAGATAACTAAGGAACTGCTATACAGATGATGGCAACTAAATGAATTCAGTATATTTCTCCTGGAGCTATTCTAAGTGCAACTGTCTTCTTCTGTGTCGCGTTACCAACTGCCCGGTGTCTGGAGTCACATGAGAGATCTCTATCACCAACAGCTGTTTGGAGGTTGCATTACTAACTATTTGCAGAACTGTGCACAGGCATATCACCACTCCAGCATTTAAAAAGATACCGAAAAGAAGAATGGCTAGGTAGCCCTAGGCTTGGATTATAACAGCACAGCAAAAGTGAAGCAAGGAACTCCATAATAAAAACAAAGCGCTGGGAAACCTCAGCAGTGTGAAGTATACATGGAGATAGAAACAGAGCTAAGGTTTTGAGTCGAATATAACATGATCGGAGTCAGAACTGAAGAGAGAAAATGTGATGGGTTTTATGCTGTTGAAACGGCGGTTGGGACGGTCAGAAAGAACAAAAAGGGAAGGTCAATGTTAGGTTATGGAGACAAAGTTAGGTTATTAGATGACAAAGATATCACAGAACAAAAGGCAAAGGGAATGATAATGGATGTAGTAAAGAAACAAGGCATTGGTGCAGCGTTAATGGCAGAGTAAAAGGACAGTTTATTCTGAAAGTAAAATCATTAAAAGAAGATAGATTGGCACTTGCCAAAAGGAAATGTGGGCAGATTTTGCAGTTTAAAGTTTTTGAACTCAATATGGAGGACAGAGGGCTGTAAAGTGCACAATCAGATAATGAGGTGCTGTTCTTAAAGCTTGAATTGGGTTTTACTGTAGCAGGCAGAGGGCAGAAATGGGAACGGAAAGGTTGGGGTCATGCTTGCAGATTGAGTGAATCCGCAAAGTAGTCACCCAGTCTGCAACTCGTCACCCAGTCTGCAACTGGTCTCCCCATGTAGAGACCACATTGTGAGCAGTGAATACAGTATACTAAATTGAAAGTACAAGTAAAGCTCTGCATCACCTGGAAAGGGTGCCTTGGACAACAAGGCGAGGGGAGAAAAAAAAAGGTGGTTGTTACAATCCTTACATATTTGTCCTTATTCAGCCGCAATATTCCAGCAAAGTCCAACACAAGCTTGAGGGACAGCACCTCACCATCTGATTGGGCACCTTCCAGCCTTTTGGACTAAATATGGAGTTCAACAACTTCAGACCATGAACACTGTCCTCAATTTTGATTTTTGCCCAAGTATAAGTGTATCTTGTTTTCACTGTAAGAAGCCTTACAACACCAGCTTAAAATCCAACAGGTTTGTTTCAAATCACTAGCTTTCGGAGCACTGCTCCTTCCTCAGGTGAATTCAGTGGTAGGTTCCAGAAAAAATTATATAGACAAAGTGAAAGATGCAAGACGATACTTGAAATGAAATGAAATGAAAATCGCTTATTGTCACAAGTAGGCTTCAATGAAGTTACTGTGAAAAGCCCCTAGTCGCCACATTCCGGTGCCTGTCTGGGGAGGCTGGTATGGGAATCGAACCGTGCTGCTGGCCTGCTTTAAAAGCCAGCGATTAAGCCGAGTAAGCTAAACCAGCCCCTAGCTAAACCAGCCCCTTTGAATGCATTGCAGCCCACTGGGTAAGACAAGATCCCAAATTCAACCAGAACAATATCCAAGACAGAGATTACCACAGTGAGAATTTAAAGAAACCTCCAGACAAGGCTACATTCACTATATCTGGGTGTATCAGTAGATGACCATTTCGCTTCACAGACTTGTAGATTCATCAGATATAAGCAGTTTTTAAACATTCATTCACAGGATGTGGACATCCCTGGCTGGAGCAGCAGCCCATCCCTAACTGACCTCCATTTTAGAGAGCAATTAAGAGTCAACCAAATTGCTGTGGATCTGGAGTCACATGTAGGCCAGACCAGGTGAGGCCGGCAAATTGCCAGATGGGTATTTGCGATAATCAATAATGGTCATCGGTCAACTTTTAATTCCAGATTTTTATTAAATTCAAATTTAACCATCTGCATGGTGGGATTTGAAGCCAGGTCCCCAGAACATTACCCTGAGAGTCTGAATTACTGGTCCCATGACAATACCACTACGCCACCACCTCCCATACTAAACATGACCATCTATTATAAATAGTTATGCTTCTTTGCAACGGGGGGAAGTATCTTTAAAAAGAAAGGGGGATGTTGTGGTATGCCAATATGACATAACTAGAAGGGAAATGTCTCATCTTATCAAGTCTTATTTTCATTTTTGCTTTGAGAAGGGCCTGCACACAGCTCTGAGATCTTCAGTTTTCATATCTATGTACAACTGTTCTCATGTGCAAGTCTTAATAAATTAATCCACAACACGTTCACCCAACCCTGATGACTGATTTATGCATTTTGTCTTGTACATTAAATTAGCCCACGTTATTATATCATTAAAGTAACACGACAGCCACAAATTGATGGGATCCTGTTTAAATTGTGAGATTAGGTCCAGAAATTGTAGTTGGAGACCTGAGCAGGGAACCATTGAGAACTCCCAATCTAATTTGGAGGGAGATCAAGGGTCAGATACATAAGGTTTATTTTAAATTTTGTTTTAGATTTCCTGGTAATGAGGTGGAACAGAGCTGCAACTCCAGGCCTCAAGGGAACTTTTGGCCTCCCTCACCCTGGCTTTCCCTCTCCAATTCCCTGTGCTGATCGGCAGTCCACCACCCCATTCCAACTTCAGTCCCTTTGCTAATCATGTTCTGTGGCCTGATTCTAACAGATGTGGCTGGTTGCCTGCAATCCACCGCTGACGTCACCAACCAGCTTGTGAATCTTCTGGTTTCAGAGAGCACTCCGATGAAAGTACGCTAATGTGACCCAGCTATTCAGATCAACAAGGCCTCCATGTCCCTGGATTCCCTCGGCAACTGAAATATACCATACCAATGCACTCTTCACCCCCCCAAACAGCTCTTTAAAATCAGGGCCTCAGCATTTGTGTGTTCACTAAACTTTGGAGATTGCTGCATTGCTCAGAGTTGAATTACAGTGGGTTTCAGATTCTCTTACCTACAAGCACTGGAAGCATTACATTGGATTGGTACTGATTAAATGTCTTGCACAGTCTGTATTTTCCATTTAATCCCATTATAGTTACAAGATGGAAGGAGTCATTCAAGACAAATAAGCTAGGTTCAACACACCTCATTTAATTAAAACTCCGTTATCTTGATCATTCTACTTTGAAAGCCTCTTGATACAGGAATTGAGTCCCAGGTCAGAAAAATACAAATGCCACTCTATTATTTAAGAAGAAAGGGAGGAAGAAACCCAGGTAATTTCAGACCTGCCAGTATAATATTAGCTGCAGGTAAATTACTGAAATCTATCACCTTGTCAGAACGACAAAGCACTTGGACATGTATGAGCTAATCAAAGAGACAGTATGGGCTGGATTCTCCATTCCTGCGACTAAATGCTGACATCAACAGAGAATCATGGAGTTCGACGAAGGGAAATCGGCGCCACACCTGCACCGATTCCACTACCGGTGTCGGGCTAGCACCGGCATCGCGTGATACACCTGCGGAACACATGGAAAACGGTGGGTGCATCGCCGGGTTTGTGATTGACACGCACAGGGCTGTCAAGCTGCAGCCGCGTGTACACCTACACCCCTTACACACGCACCGATAGCGGCCAAAAAGATGGCGCCGACCCCACGGCCCATCTCCCGGCCACCCCCACTACTCTCCCCTGCCCTGGCAGAGGCTCCCCGGGCAGCGGCACGACTGTCGGCGACGTATTGCGGTGCTGGACACTGACCGTACACTCTTTCTCTCTCCCCACGGCCATTACACCATGATCATGACCATTGAGATCACGCGTGGCCCGTGCCGTTGGCAACTTGGCCCATCGAAGGCGGAGCCCAATAATGAGATGCAAACGCGGTCGCAACTGTGCACGTCGCAATGACACCCATTTGGAGCGGGCGAACCATCGCAATTCAGCGCCAAACCGGCACCTGCCACAATTATGGCATCGGGAGCTATTCTCCGCCTGATCGCCGTTCCCGATTCCGGCGCCGGGCAACGGTGAATCCCGTTCCATGAATTTTGTTCCAGGTCCATCTTTGGGAAAACCTAGATCAACACTCAGGTTATGCCTGGTTGAATTAAGTAGCATTACCCAGATCAGCCTGATGAGATGAAGCTTGTCAGAAGGGTTTGTTTGATAGAGGTCAGAGAGCTCCAACAGGATTTTAACAACGTGATACCAATGCACAGAAACAAGACTTGGGCGAACGTGTAAATTTGGTTAATTTAAAGAAAGCAGTGAAATCACATGTCCTCCTTTAAGAAGTCCAAACTGCAAAATTAGCAATCCAAATAAAGGAACTGATTTTCAAAAGCGAAATATTGCAGTTGCTAGAAATCTGAAGTAAGATAGAAAATGCTAGAAATACTCAGCACGTCAAGTAATGAGTTCATTATGATGAGCGCATATTGCAATTTCAACATTGTGTGTCTGTGCATTCCCAAGTTGAGTAAAGACTTGAATAAAACTGACTTACTATATTGACATGTAAATCAAAATCAGAAATTGCTGGCGCTGTGAAATCTTCTTGTAAAAACGGGAAATAGCGTGGGATTATCCTCTCGTGAAAATGAGGTCAGTGATATTGCAATGAACTGTGACTAATTGCTGGCTGGTATTGGTTCCTTTCAAGATCAGATCATTGCCTTGTACAGTCCAATCGTAAACTTTGCTTTTTAAAAATAATTGGCTAGGATATGCATGATTAAATTCATTCATCAAGTGCAATTGCATTTTATAATTTAAAGTCTTGGGTGCCTACATTCCTGTCATTGCCACAAGGCCTGAAGCTGAGGAAGGCCTTTTGATCCAACGAAACTCATCAATCCAGGAAGACAATAATAATCTCTCCACCCATCAGCATCCAACTGAATCTGAATATGTTTCTGTCACTCTAAACATCTTTAATAGTTTTGTTTCCTGATAGCAATTGCATTCACCGTTACCAGTTCGAATCTATCCTCCATTTACAATTTAATACAAAATAACTGATTGGCAATCTTCATTCCCTTTATCTACAGGTTTGTCTTTTCAAAGCAATGCACTTTGAGAAAATTGGAAATATCAACTTGTGCAGGATACTCAGGCACATGCAGCGCAAAGCGTCAGCTTCCAGAAAAGTTCACATTCTCTATGTATTGATGAGGTTGGATTGCCAGTGGAGAACATGTGCCTGTTACCATTGCCTGTACTACCTGTAGCCGCTTCTGCATACAAGCAAGGCAATTTGTCATAATCAAAATGCAACGTTCTACATTTATTCATATCTATTTATCCCACTACCTTTTGACTTGGAATTGCAAAGAATACACATCAGACAAATGGCTCAACCAGCCCATGCTAGTATTTATATTCCAATCGAGCTTCCTCATATCCTTGCTCCTCTCACTCACTGTGTATCCCTATGTTTTCTTTTATTGCTTTACAGCATGACTGGCAAGGTCAGTGGCCAAAGTTTTCCAGCCCTTTCAGTCGGTCACACTCATGGCGACCCCCAGCAGCCGGTTCCTTGGCAGCAAAGGGTGCAAATCACATAAAGAAACCACTGACACTGATGGGACCGGCGGCCAATGGCGGGCTGCCTTGGCTGCCACAAAGGACCCCACAGAGCAGGGGGTGTAAAATCCTACCCAGCATTTAATGCCCCATCACTAATTGCCCTTGCAAAGGTGCCAGTGAGCCGTGTTCTTGAAGAACTTCACTTTTGATCCAATGTGCAAACTCCTCATACGATGCGGTGAACACACATCGACATTGGGACTGGCTCTATAAAATTAAGCTTTTTGTAGTGAATGGGTCACCGTCCTGGCTTGCATTTTGCACTCCCAATTGTGTTGCCATAAACATTCTTGAATGTTGTTTGAGCTGCACTCGTAGAAGCAGGTGGAGACTATTCGATCACACTCCTGACTTGTGTTTGTAGAGGGTGTACAGGCACTGGGGGTCAGGAGGTCAATTACTCAATGTACAATTCCCAGTCTCTGATCTGCTCTTGCAACCATAGTATTTACATGGCAGGTCCAGTACTGTGCCTGGTTAATGGCAACTTCCAGGAAGTTGGTGACAGGGCATTCACCAATGATAATGGCTTTGAAAATCAAGAGGAGACTGTTAGATTCTCTCTTGTTGGAGATAGTCATTGCCTGGCACTTGAATGGTGTGGATGTTACTTGTCACTTATTAGACCAAGTCTAAATTTTGTTCTAGCCTTACAGACGCAGACTGCTTTACTATCTGAGGAGTTACAAATGGTATTGAACAGTGTTCAATAATTACTGAGCTTTCTGATCTTTTGATGGAGTGAAGGTCATTAATGAAAGAGCTGAAGATGGTTACACCTAGGACACTGCCCTAAGTCCTGCAGTGATGTCCTTGGATTATGACGATGGAACTCCAACAATCACAAGGATTTTTGTTTGTACGAGGCTAAACTTCAGCTAAAAGAGAGTTTTCCCTCAAATGTTTACAAATTTTAATATTACCGAGGTCCTTGATGCCAGTCTCACTCAAATGTCGATTTATGTCAAGGGCAGAAAATCTCACCACACCCATGGAATTCAAATCTATTGATCATGCTTGGACTAAGGCTGTAATGAGATATGTGGCCAAGTGGCCCTCACAGGTTTCAAACTGAACATTCATGAGCAGGTTATTGCTATGTATTTGCTGCTTAATAGCATTGTCTACAATATCTTCCATCACTTTAAAGATTATTGAGAATAGGCTGATGGGCGGTAGTTCTTCCTTAGTTGCGGTCCTCAACACTAGTCTCTTCCCACCTATATCTGCTGTTCCTCTGATGCCCGACATCAAGGGCTGGATTCTCCGATTCTGGGGCTATGTCCCCATGCTGGCGTGGGAACAGTAGCGTTTTACGGTGGCAGGGGGCTAGTAGGAAGGCAGCGTAGAGCACCCGGCTCTAGCTGCCGATACGGCCGAGAGGATTGCCGGGTCCGTAGCCATGCATGCGCGCGGAGGTGGCCTGCAACGGTCGCGCCATGCAACATGGCGGCGGCCGCTCGTGGACATAGCCCGCGAAATAGCCCCCTCCTTCGACCGGCATGTGCGGCCCGACGCCCCACACAGTGCCCCCAGCCCCTGATGAAGTTCCCCCCTGCCTGAGGATCGACCCTCCCCTGACTATGGTGGAGTTGCACGGAGTCCGCAGCCGTCACGTCGTGTTCCCGATGGATGGGACCACACGTGTCAGAGAGTATGTTGCTTTGGAGGGGACGGAGCAC
Source organism: Scyliorhinus canicula (assembly GCF_902713615.1). NCBI lineage: Eukaryota > Metazoa > Chordata > Chondrichthyes > Carcharhiniformes > Scyliorhinidae > Scyliorhinus > Scyliorhinus canicula. The sequence continues at coordinate 29,610,147 of NC_052164.1, forward strand.
CGTGAAAGCGGCGCCACCCCCAATTTGGTCGGGAACTTGGACCAAGTTCCCGAACACCAAACATGATTTTGACATTGGCGACCGGAGTGTCCAGCCCCATATCAACAACTTCCAGTTCCCGGACACTAACCACCGAATGGCCTAATTCTGCCCTGATTCAGGGACTGGTTTAGCACAGTGGGCTAAATAGCTGGCGTGTAATGCAGAACAAGGCAGCAGCGCGGGTTCAATTCCCATACAGGCCTCCCCGAACAGGTGCCGGAATGTGGAGATTAGGGTCTTTTCACAGAAGCCTACTTGTGACAATAAGTGAATATATTATTATTATGTCTTATGGTATTATGGTCTAATGTGCCACTATCAGCAACTTTCTAAGCCATGATCACAACCATTTACGTTTTGTTTGTCTTTTTGCCAACGACATCTTTGTTAATCTCCACTTATCGCTGGCCCTCTATCCAGTCCCACTGCTCCATGACAAACCCCCCCGCAACAACAGTATAAATCTCATCCTATTTCCAGTTCGCTCCAGATTTGACAGAGTCATCCAGACTCAAAACTTTAGTTATGTCTCTCTCCACAGATGCTGTCAGAACTGCTGAGATTGTCCAGCATTTTCTCTTTTTGTTTGAGGTTCCAGCATCTGCAGCAATTTGCTTCTATCCGCTTTGTGTTAATCAGTTCCACATTCTAACCACCGTCTGGGTAAATTAACTTATTCTTAATTCCCTATGTAAATTCTTGGTGACTATCTCATATTGATAGCCTTAGGTTTTCCTTTTCCCCACAAGTGGAAGCACTCTCTTTGGGAAGATTGTTCGTGATGGAGGTCTCGCCTGCTAGCTGGAGAACCAGAGGGAGATTTACAACACGTCAATTGTGGAAGACCCATCAGGCACTTAAGTGGCCAGCCAATCAGAGGCCAGCAGCTCTCCATTGCCATCAGTGCCACCAGGAGGAATGGCAGCTGCTGGCAATGCATCCAGCAGGGGCCAAGGTCAACGAGGGATCCCAGGCCAATGTGGAGTGAGGGCAGGATGGGGGTCACAGGAAAGGAAAATGGAGAGGAGAAAGGAGAGGAGGTCAGAAGTAAGGGCATGGGCATTGGCGTTCATCAGAATTTTCTACCCGATGCCATGACTCTCGATCAGGCACTGAGTGCCTTTGAATGAGGGACCCCCACCAGGAGCCTGCAAGCAAACTTGGCAGGATTTACATTTTGGCTTTTCCACGGAGCAACCTCCTGATCTGCCAGTGGTAGCAGATGCATTCATTGTCCATTTATAGACCTCTATTTTTATCCAGGCAGGAATGCCATCAACAAGACTCGCTGCCCTGGAATTAATCGGATCTTCAAGCAGATTGACTTCGAAGCCCTTTGCAAATGGTGGATGGGTCCTAATTCCAGGTTTCCTGACCCCATTCCTAAGCTGTCTGATTTGTGGGAGTGCCTTTAAAGAGAAGGGCTGGTTTCTGTCAAACACCCACACCCTATATTCTTGATTTCACCTGGCTGGCTCCATTGCAGAGATAGGCTTCTCTTTTCTCATAGTTGGCCAAGATTTTTGAAGAGTTGTGATGCACTACTTCTCTGAGAAATCGCCAACTGTGGACTACATGTGTTAATCTTTTAAAAGATGAATTCAAAAGGTCTTCCTCATGCCCCCATGCGAATGTATGCCCTTCCATGCATCCCTTAATCCACCTCATGCCCTCAGATCCCTTTACCTAACTGCCAAGGTTGTTTCCTGTTCCAAGCTATGGCACTTACATGACTATTGAACCACTGTAATTTATCTAGAACCAATTATCCTCATTGCATAGTGGCATGTGTTAAAAAAAATCTTTGAAAAAATAATCGATTGGTAAATTTTTCCTGTCCTCAAACAAAGGTCTGGGTTCAAACTAATAAAATTGTTCATCATCCATCCACTTTGAAATTTCTAAAATCACAAACCATAAACCCTTAAAATCACTTTAGCCTGTGTAAACAATTATTGTGAAATTGACTGCAGAGATCAGAGAGCCTGAGCAGTTAATTTATGCTTCCACTGAGGAGTAGGTGCTCTCATATTCTAATAGCTGTCAGGACGTAGTGTGCTTTTTAAATGGTGTAACTAATCGGTGTCACTATGTTTATTATTCCTTTGATTGGTTACCTTATTTGAATTCTTATTTTCAAAAATGTGGCCTTTTTATTTTTCTTAGAATATTGGTTCAACACAGGTCCCATTAGCTGTGTTGAAGTTCAGTTGCACGTTCTGCAAGTTTAATAATGTCTTCCTGTAATTCATTGCAGCCTTCCTCAGTATTGACTCTCCCAGCTGCCCTAAATCCAAATACACAAGCAAACACACACGGTTTGGTGTCATTTGCAAATTGCTATGTGCTGTTGTCTTTCGAGCTGGGAGGAATGAACAACACTAAGGCTTACAATTAGCTTGCCTGCCAGGAAAAATTAGACCAATCATTTCAACACCAAACTGTGCTCCCGCTGGATTGTTTTTTTGTTTTTTGGAGCTCATTACTGTAATAAGCACTCTTAAAATAAAAGTTTAAATTATGGGGTCACATAGCTTTAATGGAATAGTGTCATGGCAATTGTAAAAAGTGTGGACATGATTTGGAGTCTTTGGAATGTGTTTCATGCAAAAATTACCAAAGAGAAACTTTCACTTGATATTTAGGGTCTTTTAAGTTGATTTGGATGGGTATTAGGGCAGCACAGAGGCAAAGTGGCTAGCACTGCTGCCTCACAAAGCCAGGGGCCCGGGTTCAATTCCGGCTTTGGGTGGTTGTCTTTGTGGAATTTGCACTTTCTCCTTGTGACAGTATGGGTTTCCTCCGGTTTCTTCCCACGCTTCAAAGATGTGCAGTTTAGGTGTATTTGCCATGCTAAATTGCCCCTTAGTGTCCTGGGGTGTGTATGTTAGGTAAGGAGTATGTTATAGGAACAGGGCAGGGAAGTGGGCTTGGATGGAGTGCCCTTTCAGAGGGTCGGTGCAGACTCGATGGCTGAATGGCCTCCTTCTGCACTGTAGGGATTCTATGATTTCTATTCTATGATTCAAGAATCCAATTTTTTATTTCAATTTTTCGAACAGTTTGGTTTTGAGTTCAATTAAAGGATAGATAGAGTGGTTCTTACCATTGTCTATGCAGATAAGACTAAGAGGAGATTTGATAGAGATGTTCAAAATCATGAGGGGGCTGGACAGAGTAGTTAGGACAAACCTGTTTCCACTTGTAAAATGATCAAGAACAAGTGAGCACAGAGTTAAAGTGATCTACAAAAGAAGAAAATGCTTTTTCACACATCAAGTGGTTCGGGCCTGGAATGCACTACCTGGACGAATGGTGGAGGCAAGCTCAATTGAGGGATTAAAGAGGGCATTAGATGTTTATTTGAATAGAAACAATGTGCAGGGGAATGGGGAAAAGGCAGGAGAATGGCAGCAGCAGAACTGTACACAACCTGCAACCTCATGGCCCGACATATCCTCCACTCTACCAGTACCACCAAGCCAGGGGATCAACCCTGGTTCAATGAAGAGTGCAGGAGAGCATGCCAGGAGCATGCCTGAAAATGAAGCATAAACCTAATGAAGATACAACACAGGGCTACTTGTGTGCCAAACAGCATACTAAGCAAGTAATAGACAGAGCTAAGCAATTCCAAAACAAACGCATCAGATCTAAGCTCTGTAATCCTGCCACATCCAGCTGTGAATGGTGGTGGACTATTAAACAACTTACTGGAGGAGGGGTCTCCACAAATATCCCCATCCTCAATGATGGAAGAGCCCAGCATATCTATGCAAAAGCCAAGGCTGAAGCATTCGTAACAATCGTCAGCCACAACTACTGAGTGGATGAACCATTTTGGTCTCCTCCAGAGGTCCCCAGCATCACAGATGTCAGTCTTCCACCATTATGATACACTCCACATGATATCAAAAAATGGCTGAAGGCACTGGATACTCAAAGGCTATGGGCCCTTACAATATTCCGGCAATAGGACTGATGATTTGTTCTTCAGAACTTGCCGCACCTCTCCTCCAGCTCTTCCAGTACAGCTATAATCCTGGCATCTATCCGGCAATGTGGAAAATTGCCCTGGGGTGTCCTGTAAACAAGAAACAGGACAAATCCAACCCAGCCAATTACCACCCTGTCAGTCTCCTCTCCATTGTCAGCAAAGTGATGGAAGGAGTCATCAACAGTGCTTTTAAGAGGCATTTACTCAGCAATAACCTGCTCACAGATGCTCAGCTTGGGTCCGCCAGGGTCACCCAGCTCCTGACTTCATTATGGCCTTGTTCAAACATGGACAAAGGAGCTGAATGCCAGAGGTGAGGTGAGAGTGACTGTCCTTGACACCATGACAGCATTTGACGGAGTATGTCATCAAGGAGCCCTAGCTAAACTGGAGTCAATGGGAAGCAGGAGGAAACATTTCCGCTGGTTGGAGTCATACCTGACACAAAGGAAGATGGGTGTGGTGGTTGGAGGTCAATCATCTCAGCTCTAGGACATCATTGCAGGAGTTCCTCAAGGTAGTGTCCTAGGCCCAACCATCTTCAGCTGCTTCATCAATGACCTGCCTTCCACCATAAGGTTAGAAGTGGGGATGTTTGCAGATGACTGCACCATTCTTGGCTCCTCAAGTAATGAAGCAGTCCATGTCCAAATGCAGTAAGACCTGGACAATATCAAGGCTTGGGTTGACAAATGGCAAGTTACATTCATGCCATACAGGTGTGAGGCAATGACCATCGCCTACAAGAGAGGATCAAACATCACCTCTTGACATTCAATGGCATTACCATCGCTGAATCCCCCACAATCAACATCCTGGGGGTTACCATTGATCAGAAACTGACCTGGACTAGCCATATTAATACTGTGACTACCAGAGCAGGTCAAAGGCTAGGAACCCTACGGCGAATAACTCACCGCCTGACCCCCCAAAGCCTGTCATCTACAACGTACAAGTCAGGAGTGTAATGAAATACTCTCCATTTGCCTGGATGAGTGCAGCTCCAACAACACTCAAGAAGTTTTACACCATCCAGGACAAAGCAGCCCGCTTGATTGTCACCCCTTCCACAAACATTCAATCCCTCCACCACCGATGAACAGTGGCCACCATGTGCACCATCCACATGATGCACTACTCGAACTAGCCAAGGTTCCTTAGACAGCACCTTCCAAACCCACGACCACTATCATCTTGAAGGACAAGAGCAAAAGATACCAGGGAACCCCACCTACTGGAAGGTTCCCCTCCAAGTCACTCACCACCCCGACTTGGAAGTATATCATCGTTCCTTCACTGTCGCTGGGGCAACATCCTGGAATTCCCTCCCTAACAGCACTGGGGTGTACCTACACGTCAGAGACTGCGGTTTCAAGAAGGCAGCTCACCACCACCTTCTGAAGGGCAACTAAGGATTTGCAATAAATGCTGGCCTAGCCAGCGACACCCACATCCCGTAAATAAATTTAAAAAAGAGTCACAATGCTCATTTTCAGATCTGGTACAGACACGATGGGCCGAATGGACTCCTTCTGCACTGTAACAATTTTGTGATTCTGTGAACTCCAGGCCCGGATGGCATCATATGAATATGGAAGTTTACCAAGTGCCCTTTCTTGGACCTTCTACTGCAATAACAGCAAATGGAAGTCAGGCATCTCCTAAGGAGAAAAGGGAAACGATGGAATTTACATAATTTTTACTTACAACCACAGAAGCCTCAGATCAAGATACCGTTTTGTTATAAGATGCACAACCCAGCAAAACCTGGCCAGGAGAAGAAAGAAAGTGGAATGGCTTTGTAAACTCATTAACCAGAGATTGGAAGTCATTGAGTCCAGTGTTGTCAGTAATTTGAACAAGACAGTAACCACAGCAGGTAAGATTGATTTAGCCTGTCAATATCCATTACTTTGACTGTCAGTATAGCTAACCCTACTCATATTTGCACATGATAAGTTAGTATTGTGAGATGTATGTAGATAAATTGATATTGATAAGGCTTGGTTCTGATTAAACTTCACTTACGTTCTTGGAATCATTTTGCAAACGTATAATGAGAAATATTATGCAAAACAAAAGGCACCACACAATATCAAGGCTACATGTACAGAATCTAAGGCAACGCAGTTAGTTCTGGAGGCCGACAGGAATTTAGCGCACAAATGCAGCTTAGACTGCGAAATCCCTCACAGGGCTAGGTGAGAAATGGCAGCTCGAGAGAATATTACTGATACAGGTTCATCCACTAGTCATGTCAACAGGTTGAAGACTGGTGAGATTGAGTTATTGTGCTGGTTTGGAGGATTTTATTATTGAGCATTCTTGAGAATAGAATGGTCAGCTTGGAATCATCCAAACAAAAGAGATGGAATAAAATACCCACAAGAAATTAATGCAAGGCATATGATCCTCAAGGATACAACAATGTTAATGCGAAAAGAATCTGCGGGGTAAAAGAAATCAGTGTTTGCGAGGATGGAGAGAGAAATATTCTTGTTTCGATCTCACTCCTTTCAGTTCTTTGACTTGGGTAAAGCTCACCTCGGCTGATGGACCAGAACGTCAGACAGCCGCAAATGTTTGGACAGTCACAGTTCAGGGAAAGTGAATACAACTCCAGAGCACACAATTGTCTGCAATGCAAAACATGAAAGGTGTCTGGAAGGCATGTGGTTATGACGTGATCAATATATTGCAAGCGGTACAGTGTGGTATTTTGGAGGAAAACACAGCGGCCAGTTAGCTTACAACAAGGACCCATGGACAACAGTGAGTAAATAATCAGTCAATCTGTTTTTGCAGAAGTTGTTTGAGGGAGAAATGCTGGTCAGAATATCTTGCCTCTAGCTTCTTTGAACAGCGTCATAGGATTTCTTACTTGAAACTGAATGCATGGACAGGATCTTGGTTTAATCCCTCATCTGGAAAAACTACAGGATGATTTTCCACAGATACGGAGGTGCTAAGAAACCTCCGAGATGGCCATGGTGGGGTCTTGTGCTGAAATGCTGGTTTCGCCCGACGGGTGGCATGGTAGCACAGTGGGTAGCACTGTTGCTTCACAGATCCAGAGTCCCAGGTTCGATTCCGGCTTGGGTCACTGTCTGTGTGGAGTCTGCACATTCTCCCTGTGTCTGCCTGGCTTTCTTCCGGGTGCTCCAGTTTCCTCCCACAATCCAAAGATGTGCAGGTTAGGTGCATTGGCCATGCTAAATTGCCCTTAGTGTCCAAAACGTTTAGGCGGGGTTACTGGGCTACGGGGAAAGGATGGAGGTGTGGGATTGGGTAGGGTGCTCTTTCCAAGGGCCAGTGCAGACACGATGGGACGAATTCTATGACTCCACATTGGATAAAGAGTTGAAGTTTGCAATAGGAATAGCAAAGAATCACAAAGATGCTGATTGCCTCTAAAATAATTGCTTGTGCACATTAAGGAGTCTGCACAGGATTTTGTTTGCTAACACTTGACAAAACACCATCTCCTCACAGTGATTAGCTGATTGGAAGTAAGCAAGTAGTGGCTGAGGATTTGTCAATTACTGAAACATACCTTTTACTGCTCATTTACTGCTGTACATTTGAGGAACACTTTTAAAACACATCAGGGAACTTTCTGGGACACCTTGTCAAGGCTTTAACTGTGGCCAATGAACATTATTCTTCAAAATGTTCTGTGGATTTCACCTAAAAAGAGTAAGCGCTGAGGCACTCCACCTTATTGACCACCTTATGGGAGTCACTGGGTGAAAGCAAGTGCTTTGACATTGGCATCTTGCTCAGAGCACTCTTTAGTCTGCAAGTGGAATGGGAGGAAGAGATGAAAGCCAAGCAGATCAACCGCAGGAGAGAGGTACAGGAGGGAAAAGAAGGCAAGATGGACTCCCTCCCGATGGGACATCCCTCCTTCAGCAGAGCCTGGCCTCCAGTGCCACATCCGAGAACGTCTGCTTTCTCTCACTTGTTCCCTGAACTATCCTGAAATGTGCTGGTGTGTGTCAATCAGTACACTCCACACCTGATGCGGAAGTGGTTTCATGGAGTCCATGTGGTACTGAAAATTGTGTCAAGTCAGCACTTGAGTGCTAGACCTGTCATCTCCTTTTACACCTCCAGGCAAGTTCAAATTATGGCAATCAGTAATGAGGACAAAAATTGTTTGTTACAATCAGACTTTCAAACATGCATGCCTCATTCCCTCAGCATCAATTTAGTGCATGTTTGTTACCCTATTCACCAACTAACCCCCTACACCTCCAACAATGTAAGAGGAGGCATGGCTCCTTCAACAATGCAACATCAGTCTGTAATGCACTGAAGTATGTATCCAAATTATGTATTCAAGTCACTGGAGTCGGTTATGAACCCACAGTGTCTGACTCAGACATGAAAGTATTATCACTGAGCCAATCTAACATGAATTGCCAATGCCAATCAGCACTAAATTGTCACTCTCGTTCGTAAAGGCCAACATAATAATATGTGCGAAAAATGTAAATGTCACTCTGGCGTTGAAGAGAATGCTCTCTGAGGTTAGGATTAGAATGCATTGCTGGGGCAGTGCAGCAAACTCATCATTTCATTTGAGACATTCTATATCAGACCTCGAAGAGGGGTATGCAAAAGAATGCAAAGAATTAAACTATTCAGATCCTCAGCATTGTCATTGCTATCGTAAAGGGCAAAGTTCCACCAAAAACAATTGCACTTTCAAAAATGAATCATCAGATTGATAGTCCTGGGTCTATCCCATCAAGCTCCAATTTATTAATTGCTTTTTACTAGCAGCTTAGAGGTGGGTTGCAGTCTATTTGGTTGACAGTGTATAGGGAGTTGCTCACTCCAGACAGGATTGTATATGCTCTGAGGCTCACACATGAGCAGTTTTGAAAACAATAGATTACTATCTGATCACTTTGAGGGCATTTAAAGGAGTCCACACCGAGTTGTAGAGAAAAACAAAACTTATTTTATTTAATACTATTTATTACGTTCACTATTATATACAGCTCCTGTAGTTACCTACTGGGACTTCTGTAGTCAGTGCCTGACTGTCCGACTCTATTCATACTAAGGCATGAACTTGTTAAGGGTCTCCCGCCCCCTTATCGGGGAGCGCGTATTCTGCAAGGTCCATGGGGTAGTGAATCATCCCTACCCCATGCCGGTTGTAATGGATAAGTAGCCTTAATTTGGATGATATCTTAAAAGTTACCCTATGTTATCACATGTGGCCCCCAGATGAGTTGTGCTTCAGAGGATCTGTAAGATTTTCCCTTTGATAACTGTTAACTTCTCTAGTTTCCATAACTATCTTAACTGCATATTATGACACCCATCTTGTTTAAAATGCAATCAAGTAATCTAGAAAAAGTGAATGCTTTGTGCCACAGGGGCAGCGCGGCGGCACAGTGGTTAGCACTGCGGCCTCACAACGTCAAGGACCAGGGTTCAATGCCGACCTTGGGTGTCCGTCTGTTTGGAGTTTGCACGTTCTCCCCGTGTCTGCTTGGGTTTCCTCTGGCTGCTCTGGTTTCCTCCCACAGTTCAAAGATCTGCAGGTAAGGTGGATTGGCCACTCCAAAATTGCTCCTTAATGTCCAAAGATGGTTAGGTCGTGAGCATGAGGAGGGGGTGATCTTTCAGAGGGTCAGTGTGGACTCGATGAGCCAAATATCCTCCTTCTGCACTGTAAGGATTCTATAATTTTTAACCATTAAATTGTGGCTTTCAAAGCTGAAACTTAACATGCTTTACCAATCAGTTCCCTGAACTTTAATGGCAATTTTACTTTTGTCCACTGGGACTATTGCTCTAGTATTCCACCCAAAACCAGTGAGGCCTATGACCATCTCACCAGAATTTAACCCCCCCTTAAGAAAACTAGGGATAACCTCTTCTCCAGCTGCCATTTCCACAGAGAATTTTAGAAGTCTAGCCTGTGTTGTCTCCCAATGGAGGGAGGAAGTCTTGTTCTGATCTTTTCCCTTGCAATCTGGCCCACCTGAGCCTATCTATCTTTGGTTTTGTTCTTTTTCTAATCTTTAGGATTCATCAGCCCCTTTAAATGCTCAGCGGTCTCTTCTGGTGCTATAGTGGTGATCCCATTGCAGAACCAATGAAACTTCTCAATGGAGCAACCAGAAGGATCCCTTCAAGTAGCAGGAATTCTGCCAGGAATTGTGACAGGTATGAACGATGATCTCCAACCCAGTTTATTAGACATCAGGATTGTGGCTGAAGGATGAAATGAATTACAGGTTGCTTGGAGGATAAACCAGCCCACATTATTAAGATTTTCAATGAAATTTCATTGGCAGCAAAGAAAATACCAGGACCCAACTATGGATGTGTCCTCCAATATACTGTTTCCTTCTACCATCCAGGTTCCCCCAACTTCCTCCCCACCCATGTTCCAGCTGAACATTCAGTCTTGAGGTCATTTAAATACCTTATCAGCTGTCTTGGCAGAGACAGACACTATTTCCAAGAAATGTAAACTTCTCGTGAATAGCTGAAAGGATGATACAACAAGATGTCACATATTATGACTTTTACTGCAACAAAAAATTAAAATCACTAATGACTAAACACTATTTCTGCAGGCAACTCAAACTTTAATCTACAGAACAGAAGTTTCTGATTTTACTTTTAACGCAGCTGAAAATACAACTTCCTGGTAATCTTTACACTCTCCCTTACGTAGACATTCAAAATTCCCAGGATCAGTTCAAGGTGCTTCTTCATTGCCAAAGGATTACTTCCATTATTTTCCTTTCACAACCAGGTAACTTTTAATCCCAGAGCTGCCTTTAACAGTGAAGATTTTTCCTCACAATTCTCCCTCTGGTGCAAGCTCGATGAATATCCTCGCCTCGTTTCAAATCGTCACAAATTTGGGGTGCGATTCAATCAAAAACATTCTAAGTGTCATTCTTGATGAGTTTGGCGGGGATGTTTCCCGTCGGTTTTGGGTGAGATCCACATTGGTATTCAACCACACAGAGGCCGGAATTTTCCAGTCGTTACGATTCAATTTTCCTGCCGGAGGCGCACCCCTGCCACCAGGTCTCACGCTGGCATGGGGATGGTTAAATGGGAAATCCCATTGACAATTGGCAGGAAGATAGAATCCCGCCACCAGTGAATGACACCGGCTGAGAAACACATGGCTGGCACACTGGACAATCCTGCCCTTAGCCATTTTTTGGGCCTTGGACAGATTCTCCCCAGTCCAACCTACACTTAGAAATTTTGTCATCACTAGGGAGCTGAAGTCGCCGGCAAGACTGGAAGCTCAGATATCAGGCTGCCATTTTGAAAGGGTACCCCGATCTTTAAGTGAGCTTGAGGAACCCCCAGATCCCCCACCCATGGGCAATGTCACACACATGGGTATTACCCTCAAGTGAGGACACCCTGCCATGGAGTTGATGAGGCCTCAACCCCTTTTCAGGCCACCCTACCCTCCTTTGGGCCCCCCAATTCTGGACGCCCACTCTTCACCCCCCCAACCTTATGAGGTGCCTTCACACCCATCCTTCACCACCCCACCTTCATACTTCCCTAATTCCCCCCTTTTATGGGCATGGCACCCCTCAGGCCCTGACACTTAGCAGTGACACCCTGGCACTGCCACTGTGGTACCATGGCACTGCCCCGCCAACCTGTCAGTGCCACCCAGGCACCTTGCCAGTGCCATGGTGGCAATGTCAAGGTGCTCAGCTGCCAGAGGGGGAGCCAGAGTGCCACCTTGCCCTGTCCCCAACCATCCAATGGTCTCCAATGGCCTGGGAAAACCCCCAGGTGCTGTTACAACTGGTCCACATTTGTGTGGACCAGGACTAAATGGCGCCTGGTCAAGGCCTCACTGGGGAAGCCTTTAGTTCTCAGGAGCCCAGAGAAACTGGCGCATGCTTATTTAAATGAGTCTAACGGCTCAACTAAATAAGCTGGCCTGGATCTCGGCTCACTTGGGCAAGATCCACATTGCGACATCTCGCGACATTCAGTTGAATCTTGCGAGACATCTCGAGAGTCGCAAATCTCATGAGATTTAACAGCCTCGTTGCTTTGGCAAGTCGGGGGCAATGAGGTAGGTAATTGCTCCCTTGGTCTTTTCAAATCAAGCGTGGATTCCTAACATCTTTCATACGCAGTGAACCATAGAGACTTTCAGATTCTAGTTTCTCTCCCTCTCCCAGATCCTGGCAGACTACCTGTGCCTCTGAGTTTTCCGGGATGTCTTAGAAACCCTGCCCATCTCAAAGTCTAATTACATGGTAATGTATACAGTATCACTTGGGCCTTGCATCAGGGTAGAAAGACTGATGAGCGATTCTTTAGACCCTAACTTTATTCTGACTTGGAAATAAATGGACATTCTCAACATCTTCATGGGACTTTGGAGACTAGTAGTCTAACCACTGTGAGCACAGCTGCTGCTGCCATTGTATTCTAATGAGAATGATTTATGTCTTCTTTCCAGCAAAGCAATCTGGACCTGCCTTTAATACTTAACAGCCATGTCACTTAGGCCTCTTGTTGGCAGACCTCAGACCAGGTTACATGACCATCTTCATTTTTATCCTAAGTTAAAGACACAGTCCCGAAATGTAACAATTTTATGGACTTCATGTTTGTAACACATGGAGTCAGCCTGGGATTGGTCATGGAAGCCTATCGCAATTTAGCTTGGCTGAAGAAGAAGTTAAGTTTTCAGTTTAGCTCTCTAGTCTGTGCAGTTCTTTGCTATGCAAATAATTGTTCAAGCTTTTGGCATTGTAATAGTTAAATCGGTCCCCCATTCACCATAGCAACACTAACAATCTCTCTTTGTGTCCAAAGTTGCTATGAGTCAAGTGTTTAGATAAGTGTTTAATGACATATATGTATATATGTGTAAATATAATATACTCACATACGTATGTATATATACACATATATAAATGTATATGTGTAAATATATATACACAAGCAAATATATTGTACCTCACCCATCATTCCCAAGGGAACAAGGAGTGGGCTTAAAAACCAGCAAGGAGGAGATGAAATGTATCCATCCACTCCAGTTTCATCAAAAAGTTCAGTGGATGGAAAGTGGGAAATGATAGGACCTTGGCCGAATTGTGGCTCCTGCCCTTGTCTCTGTAACTGCCTACTGTTCAGTTAAGAACTTGGCAAATGTTATCAGCCTTAAATCTGTATTAGATTTAACCTGGCACCAAAAAGAGAGGTGTTCTTTTAAGTTTTCAGTGTCCTTTATCAAGAAATTTTCTTTCCAGAAGATCGTGATAAAGGTTTTTGTTCGTTATTAGCACGATGAAGACAAAGAGCTGAATATTAGGGCCAATCGGATGGGCTAGCAGCTCTCACAGATCCAGCAGTACCACAACTTATCAATGGACAGTGCTGGGAATGTAAGTCAGCCCTCAAATAACTTCAACAAATCCTGAGCTTTAAGAGTGGGGAGGCTCTGGCAGTCTATGGAGGTGGGGAGAGGAGGGGGGGGGGGGGGGGGTTGCAAGGGGTGTTGGGAGAATGCATGGAGGCCTGTAGTCAGGAACAAAGTAGAGGTTTCATCTTGGGGAGTGGCGGAATGCTCCTGATGCACGTGGGACACCTCCCCTTCCCCAAAGATGTACCCGCACATTTTTATTCTGCCATTTAATCAATTTGTTTTAAGCAAATGGCCTGCCCACTCCCATCCACCTGGCCACTCACATCCACTCGCCCACTCCCATCCACCTGCCCATTCCTATCCACCTGTCCACTTTATTATAGCATGAGCCACATATTATCTCAGTTAGTTGGCTTGGCAACAAGATAATTTGACCGTTCATTATTTATTTACACCTCAATGTATTATGGGGGACTCTTTGGAGCTGTGGGGAAGATGGTGAGTTTTCGTCCCCCTTATAGTTTACTGTCAGCCCCCTACCTCCTACCCTCACTGCCCCACCCCCACCCCTCCCACACCTTGTCTTCCACTTCTCCCCAACCCCTGCAGAAAATGTGTTGTGGGGCCTGCAAAATCCAGCCCCAAATTTCTTGAACAGATTCAGTCAATTATGTTGCCCCAATATTAACTCTGGGCAGGTTTTGAGCATATTCAAGGTGACACAGTAGTTAGCACTGCTGCCTTACAGCATCAGGGACCCGGGTTCAATTCCAGCCTTGGGTGACTGTGTGGAATTTGCATGTTCTCCCCGTGTCTGCATGTATTTCCTCCTGGTGCCTCAGTTTCTTCCCACAGTCCAAAGGTGTGCAGGATAGGGGGATTTGCCATGCTAAATTGCCTCTTAATGTCCAAAGGTTAGGTTACAGGTTTACGGGGATTAGGGCGAAGCAAAGGCCTAGGCACAGTTCTCTTTCAGAGGTGTGATGCAGATTTGAAGAGCCAACTGTAGGGATTCTAAGAATTCTATGGAGTCAGATGGAAACCTTCCCACAGAAACCAAACTAGGGCTTTTTTAATTCCCAAGTTTCATTACCATTATCCGGAATGGATGAGAAGTGACTTCACGCCTCTCTGGTCGGCACTTGGGCAGTTGTTGGGAAATGGGCTGAATTGAAGAAACTCATGATAGTGGAAGCCTCACTTTCTTGTGGAACCTAGAGGAGGACTTTAACGAAAAAACATTAAAATCAATGAAATAAGAATACTGGTCTTGTATACCTTAAAATGGAACACCAGCAAGGACTGGGAAATAAGAATACTGGTTTGAACTGGTCTTGTATACTTGAAATGGGACACTGGTAAAAACTGGGAAATAAAAGTACTGGTTTGTGCTGTTTTTTGCTACCTTAACTGGCTTCTCCTGGTTCTGGATAATCTCACTTGGTTTTACCTGGTGTAAAAGGCATAGCAGCCTGCCCACTCTGGCCAGTGTTAAAATAACTCTCAGGGTCCAATAATATACTCGCAACCTGACCTGCTTATATCAATGAGGATCTCATTGCTGTTGAGCAGGTGGCCTATATCCTGCCCAGAAATTGGGGATGGCATGATCTGGGCAGTTCCAAGTGGGTAAGTAACCGGGACTCTTTTCCACAGAGTGCACAGTGCCCCTAGTCACAGGCAGCAAGTTTGATGCAGTCATTTATGATTTATCTTCACTTGGAAATCTACCTGAAAGGGTAGCAGACGGATTAATTATCCATAACTTTTAGAGATGTTCCTCTACTTTCTCATGTCTCGTCTCGTTGGCCAATCCGTCTTGAAGCACATTTGACTCCAATGTGGACCTCATTGGACAGTTGCCCCCTCCTTCAGGTAATAGCCCCTCCCCATTCCTTGAGAAAATTCAAATGATTCCAAGTCCAAATTTCATTGCTCAAGTAAACAGTTTAAAGAGCAAGGAAGCATAATATGTTCAGCTTACTTTATTTCCCAATAACAGTAAGTGTAATGAATGTCAGTTTGCGATGGTTATGTGATGCTAGCCAAATCAAGTTATTTTGGCACGTTATCAGTTGCTATGACATCTACCACGCTCAAAAGGAAACTTGTCACCTCAGTCCATTCAGGTTGTTTTGAGTGCTGCCATATAACTAAATGATTCTAGGTCATTAATACTCACCATGTCCACGACACAGTTCAGTCTGCCAAACTGTATCATATTAACGTGTAGGGAGATATTGGCGTAACGGTATTGTTGCTGGACCAGAGGCCCAGACTAATGTTCTGGGGACCCAGATTCAAATCCCACCACTGCAGATGGTGAAATTTGAATTCAATAAAAATCTCAAATTAAAAGATGACCAGGAAACCATTGTTGTAAACACCCACCTGCTTCACCAATGTCCTTTAGGGAAGGAAATCTGCTGTTTACCTTTTCTGGCCTACATGTGACTCCAGACCCACACAACTACATGTTGACTCTTAACTGCCCCCTCAAGGGCAATGAGGGATGGGCAATAAATCGGGCACAGCGAGCGACGCCCACATCCCATAAACGAATTTTAAAAAACACCTGGAAAATGTAAAAATATGGAGACAGATTGTACTAGATTTTTGGAAAAATTCTGGAACATTCTTCATTGAATTCTGAGAGACTCAAAGTTACCCATGGTGCAACTCCACATTCCTGAAATGGTCTGACGTTCTACTCAATCAGAAACTTAAGTCCCTTCTTCAAAAACTTGCCACACACGCACTAATGTCCCCACAAGCTCTGCCTATGTATCTTACAAAGAATAACACAGGCTTGAGAGTTTTTCAAAAGTGCAACACAGCTCTGGGTTGAAATGCTATTCATAAACCACAATAGCAATGCTTTTACAACCTCTCAGTCTGTTACCACTGTGTAACACACCTCACTCGTGCGTTATCTTACACATAGCTAACTGTCTCAATAGGAAAACAACATATTTCTTCCATCTGTGTTTTTAAATGTCATAACCAAATTCTTAAAAACATTGTAAACATTAGCCATTTACTTATCAGCAAAAGAGATCCTACGGGTTTTAACACTTTGGCCGTACTTTTAACCACCCACCAACAGATGGGTTGTATGAGAAATTAAATTGTGAAAAGTTTCATATCCAACTCAACCAACCTTGAACCCGCCCTTCAATTTTAACAGAGGAGCGGGTTGTTCAATGAAACATTTTTGAAGATACTGTCTTCTTCCAATTTAACAAGGTTTCTGTTTTTAAAGGCTGTCAGCTGGATTTTGCCAGCCTCGGGATCACGATTGATAGAAGAAAGAGGGCTGGATCCATAGGATGAATGTCTTTACAAAGCTGAATGTGGACCAGGAGGAGCATTTTGCCTTCAAGTTCAACAAACTAACTCTATACACATCCCAACACCCCACGATTTGTCTGACCACCCCTTATGACCACAAAGCCTTCCATCTCTTCCCCCCCCACCCCAACCCCACGCTCTGCCATCTCTCAGCCCATGGGCCGGGATTCTCCGACCCCCGCCGGGTCGGAGAATCCCCAGGGGGAGGCTCAAATCCTGTCCCAATGCGGGCTGCCCTATTCTCCGGCACGTTTTTCGGGCGGCAGCGGGATTCCGCCACGCCGTTCAGGGACCATTGACAGTGCTCCCTCCCACCCCCCCCGGCGGTTCTCTGAGCCCCGATGGGCCGAGCGCCCGTCCAGTTTCGACCAGTCCCGCCGGCGTGAATTACTCACCTCACGCACAGCGAGACCTTGCAGGTGAGTGTGCGGGGTCGGTCCTCGGGCGGGGCGCAGGGGGATCCGACCTCGGGGGGGGGGCACAGTGGCCTGGCCCGCGATCGGGGCCTACCAGTCTGTGGGCGGACTGGTTCTGTGGGGGGACTTCTTTCCTCTGCGCCGGGCCCCTGTACGGATCCAACATATTGCTCGGGGGCCAGCACAGAGAAGAGAATCCCCGCACATGCGCGAACCCGCGCTGGTCCTTCGGCGCCGCCTGGAGCGGCGCCAACCCCTCCGCCGTCCACCTAGCCCCCGAAAGTGCAGAAGTAGTTGGCGCCGGTTTCCCGCTGGCGTGGTGACTTAGTCCCCAGAAGGGAGAATCCCACCCATGGTCTTTCATCTTCCGTGACCATCCAAAGCAAACACACCATTCCACCTACTCTTTAATATCTGTTCCTCACCACCATTAGACCAAGCTTTTCCTGGGCTGTCAGCCTTGCAACCTGACAACCTGTCATTCAGGCTGGCTGATTTGCAGGGTGGCTGAAAAGAAAAGTTCAACACGTCCAGAAGTTAAATCTTTTCTGCATTTGGAGCCACCCCTGCATACATACGTACGTCCAAATGGAGAGCAGAAGTAGCCTATTCAGCCCCTCAAGCCTGCTCTGCCATTTAACAAGATCTGGTTGTGGCCTCAACGCCACATTCGGTCGACCCCAATAACCCAGGACTCCCACTTAGTTTTGGTTTTCCCAAAGATAATTAATTCCTCCCCCTCTGAAACCGCAATGTCCGACTAAATTGTGGGGCCTTTGCTTCTGGATAGTCCGACATTATAAAGAGGCTGAAAATGTGTCTTGGGTGGTAACGTTGTCAAGAAAACCTGTCAGGAAATCCCAAGAAATTGTAAGAATTTACGTTTGGTAATACTCTGATCATATTTTTCAACAGCATGTGAGTGGTTACTGTCTGCGTGGAGTTTGCACTTTCACCCCGTGTCTGCGGGGGTTTCCTCTGGTTGCTCCAGTTTCTTCCCACAGTCCAAAGATCTGCAGGTTAGGTGAATTGGCCGAAATCAATTGCCTTTAGTGTCCACAGGTTATGTGAGGTTAAGGGGTTGCAGGGATATGATGGGGGAGTGGGCCGAGGTAACGTGGTCATTCAGAGGGTCGGTGCAAACTTGATGGGTTGAATAGCCTCCTTCTGCACTGTAGGGATTCTACGATTCTATGAATTTGGGACGCAGGCCTCATCTCTATTTGCGGAAAGCAGGTTGGATGTGCCATCAAATAAAAGATTAGCTTCAAGTCATGGATAGTGACTGTTATGTCCTTTGTTCCCAGAAGTTAAAAATAATCACCTTTTTCAATTAAAAATGCTGGAGCTTCATTAACTGAATTTCTTGCAGTTCTCCATATAGCTCCATTGTTGCTCAATATCTGACTACAGTGCAGCAGTAAATGCGGCACTCCGGATTTTCATTCACAGAACAATTAGTTCCTAACTCTACAATAATATATCCTTCCTCTTTCTCTCAGATCAATAATTTTTCTAATTTTTTTTTGTTTAACTTATAACTAACTTGGTTCAATCCCGGCCCTGGGTCACTGTCCATGTGGAGTTTGCACATTCTCCCCATATCTGCGTAGGTTTCCTCCGGGTCCTCCAGTTTCCTCCCACAGTCCAAAGATGTGCAGGTTAGGTGGATTGGCTATGCTAAATTGGCCCTTAGTGAGGTTATAGGGATAGTGTGCGGTTTGGGCCTAGGTAGATACATAGAAGCTAGGAGCGGGCGGAGGTCTTTTGGCCCTTTGAGCCTGCTCTGCAATTTATCACGATCATGGCTGATCATCCAACTCAATAGCCGAATCCTGCTTTCTCCACATAGCCTTTGATTCCAAAGGATACTCTTTCAGAGGGTCGGTGTAGACTCGATGGGCCAATGGCCTCTTTCGGCATTGCAGGGATTCTATGATTCTATGAAAAGAAGCAAAACGACATGAGGAAAAACTCTTTCACACAGCAGGTGATTGGGGCCTGGAATGCACTGTCTGAGAGTGTGGCGCCGACAGTTTAATCGAGGCATTCAAAAGGGAATTAGATCTTTATCTGAACTTGGTCAATTACTAACTTGGAGAGCTGATGCAGACACAGGGCAGGATTCTCCCATCCCGTGGCAGAGTGACCACACGGTAAATGCCGTTGCGTTTACGACAGTATGAATGGGCCACTGCCAGGAGTAATTCAGACCCCTATAGGGAGCCAGCACAGCACTAGAGCGGTTCACGCCGCTCCAGCTGCCGATCCCGGCGCGAACTGAGCGCCGTGGGATCCGCGCATGTGCAGTGGCGCCAACGCGCACATGCGGGGGCCTCCTTCAACGCGCCGGCCCCGACGCAACATGGCGCAGGAGTACAGGGGCCGGCACGTGGGAGAAGCGGCCGGGGGACAGAGAGGCCGGCCCACTGATTGGTGGGCCCCGATTGTGGGCCAGGCCACATCGGAGGCCCCCCTCTCCGGATCGGAGTTCCCCCCCCCCCCCCCCCCCCCCCCCCCCCCACACAGGCCCACCCGACCCTTGCACGCAGAGTTCCCACCGGCTATGAGCAGGTGTGGACGGGACTCAGCATTCTAACTACGGCCGCACGGCCCATCCCGGCCCGAAAACCGGCGGACCGGCCGCATAGAGCGGCCCATGACCGGTGCCGCGCCAAACTCGCCGGCGCCGGAGAATTGCGTGCCGACGCCGGGGCATCGTGGCCCGGTCGCGGGGATTCTTCGGCCTGGCCTCAATGAGCCGAAAGTGCTGCAACAATTCTGCGATTCTGCGGCACCATTTCCACTGGATTTACTGCTTTCACCCCTCAGTGCTGCCTCCTTCATCTCATGGTTTACCTAAAATGCTGCAGCTCTTTGAAACTGCTTCATCCCAGGATAGCGGGACCAATGACATAGCACTTACAGTTAACACCTTTTCCACTGTGTGAGGCCCTGATTTATATTGTTTTTAGTTGTTGAATCTCAGTTTCTCTGTATGCAGCTAGCAAGACACTGCACCGTTTCTTTCCTTGGATAACCATTTTCTTTCAAATTTTCAGGGAAGATCTTCTGGTGGAGCTTGCGCGGGATGATGCCATTCTGTGCTCGGGTATCAAATTTCAGCTACAGATTTATGCTGCTGGGCTTATTTCTCACCCACTTCCTGGTCTGAATGGTTGTGTAAATTCTTTTCCCTGGGAACTGTCATTCCATGCAGTTGAATGATTCCAATGCGTATTGCGTTCTGAAACTCGACAACTTTCAGGCCATGGATGTTTTGGTTTTGTTTCCTTCTCATTTGTTTCTCTGTTTCTGATGATTCTTTTATCTTTTTTGTTCTGCCCAACATTGGCCAGTGATTGTTCTTTCCACAAATTCTGTAGTTTGACCCATGTGTGAGACCATTCCCTCTCTCTGAACCCATGTGGGCTTCCACAGACCCTGCACATCTTTCTCTCTGTTTTATATTGGCCAGGATTCTCCTTTTGGGAAGAGCTATTGGAAAGACACGGCAGGTTCGCGCTGTCACTGGGAATGGTGCCCAGGTGTAAGTCACACTCCTTAACTATGCAAAATTATGCATCGCCGGATCCAATCACAATCCCGGTATCATGCTGTTAACTTGAGCTGGCGGCCAGATCACAAAGTACACCGGCAGGCCCCCTCTCCCCGCAATGCAAATCCAGACAGTCCAGTGAGGAATCAAAGCAGGCACACGTTCCCTTTCCTAACATCTGCTCCCTCAGACAAAAGCCTTTAAAACAGCAGCTGTTACAAGTATCAAAGGCTTCCTTGAAAGCCCACAACACTTGAAAAGGCTTTTAATCCCCTGGAACCCTTCGAAATGCTAAACGTCCATTCAATTTCACTGATAAAAATCTTTCACGAGCCTGTGATTAATAGTTTAATGTGTATTATTATTAATAATGTGTCAGGCACAGCGGCTTGGTGGATTTTTTATTTATCTTTCCCTTCATGCTTGAATGCATCTCAAGTACTCTACTTTGATGCTAACGACATGTTTATAATCACTATTGTCATGACTGACAGCTCCTCGTCACATCAAAGGAGGCAAATGGTTTCAGTACTATTTTTATCGCAACAGAAAGCACTTAGCTCCCTTGGATTTCCTTGAATTTACATTTTTTGTCTCGGGTTTCGCGTCCGAGCTGTCAAATAAATTTAACCCTTTCCTCTCCCAAACAGGGTGAAGCTGACCCATTCCTAGTGACTCGTGCCTTTTCAAAAGCTATGTAATGCCAGTCTGCATTTTTAAAAAACTTCTCAAAAGCCATTGCAACATCGTCAGCTTCCCAAGTCATTATTAGCTACAGCTGTGTGTTCATTACTGCGGGAGCTGCCATTTTATTTTTGCGTGTTTCATTCGCTCTGACTAATTCAGGTTGATCTTTTTCAATCAAATTGACCATTAAATCCATGTAAATGATTGAACCTTGCTCATTGACACTCCTGCCACCATGCTACAGCTTGATGTTCTGAGGATTTTGAAATAATTACACTTATAGACTCAATGCTGGGGCTTCATTGAGAGTATTTCTTTCAGTTGTCCATGACAGACTGATATATTGGTGCTCAGCACCTGACTGCAATCCAGCCAGAAAAGGGTGCCCCACATGTATATTTGCATGGCAATTAGTTCCTAATTCCTTACACATAATGCAACAGTAACCCTCAGGTTAGTTCTGGGAGGGAGGTTGGTTCAGGCCACAAAAAAATCTTTTTTTTTAATAAATCTAAACCAACAATTTTTTTCCAATTCTGGGGCAATTTAGCGTGTCCAATCCACCTACCCTGCACATCATTTTGGGTTCTGAGGGGTGGGACCCACGCAGACACGGGGAGAATGTGCAAACTCCACACGGACAATGACCTGTGGCCGGGTCGAACCCGGGTCCTCAGCGCTGTGAGGCAGCAGTGATAACCACTGTGCCACCGTGCTGCTCTGCCTCTGAAGCATCCTAAGTGAGATAGGCCCATCATCTATCCCAACTATCATTGACTAATTTCTCACAGGGATCCTTTAACAGTTATTAAACCCTACAAGTATGGCACTGAGACCAACACTTGAGCAGTTTGGCTGCAGGATGCCTCCCCAGATGAAATTGTTTAAATCCAAAATCTCTACCCTTGTTTGCCCAGCGGTGAAAAACTGCAGGGCCAATTTCTGATTCGGCTAGTGTGAAATTATAAAAAGTCACCAATAAAATTTAAAAATCAGCCATTGACCCTGATCCTCTTAATATGAGACAAAGAAGATAAACATGAAAGCGACAAGACATAAAAAATTCAGGGAAGTTACTAGGAACCCACTTTTACACTCAACAACATGCCCCATCAGAGGGGCGGGAAATGATGAATTAATGCTTTATTGAGAAACATAAGAGCGGTTCTCTGACAGCTAAGCTGATATGGTAAATGGAAGGTCAGAGAAGTCAGAAGTAATAATAGATTGTTATAGCTGTTGAATACAGATCCATTGTAGCTCGCTGGTAGATTTATTGTGTGCGGTGGTTAAATATATGACATCCTGGTATTTGATGGTCTCTCCTTATACTAACACTGTCAATGTTGACAGCTTCAAATTTACTTCACAAATGAACCATTGTGGCTGTGAAATTACATTTGTGGGCTTTCGTGCTTTGAAGAATAATATTTAAGAGGGCTATGACATGGCTTAGTCCATGGTGGCTAACTCAATTCCTTTGAAAACGATCTTGTCTATTTTCCTTGTGTGCTGACTGCAAAATTAATTAACTTAATTCAATTTTTAAATGAGAAATGGCAACCAAAAATATTTTTTCTGGAAATGCTTGATGCACTGTGAATAATATTATTGTAAACCGGCACCTGCAAGATTAATTCCCGTCCAAAGGCACATTCGTTTTGGCAAAGAATGCTGAGGCAAGTATGCACTTAAGGTCAGGAGATTAGACAGAGATTTCCTGAAGCACATTAAAAGAAAACTGGGTCATAAAAGTTCACCACAACTCTAACCTTCACAATCTCTGACTGTCATACTTGTCCTGGAAATGTTTCCTAAGTTTGATTGCAGGAGAGTGCTTTGTTCTATCACAGATTCGCTCTGGAGTCTTAGGGTTTAGCATAGGGCTAAATAGTTAGCTTTTAAAGCAGACCAAGGCAGGCCAGCGGCACGGTTCAATTCCCGTACCAGCCTCCCCAAACAGGTGCCGGAATGTGGTGACTAGGGGCATTTCACAAACTTTGTTTGAAGTCTACTTGTGACAATAAGCGATTTTCATTTCATTGGTGGGAACCTGTTTAAAAATTTAATTAAAAATGTCCAAGCATTGCCAAAGGTTGATGAGAAGGAGGTAGAAGCCTTTTTCATTTCATTTGAGAAGGTGGCTAAACAGATGAAATGGCTACAGGACATGTGGGTATTACTGGTTCAAACAAAGCTGATAGGTAGGGCTAGTGAAGTGTTTGCTTCACTACCGGAGGAGGTATCTGGGATGTATGAGGAGGTGAAAAAATCCATCTTAGGTGCATATGAACTAGTGCCTGAAGACTACAGACAAAGGTTCATAAATTGAAGGAAAGAATTTGGTCAAACATACATGGAGTTTGAAAGGATCAAGCAGAGTAATTTTGATAGGTGGATAAGGGCTTTGAACATAGACCAAACATATGAAGCTCTCAGAGAAATTATACTTTTAGAGGAGTTTAAAAATTAGGGACATGAGAAATATTCAAGTGGTAAAGGTAAAGGTGATCTGATGGGAGATAATAAGGAGAGTGTACCTCAGACTAAAAAAGAAATCCAGGAGGGTGGAAAAGAAATGAAAAGTTTCAAATGTTTTCACTGTAATAAACTAGGCCATGTAAAGTCACAGTGTTGGTGGTTGAAGAAAAGCACTGGGAAGGCTGATGTGGTAAAACAGGATAAGGCAGTGTGGTTTGTTAAAGTGGTAAAGGAAATCCCAAGTGAAGCGAAGGAGGTGCAAAAGATTGTATAGCCTGATCAAGAGGTGACTGATAAGAAGGTGTCAGGTCTCTTTAAACAATTTACTTGTGTGGGTAAAGTTTACTCATGTGTATCAGGAGCAGTAGGTAAATAAGTCACAATTTTGAGAGATACGGGAGCTAGTCGATCTTTAATGGTAAGAGATGAGGAGTTATGTAGTTTGGGAAGAATGTTGCCAGAAAAGGTGGTAATATGTGGAATTCAGGGTGAGAGGAGTAGTGTTCAATTATATAAGGTAAGGTTGGAAAGTCCAGTGAAGAGTGGTGAAGTGGTAGTAGGAGTAATAGAGAAACTATCTTGTCCAGGAACAGTTTATCTTGGGTAATGATATAGCTGGATCGTAGGTGGGAGTGATGCCTACTGTTGTTGATAAGCCAGTGGAAAATCAGACAACTGAAGTGTTGAAGGATGAATATCCTGGGATTTTTCCAGATGGTGTAGTAACAAGGTCGCAAAGTCACAGGTTAAGACAAGAGGAGAAACCAAAGAGTGAAGATGAAGTTGAAGTGCAATTATCAGAAACGATTTTTGATCAGATGGTTGAAAAAGAACAAGAACAGGTGGAGGATGAGGCGGATATTTTTAGTTCAGGAAAATTGGTAGAGTTACAACAAAAAAATAAAGAAATAAAACGGATGTATCAGAAAGCATACACAGAAGTGTAATCTGAGTGTATACCAGAGTGTCATTACCGTAGAAGTGATGTCTTGATGAGAAAATGGAGACCTGTACATATGCAGGCGGATGAAAAGTGGGCAGAAGTTCATCAAGTAGTATTGCCGGTAGGGTATAGAAACGAGGTGTTGCGAGTTGCACATGAGGTACCAGTGGGAGGTCATTTAGGACTAAGGAAAACTCAAGCTAAAATCCAGAAGCATTTTTATTGTCCTGGTCAATATCAACAATGCAGTTAAATTTTGTCAATCATGTCACACATGTCAAATGATAGGGAAATCTCAAGCAGTGATAAAAACAGCACCCTTAATACCCATTCCAGCATTTGAGAAACCTACAAGGGTCCTAATTGATTGCGTAGGACCGCTTCCTAAAACAAAAAGTGGGAATCAATATCTTTTGACTATAATGGATATGTCTACAAGGTTTCCAGAGGCCATTCCAGTACATAATATTACAGCTAAAAGGATTGTGGAGGAGTTACTTGAATTTGTTACTAGATATAGACTACCCACAGAAATACAATCGGATCAAGGATCGAATTTTACCTCAAGGTTATTCAAAAAAGTTATAGATAGTTTAGGAATAAAACAATTTAAATCAACTGCATACTATCCAGAATTGCAGGGAGCGTTAGAAAGTTGGCATCAGACATTAAAGACAACGGTGAGGGCTTATTGTCAAGATTATCCAGAGCATTGGGATAAAGGAATTCCATTCGTACTGTTTGCAATTAGGGACGCGTCAAATGAGTCAACCAAATTCAGTCCTTTTGAACTAATTTTTGGTCATGAGGTAAGAGGACCACATAAATTGATTAAGGAAAAATTGGTGAGTGCGAAAACGGAAATTACATTATTGGATTACATGTCAAGTTTTAGGGAACAATTAAATAGAGAAGGTGAATTGGCTAGACAACATTTAAAAGTTGCACAAAATGTGATGAAACGGGTAGCAGACAAGAAATCCAAAGTTCGTAGTTTTGCCAGTGGAGATAAAGTTTTAGTATTGTTTCCAGTGATAGTGGAACCTTTAAAAGCTAGGTTTTGTGGACCTTATCAGATTGAAAGGAAATTAAGTGAGGTGAATTATGTGGTAAAAACGCCGGATAGAAGGAAAACTCACCGAGTGTGTCATGTGAATATGCTTAAAAGGTACTTTGAAAGGGAAAGA
This sequence comes from Scyliorhinus canicula, assembly GCF_902713615.1. Taxonomy (NCBI): domain Eukaryota; kingdom Metazoa; phylum Chordata; class Chondrichthyes; order Carcharhiniformes; family Scyliorhinidae; genus Scyliorhinus; species Scyliorhinus canicula. The sequence continues at coordinate 29,636,210 of NC_052164.1, forward strand.
GAGAAAAAGGAGGAGGTTTTAATGATTCTACCTCAAAGTGACGAACCAAATTCAGATGACTGTGAATTTGACATACCTCAAATTAAATTGGAAAATGAGGATGTTCTTATAAATTGGGATAAATTGCTGAGTTACCTTCCAGAGGAAAAACAAACTGACCTGAAAGAGTTATTGATATCACATGGGCATATTTGTGGAGATAAATTGGGATGTACTAAAATGGCTTTACATGATGTAGATGTGGGAAATGCTGCACCAACATCAATATAGACTTAACCCTTTAAAATTGGCACAGGTTAACAAAGGGATTGAGAGTATGCTTAAAAATGGCTTAATTGAAGTGGGTTGCAGCCAATTGAGCTCACCCATAGTGATGGTACCAAAACCAGACGGTACCCAACGGTTGTGTGTGGACTATAGAAAGGTTAAAGCAGTTACAAGAACGGACTCTTATCTTATCTCACGTTTGGAGGACTGCATTGAGAAAGTGGGACGATCAGCTTTTATTTCCAAACTGGATTTACTTAAAGGTTACTGGCAGGTACCTTTAACCAGAAGGGCAAAGGAGATTTCAGCTTTTGTGACTCCAGATGGTATATACCAATTCAAAGTTATGCCATTTGGCATGAAATACCCCCCAGCCACATTTCAACGGTTAACTAACAAAGTTGTTTCAGCATTACCCAATTGTGCAGTTTACATCGGCGATCTGGTAATTTTCAGCCAGACATGGAAAGAACATTTAAAACATGGAGTTATTCAATCGACTTCAGGATGGGGGTTTGGTGATAAACCTAGCCAAAAGTGAATTTGGAAAAGCCCAAGTCACTTTCCTTGGCCATACAATCGGACAGGGTCGAATGGTCACACGGGATGTGAAACCAACAGTTATTGAGGAGTTTCCAATACCCTCAAAACGAAGGGAAATAATGCGATTTCTTGGCATGAGTGGATTTCATCGAACATTTGTGAAAACGTTTTGTAGCGTGATTGCCTCAATGACGGACTTGCTCAAGAAGCGTAACAAATTCCAGTGGACAGCGGATTGTCAACAGGCATTTGACTGCCTGAAAGCTGTGATAACCAATGCTCCTGTGTTGGAGAATTACGAGGGACTCTATGATCAGATTGAACTAAAGTATCTGACTTTAAAGAGAAATGCCGAGGCATAGAGAAATGGACAGATCGAGCAGAGACCTTCTTGTTCATAGAGACTGTCAATCAAGAAGGATTTCAGTTGGTGGAAGAAAGAACAATAGACTATATTATTATACCTGTTTACGTGTGTTATTTTTTGAAACGAAAAAGTATATTTACTGGGCGGTATTCTCCCCCACCCCGCCAGGTGGGAGAATCACCGGGGCACCGCGCGAATCGCGCCACGCCACCCTGACCCCTGCATGCGATTCTCCCACCCCCCCCCCCCCCCGAAACCAGCGCTGCGCGAATCGCGCCGGGTCGCTCGGAGAATCGCTGCAAACAGTGAGTGGCAATTCTCTGGCCCGGATGGGCCGAGCGGCTGCTCCAACACGACAGGGTCCCGCCGGTGCTGTCCACCCCTGGTCGCTGCCGGCGGGAACTCTGTGGGAATCCTCGGGGGGGGGCAGCCTGTGGGGGGTGGAGTGGGAGCACCTTCACTGGGGGGGGCCTCCGAAGGTGTCTGTCCCGCGATTGGGACCCACCAATCAGAGGGCCGGCCTCTCCTCCCCTGGGCCTACACTCTGCCACGGCCGGCCCCTGAACAGCCACGCCATATTGTATCAGGGCCAGCGTGTGTAAGAAGTGCCCCGTGCATGCGATGGATGGCGTGGCTCAACTGCACATGCGCAGGATTGAGCTGCCCCAACTGCGCATGCGCGGGTTGGCGCGGCAGGACGCTGGAGTGGCGTGAACTGCTCCAGCACCGTGCTGCACCACTGTGGTGGCCAGAATAGGTCATGCCTGGGCCCTGTTCGCACCATCATGAAACGCGACGGCGTTCACGACGGTGCGGGTACTTGGTCTGCGGACCGGTGAATCTCCCCATTGTGTGCATTTCTTAAAGGATAGTGAAAAGGTGAAAAATGAAACCATCTTGAAGTCATGTTTTTTTTCTTAAGGGGAGGTGCCATGTGAGAGTACCTTTAAGAAATGAATGTTTAAGAAATGTACCTTTAAGAAATAGGTGTTTATCAGTGATGTCAGAGTGTGGGTGGAGCTGGGCTGTCTATCAGCTTTTTACTTTTTTTTAGGCTGTTTGCTGCAGGGTGTGTTTTAGTTTCGTTTTCAGAGCTGGATAGCTGCAGTCACAGCCAGAAAGGGTATTAATCTCTCTCTCTGTAATCTAAAGAATGTAAATTGATCCTTTGGTGATTTAACACTAATAACTGCTCTCAGTAGTGACTTTAACCTGATGTGCTTCTGCTTAAAGTTTTTTTTAAGTCTTACGGATGTTAAAAGGACAGCTTAAGTATTACTAAGTGTTGCATTCTTTGGGTGTTGTATTTGAATTAATGGTTGCTAAGATGTTCACTGTATGTTTTAAAAAGGTTAACTTGAGTTCATAGAATAAACATTGTTTTGCTTTTAAAATTCTTTTCCATTTCTGCTGTACCACACCTGTAGAGTGGGCCGTGTGCTCCCCATACCACAATCTATTAAAAGATGTGGGTCAGGTGAACTCCATGATACACTTTGGGATTCTCTAAACCTTGGCCCATAACAGAAGAGAGAAACAGGGTTAATAGTTTGAGTTGTGTGGCTCTTCTTCAGAGCTAAAGAGAGAGAGAGAGAGAAATGTGATGGGCTCTTTTTAAATTCTGCTCAGCCCCCTTAAAAGGGGCAGAAATGTTCAAGCCCCACCACACCTCACAGTATGATTGGGTACTTTGCCATTGACTCAAGCGTTTCAGCATATACCACGGAGGAAGTCTCGGTCAATATCTTGTCCAGATCACAGCCTTGTTTTTATGCCAATGGTTTGCAAATAGATACACAATTTTTAAAAGTATTCACCTTGAAGATCAAGGAATCAAAATGAATGAAAAAGTTGCTCACTTTAGGAATACTCAGCTTATTCAAATTATAATGGTTGAAACCCAAAGTCCTGACTGGTGGGGACGGCAAACCAAACATAATTTCCACCCAAAGGAGGTGTTTGGATGACTGGGCAATACGAGAAATAGCAATGGCTATGAAACGTCTGGGCAGTCAATGGAGGATTTGTAAGTTGAGGCCTGACAAATGTACGAGGGAAATCACAGGAAAGGTTCAAAACATTGAACAGGTGAAGGCAATTTATCCTGGTTTCAATGAACATAAAACACAAATTGTGCCCAGGCTCCCAAGTGTTTGAGATACTTTTGGCGATTGTTCACAAAATGAAAATCACTTATTGTCACAAGTAGGCTTCAAATGAAGTTACTGTGACAAGCCCCTAGTCACCACATTCCAGCGCCTGTTCGGGGAGGCTGGTACGGGAATTGAACCGTGCTGCTGGCCTGCCTTGGTTTGCTTTAAAAGCCAGCAATTTAGCCCAGTGTGCTAAACCAGCCCACTTGAAAATTGGATGCTTTTCAAGCCTCAGATCCTCATGATAATGGGAGCTGGAAGTTACACTGCAGAGGTGAACTACCAGCCCCAATGGGTTACATTTTCTCCAGTGCCTAAGTGAGTAAAGGTTACATTCTATGTCTTTCTGTGCTATGCCTCTTGGGAACATCCCATTGTTGGCCTTCTGACTGACCTCACGCACAATCTCCATAGTACTTCTGTTAGTTCCAGTGCACTTGGATTAAGAAGGAGCAAAGTCAGGCAGAATTCCTGCATGTGCGGGCATTGAAGGACATGAGGTTGGACTTGGATATGGTGACCTGCATTGATGAGTTCCCTACTAACAATAACTAATTGGGTTTGGACATGAGGAGTGAATGAGAATGCCAGAGGATTACTGGTCATGTAGAACTGTGCCACATCTCTTTCAGGTGAGCAGGTGCAAAGAAAGCTGAGGCAAAATCAATAGGGGATGCGTTGTATTATAATAATAATAATCTATTATTATCACAAGTAGGCTTATATTAACGCTGCAATGAAGTTACTGTGAAAACCGCTAGTCACCACACTCCGGCGTCTGTTCCGGTACACAGAGGGAGAATTCAGAATGTCCAATTCAATTCACAAGCAGATCTTTCGGGACTTGTAGGAGGAAACTGGAACACCCGGAGGATACCCACGCAGACACGGGGTGAACATGCAGACTCCGCACAGACAATGACCCAAGTGGGAATCGAACGCAGGACCCTGGTGCTGTGAAGCAACAGTGCTCACCACTGTGCTACGGTGCCACCCATAAAAGTCATGAAGCTACAAGGAAATATAATGTAACAGGGATTGTAGTGCAATGCTTGTATTTTAGAAAACACAATCACATTGGAGATCCGTACCGAGGCATGACATCACATAGTGAATGTAGGATAACTGGATTACAAGCTTTCATCTGATTGAGTTACTCAAGCAATGTGATAAATCTAGATAGACAAAATGTAATCATTTGTTTGAACCCCAGGATGAGATTGGAGTCTAGAAATCACACAATTCTAAGTTTAATTTCTTAGAAAATAGCTCATGAACACCTTGGGGTAGTACTGTATTTCATTGATTGGAATCAGCTTTATTTGGTGTGTGATTACAGCAGTTTTTGGTTTAAATATTAACAGGAAATGAACTGTGTGTGAACGGATTAAAAAATGCAAATCCCTGCAAAAAATAGTGAACAGTTGATTCTCAATTGATAATATTTACATGATGTTTACAAGTATTTACATAATAATATTTACATGCTGATGACTGCACAATGGTCAGCGCCATCCGCGACTCCTCAGATACTGACGCAGTCCGTGTCCAAATGTAGCAAGACCTGAACAATATCAAGGCATGGGCTGACAAGTAATATTCATGCCACATAGGTGCCAGACAATGCCCATCTCCAACAAAAGAAAACCTAATCACTGCCCCTTGACATTCAATGGCATTACCATTGCTGAACCCTGCATAATCAACATCCTGAGGGTTACCATTGACTTGAACCTGACCGGACTATCCATATAAATACAATGCATCCAAGAACAGGTCAGAGGTTAGGAATCCTGTGGCATATATTTCATCTCCTGACTCCCCAAAGCCTGTTCATCAGCTACAGGTCAGGAATGAGAGGGAACACTCTCCCCTTGCCTGGATGAGTGCCGCTCTAACCACACTCAAGAAACTCAACATCATTCAGGACAATGCAGCCCATTTGATTGTTACCCCTTCCACAATCATCCACTCCCACCACCACCGACGAACAGTGTACCATCTACAAGATGCACTGCAGGAACTCAACAAGTCTCCTGAGGCAGCACCTTCCAAACACACGACCACTATCATCTAGAAGGACAGGAGCAGCTGATGCCTTGGAACATCACAACTTGCAAGTTCCCTTCTAAGACTGACATAGAAATATATCACCGTTAGTTCACTGTTGCTGTGTCAGAGTCCTGGAGCTCCTTCCCTAACAGAACTGTTGGTGTACCTAAACCTCAGGGGCTGCAAGAAGGCAGCTTACCACCACCTCCTCAAGGGACTAGGAATGGGCGATAAATGCTGACCTTACCATTGATGCCCACATCATGTAAATGAGTTAAAAAAATTGTGTGTTATATTTTAATTATATCCTTATCCATAGAATGGATCAGGTCAAACCTGCCAATGGCATTACTTGCAGGTTACTTTGTTTGTTATTTTATTGGTAGACACTGGTCTGCACTGTAGGGATTCTATGGTTCTATGGCAATTGATATAATTGGCAATTGATACAGACAGAGTAATAATGAATTAACATGCTAAAATACTCCATCCACCAGTATTGCCAATAGTAATTTTTATCCGAGACAGTACTATCAATATTTTCTTAAATCCACCAATTTGATTAAGCATCTGAGTAAAACATTAACTGTGTTGGTTTTCTTCTCCTTTCAAGGCGTACTCTGCATTGGTGCATTGAACCAAGATTTGGGTCATTTTAATAGGCCCATCATTCTCCCTATGCCTTGACTACCTCATAGACCTTTGAAAATCCTGCCACTTGGGCTCATGCCTATTGCTTACACATGTCCTAGAGGAGTATTAGGCTTATTGGCTGGTCTGTCCAAACATGACTTTCCCTGGATACAGTAATGCACTGCTGACTAATTGGTTTCCCCAATTACCCCTAGAAATATGTCAAGCAAAACCATTTAAGTTTATCATTAGCTTGGCTGGCATTGGTAGCATTGTGTCCTGACCAGAACGTGGGTTCATGTATTCCTGCAGCAGTTTGCAGATTGCTTCCCTGGAAATCAATGCCTTAAGAAATGCTGCTTCTAGGTTGAGAAGAATTCTTTAGGATCGATGAATGCATCATCCTGGAGCAAAGCTGATAGTTGCCCATCTCCCACTATAATGCCTTATTTTCCTGGCATCCAAAACAAAACTCCTGTTCCTCCTTAGTGTTTTTGTTCCTTCAATTAGGCTAAGTATAAGAGGATTCCAACTGGACTCTCAGCAGAATAGAGGCAGAAAGAAATTCTCACAGCTTTGTTAAAAGTTTAGCCCGCAGTGCCCTCCTTGTGACAATCCCTTTAGCAAATGCACTTGAAAGCTTTTCAACCGATATCTTCACATCGTACAGCAGCTGAAATGCAGCAAAATCCAGAAATGTTTAGTTCATCTCGGAGCAGCTTGGCCCTGACCTGGAACCAGCAGAAATGGAAGAATGATGGATGAAGGTCATGACATCATTTGGTCAATGTTAAAATGAAAATTCGGCTACAGCTCTTTCTGGTGCATTGAAGCACACCCAGTTTTAACCCAAAAAGATATTGAAGTGTAAGATGCAGATAGAACAGCTTTCCACCATGCTTTACTCTAATATATTCGAAAAAGCATCTGCTCAGCTGAGGAATAATCAGCCCTATTAAAAGATTCAGATGATCTGGCTGTGAGTCAGCCTAGGTTTAGTTAGTCGCACTCTTGGCTCTAAGTCATAAGGTTCTGGGTTCAAGTCCCACTCCAGCACTTGAGCATAAATATCAAGGCTGACATTCCAGTGAGGAGTGCTGCACTGTTGGAGGTGCTGTCTTGCAGATTAGCGGCTGGATTCTCCAGTCCCCAAGTCACGTGTTTCTCCGTAGCGGAAGGTTGCGCGCCGTTCACTGGCAGCAAGATTCTCTATTCCCGCTTCTGTCAATGGGAATTCCTATTGAAGACACCCCACGCCGCTGGGAAACCCCGGGCAGGGGTGCGCTGCTGGCGGAACCAGACAATCCGTCGCCAGCGAATGGCTGGAGAATTCCTGCCATGTGGGCCTAGTGGGCAGCATGGTAGCATGGTGGTTAGCATAAATGCTTCACAGCTCCAGGGTCCCAGGTTCGATTCCCGGCTGGGTCACTGTCTGTGCGGAGTCTGCACATCCTCCCTGTGTGTGCGTGGGTTTTCTCTGGGTGCTCCGGTTTCCTCCCACAGTCCAAAGATGTGCGGGTTAGGTGGATTGGCCATGATAAATTGCCTGTAGTATCCTAAAAAGTAAAGTTAAGGGGTTACGGGTATAGGGTGGATCCGTGGGTTTGAGTAGGGTGATCATTGCTCGGCACAACATCGAGGGCTGAAGGGCCTGTTCTGTGCTGTACTGTTCTATGCTCTATGCTCTATGTTTAACCGAAGCCTGATGTGCTCTCTCAGGACAACAGCAAGATCCCACTGCAGTAAAGAGCAGTGGAGATATCCCGGATGCCTGGCCAATATTCATCCCTCAATGGTATCGCAAAGAACAGGTTGCTTAGCTATTATCCCTTGGCTGTTTGTGAGAGCTTGCTGTGCATAGATTGGATGCTGTGCTTCCTACATTCCTACAATGGCTACACTCCTAACATGCTTTATTGACAGTAAAGCACGTTGGAGCATCCAATGGTTGTGACAAGCCCCGTATAAATGCAAGCCTTCCTATTTAGACTCTCTGAGAATAATAAATGGTAGCTGAGTTGCTTTATTTTATCAGAGAATGAGAAATACCATATATGGTTGCTTCTGAATCATTTTCTTGAGAAGCTGAAAGCTATAAGACATTTACCATTATCTATTTTCTATTTTAATTCCATGGGTGCTAATTGCTACCTCCTAGCTGCTTGATGACTAACTGTAGGGAAGACAAAAAAAAAGATACCTGACTATGAATTCTTATATCTTAAAGGCCTGTGTCATGAGAATAGCATTTCAAAATACATTCAATTTAACACATTTCTTGCTCCGATGGAGGAGCTATTCCTCTGTTCATGCCTGTAGGCTAATAGTTATGAAAGAATTCTGTCAGCACAGTGCCCATTGTAATATTGCCATCTTCTTTCAATAAAAAAAAGAATTTGTATTTTTCATTCTCTTCTGTGAAAAATAGTTTATTTTGTAAATGCATGTTGGATCTTTCGATAGCTTGGCTTATAAACACGTAAGAATTTTCAGCAATATGAAAAGGCTATTTGGGGCTAGGCCTTTTCTCAGAGATCGACCCGGCATATTGCCTTTGCAGCACATCCCACATTCTCTTTTTTTCCCTTCAGAAACTCAAGTAAATAGGTGTGACTCACCGAAATGGGAACAAAGTCCCATATCTTGTAGCGCCGGGAAACACATGGCTACACAATGCCACTTGCATTAAATATGGGGCCTCAGCGGGAATGGTCGGACGAGGTTGCATACAGTCCCGTTTTCTACAACGAAGAGCTCTTGGGCACTGTATTCAAGGTGTGACCTAGTCAGCATGTTCCATGGTTTGATCATGACTCCTTCTGAGTTGTACAGTTTGGCTACATTGTACAAAATACTTTCTCAACTTACGCTGTGATATGTTTTAATCTTTTTTTTTAATTGAAGTTAGAGTACCCAATTAATTTTTTGCAATTAAGGGGCAATTTAGCTTGTTCAATCCACCTACCTTGCACATCTTTGGGTTGTGGGGGCGAAACCCACGCAAATATGGGGAGAATGTGCAAACTCCACACGAACAGTGACCCAGAGCCGGGATCGAACCTGGGACCTCGGCGCCGTGAGACTGCAGTGCTACCACTGCGCCACCGTGCTGCCCTGACACATTTCAGTCTTGCACTATGCCGATCAATCTAATTTGACTCTATGTTTCCAACTCCCTCCATAATCTGGAAAGATTCAATTAGATCAGCAAGTAGTTGAATTATACAGGCAAACAAGGACCCAGGTTTTGATCTACGATTTGCGCTGCATCGACTGATCTCAAGCCGAGTGATGACAGATGCTGCAAAACGCAAGGACACAAGCTTGATTTCCCCACAACATAGCAGCATGTATTTAATTACTCTTGGCAGAAGACTTGTGTTTATGGATAAACTGCTGACATTTCCATTTAGTAAAATGGGACAGTTTCCAGCAAATGTTAAGCATCTTACTGCTAATTTACAAAAAAAGATACATACGCATCTAAAAAGACAAAATTTTGAAAGGTTTACTGAAATTCCATCCACTCTCTGCATGTCATTTGAATTACCTCGTACAGTAACACTCCGTGAGTGTCATGTGTGGTCAAGTCGTTCAAGGAAACATTCAGAAAACCATTGGTGCTGCACAACACATTTGAACTAATGACACTGAATCTGGCAGACAATGCACACAAAGAGCTTCATAATTGATTGACAAGTTTTGAATGGTCACCCTGCCCCCCTTTCTCCACTCGTCTCCTTTTCCTTGGGCAGCTGGAAAACAGTCTGTCTGTCTTCAAGGGTAGCTGCCCCCCCCTTGCCTTGCTCATGCTGTATCCATGACCCTGCTTATGTAAAACAGTGGCCTGGTAACTGCTATAATACCTTTTGTATTGGGAATTTTGAAATATCATTTAATTAAACGTACGTAATTGCACAGAAATAAATATGGAAAGAAAAGGGGAAAGACCCCGCCTGATTGTTTGCAAACAGAAAATAATTACATGGTGAGGCTACCTTATTCAGATGCTGTCAAACAAAATGATAAGCTAGACACAACTATTGAGAGAAGCATTTGGCATGGGGCTGATGGGCAGAAAGGAACATCAGACACAGGGAACATTCAATTAGTTATTATTTGGGGGTAAAGTAATGATTTTGGCATTATTGTACAGTGCACAGACTAGAGATTGTTACATTCTGCGTAGCTGCTATATAGGTCACCGCATGTTCTGATAATTACCCAACTGGTTTAAGCTTGTTCTGTATCACCGTATCTGGGGTTGTGTGCATTTTGTGTTGTGACGCTGACAAATAAAGAGACACGGAGTAATAAAGGATCCACCAAGTGTGCTGTGAATAGAGATGTTGTTACAGGAAACATGGGAGGAGATAAAACCCTCCACTGGAAGAATTAAAGGTATCTGCAGGTCTTTTGCCGATGGGCATTTTTAATGCTGAATATTTGACAAAAAATGTTCAAAAGGCACAAAAATGAAAAGGCACTTCAGGCTGATCAATATCTGGAATTCAGGTTGCAGCTTTTCCTTTCAGTAGTGCTATGTACAGAAGAGTCCTGAATATTACAATGGTTTAACATTGTGATTTTCTTTTTAGCCAAAAGCTCCTCTCGCCTTTCGAGGCTAAACCAGCTTCTTTCTGCACAGAACCACAACCTTTACTTCAGCAGAAGCTGCCTCTGTGCAATAACTCAGAAGCTTTTCCTGTGTGACATACTTGGTAACTTAGCTGGATAGTAACTAATTATGGCAAGGCAAATTCTTTCCCAGCTTTAGTTTTGTGCTTTACAGTACTTTATAGTCAATAGCAATGGCAAGTTCTTATTGCGAGTAGGGTGACAAGCATTTCCCTTATACTATGTTACAACACGCACATGCCTTAACAATACTCAGTGTTTGCCCTATGTTTGCTAATTCTAGGATTGCTAAATCTAGATGAATGTATTCTTGAAAGATTTCACCACATGACCTCTCACCTTCAACAAGTCAGTAAGAAGTCTTAAGAAGTCTTACAACACCAGGTTAAAGTCCAACAGGTTTGTTTCAAACACTAGCTTTCGGAGCACTGCTCCTTCCTCACTGCTTCTTCACCTGAGGAAGGAGCAGTGCTCCGAAAGCTAGTGTTTGAAACAAACCTGTTGGACTTTAACCTGGTGTTGTAAGGCTTCTTACTGTGCTCACCCCAGTCCAACGGCGGCATCTCCACATCATCGTCAACAAGTCATTAGGGCTGGATTCTTCAGCCGTGCCCGCTGCAGGATCGCCACGGGTGGGACTGGGACTATGTAAAGGTCCATTGACCTCAGGCCGAAATGTCCGGCCGCCGGGCAAGCGCAGCCAGAGAATCCCGGCATTCTGTCTATCTTCAATATCCTCTATAAATAATAATTTGAAGTCTTCAAAACATTAAAAAGTTAGATTTTTAATGCCCCTCTGGTTTTTCCCTTGGTTGCTTGAAGCAATGTCCAGGAGTTTAATCTTTAATTGCAGACCTCAAGACCATTCTGGAGGATTGCAACCAATTCCTGTAGAGAACCTCCAAAATGTGGACTGTTTGGAGAGAGTTTGTGGAAAATGTCTTTGTTTTTATTATGAATAAGTATCAGGGTCATATCAAGCCAATAAATATCAATGATGCATCTCTATCTCTTAATTATATTTGTACAGATCTAATGGCAAGATTTTATCACTTACATTTTAGTGATTGCTGCAAGTAATGTTCTCAATCACCTTCATTTAGCAGAACCTGCCCTAATTTTAATAAATTGCACATTCTGCTGTGTCCAAAGAGTAATTCCATGGGGCTGGTTTAGCACAGGGGGCTAGATAGCTAATAATAATAATAATCGCTTATTGTCACAAGTAGGCTTCAATGAAGTTACTGAGAAAAGCCCCTAGTCAGCTGGCTTGTAATGCAGAACAATGCCAGCAGCGCAGGTTCAAATCCCGAACAGGCGCAGAATGTGGCGACTAGGGGCTTTTCACAGTAACTTAATTGAAGGCTACTTGTGACAATAAGCTATTATTATTATTATTATTATTATTATTATTATTATTAATGTAGGTTTGAGGCAACATTATATTGAATACAGACTGCACACGTAAAAACAACTGGCATTTACACACCCCACTTTTAATGTCAAAAAATGTCCCAAGGGTGTTTTTGCATATGCTGAAACAAAAATGGAAGCTGAGAAGTTAGCAGAAATTGCCAAAAACATACAATGTTAGTTGAAAGAAGACCTGAAAGGAGAAGAGGGAAGCAAAACGGTCGAGAGTTTTAAGGAAGTAATTCCATTGCCTGAGGCCTAGTGGATAATGGCATGTTACTAACAGTACGCCAAAGGGAAGGGGGCTCACAAGATCAGAATTTGGGTGGGGGATTGTCGGGCTGGACAAGCTTACAGAGATAGGAAGGGACTTAAGGATGTTAACCTGATTGGAAATTTAAATTCAAGGTGCTAAGTGAGTGAAAGCCAACAGAAGGTTAGTGTAATGAACTCCAATTGGCTTTATTGCTTGGCCAATTGGAGTATGAGCTCCCTCAATGATAGCTCATTGAGGGGGCCCATATAAGCACCTGTGTAGGCTTTGTGAGCCAGTCTTAAGTTGACTGGACTGCTAGCAGCACTGTTTGTAGCTGCTCCTGTAATATCGTTCTTGTAAATAAATATTGGTATGGTGACAGAACTCCTGCCTCCCGTGGGTTACTACAATGGCGACGAGGTAAACTAAGAATTTTGCGGAGACCAGCTGCCGCACTCAGAGGGTAAGCCTTGCCATTTTAAAAATGCCGTTTTTTGGGAGGTTAGAGGCATTCGACCCGGCTATTGATGACTGGTCCCAATGTGTGGAGAGAATGTGTTACTTCTTCCGGGCAAATGATATACTGACGGGCGAAAGGAGACGGCTTATCCTGCTGTCGGCGTGCGGACCCTCAGCTTTCGACATTAAACGTAGTCTGACTTATCCCGATGCGCCGGACACGAAAACTTTCCAAGAATTAATGGAATTAGTGAAAGAGCACTACGACCCAAAACCACCCCTCATTTTGCGTAGGTACAGATTCTACACAGCGAAGCGGGAAGACAGGGAGTCAGTCACAAATTTCTTGACCCGCCTGAGAAGGCTGGCGGAAAAATGTGAGTTCAGCCCGACACTAAATGAAATGCTTCGGGACCGGTTAGTGTGTGGTATAAACAACCTCACAATACAGAAACGCCTGTTGGCGGAAACGGAGCTACACTGAAGGCAGGCGTTACAGCTTGCACTGTCCCTAGAAAAGGCAGCAAGTGAGGTGCAGGAACTACAGGGCACGCCAATGGAGGTAGATACCTGTGAGAGGGACTACCACAATGGGTCCTGCTACCAGATAGCCGCTCTCAGGAAAAGCCTGAGGAATAGAGGGAAAAAGGAAAACCCCAGAACTGCCCCCAAGTCTGCCAGAACTAACTGGAGACAGAGGGAAGTACCGGCTGAGGCTCCCCCAACAGAGAAGGACCGTTTCTGGCACCAGACAGAGTGGGGTAACAGCGACAGAAACCCTAGAAGGAGGTGGAAAAAGAGGAATAGCACGTGGGGATGCAGGGAAGTACACCACCTAGATGCCCCATCCTCCTCTGAAGGGGAACAATAATATAATATTGCAACGAAGAAAGCAGAACCCATTAAGATTACCCCACGGGTGAATGGGCGGCCGACAATAATGGAAATAGACACGGGTGCGACCGTATCAGTAATGGGAGTGGCAGCATTTAGAAAAATCAAAGATGGACTCCAGCCACTAACCCTAACAAAAACATCGACGAAGCTTAAAACCTACACGGGGGAACCCCTGGAAGTTCTAGGCACGACTCATTTACCCGTGGAATATGAGAAACAATTGCTCAGATTACCGTTGACGATAGTAGCGGGCTCCGGACCAAGCTTAATTGGATGAAACTGGCTGAAAGACCTAAAATTAGATTGGATGAAAATTTTCCAGAGTGGAAGCGGGCAGTTGAGTGGAGTACTCCAAAAATACCCGGAGGTCTTCCAGGAAGGTTTGGGGGAAAGCATAGGCGCCAAAGCAACTTTGCACGTGGACCCAGAAGCCCTTCCAAAATTTTATAAGGCCAGGCCGGTACCTTTTGCATTAAGGAAGAAAGTAGATGACGAAATAGAAAGGTTACGGCGCGATGGCATTATCAGACCAGTACAGTTCTCGGAATGGGCAGCGCCGGTGGTACCAATTTTGAAGCCAGATAGCTCGATACGTCTCTGTGGAGATTTCAAACAGATGGTAAACAAATACGCACTGCTGGACAAATACCCAATCCCGAAAATGGACGACCTATATGCCAAATTGGCAGGTGGGCTTTTGTTCACGAAACTGGACATGAACCACGCCTACCTGCAGTTATAACTGGACAAGGACTCCCAGAGGTTCGCTACGATCAACACCTTGAAAGGCCTTTTTTGTTATACTAGGCTACCTTTCGGAGTGTCATCAGCCTGCACTATATTCCAGCGTACGATAGAAAATATTCTGCAGGGACTACCGCAGGTGGCGATTTATTTGGACGATGTCTTAATCACGGGTAGGACAAACAGGGAACACTTAAGGAACCAGGAGGAAGTGCTCAGGCGTTTCGCAAAGGCAGGCGTATGGCTAAAAAGGGAAAAATGTGTTTTTCTGGCCCCACAAGTGACGTACCTGGGATATAAAGTAGACGAGTCAGGCTTACACTCATTAGAAGACAGAGTAAGGGCAATAAAAGAAGCCACAGCTCCCACCACGGTCCAGGAGTTACGATCATTTCTAGGGTTGGTAACCTATTATGGAAAATGTATTGAAAATAGGGCATCCATCCTAGAACCCCTCCACCAGCTACTAAAAAAGGGGCAAAAATGGAAATGGTCCGCCCGCCAAAACCGAGCATTTAGGGACATTAAGGAACAGCTGTCATCCGAAAATGTCCTAGAGCATTATGACCCAAGGAAGGAGTTGGTGGTCACTTGTGATGCATCCCCCTACGGGGTAGGAGCCGTCTTAGCCCATAGAGGAAGGAATGGGGAAGAACGGCCAATAGCCTATGCTTCGAGGACCTTGGCGATGGCTGAGAGGAAGTACGCCCAAATCGAGAAGGAAGGACTGGCAGTGATATTTGCAGTAAAAACAAATTTCACCAGTATCTGTACGGGCGGAAATTCACCATAGTGACGGACCATAAGCCATTATTAGGGTTATTAAAAGAAGACAAGTCAATACCACCGATTGCATCAGCTAGAATCCAGCGCTGGGCGTTGCTACTGGCGCCGTATAGATACGTTCTGGAGGACAGACCGGGAATGCGAGTAGCACATGCAGATGCTTTGAGCAGACTTCCCCTCCCGGATACTCCGCCGCAAATACCAAAAGTAGTGGAGACAGTAATGACTCTAAATTTTTTGGACACCCTACCAGTAGACGCACAACATATTTGGTTGTGGACACAAAAAGACCCAGTTTTAGCCAAGATGAAGCATTTACTGCTAACAGGGGAACTGGAAAGACCAGTGGAGCCCCAGATGCACCCCTACTGGAGCAGAAGGGACCAAATAACCGTAGAAGATGGTATACTATTATGGGGAACCCGGGTAATAGTCCCAGCTCAGGGCCCTCAGGCAATCTTAACCGAGTTACATCACGGACACCCAGGGGTGTCTAAAATGAAGATGCTAGATTGAAGCTACATTTGGTGGCCAGGTTTGGACACAGACATAGCAGCCTTGGTACGTCGGTGCCAGGAGTGCCAACAGGGGCGCCATTGCACCCATGGGAATGGCCAGGCAGACCGTGGAGCCGCCTGCATATTGACCACGCCGGCCCTTTCATGGGCTCAATGTTTTTGGTGATAGTGGACGCCCACTCCAAATGGTTGGACGTCCACCGGGTAAACGCGGCAAGCACAGCATCGACAATTGAAAAGCTCAGGGCCTCGTTTGCAACACATGGACTTCCGGAGGTATTGGTGTCGGACAACAGAACGGCATTCACAAGTGGGGAATTTGGAAAATTCCTGAAGGAAAACGGAGTCCGTCACATCAAAACGGCCCCTTACCATCCAGCGACCAACGGCCTGGCAGAGAGAGTGGTCCAGACACTTAAAGCGGGACTCGAGAAGCAGCCGGCAGTGTCAATGGACACAAAGCTCTCCCGCTGGCTGTTTGATTACAGGACCACACCGCATTCCACGACGGGCATACCGCCAGCTGAACTCTTAATGGGAAGGCGGCTGCAAATGAGGCTGAGTCTCCTTTTCCCAAATTTAACGGGGAAAGTGGAGAAACAACAGGAGGCCCAACGCAGGGGGCATGATAATAGTCGGCAGCAGAGACATTTCCAGGTGGGGGCACCGGTTTGGGTCAAGAATTATGGGAATGGACCAGCGTGGGTCAAAGGCACGGTAGAGTCCGAAACAGGGCCCATATCCTATGAGGTTTCGATAGGAGGTAAGGTGCTGAAGAAACACCTAGACCAAATAAGGGCAGCGGAACCACACCTGGAGGCAGGCGAAGCAGGACCGCCTCAAACTGGGATAGCCCAGACGGAAAGGATACCCGCACCCCAGCCCCGAGCAATTTCTCCAGACCCCGTCATCCAGTCGTCAGAGTCGGAGATGGACACGTTCGACGAGGCCGCCGCGACACCTCTCCCCAAGGAGGAGGAAGAACAACTTCCAAGGAGGTCGTCAAGGAAAAGACGGGCACCTATAAGGTATACCCCATCCACTTAGGAGAACGACCCGGCGGACGACACAGAGGTGACAGACCCAGACATGAGGAGCAGGAAGAAGCTCAGAGGAATGCCAGCTGGCAGGAATTCCTCGGACCTTGGGGGGGGGGGGGGGGGGGGAGGGGTGTAATGAACTCCAATTGGCTTTGTTGGTTGGCCAATTGGAGTATGAGCTTCCCATACCAGCCTCCCCGGACAGGCGCCGGAATGTGGCGACTAGGGGCTTTTCACAGTAACTTCATTGAAGCCTACTCGTGACAATAAGCGATATTCATTCATTCATTCATTCAATGATAGCTCATTGAGGGGGCCCATGTAAGCACCTGTGTAGGCTTTGTGAGCCAGTCTAAAGTTGACTGGACTGCTAGCAGCACTGTTTGTAGCTGCTCCTGTAATATCGTTGGTGTGGTGACGGAGCTCCTGTCTCCCGTGGGTTACTACAGTTAGCAAAGATTGACGTGTTCGGTAAATGAGACTTGGTGAACAGTAGAATATAGTCAAAGAAACACAGGTAAAGAGTTCTAACACCATCTCTCACCTATTCTCCCTTTAGATAAGGTACCAATCGGATTCCAAGATTGCTGAACGTACCCCTATAACCCATAAGAGTGAAGCTGTGTAACTTTCGTACCGTGCAGCAGTCGTACATATGCAAGAAGTATCACCAGCTGCAAACATTTGAGGTCCGCTGTTGTAATCCCAATGGAGGTCCCAGGATCAAGACAATACAATTTCCCATGGCCTCTCCGGAATATGAACTTCCCCTTTAAGAGAGCTGGACTTCCCCTTTAAGTGGGTGGGACTTCCCCTGACGAGGAGAGTCCCAGCTGTGTAAAAACCTCAGCTCAGATGCAGGTTGAGGAAGGAGACCCTTCGGAGAATGGAGCAGCATTGGAATTGTATTGAAATAAACCTCGTTGGTAATTTCTACTATCGTCTACGCGTTCCACTTATCACGGAGTCACAATCCGGGTTTCGGAGTTCTAGTGGCGGCTGGCGTCACTGTGGCACATCCGTGAAGCTGAGAGCTATGTGGATAGCATGGTCAGGGAGGTGGTTACATTGCAGCTTAGGAGCTGGGAGATAGAAAGGGAATGAGTGACCACCAGGCAATGCAAGAGAACTAGGCAGGTGGTGCAGGAGTCCCCTGGGGTCCCACTTGCAAATCAGATTTTTGCTTTGAAGGCTTGTGAGGATGTTGTTTCCTTGGTGGAGTGCAGGCAGAGCCACCAGTTTTTGGCACCATAGGTGCACTTCTGTACAGGAGGGGAGAAAGAAGAGGGGGGGCACAGGAATGACAGAGGATTTATTAGTCAGAGGAACTTAGACATGGCTCTAGAATGTTATATTGCCTGCCTGGTGTCAGGGTCAAGGATGTCTCGGAATATCTGCAGGACATTCTTCTGGGAGAGGGTGATCAGCCAGAACTCATGGTCCACATTGGCATCAATCATTTAGGTAGAAAAGGGGATGAGGTCCTTAAACAGATTTTGGGGAGCAAGACTGGAGATTAAAAAGCAGGACCTCTGAAGCAGTAATCTCAGAGTTACTCCTAATCCCATGTGAGCGCAGAGGAGAATTGAGAGGTTGAAGTTGGTGTCGGAGGGAGGGCATCAGATATCGAGACATTGGGGCTGGCTGGTTGTGGGGAAGGCGGGATCTGTGCAAGGCAAACGGGTTACACCTGAACAGGACTGGGATGAATATCCTTGCAGGAAGAATTGCTCGTGCTGTTGCGGAAGGGTGGTGCAGGGGGAGGGCAAATTCAGAATGAGAGATGGATAATTAGCGAGTGACTCTGAAGGACAGGAGAAGCAAAGGGCAAAAAGTGTACAGCACAGGAATTTGGCAGTGCCAAAGTGTCTAAAGGTGTCAAAAGGTATGTGTGTAAATGCAAGGAATATAGCAAATAAAACCGATGAGCTGAGGGCACAGATAGAGATAGAATCGCTGTAATTGAAACTTGACTTCAAAAAGGGCAAAATTGGCAGCTCAACATCCCTGGATATAACGTTTTCAGGTGGGATAGAGGGGGTGGAAAATGTTAGGGGTTGTGGTGAATGTACATTGCTTAATTCACACTGTATAGCATTGTGTCCTTGTGGGCTCTGTCTGTGAGCCATTGCGCAGCTCTGCCCACAGGGGGAGATGAGGAGCATGTACAGGGCTCCACCCTTGGCTCCGCTCATGGCTCCTCCCATGGCCCCTCCCACTACCAGAAGTATAAAGTGATGCAGCCTTGTGAGTCTGCCCTAAGTTATTCTGGTCGCAGGCAGGCTCAGTTGTAAGTCTATTAAAGACACAGTTTACTTCCTATTGTGTCTCGAGTGAATTGATGGTCACATCCGGGGTGTAGCGTTATTGGTTAAAAAAATCAATTACAGATGTGAGGAGAATTGATAAACCAAATGAAGCATCAAATAAGGCTAGATAGGTTGAGCTCAGAAGTAAAAAGGCAGGCGCACTTCTAGGAGTATACTATAAAAAAAAACACATAGTGAGGGAGATAGACGAGTAAATATGTAGACAGATATCTGATGCAAAACAGTAGGACAGTAATAGTTGACAAGTGCGCAGAGCACAGAGGGCACAAAAACCTCAAACTGCTTTCAAGAGAAGTTTTCTGCCAGCACATAAAACCAGCGGGGGTGCAATTCCAGATTTCTTCTCAGGAAGTGAAGCCGGGCAAATGAAATACAGAGCAATGGGTGGCCATTTTGGAGATAATGCAGTTAGATTTGGCATCATTATGGAAAAGGAGAAAAATGGAGCAGGAGCAAAAGTTCTAAATTGGGGCAAATTTTATAAATCTACGAGGTTAGCTGGCTGGAGTGGACTGGATACCGGTATTCGGAGGGAAAACAATGTCAAATCAGTGGGAGTCATTCAAAAGCCCGATTCTACAGGCAGCGTATTCATGTTCCTATAACAAATGGTAGTACTGCCAAACTTAGAGCCCCCTGGGTTATCCAGAAGCATACAGGCCAAGATAAAACCGAAAAATAAAGCTTGTGACAGTCACAAAGTCTAGAGGTGTATAGAAGGTACAGGGATGAAGTAAAAAAGGAAATTAGGAAAGGAAAGAGAGGGTACGAACAATTATTGGAAGGTAAAATCAAAGAAAAATGTTTTACCAATATATTAAGAGCAGGGGAATAACACAGAAAACGGTCGGCCTATCCGAGCTGCACATGGTAACTTGTGCTTTGATGCCGAAGGTGTGGGCAGGGTTCTCAATGAGTACTTTGTCTCTATCTTCACTAAGGAGAGGGATGATGCACACATTCTAGTTAAAGAGAAGGAATGTGAAACATTGGAAATGATAGCATAATGAGAGAGGAAGGTCTGAGGGGATTGGCATCCTCGAAGGTGGAGAAATCACCAGGACCAGATGGTTATTGTATCCGAAGCTGTTAAACAAAGCCAAGGAGGAAACTGCCGATGCTCTGAGGATAATTTTCCAATCCTCTCGAGATGCAGGCGAGGTACCAGAGAGTTGGAGGTCGGCAAACGTTGTACATTATTTAAAAAGGGTGCGAGGGATAGACTCGATAATTATAGGCCGGTCAGTGGTGGGCAAATTATTAGAAGCAATTCTGAGAGGCAGGATAAGCTACCACTCAGAAAGGATGGATTAACCAGGTATAATCAGCATGGCTTTTATAGGGGAAGTTCATGTCCTGCTAATTTAATCAAGGGCAGGATTCTTTGTCTGTTCGCGTTGCAGTGAACGGGAGTTTTAGCTGAGCACCAAATTCTCCGTCCTTGCTGTTAGCGGTAGCGGGACGAACTCGCAACAGAGAATCCCTGCCCAAACCTTTGGAGGAAGTAACAAGGAGGATTGATGAGGGTAGTGCAGTGGATATTATCTCCATGGATTTCAGTAAGGCATTTGACAAGGTCCCACATGGCAGACTGGTCAGAAAAGTGAGATCTCATGGGATACAGGGGAGGATGGCAGGTCAGATCCAAAATTGGCTCAGTGACAGGAAACAAAGGGTAAGGTCTATGCGAGGGTAACTCCGTTTGAGGAGCTCAAGGGCAAGTGGGAGGATGAGCTAGGAGAAGAGATAGAGGCGGGTCTATGGGCAGATGCCCTAAGCTGGGTTAATACCTCCTCATCATGTGCCAGGCTTAGCCTGATACAATTTAAGGTAGTCCACCGGGCACATATGACAGCGGCCCGCATGAGCAAGTTTTTCGTGGTAGAAGATAAGTGTGCGAGGTGCACGGGAAACCCAGCAAATCATGTCCACATGTTTTGGGCATGCCTGAAGCTTAGAGGGTTTTGGCAGGGTTTTGCTACGATGCTAAAAACACTGGTGGTGCCGAGTCTGGAGGTAGCGATCTTTGGAGTGTCGGAAGAGCCGGGAGTTCAGAGGGCGAAAGAGGCCGACGTCTTGGCCTTTGCCTCCCTGGTAGCCCGGAGTCGGATCTTGTTAATGTGGAGGTACTCGAAGCCCCCGAGTGTAGAGACCTGGGTTAGTGACATGGCTGGGTTTCTCAGTCTCGAGAAGATAAAGTTTGCCTTAAGAGGGTCAATGGTCGGGTTAACCCGGAGGTGGCAGCCGTTCGTCGACTTTCTCGGGGAAAATGAAAACGTCAGCAGATCCAGCATTCCAAGGGTGGAGGGGCGGATTGTTGTTTTATGGTTGGGGTGTGTGAAGATTGGGATGGGGGAGGGAAATGTTTATTACACTACGTTGATGTCATTGTTAATGTTATTTTTATAAAATTTTCAAATACCGTAATAAAAATATTTTTAAACAAAAGGAAAAGAAAGGTAATGATCCATGGATGTTTCTGCAAATGGTAACCAGCTTCCAGTGTTGTTCCACAGGAAGCAACATCAGAGCTGATGTGTTGGGCAGGCTGGGTCGAGGTGGACTTCACTTGATGCAGTGCAGCGAGAAACAGACCTCCAACATTTGATAAGATGCAACACGATTTTAGTTAACGTCTTAACTACTATACATGTTCAACTGTGGGTTGACACTATACTGACGACTGGAGACCTAGTACGAGCCTGACCAGACTTACTAGCTACCGCATGGTGTTTGCACTGACTAGCTTACGAACTCTGACTGTCTCAGTGGCTGAGTCCAGAGAGAGCGGGAAACCTAGTGCCCTCTGGCTTTATAGCGGTCGTGTCCTGTCTGGTGATTGGCTGCTCTGTTCTGTGTTCTTACTGGTCATCCTGTGTCAATCACTGCCTGTCTGCACTCCATTATATACATAGATGTATATTATGACAAGGGCCCTCGGTATTTATTGTATATATTAGTGATCTGGACTTAAATGTGGGAGCCATGACTGGGAAATTTTCAGAAGACATAAAAATTGGCTGTATAGTTGAAAGCGAAGAGGATAGCTGTGGACTCCAGAATTACATCAATGATTTGCTTGAGTAGGTGGAAAAATGGCAAATAGAATTCCATCCAGAGACTTTTGAGGTAATGCATTTGGGGAGGTCAAGCAAAGCAAGGGAATACTCAATAAACGTGAAGGTAGTGAGAGGGGCAGAGCAAGTGAGAAACCTTGGAGAACATGTCCACAGCTCTATGAAGGCCGCAGGAAAGGTGGATTAAGATGATCAAGAAAGCATATGGAATGCTTTCCTTTATTGGGTGAGGTATTGAATACAAAAGCAGTGATGCAGCTGGATAATACACTGGTTAGGTGGACTTGTATGTATAGTTCTGGTCACCACAGAGCGGGAAGGACATAGGCCGGGATTCTCTGAAATCCCGGCCAAGTGTTGACGCAGGCGTCAAAATCGGTGCGAGCGCCGCCGGTGTCAACGAGCTTCCAGGCCCAGGCATTCACCCCTTCCTCGGGGACTAGAATGGTGCCGAGTGCTGTGTGCTGCTCTGGCGCCAAAAGCAGGTACGACACGGCCGGCACGGGTCCGCGCATGCGCGTGCGATGGCCAGCGCACAGGTCTGCGTATGCACACCACGGCCGTTTCCGCGCCAGCCCGCAGGCAACATGGCGGAACCCTTACAGGGGCTCGGTGCGGAGGAACATAGGACCCCCCCCCCCCGATGAGCCCGCCCGTCGATCAGTTGCCCCAGATCGCGGGCCAGGCCACCGTGGAGCACCCCCTGCCCCCCGGAGTCGGCTCCCCCTGCCCCCCACTAGGACGGCCCCTGCGGCCATACATAAATGACGCCGGCGGGACTTGGTTGGCACTCAGCCCTTCGAGCTTTCAATGGCCCCTGATGTGCGCCGCGGCGACTGCGCCGGCGTGATTCGGCGCCCTGGCGTCGGTGCAGCGTGGCGCGACTCGCACCCTCCCCACACCTCCCCCCCTCCACCCACCCACCTGCGATTCTCCGACCCGGCGCAGGATCGGAGAATCCCAGCCGTAATTTCTCTGGAGAGAGTGCAGAGGATATTTACAAGAACGTTATGAGGGCTTGAAAATTGCATCTATGAGAAAAGACTGGATTGGCTAAGGCTGTTTTCCTTCGAACTGAGGAGGCTGAGGAGTGACCTATTTGAAATTTACAAAACTATGGAGGACTAGACTGTACTATCCCCCACGGAAGCTATGGGGTGGAAATGCTTGTCTTCCTCGTGCTCCTGGCAGAGTACGCGCTCTCCCGCTAGGTGCGGGGTATCTCAATGAACCCATGTATATAAGGTCGGCCAGTAAGGCACTGACCTTAGCAGGAACCCAGTAGGGATCCACCGGGTAGTGTACATATCGTTTGTGTGAATAAAACTTTGTTTCTTATTTCACTTGGTGTGGATTCCCTGTGTCCTTATTAAATGGACAGGTTACAAAAAAGACCCGTTTCCCCTAGCTGAGGGGTCAATTAATGGGGGGAGGGGAGGGGGCGCATAGATTTAAGGTGATTGGTGGAAGGATTAGAGGGGACATGAGGAAATACTTTCACCCAGTGCATGTTGGGCATCTGGAATTCACCGCTCAAATTGGTGTGTGAGACTGAAATGCTCAACACATTTAAAAGATCTGCACCTGGACAGCACTGTGGCGCAGTGGTTAGCACTGCAGTCTCATGGTGCCGCGGTCCCAGGTTCGATCCTGGCTCTGGGTCACTGTCCGTGTGGAGTTTGCACATTCTCCCTGTGTTTGCGTGGGTCTCCCCCCACAACCCAAAGATGTGCAGCGTAGGTGGATTGAACACGCTAAATTGCTTCTTAATTGGAAAAATGGATTGGGTACAATAAATTTATTTTTAAAAAACTGTACCTCAAGTGCTGTAACCAGCAAGGCTATGGTGCTGGAAATCAGGATTAAAATGAGGGACTAATTTATTTTTTCTCTCTTTATTGGCTGGCGTAGACATGATGGGCTTAATGGCCTCTTTCTGTGCCGTAACCTTTCTATGATTCTTCAGAGAATTTTATTCTTCATTCCCACATGCACAAGTAAGTTTTAATCGTTTACTGTGTGTCCTTTTCATTTCAAGGAGATTCTCAAACTGCTGTACTTTAATCTTGATTTTACAAGCAACATTTTCAGATTATCTAACAGTGATGCAAGGAAATGTTATTGCTTGAAAGCATCGTTTGCAAATGAATACGAAAGAACGCAGCACAGTAACGCAACCAAGAGGCACAAACCTTCACAGAAGTGTATTTGCACATCACCTCATTCCCACAATTTTGTGACTGAACTCGGAAATCCCACTGAGTTTAGGTGGGGCGAGTACATAGTTTAGGATAAGAGATCCCACATACTGTTCTGCCATTACCTTATCCTACATCCTGGCCATCTGGATACTTGAATATTTGCTGCAATTGTCCAGGCCTCTAGCAGTGCAGCAAAGAGGTGCCTACTTTGCTGAGCTGACAACTAATCGCTCTGATAGGCATCAGCCAAGGCAAACAAAGCGTTGAAGTCAGAAGTCAGCAACATTTGAATGTAGTTCTGCAGAGGTGACAGTGTGGTGGCAGGAAAGGTGAGCCTTGTGTGGTGTGGTGAACTCTCTTTCATCAGGCTGCATTTGCCAGTGGCAGACATGCCACCCCGATTGAGTGTGACACCCTGTCCCCAAGAGCTGCGGATCCAATCAGAGGGCCAGCAGCACAGCATCCTCAGCAGCACCTGAAGGCTAATGGTGCATGGGCGCTGTGCACCCTTGGACCTTGGAGCACCGAGCCCAAGAAGACAGGACTTGGTACGCTGGGAGACCAGGGACTTGCTGAGGGCATCAGCACATTTTCTGTGTGGGTGTGGGTGGCCACTGCTGACGTGGGCCGGGCGGGGGGAGGGGGGGGGGTATTTCCTGGGTCAAAAAGTGCTGAAAAAGGAAGACCTTCCCCAACCTTGCTGGGATACTATCCAGATTTACCCAGCATTCTTCTCATGCAACGAGTCTGCAAAATGCCCACAGAGGTGGGATGAGGCCATCAATTGGCCACTTAAGTGGTTCATGCCACCCACTGCCTGAACCATTTTGCCAACCTTCCCACTCCCAAGCCTGTCCCCAAAGGGGAGGTAAAATTTAACACATTGCTTTTGAATATTTTACGGGAACTTTAGAGCATTTCACTCAAGGATTGATTATTTTAGGCCTCTTGAAGGCTGCGGGCCTTCTTAAGGCCCAGAAAATGACTGACTTCTGTCATGTTGTTGCAATGAAACTATGCCTTGCGATATGTACTGTGTAAGGCACAAGGCACCAATCAATCACAAGTGAACTGGTAAACACATGGCTCAATGATACATTGCAAAAACAGAAAACAGGTTAGATGGGGTTACTGGGTTTACGGGGATAGGGTGTATGTTTCGGTAAGGTGCTCTCTCAGAGGGTCGGTGCAGACAAGATGGGCCGAATGGCCTCCTTCAGCACTGTAGGGAATCTATGATTCCATGATTCTATGAACGGTTACACGCCAACGCTAATGTAATGACATTGGGTCGTATTCCCAGAGTCATCATGCCCGATCCAGATAGTACAGCAGGTGGGTAGGGTTAAAAATTGGGATCCAGCCCTCACTATTAAAATTTCATCAAATGGGATATTTAAGTTCCTTCGGGTGAGCAATCAAACGCTTGCAGAGCTAGTTTCACTGCAGGTGGATTTTGATTTTTTTTTATCAGCCAGCTTGTTAGGACAGGGTGAAAATGTCCAGATGAGTCCTGAGTTTGAACTCAGCAGTTCAGGGTGTTGTGACTGCTTTAGAACAAAAGAGTTTCTTATTTCATACTTCTCTTATTCTAAGGTCTTATTCTTCCTGCCAAGAGGTCAGCTTTGACCCTCGCCAGCACCTCAGCCCTCTTACTTGGGAAAACTTGGGAATGGTTGTCTCTGTGGGAGATGTATCCTCCAGTGAGGAGGAGGAGGAGATTGCAAATGAGAGGAAGAAGGGCAGATCGAGAAATCCAGGATGCACTGGTTGGCATGAGGGTGGCGGAGCTGCACAAGATTAAGAATGCGATGAAGCCATCATGAATCATCAATGCGGACGCAGAAGAACTTTAGAAGCCCCTTGAGTATATAGGCAGAGCCTGAGCTACCTTCAGATGACCGAGACACAATGTCAGAGGAGGTTCAGATTCTCAAAAGCCACAGTCACGTCTCTTTGTGACATACTGACAGGGGTCATCTAATGCCTGTAGCTGTCAAGATCACGATAGCACTGAACTTTTTTGCAATAGGATCCTTTCAGGCTGCATGTGCAGACCTCAGTGGCATTACCTAATGGGCCTCACGGTAGCATGGTGGTTAGCATCAATGCTTCACAGCTCCAGGGTCCCAGGTTCGATTCCCGGCTGGGTCACTGTCTGTGTGGAGTCTGCACGTCCTCCCTGTGTGTGCGTGGGTTTCCTCCGGGTGCTCCGGTTTCCTCCCACAGTCCAAAGATGTGCGGGTTAGGTGGATTGGCCATGCTAAATTGCCCGTAGTGTAAGGTTAATGGGGGGATTGTTGGGTTACGGGTATACGGGTTACGTGGGTTTAAGTAGGGTGATCATTGCTCGGCACAACATCGAGGGCCGAAGGGCCTGTTCTGTGCTGTACTGTTCTATGTTCTATTACGCAGCCTGCTGTTTACCACTAGATCCAGGTCTTCACAGATGCAATGTTCAGAAGGGCAGGCTTTGTTCATTTTGTTTTATTCTCCTTTTGTTCTCAATGGACCGTCAGTCAACTTGAGAGAGCCAGAGGGATTGCAGCAAACAAAGATTTTCCCAGGGTGCAGGGAGAGATTGACTGTACGCATGCTCCAGCTGTCCAGCCCTGTATATTTATCAAAAGCAAGGGATTTAACTATTTGAATGTCCAGCTGGTCTGTGATCACAGTCAAAAGATTATGCAAGTATGCATGAGTTACCCGGACAGCCACCATGACTCATACATGCTGTGTAACTCTTAGCTGCCAGACCTGTCCAGCGGCCCTGATGCCCTGGGGGTTGACTTCCAGGTGACAAGGGTTACCTCTTGAAGGGATAGCTACAATGGCAACCATGAGAGCATGAGGGCTCTTTGGAGCGGCATCAGCCTTTGCTCTATGCACTGCCGCTGACAATGGCCCTTTCTGCCACATACCTTGAAGTACTCATGAACAGCTGAGCATTTCCTTGGTGCATGCAACAGTCCGCACCATCCACAGGTCCTGCAAGGTTTGTGTGTTCCAGCAAAGTTGTTAACAATTGAGATTGTACTTAGGGTCTGTAGGTTTTATTGACCCGCTAGATGTTTTGCGCTTGCCCAGCAGATCTTCCTGGAATGCTTCCATGGGATTGGATGCATCTGAAAAACCACAGTACGTACCTCTTTCTCTCTATCTGCTGAGAAAGTGTTCAATGAATTCTGTAGACTGCTGTCAAAATCCATGGGGAGGGATTCTCCGCCCCGCGCCGGGTCGGTGAATCGCTGGGGGGAAGGCATGAATCCCGCCCTCACCGGCTGCCGAATTCTCCGGCGCCGGGGATTTGGAGGGGGCGGGAATCACGCCGCGCTGGTCGGCGGCCGCTAGCAGCACCCCCCCCCCCCCCCTCCCGGCGATTCTCTGGCCCATAATGGGCCGGGTGGCCGCCGTTTACGGCAGGTCCCGCCGGCGTATTTTACGACAGGTACTTACCGGCGGGACCTGGCTCGCGGGCAGCTGCCGGGGTCCTCGGGGGGGGGGGGGGGGGGGGGATCTGGCCCGGAGGGGTGCCCCCATGGTGGCCTGGCCCGCGATCAGAGCCCACCAATCCGCGGGCGGGCCTGTACCGTGGGGACACTCTATTCTTCCGTGCCGGCCGGTGTAATGGTCCGCAATGGCCGGCAGAGAGATGAACCCCCCCGCACATGCGCTGGGATGACGCCAGCACATGCTGGCGCTCCCGCGCATGCACCAACTTGCGCCGGCCGGTGGAGGCCCTTTGGCATGGGTTGTCATGGCGCCAAGCCCCTTCCGCGCCGGCCGGCACGGCACAAACCACTCTGGCGCCGGCCTAGCCCCTGAAGGTGCGGAGGTTTCCGCACCTTCGGAGAGGGGCGATGCCGGTGTAGTGCACGCCACTCCTTCGCGCCAGAGTTGCCTGCTCTGCCGGTTTCCGAAGAATCCTGCCCATGAACTCTAGTCAATCAATACGGAAGTTTAATCTGATTATGAACCAGTCTTCAAATGCAGTTCATACTATTTGGGTATCGTTTAGCTATTCTTCTGTTAATTCTGACAGTAAGCAACCTCTAAGTATATAAAAAGAAAGGCAAGATAAAAGCATCAATCCCGTCAAATCCACCCAATGGAGAAGCCTCACACACTGTTCACCCAGGTGCTGTAAATGTGAAGGGTGGGTTTTCAGCTCCCTGTTATCCTGTGCACATTGAGAAGCGAGGTGGCAGATCTAATGTTCTTGTGTTCGAGGTGTTGTTAATGGCTGTTGTTGGAGTCTTCTGAGGTAGTGTATTAGATTAACTGCATTCAAAGTGTAGCAAAGAATAACTCGGAGCAAAATTTTCCCTTCCTGACATTGAGCCCAGAATCTCAGATCTCTGCTGTCAATTTCACGAACATGAAAATGAAATGAAAATCGCTTATTGTCACGAGTAGGCTTCAATGAAGTTACTGTGAAAAGCCCCTAGTCGCCACATTCCGGCGCCTGTCCGGGAGGCTGGTACGGGAATCGAACCGTGCTGCTGGCCTGCTTGGTCTGCTTTAAAAGCCAGCGATTTAGCCGAGTGAGCTAAACCAGCCAGTGAGCTAAACATATGAACATGGAGCAGGAGTAGGCATTACGGGCCCTTGCGTCTGCTCCATCATTTAATAAGATTGTAGCTGCTCTGATAGTAACCTCAAATCCACATCCCGCCTACGCCTGCGAACCTAATACCTCCTTGCTTACCAAGAATCTATCCACCCCTGCCTTAAAAATATTCAAAAGCTTTGCTCCCATCAACTTTTCAGGAAGAGAGTTTCAAAGACTCACGACAAAAACTTTTACCTCACGTCCATTTTAAATGGGCAATCTCTTATTTTTAAACAGTGACCTCTAGTTCTGGATTCTTCCACAAGAGGAAACAACCTCTCCACGTCCACGCTGTCAAAACCTCTCAGCATTTTATATGTTTCAATCGAGTCGCCTCTTACTCTTCTAAACTCCGGCCGATACAAGCCTAGCCAGTCCAACCCTTCCTCATAAGATAATGCGCCCATTCCGGATATTAGTATGGTAAACCTTTTCTGAACTGCTTCCAAAGCATTTGCATCCTTCCTTATATACGTTGACCACTATTGTACATAGTACTCCAAATATGGCCTCACTCGTGATCTGTATAATGAGAACATAACTTCCCTACTTTCGTATTCACTTCCTTTCACAATAAATGTAACATTCTATTAGCTTTCCTAATTATTGGCTGCACCTACATAATGCACTTTTGTGATACATGAACTAAGACACCTAGATCCCTCTGCACCTCAGAGCTCAGCAATCGCTCACCATTTAGATAACATGCTTCTCTTTTATTCTTCTTACCAGAATGGATAATTTCACATATCCCCACATTTGCCGGACCTTTTCCCATTCATTTAACCTAGCTGTAACTTTTTGGAGCCTCCTTACATTCACTTCACAACTTATTTTCCTACCTTTCTTTGTGTCATAGAAACATAGGAACAAGAATAGGCCATTCAGCCACTCGAGCCTGTCCCACCATTCAATGAGATCATGTCTGCTGTTATGGGCCAGGGTTTAGAGAACCCCAAAGTGTATCATGGAGTTCACCTGACCCACAACACTTACTAGATTGTGGTATGGGGAGCACACGGCTCACTCTGCTGGTGTGGTGGAGCAGAAATGGAAATGTATTTTTTAAGCAAAACATTGTTTATTCTATGATCTCAAGTTAACCTTTTAAATCATACAGTGAACATTTTAGCAACCATTAATTCCCAAAGACTACAGCACTAAGTAATCCTTTAAGCTTTCCTTTTAACATCCATATGACTTTAAAAAACCTTTTACCAAAAGCACATCAGGTTAAAGTCACTACTGTTATTAGTTTTAAATCACCAGGATCGATTTACAGTCTTTAGATTACAGAGAGAGATTCATACACCTTCTGGCTGTAACTGCAGCTATCCAGCTCTGAAAACTAAACTAAAACACACCCTGCAGCAAACAGCCTAAATCAAAAGTAAAAAGCTGACAGACAGCCCAGCACCGCCCACTCTCTGACATCACTGCAGTAATAAACACCCATTTCTTAAAGGTACTCTCACATGACACTGCTCTGTGACCTAACTCCATATACCTGCCTTTGGCTCTAGCCCTACTTTTTTGACTATGCCCCCTAGTTTGAGAATCTCCAATCAGTTACCTTATCCAAAAAGTTTATCTTTAGTTTATTTTTATCTATAAGAACTCAACAAATTTGGCAACTATCCATCTATCATCGGATTTCATCTATCCCTTCGTCCAAGTCATTTATATACTGTAAAACCACGTGAGGCCAAGGGGGATACACAAATTGATCTCCCCGTGCGACTCATAGATTACGAGATTCCCCACTAGCGGGTGGAGGCCTGGCCATATGGGGCTCATTACTTGCTATATAAAAGCTGGCCCAGACTGGGACCAGCATCCTCATAGTCCCGACTGCGACCTATTGTGTCTTTGCCACCGTAGCGGCCCATTTTCTTGACCTTAAATAATTTCCAGTTAACTAACTTTCTCGGGCCTCCTGGATCTTTATATATACATTATAAGCAGTTGAGGTCAAAGCACTGACTCCTGTGGCTACTCTTTATTTCTGTTAACCAGCCAGTCTTCTATCCATGCCAATATGTTATCCCCCCCTCAAAGAACTTTTATTTTCTGCTATAAACTTTGATGTGCCATTTATCAAGTACCTTCTTGAAATCTAATTACAGTGCATCCACCGGTTCCCCTTTATCCACAGCACATGTGACTTCCTCAAAGAACTCCAATAAGTTCGTTATAAAAGCTCACGAGGCCCAAAAAGATAAATGAAACACACTTAATTCATAGACCTAAAGTAAAGGCCGCAACGTGGTTCACAGCTCAAAGGTTCAATGGCAACTACTGGAAGTGTCGGTCCCAGACCAGGCCAGCTTTTATAGGGCGAGTTTGCGAGTCCCAGCTGGGCGGGCCTCCACCCACTCGCGGGGGAGCTTGTATTTGATGAGTCCCAAGAGGAGATCGATTGATGTGCCTTTGTGGATCTCGTGAGTGTTATTATATCCTTCACCACCAACCCCCATGCCCCCAAGTCTGAAGGCTCCTCTCCAGTGGGTTGTTGAAGGGGTCTCCTTCGGCATTTCACCCATGTCTGCAGTTCCACCAGCTGTGGGGCCAGGTCAGCGTGTGTACATCGTTTCGGGGGGTGCTTTTTTTCATGCAGAAGGACAAAGGGACAATGTTGGGTTCCCGCCACTGATTGCAACATCATCTGAGAGTGCTGAGAATTCTGTGTCCATATTTGAGGCCAGGTCATCCACATCCTGCTAGTCCGGGCATAGCTCTTTGGTGGGAAGTGCGCCCTGAATACAGGATATTAAACAGGGTGGTCGAGGCACAGATTCATCCAGTGTGGCTTCCTCCAGGCCAGGATCCTTGTCTTTGAGGTGGTCTACATTTTTCAGCACGGTCCACTCTCTAGTCTTGACCATGTACTAAACTGGTCCTGTTTTCTTCAATATAGTCCCTGGGACCCACGAGATGCTGTCCACGAAATTTTGAACATGAACAGCATCCGCCGGTTTAAAACCTTTGTTATATGTTCAGAGATCATGGCACCTCTTCTGGAAATCCTGCTTCATTTGTATCTTCCCAGCAAGACTGAGGAATATTAAACTCAGGCAAGTTGGGAGGCGTTTCCCATTCGCAATTCTGCTGGCACTACCCTGGTGTGATGTGCAGCGTCGTTCGTTAGTTGAATAAAAACCCGTGCCAGTTTTGTTTCAAGGGAACCCATGTTCAGTTTCTGCATACCTTGTTTGTACATTTGGACTCCCCATTCAGCCAAGCCATTTGCAGATAGATGATATGGAGCAGTTCAAACGTGTTTTACCCCGTTGGCTCATATAAATGACTTAAACTCCTCACCAGTAGAGGGGATTCCATTGTCTGTGACAAGCACCTCTAGGATCCCATGGGTGCTGAATGATTGGTATAATATTTCCACGGTGATTCACAAATTGGAATTTTTTCGGCAGGAATTCAGCTGTTGGAGTGGGCGGAGCTACAGGGTCGAGCAGTGAGTATTTAAACTAGCTGTTTCGCTGCTTAAACAGCGGCCACAGGGTCTTTGGGGATAAATTTGAAGAGTGACATCACAGCAAAGCAGTGACCTGATTGGCTGGTAAGGAAAGTGCTCCAATTAGCAGGAGCTGGGAGAAATTTAACTCTTCGTGTGTTGGTAAGTATTGTGATTGGTAAGTAAAATCTTTATTCCTTTCACTTATTCATTATTTGATATTATATTTGTAATCAGTTAAGGTAAAGTGGAAAAATGGAAGGAGATCCCAGACCAGTGTTATGCTCCTCATGCTCAATGTGAGAGTTCAAGAACGTGGCCGATGCTCCTGACTCCTTCATGTCCTGGAAGTGTGTCCATCTGCAGCTCCTGTTAGAACGCATGACGGCTCTGGAGCTGCGGATGGACTCACTTTGGAGCATCTGCGATGCTGAGGAGGTCGTGTATAGCACGTTCAGTGAGTTGGTCACACCGCAGATTAGGATTGGTGAGGGAGACAGGGAATGGGTGACCAAAAGGCAGAGAAAGAGCAGGAAGGCAGTGCAGGTGTCCCCTGTGGTCATCTCCCTCCAAAACAGGTATACCGTTTTGGATACTGTTGGGGGAGATGACTCACCAGGGGAAGGCAGTAGTAGCCAGGCTCATGTCACCGTGGCTGACTCTGCTGCACAGAAGGGTGGGATAAAGACTGGCAGGGGATTCAATCGTTAGGGGAGTAGACAGGCGTTTCTGTGTTTGAAAACGAGACTCCCAAATGGTATGTTGCCTCCTGGGTGCACGGGTCAGGGATGTCTCAGATCGGCTGCAGGACATACTGAAGGGGAGGGTGAACAGTCAGTTATCATGGTGCATATAGGCACCAATGATATAGGTAAAAAATGGGATGAGGCCCTACAATCAGAATTTAGGGAGTTAGGAGACAAGTTAAAATGTGGGTCCTCAAAGATAGTAATCTCAGGATTGCTACCAGTGCACGAGACAGTCAGAGTAGAAATTCAAGAATAGTCAGAATGAATACGTGGCTTGAGAGATGGTGCAGGAGGGAGGAGGTTAAGATTTTTGGGACATTGGAACTGGTTCTGGGGGTGGTGGGAACATTACAAATCGGATGGTCTACACCTGGGCAGGACTGGGACCAATGTCCTAGGGGATGCTTTTGCTAACACTGTTGTGGAGGTTTTAAACTAATGTGGCAGGAGGGATGGGAACCAGATTAGGAAGTTAGAGGTCAGTAAAGAGGCAGCAAATAAAGCCAGTAAGTTACTAGATAATAAACTCATTGTGACGAAGGGGAAGAGTAGACAGGGAAGAGATGATGAACGCAAAGGGACAGGTGGTCTGAGGTGCATTTGTTTTAATGTGAGAAGTGTAGCAGGTAAGGCAGATGAAGTTAGAGCTTGGATTAGTACCTGGGAATATGATGTTATTGGTATTACTGAGACTTGGTTGAGGGAAGGGCAAGATTGGCAATTAGATATCCCAGGATATAGATTCTTCAGGAGAAATAGAGAGGGAAGTAAAAGGGGTGGATGATTTTCATTACTGGTCAGAGATGATATCACAGCTGTGATTAAGGAGGGCACTATGGAGGATTCGAGCACTAAGGCAATATGGGTAGAGCTGAGAAATAGGAAGGGTGCACTAACATTGTTGGGACTTTACTACAGGCCTCCCAAAAGCGAGTGTGAAGTAGCGGTACAAATATTTAGACAGATTATAGAAAAATGTAGGAGCAATAGGGTGGTCGTGATGGGAGATTTTAACTTCCCCAACATTCAATGGGACTCATGTAGTGTTGGAGGCGTAGATGGAGCAGAATTTGTAAGGAGCATCCAGGAGAGATTTTTAGAGCAGTATGTAAATAGTCCAACTCGGGAAGGGGCCATACTGGACCTGGTATTGGGGAATGATCCCGGCTAGATGGTTGATCTTTCAGTCGGTGATTATTTTGGGAATAGCGATCACAATTCCGTAAGTTTTAGAATACACATGGACAAAGATGAGAGTGGTCCTAAAGGAAGAGTGCTAAATTGGGGAAAGGCCAAGTATAACAAAATTCAGCAGGAGCTAGGGAATGTGGATTGGGAGCAGCTGTTTAAGGTTAAATCCACATTTGAAATGTGGGAGTCTTTTAAGGAAAGGTTGATTAGAGTGCAGGACAGACATGTCCCTGTGAAAATGAGGGATATAAATGGCAAGATTAGGGAACCATGGAAGACAGGTGGAATTGTGAGACTAGCTAAAATGAAAAAGGAAGCATACATAAGATCTAGGTGACTTAAAACCGATGAAGCTTTGGAGGAATATCGGGAAAGTAGGATCAATCTGAAACGAGGAATCAAGAGGGCTAAAAGGGATCATGAAATATCTTTGGCTAACAGGGTTAAGGAAAATCCCAAAGCCTTTTATTCATATATAAGGAGCAAGAGGGTAACTAGAGAAAGGATTGGCCCACTCAAAGACAAAAGAGGAAATTGGACAAAAGAAAAAAGTGGACTCAGATGAAATGGGTGAGATTCTTAATGAGTATTTGCATCGGTATTCACCAAGGAGAGGGACATGACGGATGTTGAGGTTATGGATTGATGTTTAAATACACTAGGTCAAGTTGGCATAAGGAAGGCGGACGTTTTGGGTATTCTAAAAGGCATTAAGGTGGAGAGGTCCCCAGGTCCAGATGGGATCTATCCCAGGTTACTGAGGGAAGCGAGGGTCAAAATAGCTGGGGCCTTAACAGATAACATTGCAACATCCTTGAGCACGGGTGAGGTCCCAGAGGACTGGAGAATTGCTAATGTTGTCCCTTTGTTTAAGAAGGGTAGCATGGATAATCCAGGGAATTATAGACCTGTCAGCTTGACGTCAGTGGTAGGCAAACTGTTGGAGAAGATATTGAGGTATAGGATCTATTCACATTTGGAAGAAAATAGACTTATCAGTGATAGGCAGCATGGTTTTGTGCAGGGAAGGTCATGTCTTACAAACCTAATAGAATTATTTCAGGAAGTGACAAAGTTAATTGATGAGGGAAGGGCTATAGATGTCATATACATGGCGTAAGGCGTATGATAAAGTTTCCCATGGCTTCACTCAGGGTGTACTAGCTAGATTGATAAAGAACTGGCTGGGCAACAGGAGACAGAGAGTAGAGGTGGAAGGGAGTGTCTCAAAATGAAAAAAGGTGACTCATGGTGTTCCACAGGGATCCGTGCTCCGACCACTGTTGTTTGTGATATACATAAATGATCTGGAGGAAGGTATAGGTGGTCTGATTAGCAGGTTTGCAGATGATACTAAGATTGGTGGAGTGAAACCGTATGAGTAGGTTCTTCCCGGAGGTGGAGGACAAATGTGAGCGGTGCCAGAGAGGCCCGGCCAACCACGCCCACATGTTCTGGTCTTGCCCCAGACTTGTGGAGTACTGGACAGCCTTCTTCGAGGCTATGTCCAAAGTGGTGGGGGTGAGGGTGGAGCCATGCCCGATAGTGGCGGTCTTCGGGGTTTCAGACCAGCCAGATCTATTCCTGGGGAGGAGGGCGGACGCCCTTGCCTTTGCCTCCCTGATTGCCCGCCGTAGAATCCTGTTTGGCTGGCGGTCAGCAGCACCACCCAGAGCTGCAGACTGGCTGTCCGACCTCTCGGAATCTCTCCAAATGGAGAAAATCAAATTCGCCATCCGAGGGTCGGACGACGGCTTCCACAGAACGTGGGAGCCATTCATGCAACTGTTCCGGGACCTGTTTGTGGCCAACGTACATGAGGAAGAATAGTCGGGTGGCCAAGAACCAGGGGAAAATGGGCGGGAATCGGGGGAAGGTAGCCGGGGGGAGGGGGGGGGGGGGGGGGCTACGGGCTCGGTATGGGGGTTTGATGGCAAGCCAAGGCCCAAAACCAAACTATAAATAAATGCCTATAAACATGTGCCTCGGCCATATTGGGGAATGTAAACTTTGTATGCTGGCTAAAGGGGGCGGCCACAATTATTGTTATGAAGATGCTTACCTGTAAATATTCATGTAAAAAAAAATTTTGTGTTTTCCTTTGTTTTTTTTTCTTTTTTTTTTTCTCTCTCTCTAATAACTTGTAATTTGTCATATATAAAATATGAAAACTCAATAAAAAACATTTATAAAAAAAAAGATTGGTGGAGTGGAGTTGCAGATAGTGAGGGGGACTGTCAGAGAATACAGCAAAATATAGATAGATTGAAGAGTTGGGCAGAGAAATGGCAGATGGAGTTCAATCCAGGCAAATACTCATAAGCCGCCAAGAGCAGTGCCCATTATTAGATTCTAGCTGCGCTATTGGTGGAATCATCTTGTCTTCCTTAAAGAGGCTGAGTAAGGGTTTATGGTCCGTGATCATTGTGAAATGCCGACCATTGAAGTACTGGTGAAATTCCTTTACTGCGTACTTTACAGCCAGTCCTTCCTTCTCAATTTGCACGTAGCAGTGCTCTGGATTGGCCTGAGTCTGGACGCATATGCTATCGATCTTTCTGTCCCATCGTCCCACCGGTGTGACAACACTGCCCCAATGCCATATGGGGAGGCATTACATGTGAGGATGAGTGATCTCAACAGATCAGTGCAGAAGGAGGCCATTCGTCCCATCAAGTCTACACCAACACTTCAAAACAGCACCCAAACTAGGCCCCCACCCGCCACCCTGTCCCTGTAACCCCTATCTAACCATTTTGATTCTGAGGGGCAATTTAGCATGGTCAATCCACCTAACCTGCACATCTTTGGACTGTGGGAGGAAACTGGAACATCCAGAGGAAACCCACTAGACAAGTGGAAAATGTGCAAACTCCACACAGGCTCCAAACTCCACCCAAGGCCTGAATTGAACCCAGATATCTGGCGCTCTTAGGTGCCACCGTACCTCC
Organism: Scyliorhinus canicula; assembly: GCF_902713615.1. Taxonomy (NCBI): domain Eukaryota; kingdom Metazoa; phylum Chordata; class Chondrichthyes; order Carcharhiniformes; family Scyliorhinidae; genus Scyliorhinus; species Scyliorhinus canicula. The sequence continues at coordinate 29,673,559 of NC_052164.1, forward strand.
CACATGGTGCATAAATAGCTTAGATGACACCAACTGCCATTTCACTCCAACAAATTCTTCCTCCTGCAGCGCTTTCCATGCCCATTTTAGTTTTTCTTCAATGGCGCCAACAAGGTAGCCATGTTCGGGATTAAATTCCCATAATAATTTACAAGAGCCAAAAATGACCACAACTCCATGGTGTTGTTAGGTGTTGGGGCTCCGCGATAACTTGGACATTTTCCTCCACTGGGTGCAATCAGCCCTCATCAATGCAGTATCCAAGGTTTTACCAATTTGTAATGAAGACTTTTTTTGAACATAGTTGATTATTATGAATTAATTACTTGTTTTCAAAGCTTTTGTTTTATGCATCCCATTTTAGTGCAACAGGGAGATCTTCAGACATCAAGGTTCCCTTGCCACTGGAATTGGATCTACCATCTATCAAGGAGTGTGCATCTGCTGATTTGCAACGGAATTCCCACGGTAAAAGATGTCCCACACCAGGCGCCTACGTGGAGGAACCCAACACATACCCCTCCACACACACACACACACACACACACACACACACACACACACACAGACCAGCCCTGTGGCATTCGGCAAGAGGTGAAAGGGACAGGACTGTGAGATTTGGGAGTCCCTAGCTTCAGACCGGCACCTGAGCGATCACGTTTGATTCAGTTCTCTGGCTCTTTGAGCAGAAACAGGAGAGCATTTCAGCAGCTTCCTTCATGACGGAGTAACCCCCTTCAGGATCCAATCTACTCACCCCATATGGGGAAAGGGTTAGAACAAATGCCCTTAAAATAATCTGTTCCATCCCCAACCTGGCTGGAAAATTGCAACCAGCAGACTCATCAACCGACTCCTGGAGCTCCCTGTTGGCATCAACTAGCGCCTCATGGCCCTTCATCTACAGTTTGCCAAGAATCAGCAGGCAACGGTCATGAACATCTCTGCCTCAACCCTTGATGCCACTGACGAGTCCCAAGACTTCTCCTCCACCCCAGGCAGCATACTCTCCAACATTCCTAAAGAAAACAAGATCATCATCCTTGGGGACTTCAACGTTAGAGTTGGGAAGGACTCTGGAAAGGAACCAGCTCAAATAAAACACCCAAACAAGAGGAGAACAAAGGAAGTACTTCAAAGATACCCTGAAGGCTTACCTCAAGAAATACAACATAGACGTCAACGCCTTGCTCAGAGGAGACATACTTGGAAGAGCCTCATGAAAGAAGGGCCACAATTCTTCGAGGAGATCTGATGGCAAGAGGAGGCCCAGAAAAAAGAGCCTGATTAGGAATACCAGTAACATAGAGTCTAAGGACTGATCCCACCTCCTGGAAACACATACCAAGTGTATGGTTGAAGATGCAATTCTAGGATTGGGATCCTCAGCCATGCAAGGACTCACAGAACCCATGGCCAGTTACAGAGTTTCTCAGGTGGACAATCAGACTGATTCACAAGTGATCGCTGAAGAAGAAAACTTTCAAGTGCCTAGATTTTTGACACTTCTATTAACTTGTAGTGAACACTTTTTTTCAACACAGGTGTAAGTTATGAGTGAATTACGTTTTTTCAAAGCTTTTGTTTTATGCATGCCACTTTTCACTAAAGGGCCATTGTTCTAGAAAGTGTACAGTGGGTTAATGGGCATGGAAATGCCATAGCTTGGCATGGAGTTATAGAACAGAGAACATAGAACACAGAGAAATACAGCACAGAACAGGCCCTTCGGCCCACGATGTTGTGCCGAACTTTTGTCATAGGTTAATCATAGATCATAGAATTTTGGACACTAAGGGCAATTTATCATGGCCAATCCACCCAATCTGCACATCTTTGGACTGTGGGAGGAAACCGGAGCACCCAGCGGAAACCCAGGCACACACGGGGAGGATGTGCAGACTCCACACAGACAGTGACCCAAGCCGGAATCGAACCTGGGACCCTGGAGCAGTGAAGCAATTGTGCTATCCACAATGCTACCACGCTGCCCTTAAGAACAAATTAATCTACACTCCATTATTCTACCATAATCCATGTACCTATCCAATAGCCGCTTGAAGGTCCCTAACGTTTCCGACTCAACTACTTCCACGGGCAGTGCATTCCATGCCCCCACTACTCTCTGGGTAAAGAACCTACCTCTGACATCCCCCCTATATCTTCCACCATTTACCTTAAATTTATGTCCCCTTGTAATGGTTTGTTCCACCCGGGGAAAAAGTCTTTGACTGTCTACTCTATCTATTCCCCTGATCATCTTATAAACCTCTATCAAATTGCCCCTCATCCTTCTCCGTTCTAATGAGAAAAGGCCTAGCATCCTCAACCTTTCCTCGTAAGACCTACACTCCATTCCAGGCAACATCCTGGTAAATCTCCTTTGCACCTTTTCCAAAGCTTCCACATCCTTCCTAAAATGAGGTGACCAGAACTGCACACTGTACTCCAAATGTGGCCTGACCAAGGTTTTGTACAGCTGCATCATCACCTCATGGCTCTTAAATTCAATCCCTCTGCTAATGAATGCTCGCACACCATAGGCCTTCTTCACAGCTCTATCCACTTGAGTGGCAACTTTCAAAGATCTATAAACATAGACCCCAAGATCTTTTTGCTCCTCTACATTGCCAAGAACCCTACCGTTAACCCTGTATTCCGCATTCATATTTGTCCTTCCAAAATGGACAACCTCACACTTGTCAGGGTTAAACTCCATCTGCCACTTCTCAGCCCAGCTCTGCATCCTATCTATGTCTCTTTGCAGCCAACAACAGCCCTCCTCACTATCCACAACTCCACCAATTTTCATATCATCTGCAAATTTACTGACCCACCCTTCAACTCCCTCATCCAAGTCATTAATGAAAATCACAAACAGCAGAGGACCCAGAACTGATCCCTGTGGTACACCACTGGTAACTGGGCTCCAGGCTGAATATTTGCCATCCACCACCACTCTCTGACTTCTAACGGTTAGCCAGTTTGTTATCCAACTGGCCAAATTTCCCACTATCCCATGCCTCCTTACTTTCTGCATAAGCCTACCATGGGGAACCTTATCAAACCTTGTCATGAAGGGTAATGAGGAGTGGGTGAAAGGGGAGAGCTGTGAATAGAGGGCATTGGAAGGACCTTTTAAACTTACCTCGTGAAATTTTCCCACATGCAGTCTCGGGTTCATGATTACCCTCTGGGGCCGTGAACTCGATAAAAATTGCAGAGGAATAGGACTAGGACTATCCCAGCTTTTGACTGCTCCAGCTCGAGAATGGGGTTGGGATTCCCAGACCCAGTACTGACCCACCATTTTTAAAGTCGTCCACCGTCAAGCCGATCCAATGAAAATCCAGGCCTCCATTTCTGATTCATAGAGACAACCACTCTGATTTCACCAGTCTACGCAATCATGTTCTCAGGTGTCTTGGAAGACATTTAGAATTTCAGCCCCCCACCTCTTGAACTCTGTTGGGCAGAATGAGAATTGTCAGAGGATACCAATTCATTAGCGAGGCTATCCTCCAAGTCTCCTGAAGAACTGCTCCACTCTGTAGAGTGTTGCCTCTTTGCAGAGATTAGGACAGTCCTATACCTTCACACTTTAACCTTCTTCGGTTTCCACAAGATAGGATTGCGGATGTGGTGTTTTCTCAGGAACTTGACCTTGATGAGTTTGATCATGAATCCACACTGACACCTCCAGGCTGGAGGTCTGGTACTTTGTGTACTCAGTGGAGATTGTTGTAGTTCTGTGTTTGACTGGAATGGTATTTATCCTCCTTCAGTCTCACCTTGTCGGAATCTGCTGCTGTCAGACTGTGTGTCTCTATGTGTGTGTGTGTGTGTGTGTGCGTGTGTGTGTCTTGGTGAGCTAGTCATGCGGAGTAAGATTCAATTAACTCCCTAAAGTATCCATTGGAAAACTGGGGACTGTTGTCTGAAATGAAGAGCTCTAGATTCCCATGTGTGTCAAAACTTTCTATCAGCAATGCAATGACAACCTCAGATGAATGGCCATGTAGATGTTTTACCTTTATCTACTTTGAATGCCAGTCAATCACTCTCAAAACATTTGCCTTTCTGAACGCAAAAAGATCCATCCCAAGAAGTGAGGATGCCATCAGGGCTTTCCTCTGCTCCTGCTGATGGATAATGCATGTTACACAATTGGACATCACCTTTTCCAATGATTTGAAGAGCCCTGGCCAGCTGACAGAATTTCTTGCTCTGGCACAACACTTTATGACACCCAAGTGACCGATGAAGTATATCAAGTTGTAGGACTCTAGGTATAACCTGTCTCTCATCGTAAATCAGCAGTCATCCACGATGCTGAGTTGTTTCCTTTGCATAAAATATTGTGCCATATATTCCAGCCATCTTCCAATGCAGTACTCATGGACTTGAGCACATTCTTCATCTGACATTTGTACATTTTGGATCACATTTAAGCACAGTTTTGTAGCTGGTAAATATTTGGTCATTAGTGAAGTAAAGGCCTCACATGCCCTTGTTCTGGACTTGCTGCAGGAGTAAGCAACAATGCACCAGCTGTAGTCTGTTGCTTCCCTTACAGATATTCAGTTGTAGCATCAAATCTCATCATCCTCATATGAATTATTTGCACCCTTGGCAACAATTTTGCAAATGACTTGTCATTTAGTAGAGTAATTAAAGGCAGGTGAAGACCCAAGGCATTTTCTGCAAATGTCTTGCATGCCCAGAGGGCAGCTAAAGCCACTTTATCAATGGTTGCACACCTTGGTTCCATTTCGGTCAAAAGAACATGGGTTGGATTCTCCGCACCCCAATGGCAAAATCGCGGTCAGCGATGCGGTGGAGAATGCATTTTCGCGCATGGAATCGGCACCAGCGCCGGTTTCGCAATTCTCCACCCCCCCCCCCCCCCCCCCCCCACCCCCTCCCAACCCCCCGTATGTCGCGTCGAGTATCCACCGCCTCAGGCCATCGCCTGAGGCCTGCCACGCGATTATGCGTGCCCGACTGGCCGAATTCCCAACCCCGTGTTCTAACATGGTCCCACCGTCCATTATACTCGTGTGGCGGCTGCGGACTCAGTCCAGGGCCGCCACAGTCGGGGGAGGGCCGGTCGAAGGGCAGGGGGGGGCTTAATTCGGGACTGGGGGCTATATGTGCGGGCAGTCCGGGGCAGGCGAGCGGCCGATGCGGGGCACTATTTGGATGGTCCAGGTCTGTGGGCTGAGTCCGCCATGGAGCACGGCGCGGCCGCTGGAGGCCGCCGCCTTGCGCATGCACGGCCTCTGGCCTGGAAGTGCAGCGAGCCGTATTGGCAGCTAGAGCTGCGAGCTCTAGGATAGCTGCCTGCTAGAACCCTGCAAGCCATTCTGTGGCCTTTTGATGCCAGTTTTCCTGCCCTAAAAGACCACAGTTTTCACGACGGCGTGTCCCAAAAACGGAGAATCCAGCCCACAATATTCAGCACATCGATCTACGTATACCATCCATCTGAATCCTAAAACGTACAGCCTCCTCTGCAGTCGATGATGCATCTGCAGCAACAACCATGGGCAGTTCTGGATCCTAGTGAGCCAATATGTCCTGTGATATTCGCATTTCCTTGATCCTTTCAAACAACAGCAGTCGGGCTTATTCCCAGCACCAAGCCTGGTCCTGTCTTATCAGCTGATGAAATAGTTCATTCAAATTTGTTAAGTTGGGTAAGAACATCCTTACTTGATTCACCCAAAAATAGATTGCCGGAGCTTGGCAACATTTCAAGGAGGTGAAAATTCTTTGATTGCTTTATGTTCTGTGGGCCTGCACTGACCCCTGATACATGCACAATATGCTCCAGGAATTTAGTTACAAACACTCACATTTGTTATTCAAGGTAAGGTTTTGCATCCTGCAGAAGTTGTTGCTCTCACTCTGACATCAAGTTCGGGTGAAGTGGAACCATGGGTTATGACGTCATCCATCTGACAAATTACTGCCTCCAATCCTTCCAGGATACATGTCATTGCCCACTGAAAAATTTCCAGTGCAGACATGATACCAAAAGGTAATCTGAGAAAGCAATATCTCACAAAAGGTGTATTAAAGGTTGTAAGTAATTTGGATTGCTCATCTAAGGCTAATTTCGAAATTAGCGAAAATCAAATTCTTTCCCAGTTTTGCTGGACTCTCATCAGCAGATAACGTTTAAAGAATTTACCTTTCAACAGCTTAATTGTATCTCTTGACGCGGGTCTACCACTGCACGTCGGGGGTGATGGGTGAATCGCAGGTGAGGCCCAAATCGCACTTTGTGCCCTGCACAAAATGCCTGGCCTGGGAGAAGTTCTCTCTCTCTCTCTCAGTCCCTGTATTACCTGCAGTTCAGAGTGGGTGTTCACTTTCAACCAGAAAATCCTCAATTCAGTACAACTCACCTGTACTTGAAAGCCTGTGAGGCTTTGGCAAGTAGGAGTTAAAAAAGACAGTGATTTACCGAAGATCCTTTGGAGAGTACTTTAAAACAGCTTTTGTGACCAGCACTCAGCCTTTGCACACAGGAACATGTGTTGGGAAAGAGAAATAGTTCAAGTAATTTATATTTGTTTTGACTGCGTGAGGAATAAGGGGCAGGATTATCTGATCCTGAGGCTAAGTGTTGGCGTCGCGTTTCTCGATGGCGTCAACATGGCCTCAGGAGCAGCGATTCTGACCCCTGCAGGGGGCCAGCATGGCACTGGATCGACCCACGCCACTCCAGCTGCCGATCCCCGGCGTCAGATGGGCGCCGTGGGTCTGTGCATGCGCAGTGGCTCCATTCTCCATGCCGGCCCTGATGCAACATGGTATAGGGCTACAGGGGCTGGCGCGGAACAAAAGAGGCCCCTAGCCCAAGAGGCCGGCCCGCTGATCGGTAAGGCCCGATTTCGGGCCAGGCCACAGCGGAGGCCCCAGGGTTTTGTGTGGCCGCTTTGTCCATCACGGGCCGAAAATCGGCAGGGGTGGGGTGCGCTGTAGATTCACCGGCCCAGCCCCAGGTGAGTGAATCCCGCCCAAGGTATAAGTTTAAGCTCAATTTGTGTTTCTGTATTTGTATTTGAGTTCAGTTTATTTTCATATGAAACAAGGGTATTTGCAAGTCCGTGGGTTTAGTTGCACTTTAAACTTTGCATGTATAGTAAGGTTTTACAACATGAAAACAACCAAAAGTCCACACTGAAAAGCAGAAGATCCTGGGCGGGATTCTCCATTCCCCGATGCCGATTTTGTAATCAGCAATCGGGCGGAGAATCACTTTTAATGATGGAATCGGGGGCGGCGCCTGTTCTCGCACGCTCCGGCCCCTCCAAAATTACATAATCGCAGCACACGCCACCCTCCGTTAGGTCTGCCTCAGGACGTCACCCGAAGGCCCTCCCCCGATGCTCCGCACCCAATGCAATGAGTTCACGACCACGTGGTTGATGTGTGGTCCCACCCATGCAGGAACCCAACATGGCAGCTGCGGATTATGTCCAGCTCCGCCACAGTCGGGCAGGAGCACTGCTGCTGGGTGGGGAGGTTCGGCGAGGTCTGGGGGGACTAGTGGGGGGGTGGCCCGGGGGGGGTCCAGGCGGGCACTATCTGGCAGGTCAGGTCCACTCACAGTCGGCGCCGTGTTCTGCGGCGCGACCGCTGCAGGTCTTCACTGTGAGCATGACCGGCCAGGGACCCGGCGATTCTCCGGCCGTTTATTTCGTGGAGGCCGGGAGCTTTATGTGGTTTGGCTGCTAGCCCCTCACCGGTCGGAGGATCGGAGCTGGTGCGGCGCCGATTTTTTTCCAGTAAAACGCCACGGATCCTCCGGACATAACCTAAAAATCGGAGAATCCAGCCCCCTGAGTTTCAGTCTGGAACCAAGTAACCCAGAGGCATGAAGCATTACACAAAAACTGCTCGGACAGGCAGGAAAATGCACAGGGAAAGAAAGCCAATCCCAAGCTAAAAAACAAAATGTTCCAGAAACTAGAGAATGGGACAGAGCAAAGTCCCAGCAAGACTGTGAAGTCAAAGGAACCTAATGTAAGGAGTAGAGAGAGGTTCCCAATTAACATCAGGGCTGCAGCGTGCTGATTTGGATACATCAGGTAGTGAGAAGCCAGGGGCAGGATGGGGGCGCGCAAATCCCGCTACGCCGCTCCAACACAGGGCCGTCGATTCTTCGGCGACCGGAGAATCAGCAGCAATCTCGCCGACGTAGTCGCCCACGGCACTGGTCAGGCACCCCCCCTCCCCACCCCCGGCGATTCTCCGCGCTTGACGGACTGAGTGCACGCCGAGTTCTGCTGAGTCCCACCGGCGTCTTTCGTGTATGGTCCTACCCGGAGGTACCTCGGCGTTCTGGCTGCAGGGGCCATCCTGGTGGGGGGAAGGGAGGGAACTGACTCCGGGGGGTGCCTCCACAGTGGCCAGGCCCGCGATCGGGGACAATCGATCGGCGGGCACAATCATTCCGGGGGGGGCCCTATGTTCCTCTGCGCCGGGCGTCTGTAGGGCTCCGCCATGTTGCAGGGGGGGCGGCGCAGAGACGGCCATGGCACGCATGCGCAGACCTATGCTGGCATGTAGGGTCGGCTTGTAGGGTCTCCGAGGAAGGGGAGAATGACTGGGCCTGGAGGCTCATTGACACCAGACTCGCGCCGATTTTGACGCTGACGTCAACACCTGGCCGGGATTTTGGAGAATCTCGGCCCAGGTATTCAGAGTAATCAAAAGGTTGCTGACATCTGGACGGCATGGTAGCACAATGGTTTGAACTTCACTTACTTTGGTTCCTGGGTTCGATCCCAGCCCTGGTTCACTGTCCATATGGAGTTTTCTCACTCTCCCCGTGTCTGCGTGGGTCTCACCTCCACAACCCAAAGATGTGCAGAGTAGGTGAATTGACCATGCTAAATTTCCCCTTAATTGGAAAAACATATTAAAAAAGGTTGCTGACACTTTAATACATTCTCTGAAGTAGCGATGTGCTGTTGACATGGTTGGGTACTTGAGAGATTGCATGGAAGCTTAAATATGCATGACGATCCAAGGCAGGCGAATACCAAAAGGAGAGGTTGAAATCCTGGATGTGGATGCTTGGTGAAGGCATCTGAGAGAAAGCATTGCTTAGAAGATTCCAAGGCAAGTTCTTCAAGAGCTGAGATTGGAAACCCGCCTGTGAAATTCAGAGGTCTAGTGAGACTAATTGGCTCAAGGAGTAACAAACATGTATGGAATTGATGAGAAATCCACAGATGTTATATTGGGTGGCATCTGACAAATGGTTTCAGAGTGTGGTCTGTCTGACCACATTTTGCCTCTTGGCTTACATGGACTGTGTACTTACTGTGAACACTAAGTATAAGAATAAAGGGCGGGATTCTTCGTTCTCGCCCATCATGGGATCCATTGCAAGAAGGAATGGAAAATTTGCACGTACAAAGGTACTAACATTTGCCTGATGCCTAGGTCTGGATTTACATACTGCCTGCCTGCCTCCCTGCATTTCCACAGCCAGCAGCAGAAGGAGGGGAGGAGTGGCTGGGACTGTTGGCTGCTTGTTTCATCTGCAGGGCCCTAGGGCCTGAGGCCTCCCAGCAAACGGGAGGTTGCTGCAACACCTGGAAGAGGACGATGAGGAAAGGAAGGCTGATGCATCCGGAGTTTATTTCTTTATCATCTGCCGATTGCGCTGAGATGGGATAACATCTGTGGACTGTTTTGCTGGGACCTGCTGAGCTGAAGACCCTGTCCTCCACCCGCCCGCCATCTGAATCAAAGACCTTTTGGATGACCAACCCTCCAGCCTTTCCCCACCATGCTTGGGGCACCAGCCCATCCTTTGGTGCCCCACCTTCCTGCTCCTCCCTCTGCTCTCCTCCATTGTACCTGAGGCACTGGTCCATCCCCCTGTGCCCCATCCTCCTGTGCCTCCCCTCCTTCAATCAATCTCTCCCTCCCCCTTCTCCCCTATCGTCCACCACTCACCGGGATGGCGGCAATGCTGCCTACGTCAGTGGCGGGGCCCTCTAAAACCACCTATGCGGGAGTGGTGGGCTCCACCCTCCCCAATGCTCCAAAGGCTCTGTCATAATTTTGTCTCTTGACACAAAAACTTGGGGTGATGTGTTACGCCCATGTCACCAGGTCAATCGATGCCTGCGTCTTTGCTGTGGCGGACGTTGTCTGTGCCCTTCGGCCATATTTGCATTCTCAAAGATGTATGGCAAGGCTGTCTTCTTTCTCAGAGCCGAGCGAGTGGTCTACCTTGCCCTGGAAAAGGGACCCACGGAGGGCAGGATCTACCTGGCAGTGGACCCGTTGGAGGCCACTGCCGAGAGGACTATTCTCTCTCATGTCCCACCCATTATTCCCATGGAGTTCCTCCTTGCCCACCTCCATCTACTGGGGGAGGTACGGTCCGGGGTGGGACCGCAGCCCCCAGAGACCACACCCTCAAACATATTTTCTCCTTCCGGCATCAGGTCTTTATTCGCCTGGCTCGGGAGGAGGTCCTGGAAGGGGCTTTTGAGACCTCTTTCAGGGATAAAACCTATCGGGTCCTCTGGTCCGTGGGTGGCATGCGGTGCCGCGCCTGCAAGAAGATGGGATATATTAGAAAAAATTGCCCCACCTCTAAGGCTGCCGAACCCACCAAGGCAGCTGCAGCTGGTGCCGCTGCCCCTCTCCTTCCACTGGCCTTGCAACTAACCCCTTGTTGGGAGGAGCCATGCCTGCGCCCACCGACACCTCGGCTGCTGGCGTGGAGGTGAGGGAGCACTCCCCTTGCTGGAAGGCGCAGAAGAAGACAAACAGAATGGTTTGACAGCAGTCAGATTCAGATCCCTCTGACCCTTTGACCCTCTGACCCAGTGCCCCTGGCTACCGGCTCAGGTGCAACCGCTATGCCTCGCTCCACCATCACCCAGCAACACCCCCAGCTCGGTGACATTTCGTCATCGGATGCCAGGCCCAGCGACATTTCCTCGCAGGCTCCTGTGGGTGGCGGCGGTGAGGTTCGCAACCTGGACTCAGAGGGTGCCTTGTCGCAGTCGCAAATTGGGGGGAGGAGCATTGAGGGACGAGGAGACAACCCAGGAGGGCCTCAAGAGATAGAGGTCTCCCCGGTGCGTGACCCTCTCCCCCGCAAACATTGATGCCGCGCCCAAAAGAGGCAAGGGGATAGTGAGGAAAACTCAGAAGCTGTCGCCGTCCCATGAGCAGAGTGCTTCAGGGTCGGACGGGACCCTGGGGAGCCCATTCTGCCCAGTGCAATTTAGCACCCTGGACTTGTTCGATTTCTCAGGGGAGGGTGGCAGCGATAACCCCCTGCCTCTTGGGTTCTTAGTGGGTTATGGTTTGGAAGACCCTCTGTCCCAACCGCTGTCTTCGGGCACCTCCGCCACCATCTTGGAGTTGTTTCCAGTGCCTTCAGGTGACCAGCAGTGGGGACAGAGCAGGGATCTGCACCACTGCCTCTCTCTGGCCCGAGATCCCGGGAGGGGCCGGAGGGGGTCAAGGCAGGCCCTGGGTTAGTAGGTGGGCCCGTGTCGTCCGCCCAACCCGTCAGTGTGGTGGCGGACCTGGGCCCGGAGGGTGACTGCCCGAAGTTTGCCAACTGCCCGCTGTTGGGAGCGGAGGGTGCACATGAGGCTCTCTGCAGCGGGGTGAGGGGCTCACTCCTGCCTGACACTGTGTCACCCCTCACCCCCTCTGGGAGACTCCAGAAATCTGTCACATTATAATTGAGGGTACTTTCTTTTCTGCCTCCATAGATCGTTCAGGCAGTGCCCTATTGGACCCCCCTCCACCAACCCCACTCCCTCCCCATCACCCCCTTTCCCCTCTCTCCCCACCACCAACTTCCCTCCTCCCCTTCCTCCCCCTTATGTTGGTACAGAGGCGAGGGTATCTGGTCTCTCCAGCGCAAAGTTTAGTGCTTGTACCGTCAATTGTTGTACAACAGTATTGTTTACCGTTTTAATAATCAGAATAGCATTGGTACAGAAGTGAGGGTACCCAGTTTCTCCAACTCAAAATTTGTGTTTGTACCTTGTGGCCTTGTACCACTGTAATGTTTACTGTTTTTAATAAAAATATTTCATGGGATAACCAATTGTCCCCAGTCAATAGGATTTGGGCAAGTGATAATAGTAGACTGAAGCAATGATATATTATACAAGAATATACTTACAGCCTACTGAGGATAATACTCATTTGTAACCATGGGCTAGTCTAAAATCATTTCTAGCACCATCAGCCTTGATAGGCAGGTCATTGCAATAGTCAAGAACTGCTGCAGATAAAACTAACAGGGCAATCATTGTGTTCAACAAATTAACTCACTACATTACTGTGTGCCGTGAACACTCGCTGGGGCCTTTTGTGGAACATTCTTTTTTTTTAACCTATAATATATCCTCCTAGAATCATTAACGAATTGAAAGGCGAATGGCCTGGTTTGGAACCTGAGTTCATATTCAGTAAATAAACCATTCAAAGACGGCCTATAGTGATCCTTCTGGTTTACATGAAGTGGAGTCATTGTTGAAACAATTTGTTTAAAAGCAAATTCAAATCATTTTGGTCTGTATTCATTTTCAATTCGGATCCATCTTCCTCAAAGGCAATTTGGCTGCCTGCTCAAATTGCTTGGTGTGGTTGTCGGCAATCGGGTCGGTTTGTTTTGCACCAAGCATTTTTTAAAAAACCTTAGGATCCATCTGCGTTTCCGATGAGAAATGTTGTGTTCCAATCCTCCATCCGTCAGGAATAAAATGCAACCGCACAATTAGCCACCAATCAAAATGTTGTGCACAGACTGTCAACAATACATAAGTCCTGCATGTGCCTGTTTCGAATGCAGTTGGATGCTACCCATGGAGAGTTAGAATACTGAGGTGTCAATTCACACCAAGAAAATAAATCTGCTTAAAAGCAAAACAGCAGCATCTGTTACACGGGTTCCAGGAGATGTGCCTTTAATCCCAAATGAATTTGCTGCAATCCCTCAATTCTTCCCTTTTTAACCATCCTTTCTCGTGTTTTCTCTTCTTTTTCCCTCTATAAGATCACCAAGCATCATTTAAACCCTTATCTTTTCAGACTTGTTCTGGGGGACAGAGTTGGTATCAAAATGAAATCCCATGGTGTCAATGTTTTAAACAATGTTTTAAGGGTTGACTTACTCATTCTGTTCAGTCTTTTGTCTAACTTAAGTTTTCATTATCAATCTGTAGATTGCATTCTGTTCAGTCTGTTGTCTAACTTAAATTTTCATTATCAATCTGTAGATTGCCTTCCTATCCTGATTAAGTTATTGATGCGACCATCAATTCATTCAGAGACACGAGTTGAAGTAAACTGTGGCTTTAATCGGCTTACAACTGAGCCTGCCTGCGACTATACTGAACTGAGGGCGGACTCGCAGGACCGCAGCACTTATACTTCCTGCTGGGGGAGGAGCCAAGGGCGGAGCCCTGTACATGCTCCTCATCTCCCCCTGTGGGCAGAGCCGCGCAACGGCTCACAGATGGAGCCCACAGGGACACAGTAATGTACAGTGTGAGTTAATCGTGGTTACACATTCACCACAGTTATTTGCTTTGCTACTCACTTTTACAGCTTTCTATTACTCATACTTGCCTTTTTCCCTCAGAACACGTGGCCAACAAGCATTCCTTGGTTAATGATTTCTTTTTGCCAAGCCCTGAGATAATTTATGGGATGTGGGCATCAGTGGTTAGGCTGGCATTTATTGTTCATTCCCAACTGCCCTCCATTTCAGATGGCATTTGAGAGTCAAAGGCCAGACCAGGTGAGGACTTTTCCAACAATGGTTTCATCTACACCTGGATTTTTATTGAATTAAATTTTTTTGAAAATATTTTTATTAGGCTTTTAACATTTTATACATAAAACAGAGAACAAAAAATAGGAAAGGTAACAAAACAAGCCCCCCTCATACTTCAATCGACACACTAAAAGCTTAAAAAACTAACTCCCCCCACGAACCTACCCTCCTCCCGGACTCCACCCCCAACAACTGACAGTGAACAACTCTTTAAAGTAAAGAATAAACGGGCACCAACTCTTGTAAAAAAACCCTCGAGATGAACTTAACCTTTTAACGGTTCAGGAAATCCATTAGGTCCCCCAACCATACCGAGACACAGGGCAGAGAAGCTGACCTCCACCCCAACAGAACTCACCTTCGAGCAACCAGCGAGGCGAAGGCTAAAATGTCCGCCCCTGCCCCCATCTGCAGCACCGGCAGGGCCAATTCCGTAAATGTGGCTCCCAGGACTGGGCTCCATATCCGTTTGCAAGATCACTGACCTGGTGCTGAAGAAAGAGCCTCAAAACTTCCTCAACTTATGGCAGGACTAGAACATGTGTACATGGTGGACCGGGCCCCTCCCACACAGCTCGCAAGTGTCCTCCACCCCCTGAAACAGCCGGCTCGCTCTCGACCTAGTCGGGTGCATCCTGTGCACCATTAGTAATTGTATTAACCCGAGTCTCGCACATAAGGTTGAGGCGTTCACCCTCCGCAGCACCTCACATCGCAACCCCTCCTCCAGCGCCACCCCAGCTCCTCCTCCCAGTTGGTCTTAACACCCTCCAGCGACACTGTGTCCTCCTCCAGAATCCTCCCAGAGATCGCCACAGTCAAAGTCACCCCCCCCCCCCCTCAACCCCATAACCGACAACACCCCCTCCAACAACGAGGGGGGTGGTGTCACCGGGAACATCGGAAAAGCCTTCCTTGCAAAATACCGCACCTGCACACACCTAAAGGCCTCCGACTATGGGATCCCAAACTTCTCCACCAACCCCTCCAAGCTCACAAACCGCCGTTCCTAAAATAAATCCTTCGATTCCGCCAACCCCCCCCCTCTCCTCCCAGCCCCAGAACCTAGCATCCAATCTTACCGGATCAAACAAATGATTCGCTTGGATTGGCATCAGCTTCAACCATGCCACTAATGTATTGAATTCAAATTTCACCATCTGCCACGGTGGGATTTGAACCCAGGTTCCCAGATCTTACCCTGGATCTCTGGATTACTAGTCCAGTGACAATACCACTACACCACCACATCCCTCTTGACAATTCATTTATTTGCAGTTTACAGTAGCACTGGCAATCAAGGATGTGGGGAGGGGGGGGATACCGTACTTCTATTCCTTACCTTTTTTAGAATTCAACTACACAAATAAGAAATATTTTTGATTCCCCACTGAGGAAAGGGGGAAGATTGTGCCTGTTTTCATTTGCGATTCCATGACACTGCTGCTGTGGCTAATGTTACCTATGTAATGGAAAGTCCAATTGTCATTTTTACTGGCAGATTAACTTATCTGCAGAATTTATTATCAAAGTATAAATTTCCAACAGTTAGCCCACACAAATTCTTATAGTTGAACCTTCAACAGCCTTGCAAGAAATTTTCTGACATGTTGATAGATCAAAATAAAGCAGAACATAGTTCTGCTTTATGGTTCACCCAGAATACAATAAAACATTTTGTCCGGAGTTCTCCAATCATCGGGATTCTCTGTTCCCACCGGCAACGCGTTCCACCCCTGCAAACCCCCCCCCCCCCCCCCCCAACCACCCACACCCTCTCCGTTATACATACCTGCTGCACTACAGGGTGCGGGCTCTCGGTTGGCAGCAACACTGGATCTGGTCCATGGGATGGATGCTGATGACAA
This sequence comes from Scyliorhinus canicula, assembly GCF_902713615.1. Lineage (NCBI taxonomy): Eukaryota > Metazoa > Chordata > Chondrichthyes > Carcharhiniformes > Scyliorhinidae > Scyliorhinus > Scyliorhinus canicula. The sequence goes on from NC_052164.1 coordinate 29,689,276, forward strand.
CCTCCTCTGTAATGAGCCCTGGTGCTCCGCAACGTGTGACAATATCTGACTCCTGCCCATGGTAGTACTTTCCACCATGCATCTGGGTGATCCCTGCAGGCGAACTGGCCATTCCATCACACATGCCATTGCATCCCTGGGGTGGCGGCGGTGGGAGAGTGGGGTGACTAGTTCATCCACAATGTCTGCCCATCCCCTCATCCCCACTGCACTCCCTCTCTGGCCAGCCCACCCCTCACATCCATCTGACAAAGCACGGAGGTAGTTTGTAAAATTGTGAACAGGTGTTTAATGTGGCAACGTATGTGCAGATTTGTGCCCTAGCCCCTATAATAAACTGTGCCCTGCACTCATGCCAACGTAACTGGTGTGTCACTTTCTGGCCTTGAGGGCCCTGATGCTATGTCTTGATGGAACCCCAGATGGTACAGCAGGAATGGAAGTGGCCTGCTGCGATTCCCGGCCTGTGATCTGGGTCCGCCCTGTGATCTGGATGCACTGTCTTCTCCAATGGACGGGGGCGCGCGCAGGGCTATTTCCTGAGGCTCCCCCACCACCTGGCACTGCCAGTACTGAAGGCCCACTCTGGTCTCGACCAGGGTCTGTATGCTCATGGCCATGGAGCACAGGGGGTGGACCATCTCCATCTGGGACTGTGCCACCACCTTCTGTGTCACATCAACTATAGCAGGCTATGGTTGGGAATGTCAGCAGCATTGCCCAGGTGCTGGCTGACATGACAGAGAGAGAGGTGGCCCAGTCCCAGAGGAAGATGGTGCAGTCACTGGTTGATGTGACACAGAAGGTGGTGGCACAGTCCCAGATGGAGATGGTTACTAGGCCAAGCTCAGAATTACCCGATGGTTCTGGCATATGGTTGCCTGTGAGGCGGTAACCCTGTCCTGGGCCTCGGCCAGCATCTATATATAATGCCACAGGCCTTGGACTTGGACAGCATCTACACATAATGCCACAGGCCATTGTCCCTAATGCCTCCACCGTGGACTCCACCCATGCTGTGTTGGCCTGGGGGGCATGAATGGTCGACATCACCTCCTGCTCCTGCACGCAGTTGGACTCCTCCAATTGCACCAGCAGGTGCTGGATGCTCGCCGACAACCGCTCATGTAGTCCCTGGCTCCGTAACTGCATCTCCACAATCGATGGGACTGTCCTTTCCAGAAGCCTGAAACCCGTCTGGAAGGCAGCTCGTTCTTGGTGGTCAGCCTGCCCTCCGACCATCCGCCTCCTCAGGTGCTTCTACCTCCATCTGCTATACCGGATCAGCTGTGTGCTGCACACCAAATAGTGTTCCAGGAGCCTCTTCACTAAAGTGCCCAATCGAGGTGAGTGTCTCTGGGGTGATGGAGGATGTTCGAAGCAGCTGTGAAGGGAAATCAGTGTCGTCCTCAGTCTCGAGCTCCAGGGTGTCCCTCGGGTCCGGGTTGCTCTCGCCGTCGGTGCTCGGCTCATGGGGGACCTCCAAGAGTGGCATTTGCTGGGGGCGGGGTTGCCAGATGGACCCGCCGCATCTCTAGCAGATCCTGCAAGACACAAGACAGGTCGCATGATTAGACTGCGGCCGGAGACGTGGGAGTGAGGGTGGGGGTGGAGTGAGGATGAGAGCAGTATAGCTGTGGGGGTGACGGTGAGGGTGGGGGTGGGAGTGAGGGTGGGCATGAGGGTGGGGCTGATGGTGAGAATGGTGTGCGAGTGAGGCTGATGGTGACGAGGGTGGGGGTGAGGGCGAGGCTGAGGGTGGGTGTAACGGGGTGGTGAGGGTGGGGGTGAGAGTGAGGGTGGGCTTCAGGCGGTGGTGAGTGTGGGGGTGATGGTGAGGGTGGTGTGGTGAGGGTGGTGCGGTGGTGTTATTGGGGGGCGGTTGATACACGTGTCACGGGGAATCGAAACTCAGCAGGGTCTCACTTCCTCGCCCGTAGCTGAACTCCACCTCGATGGCCTCCTTTTCCTTCGGGCAACCGATCACGTCTTGAGCCCTCTGCTCTGCCACAGTCAGGAGCCGCAGGTCCAGCGGTTCCCCTCCAGTCTTCCCCCGCTCCCGACGGTTATGGACAGCCTTCTCCGGGGGTGAGGGGCAAATGGAAAACGACAGTGTCAGATAGTCCAACACATGCAGCCCAGGGGGTGGTAGTTTGTGGCCTCAGTGGCCTGGGCACCCAGCCATGACAGGCGGTATGGATACCGGCATGGGGTGCAGGGTGGGGTTCTGTCGCCCTGCGGGTTGTGGGGGCGGGGGGGGGGGGTGGGGTTGGGTTACGGGTGTGTGGAGCACGGGTTAGTGCCGGGGCACAGTGCTGCCTACTCACCCAGGGCACCCTGAGAAGGTCATGCAGTTGTTTCCGGCACTGCTGGCCGGTCCGGACGGTGTTGCCCATGGCACTGACCGTCTCTGCCCCCTGCCCCCAGGGACAGTGGATCGCAGCCTCCTTCCAGGGTCGGGGTACAGGGTCATCCGCCTCTCCTCCATGGCGTCCAGGATGGTCTCCAGCTCGGCATCGGTGAAGCGTGGAGCTGCTCTCATTGTTGCCACCTTGTTGGCTGGGATGGTGTGTGTGTGGGGGGTAGAATGTGTATATGCGGCTGCAGTTTGTCAGCCTCCCGAGTGTCAATCGAAAATCAGGCGAATCCCGCACCTCATTGATTGTGTTCCACGTGGTGTTGGTGCTAGCCCCTCAACAGTAACTTAATCGGTCCACGTGCGCCGCTGGCTTCACCGTCTTGGAACTCCACGAATCCTCTGCCGACATCAAGACTTAGTCTCAGAATGGAGAATCTAGCCCTTTGTCTTGCTCCTGCTCTGAAGGTCGTATCTGATGGAACCGCTTTAAAAAAAAATCAGCACCCTTGTTTTCAACTCCCAAGCACTGTTTCAGGAGGGCAATTGATATTTTGTAATAAGCAAATAATTTCTGTTCAAGTTGTTCCATTTTACCATGGTGCTGATGATGCGTTGATGAAGGGTCCCAATTGTTATGTTTCTCATTTTTTTTCCTTCAGATGCTGACTGGCCTGTGGAATCCATGCAGCACTTGCTGTTTTCTCTGCACATTTCTCACATTCGGGGGGCGGGATTTTCCGTTGCCCATCGCTGAAATCATAACCGGCTATCAGGCGTAGAATCGACTCCGACTCCGGAATCGGGGCCGGCGCCACTTTGACGGCAGTTTCCGATTCCCGCCCTCTCCAAACCGACGTCATCGTGATGCGCGCCATGCGCGGTCGCAATACTGTTGCCGCCTCAGCAGCTGGCCCACTCACGATGGTCCGCCCCCGATGGGCCGAATTCCCGATGGTGCGGGACACGTGTGGTCCAAGCAGGCGTGCCAGCTCCGGATTGTGTCCAGCGCCGCCACACTCGGCCAGGATCCGTGCCGCTGGTGGAGGGGGTCGCCTGTCAGGGCTGGAGGGACTGGTGGGGTGGCTGGGTGGTGGCCAGGGGATGGGCTGTGGTGATGCACATAACATCCCGAATTGATTGACTCTTTGATGAGCTTTTTTCGCCATGATGTCTTTTGTCACGTATATAGAAGCTCTAAATAGCTATTGTGTGAAATGTAATTAAGGGGGGAGGGAGGTTGTAGCGTGGGTCTTTTAAGGGGAAGGAACTGGCGGACCTTATGATCAGTCTATACATCCTCTCCAATTTAATACAAGCTGTGTGTTTTCATGTGACTGTAAGGTCCACTTTTCGTGAGGAATATTTCCCAAATACAGAACATTGGCTGTCAGACTTATCTGTGGACGAATCTTGATTTCTTTTATGCTCTATTTTCTTTGCCTAACTGCTTCAAACTTATTTCAAGCTTTATCATGGCATTGTGAATCATCTTGTACTATTTTTCCTGTCACAAGCATTATGCTCCCATTTGTCAATCCAGATGCCATATTATGTTAGATTGGTCTTCAGGCAGCCCTCGTGTCTTATGAACTGACGTGCGTGTGAGCACTTAGCAAGTTTCAGCTCACTGTAGAATACTTTCTTGAGTAGTCTAGTATCGGGGATTCATCTAGCCAACCTTGGCTGTACTCTTACTATCGTCTCTGTACATGGCATATTTACTCTTTTGAGGATCTCAATGTGTGAATCATGTGCAGCCATTGACTAATCACAATCTTTAGCGGGCAGCCTAAGTGGAAATTTTACATTTTTTTTATGTGCAGATGTAAATCGTCCAGCTATCACATACATACAGTAAGGACAGTACAGATATTGGGGGCCAGATTCTCCACTTCCGAGGCTAAGGGCGGAGGATCCATGGCTGTTTACGTGGAAAAAATCGGCTCTGTCCCCTCACCGATGCTGCAACTTGTGAGGGGCTAGCAGCCGCGCTACATAAAGCCCCCGCCTCTGTGAAATAAATGGCCGGAGAATGGCCGGGTCCATGGCCACGCATGGGCATGGCGAATGTAAAACATGGTGCCCGCCACGTGCAGACCCGACCTGCCAGATAGTGCCCCCCTGGAAACCCCCTCACCATCCCTTGACCATCCTATACCAGTTCCCACAGCCCTTGTGGAAGACCCCCTGGCCAGCATCACGTCTCCTGCCCGACTGTGGCATTGCTGGACACAGTCCGCAGCTGCCATGCCGGGCTCCCGCATGGCTGGGAAATTAACCGCGCTGTCGTGAACTCGGCCCATCGGGGGGTGGAGCATCGGGCGAGGGCCATCAGGTGACGCGCTGAAGCCATCCCAACAGTGTGCGCTATTTGCCGTGAGGACGCCATTTTGGAGGGGGCGGAACTTACGAAACCTGCGTCAACAGGCCCCGATTTTGTCGTAAAAAAAGATTCTCCGTCCGATCGCCGATTACGAAATCGGAGTCGGCGAGCAGAGAATCTCGAACATGTTTTCATATTAGCGTAGTTTGAAAAAAGGGACACTAAGTGCTGCCTCCATTTTCACTTTAACATGGTTGCTGTGCATGCACCGGGCTATGTTGGTAACTGCACAAAGTTCAGACATAGTCTACAGCAACATCCCGAAGCCAAACGAGCACAAAATCCAGCGTTTTTCTTTTCAATTATGAGATGAGACTTTGGTGAAAGTACAAATAATAATAATCTTTAGTAGTGTCACAAGTAGGCTTACATTAACATTGAAATGAAGTTACTGTGAAAATCTCTGAGTCTCCACACCCCGGCATCTGTTCGTGTACACTGAGAGAGAATTCGGAATGTCCAATTCCGCTAACAAGCACGTCTTTCGGAACTTGTGGGAGGAAACCCACGCAGACATGGGGAGAACGTGCAGACTCCGCACAGGCAGTGACCCAATCCGGGTCCTTGGCGCTGTAAAGCAACAGTGCTAACCACTGTGCTATCGTGCCGCCCATATTAATAGAAGGACAACAAAAACTGAAGTCAATACTGAAACTGGAGTGTTTCCAGAATCTGTTACAGGCTCCAGGTTTCCCTTAACCAACTGTTCAAATCAGGCCAGAAAGTTTTTTGTTTTGAATAATGGAAGAATTGGACACATTATGCAGCCAGCTAGCACATCCAGATTGCCTGTCTAAAATGTCTTTTGAGCCTGAGCGGATGGGAATGATTTTTTACTCAGTTACTGAGAAGGTCGAATCATTGGTAAGCATTTGCAGAAATGCTTCAAATACCATTCAAATAAGAAAGAGGGTTTCAGGCCTGGTTACATTCAAGGCGGCCATTATTTAATAGTGGCCTTTCTCTTCTTCGTAGTGAAGGATCCACCCAATCTGCTAAACCTCAGGGGCAACACAGCACAGTGATTAGCACTGTTGCTTCACAATGCCAGGGTCCCAAGACCGATTCCCGGCTTGGGTCACTGTCTGTGTGGAGTCTGCACATTCTTCCTGTGTCAGCGTGGGTTTCTTCCGGGTGCTCCAGTTTCCTCCCACAAGTGTTGAAAGACATGCTGTTAGGTGAATTGGACATTCTGAATTCTCCCTCATTGTACCCAAACAGCGGCAGAGTGTAGTGACTAGGGGATTTTCACAGTAACTTCATTGCAGTGTTAATGTAAGCCTACGTGTGACACTAATAAAGATGAAGATTATTATTAAACCAAGCAGTTTTATTAGGGGAACAAAACTACAAACCTGCTGAGCCATGTTTAAAATACATGAGATTAAAACATTTAAAAAATAATTTATAGGATGCGGCTGTTGTTTTCTAGTCCAGCGTTTATTGCCCATCTTTAAATGTCCTTGTGAGGGTGATGGTGAGCTTCCTTCTTGAACCTTTGCAGTCCCTGTGGGATAGGTACACCCTCAGTGCTGTTAGGGAGGGAGTTCCAGGATTTTGACCCAACAACGGTGCAGAAAAGGTAATATATTTCCATGTGAATGGTGATTGGCTGGGAGGGAAACTTCCAGGTGGAGGTGTTTCCATGTGTCTGTTACCCTTGTCTTTCTAGATGGTAGCAGTCATGGATTTGGAAGGTGCTGTCCAAGGAACCATGATCAGTTCCTGAAATGCATCTTATAGATGGTACGTACTCCTGCCACTGTGCGTCAGTGGTGGAGGGAGTGAATGTTTTTGGATGGGGTATCACTGAAGAGGCTTCTTGTATAACAAAGAGGCTTATTGGAAAGGACAATGAGGTTTAACTATATTCAGACACAGAGGCATATCACACTGGTCTTTACTTCTTGACTCCCAGCTCCACACTGCCCAGGCCCCTTGCTCATGGGGCCCTGCGCTTTTTGCCCTTTGGTTAGGGTTTGCGTGCTCCAGCACAGTAGGTCCTGGGTCGATCACATGACCTGTGTAAGATCACCCATTAAAGAGGTCACGCTATCACAATATATAGTTTTCCTCTTCTACAGATGAAGGGGGACCAAATTGCTCACTTTGTGGTCAACAAGGGCACAGTCATCTGTGCGGACACAGTAGCTTGGCAAAATTTTTTGATTCAGAAAGCACAGTGGCAATGCTTTGGGGATCACCAAGGTTGTCAGTGTGGCAGCGCCCAGGCCACAGGCTATCCAGCTGCACATGCTGGGCAACCAAATGGTACCTGCAACCGCATGGCTCGCGATGGGCATCTGTGCCCTCTTCCCCCGCATGAGATGGGGACCTTAGCATGAATTTGTCGCACTGACTGCCCAGAAAGAAAAAAAGTTAAAGGGAAATAAGGATACTGGTTTGAAATGTTTCTAGGTGGCAGGATGAGAGGAGGAGAATGTCAGTGCTGATGGGAGGTAATGCAGGGTGGGCTGGTAGAGAAACAGTTGAAGCAAAAGCAATGCGAAGAAACTGCAGTGAAAAATAATTCGCCCATTAGATTACTGCATTGCAATGAGGCAGAAGCAGCGATTTGATCAGACACTCATTGAGAAATGGAAGGAGTTTTTCATTATTTTTATTATTGATGTGACGTCAGAGGCTGGTAGTAAAACCCACTGAGAAAGAGTCACGTGATCGCGCACAGGCACTGATTGTGACATCACTCATTAACGTTGCCATGGTGCCCTCAATGACGCTTATCCAATCAAACACCACCGCTGGAAGCAACCGCCCTGAGCGACGTCGATGCTGACCAATAGGAAGACGGGTCCTAGGGGTACGTCCCGCCTTCTCGCCCGCAACCAACCAACGTTCGCCATGGCTGGCACCTTGCCAGTAATGTGCCATCTACCTTCTGCGATTGGCTAATATGGATATGAGTGACGGGAAGATTGGCCAATCGCGGTCGGGGCCGCTGAGCGTGCGGCCAGTGAGGAGCGAGAGGCGGCGATGGGGCGGCGCTGTGGTGGCTGAGGGAAAGTTAGAGTGAGTGTTGATCTGCAGTGGGAGGCAGAGGGGGAGCAACGCGGGGAGCAGATCCGCATTCGGGGAGCCAGCGGGTGGGGGCCGAAGAGCAGCATCACCGCCGCCATTTATTGTCTTCGAACTCCGAGTCGATCGGCGATGTCCTCGCAAGTGGCGCCTCGAGTCCGGCCCAGCGGCTCCCCGACCTCCAGCCGCCCTCAGCCGCTGCGAGCCACCGTCCCCTTCCAGCTGCGAGCGGCCGCCGGCAACAATACCCCGGGCGGCGGCGGCCCAAGGCTGGTCCCCGGCTCTTCCTCCTCCACCGCGGCCGCCTCCTCGCTCCCGGCTCCGTCCGTCTCTCCGCCGGGAGGCCGCAGCGCCTTCCACAGCGTCACCACCTCCACCAGCCCCGGGCTGGGCGAGCAAGAGGCGGCCTGGAGAGCGGCGCCGTCCGGGGAGAGGAAAGGCCATCACTCCGCCTCCTGCTGCACATCTCCCGTCAGTAAAGGTACTGCACCTGCCGCCTGGCCACAGCAGCGCAGACACTCTCCCTCTGCAGAGAGCAGCAACCCCAGCACTGCCGACGGGGACAATAAGTTTCAGTTATCTTTTTTTTTGCCTGTGGAGGCGAGCTACCCGAATGAATCAGCTCCACTTGGGCTCTCCCAAATCCCCTTTCCCTTGTAGCGATTTAGCAATCTGAGCATGAACGTTGTTTGCTTTTTATTCCCCCCGATTGCTTTTTCTGGTGGTGTTGTTGCAGCGCACACTGCCCCCCCCCCCCCCCCCAGCACACAGACACAGGAGAGCCTCCCATTAAATGACAGCCTGGAGCTGCAATCTCTCTTAACCAGTGCTAGCTGCAACTTGAGGAGTAAATTGCACATTTTTTTTGTGATCAGCAATATTCCAAACTCGTTTGATCTTTTAAATTGGGATGTTTTAGTTGCAGAGATTTCTGGAAGTATGGAAATGCATTTTTGTCAGAAAGTAGACTTAATAATAATCTATTATTGGCACAAGTAGGTTTATATTAACACTGCAATGAAGCTACTGTGAAATCTCCCTAGTCGCCACTTTCTGGTGCCTGTTTGGGTATGCTGAGGGAGAATTCAGATTGTCCAAATTACCTAACAACACGTCTTTTGGGATTTGTGGGAGGAAACCGGAGCACCCGGAGGAAACCCATGCAGACATGGGGAGAAAGTGCAGACTTCACACAGACAGTGACCCAAGCCAGGAATCGAACCTGGGACCCTGCCACTGTGAATACTGTACAGCATTTCTTCATGATTAGCACTTGTTTCTGACAAATTTTTGTTTTAAAAGGGCATTTTTAGGTAGCAATAAGGAGCAGCATCAAATTGAGTACTGGTACACAGGGGTTACTACTGTTGATCCTTCAGATTGTTGTGCTAAATTAAATGGCTGTTGATAATGGTGCTTTTTGGTCCAAGATAAGTTACTGCTATAGTTTTTGAATGTGACTTTACTGTGCTCAATACAACAAGTTTACATTTTCTTCGCCAAATGATTTAATCTAGTTTTAAAGTAATTTGGACTCTTAATATGAATTGTGCAATGATTATAATTTAATTTTTGAAACAGTTATCTTCTATTGAGTGGTTCTGAATGTTAAATTCCAGTGCTAGGTGGTTGTTGCTTTGTAAAGTTGCCTGTGCTATTTAAATAAAAATTGTATACTAGTGCAGTTTGTTCATTCTGACTGGATGAGTGAAATAAATAGGTAAGAGTGTTTTAGGAGGAAAGAGCCTAATTCAGACTGGAAATTTAATAGAAAATAATCCAGCTGCAACTAGATGCCAGTAGAATGGCAGCATTTATGGCACATTACTTATGTACAGTAACTGCATTGAATGTGTTTGGAGCTGGTGAAGCTGTCAAAATGAATGTGGAAGTGTCCCAAGTAATATGCTTCCAGCTGTGAGAATCTATAGGCTTTTGACATTTGATGTAGCTTTTCCATAAAGAAACCGTTGAGCTAGGTTTGAAGGGGACCCCTGGGGAATATTTTTTTTAAACAGGTGAAAGATGAGAAAATAAAATATTTATTGTGTTAATTCATGTATTAAACAGATTATAAGGCAGTTTAGCAAGGTTATTACAAAATTAGGATGCATGACCAGCCACATTCTGGCATTTAGAATTTGTAATTTGCTGTTTAATCTGCACATTATACAGATTTTCTTGTTCCAGGTGGAGCTTATAATGTCTAATTACATCTACCAATATTTCTGTGACGATTACACTCTTCCAAATAATAATGCTGCACGTCCATTAGTTGGTGCTGCAGTAAGTTGACAGCTTTTGCTTGCATTGCTGAAAAAGAGGAAACTAGTTTTTATTTGCAGATTGTTCACATCCAAAATGAGACCTTGCACACTGAACTGGCAATGCTCCTGTAATTTATGTGAAAAGCTGGCCAAGAACAGCTGATTGAGCATTCAGTTACACTCCTTGTTGTGCAGGGTGCAGCATGTAAACTGGTTGACCTTCTTTTGAGTGAAGATAGGCTTGTATCAATAAACTGCATGTGGGGTAGATTGTAAACGGCACACAGCCATTTCCATTTATCTGTACAGTCCCATGTTAGGACGGTGCCACCCTTTCTCTTGAGATCAGCCACCATCTACAGTAGTTTGTTTAAGCGTACTAAATATTTACTGGTTGTAACACTTTGTTCCCACGCATATTTGCTGCAGCTGTTAAAAGCTGAAGTGCTGGATTTTGTTTTTGCGGTGATGAAAAAGCTTTTGTGTATCGTATTTACTGGAATATATATAGACTGTATTTAACACAGTCACGCGACCCACTCGTAAATTATTAATGACTTTTCTGGGAGTGTGGGGGGGCAGGTTTGGAATACTTTCTGGATGCAGGGGCGGCCTTAACAGGAACACATTTTGTTTGTATCGTGGTTTTGGCAGTAAAATACTCCAGCAGACCTATTTGTCTGCCAGTCAGTTTATTGGGTTGTAATTCAGTAATGTCTGATAAGGTATTTTAACTATGAACTATCACTTTACTTGCAGGTCAATAATTGTTTTTTAAAATCAATGTTTCCCTTCCATAACTGAGCTAAAAAGGGTGATGGTAGTAGAGGTTTATGGAGGAGAGATTTTTGAAAGGCTAGTTCAGAGCTTCTCTATCTGAAGACGAGGTTTCCTTTGGTGGACTGATGAAAATTGGGAATGTGCATAGGCCAGAATTGGATATGCACAAAAGGGTCGCAGTGGTTAAACCCGTAAGTGATCCAGTGATGGGTTTTGGTGCTTTCGGAACTGATTGGCATAGGTACAATTTGATTGCTGTTTCTTGCGCTACAGTAGTGATGACACTTAAAAGCACTTAATTTCCTGTAAGACACTTTGGGTTATGAAAGGCATGATATAAGTGAGGCATAGAAGGAGGCCATTCAGTCCATTGTGTCTGCTGGCCATTCAAAGAACAAAGAAAATTACAGCACAGGAACAGACCCTTTGGCCCTCCCAGCCTGCGCCGATCCAGATCCTTTATCTAAACCTGTCTCCTATTTTCCAAGGTCTACTTCCCTCTGTTCCCCGCCCGTTCATATATCTGTCTAGATGCATCTTAAATGATGCTATCATGCCCGCCTCTACCACCTCCCCTGGCAAAGCGTTCCAGGCACCCACCACCCTCTGCGTAAAAAAAACTTCCCACGCGCATCTCCCTTAAACTTTCTCCCCCTCACCTTGAAATCGTGACCCCTTGTAATTGACACCCCCAATCTTGGAAAAAACTTGTTGCTGTCCACCCTGCCCATACCTCTCATAATTTTGTAGACCTCAATCAGGTCCCCCTCAACCTCCGTCTTTCCAACGAAAACAATCCTAATCTACTCAACCTTTCTTCATAGCTAGCACCCTCCATACCAGGCAACATCCTGGTGAACCTCCTCTGCACCCTCTAAAGCAGTGCATCTCAAACTATCTGATGTGGTGTACCGGCAGTTTTTTTTTTCAATGTGCAGGGGACCGGTAAGCGAAACAAGCCAATCCAGGATTACTGTCTCTTTCTTTTCTGGAAACACTCCAAGTACCGGCAGACGATGGCTCGAGTACCGGTACTCGTACCATACTTTGAGAAGCACTGCTCTAAAGCATCCACATCCTTCTGGTAATGTGGCGACCAGAACTGCACGCAGTATTCCAAATGTGGCATAATCAAATCCGATACAACTGTAACATGACCTGCCGACTCTTGTACTTAGTACCCCATCCGATGAAGGCAAGCATGCTGTATGCCTTTTTAAATAAAATTTAGATTACCCAATTATTTTTTCCAATTAAGGGGCAATTTAGTGTGGCCAATCCACCTATCTGCACATTTTTGGGTTGTGGGGGCGAAACCCACGCAGACACGGGGAGAATGTGCAAACTCCACACGGACAGTGACCCAGAGCAACCTGGGACCTCAGCGCCGTGAGGCAGCTGTGCTAACCACTAGGCCACCGTGCTGCCCTTGTATGCCTTCTTGACCACTCTATCAACCTGCATTGTCACCTTCAGGGTACAATGGACCTGAACTCCCAGATCTCTCTGTACATCAATTTTCTCCAGGACTTTATCATTGACCATATTGTCCACTCTTGAATTTGATTTTCCAAAATGCATCACCTCGCATTTGCCTGGATTGAACTCCATCTGCCATTTCTCTGCCCAGCTCTCCAATCTATCTATGTTTTGCTGTATTCTCTGACAGTCCTCCTCGCTATCAGCAACTCCACCAATCTTAGTATCATCTGCAAACTTGCTAATCAGGCCACCTATACCTTCCTCCAGGTCATTTATGTATATCACAAACAACAGTGGTCCAAGCACGGATCCCTGTGGAACACCACTAGTCACCCGTCTCTATTTTGAGACACTCCCTTCCACCACTACTCTCTGTCTTCTGTTGCCTAGCCAGTTCTTTATCCATCTAGCTAGTACACCCTGAACCCTATACGACTTCACTTTTTCCATCAACCTGCCATGGGAAACTTTATCAAACGCAAAATTATTCACTTAGAATTTACTCCCCATCCGTTTCCCCATAACCCCCCAATTCTTTCCTCTTCAGCTAATGATCCGATTGTCTTTTGAAAGCCAACATTGTATCTGCCTCAAGCCACCCTCTTGTGAGCATGCATTCCTGATTCTAGCCACTCGCTGTATGATATTTTGTAACTGGCCACCATTGCTTTTTGTGCTGATCAACGTAAATTGGTGTAGTCTAGTTGTTGATCCTTCCTCCGATGGGAATGGTTTCTCCATATCTACATTGCCTGAATTCCTTATGATTTTCGATACCTCCATCATATCTCCTCTCGGCCTTCTCTATAATAGTCTGTTGATTTTAAAATCCACAACTGAAGTAGAGTAACTGCCTTCATTCATAACAGTGACCTGTTTGGATTTTATGATCCATATAATCCCAACTGAGACCCCATGATGTTAAATAATAAGATAGCTATATTGCTGCCTTGTGACAAGGAGCTCCCAACTTTGCGCCAACGCTAACCACTGCAGTTCAGGTGTGGCACACAAAGGACGTTTAAGAGGTGCAAGACCACCTTAAAGTAGTAACCTGGTACCAATTGGGTACAGCTCCAACCTCGTGTGAAGCTGACGCTCTGTTTTCGAGAGGTGGGCATTATTGCCATGCTGGCAGTCACAGAGCTGTTTGTGGAGGCAGTAGTATAACTGGCCTATATGCCATCTGGAATCATCTTCCTTGGCATTCTTCAGCATGATGGGTGAATATTTGTCACTTGTCTAGGAGGCATGTGGTTATGATATGATCAGTGTGCTGCAAGCGGTATTGTGTACCACTGTTTCCCGGTACCAAATGGGGAACAATTACTGTACTGATACTATTTTCTTTTAAATAGACATGCAGGACCATCTGGAGGAGGTAATCTTGTATCATTTCAGTTTCAGACTAGTTACACAATAGTCAACTTGCACAGCTGAATCCTGAGGCTTTTCGAGTCATTTACTGTTTGGTGCTGTAATTCTTTTCATATGGAGCAAATATTGTCAGCTTGTTCCTCATATTAAACATTTCACCAGTTGGAGCTCGAGCAGAGCTCTGTGTTGCCATGTAACTGAATTATGCAGATGAATTTCTTTGTCAGCATTATAAACTCATTTTTGCGGTAACTCAACTATATTTGTGAGGCAGTAAAATGTAATTTATTCCCAGGATGTGTAAATAAATGCTTTATGATCCTAGTTAAGGCGTTACCAAACAATGTATAACAGATTCAGAAATCCAAATGGATATTAGGGCAGTTGTAACAATACGGAAAACATTTTTGTACTCTTGGAGAGTTTTGAAAGCAAGTGTAGAGCAGGTAAATACTTTGTGCCTCAGGTAAAGCGAGACTAAACCACCCCCCCCCCCCCCCCCTCCCCCTCCCCTTTCCTTTACAATAGGTAATAGGAGAACAGATATAGAACATCTCTGGATATGTTGATATAGTGGTGATTTTGTTCACCACTGTGGATCATGCTGGCTTTTAACTATTACAATTTCTCTGCTTTCCCCACCTCCCTATAACCACTCGTACTATCAGAATTTTTTGAAAAGTTCATTTTAATGGGACGTGAGCATCACTGGCTGGACCAGCATTTATTGCCCGTCTCTCACTGCCCGTTGTTTCGGAGAGCATTTGAGAGTCAACCATATTGCGACCTGGAGTCACATGTAGGCTAGACCAGGTAAGGATGGCAGATTTCTTTCCCTGGTAGGCTTTCCTATATTGGACGTTTTATTCCAGTACTGTAATTCCAAAGGTGATTAGGGAACTAGATGGGTTTTTACGACAATTGACAGTGATTTCATGGTCATCTTTGGATTTTAAATTCCAGAATTCATTACCTATTTGTCTGCCTGTCAGTTTATTGGGTTGCAATTCAGGAATGTCTGATAAGGTATTTTAACTATGAACTTGAACTATCACTTTACTTGCAAGTCAATAATTGTTTTTTTTAAATCAATGTTTCCCTGCCATAACCGAGATAATAGTGCCTTAAGTTCCTGCAGCTGAGATGCAGCAGCTATTAGATTGTCCTGTTGAAAATATATCTAGAATTTAGTTAGTGTACTGGGGTGACATCCATACTAATTGATCTGCTAATTTGAAAATCAGAAGCACAAGCACTTGTGCTTATTTATTTCTTGCTCTTTTTGCAGTTGACTGGAAGATTGTTGCTGGCTCTTTTTTTTTTATTCATAGCACTTAAGCTATTCAAATAACCTTAATTCACTTCTGGAGCTCAATACAGTTCTTGCCATTTAAGTTTTGGCCTGGTATGTGCTTATTTTGTTTTTCTTCATGCTTCTAGATTTGAAGATTTATGCATTAAAGTGTAAGGTAGAGTCCACCAAAATACAGTGAGATGTTGGTCTGATATGTAAATAAATATTAAATTCACTCCATAGAGTGCATTTGGGCAAAAATCCAGCACCAAATAATGGAATAAAAATCCAATATAGGAGAGCCTAATTGGAATGAGTGTAGGCAGTTTTGATGGTGTTACCCAGTGTATTAGTGTCTTTCGTGCAAATTCATCAGCGCTAAGGTGCTTTGTGGGAAAGGATAATTGGGTAGGGAGTGACCTCGAGACATTGGTGTTCAGGCACATCGGGATAAAGTTGGGGACGTTAATCCTGAATCTAACCTCTGTTAGTTTCCCTAACACAGACACGTCGGAAGTGATTGAGATTGATTAATAATCTTTATTAGTGTGACAAGTAGGCTTACATTAACACTGCAATGAAGTTATTGTGGAAAAGCCCCTAGTCGCCACATTCCGGTGCCTGTTCGGGTGCACCGAGGCAGAATTCAGAATGTTCAAATATTTGGGCTGCCCACTGAGAAATGCAGCTGCATGAGTCGCTGATCTGAACCTCCAGCCTGGGCAGCTTTTTGACTTGTGCTTGTTTCTTTCTTGCTTTTTTGCAGTTTTTGACTGGAAGATTGTGGATAAATATATCCTACATCAAAGCACCAGATTCTACTTTTAGCAACAGCTATCTATAAATTAATGTGAATGGTGACTTTTTACACGTGACCCATGAGGCTGCATGAAGTGTCAAAAATGGTCAGGTCTCCTAGTCTTTAGGTAGATGAGAGCTGTTGGGTGTGGGTGTAGACTGGCGGTTCATTGTTTCACAACAAAAGCATAGATTGGTTAAGCCATAATTTTTGGTCTAATGAAAGTTATTGCAGGCATTTGGCATCATTATTATGCCTCTAATAACTATCCTTGCATGCAAATTTTGTTGTTCCTCCACCTCATTGCAAAACAGATTTCAAGTCCAAGTTGGTACTTGTCATCCTTGCATATGGTGCAAGTAATCAGACGACACAACAAACATTGCCTGGTTTCTGTCTAATTAGCTAATTGCCTTTTATTGCTTATGGAAAAGCAAGCTTTTTGTGGTGGAATTTTTATGCGTACAAAAATAATAATGTTGGAGGAAGAAAACAATGCTTATTAAATATGGGAGTAAGACATTTCATGTGATGTACGTATTTTCGCTATTTGAAAAGTATAACAGTAATCCTACTTAAATATCAGAAGTTGAGATTGAGGAATAGGTATAATTAGAATTACTTGGCAAATTTTGCTGCATGCTATTTAAAGATAAATGCAACCAAAGCAAAGTTGATCAGGATTTATAAACCAAGACTTCAAAATAAATATTTAGTTCTTTTATATTATGATAGGTTTTAGCTGTAGATATTGTGGCCATATGTCATTTAAGTAATTTGAAAACCAAAAAATCCTTCATGTCTTTAGAAGCAACAAGTTTTTGCAGAAACTTCAGGCTGAACTCTATATCCCGTTAAGTTTTAAATTGGTACCTCATTATGGGTGGCAGGGGAAATAGGTGTGTTGTAACCTACGTGGGTGCCTGGTGGAAGAAGGCGCAACTTGATTGCATATCTCGACTTGGTCTTGGTGTTTTTTTTCTACACTAAATGACCCAGAGATCATGCGAGAACTGAACTCGATAGATTTAGACATTTGTGGGCCAGAAAGGTGACATGAATGCAGCTAGATGCTTTTCCTTACAGGAAAGCGAGCCAGCCATTTGAGATGTTGGGTGTTTGACACTTGATGTCCCCTAAAGTGACCTAATAACCTAGTTGATAAAAACAAATGTGTGTAACACACAGCCCACGTGCCAATTCCCGAGAAAAGCCAGAACCTGTCTGGCTGACTATTCTGAAAGCAATATTAAATGAGGGCGTCTTTCTCTAAGAAAGGTTTGACTGGCTCAGCACAACAAATGTATTTTGTGTGACATGGGCGTCACTGACAAGGCCATCATTCATCCCCATCCCTAATTGGCTTTGGGAAGATGTGAGCCGCCGCCTTGAACTGCTGCAACCAGTCTCCTATAGATATTCCCACAGTGCTGTTGGGAAGGAAGTTCTAGAATTTTGACTGAATAATAATGAAGGAGCAATGACATATTTCCAAGCTCGGGTGGGTGTGTGACTTGAATGAGAATATGGCAGCGCTGCTTTGCATCTGCAGCCCATGTCCTTCTAAACGTCAGGGGTCACTGGTTTGGAAAGTGCTGTTGAAGTCTTGGTGAGTTGCTGCAGTTTTATTCTATAATGTGGAAATAAGTTCAGTTCCAATTGTCAGCCAGAGTTGTAATTCACTGTATTTTAATGTGATTGGAAGATAGTTTTCAGATCTTGTATATTTTGAGTTTACTTAGTACTTTCTGTCAGACAAGCAGATGGCGCAAGGTAATCACTGTTGTGTCATGCACCTTTCGGAAAGGATAGAATTGACAAGTTTTGTCTTATGAAGTGGGAGCGATGCAGGGTGGGGTAAAATGTCACTCCCCTTCTGGTGGGACATGTCTCTTGGCTTCTCGCATAGATTTGGAGAAACAAAGAAACATAGTGGCTGTAACTGAAATTGGACTTCCAAGATAATTCTCTACTCCAATGTCTTTATTAGCATGCCTGAGCAGGAAGATTAAAATTATGATAACCATTAAATTAAGTGCATAGAGGATAAGCTCCTACCATTTTACTTTCTCAAAGCAGCTTATCAATGTGGGTGTTAGCATTGCCAAACATCCTTATGACTGTAAGGCGATGTAGATGCAATTGTGGTATTACATGAAATTTAATTCTGTTGGTGTTAATTTACATTGTGGAACTGCTTTCAACCCGTAGAATGGTTGGAATAATAATCTACTGTTGTGGGTGATAGCCACCATAATTTTCAGAATGTTCAGTACGTTATGGTCATTAATTGTGCCATGTAGGTGCATATATTAGCCAAATCCAGACTTAACCTACTTTCCCTTATGTTTGATCGACATACTGGGCAGCAGGATAGCATAGTGGTTAGCACAATTGCTTCACAGCGCCAAGGTCCCAGGTTCGATTCCCGGCTTGGGTCACTGTCTGTGCGGAGTCTGCACGTTCTCCCTGTGTATGCATGGGTTTTCTCCGGCTGCTCCGGTTTCCTTCTACAGTCCAAAGATGTGCAGGTTAGGTGGATTGGCCATGCTAAATTGTCCTTGGTGTCCAAAGTTGCCCTCAGTGTTGGGTGGGGTTGCTGGGTTACAGGGATAGGATGGAGGTGTAGGTTTGGATAGGGTGCTCTCTGAGAGCCGGTGCAGACCCGATGGGCTGAGTGGCCTCCTGCACTGTAAATTCTATGCTATGAATCAAGTTCCATACATGGTTATCTAAAATGTACAAACTGACTTTCTCTTGCCTCCTTCCTCATCCCTCGCCCCTTCCCGATGAGTCGGGTTCTCCATATTTTCCATCTGTTGGGTATCTTTTTTGTGGATTAACTCTCTCTCTCTCTCATCTGCACTTCCCCTGCCCAAGCCTCTCGCCAATCTGCACTTCCCCAGCCCAAGCCTCTCACCAATAAAATTGCTTTTTCAGGAGTTTCAGCAGTTTTGTGGATTTGTACCCAAAATGGTGTGATTTACTCATTTGCACATCTTGCTGCACAAGGTGGTCATATCACTTCCTTTTCTTCCCAGTGTTCTCATACGTGGTACATCAGGGAGACCAATCTCTCAAATAAATGTTTTTGTCACAATTTTTAAAGATAATTAAAATTATATGGAACTTGGAGAATTACAATATTAATTTCTCCTGATGTTCACCTTGGTTGGCTTTCGTGAAATATTGCAATAAAGGAAATAAGTTAATACTGCAGAGGCACAGTTGATTAATTGCCTACCTTGGCTGAAATATCTGAACTCATCAAAAATACTAAGTTTAAAAAAAAAACTGACTTAAATATAACAGATTGTGGTTGTTTTGCAATCTGGACTTTATTAAGGTTTCCTTTGTGCAATAAGTTTAAAATCTCTTGTTCTTTCCATTTGAAATTGTTCTTCCTGCCTAGGTTTCTTCCTGTCTGTGCCGGGTGATTGTACCCTAGATCCCAAGGAGACTTTGCATTCTGCAACATGCAGGTTTTAGGAAAGGGTGGAGCACGTTGTGATCTGTGCTTTGCTGCTCATAATCCATTATTTCTGCCTTGCGATTTGTTTGCGCACTTACTCGTCTCAGATCTCTTGGTGAGGCTCCCGGCCTGCATATCCTATGCTTTGCGTATGCCAAATCAGAGATTTCTGTTTAGTGAACCCTGTTACTGGAGAGGATGTGGAATCTTTTTTTTAAAGTCAGCGGGAAGTATCTATTTTGATCAATGAAGTAAATATTGATTACAAGGCATACCAACATGTTTTCGCTTTTTAAGGAGACTGCTGATGCAGATATAATTTGATTGCATTTAATTGGTTATTAAAGCAAAAAATATATTCAATTTAATTCCTGTCTATGTTGGAGTATCCTCTGTAAAGCCACGTTGACAACTAGCACACTTATCTGATAAAGCTTCATCCTGTTAAGCTGAACATGCATGCAAAATTTTGCTGCAGACCAAATTGAGTTGAACACCTTTCTGATACTATTTATATATATATTGAAAAAGCAGATTTGCTTGTGGTCCACAAATTAATTGTCTCTATTTTCTTCTCCCCCCCCCCCCCCCCCCCCCCCCCCCCCAATACGCCTTTCGTGAAGGGAAATTAAAATGCTTCCAAGTTTAAAAGGCATATCACTGGGGACGTTTAGTTTGAGAAAATGGTCTGGACTAGTTGCTCCCAGTGCAGAATCTGTAACTCAACAAACCTGCCGTTCAATGACTAATGCATGATACTTTGCTCAACGTCTTGCCAATAACTCTTAAGTAGGATCTTCTAGGTGTCAGTTACACGAATCCTAATTTTTCACCCTGGGTTTGATGTTAAAGAGTAAACTGACTTGAAATTACTGCACCTCGGGATGTATTTAACACAGCATTTCCCAATATGGAATATTTGTTTTATGAAGCTGCAGTCAGACCCAGCACCTTTGAAACGCTATCATCTTTGCTTTGAAAAGTCCTCCAACAATAAACTTGCATGCAGTGTAACTTTTCGAAGAAGAGTTTTACCTCTAACCCCAACGTTGTATTCCTTTCCTCAGTGACTTATAATGGTAAAAATCTTACCCCTCTGTAGACAGTTGCATGGTACTGACCAAATATTTTTCAGCCTTGCTATTTAATGCAAGTGCATTTTAGAAAAGCTTCATCATGTGTTTGACTGCTTTAGTCCAAAATGACAGGTTTGCTCTATTGGCAACTTAATTAGTGCAGTTTGTTTTGCTTATATTTTAAAAAATTTTAAATGAAGGCGGTTTGTTCTGTGGATCATGCTTATTGGACATTATTTGTGTTGAATAATTTTGGGTATGAGCGCAGCATGGTGGCGTAGTGGTTAGCACCGATGCATCGCGATGCCGAGGACCAGAGTTTGATCCAGCCCTGGGTCACTGTCCAAGTGGAGTTTGCACATTCTCCCCATGTCTGCGTGGGTCTCACCCCCACAACCCAAAGATGTGCAGGGTCGGTGGATTGGCCACGCTAAATTGTCCCTTAATTGGGGGGGGGGGGGGGGGGGGGGGGGGGGAGAGAAAGAATTTGGTACTAAATTTAGAAAAAATAAAAAAGGGGGAAGGTGGGATCAGGGTATTGAACTTGATGATCAGCCATGATCTTAAGCCGACTCGAAGGGCTGAATTGCCCCCTCCTATTTTCTATGTGGAATGATTTCCAGATTGGCTGCATCATGTAATCTGCTCCATACTGAGTTTTTAAACTCTTGTCTAGTTGCAAAACATTCATAGCAATGTTGTATAAGAAAAATAGATGAGGGCATATATTAAAAATTCTGTTGAAACAGCCGTGTAGGAATTTGGGAAAGAATGTTAATACTAATTTTAAAATGAGTATTTTTTTCTTTTCCAGCAGTTGAGAAACCCAAGTCTCATCAGACAAGATCTTGCATTCGACGCACCTCCTCTCTTGACACAATCATTGGACCTTATTTAATAGGACAGTGGCCACGCGACGCTGATGTACACTCTACATCATGGGAGAACGAGAAAGCTACACAGGTACTATCACTAGAGGTTTACAATAATCTGATGCCTGAAAAGCATCAGTAGTGAGCTGTGTATTGATCAACAGCTGACTGTACAATGTCTTTTAGAAAACTAGCAAAATGAAGTAAATGGACATTTAAAATGTTGACTGTAGTAAAATTCATGTGCAGAGCCATGTACTGTGCAGCTTTCCACAGTTTAAAATCCCTTTTTGATCTGAAGGTTTCAAATTATTCTTGTGCTGTAAATATAATACTTCAATCCTGAATGGATATCTGGTGATCATTAATTGGATGGCAATATCATTCCAGAGGTCCCTGAAAATAACTTGTACAACAAGTTGTATAACTCAAAAAGCAATCCTAACTGTTAAATTGCTTCATAACTCATTGGCGCTCTTTGAACACTACTCTGTTCCTGTTCTTCCCTATTGATTTCTTTTTTTTGGAGTTAATTTGAAGTTTGAATTCAATATCTAAAACTGTGTCAAGGAAGCCATGGGAGGCAATGCATATCTTTAAATCAATTTTTAGGTTAATAACAAAATTGAAGTTGCAGCACCTGCTGAGGTGGGACAAGGGAAGACGGAGCTTGTGTTATGGGCCAGGGTTTAGAGAACTCCAAAGTGTATCGTGGAGTTTACCTGACCTACATTTGTGGTATGGGGAGCACACGGCCCACTCTACAGGTGTGGTACAGCAGAAATGGAAAAGTATTTTTTTAAGCAAAGCAATGTTTATTCTATGAACTGAAGTTAACCTTTTTAAAACATACAGTGAACATCTTAGCAACCATCAATTCAAATACGACCCCCAAAGAATACAACACAAAGTAATCCTTAATAACTTCCCAAACAACATCCAGAAGACAAAAGAAACGCCTTTTAACAGAAGCACATTAGATTTACATTCACTACTGAGAACATTTATAATTCTGATTTCACTAAATGATCAAGAGATAGTCTTTTCATGACAGAGAGATCAATAGTACACCTGCTCTCTGGCTTCAGCTCCAACACTGAAAACAAAACTAAAACGCAGCCTGCTCAAAAACGAAAGTAAAAAGCTGACAAACAGCCCAGCTCCACCCACACTCTGACATCACTGATAAACACCCATTTCTTAAAGGTACTCTCGCATGACACTTGAAATTAGCTAAATTTAACAGAATAGATAGTTAGAACCCACTTGAGACCCAAAGGAAGACCCGATTTAATATCTCCCTGAGTCTCGTGGAGTAGGAGCTCCCCTGCTGCGAGATAGTTAACTCAGGACATTAAAAGTCAGCCGAGGTAGGAACTGAATGGCAGAGTTGTCCTGGTGGGACCGTTACTTGATATACTTTATTACCATTCAGTTTTCCCTGACAAATTGGTGAGGGCAAAGCAAAACTACAGTCAGCGCTGCTATATATTTGGAGAACAGCCACCTCTCTTCATGGAAGAATAAGGTTTACACCATGTTTAAAATGCTGCTCTTTGACAGACTCTCTTCATTCGATGCGGGTGTGGAGGACTGGACTCTGCATGCGGAGCCTTTTTGCTTTGCTTTTTTTTAAGGCGAACACTATTGTTCAGAATGATCGCCAGACAGTAATTCTTCTGACCTCCTGTGGGACTCCCATTTTCAGTCTCCTAAAGAGCCTGATGTATCCTGGGGCCACAGGCTCCAAGATGTTCGAAGAGCTGGTGGCAAACCACAACAACCTAAACCGTCAGTTATCATAAAGAGGTACCGATTCAGTATAGCTGAGAGGACCCCAGGGGAGTCTGTTACCAGCAATCTTTTGGTGCACTGCAAACATTTGCGACTGTGGGCCATCCCTAACCATTTAGTATGTGGAGTAAATAATATGGCTATCTAGCGGTAATTGCTGGACCTAACAAAATCCATTGAGATCTCCCTCCCGTGGACGAGTGCGGAGAAGGGATTGACCTAAACAGCGTAGGATGCCCCCCCCCTCAATCCGGCACGCAGCATGCCCAAAATCTCATCCTGGCCCAAACATACCGGGACCAGGCTCATTGGTCAAGGGCTGCTACAGCCAGGCAGGACACATCCCCAGAATGTATGGAGGGTGTTCCAAGGTGGTGCAGCACTTGTGGCCGGCAAAACCACAGGGATAAGAAACCGCACATCAGTCAGCAAACACTCCGCCCTACTCGAGGGAGACGCTAGCCCGGGCCCTCCACTTGGAACAACCTGAATGCAATTCAGTTGCATTGTCATGCCATGAGTTGCCCCAATCAGGATTATTGTCCAAGTGAACGGCCACCCACTAGAAACTGAGTTGGACACTGGAACCGCAGTTTTGGTAATTGGGAGACAGACCTTTGAGCGAATCAGGACTAGGTTCAACAGTTGAGTTTGCGGGGCACCGAGGCTAGCGACCTATACGGGTGAACACCTAGCCATAGCGGGCACGATGATGACCCCAGTAACTTCGGGCAGCAGTCCAGTAGGCTGCTGTTGATAGTGAAGGGCTCCAGACCAAGTCTGCTGAGCCGGGACTGGCTACAACGTTGCCGGTTGGACTGGCAGCAGATCTTCCGATAGCCACCGGAGGACTCTATGAAGTATAGGGGAAGTGTACACAGTTTTCAGGAAGGCCTGGGCAAAATTAAGGGAGCTGAGGCCCAACCTAAGCCCACCTGCCCAGTCCCCCATGAGCTCCTGGCAAAGGTCAAGAATGAACGCCACTGGCTGGAAGGCGTCGGGATCACCCGGTCGGTACTGTTTGCTGATTGGGCAGCTGAGGTAGTCCCGGTACTAAAATCTGCCAAAATCGTACATCTGTGGTGATTTATAAGTTGACCGTCAGCAAAGCCTCCTGTCTGGAAGGTACCCAATGCTGCAGATAGAAGAGCTGTACGTGAAGTTAGCCAGAGGTGATTCCTTTTCGAAGGTCTGTCTCCAGCTGGAGCTGGATGCAGATTCCAGGTGTTGGATAAATATTTATACCCATAGTGGCCTACACAAATACATGAGTCTGCTGTTTGTAGTGCCACGGCTTGTGCAATTTTCCAGCGTGTTATGGAGAGTATCCTGAGGGCTACCGCATTTGACGGTCTACTTTGATGTGTGGTCACCAGAGCAATGGAAAGGAAGCATCTGAAAAACCTGGAGAAAGTCCTCCCCTGGTTTTCTGAGATGGGTGTCCGCCACAAAAGGGGAAAGATATTTTTCCACGTCAAGGAAGTTACATATTTGGGGTATTGTGTGGACCGGGTCAGACTACACCCAGTAGAGAAGAAGGTGCAGGTAATCAGACAAGCCCCCACTCCAGTAAACGTTGGTCATTCTTGGATCTCGTAAACTACTATGGAAAATTATATCCCTGGCCTCGAGACCGTCCATGCCTCTGCACACGTTACAGAAGAAGCTCAAAGGATGGGCACAAAGAGCGCCTTCAGAGGAAGCCAGGGCAAAGCAGCAGCTAACGTTATCTGAATTATTGACTCATTATGACCCCTCCGAGCCTCTCTTGGTGACAGTCGAGGCCTCCCCTTACGGAGTCGGAGCAATATTGTCCTATCATGTGGTTGGCGGAAGAGAAAGGCCTACAGCATTTGTGTCCAGGACATTAGCCACTGCAGAGCACAATTACGTTCAGATAGAACAGGAGGGGCCTGGCTATCGTATTTGCGGTGGTTTAATAAGTACGTGTATCACACGGGCACTGATTCACTATTGTGATGGATCACGTGCTTTTGTGAAGAGGACAAGCCGATCCTGTCTAAAGCATTTACTTGGATTCAGCAATGGGCTAGCATCGTATCAGTACACCTTAGAACATCGCCCAGGTATGCAAATAGCGAATATGTTCAGCAGGTTCCAACTACCAATGTGAAGTTGTTTCAACACTAATGGACACTTGCTGGTCACTGCCGCCCAGATACACAACTGGATGCAGAAAGACTCCATATTGGCAAAAGTATGCCACACCATCTTACATGAGGGTCAGAAAGGGAAGCCAGCTGAAGATTTGGGCCTTTGATAGAAGACTGCATCCTTCTGTGTGTTGCTCACATTGTGGTTCCACGACAGGCCAGAGATGCCATTCTTCGGGGTGTCAAGTGAAATGGATGGTGCAATCGAACAACTGGCCCAACAGTTCACCACATGCCAGGAAGAAAAAAAAACTGCCACCTCCTACTCTGCATCTGTGGGAATGGCCAGGCCAGCCTTGGATGCATTTTGCCGGCCCTTTCCAAGGGTCAATGTTTCCTCTCATGGTTGACACCCATTCCAAGTGACACACCCAGGCTTCCAGTGGCTGAAAGACGGTGATGGTTTTTGTTGTTCCTGGGTATGACTGTGAAATGGAGATCAGGCATCTGAGACTTCCAAAGCGACCTGGCCAGGGATCAATTGCCAGTGGCGCTACCACCCCCCCCCCCCCCCCCCCCCCCCCCCCCCCCCCCCCCCCCCCCGTGCGTGTGTGTGTGTGCGCGTGAAAAAAAAAGTAAGGACCAATAAAATCTTGGTATAGTTCGGCCTGGGTGTTGTGAAATCCTGGATGCTGTCAGATCCTCTCTATCACCAAGACTGATGTAGGCAACTATAGACCCATTAGTCCTTCCTTCTGTACCATAACACCTAATTTGAAACTCCCTATAAGATTATTTCTAAAGTTGCCTTGTAAGCACCAGGAACATCGTTTCGAAAGGAAAATACATTGTCTGATAGTGTGTGATATCTTTACAAAAGTGACAACCCAAGTAGACTGGAAAGCACAACAATTGTGATGTACCTTGATTTTCAGAAGGCCTTGGAAAAACTACTCCTGAAATGTTATTAAGCTTTGGAATTGGGGAGAACTTCGGAATGGATCAGAGACTGGTTGCAAGGCAGCATACAAGTAATTGATATGGGAGTTATGTGTGTATTTGAGGGCAGATGTCCTGAATGAGATGTCTCAGGACCTACTGGTTCTAGTTTAGTGTAAATGACCTAGCTGCAGAAACCTGATCAAAAATACAATGTGCTGATACATTGCCAAATTAGGTGAGGTTATGCAAACTGAAGAGGAACTCTGGAATAGTTAGCATAATTGGGAAAGTGCAAGTGCTGATCATGGGAAGTCAAAGCAGGTGACTTATGTATTTTATGAATTTCAAATTGTTGCAGATGAAGCTGAAAGCGACCTGGGCATCTTAAGTTATGCTATTCAGCGTCTCCAACCAATGCACAACAGCAGTTCACAAAGCAATAGTCACCACATGAAGTAGATTTCCAGTTAGTGTAACAGATACAAAGACCCTTTGTTAAACTAAGAACCAGTTGAATGTTACGCTCAGGAACCTTTTGGGTTGTTGGTTAACTGTTGTATCAGCACTGCTTTCTCCATTTGTTAATTTAACTAATGATGTGAAAGTAAGAAGTTGATATCCTGGAAAGAAAACTTGGCTTGTGGCGAAAAAGCATCCTGCTCTATCAAACTATCATGCCTTATGTTCTAGCAAGATTCTGCTTGGTTGATACACAGATGCACCCAAATCCTTATCCGCAATCTCTGGTGCAATGAAACTTTATCTGAGATCATTCCAGCATTTTTATATCTACTTTAATCCAACAAGGGTTGATTATATCTGGTTATTGATGGCACTTAAATTTGCCCTATTTTCCTTTTCTACAATGAACCTGAGGCTTTGGTTTTATGTCCCTGTATAAGGGAGGAAAGTGACTTGGGAATTTGTGGGATTGTATTTATTGGGGAAAGGATGCTGACTTGTCAATTTGGGGATTCTGTGTATTAAGGTAAACCATTTAATTTTTTTAAATAAATGTTAGTTTCCAGTTAAGGGGCAGTTTAGTGTGGCCAATTCACCTACCCTGGCAACCCATTTAATTTGATGGCACTTTTTAAATTGTTTAAAAACTTGTCTTTTAGTAGTTATGGTTATAAAATATTTTGCATTTTCTTCAGACTTGTGTGCTGTGCTCACACATTTACAGAACATGAACTCTGTCCCTTTCTGAACAGATATTGCTTGATCTGAATATTTCCGGAACTTTCTCTTTTTAAAAAAAAATGTAAGTTCATAAGATCTAGGAGCAGAATTTGGTCCATCGAGTCTGCTCCACCATTCGATCATGGATGATCTCATCCCGGCCTTAACGCCATCATCTTGCCTGTACTCCATAACCTTTCAACCCATTACCAATTTAAAAATCTGTCTTAACTCCCCAGATTTACTCACTGTCCCAGCATTGTGATAAAACACTCATAGAACATCAAACATGCAGTGCAGAAGGAGGCCATTCGGCCCATTGAGTCTGCACCGATCCACTTAAGCCCTCACTTCCACCCTATCCCCGTAACCCAATAACCCCTCCTAATGTTTTGGACACGAAGGGCAATTTAGCATGGCCAATCCACCTAACCTGCACGTCTTTGGACTGAGAGGAAACCGGAGCACCCGGAGGAAATCCACGGAGAGAACGTGCAGACTCCGCACAGACAATGACCCAGCAGGGAATCACACTCGTCTGCGGTCTGCCTTGACGCTGACTGCTGTACTGAAAGAGTTCAGGGGAAATTGACTCCTGGCTAGTGCTGACTGGTTCCATTTGCTAGAACAGATAGCTTGCCACAATATGGTTTGACGCTACATGCCCCTATGTTTATGACTTGGAACAACAATGTCTATAAAATGTAATTTGGGGCATTCAAACTTCTGTTGAGCATATCTCTTGTATTCCTGGAATGGTAAGGAATGATCTAATCAATGGTAGATGTTTCCTTCTGTCAAAGTATCCTGTTGCTTCCCATGAATTGTTCAGGAGAGATGTGTGGAGGAAAGCAAGGAATGCAAAGGGGGATTGTTGGTGATTGGAAAATGTAGGAAACGAACATGATTTGCAACTGACCTACTTAATTGAAAATTGTACATGCTTGTGCGAAGGGAAGTGACACTCTGATGTTACATCTTGCTGGATTGTGTTCCTTTCTTTTAAATTGGAAGGTCTTTTTATTTGCACCTGTTCCATATAAATTACATGCCTATTGAGATGAAGACTCCCATGCTGGTGGGCAGTCTGCTTTCCATCTTGCATTTGATGTCCTCGAGGATTGCCAAAATGTGACATGTTCAGAAGAGAAACAGTTGGTGTGAGTTTCAATTTCCCACACCAACCATCTTTGTCCTTGGACTGAAGCTGTCAACCAAGTGCTGAATTGTGAGCCCTCTTGCACTGTATGCCTGTAATCTCTAGGAACTGGGTTGAGGCTACTTGCTTAGAAGCTTTGTAAAAGCTGTCCTAGTTCAGCTGTCTGGATTTAAACCTAGGTTCCTTGCTGAAAGCATAATGTTCTAATTCACTATCCATCCCAAACTTTGAAAGAGTCCCTATGTAGCAGTATTTGAGATCTCTACTGTTTTAGAATGCGTTTGGATTATCAGACTAAAATACAGATTCTAGTTTTTTTAAATCTTGATGTGTATGAGATAGATATTATATTACACACTTGCACTGTCTGGTGTAAGGTCTAACACAATTAGTGCAGTTGGTTGCATTAGGTCAAATGTGACACTTCAAAAAAATAGATCTTTCTGATGAAATGGCCATTGATTATTACAGTATTTTCTGCAGGAATGATTAAAGGCTATTTCATACGTTACCAGCTCACCCATCCTTGCTGTCCATCATTTGAATTCTACTCTTGAGTAAGATCAAAAGACAGAGGAGGAGAATTAGGCCATTCGACCTGTTGAGTCTGCTCTGCCATTCAATCAGGCTAATACGTTTCTCTTCCTCATTCTCCTGCCTTCTTCCCATAACCCCAGATCCCTTTATTAATCAAGAACCTATCTATTTCTGTCTTAAAGACACTGATTTGGCTTCCACAGTCTTCTGCGGCAAAGAGTTCCATGGATTTGCCACCCTCTGGCTGAAGAAATTTCTCTTCATCTCAGTTTTAAAGGATCGGCCCTTCAGTCTGAGGCTGTGCCCTCAGGTTCTAGTTTTTCCTACTAGTGGAAACATCCGCTCTATCTAGGCCTCTCCATATCCTAGAAGTTTCAATAATATCCCCCCCAACTCCATATCCTTCTAAACTCCAGTGAGTACAGACCTAGAGTCCTCAACTGCTCCTCATATGACAAGCTCTTCATTCCAGGGATCATTCTTGTGAACCTCCTCTGAACCCTTTCCAAGGCCATCACATCCTTCCTTGGATATGGGGCCCAAAACTGCACACAATACTTCAAATGGGGTCTGACCAGAGCCTTATACTGCCTCAGAAGTACATCCTTGCTCTTATATTCTAGGCCTCTTGACATTAATGCTAATATTGCATTTGCCTTCCTGACTGCCGACTGAACCTGCACATTAACCTTAAGAGAATCCCAAGTCTCTTTGTGCTTTTGATTTCCTCAGCCTTTCCCATTAAGAAAATAGTCTCTGCCTCCATTCTTCCTACCAAAGCGCATAACCTCACCCTTTTCCACATTGTATTCCATCTGCCACATCTTTGCCCACTCTCCTAGCCTGTCCAAGTCCTTCTGCAGCCCCCCCACTTCCTCAATGTGCCTGTCCCTCTCCATATCTTTCTGTTATCTGCAAATTTAACAGTGCCCTCAGCTCCTTCTCAGATCATTAATGTATATTCCGAATAGCTGTGGTCCCAACACTGACCCCTGTGGAACACCACTAGTCATCTGCTGCCATCCTGAAAAAGACCCCTTTATCCCCCCTCTCTGCCTTCTGCCTGTCAGCCAATCCTCTATCCATTCTTGATATTGAATGGGATGCTGCATGATGTAGTAACTTTATTGTGTAATGGTTATCTTGAATTAAAGTTAAGCAAAATTAAGAGTAACTTGATTTCTACACCACATTTGAAATTTGCAAAATGTCCGATTGTTCACCAATTGCACTGCTGCCAGACTGGACACGTACTGGTGGCATTAGGAAATGTTTCAGAAAATTGTGGTTTTGAATTTGACTGTAGCTGCGTAGATATTGGGGTATTTTGGTACATTAAAGGTGCTATATAAATGCATGTTTTAAATTGTACGTATCAATTTGTTACTGGATGCAGTAACATGTATTTTGGATATGTCATATTAAAGCTGATTTGACATGGTCGCCTGAAGAGTGAACAGGACTATTAAGTATGAAATAAAGTTCCTAAACTGATGGGTTCATATGAACTAAACTCAGCTTGTACCCAATTGAGTGGCTCCACTTAGTGCACTGTGTTGACACAGCTATTATAGTACAGAACTTGAGAGTATTGCTGAAAAAAAACTTTGTTGAAGCTTTTTGTCTCGCAGTCGCCAGGACAGATTTGGAAAAGTTTGGAATTTCGAAAGAAGCAGTGGACTCTGGTAGAGGTGTTGCCAAGGAGATTTCACCAGAGATGAATTAACTGTCAAGCTTGTGTTTAAATTTAAACCAGGAGGGTCAGCTCTGGTCAAGGCATTGCCATGGGGAATGAACCAGGGAATGGCTGTCTCCAAAGCTTTTGTTTTGTTGAAAAAGGCTCAGTGTCTGTTCATGTTTGCGAAGACCAGGGCCCTGTGTGAATACATGTAGCTTCTAGCATGCCAAGTGAACCAAACTGCAAGCTGCTAAACTATTATACGGAAACCAGATGTATCTGTTTGGCAAGTGGGACTAGTAATTGTAGCACTGCCTGGAGCTAGAATTGGAATTGGTCTAGAGCAACTCACTGAAACGCTCATATTTGACACTGGGAAGGAATAGAGCTCTTAAGATGTGATGCATAAAACCATTCTGGCCTGGTCACTCTTAACTGAGCTACTCCCTTTGTTTAAAAAAAAAATAACGTAAATGTTACTGTTTTCTTTATTGCACCTAATTATAACATTTTTCTTCCTCTTATTCTTCCGCTTCTAGCAAGCTGAGAGACGTTCTATAATTTGGTGGGGAAACTAGTTCAGAGGTAGGTAGGGATGGGGACCAAATGCTGACCTTGCCAGCAATACTCCTATCCCATGACTGAATTTTTAAAAATTAGCTCATCAAATGTTTAAAAATTGATAGATTTAAGCCTGTAATGCAAACCTGATTCTTTGTCACAATGCACAAGTCTCAGAACTGCTTCAGCATATTGGCATCCAGGCACTAATATTGTCCCTTCCGAATGTTAGATGGCTGTGTCTGAAAACATACAATGTAGTCCAGCTCCACCCTAAAAGAAGCCTCTCTGTGCTAACACTGTCTTTGTGCAAGTTGTCAGCATGGCAGTATCCCACAAAGACAGCTGGCTGGCTAATGATGTTGCATTGTGCTATTGTTAGTATTGTGAGCGGAAAGCTGACCAGAAGGTGAATTTTCAGAGTATAATGGAGTGAGGAAAGGTCAGAGTAGCAAAGACAGGCTTGTGCTTGAGGAAGCTTCAAGGTGGCATGTCATGGATGGAAAATTGAAGCCCCCTATTCTTGTACAACAACCCATGTAGTTTAACTGACATTCTGCTGTACTTCTGTCCAGTTAGCGTAGGTCATGAGGGGAATAGGCATATCACTGTGGTCTGAAATTCTTTGCATTGGATTACTGAGACACAAACAGGCGATCGGCTCCATCTAGCCCATGTTGGTGTGTATGTGCCACATGCACATCTCCAACTTTTTCTCATCTAAATCTACCATCACGGTGGCACAGTGGTTAGCACTGCTGCCTCACAGCTCCCAGGGACCCAGATTCAACTCCAGCCTCGGGTGACTGTTTTCAGTTGGCCCTTTTTCCCTGTGTCTGCGTGGGTTTTCTCGGTGCTCCGATTTCCTCCCACAGCCCAAAGATGTGCAGTTAAGTGGATTGGCCATGCTAAATTGCCCAAATTGTCCAAAAGGGTTACCGGGATTGAGTGGTGGCATGGGCTTAAGTAGGATGCTCTTTCAAAGGGCCGGTGCAGATTCGATGGGCCGAATGGCCTCCTTCTGCACTGTAGGGATTCTATCATTCTCTTCTCCCTTAAACGTTTGTCCATCTTCCCCTTAAACACTACTTGCTTCAATCACTCCCTCTGATAGTGAGTTCTATATTGGGTTTAAAAAAAAAAGTTTACTCGTTCCGTTTGATTTCTTGGTGACCACCTTATGTTGCTTCCCAAAAGAGGAAGCATTCTTTCTGTGCACTCAAATCTTTCTTAATTTAAAGACCTCTTATTAGGTCACACATCAGCCTTCCTTTTTCAAGAGAGAAGTGACCCAATATGTCAATCGTTTCCTGAAATGTATTCTCTCAAATTTCAAGTATCGACCTTGTAAGTCTTCTCTGCACCCTCTCTAGTGGCTACCTCCACTAAAAACGGTGAGCGGCGATTCTTCCGAGCGGCGGTGGGGGCAGAATCCCGGGGGGCGTGAAAATTGTCGGGGGGGGGGGGGCCTCCCGCGATTCTCCCATGCGGCGTGGGGAGCGGAGAATCACGCCCATAAGATTTAGACTTTGACAAGTTTTTCTGAATAAAGAATATTTTGGGAAATTGGATGACCCCAATTGTAATAAAACATCATTGATGAAGTTTGTATGCAAATCCAGCTAAATTGGTCTCTTAAACTGGGGGGTAGACAATTTGTGTCCAAAGAATGTGATGAGCAACTGTCGTGTTCAATTTGTGTACTGAAAAACTTGTATCAAACTCAAAGGTGTGTGTTTATATATGCATGCACATATATACATACACCCAAACTACGTTGACAATTGATTTGAGTGATGTAATAGGATGTAGTTGACCAAGAGTTTTGAAAAAGTGGCTGACGTGGTGAGTTGGGAGGTCTATATGCATTCTTAATATAATGTTAGCTTGTGCTCGAAGTGTATGTTGACCTGAATTCCTTTCTTCGAGTCTTCAGACTTGTAGAGGAGAGGAGCAAGAGGAATCTTGTGATCAGCCTGTGATTTTTAGGATGGTGTTTTATTTGTGGCGACTGATGGATGCCGAAATCTGTGCTACTTAAAGGGGAGTGCGCTTTCCAGCAGGCGCAACAAATTTGCATTCTAGCTAAGCTGCATGGTTTTTTTCCCCTTTCTAAGACCTCAACACACAAACATATCTCTGATATGCACTATCATTGTGCTGCGAATTACAATGTAAAAAATTGCAGGAATTGGAAATGGAAATTTGGCTACGGAATAATTTCGAGCAAATGTTTCCCCAGCACTAATTGTAAAAATCTCTCCACTGGCGTGCATTTTGAAATTTGAATGCATCTACTGCAAATTCCCTTCACTCCCATTTTCCTGCACTCAATTATCTTTTCTTTTCAACAGCTCTGTGGTAATGAATTTGACTCTGTAGTATTTATAGAGTTTAACAAAGCACTCAGCAGGGAGAATCTAGGAAAGGTTTGTGATTATTTGCTGACAGTTAAAAATGCATTTTGTTCCTTGCTCAAAGTCCTGTTCCTGCACAATTATTTTGCATGCTTGATTGTTGGCCATACAGTGGTTTAATGTTGTGTGTTTTGCGCTCATTCCAAAAACTGCATTAGTTTGATCACTTGCACTTTCTTTCAGCGTGCTTGCCCGTGCTTTCTCTCAGGGCATTCATATATTTCTGCTCCCAAACCCTTGAGAAATCAAAAGGCAAGACATAATTGTCCAAAAGCTTCCCATCTTCCTGTCCCAAGACAGGATGCGCATGACTTACCTGAACACTTATCCAGGAAATGTGAGTCAGTTTATATCCTGGTCCAACAGCTGGGTCACTCCACAACCAACCCCCTGCATGACAACCCACCCACTTCGGCGAAAGATTGGACCTTTCCATGGATTCTCAGTGATACAAATGAAGCTGTTGGCAATTGCTGAACAATTTGCCAACCTCTACGTTTTGTGTAAATATTCTCGGTGGTTCAGTGCCAATGACGAGATCCTAAGGGAGAAGAAAGATCTACTTGCATCGTTTTATGTATGTGAATAATGTTGTTTTTAATCAGTGCATGCATGATTGGCCAATATAACTCCTTCTGTATTGTTCTTTGATAGGTAATGATTTGATGGAGAACTGTGTAGCATTTTTCATACAGCAATGGTTGGCTCGGAAAATTTAAAGAATAAATAATTGTTAGGTTGTATCTGTAACCCCACCACTTTTTGAGGGTATGTGCAGCATAAAGAAATTCATGTACAATTGTGCTTTCAGCATTTACAGCTACCAAAATTGGTCAATTTAATTTTGATTCAAATTCAGTCTTCATTGCTGAGCCGTGAATGGAAAGAAAAATGTGAACGTAATTTGATTGAGTGCTAAGTCAGCTGGGAAACTGAATCTGAAAGATGCTTATTCCTTTCCATATTATCGCCCAATGCATTCCCTCCCAACGGATTTGTTTAGCCAGCAAAAGAGCTTTGAGCACCAACCTCTAAGAGTAGCTGCATCGTGTTATAGCGAGAGATATGCACTGCACTGCTTGTCTCCGACAATGCAGTCCACCCCCTTTGCAATACATGTCTATCTGCATTATTTCCTAAATAATCCTATCTTGTGGCTATCCAAAAAAATGCTATTACCATGCAATTAAAACTTCTGAAGGCAAGAACAATTCCATAATCTTTCTGCGTTGAGCAATAATGGTGTTTGGAATTTTAATATAGAAGTATAGAGTGTTAATCTTCATGCTTTGTGATTTTGTTGAGTTTATTGCATATTTGAATTTTGGCTAATTAAAATGCATGTATTTTAAATTACCACAGTATGATGTGTTTGTTAATTTGGTGATTAATTTTAACTGCGTAATGAGTCGACTATTTTATTAGTTAGGTGCTTGCTTTTAGGGAAAATCAGTTTGCATTGCAAATTTCTTGAATTTCTTTGAATCCAGATACAACAATTTACATTTAATGAGCATGTTTATATATTCAAAAATCCCAAGATTCTTCACTGTGACAGCAAAGTTTGGCACCAAACCACAAGGAGTTATTGGGACAGGTGAACAAAAGCTTAATCAGGACCAGGTTTCACATCTTCAAGAAGCAGGCCAGCTTAAGAAATGAATTCCAAAGCCTTGGCTACCAGAGCAATACATGATGGTTGTACCAAAGCTGCTCTTTTTAGTTTAGATTTAATTTGTGATGTGGGTGGATTGAGTATATTTATTATTTCTTGTGCTTGAGCACCTCTATTTTAGCCTAGCTTTGAGCAAGGCAAATAAATGTTCATCCTGGCAAGGTACAGAATTGGAACAAAACTTGGCATTGACCTGTCCGGAGGTAGAACTTACACTCGGGTGTTTTTGAAACCAAATAAAATGCTTTATCGAAGTTTTCTCCTTTCGTGATTAAGATTTGTATTTCAGAAAAACATTACTGTAACTCGGTACAAAAGCAAATCACTTAATCTGTTTACCAACAACCAGTATCCAAAATGCTATTAAGACAACAGTGGAACAGGGCAGCACGGTGGCCTAGTGGTTAGCACAACCGCCTCACAGCGCTGAGGTCCCAGGTTCGATCCCGGCTCTGGGTCACTGTCCGTGTGGAGTTTGCACATTCTCCCCGTGTCTGCGTGGGTTTCACCCCCACAACCCAAAAAAAATGTGCAGAATAGGTGGATTGGCCATGCTAAATTGCCCCTTAATAGAAAAAATAATTGGGTAATCTAAATTTAAAAAAAAAAAGACAACAGTGGAACCAGCAACTTGTTGAGCTGGAAATTTGGTTGCTACTTTTAAAACTTATTAGCTTAACTGTCCTCCTTCCTGCCAAGGCAGCACACAAACCTTGCCTGTTGGTGAGGCTACTTGAGATCTGTACTGTGGAACAAAAAAAAGTGCTGTACATGAACAAGCCCTCCAAAAGGCAAGCATGCCATATGCCTTCTTGACTACCTTCTCCACCTGTGTTGCCGCTTTCAGTGACCTGTGGACCTGTACACCCAGACCCCTCTGCCTGTCAATACTCTTAAGGGTTCTGCCATTTACCGCATATTTCCCACCTGTATTAGGCCTTCCAAAATGCCTTACTTCACATTTGTCTGGATTAAATGCCATCTGCTATCTCTCCGCCCAAGATTCCAACAGATCCTGCTGTATTTTCTGACCGTCCTCGTCGATATCCGCAATTCCACCAACCTTTATGCCTTCCGCATACTTACTAATCAGACCAGTTATGTTTTCCTCCAAATAATTTGTATATACTACAAACAGCAGCGGTACAGCACTGATCCCTGTGGAATGCCACTAGTCATAGCCCTCTATTCATAAAAGCACCCTTCCAGTGCTAACCTCTGTCTTTATGACCGAGCCAATTCTGTATCCATCTTGCTAGTTCACTGCTGGTCTCGTGTGACTTCATCTTCTGTACCAATCTGCCATGAGGGACCTTGTCAAAGGCCTTATTGAAGTCGGCAATAGTCACTGCCCTACCTTCATCAATCACCTTCACTTCCTCAAAACTCTATCACGTTAGTGAGCCACGATCTCTCCTTCACAAAACTATGCTGCCTCTCACTACTATGTCTACTTGCTTCTA
Source organism: Scyliorhinus canicula (assembly GCF_902713615.1). NCBI lineage: Eukaryota > Metazoa > Chordata > Chondrichthyes > Carcharhiniformes > Scyliorhinidae > Scyliorhinus > Scyliorhinus canicula. Next base: position 29,725,995 of record NC_052164.1, read on the forward strand.
AATGGAAGTAAATCCTGTCTCGAAGAATCCACTGCAATAATTTCCCTACCACTGACGTAAGGTTCACTGGCTTGTAATTTCCTGTATTATCCTTGCTACCCTTCTTAAACAAAGGAACAACATTAGGTATTCGTCGGTCCTCTGGGATTTCGCCTGCAGCCAGTGAGAATACAAAGATTTCTGTCGAGGCTCCAGCAATTGCCTCCCTCTGTATTCTGGGGTAGACCCATCAGGCCCTAGAGATTCATCTACCTTCATGTTTTTCAAGGCGCCCAACACCACCTCCTTTTTGATCTATGACCCAGACTATCTACGCACCCTTCCTCAGACTCCACATCCACCAAGTCCTTCTCTTTGGTGAATACTGATGTAAACTAGTTGCTTGTATTGGGTTTCCTTGGCCCATTAGAAGAAAAAATACTTGGTTTCTGTGGGATTGTTTCTTATCCGGAGAACATTCACAACAAATTAATAGTGCTGCAGAGTACTCAACTGCTTTGTAAGTGAACAGGACTGCAAATAAATGTCATAGTGCCGATAAATGGCAATGAGATAAATGACCAGTTGAATTTTTAATGGGAATACTTGAGAAATAATTGTTCACCAGTGAATGTGAAGAGCTGGCAACCTTTGGAGGCAAAAAAGCACCATTGTATTTTTTTGTAAGGCTGTATGAACAGATATGACTCCACTTAACCCTTCATCTGAAAGATGGCACTTTAGATGTTGCAGTACTCCTGCAGGAGTGCACTGAAGTGTCAGCCTTGATTATGTGCTAAAGTTCTGAAATAAGACTTGGATGAATGATATAAGACCATAAGACATAGGAGTGGAAGTAAGGCCATTCGGCCCATCGAGTCCACTCCGCCATTCAATCATGGCTGATGGGCATTTCAACTCCACCTACCAGCATTCTCCCCGTAGCCCTTAATTCCTCGCGACATCAAGAATTTATCTATCTCTGCCTTGAAGCCATTTAGCGTCCCGGCCTCCACTGCACTCTGCGGCAATGAATTCCACAGGCCCACCACTCTCTGGCTGAAGAAATGTCTCCGCATTTCTGTTCTGAATTTACCCCCTCTAATTCTAAGGCTGTGCCCACGGGTCCTCGTCTCCTCGCCTAACGAAACAGTTTCTTTGCATCCACCCTTTCTAAGCCATGTATTATCTTGTAAGTTTCTATTAGATCTCCCCTTAACCTTCTAAACTCCAATGAATACAATCCCAGGATCCTCAGCCGTTCATCATATGTTAGACCCGCCATTCCAGGGATCATCCGTGTGAATCTCCGCTGGACACGCTCCAGTGCCAGTATGTCCTTCCTGAGATGTGGGGCCCAAAACTGGACACAGTACTCCAAATGGGGCCTAACCAGAGCCTTATAAAGGCTCAGTAGCACATCGCTGCTTTTATATTCCAACCCTCTTGAGATAAATGACAACATTGCATTCGCTTTCTTAATCACAGATTCAACCTGCATGTTTACCTTTAGGGAATCCTCGACTAGCACTCCCAGATCCCTTTGTACTTTGGCATTATGAATTTTCTCACCGTTTAGAAAGTAGTCTATGCTTGGATTCTTTTTTCCAAAGTGCAAGACCTCACATTTTCTCACGTTGAATTGCATCAGCCATTTCCTGCACCACTCTCCCAAACTGTCTAGATCCTTCTGCAGCCTCCCCACTTCCTCAGCACTACCTGCCTGACCACCTAACTTCGTATCATCGGCAAACTTCGCTAGAATGCCCCCAGTCCCTTCATCCAGATCATTAATATATATGGTGAACAGCTGCGGCCCCAACACTGAACCCTGTGGGACACCGCTGGTCACCGGCTGCCATTCCGAAAAAGAACCTTTTATCCCAACTCTCTGCCTTCTGTCAGACAGCCAATCCTCAACCCATGCCAGTAGCTCACCTCGAACACCATGGGCCCTCACCTTACTCAGCAGCCTCCTGTGTGGCACCTTATCAAAGGCCTTTTGGAAATCCAGATAGACCACGTCCACTGGGTTTCCCTGGTCTAACCTACTTGTCACCTCCTCAAAGAATTCTAACAGGTTCGTCAGGCACGATCTCCCCTTACTAAATCCATGTTGACTTGTTCTAATCCGACCCTGCTCTTCCAAGAATTTAGAAATCTCATCCTTAACGATCGATTCTAGAATTTTACCAACAACCGAGGTTAGGCTAATTGGCCTATAATTTTCCATCTTTTGTCTTGATCCTTTCTTGAACAAGGGGGTTACAACAGCGATCTTCCAATCGTCCGGGACTTTCCCTGACTCCAGTGATTTTTGAAAGATCTCAACCAACGCTTCCGCTATTTCTTCAGCCACCTCTCTCAGAACTCTAGGGTGTAGCCCATCGGGGCCAGGAGATTTGTCAATTTTAAGACCTTTTAGCTTTTTTAGCACCATCTCTTTTGTAATGGCAACCATACTCAACTCAGCCCCCTGACCCTCTATAATTTTTGGGATATTACTCATGTCTTCCACTGTGAAGACAGACGCAAAGTACTTATTAAGTTCTCCAGCCATTTCCTCGTCTCCCATCACTAGCCTTCCTGAATCAGTTTGAATTGGCCCAATGTCTACTTTGGCCTGTCGTTTGTTTCTTATGTATTGAAAGAAACTTTTACTATCATTTCTTATATTACTGGCTAGCCTGCCTTCATATTTGATCCTCTCCTTCCTTATTTGTCTCTTTGTTAACCTCTGTTTGTTTTTGTAGACTTCCCAATCTTCTGATTTCCCAGTGCTTTTGGCCACTTTATAGGATCTCTCTTTTTCTTTGATACATTTCCTGACCTCCTTTGTCAGCCATGGCTGTCTAATCCCTCCCCGGATAATCTTTCTTTTCTTGGGGATGAACCTCTGTACAGTGTCCTCAATTATGCATACAAACTCCTGCCATTTTTGCTCTGCTGTCTTCCCCACTAGGGTCTGCTTCCAGTCGATTTTCGCCAGTTCCTCTCTCATGCCCTCGTAATTACCTTTATTTAACTGTAACACCATTACATCCGATTTTGCCTTCTCTCTTTCAAACTTCAGACTGAACTCAACCATATTATGATCGCTGCTTCCTAAGTGTTCCCTTACTTTAAGATCTTTTATAAAGTCTGGTTCATTACATAGCACTAGGTCCAGAATAGCCTGCTCCCTTGTGGGCTCCATGACAAGCTGTTCCAAAAAGCCATCTTGTAAGCATTCCATGAATTCCTTTTCTTTGGATCCACTGGCTACGTTATTTACCCAATCCACCTGCATATTGAAGTCCCCCATGATCACCGTGACCTTGCCTTTCTGACATGCCTTTTCTATTTCCCGGTACATGTTGCGCCCCTGGTCCTGACCACTGTTAGGAGGTCTGTACATAACTCCCATTATGGTTTTTTTGCCTTTGTGGTTCCTCAATTCTACCCACACAGACTCCACATCATCCGCCCCTATGTCGTTTAGTGCCATAGATTTAATTTTGTTCTTAACTAACAAGGCAACCCCACCCCCTCGGCCCACCTTCCTGTCTTTTCGATAGGTTGTATATCCTTGGATGTTTAACTGCCAGTCCTGAACCCCCTGCAGCCATGTCTCTGTGATGCCTACCACATCATAATCATTCACGATGATCTGTGCCATTAGTTCATCTACTTTGTTACAAATGCTACGAGCATTCAGGTAAAGTGCCTTAATGCTAACTTTCTTATCATTACAGATATTGGAAGTCCTAAGATGTCCAAAGTTATCCTTCCTTTTTGTTGCATTCCTAGTCTGCCTCAAGCTTAAATCCACCTGCCTACATGTTATCCTCCTGCGTATCTTGGCATTTAACTCCATGCTCCCTGTCGCTTTCACTTTCCCTTCCCCCCAACTCAGAAGTTTAAAGTCCTACTGACCACCCTATTTATCCTCTTCGCTAGAACACTGGTTCCAGATCGGTTCAGGTGGAGACCGTCCCAACGGTACAGATCCCCGAAATATAATTTGGACCAAGCTGACACTTTATTTAGGTCTGACCCAATAACCCAACTAGCAACTGCTGTAATCACTTACTTCAACTCCTAAAAAGATTTTGAGGCATGATCCAGTCTGGGTACAATTCTGGTGCAGTATATGGCAATCATCTCACTGACAGGACTAGACAAATTGGTCCATTGGCCTTGGTTTAGTACCTGCAAACTCTGGAAGAACCAACTGTGGTGATAAACGAGCTATAGTGGCTCTAATGCCTGACTACAGAAGGGAGGTCTGGGCATGTTGATTTGCTGTAGCCAGATGTGATATCCATGAATCCGAGTGCAGCCACTTGGTTCAAGACATAGTCCAAGTGGGGGTCAAGTCTAGGTCAACTTCTGAAATTCTTTCTGACAGTTGATGACCGGGTCCTATTGCTGGCAATCAGATTTTATATTGTGCTGGAGTTCCAGAAAGAACTAGGGAACTAGGCGCCGGAATGTGGCGACTAGGGGCTTTTCACAGTAACTTCATTGAAGCCTACTCGTGACAATAAGCGATTTTCATTTCATTTCATTTCATTTCATTCCAGAAAATTGCTGCTGCTTAATGTTCGACATTCCCTGTATACAATGGGCAGTTTTATTGTGACTTGGTTTCTGCATTGGCATTTAATCGGGATTAGCTGGTCTTGTTATTTAGAGCACCTGTCGAACTTGAATAACAAAACAGGATGTCCTGCTGTTTCATTTCCTGTACAGATGGTGTCAGCTTCTGGGTTGAACAGTATGTGAAATGTGGCTTGACAAAAGATGGTAAATATTCTGTACTTGTCGTCCCTAAAAGATACCTCCATCATTTAACCAAGTTCTGTGCCTAGTTGCCAAAAATCAGGTGTACTGCAAATGGGGAGGGTGCTGTCATTATGACCATCCAGTAAGGACACTTTTTCTTGTAAAAACATCCTGCGCTGAAGCTTTTCCAGGCATATCGGATGTAGATTAGTAACAATTATGCATTTTGCAGTGTTGAATGATCTATTTCAATTTGGTGTTTTTGCACTTTGTTTTAAAGTTGTATTTGCCATTTGTGTAATGCTCTAATGCATTTGGAATTCTTCTTGAATTAGAACCAGTGATAACCCTGGAAACACCTTGTATGGTGTAGCTCGTGCTATTTCTAGATACAGCACCAATTGTTTGGGATGAAGCCTGTAATCGTGCTGAGTGTATTTCACGGCTCCAGTGGACATAAATTTCACATACTCGGGTCGTTTGAAACCGACTTCACTTAACGTGAAGTCATACCTTTTTGGTTGCTTGATATTTGTGAATTTGCTACCATTAGAAACTTGATATTTATGCACATTATGATACCAAGGAAACCAACATCATAACCCCACAGTTATCTGAACAACTGAATCAGGCAGGTCCATATCATATATTAAGCAGCCAATGCTGTTGAAGTTCAAGACTTGAACTGAGAATTATGAAAACTGCATGGTCATTCAGGCAAGTCCCCTACAGTTTAATGTACAATTTGCTCTGTGATTAAAACATAGATGTTTATTTAGCAGTATTTTTGTATTGATAATTTTGACACCTAGACAACCTGTTGTTGTGTGGTTAATGCCGATTCTCCTTAACGGAAAACAAAAAAGCCTGTTGCAGTAACCTTCATGGTTTTGTACATATAGATAGTGGTTGCAGCCAGCAGAACTGCAATGACTAGTAGATGACCAATATAGAATGATTATTCATGGTGGTTATTAAAAGCATGCTTTAATCTTCACTTGGGTTATGTCATGCAACTTTGTTTAATTTCCAATAAAATATCTGGCATTGTGAGACATTATATATATATATTTTGAACCAGTTTGGAACCAAATTAAACTCTCCACGGTAGCATTGTGGATAGCAAAAATGCTTCACAGCTCCAGGGTCCCAGGTTCGATTCCGGCTTGGGTCACTGTCTGTGCGGAGTCTGCACATCCTCCTCGTGTGTGCGTGGGTTTCCTCCGGGTGCTCCGGTTTCCTCCCACAGTCCAAAGATGTGCAGGGAGGTGGATTGGCCATGATAAATTGCCCATAGTGTCTAAAATTGCCCTTAGTGTTGGGTGGGGTTACTGGATTATGGGGATAGGGTGGAGGTGTTGACCTTGGGTAGGGTGCTCTTTCCAAGAGCCGGTGCAGACTCGATGGGCTGAATGGCCTCTTTCTGCACTGTAGATTCTATGATAGGAATCCTATTGAGTTAGTCAGGACCAGAATCGCATCTGGAGGTGCTTGGCACTGGATGGGATTCTTCCCATTATCCTCCGATTTACATTTTCTGGTCAAAGTGAATAGCAAAGTCTTGTCCAGGTGAGTAGCAGTAAATATTTAAGTCATATCCCCTTGTAAGCTGTATGGTTTTAGCTGGTAGACCCTTGTACACATTTAGTTTTGGTTTTGTGACCCAGCACCGAAACCACTTGAGGATTGACTGAGTGTTTGTAGAAGGGAGAATACACACTCTCCATTCGAGCAGATTCGACAGGTGTAATCTGATTTTTCATAGTATCATAGAATTTACAGTGCAGAAAGAGGCCATTCGACTCATCAAGTCTGCACTGGCCCTTGGAAAGAGCATCCCACTTAAGCCCACACCTCCACCCTATCCCAGTGACCCCACCTAACCTTTTTGGAAACTAAGGGCAATTTTATCATGGCCAATCCACCTAACCTGCACATCTTTGGACTGTGGGAGGAAACCGACGCAGATACGGGGAGAACGTGCAGACTCCGCACAGCCTGAACTAAAAATGATTGGTTATCCTGTGTTGGCGATGGTTGACCACTGAAAATAAATTGACTTTCTTGTATGGAATATTGGCTGAAAAGTGTGATTACCTCCCCCCCCCAAAAAACTGTCATATTATTACAGGCTCAGACCATGCCTATCTGTCTGCTTTTGAACTAAACGGTCTTAAAATAACTTCTGAACTGTATATAAAGAACATTTTTGGGGGGTTTAAAAGTGGCAGTCTATTTTACTACTTAGCCTTTTGATGTAGAGCATTAAGTTTCGACAACTATTGCCACAGCAATTTTGGTCTCCACATTATAGGAAGGATATGATTGCACTGAAAGGGATGCAGAGGCGGTTCACCAGGATGTTGCCTGGGATGGATCATTTAGAGAAGTTGGATAGGTTTGGGTTGTTTTTGCTGGAGCAGAGCAGACTTCAGGGGTGACCTGATCGTGGTGTACAAGATTGAGGGGCATGGAGAGGCACAGCTGTTCCTCTTAGTTAAAGGGTCAATTACGATGGGACACAAAGGCGGGGGGGATTTGAGGAAAGCCTTTTTTACCAAGAAGGCGGTGACCGTGTGGAATGCACTGCCTAGGAGGGTGGTCGAGATAGGTTGCCTCACATCCTTTCAAAAGTATCTGGATGTGTACTTGGTACATCAATATTCAAGGTTATGTGCCAAGTACTGGCAAATTAGATTAAGTAGGCAGATCAGGGGCGGGATTCTCCTGCAACTGGCCGGATGGCCTGGCGCCAAGAACGGTGCAAACCACTCCGACGTCGGGCCAACCGGAAGTTGCAGAATCCGGGGGCTAGGCCGGCAGCGGAGGAGTTGGCGCATGCACAGAACCACCGGCATGTTTCCTGTGCATGCGCAAGGGAGTTGCGCGGCCATGGCTAGCGCGGAAGGAAAGAGTGCCCCCACGGCACAAGCCCGCCCACGATTAGTGGGCCCTGATTTCAGGCCAGGCCTCCGTAGCCCCCTAAGGGCCAGATCCCCCCCCCCCCCGAGGACTCACCTAGCCGGCCTGCAAGCCAGGTCCTGCCGTGTGGGACCATGTCCATTTCACGTTGACAGGACTGGCCAGGAAACGACGGCCGCTCGGCCCATTTGGGCCTGGAGAATTGCCGGGGGGCCGCTGCCAACGGCCCCCGACCGGCGCGGCATATACCCCACCCCCGTTTGAAAACAAGCACCGGAGAATACGGCAGCCGGAACGGTGGGGCGCGATTCGCAGCACCCCAGCCGGGGATTCTCCGACCTGGCGGGGGTCGGAGAATCCCGCCCCAGGTGTTTTGCATGCATCTGTGCAGACTCGATAGACCAAAGGGCCTCTTTTGCACTGCATTTGTCTGTCATTCTATTCACTTTCATCAGATCAAAGCACAGAACTTGGGCCATGATTGTGCCCTCTCCCTTTGTCCACCTCACTCACCTCCTTATTAAAACTCCTTTCCACAAAGCTGGCCTAATGGTTTGACCCGTGTAGAGCGAATGCGCTCGCACGGCTCCATCTTGCTTTTATGATCGTCCCCACGTGTTGCAAAAGTCTCCATGTTGGAAGAGTAAGTATTTGACGCCCTTGTCCAAAGTAACAACTCTCCATTTTTGTCTTTTCCGCGCACCTTTTAGTTGGTACATCTTGTTCCTACCTATAGGTTTCAATCTTTGCGCTTCAAGGATTAGTCTAACAATAGCTGATGGTCAAATGTTTGACCAAATTCAGCATTTTGTAGGGAACTTGCCAAATAAGATAAACCACCAACTCCCATTCCAAGATTTTTCTCCTTTTTATTGCTCAAGTCCAATCACTACGTTCTAGACTTCAAAATTGCTATCTCTCTTCTACGTTTCTCCTGCGTTTCCCACATCACCAACTTTTGTTTTAAACGACTGGCTTCCCAAGCCTTGGGTGATAGTGTGCTTCAGTTGGCTTTGTTTCAACTTCCAAGGTTGATCAAAGGAAGACAGATGGATGAGCTGAATGGGGGGAGAAAAATCTATTCACTAGAACTGGATTGGGAGATACATAACAGTTGGGTTTTAAAGCAGGTATTTTGTTATGGATCAGATTTTTCTGTGTTCATTCAAACATATGAGCAAGAAACTAAAGGAAGTATATCTATGTTTTTAATATTGTAGGGTTTCCCCAAGAGCTATATTTTACATTTTAATGTACCGTACCATGCATTTTCCTCATACAAAATGTATTATGGCGTTTGCTACATGGAAACTAGTGACATGTTTTAATTTTAGGAGCTATAAATGTAACTTGTTTTGTCCCAGATTGAAGGAGGGAGACGAATGGGAACAATTTTCAGGATATGACGAGGGGTGAGGTTCTCTGGCCGCCTTGCAGCGTGTTTCTCGACAGCAAGAGGTGACCTGTAGTGGGCTTTTCTGATCATGGCAGGGGTGCGCCATCGGCGGGACCAAAAAATCTCACTGACGTGAATAGACGGAAGGTCTTGCACCAGGATTTTCTTTTCTTTTTACCCCTGCCCCAATCCCAGCTGATGGATTCAAGTGTCTATCACTTTGCTGGGAGGATTTACACGATTGTGACCCAGATTGGATTTGTTGAAGAACCTGGACACTAATGGAATCCTGAAATAATGATAACCCTGCAAGAGGGGAAAGATTAAAAGTACAAATCTCTTCTTTGTAGAATTTTCCAATTTGGGCAAACTTCACTGCATTGAATAATTCTCTCAACCATTCATTTATGTAACCATTTGGGAACTGTTTTCAGGCAGAAGTCCCATTATATGTCTTGAGCTGTAAATTAACTCTAATGACTGCACCTCCATATTCCCTTTCCAAATCTATGGAGCTGTATACCAGTTACAATAGGGTCATAGGATCAGGTAAGCTCTAGACCAACTGGTTAATAGTCTCTTGTGCTTATTTCCTGTATGTGTCCTGAAAAATTGAACAAAGCTATCACACATTGCATTTAATATCACAACTTAAAAACCTTGTTGATTATTATTGTGGCACCATTGTAATATTATATAAAATACAATTCCATGGGCTACCATTTTGTGAGTAGAGTTCCTTTTCAATAAAGAAAATGCTTGACCGGCCATAACTTGAAAAAAATCCTTCATGGAAAAGTGATAGTTTTGACGTGCATGTCATCTGAGATAGTAGTGGCAAATCTACAGCATTTGTTTAAAAATTAAATGTGCATCAAATCAAGTGATAATTGAAACCCTGGAATGTGGATAGAAATGCTGTAAAACACATGGCAATATGGTGATTTATGGTTGACTTTGGGGCAGGTGTACTTAAGTTTACACTAAGCACACTTACCTTCACTCGTATAAACTGGCACTTTAGCACAATCCTGAGGGAATGCTGTGGGAATCACATAATCTTGAGGGAATCGCATCTTTTGCATGAGAAATTCAAGTAAGTGCCTGAAGGTATGGTGGAGTTAGATTCAATCAAGGCTTTCTAAAAGAGTTGGATAATTATCAGAAGGGAATATCCTTGGCCTACAGGAAGGGTGGGGAGTGCGACTACATGAGTTGCTGATGCAGGGACATGATGGACCAAATGATTTGCTTCTGTTGTAACCATTCTGAGATCCCTCCCATCTTTTAGTGTGTTGATCCCAGAATGCTTTTTGAGGAAATGGGAAAGCAAAATTTAACTGAGCAGAAATCAGCCAAGTAATTAACAGGATACATGCATCACTTCCTCGGGGGAGCCCAGGACCCCTGTCAGCTTCCTGGCTCAGGTGAGTTAAAGTTGCAGTTGGAGCCAGATGTTAAAACTAATCAATATGAAGAAGGATTCCAATGACTTCAGGCACAAGTTGTTGTTACTTGCTCAGAGGAGCATGCTAAAATAGGAGAAATTGAGATTCAGGGGAACTGTTTTGGCAGTTAGATCAACTCTTATGTTTTATCTATCTGCATGACTTTTGATCGGCATGTAAGATTTCAATCACCTGTAAAGTGTTTGCTTGCTGCCCTGTAGTTTTCCAGCAAAATACGGTAACTATTTGCATTTAATTGGCCATTACCATTTGTGGATTTGGACTGCGTGTAGCAAATTGCTGAACTTAATTTTGTGCTGACTTGTGAAAATGTGTTACTATTCATTATCAGGGTGTATCGAGAGGTGACTGTTAAATGGCCTACTTTATTTAACCAATGTTGATTTATAAATGTAGGCAAGCTCACATGTTGCCCACATCCTTTTACATTGGGCCTTTTTTTTGTGGTTAGTGTACATTTTGTTTGCTCTTGCATGCAATTCTGGAGCATGAGCCAGAAACCATTGCACTTGTGATATTTAGAATTACAGTCCAAAATGCCAGAGAGAATCTCTTCGCTCCGATTATGGGCAGAAATGCCATTTATCAACTGCGGCAGTTCTGCATTTAGGTTTTGAATTATGAAGGAAGTAGCATTTTCCAATTTCTCGCATATAGGGACAGTTGAGAATGCTCAAACCAGAGATTTAAGTTGAAGTATGGAAAAGCTGCAGATATTTCTACATGCTTTCTTGCGAGCTGAACCTCAGCAGCTGAAATTTAATGTGGGAAAGGAGCTTGGTTTATGCTTTGGGTTTGACGTGGGGTTTTTTGTAATGTTGCCATAGTGCTTCTTGGTTCTAAGTGGCTCGTCTGTGTTTCCTCAATGTTGCAAAATGCAAGAGCAGGTTAGAGAGCTGAGTTTGCTCATCATCATCGGGTGAAGGAAATGTTCCCAACATGCCATACAAGTCATCCTGTCAGGTGGACATCCTCTAGGCACAGGTTCTACTTCAGAGTCACTTAAAGGCTGAGTGCGTTTGAATACAAGGCCTTGTAGCTTTGCAAAGATAATTGCTGCCAGGCGTAGAGTTCATGAAGTTGTTTCAGATTTGTACAAAGTGAACCTTTTTGGGATGCTCTCTGTCCCATAAAATGGGAATCAACCAGCTGGTAAGCTTGACATGCTGATGACAGTAAATTGTATTGGGCATGTAAATCACGACTATTTGCTCTTGGCTGCAAAACGCTCTCAACTGATTATTCTTTCAGATAAATAAAGACTTGTAAATGAACCTTGGCGTGTTATGCTTGGGTTAGCCCTGTTAAAGGCATGTGGGAACATGTGTAACATGGGCACATGCATGATGTGAGACGAGGGAAAAGCTGCTAATAGGCAGATTTGATGTGGACGGACTAGTGTCTGCAAGTGTATTGCAGATTTCAAATGAAATGAAAATCGCTTATTGTCACGAGTAGGCTTCAATGAAGTTACTGTGAAAAGCCCCTAGTCACCACATTCCGGCGCCTGTCCGGGGAGGCTAGTACGGGAATCGAACCGTGCTGCTGGCCTGCTTGGTCTGCTTTAAAAGCCAGCGATTTAGCTGAGTGAGCAAAACCAGCCCCTATTCAGATTTGGCACTGATTTCTCCAGAACGTTTTGTATTGCTGACCTTTACCTTGCATTTGGGTATTTTTCTTGCGAGACTGAGGAAGCAAAAATATGAATACAAAGTTGAGTGCATTTTGGTTTGAAGAATAAAAAATCATATACTGCTCGGCAAAATGTTCCCAAATGGCTTGATGAACAGGAATCTGGAGATGTCCAGATCACTCGTTATGCGGTTAATAAAGCCATTTTTAAATACAAAGCCGTGGGCACATTTCTAAAGAAATAGCATTGAAGAGCAGAGATCTTGTTCAACTTGTATAGATTATTTTTCAGTGGACCAGACTTTGAGTTCTGTAGACAGGCCTGAGGGCTTTGTTTAAAAAAAAAAATAGAAATGAATCCTGCAGTACCTACCCGTGCACCAGCTGGACTGCAGCAGTTCACCACCACCGCCATCTCGAGAGAAACATAGGAACAGGGGTTAGGCCATTCAGCCCTTCGAGCTTCTCTTTCCCCCCCCCCCCCCCCCCCCCCCCCCCAATCCCCAACTCCCCCCATCATTCATTGAGATCATGGCTGATCTGTGGCCTACCTCCACCCCATATCCCTTTAATATATTTGCTTAACAAAGAGCAAATGGGGATGGGCAACTAACGTTGGCCTTGCCAGCGATGCTCCCATTCCATGAAATTAGTTTATTTTTTAAATGGAGGCACTAAATTATGGCAGAACTGAGAAGTGATAATTATTGGTAAAAGATTGAACATGCTTCTCTAGGGGGGAGAAAAACTGAGGAGTGACTTGATATGATTATGAAAAGGTTTGATGTAATAGATCTCAATATTTTACAGTTTCAGCCGAGGCCAGAATGGAGGGCCACAAATGAGTCAGTAAATCCACAGTCAGGAAATTTGGGAGAAACTGTTTTCCCCAGGCAATGGTTAGAATATGGAACTTCTAGCCAGAAAGTGTATTTGTGATGAATAACAAAGATGCATTCAAGGGGAATCTAGAAATTAATGAGTAGAAGGATATATTGATGGATTAGATGAAGAATGGGAGGAAGCTTTTGTAGAGCTGGTTTTGTGCAGTAATAACATTGTATTACTTGGTAATAGCAGGTGGGAAATATATTGACCGTGATTTGTCAGCTCTTTTTTTTTTCCTTTGCTACTTTGGGATAGACTTGTCATTGGCCATGGATGGGGCTATCCATTTTGTGGGAAAGAACGGCCGTGATCCAACGGGCTTGCTGCACCTGAAAAGCAGCTCGCTGTGTGACAGCATGGCCGGTGAAAGCCGGAGACCCCGCTCCCAGGATCGACCCGGCTCACAACACCCCGCAAGATCTAGCGCAATCTCGTGAGATGTTGCGAGCCCACGATGGGCGAGATCATGTTTTAGCAAATCTGCATATTAGAGCGAGGCCATAAACCTCACTAATGTGCAGATTCCCAAGGTACCCGAGGCTTTGGATTCGACCCCTTTTGCCTCAGACCTCGGGCAAGCGTCGGTCAGCACTGGTCCCCACAAACGGGAACCAGACGCAACAACACTCAAGGTCTACCAGGGGATCGGATGCATGCTCTTTGAACAGGTTGGCACCCTGGCAGTGCCACCTGGGTGCCAACCTGGCGCGGTCGAGGTGCAAAGCTGGCAATTGCGCCCGCGATCAGGCCGGGGTTGCCCGACGTGGGTGTTTGGGGAGGGGGGAGGAGAAGAGGAGAGACCCTCCCCTATTTTGTTTGGGTCGGTGGGGAGGGGAGTGAGGGGAGGAGAGAAAGAGGAGGAGGTCGAGGATTGTTTCTGGTGGGGGCTTCTGAGATCACAATGCCGTTTTAAATCTCGCTACAATGGGGAGTTCCGGCGAGCAGAGTTCCCCACTGTACAAAATGGGGCTGTTTGTGGCCTCGGCCATGTGCTCCATTCAGGCCCTTTTGTTGAATAGCCACGCGTTTCTTGGTACAAATTGCCGGGAAACACGCAGCTAAATGCGCTTGCTAGGGGACTAATATTTCTGAATCAAAAGAGAAAATGCTGGAGAATCTCAGCAGGTCTGGCAGCATCTGTAGGGAGAGAAAAGAGAGAGAAAATGAGTGATTACTCTTTGTCAAAGCTAACAGACAGGAATACTGAATACTGTATTTCATTTTCTGAATTTTTCTGGTTTGAATGGAAAAGACCACCATTATTCCGAGAGCCTAATTTGACAGAGAAGGCCTTGTACTGCAGTTAGCTGGCTGCTAAAAATTGCAGTGTCTTGCAGCACCTGTTGTTAACGGATGGAAAACGTGGCCTAATTTCAGTGCCTTGTTTAAATTTGGCTTTTGAAAAGGAGACATTCGTGTGAACTGATTTGCATGCTTTTATTAATGGATTTTTACTTTGATTACACTGAAGTACGTCTTCCAACCTGGCAGTCGTATTGTCATAGTTAGCCACCAATGGCACACTTGGAGTAGTGTATGATTTTTTCCACATTTTTCTGTGGGTTGAGGTTGAACAACATTTTGAGATATGTGCACTACCTCAATTATTTGACCTTGTTTTGTCTTTTGCGGGGTCTGTTGTATTTTCTGGTACCATAATCTTTGACCAAAGTACAAAATGGCATTCTATATTGGAGGGTGCGGGCAAGCTGTTGCACGAATGGAAAAGCATTAAAACTAATCATTCTCGTTGGCTGAGTGTTCCCCCTTTTGGAGAATCTCGTCCTAAGCATTTCCTCCTCCTCCTTCCTGTCTAACACAAGATTTTTTTTTGCATGAGTGGATTTTTTGTTTCAGTCTGAAAGGTAAATAAATAGCATTGTACCACTACCGAATATACTCTAACAAAAGATTATTTAATGACTCTCTCAGCTTTTGTCTTTGCAGGATGAGGTTTGTTGGTGATTTTGGACCTCGACCCCTCTTTCTCTTCTTCCTCCAACACCCCACACACACACACACACACACACACACACACACACACGCGCGCGCATGAGATCTTCAGGTGGAAACTGAAGGAAAGATGAGGTGTACAGTTTTAGTGTAGTGCAGGAAATTTCAGAAAGGAAGTGATTACACCCAGCTTCCCTTCCTCTCACCGCCAACCTTACCAGTGTCTAGATCGTTGGTTAAAAGGGTGTGAAAATTTCCCTTCTTAGTCAAATCCTTACCGTGCAGAAGGAGGCCATTTGAGCCTGCACCGATTCTGCCCTGTCCTATACCTGTAAAACAGTAGGTTTGACTATAAGGATTTACAAACAAATATCAAATATTTCTTGGCAAACGTGATTCATCATGTGAGTAAATTACAGGGGAACATAGGTTTAGAAAATATAATTTTGCTCTAAAGAATTGGGAATTTACTGTAACAGAATTGTGGGCAGTAATGGCATCAATTCAAATCCAATGAATAAAGGGCCAGTGGACAAAATACTGCTGGATTTCCATTACCTGCAGCCTCAACAAGAGTAAAAATATACATTTGACAAAATATAGTTTTGGAAATGTTGCTGAAACCTGAGGTGTCTCAAGATTGTGACTGCATTGAAAAGGCCTTTTGAGAGCTAATACTTGCCAAATCTCGGATGAGTGTTCAAATTTCATCTCCGTTTGAGTTCAGCATTGACAACCGCTCTGAGTGAAGAGGCGGCATTGCCTCTGGCAGCCACTCAATCACTGGCCCATCCGTACCATCACCATACAAATAAAAAGAAAAAACTGCAGATGCTGGAAATCTGAAACAAAAACAGAAGTTGGGATAAACTCCAGTCTGTGTGGAGGGAAGCAGAGTTAACATTGGTCTGCATGACTCATACCAACTTAATGTTAACTCTGTTTCCCTCTCTCTGTCCACAGGTGCTGTCAGACCTGAGTTTTTGCAGCATTTTTTGTTTTTGTTTTCTTTCACCAGGCCAGTAAGTTCCTTGCTGATCTGCATATTTTCTTGGTTCTGGCTGATATCTGCTGTGATCAAACAAGTTGAAACTTAACTCTGTGCTTCTGTCCCTGATAACCAGGTTTTGGAAACTCTGCTTTAAAAGATTAATACCCATAATTTTGTTTGAGTAATTAAACCTTCATCAGAAACACATACATAAATTTTCAACGGATGAAGAAGGTTGTTGGTTATAAACCCTTTACAGCAAGAGACATCCCAATTTGCAGTTTGTTGAATTGTAAGTAGGTCTGTGCCAGAAAGCATGAAATAAACTTCCGTAAATAGAATTCCAGGTTGGTTTTGGTCATCTGCTTTGATACGCTGGGGGTTGGCGTGATTGAAATAGTCTGCAACTGCCAAGTTAAATGGTGTCTCAATCATGTAGGTATATTCTGTACTAGTTTTGGACACTGCCAAGCACCATCCAGGATTTGGTTTACCTTTCAACAGGTGTGTTTTCCATTTATTTCCTATCTTGTTACAAAGTACACGTTGGGAGAGGAAATTGCTATGTAAAGCAAGTCCAAAGTTGCTGCAGCAGCACAATCTCCTCTCTCCCGCTGTCTCATTGCTTCCTCTCTCTCTCTTCCCCCCCCCCCCCCCCCCCCCCCCCAATCAAAAGACTTTAATGATGCGTGCCTTTGTAGAATATTCACTACTGTTTATTTCTAGAGGCCAACAATGCAATGGTTAAAACTTAGAATTCTTTAAACAACTTCTGAATGCTTTAACGAAAATTTTGTTTGCCCACCCAACCTTTTGAAGATGCCTAATTTGTATGGATAACCTGTATTCATGCACATTATTTTGAATAAGAAAACAGGATAGGTTTATGTGTGCCTACCTTTTTATGTGAATGTTTATAATCTGTGTTTCACATTGCTTGCATACTAGGTTTTGACTTAAAATTGCTGCATTTTTTTTAGTGAGGTTCTTGAGCCATTTGTAGCATGAATTGAAACACAATAAAGTTTTACATTTATTTTTGATTAAAAGTGGTGCCCATTTGCCCAACCAGTTTGAGGAATAAGGGTAGTGTATAATGGTCAGCATTCTGTGGGGATTTGCACTTGAAACTGTTAATTAGAAATCTAAGAAACCAGGCACGCTCGACAAAATCTAGAGACATGTGAAAAAAGCCAGGCTAACCCTGATCAATAGATTGTTTAGTAATTTAATGTTCATCTTGAGTCCTGGCCAGTGTTTGAATCAATCACTGTCTTAAGTTTACAAATTACAGATTTTCTTCTTTTCTCACAAAATTTGTTACTGTAATCATGTCAGCATGGCTATTGTGACCAGAACATTATGGGCAAATTACAAATCCTGCAACAGATGTGGAGTATAGAAGTGAACAGAATCCATTTTGGAATGTTGCACACTGCCAAATTACTCGCCCTATTCAGGTTCCAACCCCCTCCCCAAAATCAGGGCAACTATGTTTTAAATGAAGATGCAGATCACATTTCCTTGGACATGGCACATGAACCATGCCTAGAAATTCCCAAATCAGGATATTGTGTCCAGAGCTTCAGTTTCTTCAGGTGTACATAGGAGTTACTTCAGCCCCTGTGTCTACCATTGTAAGAAGTCCATAGACATACTTTTTTCTGATGGTTGTGTGGGGCAATAATAACCACGTCCAAAATATAACCTTCCAAACCCCATTATTTTGTTTCTGTTTTGAGACTGCAAGTGACTAGTTTAGCAGTGGCAAAGCTGAGTTAGAAGTATTGCTTTTGTGCTGTAACTTTTGTACTACAGAACATAACGGGAATATCTTACCTTGAATAAAAGTACCCTATGGAATTTTATGCAGCTTAAATGTCTAGGAGAAAAGATGTGCTCAGAACAGCTTTAGTTTGGTCTGGCAGAACGCTGTGATTAGAAACAAATTGGCCTTGTATTTATTTGTTAAATGCTATTTTTGTTCCATTTCAAGCAGCAGGCAGAGTATTTTAATCAAAGGGTTTCTTCGTGCTTTCAGACTCCTAGCACCTGGCATGAGATAGGCCTGAAGAGGAAAAACTCTCACAAACGCTCTGCATCGTGGGGCAGTGCAGATCAGCTGAAAGAGGTGAGACTAGAATTGATGTTGCTGTGGCTCTGAGATTGTTGCCACCCAGGTTTAATGTTTATCATCTGCCTGTACATACTGAAATACTACACTAAATGAACGTATCAGCTCACATATTAGGAATAGGTTGGGAAAATTGTCATGGAGAGGTTACAGTTATTTGGAGAGACTAGAGTAGTGGAATTGTTTTGAGCATACAGTTCAACAAAGTATAATGCCTTAACGTCAAGTGTTCCAAGACAGTTCACAGGAGCATGATAAAACAACGTATAATTGCTCCACCTTACTCCTTAATACCCAACTCTTGGACCAAGCTTTTGTGGCTGGGTGACCCATTTTGTTTTACAATGCTCTTGTGAACTATTTGCAGACATTTCATTATGATAAGCTGTCATAGCATGACACGCAATGAGTTAATTAGTCAGATGACCTAAAGCTTGGTCAAACTTTATGAAGTGTCTTAAAGGAGGTGGATAGGCAAAAGCGTGAAGGAGCATATTCCAGAGCGTGGGGCCTAAGCAAAAGAAAGCATGGCCAATTACGGTAGTGCAATTATAATATGGACAGAATTAGAGGAATGCCAATATCTCTGAAGCTTTTTGGGCCAGAGATTAGAGATGGGGACGGGCATTAAACAAAGACAAGCATTTTAAAGTCAAATGTTTCTTGACTGGGAGCCAATGTTGTTCAGTGAACAAAAAAAGTGATAGTGGAATGGACTCTGCAAGTTAAGACATGGGCAGCAGAGGTTTGGGTGACCTCTGGTTTTTGGAGGATAAAGTGTGGGAGACCAGCCAGGCGTGCAGTGGAAGTGTCAGGTCTAGAGGTAACATAAAGGTATGACATAAAGGTTTCAAGTAGCAGATGAACAGAGATGGAATGGGCATTCTTGGTAATGGCGCAGGTATGTGGTTGGAACTCTTCCCAAGGGGTTGGGGGTGGAAATTGTATAATAGGTGGTTAAAATGGAGGGCTTTGATGGAGTAAATAGTAATTCATAGAATTCACAGTGCTGAAAGAGACCATTCGGCCCATCAAGTCTGCACTGGCCCTTACAAAGAGCACCCTACGCTATCCCCATAACCCAGTTACCCCCACTTAACATTTTTTGGACACTAAGAGCAATTTAGCATGGCCCATTCACCTAACCTGCATATCTTTGGACTGTGGGAGGAAACCGGAGCACCCGGAGGAAACCCACGCAGACACGAGGAGAACGTGCAGACTCCGCACAGACAGTGACCCAGCCGGGAATCGAACCTGGGACCCTGGAGCTGAGAAGCAACTGTGCTCACCACTATGCTACCGTGCTACCCACAATATAACTGTTTATATTGGAAGGACGGTCAGTAAACCGGGGAGACACAGGTACTAGGCAATAGAACCAGAGGGTTAGTAAGAATTTATTTTTCAACCCTTTGAGTTATGATCTGAAAATTCACTGTCTGAAAGGGGGGGGGTAGAGGTAAATTAAATAACTTTCAAAAAGGGCATTGAATAAATATTTGAAAATAAACATTTGCTGGGCTATAGCGAAATAGCAAGAGAATGGGGCTAGTTGAGTAGATGTTTGAAAGAGCCAGTACAAGCAGGATTGAATGGCTTTGTGCTGTATGATTCTGTGAAATAGCTGTGACTACAATCTGAATCTAACCTTTGCAAAAGGTTATTGTATTTGTGTTGTGCAGCGTTCAGTTTGTTTTCTGGCTTTGAGGGGCACAAGGTACTCGTTTTCATTCTTGTGTATTAGAAATTAGTGACCCTGAGCATTAAATGTTCTCAGTTGCAAGTCAACTTTGTGACACTGTGCCTTGTTGATGATGGGTCATATGTTTGAACCGTGGTTAATCTGTGTACTGGGGTACATGATTGCACTTGGGAGGAAGTAAGTCCTTCCAATTTCTTGCTGGATCAAATAATCCCTGCTGGCTGTGTGAGGCCCGAAATAGTTTCCCTGCAATGTGGTCTATTAATACATCGTCCCCAATATGACTTGCAATTCTGTGGATGAGGACTTGGAACTTTTGTTTTTTTTTACGTGGCCCTGAGTCAAAAGGGCAACTTGCAAAATTGGTCAACCAAAATAGGCCATGTCTGAGTTATTTTGGAAACTACAGCCAATGTTCCTGCCCGTTGCTTATTGCTTTACTTAACAATTGCTTGATCTGGGCATTTTGAATGACCTTGGATTAAAAATCCCTCCAGTGCTTAGAGCAGTACAGCAATGTGATTTCACGCAACTGCATGGGACTGATAATAAAGCATTAAATACTTTTTGGCAAGTCTCTTTTTATACCAGAAATCTATTAAACAAATGGGTACAGTTCAGTAGCATGGCTAGTCTGTTTCACAGAACTATGTAGAATAATGTTCCTTGCAACAGCAGGGGCAATGCACCCAATTTGTTTTATGGGCAACTTTGGCTAGCATTTAATTGGTTATTACCATCTGTCTTGGTTCAATGACTGAAATCTTCGAAGGCCGTGAAATCTGTTGTGTAATGACTATTTTATCACCTCCACTCCAAAAATATTTCCAGTGGGAGTCTGTTAACTGCAGCAATTAGGACTGTGGGTTGCTCTGACAGATATCTGTATTGTGGCTGCTTCCATGTAGCGTGTTGAGCAATGAATGCCAGGTTTTTTTTTCTCCCTTTCTCTTGAGATTAATGTGACGCTTCACATATTTGTGAGACTATGAATTGATTTTTAAAACTGCTTCCAAGGAAATCCAGGGAGTTGAACTATAATTATCTGTTTCCAAAGCAAGCTCAGTTGAACATTGACTGCACTTCTCAGCATTTCATTATAGTGAAGTACTTTGATATTTGAAAGATATAAGGAGGTACTATACAAATGCAATTTATTTATTTCTGGCTGCCTAGAGCACTTTTGTCAAGTGGTCATAAGGCACTTCTCCAGTGGAGGAGATGGATATGACTGCGTATGCATACATTAATGCCTGAACATGGAGGAGACATGTGATGTAATGGAATGATGGTAGGTCTGGGATTTTGTGGGAGAAAATGTTTTTGGGAAAGTGAGGCAAATTAATTGGATTGATTTAAAATATATATACATAGATTTCTGTTTAAAAATCAAATCTTGTTGTGATCAACTGGAAACCTCTGGCAGTCCTCTCATCCGTTTCATCACACATACAAACCACGGTCTCAACATTGCTGACACAGAAAGAACTCCAAGTGGACCAAAACTTTTGTATAAAATCCAAAGTTGTACATACTCATTGGAGAAGCAATCGCAAGGACAGCCAGCAGGATGTGCGCTAATTGTTTGTGGGGAAAAATAGTTGGTTGTACACAAATCAAGACATTCCATAGTTATTCACCTTGAGCTCAGTGTTAGCATCCTCACCCGAGTCAACAAGTCATAGGCTGAAACTTTTTTCCCCCCCATTCTTTCATGGAATGTGAGCATCGCTGGCAAGACCAGCATTGGTTAATCATCCCTAATTTTCCTTGAAGGTGGTGGCTCCAGAGACTTGGAACACATTGTTTGGACTGATACTTCACAGCTGTACTGAGGGCGTACTTCACTATGAGAGATCCCACGTTTCAGCTGAGACATTAAACCAGGCCTGTGTGTCCCTTCTGGTAAATGTAAAAATAGCACTATTTGTTGATGAGCAGGGGAGTTCTCATGGTGTTATGGTCATAATTTTAATTCTGGGAAAGATCGCTCACTGATATCTGGCCACTTAATTGGCTACAGTTTTTTGGTCATCTCCTTTCCCTACACTACATCAGCAGCTACCCTTAAAATACTTCACTGGCTTTAAAGCTCTTGAAGATTTTCTGAAATTAGATAAGTTACTGCATAAATGCAATTTGTTCATAGAAGCAGCCAAATGCATCTCGCTGTATTTCTGACTTTCAACAGATGACAAAATATACCTGAGGGCATTGTTATTGATGTCATGGGTTCTTGGAAAGCACTCAAACCATTCCTGGTAACAGAAATGCATAGGATATTGTTCCAGCCTAGACCTGCCTTGCGCTGCCGTCCTGGTGGGTGGTGTTCTCATGTGTAATGGTGGTACCCATGTCGACGTCTTGCAGAGATTGCCATGCCAGGATTGTATGGTGTCGTGGTCGCTCTTCTGAAGGCTGGGTAGTTTGCTGCAAACAATGGTTTGTTTGAGGTTGCTTCAAAACAGCGACCACGGCACCACGCAACCCTGCCATGGCAATCTCTGCAAGACGTGCCAGATTATCGACATGGATACCACAATTAGATGTGAGAACACCACCCACCAGGTACGTGGTACATACGTATGCGACTCGGCCAACGTTGTCTACCTCATACGCTGCAGGAAAGGATGTCCCGAAGCGTGGTACATTGGCAAGACCATGCAGACGCTGCGACAACAGATTAATGGACATTGCGCAACAATCGGCAGGCAGGAATGATCTTTTCCAGCCGGGGAGCACTTCAGCAGTCTCCGGGTAAGCGTTCTCCAAGGCGGCCTTCAGGACGCGTGACAACGCAGAATCGCCGAACAGAACCTTGTAGCCAAGTTCCGCACACATGAGTACGACCTCAACCGGGACCTTGGATTCATGTCACATTACATTCACCCTCCCCCCATATATATGTTTCTGGAACCTACCTCTTCATTCACCTGAGGAAGGCGCAGTGTTCCAAAAGCCAGTGACTTGAAACAAACCTGTTGGACTTTAGCCTGGTGTTGTAAGACTTCTTACAGTGAAAACAAGATACAGACTTCTACTTGTGCAAAAATCAAAATTGAGGACAGTGTTCATGGTCTGAAGTTGTTGAACTCCATATTTAGTCCAAAAGGCTGGAAAGTGCCCAAATAGATGGTGAGGTGCTGTCCCTCAAGCTTGTGTTGGACTTTGCTGGAACATTGCGGCTGAATAAGGACAAATATGTCAGGATTGTAACACCCGCCCTTTTTTTTCTCCCCTCGCCTCTCTGTCCAAGGCACCCTTTCCAGGTGATGCAGAGCTTTACTTGTACTTTCAATTTAATATGCTGTATTCACTGCTCACAATGTGGTCTCCACATGGGGAGACCAGTTGCAGACTGGGTGACGAGTTGCAGACTGGGTGACTACTTTGCGGATTCACTCAATCTGCAAGCATGACCCCAACCTTTCAGATGCTGCCATTTTAATTCGCCACTTTGCTCTCGTGCTCCCATTTCTGCCCTCTGCCTGCTACAATGTTCCAGTGAAACCCAATTCAAGCTTTAAGAACAGCACCTCATTTTCTGATTGTGCACTTTACAGCCCTCTGGCCTCCATATTCAGTTCAAAAACTTTAGACTACAAAATCTGCCCTAATTTCCTTTTGGCAAGTGCCAATCTATCTTCTTTTATGATTTTACTTTCAGAATAAACTGTCCTTTTACTCTGCCATTAACGCTGCACCAATGCCTTGTTTCTTTACTACACCCATTATCACTCCCTTTGCCTTTTGTTCCGTGATATCTTTGTCACCTAATGTCTCCATAACCTAACATTGACTTTCCCTTTTTGTTCTTTCTGACCGTCCCAACCGCCGTTTCAACAGCATAAAACCCATCACATTTTCTCTCTTCAGTTCCGACTCCGATCATGTTATATTTGACACAAAACCTTTGCTCTGTTTCTCTCTCCATATATACTTCACACTGCTGAGGTTTTCCAGCGCTTTGTTTTTATTATGGAGTTCCTTGCTTCA
Organism: Scyliorhinus canicula; assembly: GCF_902713615.1. NCBI lineage: Eukaryota > Metazoa > Chordata > Chondrichthyes > Carcharhiniformes > Scyliorhinidae > Scyliorhinus > Scyliorhinus canicula. The sequence continues at coordinate 29,749,827 of NC_052164.1, forward strand.
CTTTTGCTGTGCTGTTATAATCCAAGCCTAGGGCTACCTAGCCATTCTTCTGTAAGGTATCTTTTTAAATGCTGGTGTGATGATATGCCTGTGCAGAGTTGTGCAAATAGTTAGTAATGCAACCTCCAACCAGCTGTTGGCGATAGAGATCTATCACGTGACTCCAGACACCGGGCAGTTGGTAGCAAGACACAGAAGAAGACAGTTGCACTTAGAGTAGCTCCAGGAGAAATATACTGAATTCATTTAGGTGGATTGGCCATGCTAAATTGCCCGTAGTGTCCTAATAAAAGTAAGGTTAAGTGGGGGGGGGGGTTGTTGGGTTACAGGTATAGGGTGGATACGTGGGTTTGAGTAGGGTGATCATGGCTCTGCACAACATTGAGGGCCGAAGGGCCTGTTCTGTGCTGTACTGTTCTATGTTCTATTTAGTTGCCATCATCTGTATAGCAGTTCCTTAGTTATCTTTTCCACGTGTTTATTAATAAATCACCTTTACAGTTAATCAACTATATGTTCTATGTACATAATTTCAACGGTTACATCACAGAACACCATATGGTACCAGGAGTATGGAACACTTAAAAGGTAACAACGGAGAAGACTGGGTGAAATATGCCGAAGAATCTTCGCTTTTCGTTCTTCCGCTGACCTGGTGAACTATGGCCATCTGGACTCAATGCAACAAACTACTGTGAAGTTAGAGATGGAAGATTTGAAGACACTTCACCAGTTTCAAGAATCAAGTAATGCAGATGAAAATTGGAGTGTGTTCGAGCAGCAATTTAGACTCTGGGCTGGATTCTCTGCCCTGCCGTGCCACATTTCTGTTTCACACCGCCGGCGGGAGGTTCTATTACGCCGGCTGGTCAATAGGGTTTCCCATTGTGGGACAACCCCAAGTAGTCAGGAAACCCCTGGGCTGCTGGCAAAATGGAGTATCCCACCGGCGGAGAATCCAGCCCTCTATGTTGAAGATCCTTGGCAACCTGACGAAATGCGTATTGCGTTGCTGCTCACTGTAGTGGGTCCTCAAGCAATAGAACAATACAATTCGCGAAGAGGAAAGCAAGAGCTACAATGAGGTGATAAAGTACTTTGATTGGCATTGCTCTCTGGAAAAAAAAAAAAAAACATTTGAACGATACATATTTTGTACGCTTACCAAAAAAGCAGGCAAATCTTTAGATAGCATTGTAACCGACTTGTAGCAGAAGGCGCAGTGGTGCAATTTTAGTACTCTTTAAGTCATCGATCTGACACCAGATGTTGTTTGGGATATCGAATGATAAAATACGTGCGAGATTATTGCAGGAAGACGGGCCTAGATTAGAAGACGCTATCATGATCTGCCATTCGAGTGAGCTGGCTGCTCAGCAGATCAGTACGCTCAACCACAAAACATTTGGCTCCAATCTAGATGAAGACTCCAGCGCCATCAGCACTGACGCAGTTCAATACAAATAGTGGTCAGGGCAGCACGGTGGCGCAGTGGGTTAGCCCTGCTGCCTCACGGCGCCGAGGTCCCAGGTTCGATCCCGGCTCTGGGTCACTGTCCGTGTGGAGTTTGCACGTTCTCCCCGTGTTTGCGTGGGTTTCAACCCCACAACCCAAAGATGTGCAGGTTGGACGGATTGGCCATGCTAAATTGCCCCTTAATTGGAAAAAGTTAATTGGGTGCTCTAAATTTATTTATTTTTTAAAATCGTGGTCTCTGAGCAGGCGGTCATTTTATCGGGTCCACCATTTTGTGCCTGCGATGCAGCCATTGTCATGGGCCACAGCAATATCCAGCATTTGGGAAAGTATGTTCCAAGTGTGGCCGTACAAATCATTTTGCCAAGCATCATTTTGCCAAGCAATGTTTTTCGCATCCTGCAGTTGATGAGATGTTCCTTGCAGAACAGTTTTCCATTAATATGATTTATTATTATTATTTCACCAAGGACACTCTGAAAAGTGAAGAAGTCTTACTGACCAGTTGAGACAATAGTGATAATGAAACTGATACCATCGAAGGCAGATGGACAATTCCAGAGATGCTGAAGAACACATTGATAAAATGCAAGCTCGACACGAGAGCGAGGGCCAACCTCAGTCTGTCAATCAAATGAGACTACTGATTGACTACAGTGGAAGGAGATTGAGACGCAGGGTGTATGTGAACTCAAAGCATGGGTTCACAACAGAAGTCACATTCCATTTTCCATTGTGGACACGAAATGCGAGTACATCATAGAAGAGGACGAGTGTGAGGCCCTGGACCTAGTTTGAGCGGCTGTACATTCCAGGCAGCGCTGCGACCGAGAATAATTGTGATGGGCAACGAGATATAATGTCACCGTTATCCGATGAGATACAACATTTAAAATAGAGGATGGCAAACCAGATGAAGCGATGGAACAGCCAAAATAAATTCAAGATTTCTGGTTAACAGTCTTCAAAGAAGGGCAGCACGGTGGCGCAGAGGGTTAGCCCTGCTGCCTCACAGCGCTGAGGTCCCAGGTTCGATCACTACTCTGGGTCACTATCCGTGTGGAGTTTGCACATTCTCCCCGTGTTTGCGTGGGTTTCGCCCCTACAACCCAAAGATGTGCAGGTTAGGTGGATTGGCCATGCTAAATTGCCCCTTGAATTGGAAAAAATGAATTGGGTACTCTAAATTTATTTAAAAAAAAACAAAAAAAAGTCTTCAAAGATGAAGATTTGCTCAGTGGCATGATACAGGAGCATGATATGCATATCCTAAAGCATCTACAAGCCTGTAAACATACGATGTTTAGATCCTGGACAGCTTCACTCAAGTTCAGGTTTGAGCCAAATGAGTTTCACTAATGAGGTACTGACAAAAACCTACCAGATGGAGTCGCATCCTGATGGGTCAGAATTTTTTGTCTTTCAAATCACGGACTGCACAGGGTGCTGGATTGACTTGAAGAATGAAAAAAATGTCACATTGAAAACCATTAAAACGAAGCAGAAGCATAAGGGACGGGCCACTGGTAGAACAGTTATGCAAACTGTACCAAATGGCCTTTCTTCCATTTCTTTAGTCCTCCTGAAGTTCCAGAGCATGGAGAGCTGGATGAAGGTTCTGTAGCAAGACCCACGACTGACTTGGAAATTGGTCGCTTGCATGAACACACAATTCTACGAGCGCTAGACGATGGTGATCATTATGATAATCATGATGACAATGATTATGATGAGAAAAGAGAAGAATCCGATTCTGAACCAGAAGAAGACTATGAAAATCTATTCAGTTTATTTGGCGGCAGTGACGAGGTAATCACACGAAACTCCCAGGCTGCGCAGCACAATGATGTGTGAACGCTAGAAGATGGCGTATGAGAGGCTGAGAGTGAGATTGCAGTAGCAGACGCATCAGATGACAGCAATTCAACTGCGAACAGACTGATGACTAAAGAAATAATCCCATTCTGGAGAAACTGGTTCCAGAGGCGTATGGTGAATCGGCACTGCACACAAAATGGTTCCGGCAGTGGGCTCCCCAAAACTCGAGGCCACTCTACCGAGAGACGTGCTAGAATGTACTACATTTGGGTGTAGTTCCACAGAGACACACAAAACATATCAGATGAGGATGAGCCACTAATCGGCTCTTCAGCAAAAGATGACCCATAATTTGTCCTATCAAGTGAGGATGAGCCACCAATTGGGGCTCAAACACAAAATGAAGGAGCAGCAACCAACATTAGGGATGTTGAGCCAACCCAGAGTGCGAGGCTTTGCAGACTGCTCCTGAAGTTGACTGCACAGTCATCCAAAAATAAATGTCGACACTGGATGTTTCGCCCGGTGATGGGCATGCAACTCAGCATATGGGCGCAACCATGGATCAACCAAAACTATCGGTCCAGCTAAAGCAGCAATGGTAGAGCAAGAGCCAGGATCAGCCAGCACAGCAGACGATCCACAAGAAAATAGTCGCGTGGCACAGTCCAGCGGCATGACGTGTGCCACAGAGCTAAAAGAAAAAGAGGCGCGGTCAAGAGTCCTCCCATGAGCAGGAAGGGGAGGATACCGTGGGTCGCCCCTGCGCTACTGAAGAGGAAGGCATTGGCAACGTGGCCAACCGGCCGGAAAGCGTACGACAATGCAGCAAGAATCATTGCAGTAAAAAGAGAACAGCAAGAAAACCGGGCTTCTGGACACATCATGTCAAAAGGCCAAACACGCTGATAGTACACAACCCGCCAGAAAACAGGTCTTGCGGAAGTTAAAGCAACATCGAGCAGCCGATAAAAGTTCAGAAGACCAATGGGACGATGTCATTTTTTCTTTATAAATGTTTTTATTGGGTTTTTGAAAGTATATTTACTGTTATGTACACTAAGAAATATATACATATAGGCACACCCAAAAATACCAAAACAAAAGTCATCATAAAAAATAAAATAAGAATAACTGGTCGGGTATTGTGCACCAGCTCAACAGCAGCAACTCTGCACAACTGGCAAAATTATTTACAACACAAGTAGGCGACTGTTTATGGGGGGAGGGGGGGGGGGGGGGGGGGGGGGGGGGGGGGGGGGGGGGCGGGGGGGGGAGAGAGCTGGGGGTGGAGACTGGGGGAGGTAAATACACATTTGGGTGCTGGCGAAACAATTACAGTGGGCAATACTCGAATGTGTTTGGTGTTGTCACTTGCTTCTCCCAGACGTATCTCACTGCCGTTGTCGTCTTGCGCTCACATCCACTTCAGCCGTTTCTCCTGTCTTTTGCCTGTCTTCTCCTTGTTCTCTGTTTCTGGAGATGCCAAGTTTGTTATCGTATCCCGTGCCTTCCTTCCGGCTGTCATTTTCCCTGCCTCCCCCTACCCACCTCCCTGGTTCTCCTCTCTTGCTCCCTGTCCCTTCTCCTCTTCTTCTCTTCCCCCCCCCCCCCCCCCCCCCCCCCCCCCCCCCCCCCCCCCCCGGCCTCCTGTGGTTTGCCTTTCCTTCCTCTGAGGTTTAGCTGTCTTCCCCCCCCCCCCTCCCCAAAACCTAGTCTATCTCTACCTCTTATGCTTTGGCTACTTTCCCCCGACTCTTGGCTACCTGGCTATTCTTATGCTTGTTCGTTGGCCACAAACAGGTCCGGGAACAATTGAGTGAATGGCTTCCACGTTCTGTGGAAGCTGTCGCCTGACTCTCGGATGGCAAATTTGATTTTCTCCATTTGGAGAGATTCCGAGAGGTCGGACAGCCAGTCTGAAGCTTTGGGTGGTGCTGCTGACCACCAGCCGAACAGGATTCTATAGCTGGTGATCAGGGAGGCAAAGGCAAGGGTGTCCGCCCTCCTCCCCAGGAATAGATCTGGCTGGTCTGAAACCCCGAAGCCACTTTCGGGCATGGCTCCACCCTCATCCCCACCACTTTGGACATTGCTTCGAAGAAGGCTGTCCAGTACCCTGCAAGTCTGGGGGAAGACCAGAACACGTGGACGTGGTTGGCTGGGCCTCCTTGGTACCGTTCACATCTATCCTCCACCTCCGGGAAGAACCTACTCATACGGGTTCTTGTTAAGTGGGCTCTATATACCACCTTTAGCTGCGTCAGGCTGAGCCTTGCGCACGTGGAGGTGGAGGTAGTCCCCACCCTATTTTAATCCCCAAGTCGTTCTCCCATTTCTTTCTTGTTGCGTCCAGTACGGTGTCGGCCCTCTTTACCAGTCGGTCATACGTGTCACTACAGTTTCCTTTGTCTAGTATGCTTTCGTCCAGTAGTTCTTCCAGTAGTGGCGGTTGTGGGTACGTCCTTGTCTCCTTTCGTAGGAAGTTTTTGAGTTGTAGATACCTTGGATTGTTCCCCCTGGCTAGCTGGAATTTCTCTGTCAGTTCGTCCAGTGTTGCGATCCTGCCGTCCGTGTATAGGTCCCTGACTGTCAGTGTCCCTCTGTCCTATCCCACCTTTTTGAAGGTGGCGTCAGTCAGTGCTGGTGTGAACCTATGGTGTTGCAGATGGTTGCTTTTTCCGACATTTTGGTCAGGCCAAATTGCTGCCGCAGTTGGTTCCAGGATTGGAGGTTGGCTATCACCATCGGGCTGCTGGAGTGTTTTTTGGGTGAGGATGGGAGTGCTGCCGTGGCGAGGGCCAGGAGGGAAGTCCCCACGCAGGAGGCCTTTTCCGCACGCACCCACTCGGCTTCTGGCTCCTTGATCCATCCCCTTATTCGCTAGGCCGTCGCCGCCCAGTGGTAGAATTGTAGGTTTGGGAGGGCTAGACCCCTCCTGGATTTTGTAGGGCCTTCTTTGGCATCCTAGCATGGCAATGTTGTCATGCATGTTCAATAAACTGTGCACCAGGGACATGTTCATCAGGCAGATCATGTTGTGTGAAGCACAGGTGCACCTGTATATATGACGTGTAAAAAGACAATGCAGATCATATTTTGTAAAAGTTATATTTATATACAAGTGTTAACAGTTTCAGAGGAAGGGACATGTTTTGATATTGCCTGTCACAGTTCTTTGTATAGTTAGTAATGCAACCTCCAACCAGCTGGTGGCGATAGAGATCTATCACCTGACTCAAGACACTGGGCAGTTGGTAGCAAGACGTACAAGAAGACAGTTGCACTTAAGAGTAGCTCCAGGAGAATTCACTTAGTAGCCATCGTCTTGTATAGTTCCTTAGTTACCTTGTCCACATGTTTATTAAATCAACTTCATAGTTAATCAACTATATGTTCTGTATACATCACTACAACAGTTACATCACAGAACACAACAGTTGAATATTGAAAACATTGATTTGATTCGTGCATTGCAAATTGTTCTCTTATAATACTATCCATGTAAAGAAGGATGTAGTAAAAGCATTGTTGAAATGAAGAATGTTTCTTAAACTTTTTTTTTTCTTTTGTGGCCTCTGACCAGATTGCAAAGCTCAGACAGCAACTTCAACGCACGAAACTAAGTAAGAAGTACAGCAAGGACAAAGAGCGCCAATCACCTCTGCATGGAGATCATGCTGCTATCGGCGTGTTGCAGCAGGTAAGATGCTATTTGCGGACAAAAGTTGTCCAGATTTGGTATGCGCAAGACAGTAGTAATTGAAATTGCTTGTGCATCAAACTTGTACCCTACTATGGTTGTTATTGACTGAGTCTTGAACATGATCATAGGGGTGGTTGCATGTCTTGAATCCAACTGGAGAACGAAATTCATATTGTTCTGTTGGCATCTTATTAAGGGCAGGGCTTGAATAATTGAAGGACCTGCATTGTTGGCTAACGTGTTATCAGTCTACCTGCTGTAGACCGTGTGCATTTAATACTGAAATGTAACATGAGATTTCTAGTTGCCACTTATTTTAAATTGAAATAAAGTAAGCACTGAGGGCGAATAAGATCCCAACAGCCGCCTTATTCACATTTTCTTCTGCTGTCCACTTCGATGGTCAGTCCACACAGCCTTTACAGCATTTTAAAAAGTATCAGGAAACTACATGTCTTTTATCTTTTACAGTTTTGTTTAACTGCCTCAGTGAATAGCTGATGCTGCTTGAATTGATGAGATTTTAATTATACAACACTATTTTGTTAGATTAAGTTTGCCCTCTGATATTAAGTGACAAAGTACAGTTAATAAAAATAAAACATTGAAAATTCCCAACGGCATGTTTGTTTTGAATATTTGACCAAGGAGAGGTGCGTGTTTAGTGTAGATCCGTTGAGGATGAACAATCCATTCTATTGTGTGCACCTAAAATTGTAAACTTCTCATGTTCATTGCTTTTTCTTATAATTTGCCTTTGAAAGGGACCTTCCAGATTTGTGCCCATTCTGCCAGCAAACCTCGCCATCACAAAGTTAATTCCACGCCTTAGGAACAGCTTGGAGGCAATAAATCAGGAAATTGAAGGAATGTTTATTAAAGAACCTGGAGATAAAGAGTTACTGAGGGTAGGTAGTCTCGTTAATAACTCTTCATTAAGTCACTCGAATGTTTTTTTTTCCCTTGAGCATTGTTTTTTGACTTGATGCAAACATCCAGTCCTAACTACAAAACGTTCCCATTGAATTTGTACTGGAATTTCAAATAACTTGCATGAGAATTTGTTCCCTTTATAACTGAAGGTCAGATGTATTGTGTGGTGCATTACTGAGCTATTCAGTCTAGGATGGTGTCCCTGGTTTGATTGCTGGTGTTGGCAAGAATTACAGTGGAATAGGCCAAGGTATACTGAAATTGGCTTTTTCCTTCCTGAGCTAGGCAAGAAGACATTAGCAACAGCAGTTGCTCTGTTCAGCATCCAGTGAGCTTTTACAAACCAGTGTGTGCAGACAAGTTTTTTTAAATTTTTTTTATTGAGCTGCAATGTTCCTATGGTTGATAAACATGCTCACATTGACTTTTTGTTTGTGCAAGATAGCTGAAGGTTACTGATATCTATGGAGTCGTAATCCTGAAAATGTTGCTTGAATGGAGTGCGGTGTGTGCGTGCGTGTATTGCTGGAGGTGGTGCTGACGACGGGGGGACTGGAGAAGGCATTTACGGGCTATTTTGGAAGAGTAGCAGACACCGCCGGAAGGGATCAAGGCAAAGTGGAAGGAAGAGTTGGGAGAGGATATGGAGGAGGGATTCTGGTGTGAGGTGCTTCGGAGGGAGAAAACGCCTCCACCTCATGGGCGAGGTTGGGACTGATACAGCTGAAGGTAGAATGTAGAGCCCATCTTACAAAGGCGTGGATGAGCTAGCTCTTTGAGGGGGTAGAAGATGTGTGTGAACATTGCGGCGGGGGGGGGGGGTGCAAACCACGTTCATATGGTTTTGTTCTGTCCAAAGCTGGAGGATTACTGGAAGGGGGTTTTTAGGGTAATCTCTGAAGTGGTGCATGTGAAACTGGACCCGTGCCCTCGGGAGGCCATATTTAGGGTGTCGGACCAGCCGGGGTTGGAAACGGGTGTGGAAGCAGATGTTGTTGTAGCTTTAGCCTCATTGATTGCCCGAAGGCGGATCCTGTTAGGATGGCGATCAGCCTCTCCACCCTGTGCCCTGGCGTGTCGGGGGGACCTGCTGGAATTCTTGACTCTTGAAGGTCAAATTTGAACTGAGGGGAAGGCTGGAGGGGTTCTACAATTCATGGGTGTTATTCATTATGCACTTTCGAGAATTAGATTACATCTAACATTAGGGGGGAGGAGGAGGGGGAGCGTATGTGTTAATGGTGACTATGGGTGATTCCTAATTCTTTTTTGTCATTTGTTAACATGCGGGCTAATGTTTTGGGGGTTTGGTGGGGAGATGGGATCGTTGTTATTGATATGGAGATTGACATTGCATTTGCTACTGATTGGGTGTAAATTTGGGAGAAATTGTGAAAAAGGAGAATAAAAATACTTTTTTAAAAAACTGGACATAGTTGCACGTTCCAGCTCCATTACAGAAGTTGAACACAATCTAGAATCTATAGGGAAAGTTGCATTCTTGGAGGTGTTGTCTGTCAGATCTGTTTTTAAACTTGAGGCCCTGTCACCTTGTGCCATTGGGTGTGAAAGATCTCATAGCGCTGATGAGATGAGGTTGATGCTATAACTAACTAAGCTGTGGTGTTGGTACTTCTGTGGCTTGAGACAGGTCATGAGTTTAGGTTTTTAACCTGGAAACCTGAGCGGGTAGTCTAGGCCAGTAGTTTAATGCAATACTGTCTAGGGTAAGGGTCCTTCTTGGTGATTCCTTTATTTCCCCTTCATTTTTTGTCGTTATCATTGTGATCCATGGCTGCTTAATAGACATGTGTCTTAAGTCGAGCAGCAGAGTGAATGAGCAATTCAAAAAGTTGCAACATAGTTTATGGTGCTAGTGTTCAAACAGGAGAACTCAGACTTTTCAGCACCTGAGTGATGGGGTGAGACTTGGTTCAATTGATTGGCTGTTGGCCAATGAATTGGCCTAAAAACCATATTCTGCCCGGTAACAGGCGGTGGTTGGATCCTGCCTGAGTCTCGCCCTCTCTCTCTTTTACCCTCTCCCCCTCTCTCTCTCTCTTTTACCCCTCCCTCCTCCCATCTCTCTCTCTTTTACCCCTCCCTACTCCCATCTCTCTCTCTTTTACCCTCTCCTCACTCTATTTCTGAACCTATTTATCATAAAAGGGGTTCGGTCAACCTGTTGTATTTGTTGCATATTGCGTATTTCATTTCATTTATAGTTTGTTCTAAATTAAAAGGAATTGTGTTTAAATTTTAAAATCTGGTGTCTGTAATTAATGGGCAGCCAGGGGCCAACGGCTTGCGTATTTTTCTAAGACTTATTGCAACTCCGGGTCAATGGGGGCTCATTGACACGCCCTACCCCAGGGTGTCGTAACACCAGGTGCCAACTTTCAGAAGAGATTTTAAAAATAAACTTGGGCTTTCTCCCAGTATTTTGGTCAGTATTGATACATCAACCATGCCATTATGAAACCGATTACCCAGAAATATATTTCCATTGCTGTTTGTGGGATTTTGTTATTTGTGGGATTTTTTTCCACAACTTAGCTCCTATCATTGTTTTATATTATACCATGGGAATTGCTATAATTTATTTTGGTTTCTGTATTCCGAAATCCAACTGGCTCATATATTTAGTGGAATTTCAAGTTCAGCTAAATTTGATCACTAGTCATCCAAATTCAACTTTTATAGTTTATGGATTTAAATGTTTGTCCAGTTGACCTTTAAACATGATTTATTTGTGGCGGGGGACTGGTGGCTGGCGAACTGCCTTTCTAATATACCATATTTTAAACTTTGCCCAAAGAAAACACTTGTGCAATAATTTACAAGCAGCAACTATCTTTTCAAAGCTCAAGGTCTGCCAGACGGTAATAAGATAAATTGCTGTTTAATTTCTGGTTGATCTACGCGACATGCGGCGCAGTTGTTGGCACTGCTGCCTCACACCGCCAAGGACCCGGGTTCAATTCCAGCCCCAGGTCGCTGTCCATGTGGAGTTTGCACATTCTCTCCGTGTCTGCGCAAGTCTCGCCCTCGCAACCCAAAGATGTGCAGGGTAGGTGGATTGGCCGTGCTAAATTGCCCCTTAATTGGGGGGGAAAAAAATTGGGTACTTTAAATTTATAAAAGAAAAATTTTTAAATAATTTTGTTTTGATTTAAGGGAAGAATAGTGGCTATAACGTCAGGAGCCGTTCAAGCAATGGCGGAACAGCAGATCAATCTGCATCAATTCTCACAAAGGAACGCATCTCGAAAAATGAGCCAATGCTGCATTCTTGCACTGTTGGCTCTAAATTGATGTGGTGGTTGCTCTGAATCTTCAGGCTCGTGAACAAACATGCTACCAAACAAATCTATCCAATACACTGCTTTTGGGCAAGGTTACTTTATTGTTTGAATTTTGTACTCCGGTAATGTGGTTATTGCAGGATAAGCTGGTTCTGTGGCGATGACTGCCAGCAGAGTTTTACCTAGAATCTGGAACACGTGAAGAAACCAAATACAAGCAGTTCATATTTTATAAATCTTGTTCAAATTGCTGCAGCCAAATATTTTGCCTACAAGTTAGAACTATTGTTATGTTCATTAGTCGTTGAACTGTGAATTGGAGTGTTCCATCTTTAATCATTGATTTTCCTCTTTACTACATATGCTTTGTAGATAATGGATGCACCTGATGGGCACAGGGCACCCTTTCCTTCTCAACGACACAGCAGCAGTTCTCAGAGTGAACCCTCACCTATCCCTCTTGAACAGACCAGTGGCTATAGTAGTCCCTCTCCATATCCGTCCCCATCCCCATCTCCTTCGTATCCAAATGGAAGCCAGGAAGAGGGGCCTTGTATAATAGAAGATGTATCATTTTTTGTTCGGGACAAAGGTGAGATCATAAACGCACAGGTGGGAGATTTGTTTTCCACCTAAATCATTTGTAATAAAATATAACTGAAGTTTTCTTCCACCTTGCCCCCTCCTGGAGGTGCTGACTCAGGGTATGGCCACACGGGTGAGAGTAGCTTTCTACCATTGTGGTAATGCGTTTGTTCTGTAATGCTACACAGAGTATCAGCAATTTATTCAATTTTAATGGGCATTGGAGCCAAGCTTGATCCTATGTTTGCCTGGTGTGCATAAGACAAAGATGTATTGTATAGTTCAATAGCAGCCCTGGCTGGGATCTGAGCATATTTTGCATTTTTGTCCTGCCTGAAATAACTATTGGACAACAATAGTTAAAACCTGAATAACATAGGAAAGAGTATAAATGAATATAATAAGAGTGCAAGACAATATTTACATAACGGTTCTTTTGAGGAGTCAATTCCTATTGCAGCTTTTCTCTAGCATTAAGCACACTCTAACCTCCTACTATTTATTCTAACTCCTTTTGCAGTATGCTTCTAGGTTTTTGCAGGGTCTCTTTTCTGAACTACAGTTTGGCCTTATTTAATCCCATATTTCTGCATCTATTAATGGTACTTTGACAACAAAGCAATCCAGTTGGGTGATCAGCAATGTATTGATATTGTCAACCAACAAAAATAATTACATTCAACTAAAAATAATTACTTTCAACTAAATAGTGTTGCCAAATGAATGACTTTGGATTGTTAATTTACATTTTACCATGCATTGATAAAAATATCTGAAGGTTTTCAGTGATCGGGGCAATGCTGGATATTCCATTTGTAGCTGTCTACAGAAGAAATGTTCCATACAGAAATATGGAAAAACTGCTTGGTTAGGAAATATATGGCTTCTTTTGCTTAAGTTGCCTCTAAAATATGCATTAATGCAGTTCCCCCTCTGGAGTTCACTGAGCCAGTTCAACAAAAGCATGGATATTGTCACTTTTATAAAACTATAATTGCAATTCCAGCTGTCTTGGTTCTGAAACCAACATTGTTAAGTCACTTCCTCCGCTTTTTCAATAACACAGATAGTGGCACAAGCTCCCCTCTCCTGAAGTATGCTTCCTCTCCCAAACCAAACCACAGCTACATGTTTAAGCGGGAGCCTCCAGAAGGTTGTGAACGGGTAACTGCATTTGAAGAAACACCGTAAGTAAAAGATGTGCATCTAAACACATTTGAGAAGAAGTCCGTATATGATGTAATCATTTTATGATTGTTCAATTTGGCTAAGTATAAGTCCAATTTTCCTTACAAACTTCCACAATGTTGTTATTGCGGCTCAAGGTTGGGGACTTATTTGTTTTAAGCATCTGCTCTGTGTATCTGAATTGATTTTTACATTCCCAAATTAATGAGATCACTTATTCACTTTTGTTTTCTGTTCAAATTTCTGAGCCTTTGGTTCTGTTGGAGTTATGTAGGGATCTTCCCCCGTCCACCACACAGTTAATTTCTAACTATTGCTCCCTCGGCCTCTAAATTCAGCCCTGCCTGTCGTGATTCAGGCACTACTGATAAGCCAAGTTCTGAAGCTAAAATGACCTGTTTTGGGACACTTAGTGGGCTTTTCCCCCAACTCGCTGTGTGTTTCACAGCAGAGGCCAGCCTACCATTGGCTGGCGGCGGGATCTTGTGGTCCCACTGTTGTCAACACGGTTTCCCGTTGAATGCACCCATCGCGGCCAAGAAACCAACGGTGGGGTTGGGCCGTTGCTGGGACCAGACGATCCCACTGGTGTGAATGGCTGTAAATGTCCAGCCATAATGCTTGTTTTGAATTGAATTAATATTTGTCTGTCTTTAAATTAGGAGCGGCATTGCTTTGGTTAAATTTAAGTTAGCACAAATAAGTTTAGGTGAAGGCTTTCAGTTCAATTCACTTGGGCTTCATTCAATTTCGCCCTTTAGTGTCAGGTTCTGCCTCACTTGATCCCTCTTTTAAAATTCTGCTGTTGCATAAAGAAACAATTCAACCATATTGAATGTCATAGATTAAATAACCTATCTTCTCAATCTGCAGGTTATAGTTTGCAATCAATATTTCAATAGAATATGAACAAGTAAATAAATGTAAGGAATGTGCAGATCATGGAACAGTAGGCTGATTGAATTCGAAAGTAACTAGCTTATTGTAACAAGGTGCACGTTGTAGCAGAACGGTCACTGTGACCAATGCATCATTTAATGGTGCTGGAATTGAAAGGCTGTGGATTATTAAGGTTTAAATCTTAAAAGTGTTCTGCAAACTAGTCAATGCTGTACCTTGCTCTTTGAATATGTTGTGCAGTGTCCAAAATCTGGAGAAACTGATATACACAGTTGGGTACTTTGAAATTAATTTTCTTTGGATCAAATTTTTTGGAACTCATTTTGTCTGGCTGCAAAATAATGTTTGAAGTCATTGGATCAAATTTTACAAAAAAAGAGAGGCAGGACAAGATAGGTTTATGATTTTGTGAAATCACATGCTCAGACTAGTTACGTGCCTTTGAGAGGATTTAGGTGATCTTTGCTTTGGGATATTTTGTCTTTCTCTAGTGTAAAGTGCATAGTGTGAGAAAAGTGGGGTGCCGTGGCGTAGTGGTATTCTCACTGGACTAGTAAACCAGAGACCCAGAGTAATGCTCTGGGGACCCAGGTTCAAATCCCGCCACTTCAGATGGTGAAATTTGAATTCAATAAAAAAAATCTAGAATTAAAAGTCTAATGATGACCATTAATCCATTGTCGATTGTCATAAAAAAAACAAAAAACATCTGGTTCACTAATGTCCTTCAGGGAAGGAAAATGTCCTCCTTACCCGGTCTGGCCTACATGTGACTCCAGACCCACAGCAATCTGGTTGACTTTTAACTGACCCTTCAAGGACAGTTAGTGATGGGTACGCCACGCCCACGTCCCATGAACAAAGTTTGTAAAAATTCCAAACAGTTGCTGTACAAACTCATTACAGGTGTGAGAATAGGAATAAAGCTGTGGAGTTTTTTAATTTATTGTTTGCTTAGCTGCAGGACTACAGTTGCAATGCTTAACCTTAAGGCAAGCTAGTAACAAAATACCCTTGGTACAATTCCATTTAATCTAAAACTCATATTTATAAATTCAGTATGTAAATTATGATAGTTTATCAGATTTCACCTTGAATGCAAGTACTTCTGTCTGGGCTGAAATGCTTTCAAATCTGTTCAATTAAATATGATTGTGACTTTATAATTTCTGTGTGCTCTTTTTCAGGGCTATTTCCTTTGGACAGGCTTTGCTGTACTCATGTCCAGATAAAAACAAAGTTAATTTCAACCCCACTGGCTCTGCCTTCTGCCCAGTCCATATTCTTAAGCCTCTTTTACCAACTGTTGACTTAATATTAAGGCACTTGCCAACATCTGCTTCATCAACCCCTCCGAGCACAGGGGTATCACCGAGCACTTTGACCTCTTGTCAGTCTACAACTCAGGTCTCATTCCAGCAACCATCGGAGAATTCAGGGACCACAGACTTTACTGAGATTTCTAAGGAACAACCTCTACCGTTTGATCCTTGGAAACTTGCTCAGGCTGAAGAAGGTGCCTTTTTCCAGAGCTCATTAGTAATTTAGACTGGAGAATCTGCAAAAGGTAAACGGCTGACTGCAAACTTACCCCTAACCAGTTTATCGTGTTAAATACTACCGATATTGGCTTTCTTGGCCTTCAATGTGTTTGTATCTTGAATGCAGATTTAACTGTTCTGTATGTAAACAGACTGACAGACTGATACTAAACCAACAAGTTAAGCATCCATCTTTAAGGGGAGAATGGGCCAAGTATTAGGATTTGCCTATAATTATTTGTGCCGAATGTATATGGTTTAGCACCAAACTGTCAAACAGCTTATGTGAATAGAAAGTTTAGGCATATATATGCTCAAATAAAGTTTTAAAAATGTCTGCTAGTCCTTTATTTACCTTTAAACCATAGCAGTACATTTACTTTCTTCGCTTGAGCCCACGTTGCAAGTGCAACTTCAATAAGCACAAGCTTACCTTAAGGAAAAATGTAAAGACATAGGACCATTCTAAATGTTGGCCACTTTTTACTGGGGTTTTTTTTTTCAGTCAGCTTTTAACCTCATAGTACCTTGTGTGTGAGACTGCTACAGTATTTAGAAAATAAATTTGTTTATATATTAAATGCACATTGGAAGCTTTTTCCTTGAAATAACTTTCTTGCTCTTTACTTTATGAAAAGCATTAGGTTTAGCATTTTAAGCGGTGTACTGCACCGTAAGGTGACATGTGCAACTGCTGTTGATTTAAAGGTTGTAGAATATTGAATCTAATTAGAAATCCCAGGTTACTGATTAGAATTGGTACAAGTATAGACCATTGGGTGCTGCTTTACAATTGAGCACAGTGAAATACTGGAATTTAGCAAGTATCCTGTAGCCGCAAGTATGTTTCCTGCCAATCTGACATATAAGCTCAGCAAAGAAACTGAACTGTAAATGGTGTTTTATCTGCTTCAAAGCCTGATTAGTCATATATTTTCATGGGTGAAAGGTGTACAATGATAACAACTTTAGCCTGTCAGTGAAAATGCCACAGGAAGAATTAAATTCCTGTTTACCCAATATCGAGCAAAATTATCACTGCCTGTTTCTCGCTTTAAAAAAAATTGAGACTGGGTGAGAATTGCCCCTGAAACATTCCGATTAATGCCACAATGGCGCAGGAGGGTATTTTAAAATCGAAACTTGAATTTTAGACCTATCAGGTTACCAACTCAAATATTGGGAATTGATGAAATTAATTTGTTCAGGTTAAATAAAATGTTGGTGTGAAAGGTAGCTGGGTTAATTTAAAATCAAGTTGGGGGAGCAATCTGAATGCAACTGAATTGCTGTTGCAATTATAATCTAACCTGTGCAATTAGCTGGCAAACACTTCTGTTCCTTGACAAGGCACACATGTGCTTTGGCATGTTGCATTCTGCTATTGCGTATTACACAACAGAATAATTTCCTGGCCAAATGTTATGTATTCAAGATTTTTGTAGATTGATTGCTGCAACTAACTTCAGTAACACATTGTAAACTTTGTCTCCATGTTGGGGAGGATTTTTTTAATGGATGTATTTAAAACTATTAGCCACTCAGAAGATTTAGGTCTGCCTGTTCTGAACTATTCTGCACCTAATTGCTATTCTCTTCAGTAATGAAGGAAAATTTAAGATTTTAAACATCAGACCGAAAATTACATACTGAAAATAAAACTTAGTTGATTGGAACAAATGGCTTAATTCAACAGTATATTTGATTTCACTACTTTAAAAAATAGTTTGCTTTTTGTTTTGAAGGAGTAAAGAGGGAACAAGTGAAGAGCATGAGGTTTATTTGCACCTGGTTATGTCCAACAACAATCTGCTTGGCTTTACTTTCTCATTGTCACTGTTTCAAATGCTTTTTCTACTGAAATTTATTTTTAAATTTACTTAATATAAGTCTGGGCTTACATATACAGAAGTGTATTTTTTTTGGTATTTATTTAAACAATTGATGTACCCATTTAAAGGGCTAGCTTCATTTAAGATCTAACTTGGGTATTAAAAAAAACTATCTGAAACCTCTAGCTTAAAAGCAAAGTGTACAGATATATATGTATTAAAAAAAACATAGTTCCTCTGCATTCCAGTTTAATTTGCAGGTATATTCTGATACAGAGCCTGTCAAAATAAAAGCACCAGCATTTAGATTCTTTAATCTTATCGTCTCACATTGAAGATCGTGTGGTTAATTATGGTTTCGGAAACAAATTTAGAGTGGAGTGCCCAAAAGAATTGTGTCATGGCGTGTTATTTGCTCGTGCATTTTGAGTTTCAGTTCAATCTGTAATTTTGTTTTCCATTGCCTACGCATTGAAACTGTAGACAGTAAGTGTCCCAACATATTGGTTTGTACTTTATGATGACCTTTGAAAGAGGCTTGATGCTAAGTTGAACAGTGCAGTGCAATTATCAAATTGCACTTTGCAAGTTCAGTGAAAGACCATGCTATTTGAAGTTGATATTTTTCCAGGACCTACGCTTGCCCCTCTTCCCCCTCCCACCTCCAGGCATTGGTTATAGGATATGTATCTGTGGAGTAAAATGGCTGTCCACTCCCAATATTGGCATGGCTACGCTAGTTAAAAATGTGTCAAGTATACTTGTGGCGGTTGTTCCCTTGATCCTTGTAGTGAACCAAATGTCTGGAGTGCCATTTCAGTTTTATTTTCAGTAAAGACTTAGCCTTGTTTTTTTTTTTGTTCTGGAATTTGGTATGCAGTAGTCCAAAGTGCAACTCTTGAGATACAGTTCTTTCTGCACTTGGTCATGCCTTATTTAACTATTGTTTGAACAGTCTTCTATACACTGCATTGATGCAAGTGTAACAAATCTAATAGGTTGGGGGGGGGGAAATGAAGGTTTAACCAATTTGAAAATTTTACTCTAAATTGGTTGGAAGGTATAATTTCCGTGTCTTCTCGAGCTGTAGAAAATATCTTGATTTTTATATTACCACTGGAAAAGCAATGTCTAGCAACAACAAACTCTGCAAGTGCAAACTTCTTCTGAGGGCCATTAAAAAAACATTTTTGGTTCCAGAAGACCTTTGCTTCCCGTACTTTGCACCAGTTGTATGAAGTCAGAAGTAATGTGGCAGTATCTTTTGAAGCTGATTTTACTTCCTTTTCACTGTGAATTAAGTCATATTGCCAACCTGACTCCCATCTTCCAACTACCCATTTCTATATCTTAAAACAACTACTGACGGTGGTGCAAATTTGTAGTAAAATCCAACATTGCATCTGGACTAGTGAAAGTTTTGAGTTTTAAACTGCAATGTTGTATTGTCTAATGTTGGAGAAGCTACCGTAACAGAGAAATGCATCTTTTGGGAAAAAGGGTAGCAATAAACAGTGTTCTGTTAATAAAGTGAACTAGCACCTTCTAGTGGTAGAAGCCAAGTACTGTAACAGTATTAAATGGCCCTCAACGTTTTGAAGTTGCCTAGTCTTGAACAACTGCATCAATGGTAGAACAAGGTAAAACTTTTTGTTTTCCTCCTGCTGTTTTAATCTTTGATTAAATTTACTGTTGAAGTTTTGCTCTAGCCATATTTTAAAATCTAAATCAAATGACACTTCCTGTGCTGCCTCCTTTTAAAACAAAAGAACGTTGCAATCGCCTTTTGGCTTAACGCTTAAATTCTACTTTGCAAAAATAAATCTCCTTAGTTACTATAACTTGAGAATCAAGCAAATAAAAATTCAAAGCAAAAATATCTATATGACCCTTGTAAATAAATTAAGTGTGAAACCAGCTAGCTGATTTTATAACGCAAAGGCATTGTAAGCATAGCATTATTCTGTCTTTAAAACACTCTACCATGACACATTTCCTTTTGTTAGACACTGATATGTGTATCCACATTGAGAAACAAAATGAACATATCCGAAGAATTATAACTGTATTGCATTTTCTACTGTGTATTTGTTGATCAGAATGAACTGTTATGACAACTGCAGATAATACCACGTGAATGTTATGAGTGAATTGCTGACCAAATTGGTTGATGTAACACCAGTTTTGTATTTAAAGGTTTGAATTGGCCTAGAATTCTATCTTTGTAGGATTATTTTGTCTTATACACACTATTGGGGGTTTGGTTGACATTGTACATATGTTTCAGAACATTAAGCTTGGACAAATGTATTGGCCACATGAGCTGTGTTTAGCGTGTGGATTTGTGTGTGTTTTTTTAAGAAGTAGGTTCAGTTTCAGAAAATACAAAAATAAAAGTGCCAATTTCCATTGCAAACCTGTTGTGTTTTTCTTTTTGGATTATGGTCTCACTGAAACATATTTTCATTAAGCAAAATCATCCCAACTCTGTACTTTTACTAATTGATGCCTGTAGACATATGAGTGGAATATATAGATTGCATTTACTTGCCCTGTAAGAATTTTGTAATCTTGAGTAGATGCTCTGATGCATCACATGTTCAGCACTGAGCTCTACTTCACAGAAACCTAAGTATGCAAATAGCCATTTGGTTGTACTGAACCTCAAAAAAACATGCTGTCAAAGTTTTCAGCCTTGAACTCATCAGGACAACTTTGCACGGATACAAATTGTAAAAGGAACAACAGCTTATACTGCATGCATCAGAGCATCTACTCAAGATTACAAAACTCTTACAGGGCAAGTAAACTGCAATCAATATATTCCACTCGTATGTCTACAGGCATCAATTAGTAAAAGTACAGAGTTGACATGATTTTGCTGATCAGTTGGCAAGTGGACTCTGGTAGAAGTGTTGCCATGGAGAATGCACCAAGGGACAGTGAACTGCCCAGCCTTTGTTTAAATTTTGTTCTGAGTGGATCTGCCTGCTTTGAATTTAAACAATAACCTCCCTGGTGCATTCTAGATGGTCCTCTACTAATCCAAGTCCACTTGCCAACCTCAGCACTTGTCGCACAGTATAAATTATTGTTCCTCTTACAATTGGTATGCTTACAAATATGGCCTGGTGGGTGCAGGCCAAAAAGCACTGACAGCACGTCTCCAAGAAACATGGGTGTTTCCTATACTGTACAGCACAACTACTGAACTGAATTGTGGGTTTGCATGCACCAATGGTCAGCAACTTAACAATAGTTTCTTTGATATCCCAGTTCTGATCTTTGTTTCTGCAGGCAGCCTGTTGGGGATTGTGCATCTGTTCCAAGTTTTAAAAAGTACACCATATTGCAGAAATCCTGTTGTCTGATTTTAAACTCTGTATCCAGAACAAAATAACTTAGTAGTTTGAATGAGGATTGTCTGTTCTGCAAATCTGATGGATGGAACTATACCGAGAAGTGTATTTGCTTTCTATGCTGTTATGGCTGATGGCAAGACTCATCCCAACAACTCTAGCACTCACATGGGATTTTTAAGATACAGTTCATTTGATTTTGACTTTTTCTGAATACTAACTGGGAAATTTAACTTGGACAATAGCGAATCAAAGTGTCTCCTTCACTATGCTGCATAAACTCTGTTTCATGTATTGATGTAATTGTATCCATCACAGGTATTACGATCCCAGACCATACCCAACAGTAGCTAGGATACTGGACCGAAACATCAATATTTTAGTTTATTTAGAAGACTGTGCGGAAGAAATGATTAGCTCTAGAAGTAATCACATGTAGAAATAGTGCTTTGTTATTTCTAAAACAAAACTTTATTATGAATCTTCACATGTGAAAAGAACAGTGTCCAATTACTCATTAACACTACTCAATTTCCCATTAAACAACAAGAAAAGAAACATACAGCTCTCAATCAAAAATCAGCAGCCCATAGAGTAATACTTGCTTTATAAAACAGATTTGACGCCTATTAGAACCCCTTCAGACTCTGGCTGAATATGTTAAGCTGGTTCACAGGGTGTGTTTCAGCTTCCTCCTGGTGCCCAGATAGGTTCACAGGGTGTGTTTCAGCTTCTTCCTGGTCTCCAGACAAGGCTGCTTTACAGATTATTACTCTTTTAGAATTATCATACTGAGAGAATTGTGGGCTCAGTTTCAGGCAGATCGGAATTCGCCTCTTTCTCCCAAAGCCTTTCCAAAACCTAACTGCCTCCCTGCATTTCTAGGCTCCACCCAGCAATGACACCATCTGCTCGAGCTGAAAAACCAATTATCTCTGCAGACTGCAAAGCACATTAACCATCCAGGGACTTCCCCAATCAAACCACATTCCTCTGGTCAATTTCACCTGTTTCCGAGAAACAAAATGAAAGCCTTTTTAAAACAACATGACCACTGCAGTCAAACACACTATATAACCCCAGGTTTTAACAGTTGACTTGTCAGACCAATATTTAGAAGCTAATATTCCTAAAATCCTCAACACAGGCTATCAAATATCCCTCCACACACGCTTTGAACACCGTTATGAAAGATATTGGCAGTGAGGTTTGTTTTACCTGGGGGAGGTGGGTGGATGCCATTCGACTGCCTCTTTCCGAGGATTAGGAATAATTGAGCTGGTTTGTTATCTCTAAGTTGGAGCAGAGCTGCTGCGGTTGAGTCAGTAATCTTTGCTCGACTATCGTGGCCTGATTCTATATTTTTATTTGCCTGCAGAAATCCAAATGTTCACTAATCACTTGCTGGGTTATTTGCAGATGCATTTAAGTTGCAGAGCCATCTGTCGCAACTCTTATACAATTTTTCAATCGTGCTGCTCCCAACATCCATCAGGGTTAAATCCATGCAAACCGAAGTTATGGTAACAATGTACAAGATATATATGGTGCCTCATTTTGAAATAATGGATGAGAATTTGGAACGTAAAAAATAAATTGCACAATATAATGGGTGTTTTCTTAAATTCAGTTTGAGGTGTGGGTGTCGCTGGCTAGGCCAGCTTTTATTGCCCATCCGTAGTTGCCCTTCAGAAGGTGGTGATGTGTTGCTTTCTTGAACTGCTGCAACCCTTGAGGTGTAGGGTGGCACAGTGGTTAGCACTGCTGTCTCACTGGGACCAGAGTTCAATTCCAGCCATGGGTCACTTCGTGTGTGGAGTTTGCACGTTCTACCCCTGTCTGTGTGCGTTTCCTCCAGGTGTTCCAGATTCCTCCCACAGCCCAAAGGTTAGGTGGATTGACCATGCTAAATTGCCCCTTGGTGTCCAGGATGTGCAGTTTAGACTACGGGGCCATGGGATAGGTTATGGGTGGACATGAGTACAGTGCCCATTTGAAGGGTCGGTGCAGACTCGATGGGCCAAGTGGCCTCCTGCATTATATGGGCTGGTTTAGCTCTGGGCTAGACAACTGGTATGTAATGCGGAACAAGGCCAGCAGCGCAGGTTCAATTCCCATACCAGCTTACCCGAGCAGGTGCCAGAATATGGCGACTAGGGGCTTTTCACAGTAACTTCATACTTGTGACAGTAAAAGATTATTATTATATGTACACCCACCATGCTGTTAGGGAGGTAACTACAGGATTTTGTCCCAGCTATCAAATGGACTGCTTTGTCCTGGATGGTGTCAAGCTTCTTAGAGTCATTGGAGCTGCACTCACCCAGACATCACACTCCTGACTTGTGCTTTGTACCAAGTGGACAGGCTTTTGGGGGAGGGGGGTGGGGCACAGGAGGTGAGTTACTCGCTGCAGAGTTCCTAGCCTTTGACCTGCTCTGGTATCCACAGTATTTATATGGCTAGTCTTTTTCAGTTCCTGGTCAATGGTTACCCCAAGATGTTGATTGTTGGGAATTCAGTGATGGTAATGCCATTGAATGTCATGGTGGGATGGTTAGATCCACTCTCCTTGGAGATGATCATTGCCTGGCACGAATGTTTCTTGTCACTTGTCAGCCCACACGTGGATATTGTCCAGGTCTTACTGCATTTAGATTTGAACTGCTTCAGTATCTGAGAGTTGCAAATGGAGTTTAATCTAGTACAGTCATCTGTGAACATCCTCACTTCTGACCTTCTGATGGAAGGAAGGTCATTGATGAAGCAACTGAAGATGTTGGGCCTAGGCCACTGTCCTGGGAACTTCAGCAGAGATGACCTGGACCTCAGATGAGTGACCTCCAACCAACACCGCCATCTTGCTTTGTGCCAAATATGATTCCAACCAGTTGAGTGTTTTCCCCCTAATTCCCATTGACTCCAGTTTTGCTAGGGCTCCTTGATACCATACTCGGTCAACTGCTGCCTTGATGATGGTGGCACGGTAGCACAGTGGTTAGCACTGTTGCTTCACAGCACCAGCGTCCCAGGTTCGATTCCTGGCTTGGCTCACTGTGCGGAGTCTGCACGTTCTCCCCCGTGTCTGCATGGATTTCCTCCAACAAGTACCGCAAGACGTGCTGTTGGGTAATTTGGACATTCTGAATTCTCCCTCGGTGTACCTGAACAGGTGCTGGAAAGTGGTGAATAGGGGCTTTTGACAGCAACTTCATTGCAGTATTAATTGAAGCCTACTTGTGACAATAAAAAAGATAATTATTAATTAAAGGACAGTCACTCTCCCCTCACCTCTGGCATTCAGCTCTTGATTATCTTTTTAAAAAATATATTTTACTCCAAACGTATAAGAAAAGTTACAACACACAATTCGGGAAACAAACTTCCCAACTATACAGTTTGTACAAATGTTTACCCCTTATTTTGCTTCCCCCCCCCCCCCCCCCCCAGCGATGAACAACTCCTCAAATGGTCGCAAACATCTCCCACCTTGCCTCAAAACCCTTCGCTGAACCCCTCAACTCATATTTGATCCGCTGAATCCCTTAACTCGTATTTGATCTTTTCCAGCTGAAGAAAATCATATATGTCCCCCAGCCTGGTGGCGTTGCTGACTGCCACTCCAATACCATGTGTCGCTGTGGAATCAGAGGAGAAGGCCACAACATCAACCTAGCTCCCCTCCATCAACTCCAGCCTCCGATATCGCCACCGAAGGGTCCATCTCAACCTCCTCCTCCACTATCCTTGCTAGCGCTGCAAACACTCCCACCCATAATCTCTCCAACTTTTCGCAGCCCCAGAACATCGATGTGTGATTGGCTGGTCCCCGCCCACACTCCGCCCACTTATTCCTGCCTACATCATATACCCTGTGTGCAACCTTGAACTGTATCAGCTCATCGTTGTACTTGAGGAGGTTGCATTTACTCTTAGTGCCTCACTCCATACTCCCCAGTTTATCTCCCCTCCAAACCCTCCTTCCCACTTCTCAATCTTCACTAACC
Source organism: Scyliorhinus canicula (assembly GCF_902713615.1). Classification (NCBI taxonomy): domain Eukaryota; kingdom Metazoa; phylum Chordata; class Chondrichthyes; order Carcharhiniformes; family Scyliorhinidae; genus Scyliorhinus; species Scyliorhinus canicula. Next base: position 29,774,477 of record NC_052164.1, read on the forward strand.
GCTCACCTCCCTGTTATCCCAGACACCTGCAAATGTCTCTGATCCTGCCCTCCCCTTCCACATCCAGAAGCAATCATCACTTCAGCAGGATGTACCATGGTAATCTGGGGAACTCTTTCTCAACCTTCCGTGCGAAGTCACTTACCTGCAGCTACCTAAACTCACTTCCTCTCTGGAGCTCTACCCTCCTTTACTTCATCTGTACTGGCAAACCCTTCTTACAGATACAAATCCCACACTTTAACCAGCCTTACTTCTCTCCACTTCTTATATGTGTCATCTATCCCCCCAGCACAAAACTGTGGTTTACACAAAATGACGTTAACACCGACATTCCCTCTATCCTATAGTGCCTCCTCCGCTGGTTCCAGATATTCACCGTGGATTACATCAAGGGCTCCCTGAGTTTCTGCTCGGCGCCATTGGCAACGTGCCATCGCCATAGTCCTTAAGCTAGACCCCTATACAATTCCTCCTCCATCCTCACCTATTCTACCCCTTCTCCTTTCCACCACCTCCTCACCTTCACCATGTTAACCGCCCAATAGTAATGTAGCAGGTTTGGCAACACCAACCCTCTCTGATGCCTCTGTGACAGGGTCCTCTTAACCCTTGGCACCTTCCCAGCCCATACAAAGTCCAAAATAATTGTGTCCAGTTTCCGAAAGAAAGTCTTTGGTATAAAGATTGGGAATATCCTGAAATATAAACAGGATCCTCAGCAGAATGTTCATCTTTACGACTAGGACCCTCCCTGCCAAAGTCCAGTGCAGCATGTCCCACCTCTTGAGATTCTCCTAAGCCTCCTCCTCCAGTTTTGTTAAATTCCATTTGTGAAGCATCGCCCATTCCCCTCTACCTGAATCCCCAGATATCTAAACCTGGCTCTAGCCATCTTAAATGGCAACCCCCCCCCCCCCCCCCCCCCCCTAAATTGGATCACCGACCCAACTCATTCACCGGGAACACTTTGCATTCCCTTGCCACTCTGCCGACCCCCAACGAGCCATTGCCAGAGGCTGAGTAGCCAGCGCAAACAGGAGCAACAGCGGGCACCCTACCTTGTTCTCCTGTGCAGTTCAAAGTTGCATGAACCCATGTCATTAGTCCGCAACTCACCCTCGGTGCCACATACAATAGTTGCACCCATGCCACAAACTTAGGCCCAAACCTTCCCAGGACCACAAACAGGTACGACCACTCCACCCCGTCAAATGCCTTCTCCGCATCCGTGGACACCACTACCTCTGGCACCTGAGCTCCTGACGGGGTCATAATCACATTTAACAGCCTCCGTATATTAGTAGAAAGGTGCCTGATCTTTTACGAAACCTGTTTGTGTACCCGGGATACAACCTTCCATCTTTCCCGCCACAAACTTAGCCAGCACTTTTAAGTGTTTTTAACAGAGATATGGGCCTATACGATCCACATTCCATCGGGTTCTTCCCCTTGTTTGGTATTGACGTGATCGTTGCCTATGTCATCGTCTCCTGCAGCTCCGCTTCTCCAGTGCCTCATTAAATGCCCCCAAGAGGTGTGGTGCTAGGTCCGTCGCAAACTCCTTTATAAAAATTCCGCAGGGTAGCCATCAACCCCGGGGCCTTCCTAGACTTTATACCCCTTATACTGTCAAATATCTCCCTCAGCCCCAGGGGCTCCTGTACCGCCTTCTCTCTTCCTCCAGCTGTGGAAACTTCAGTTCATCTAAGAACCGTCCATTTCCCCCTCTTCACCCCCGAGTCTGCCCTGTACAGGTCCTACCCTTTGTCAATCAACAGTTTTTTTTTAAAAAACCTCCCCATTGGAGGAAAAGAACCCCCCCCCCCCCCCCCCTCCAAACCCCACCCTACCCATATTCCCAATTACTTCACATTTCCAGCACCTCAGTCTCTCAGAATTGTTCAGTTCTCTCCCAGTTTATGCTCCTTGATAAACTCATTGGCCACTTCTGGGGTCTCAAAATAGTATTCCCAACCTTCATACGTCACCCAAAGCTTCGCAGGGTAAAGTACCCCAAACCTGATCTGGCGATAGAGCACCGCCTTGACTTTGTCTACACACACCATGGCCACCACCAGAAGTTGGCTCTTGATTATCAATTGTCAGTTAAATTCCCTAATTAGACAAAACGTTATTTAGGGATACCATCTGAATCTTAAAGTTCTTCCGTCATTTGAGTTGTTGGCATCGCATCCAGTAATAATATTGGCAGGTGAGAAAACAAATCTGTGTCGAGTATAGTTTTATTAGCAAATTCTTTCCATTAACACACACACACCCTATCCTGTCCATTGCCACCATCACACCCAAGCAACAGAGTTTTGCAAAGTCATTCTCCAGAACCATTGCTTGGTTTTATTTTTAATCAACATTTTGTTGATATTTCTGGTATTTGACTGCTTGAGGAAATGCACGTTTGAATACTTTATGGGATTACCTTCTCATTTGTTAATATTGCTGTTCGTGCAAATTTGAACAGCAATGGTTTTATTTGCATGTACTTCCAGAGACTTTCCCAACTTAATTATATTAGGTTTTCACTCTGGTATAACCTCAAGTGCCAAGTAAAATCCAGGTGTTCCCAACAAGTAGGAAGTGAACTTGTTGATCCAAGTCTTAGCCCAGCCAGCAGCCCCTGCACATTGGTTTCTGAAGGTTAGTAGCTGAGACCTTCACATCAATTATCTTGAGCAGCATGTCATGTGGAGGAGTGGAATATGTGTCTATAATGTGACCCTATTTTGTTGTCTCCTTTGGGAAGGATCGCATTTATATTTCCATTTCGTTCCATCTCTTTTCTCTCTCTTTCTCTCTGTCCCCCCTCTTTCTCTCCCCCCCCCCCCCCCCCCCCCTCTACCACAACACCATTGTCACCTAAGCGAAAGAGGAAATCTTCTATGTTTTGCAGATCTTGCAGATGAGGAATCCAGCCAAGTTGGCTGTGCTGCAAACGAGGGAGCATCACCTGATCCCCATTCAATCTGATGGGCACTCTGTATTGTGTTTCTTGATGCTCACATTCCTGTGGGCCATATTTATCTGCTCAGGCGGCTGCTTGGATCTGTTGCACAGTCAGAGCTGTGAAATGTAGGTTGAAATCCGATCTGTGTGGTGAGGTGATGTTTTCTACTCTCAACCAATGTAATATAACACTGCCATAGTAACAAGTCTTCATTTGAATTTGAGGTTTTTATTGCATGCTAGCCAAGTTACAAACATGTGGCTTTACTTCTGGTGTTTGCTGGCATTTTTATTTTTAAGCATACAATCATCAATACTGAAAGGCTCCAAACTGGCATAGATCCCTGCAGTAAGCATGGAAAATTTGTGATGCTAGGAGCACTGTAGTGGGGGTAAACATATTTTGGAAATATCCCCTCCCAAGATTAGACAATGGTGGATTCTCACGTGGAGTGTGTTGCCATCAATAATAATGGAGCAGGAAGTGATATTTTTTTAAAACATAGGAATCAAACTGAGGGTTGTGTTTCTACGTAGCACGATATTCTCTCTCAACTGTCTATAAGTTAAACTTGAACACCCAACTTATGGATAAAAATCCTTTCACTTTGCGGGAAATGTGTTATGGGCTGATTCGACCCATATCCAAATGGGACTTGAGTTCCCAATACAAAACTGCTATTCCACTCATTAATTTGGATGTATTTCCTTCTGGATAGTGGAAGGGTGGTTACTGTGAGTAATGGAAAATTCATTGGTCAGGAAGTTGGAAAAATATGTTGGACAGAAGCCAATGTCCTTCAAGATTCACTTGGCTCAGATTGTACCTGACTTGGGAGGGCCTGGAATGGCATAAGTGGAGGCAAAGTTACACATCCAAAAAAGAACTGGCGTCAGTCAGTTTGAGCACACCAATGATCTCAATCTTGCGCAAGTAGGTCACTTGTAAATGTTCTAATGTAAAATGCATGTCGTTGTATCCAATTGTTCGGTACTGATCATAACTGAACAATTAAACCTACAAATAAGCAAGTAGCACACAGAAGTGAAACTAATGAACGTGGGCAGCAATTTTATTTTCCAGTAATTTATGGATATTTATGGTTACTTTTTCTGATCGTCCAGATGTTTGACTGCACAGGAAAAGTCTTGAAGACAAACGATTGTGACATCCACACGAGTAGAGTCTTTCAATGGGACTGTACACTTTGTTCTATCTTACCTCACTTACCCCACCCATTCTAAGAACATATCCCAATTTCCAAGTCGAGAGCCCTTCCCACCCCCCCCCCCCCCCCCCCCAAGAGCCAAAGGCTACAGCAGGCACTTGTACATAGGCCAGAATTTAACTATGGTTAAAATTACACATTACCAAGGCATCTCTTTAAATGCCAGTAATGTCATCCAAAACTGCTGCCCGAGTCTTGACAAGTATCAAGTACCAATTGCCCATTATACTTGTTCTCAGGGCCCTACATGGTGAAGCAATGCCTCAACTTTAAAATTCTCATCCTTGTTCGCAAATCCCTCTATGGCCTCACCCCTCCATATTTCTCTCCTGGCAGCCCACAACCATCCAAGATATCTGCACTCTGATTCTCGTTCTTTGAGCATCCCTGATATGCGATATGTAACTGCTGTGTGTTGGTTACTGTGCCTTCAGCTACCTGGCTACTAAGCTCAGGAATTCCCTGTCTAACCCCTCTAGCTTGATTTCCTCCTTTTTAAACATACCCCTTTGCCCAAGCTTTGGGTCAGCGGCCCTAATATCACTTGTGTGGCTCTGTCACTTTATTTTGTGAAGCTCCTGTAAAGTTCTTTGGCATATTTCTATGTTTGAAAATGATGATTTTACTTCAATTTCAATAATTAAACAATTTTGATCCTCAATCATCAACATGGTTCTGAGCTCCTATAAAACTGGCACAGGTAACTGAATAGTCAGTCGGTCAAAGGGAATTGACTTTGCCCATATTAAACATTTCATCTTGATGCCACCTAGTCCTGAATACAATTATATTTACTCTCCTATCTTGATTTAACATCTAGTTGAAAAGACGGTGCTTTTGGGGGAACACAACAGCAATCCCCAGAACTGCTTTGCAGTCCACAGTGGGCTGTAACCTATAATCCTCTGATTCAATTGAGAAAAAATGACTATTAGTTGACAATAAATATTAGTTGACATTAGAGAACTTGCCACTTCAGGAGGTTCCATTTTGGAGATGCTGAGTTTCATCAGTATCTGCTTGAATCTTTTCAACCCAGTTCCTCCTGACATCCCAATTCTGAGTTTCCCAGTCAGTCAAACAATGAATACAGGCTTATATTTTCTCATGGGAAGCTTATGACCTTCATGCGAAGCATACATTTGCCAATCTGCATCCCCAGGCTCCTCTGCCAATTCTTCTAAATGTAGATTCTCCTCCGTTTTATTTCCAAAGCAATATGCAATCCATCACGCTGACTGTTCTTTCTAGGCTACTGGATGGCAGGTTGACTCAGACACCTTGTTTCTGGTAGAACCAGTGAAAGGTTACAGCACAGGAGGCCATTTGACCCATATTGTTTGAGGACACCCAGATGCCCTTCCTAATTCCACCCTCCTGCACCCGGTCCATAGCCCTGTAGCTTACAGCACTTAAGGTACAGATCCACCACCAAGTCGGGCAGTGAATTCCAGACTCCCACTACATAAAAATGTTCTTCCTCATGTCCCCTCTCCCTCTTCTGCCACTTGTCTTGAATCTATGTCCTCTGGTTCTAGGATTCTTCACCAAGGGAAACAATGTTATTCTGTCCACTCTATCTCTTCCCCTTCTATTTTGTGCACCTCAATTAAATCACCCCTTAGCCTTCTTTGTTCCAAGGAAAATAATCCCAAAGAATCTAATCTCTCTTCATAGCTACACTTTTCTAGCCCTGGCATCATTCTTGTCAACCTCTTCTGCACTCTCCAGAGCAATTACATCTTTCCTGTAATGTGGTGACCAGAATTGCAGTTGTGGCCTCACCACTGTCTTGTACAATTCCAACATTATATCTGTGGTGAATGTAATTCACACTGTATTGTATTGTATGGTATTGTGTCCTCTGTCTGTGAGCCGTTGCGCAGCTCTGCCCATAGGGGGAGATGATGAGCTTGTACAGGGTTCCACCCTCGGCTCCGCTCCTCCCACTACCAGAAGTATAAAGTGCTGCAACCGTGTGAGCCTGCCTTTAGTTCTTCTGGTCGCAGGCAGGCTCAGTTAGAACATAGAACAGCACAGAACAGGCCCTTCGGCCCTCAATGTTGTGCCGAGCCATGATCGCCCTACTCAAACTCACGTATCCACCCTATACCCGTAACCCAACAACCCCCCCCCTTAACCTTACTATTTAGGACACTACGGGCAATTTAGCATGGCCAATCCACCTAACCCGCACATCTTTGGACTGTGGGAGGAAACCGGAGCACCCGGAGGAAACCCACGCACACAGGGGGAGGACGTGCAGACTCCACACAGACAGTGACCCAGCCAGGAATCGAACCTGGGACCCTGGAGCTGTGAAGCATTTATGCTAACCACCATGCTACCCTGCTGCCCTCCTTGTAAGACTATTAAAACCACAGTTTATTTCCAATCGCGCTCCGAGTGAATTGATAGTCACATCAATTTAATAGTCTTAGAAAACTTGAAGAAAACTACTATGGAATCAGCCCTCAAACCTGATCGACTAGAACTCGACCCGCAGGCTGCAGAGGCGAAGGAAATCTTCCTACATTGGCATCGGTGTTTCAAGGCTTACCTGGCTGAATCAATCACCTCCGAGACTAAAGAGGAGCAGAAACTCAGTCTACTGCACGCACGGGTGAGCCATCGCATCTCTACGCAACTCAATTGTACCGACTCCCATACTGAGGCCCTCGCTGTGCTCGACCGATTGTACGTGCGGCCGGTAAACGAGGTCTACACGCGGCACATTTTCACTACCTGCCGCCAGCGCCCCGCAGAGTCGCCAGAGGACTACCTGTGCGACTGAAAAGCCCTCACTCGGGACTGTAACTTTCAGGCTGTAACGGCCTCCCAGCATATGGAACTCGCTGTCCGTGATGTTTACGTTGCGGGGCTCCGGTTTAACTATGTGCGCCAGCGACTACTCGAGAAAGGGGCCCAGAACTTGGAGGACACGGTAGAGCTAGCAACTACAATGGAGGTCGCGTTCCGAAGTCTAAACTCATTTCCCGCGGACTAAGCGACCCCATCGTGGACCCCCGACCAGCGACTGCCCCAGGCCTGCGCCGTGCGGCCACCCACTCACTATGGAGCGCCAGCGTGCCATTTTTGTGGCCAGTCCCAACACCCACGGCAGCACTGCCCGGCCCGCACCGTGACCTGCAGCAGCTGCGGTTGCAAAGGACATTATGCCAGAGTATGCCTGGCGAAATCAAAACCCTCTAACTCCCCTGCTGTCCAGAACAATCGCTCCCCCAATTTGCAGGCCCGCTGGCCCCGCAACGTTGCAGCATGTCTGCCGACTCCGCCTCCGCCCGACATGTGCGACTCATGGGGGCCGCCATCTCGGCAATCCTCCCCCACGTGGCCGGCCATGTGCGAGTCATGGGGGCTGCCATCTTGGACGCCATCTTCCTCGCCGCCCGCCACGTGCGATCCACAGGGGGCGCCACCTTGGATGCCATCTTCTTCATCACCCACCATGTGCGATCAACGGGGGCCGCCATCTTGGCCATCACCTGATGTTCACCTCGACGACTACGACCTCCGCGGACAGTCATCACGGGGCCACTCCAGCACTGCTGATCGAGCCGCCGATTACCCGCAACTCGACGCAGTCACGTAGGACCAGTCGCGTCCGAAGCACCTCCAGAGCTCGATGATGTTCGACTGCAGGAGCTCCGAGAGCTTCGTACATCCTGACCTGGTAAGACGCTGTTCGCTCCCTATCTTCCCTGCACAGCATCTTAGATTGCCAAGATGGCCTGCCTCGGGCTCGCACTCGGTCCAAATACAAGGGCGCACTGTTGCGGCCCTAACGATTCAGGGCGCCAGCTAGTCTAATTTCCAGCTGTACGTACTCCCCGAACTCTGCGCCCCACTCTTACTCGGGCTCGATTTCCAATGTAATCTCAAGAGCCTCACACTCGGCTTCGGCGGACCTCTACCTCCACTCACTATATGCAGCTTAGCGACTCTAAAAATCGACCCACCTCCACTCTTCACTAACCTAACGGCTAACTGTAAACCAGTAGCCACTCACAACAGGCAGTACAGCCTGCAGGATAAGAATATTCATCAGAGCCGAAGTCCAGCGGCTCCTACGTGAGGGAGTGATAGAGGCCAGTAACAGCCCCTGGAGAGCTCAGGTCGTGGTCGTCAAGACCGGGGAAAAGTTCCGGATGGTGGTTGATTATAGCCAAACCATTAACAGTTCATGCACCTCGATGCGTACCCCCTCCCCAGAATTGCAGACATGGTCAGCCAGATCGCCTAGTACCGCATATTCTCCACGGTGGATCTGAAGTCTGCTTACACCAGTTCCCAATCCGCCCGGAGGACCGCCACTACACGGCGTTCGAGGCAGATGGCTGCCTCTTCCATTTCCTCCGGGTCCCCTTTGGCATCACTAATGGGTCTCGGTGTTCCAATGAGCAATGGACCGAATGGTGGACCAGTACGGGCTGCGGGCCACGTTTCTGTACTTGGACAATGTCACCATCTGCAGCCATGACCAGCAGGACCATGACGCCAACCTCCACTGATTTCTCCAAACCACCCAGAAACTCAATCTCACCTACAATAAGGAGAAATGCGTTTTTCACACTACCAGACTAGCCATCCTCAGCTATGCCGTAGAAAACGGATTCCTGGGCCCCGACCCGCACCGTATGCGCCCCCTCTTACAGCTCCCTCTCCCTCATTGTCCCAGGGCCCTCAAGAGGTGCCTGGGATTCTTCTCTTATTATGCCCAGTGGGTCCCTCAATATGCGGACAAAGCCCGCCCACTATTTAAGACCACACTCTTCCCACTGTCAGCTGAGGCCCGCCAGGCCTTCAACTGCATCAAGGAGGACATTGCCAAAGCCGCCAAGCAGGCAGTGGATGAATCCGTCCCCTTTCAGGTGGAGAGCGATGCCTCAGAGGCCGCTCTCGCCGCCACTCTGAACCAGGCAGGGAGACCAGTAGTTTTCTTGTCCCGGACCCTCTCCGCTTCGGAACTTCAACACTCCTCAGTCGAAAAAGAAGCTCAAGCCATTGTGGAAGCCGTGCGGCGCTGGAGGCACTACCTCGCAGGTAGGGGGTTTACCCTCATCACCGACCAAAGATCGGTTGCCTTCATGTTCGACAACTCGCAAAGCGGCAAAATAAAAAATGATAAAATCTTGAGGTGGAGGATCGAACTCTCCACGTACAAATATGACATCATTTATCGACCGGGGAAGCTCAACAAGCCCCCAGATTCCCTGTCCCGCCAGCGCGCAAGACGACCGCCTGAAGGCTATCCACAACGACCTCTGCCACCTGGGGAGTCACCCACTACGTCAAAGCCCGAAATCTGCCTTTCTCCACCGAGGAGGTAAAAGCCATCACCAGGGAGTGCAAACCGCACTTCTATAGACTAGACGAGGCCTACCTGGTAAAGGCATCCCGGCCCTTTGTACGCCTGAGCATCGATTTCAAAGGGCCACTCCCCTCGACCAATCGAAATGTGTACTTCCTCAACGTCATAGACAAATTCTCCCGCTTCCCCTTTGCTATCCCATGCCCCGATATGACCTCCCACACAGTCATCAGTGCCCTGCACAGTGTCTTCACCCTGTTCGGTTTCCCCAGCTACGTACACAGCGACAGGGGTTCGTCCTTCATGAGCGACGTGCTGCGTCAGTACCTGCTCGACAAGGGCATCGCCTCGAGCACGTCCGGACACACAAAACGGACCCGCTAGTAGAGAGGGTACTACTTCTACATTCAAACCCACACTACGCCTTTATTGAATAACCCGACGGCCGTCAGAACACAGTTTCCCTCCGGGACCTGGCGCCTGCAGGATCCACTACTACCACCACCACTGCCGAGGTGCCCCTCACACTACACCCCACCAAACCCCCACGCCCTGCGCCCCCGCGCCTATAGGTTTCCTGCCCACTCCCTGCGCCTATAGGTTTCCTGCACCCCCCTTCGTCCGTCGCACCGGTCAGGTATGGAGCTCGGATCGAAACACCCTCGGAGTCCACTCCCATACCCACACCGACCGTCACCACCCAGCCACCCGAAGAGGCTGCAACCCCGGTGCTCCGCCGATCCCAAAGGACGACTCGGCCACTGGACCGGCTCAACCTGTAGACCCGTCACCCCCGCCGGACTTGATTTTTTTATAGGGGGTGAATGTGGTGAATGTAATTCACACTATTGTATTTATGGTATTGTGTCCTTGTGGGCTCTGTCTGTGAGCCGGTGCGCGGCTTTGCCCATAGGGGGAGATGAGGAGCTTGTACAGGGCTCCACCCGTGGCTCTGCCCATGGCCCCTCCCACTACCAGAAGTATAAAGTGCTGCAGCCGTGTGAGCCTGCCCTCAGTTCTTCTGGTCGCAGGCAGGCTCAGTTATAAGACTATTAAAACCACAGTTTACTTCGAATCGCGTTCTGAGTGAATTGATGGTCACATCAATATCATCCTTCCTTTTATATTCTATATATCTGCCAATGAAGGTGAACATTCTGTGAGCAGTGGGAGAGACCACATCAAGTGCGGCACAGCCAGCGTAAGTTTTAAACTCGCAAATTTGATGAGTGGGAATTTGGTGCAGAGTGGGATGGGGTGCTTTCTTTTTCTTCTTGCTTTGTAATGTTTAAATCTTCAGTAGCAAAAACGAGAAGGCAGCCTATTATCCGAATGACCATAAATTAGAAGAGGGGAATGTGCAACAAGACCTGGGTGTCCAACAAGACCTGGGTGTCCTCTTACACCAGTCATTGAAGGCAAGTATACAGGTACAGCAGGCACTGTGTTGCAACTGTCCAATGTCTTTGACTCCAGAATTGAAGTTTTTTTGGCGGATCCTGGGAAGCAAGGGAATTACCTATCGGGCATTCACAGTTCGCAGGCAGTTCCCCGGGCTCAGTATGTCGGGACTTCTGCACGGTCCCAAAGTGCATCCTTGGGGTAAGTCCGATCTCCATAGATTAGAAGAATTGGAGCAAATTTCAAGACCCTTCAGCCACTGCTGTTTCAAAAACAGCTTCTTCCCCGCTGTTGGCAGACTCCTAAAAAACTCTCTTATGGACTGACCTGATTAATACTATACTCCTGCATGCTTCACCCGATGCCGGTGTCTATGTATTTATTGTGTTGCCCTGTTATGTATTTTCTTTTTCTTTTCATGTACTAAATCGATTTGAGCTGCTTGCTGAAAAATACTTTTCACTGTACTGCTGTACACGTGACAATGCACATGTGACAATAAACAAATCCATTGCAATCCAATGGAATTCTGTGAACTTAGGGCCTTAGTCAATAAGTGTGTTCAAGGCTGAGAATTGGGGGTGATGGGGATGAGGTAGGAAAGGGGCTCTCAGTGAATGGCAGAGCAGATGCAATGGACTGAAGGCCTACTTCTGCTCTGATGTCATTTTGCTTCCAACCATCATGTCCCTACTTTTTGTAAAGTTAAACAGCTTCATTATATTGCCTTGTATTCGCAACTGGTGCAGTTGCCACTCATGTTTTCCAAGCACTACCTTTTAACTACTCCCAAACTAGGTAAGCCCCTGTTGTTGTTTGGGTGTACCCAGCAGCATATCACACTGAGTGGAAGTACTGGAGGTGCTCAGAGGATTTTTATGGAATGTAGGCACTCTGTCATTCACCCCATCAAGCCTAGGCTGACATTAAATTAATTTATAGCTGATCTGCAGTTTAACTCTATGTACCTGTCTTAGTTTCATAAACCTTTCCTAACAAAGGTCTATTAAAAAATCACAGTTTTAACTGGTGATGCAGACTTGCGTTAAGATGCATGCCATGGGAGAAGGTCTTGCTTTAACTCATACAGCTGGGCGACGGCCTCATTTTAAGACACAGGGCCGGAGGGACTACCTCGCTTTCAGATACAGGGATGGTCTCGCTTTAAGACCTTGGTCCTTAGGGATGACCTCACTTTAAGATGCAGTGCTGGAGCGACGACCTCGGTTTCAGATGCAGGGCTGTAGGGACGACCTGGCTTTAACACGCACGGCCCCTGAGACGGCCTCGCTTTAAGACGCATGGCCAGTGGGACGGCCTCGCTTTAAGACGCACGACCAGTAGGACGGCCTCGCTTTAAGACGCATGGCCCGGGAGATGGACTCGCTTTAAGACGCACGGCCAGTGGGACGGCCTCGCTTTAAGTCGCACGGCCAGTAGGATGGCCTCGCTTTAAGACGCACGACCAGTGGGACGGCCTCGCTTTAAGAGGCACGGCCAGTGGGACGGCCTCGCTTTAAGAGGCACGGCAAGTGGGACGGCCTCGCTTTAAGACGCACGGCCAGTGGGACAGCCTCGCTTTAAGACGCACGGCCAGTGGGACGGCCTCGCTTTAAGACGCATGGCCAGTGGGACGGCCTCGCTTTAAGACGCACGGCCAGTAGGACGGCCTCGCTTTAAGACGCACGGCCAGTGGGACGGCCTCGCTTTAAGACGCACGGCCCGGGAGACGGCCTCGCTTTAAGACGCACGGCCGGTGGGAGGGTCTCGCTTTAAGACGCACGGCCCGGGAACGGAGTTGGTGCCGGTACCGGGTTTGGGTGAGTTGTGTTTGATTCGGGCCCCAGGTCCTCCCGGGGAATAGGCTGCGATTGTTGGAGCGGCTCTGGGCCCAGCTGGCGATGGGAGACGGCCACCGGCTGGGCCTATGTCGTGGCCATGACTGGCACTCGGTGCCCGAGGCCTGAGGCCTGGCCTGGATTTGGCGACTCTCGGGTTTGTCTGCGGGGCTTGCGGGGAGCGGCTTTTCCTCTGGGTCGGGAGGCCTGAGGCATTGGTCACTCCGCCCGTCCATCCAGCCTCACATCAGGGAGACACGGGCCCACAGGTTGCCCGCTAAACACAGCTCAACACTTTCTATATTAAAACCACCGCTTGTTTTCAGGCCCACTTCCTAAGAAACCTGCAGGATTTGTATAAAGTGTTTCTCCTGTGCTCGCACATTACACATAGGAGAATGGGGATGAGAAACATATCAGCCGTGATTCAATGGAGGAGCAGACTCGATGGGCCGAATGGCCAACTTCTGCTTCTATATCTTATCGTCTAATAATAGTTCAACTTGTGGGACATCTCTTGCGAAATGTGTTTTCCAGAATCCCAGCCCTTCCTCTCTACCAGGAACTGGTTTAGCACAGGGCTAAATCGTTGGCTTTGAAAGCAGACCATTTAATTTTTCATTTACCAACCAGGACTGATTGCAGCCCTTGTCATCACTGTTCCCATTGTTGGTGAAAGCAAATTATTGTGGACACTGGAATCTGAAACAAAAACGGAACTTGCTGGGCAATCACAACTGGTCGGGCAGCATCTGTGGAGAGAGAAAGGAGCTAACGTTTCGAATGTGGATGACTCTGTCAAAGCCCCCATGTCCCCGTTGTTGACACTGGCGCAAGACCCCTGTGGGTCATTCATCAGTGGAAGAAAAAAGGTCCACGGATGGTGAATGATATTGTTCTGTTACCACATGTTGAGTTGAGGACCATTTTCAGGCTACAGTGAATAGTAATCCTGCATGTGTAGCCTGGGGGTCGATGATATTGTTCTGTTACCACATGTTGAGTTGAGGACTATTTTCAGACTAGTGAACAGTAATCCTGCACGTGTAGCCTGGGGGTCGGTCAGCCACCTCAGCTGAGGTTATTCATGAAGGCCCTGCCTTCTCAACCTTGCCTCACGCCTGAGGAGTAGTGATCCTCGGATTAAATCATAACCAGTCAACACTCCCTCTCTCAAAAAGGGGGAAAGCAGCCGATGGTCCTCTGGGACTGTGGTGACTTTCAGCATCATGTAACGTTTCAGTGCTCTGGTATAACTAGAAAAGTACTGCCTGCTCTTTTTGTTTATTCATGGGATGCAGTCAAGATCACCTTCATCCATTAAGCAGTTGCCAAAGTCCCAGATGACCATGGGATGCATTTACCTCTGAGGGGGAGAGCTGACAGGTGGTGATTTAACCTGAGGATCACCACACCTCAGGCGAGGAGCAAGGTTGAGAAGGTGGGCCTTCATGAATGACCTCAGCTGGTACAGGAATTGAACCGCGCTGTTGGCCTCACTTTGCACCGCGAATCAGCTGTCCATCCAACTAAGCTAAACCGCCCCCAAAGAAGTTGCATTGGCTGGAAATTGAACTTGGGCCTCCTGTGTGGCAGGCAAGAATTCTACCATTGAATCATCAATGCATCCATAACCACTAAGCTACTGTATGTACCTCTATGGTCACATGCAATCTTACTAATGTTGTACCTTCTAAACCACAGTGTGTATTTAACCCTTATAGGATGGAAAAATGACCACACAAGTTGCTTAATATAATACTTTATTATATACACAAAAGTTAATATTAGTCAATCACACACACATAAGCTGAACTCTAAACTAATACACTAGAAAGACCTTAAGTTAACTTCCAGGTGACTGGCAAGTACAGAGCAGATATGGCCTTATCTGTAATCCTGTAGTCTGGCAATGCTGGATATCTGTTGCTGGTCGTCTGTGCCTCTGCTCTGTTCCCTCTGTGGATGACCTGGATGGTCTTCTTCTTAGCTGGTGAAGTGTTCACCGCTGTTGGCTGTCGAAGCTGCAGCCGAGTGAGTGGTGGGCTGCGCAGCACCTTTTATTCTTTGCATCTTCGCGCGCGTTTGGACGGTCCCAGGTGAAGGTCCAATGGATCGATCAGGTCTTGATCACCCTGATCAATCTGAACCAATTGGGGCTGAGCACCTTGATGGCTGGGCGGGTCCTGTTTGGCCGTTAGTATCCGAGGCACGTAAGGAGAACAAGCGCAACTGAGTCTGCCACTTATTGCCAGTTTCTGCCTGGAGCCCATGGGATGACCTTTTAACGACCTTTTTCCTGTGTCAGTTTCTACATAAGTCTGAGCTGCAATTTTTTTTATATTTGCAGGCTGTAGCCTGTCTGTGCTCAGGCTTTCGCCAAATTTCCCATTGATCCCTGCGAGCGGCCATTTTAGGTGGCCACAAGAGCATGCTACTGAAGCTATATAATATAGATACTGGAAATCCTAAAATAAAAGCATTTAATTCCACAACTATTCAGCATTTTTGGAGAGAAGAGCGAAATTCAATACATTTTATTGTCCTTGTAGAAATCTGTTATGGGTACAATTGCTTAAGCATAATCAACGAAAAAGAAACAAGAATTACGTGGCAATATGAATGGCCTGACACTGGGAAGTTCCAAGAAACAAAGGCACCTTGGTGTGTTTGTCTATAGATCTCTGAAAGCAGAAGGGCAGGTTAATAGTATGGTGAAAAAGACATAGGACATGTTGCCTTTGTCTATCGAGGCCTAAATTACAAAAGCAGGGAGGTCATGTTGGAGTTGTATAGAAGTTTGGTGAGTCTGCAGCTGGAGTACTGTGGGCAATTCTGGTCGTCACATTATAGGAAGGGTGTGATTACACGGGAGGGGGTGCAGAGGCAATTCACCACAAGGTTGCCTGGGGTGGAACATTTAAATTATGACGATAGGTTGGATAGGCTTGGGTTGTTTTTGCTGGAGCAGAGAAGACTTGAGGGGCGACCAGATCGAGGTGTGCAAGATTATGAGGGGCATGGACAGGCTGGATAGGGAGCAACTGTTCCCCTTAGTTGAAGAGTCAGTTACGAGGGGGCTCAAGTTCAAGGTCAGGGATAGGAGGTTTGGGGGGATTTGAGGAAAAACCTTTTTACCTGGAGGGTGGTGATGGTCTGGAATGTACTGCCTGGGAGGGTGGTAAGGCAGGTTGCCTCGCATTCTTTATTGGATGAGCACTTGGCACGTCAGAACATGGGCTAAGTGCTGGCAAATGGGATTAGATAAGCAGGTCAGGTGTTTTTCCTGAGATAGCGCATACTCAATGGGCCGAAGGGCCTCTTTGCTGTATTATTCTGTGCTTCTGAATATAGCAATCCGTGTAACTACAGTGCAACACCGACATCACAGCCAAAGACAATAAAAAAGATGAAGATAGAAAAAGAGAGCCGTAGGTCTTCATGTTCTCTCCAGCACAGGTATATCTGAAAACTGATGATATGACTTTGTCCTCTAGACAGTCATCTGGGCCAGACATCTATGATATATTGAGGGGAATGGAGATGAAGCAAATATGGAGTTTTAGGAAGTTCTCCAATCCTGGATAGTCATAGTTCATCAGCAAATACTCAGCCACTCTTTTCTTTTTCATTTTTCAATATCCTGCTCTCTCTCCGTACCAAAACAAAACTCCAGACCAAGAAGATCACTTGCTTTTTGCTGGCCCGATCCGTCTCTGTACAGTGGTATTCCTGCCCAAATGCCCTCTTCTGAGTGACAATGGCTCCAACCCTATGATTTTCCTCTTGGGTTGCACACTCTCAGGTTTAGTACTCGCTGAAGAGTCGCTCAGGGAAAAGGATTATCAGGGAGATGAAATGAAATGAAAATCGCTTATTGTCACGAGTAGGCTTCAATGAAGTTACTGTGAAAAGCCCCTAGTCGCCACATTCCGGCGCCTGTCCGGGGAGGCTGGTACGAGATGGCTGATATATCCAACACCCCCGAGTTGTAGTTCATGCACCTAAGCCAAAGCGATCACTCCAACATGACTGACCATTGCCGGGCCATTATCCATTCGTACAGAACCTTCTTTCAAATTGCTCAAGTTCTTTGGTGTCTAAGCCATTAGATAATGACTCAGCATATAGCTGGGCAGGATGTAGCAACAGATGTTTTGTCATCTCACAGTTCACCCTTGTGAGTGTTTTATTGGTAACCGTTAATTTTCCAGAAGCAATAATTATTTTGGATGTTGTGGCACTAAATAGAGGCAGTGCTCCACTGCTTAATGTGAGATGGTCACTCGAGTGGGGAGATGAGTTTTGCATCCAACCAAATCTAAATCTATTCCAGTTAATTCCCAAATTATTGAAAATTTGATGGCTGGTTGATCGTGATCTCCCTTTTCACCGTTAGATTCCTGGTTCAGTTCTTACAGGCTAATAGAACTGGAAAAGCAAAATGGAAAATGTTTGTGGTGATCTCTGTCATCTTGTTCTCCAATTTTATGTTGCAACTTTTTCAATTCTTTGTGATATGCTTGTGGTAGCAATGCCAAGGAATCATGTATTGCCATCCAGTTTCAAACAAGCTATTGGGAAAGTTGGGCCCTTGTGATTTTCCAATTAAGTCCATAAAATAATTTACCAACTGCTTGAATCTACTTTGTATAAGTGAGGTTTTTGTTTTGCGTGGTAACTCAGACATTCTTAATGGCATGCGTTATTGTCGTGAGCGCCCTCCAAGCCTGTACCAGTCATAATACCAACCGTGGCCAAAACCCTCAGCACTTCCTTGTGCCGTATCCCTCTAAACCCATCCTATCCATGTATTTATCAAATTGCTTTTGAATTCCGTTAATGTATCTCCTTCCACAACCTCCCTTGGCAACTCGCCACCCTCTGCATAAAAAAACCTGCCTCGCACATCTCTTCTAAACTTTGCCCCACGGACCTTAAACCTAAGTCCCCTGGTGACTGACCCCTCCATCCTGGGAAAGAGTGCCTGCCCATCCACTGTATCCATGCCCCTCATAATCCTGTAGACTGTTAATCAGTTTTTACCTGTCACAGGAAAAAAAAGAGGGAAGTGAATATTCATCAATTCCCCTTCTCTTAAAAAACAATGGTGATTTGACTGGATTATTGCTAGTGGATTCGTGCTCCAGGCACTTTTCTCACAAGTAACGGTATTGATGGTCAAATTGCTCCAAAAAATAGTCGCAGTGCTTCCAAATTTGTCAGTGTTCACTTAGCTTTATTCTATTTAGTAATTCAGGAGATGTATTATCTATTTTTCATTTATTCTTATGGCTTTGTGGGGGAGCCCTCTGGCTTGGTCAACGGTCGTCCCTGGGTACCCTCCTGGTGTTTCCTTGGGTCTCTCCCCTACCCCCCCTCCCCCTGGCTCTGGTGGCTCCTATTGGTCCCCTCCCCTCCCCTCATTCCTTCCTTTCCGTTATTGGCTTCAAACAGGTCTTGGAATAGGCTGATGAATTGCCCGCACACTTTGTTGAAGCCATCGTGTGATCTTCTGACGGTGTATTTGATCTTCTCCAGATGGAGAAATTTTGGCAGGTTTGCCAGTCACTCTGCAGCTGTGGGTGATGCTGCTGATCGTCAGCAGAGCAGGATTCTCCGGCAGGCGATTAAAGAAGCAAATTTAGGGGCATCGGCCCTCTTCCCCATTTGAAGTTCTGGCTGGTCCAATACCCGAAGACTGCCACTCTCGGGCACGGCTCCACCCTCACCACCGCGACTGTGAAAATCGCCTCGAAGAAGTCTGTCCAGAATCCGACAAGCCCGGGGCCTCCCCAGAACATGTGGGTGTGGTTGGCCGGGCCTCCCTGGCACCGTTCACACTTGTCCTCCACCTCCAGGAAGAACCTGCTCATTCAGGTTCTGGTTAGGTGTGCTTTCTGTACCACTTTAAACTGCATGAGACTGATCCTTGCACAGGCAGATGTAGACTTGATCCTACCTAGTGCTTTGTTCCAGAGTCCCAATCCTACTTCCATCCCCAGTTCATCCTCCCACTTCTGTCTTGCTCCATCCAGTGGTGCACTCGCCCTTTCTAAAAGTTGGCAATATATGTCCCTGCAGTTCCCTTTTGCCACACTGTCTGCGTCCAGTAGCTCCTCCAACATTGTGTCTCTCGGGGCTCTGGGGTACCTCGTCGTCTCCTTGCTGAGAAAGGTTTTGTAAATGTTGGCGTTCCTGTTCGTTCGGTGGTTGCAGTCTCTCTGTCAGCTCTTCTAATGTTGCAAATCTGTCCCCTATGTAGTAGTCTCTAATTGCTCGTATCCCCCATCCTGTCTCCACCTCTTAAAGATGACTTCTAGCATGGCTGGTGGAAACCTATGGTTGCCATAGATGGGGGCCATGGTGGACACTTCTGATAAGCCGAAGTGTTGTCTCATCTGGTTCCAGGTTCTCAGTGTTGCTGCCACCATTGGGCTAATGTGTGTTTTGCTGGTGGGGGTGAGAGCGCTGTCGTGTCGAATGCTCGGACGGTCTGCACTCCTCCAACCTCTTATTTCGAAAAAGGTCTGGGGGTGAAGATCGGTACGGATCTAAACAGGAAGAGGAACCTTGGCAGTACGTTCATCGTGATTGTCTGCACCCTCTCTGCCAGGGAGAGCGAGAGTGTATCCCATCTCTGTAGGTCCTTTTAAACTTCCTCTGTTAGACTGGTCAGATTCCACTTGTGGATACGTGTCCAATCGTGGGCTATCTGGATCCCCAGGTAATGGAGTTTTTTTTGGGCTATTTTAAATGGTAGACCTTTCCAGCTCTGTCCCTCCCCCGTTCGGGTTCACCGGGAAAACCTCACTTGCCCAGATTGAGTTTGTAGCCCGAGAAGGCCCAAAACTCTTCCAGAAGCTTATTGATTTCCTTCAAGCCATTCTGCAGGTCCGAGATGTAGAGGAGCAGATTGTCCACATAGAGTGAAACTCTGTACTCTCTGCTTCCTCTTTGGATACCCTCCTACCTCCCGCGTCTCGCAGGGCGATAGCCAAGGGTTCAATTGCCAGGGTGAACAGGAACGGGGACCCCTGCCTGGTGCCTCTGTGCAACTGAAAATATTCAGGATTGGTTGTATTGGTCCGAACGCTCACCATGGGGGCATTGTACAGGAGTTTCATCCACGGGGTGAACCATGTCTCCAGCCCAAACCGCTCCAGTACATCTATGAGGTACTTCCATTCGGCTCTGATCGAAGGCCTTTTCTGCATCCAGACAGACGATCACCTCTGGTGCTCTCTCTCCGGATGGGGTCAGTATCACATTCAGCAGTCGTCTGATGTTTGCAGTTAGTTGTCTACCCCTGACAAAGCCTGTCTGGTCCTCTGCAACCACTTCCAGTATGCAGTTCGGCAATCTCTTGGCCAGGACTTTCATGAGTATTTTCGCATCTATGTTCAGTAGCGAAATGGGCCTATATGATCCGCATTCCGTTAGGTCTTTGTCTTTTTTGGCTATCAACGATATGGTGGCCTGTGTTAGCATTGGAGGCAGGGTGCCCCTTGCGAGTGAGTCTGCGATCGTCTCCCATTGGTGTGGGGCAAGAGCTGGTGCGAATTTCTCTATTAAGTCCACCGAAAACCCATCCGGTCCTGGCACCTTCCCCGCCTGCATGGAGTTGATACTCTCCATGACCTCACCCAGTTCTGTTGGTGCTTCCAGCTCCCTCCGTCTATCGTTCCACACGACTGGCGTGTCCAGTCCATCGAGGCACTGTTTCATCCCCAAGTCCCCGTTGGAGGGCTTAGAGGTGCACAGTCCCTGGTAGAAGGCCTCAAATGCTTGGGTGACCTTTTTTGGTTTGGCTACCAGTCTGCCTCTGCTATCCTTTCCCTTGTGGCTGCCTGCCTTCTCAGCTGGTGAGCCAACAGGTGGCTGGCTTTCTCTCCGTGTTCATAAAAGGTCCCCTATGTCTGACAAAGTTGGTGCACTGCCTACCTGCTGGATAGCAGGTTAAAAGTCCATTTGTAGCTTTTTCCACTCTGCCAGAAGCTCTGTGGTCGGGGCCTCGGAGTATCTTCTGTCGGCCTCCAGGATGGAGTTGATCAGTTGCTGCCTAGCTGCCCTTCCTTCCCTGTCTTTATGAGTCTTGTAAGCTCTCCTTTGATCACCGCCTTCAGTGCCTCCCAGAATGTGGAAGGTGAAACTTCCCCATTCTGGGTTGTTAGTATTGTACTCGCCCTGGCCTGCGATGTTTCCTGGCAACACCTTGTCGGGCAGGAGGTCCGCATCCAACCTCCATGTGGGGTGTTGGGCACGGTCCATCTCCAACCTCACATCCATGTATTGTGGAGTATGGTTGGAGACGGCTATCACAGTGGCGTGCAGAGGTCTGGTGATGCCCAGGGCAAATCTTGATTGTATGCCCCAAAGACTCCAGTATAAGGCCTAATGTACTGAGAAACATTATGAGAAAGGAAAACATTTTGAATATATAAACACAGATGAAACATGAAATAAACGCTTTATTCGATTTTAATATAAATCAATCAAATTTATTAAGTTCTTTTCCCCAAATGATACCTCCTTTCACAAAACACCTGAACTACTTCACTTTTTACATCAGCTGTGAGAAATTCTTTTTCAATGCTTATTAAAGCCAGGTTGGTCAGTCGCTCCTGTGACATAGAAGACCTCAGATATGTTTTTATTAATTTCAGTTTTGAAAATGACCTTTCACAGCTTGCGACTGGAAATGCGATTGTAAGCAGTAATCTGTATGAAACACACAGCGTCGGAAAGACATCCCTCCCATACTGCAGTAAAGACTCCAGAGCATCTTTAGGATCAGGGGGAACTCTATTCCCTCCAGCTCGAAGGAGCATCACAAAATCAATAATTTCGTCATATAACTGAATTGCAACCACATCATTGTCATAATAATTTGCAAAGTCTGAACATTCCTTTTTTAATTTCTCTCTTTCTTGTTCATCTTCAATCACTACTGAATTCAAGTTCAGAAGAAAAGAAAATCGGTCACTGAGTCTTTGAAGACGGACACTACGGTCTTCAATCTCAGTTTTTAATCTGTTCACAATCTCTACCATTACTCTATTCATTTCTTCTTGTGCCGTCAGTCCACTATCTCTTGCTGACTCTCCAGGCATTATTCTTCTTCTCCTTGTTCGTGCAATTGGTATTCCCCAATTTTCACAATATTCATTGGCTAAATCTATTGCATTGTGGATAATTTCGTCATTCTTCAAATTCAAGATATGAATAAGTCCTCTCAGATCACAAGAAGCTTCATGGAACCCCATTTTCGGATCCTGCAAACGTTTTGAGACTTTCTCCACTGATGATAAAACTGAGTACCAAAAATTTAATAAAGCTAGAAACCGGAACTGTTGAATAGAGTTCAGTAGATATCCTGCATCAGATTTAGTTTCCCTTGAAAATTCTCCTTCCAGCAGGTGTTGAAGGCTTGCAATAACGTTGTCACACTCTTCGTGGATTACTTGCACAGCATCATGGCTGGAACTCCATCTTGTGTCACACTGTCTTTTCACAGTCCGAGTGACAAATGATTTTAACACTTCCCAACGAGAAGTAGATGAAGAAAAAAAAGTAAAGAGTTTTTCTAGAATGCCAAAAAATGTAACAACAACAGATTGCACCTCACTTGCATGGACACAGGCCAAATTGAGGCTCTGGTTCTCGCAGTTCACAAACACAGCTTTTGGGTTAACTTCAAAAATTTTTTGTTGAACACCTCCTCTCACTCCAGCCATAACTGCTGCGTTATCCAATTTTTCCTGAATTTTATTTACCAGGCTGACTGCATCTTTCTTGTTGACTTGAAAAAATCCCAGAAATGTCTCCTTTATTTCTACTTTTCTGTTTTCATCAATATGAACGTAACGCAGAATTTCAGAAACCTGATCTTCATGGGCAATATCTGGAGTTGAATCCAGCATTATGCTAAAATATTTTGCGTCCTTAATTTCGGAAATTATATTTTTCTTGACAGTTTCACCAAGAAGATTATTTCGTTTTGAATTCTGTTGGACAAGTAGGTGACACTTTTTGGTTTCTCTTTCTCTCTCTGCAAGTGTTTTGCTAAGATGTCATCATATTTGGCCAAAAGTCTGATTGTGGCTAGAAAGTTTCCTGTATTTTCACTGACTGTCTCCCCTGGCTCTGATAACCCAGATATTCCTTCTCCTCGATGTCCACGATAGGCCAGATTCTGTTTTGCCAGAAAGGATATAACCTCGACAATCCGTTCAGTTATAGCTTTCCATCTTTTCTTTTCAGCAGACATTTGCTGTTGAAGTTCAGCATCTATCGTAGTTGAATGATGGAGTTGAACTACGAGGTTCAGGTATTCCCTCATGTGAGCTCTATGAGAAGGGCTTTTCTCATGGTCAGGTATTCTTGGATTTAATTTTCTCCAAGTGGAGAAACCGTCTTCCTTTCCAAAGTTTGACACAGACGACAAATGCTCCTTTGAAAACAAAAAGCAAACAAAACAGTAGCATGCTTTCCGATATGGAGAGTATAACAACCATTTTCTCTCCACAATTTCTCCGTTTGTGGAAACTTTATCAAACCACTGTTTGGAAAATGATCTCCCATCCTTCTCAGCAAATGGACCACTTTTATTCTGATATCTTTCAGGGCCATGTTGTAATATTGTCATCTTCAAATGATCTGGAATCGGTTTCTTCAAACAGCCAAAATCGTTTCTTTGCAAAAATATGCTAAAATCTTTATTTTCTTCACATGGATCATCATCCTGACAACGAGACTGAGGAGAGAGGGGGGCCCCTCTATGGGGGCCTCACGGTAGCATGGTGGTTAGCCCCTCTATGGGGGCCTCACGGTAGCATGGTGGTTAGCATCAATGCTTCACAGCTCCAGGGTCCCAGGTTCGATTCCCGGCTGGGTCACTGTCTGTGTGGAGTCTGCACGTCCTCCCCGTGTGCGCGTGGGTTTCCTCCGGGTGCTCCGGTTTCCTCCCACAGTCCAAAGATGTGCGGGTTAGGTGGATTGGTCATGCTAAATTGCCCGTAGTGTAAGGTTAATGGGGGGATTGTTGGGTTACGGGTATACGGGTTACGTGGGTTTAAGTGGGGTGATCATTGTTCGGCACAACATCGAGGGCCGAAGGGCCTGTTCTGTGCTGTACTGTTCTATGTTCTATGTTCTAGAGAGTATTATGTTCTGACCGAGCTGAATCCGTATCAGAAAAATCCTCTGCACCCACATCATCTTTTACTTCTCCAGGTTCTCCTACTTCTTCTTTACTTTTTATCCATGCATCTAATGCCCCTCTTTGATGGGACTCTTCTTCGACATTTTTTTTTCCTGTTCTGTGCTCCACTCGGTTGTACACGAAATACTCGTAACATTTCATTTTCTATCTCAAAAACCGTAAGACGCATGAGAAAATGGGAAGAAAATGGTAAACAATCGGTCAGTTGCAGACGGATAAAACATATTTAATTTCTTTGTTCCTTCGTATCAAATTATTTCACACTGATTCTCCACTGATAATTTTGTGCAATTTATATCATAGACTTGCAAATTAGTGGTATCTGTATTCGAATATTAGCTTTTTAAGGAATAAATGTCTCCTATTCCGAGATTAAATGCCATAGCAGTCCTCTGATCATCCAGGCTTCACTCTTACTACATCCCACGTAAATATTTCATTAAATATCACCAAAAAACCTATAAAAAACATAGTTGCACCCGTTCTAGAGCTATTCACTGACCTCTTTATCTTTGTCATCTCTAAGGTATAGGACGGCTGCCTGGTCCAGTTGACAGCTATAGAGAGGGTGCAGAGAAGAGTTTTAAAATGGATCAAAAGATAAAGAATATCAGTTCTGTGGATGGACTGGAGAAAAAGGGAATGTTGCCCCGGGAGAAGATTGAGAGATTTAATGGAGATGTGTTAAAACTTGTGAAGGGTCTGGACAGATTAGATAAGATGGGGCTATTCCCATTGGCAGAAGAGCCAAGAACCAAAGAACACAGGTTTCAATTGATCGGCAAGAGAAGCAATGGCAACATTCAGAAAAAAAGTGTTTGTGCAGCGAGTGGTTTGGATGTGGAATGCAGTGCCTGAGAGTGTGAAGGACGTAGGTTCAACTAAAGCTTTGAAAAGGGAGTTGGAGAAGTGCCTGAAGGGAATGAATTTTCCGTGTGGTGGGCAAGGTAGGAGTGAGGCAAAGTGAAGCGTTCTTCCAGGCTGCCAACATGGACATGGTGAGCAGCCTCACTGGGTGCAGCAGCCATTCTATAACACGATGTGGAGATGCCGGCGTTGGACTGAACACACTAAGAAGTCTTACAGCACCAGGTTATTCACCTGAGGAAGGAGCAGTGCTCCGAAAGCTAGTGTTTGAAACAAACCTGTTGGACTTTAACCTGGAGTTGTAAGATTCTTACTGTTCTATAACACAGAGTTGGGCAAGGCCAGGCCATTCGGGCCGTCAGCCCTGCACAGGCTCCTTCCACCTTCGCCTCATTCCCCCTTCTACTTGCTTCCGAATAACCTCCGCCAATTCCCCACGAGCTGGGCCTTGAGCCCAAAGCTGTGGGGCGGAAATCATAGCTTTTCAAGTATTATTTCGCAAAAAGCACTCGTTCGTTAAAAACGCACCCAGGGTGGCATTGCCGTTGATTCGGGAGAATTCGCGCCCTTTCTGTTCCCGCTCCAGCCGGCGAGTGGAAAGCCGCCTCTTCACCAGCGGCGACCGCGGTGCGCAGGCGCGATCCATTCTCTGATTGAATGCCCCCATCCAATGGATGCCCGGGGCCAACGCACCGTCGGCCCCTACCTCTGCACGCCACTGGGCTATCATGGTGTAGTCCGCTCTAATTATTTATTCTGGAGGCATCGATATCCCCACTGCAAAGAAGTCAATACAGGTATATAACTTGCGTACTGGTGAGAAGAACAAGAATTCATTCTCACCCGGGTGCAGGAACCGCCATGGGTCCACTGCCCCCATCTGCTCCATGATAATTCCAAGTTCCCTCGCCATGTCTGTCTTTTTCCCCGTTCTGGGGTTTGATCAGTCCGTCAATGGGCCCTGTACACAGTTATAATCCCGCTCTATGATCATTTGGTGTGTGTTGATGTCGGGGATTTCAATCATGGTCTTTATAAAATCCGTGTTGTTCCAACTAATGCATACACGTTTACCAGGACTACTGGTTCCCCATCCAGGACACCCCTGACCATGACGTCCCGTCCTCCTTCGTCTGTAACCGTCTTTGTCGCCGTCAACACTGTCTTCTTGCTGATAAAAATAGCTACCACCCTAGCTTTCGTCCCATAGCAGGAATGGTATGTGTGTCCTAATCCTTACCCACAGTCGGTCATTCTCCCTCAGGTGAGTCTCTTGATGGACGACTATGTTGGCTTTCAAACTTCTCAAATGGGTGAAGACTCTGGATCTTTTCACTGGGCCGGTAAGTCCCCTGACGTTCCAGGTGATGAGCCTGGTGGGGGGCTTTTGTTCCTCCCTTCCTGTGGAATCGGCCACACTTTCCTGGTGGACACCCCCCTGCCTCTTCTTGCTTGTGGCTGAGGTAAGTCTGTGTTTTCAGGCTAAATTCGTCTAAAGGTGCCTATTTAATTGTATTCTGGAAGAGAGCCACCTGATGTGAAACTGCTCAGCACATCCACGTCACCGGAAGTCTCGTCCCATTAGTTTTATCAGAACTGAAATTATTTTGCGCTGTATAAATGTTTGCAGCACCCCAAGCTCTATTGTATTTCTTTCATAATTTAAGAAGGCTCATTTGTTCCCTGTGATGCAAAGACTTGAGGCAAACCAATGACTGAACTCTAGATGGCAAATTGGTGGCTCAGTACATCTCCAACCTGCTACCTTGCCTGAGGGAAGAAGCTCAGTGTGCAGGGTAATAAACATTTCACCTGTCCTACTGCCGTTTTCTATTAATCAGGTTCTAATTGACAAAATGGAATCGTAATGGAGTGTAGAAGGAGGTCATTCGGAGTATGGAGATCTGTGTTGGCTCTTTCAAATAATTAATTCTAGTGGATTTTTCTATTTCAGATATTTATCCAATTATTCCCTGTTGAAGGCTACGATTGAATCTGTATCCATCACCCGATCAGGCAGTGCATTCCAAATTCTAACCAATTGTGTTTTTGAAAAAAAAAGTCACAATTCTATTTCTGGTTCTTACACAAGGTGTGATATCCTATGTGGAGGAATACCACCAAATATTGTGATCTAGATGTAACTGCAGTAAACAATGCCTTTGACTGATAAGACTTCACACCAGGTGTTATAGTAACAACTGGTGGTCTTCTCACTTTGCCCAAATTTGCTCTGCTTTAAATGCCCTGATGACATTTAGGGGACGTGGAAAGAAGAAACAATTTACTTGGCAGGTTCATCACGCATTGCTGTATCCATCTGGAGGCCTTTAGATGATAAATGATGGAGGGGCTAGTATTGACAAACTGGCCACTTTCATTTTAGCTTCAGGTCAATAGCAGGCGATGTCATGACATATATCCTGAAGCTTCATACAACATGAAGAGTTAATGATGTGCTGCGCTGCCTACCTGTGATATCACAAGTTATCTTTCAGTATGTGCTCAGATTATTTTCCCAGAATCCATCGAGCTGGGCTACACCACCGCGGTGGTGAGGTGACCATATCATTCAAAGAATAGAAACACTTATCAAGTAGTCAATGTATCCTTCAGGCTACCAGTTCTTCCCCCATCCACCAAGTGACTGAGGCAGATCTGTACAAACCATTGGAGTTGGTGGAATTGCTATCATAATTGGACTTGTGTTTTCTGGACCTCTGATGAGAGCAGTTGGCCAGATTACATTCTAGCACTGGGTGGAATTTTCCATTCTGCACAGAATGCTGGCTGAGGCTTTTCTTACCAGCTAATGCAGTACATTCTGCAGAGAAAAATCTGCAGGCGGGCCAATAGTGTCACGCTGGTGGGGAGGGGTCAGAGAAAGCTGGGAAAGGGTGCTTGATCTCCGATAGTAAACACAGGAATCTTCCCCACATGCACAAGGTGAAGCCCCCCCAAAGGGGAGTCACCTCCCCTCAATGGAGCCCCCCAGTGAGGCCCCCTGGCATTGCCAGATGGAACAGTGTCAGAGTGCTGCTCGGGCATATCCCTCTCTCTTGGGGACTCTACTTGTGCCTGGTTCTGTTTTAAAAAAAAAGCATTTGTAAACCTGGGGGTTCATTCCTAATGTTGGGGCGAGGGGGGGCTGCTATACAGCGGGGAAGCCCACAAATTATATGTAAATGTATTGAAATAAGGTTGCCGACCTTCCTGGGCTGGAACATCATTGTGTCGCAAGGTCAATCGGATTACGATATCTCGGCGGTAACATTCTCGTTTTCCGAGTCTTACAATATTTTGCGCCCATGTCACAGTTTGCGCTCGTGATGAATGTGGTCCCAAAATCACGGCAGTTTCCGTAAAAATAATGAAGGTGTAAAGCAGTGGAAATTGTTGTCATCTAGAGTTTGTCAGCATTAAAAAGTAGTCCTAGAACGTGTGCAGACACAGAATTGAGGAGGTTCCCTTGTGTTCTGGGGAGACTTGGTCAGTAACTAGAGCTTCCAGTAGGGGTCAGTAGTCTGCAGCTTCCTTGTTCCACAATAAGCATAGTTTAGTCTCTGCCAATGCCTAAACCTTCACATTTTTCAGAGTGAACTAAACTCAGTTCATTATAAACTACTTTTAATTATTAAGCAGCTGACCTGTTTTACTTTTCTTGAATGTAAAATGCGGCAGCAATCCTAAAATGTAAACACATTGTTAAGGGAGCCACTGGATCAGTAAATCCAACCATTCTGTACTAAACTGCTTTCCTGCAATTGGTAAATGTTCAGAGACATTCCCTTGATATCAAAGACTGTTTGAAGCTTGCTTTTTGGAAGGTAGTTGAAAGGAAACTTAACATTTCAAGTGCAATTTAAAGTAATTAACTTGACTTTTTTTCTGAACGTTTTGTTCACAGATCCTGATTTTTGTTGCAGGTTTGTAGGGGTTCTGAATGTGGTGGAACCGCACCAACAGCGAGAGACAGTTCAAGTGATATCAGTGTTCATGACTATATCTCTGCTGTTGAAATCCTCCCACTCTGAGTTGTATCTTTGTTTTTATTGTCCAGCCATTTGCATCATTTTATAATAGCAAAATGCAAAAGGTATCATTCTTCCTTTATCCAATGATGGTAGTATCCAAAACCGTGTTCAGTATTCCCCGTGTGGGTGCCCTTAATATTGCAGTGTTTCCAGCCAGAGCATCCAAAACAGTTTGGTTTATTGGGATAGGTAAACGACTCAACAAACAAAGCACGATTACCCCCATCCCCACCGCAATCCATTGGGCTGATAACCAACTGTGGCCCTCTTTGCAGTGATGTCTCACAATACATAGTTGATGAATGTTACTGAACAGCACGCAATAGTGTATGTGCGATTTTAATTTTTGCCAATTTTCTTTCCGCCTTTCCTGAAG
This sequence comes from Scyliorhinus canicula, assembly GCF_902713615.1. NCBI lineage: Eukaryota > Metazoa > Chordata > Chondrichthyes > Carcharhiniformes > Scyliorhinidae > Scyliorhinus > Scyliorhinus canicula. The sequence continues at coordinate 29,803,742 of NC_052164.1, forward strand.
ATCCTCACTTTTACTGTAGTGTTTTATACAACAGGTGTTGGAAACCCTCCTATAGTGTGTGCAAATGACCAGTTTTCACACTTGAGAATAAATTGTGAGCATTGTCAGGCTGTTTAACTGTGGACTTATTACAACGAAGCCCAGCCATGTAATCCAGTGTTGACACATGTGTACTCGGCAGCGAGAGACATTAGATAATAGTGTGTTGTAGCTTGGCCTTTCTTTGCTGACCCTTTAGGTCAGATGTGCAGAGGCTACTCTCTCTGAAATTGCCTGACTCAACAGCTTTAGAATTGAATCTGTGACCTACTAGCCTATAGAAACTAGTTATTGCCTGGATGGTGCGATTGTTTACTGAATCATTGGGAGAATTCTGTGACAAATGTTACTTGGGAACAATATTAAATTCTGATTGATATAGTATTAGACTACGGAATGCAATACCTGGATTATTCTGGCTAGTTGCTAATCTTTCGCTTAACTGAACGTTTACTGATTTGAGGAATCTGAGACAAATATATTTATCGCTAGGTAGTGGTAACTGCCATGGTTGTTGCTCATATCTTCTACAACCCACGCTCTAAACTGGTGGGCTGCAGGATTACAACTGCAGTTTTAAAGGTGTTCTTCAGTGACCTGAACAGGGTTTCAGATGATTGAATTTGAAATTTGTAGGTTTATTTTTGCCCTTGATCAAATTATAATTATTGGGTGTCTATATCAAGTGTGATGTTGATTCAAGATATCTTGATGCCGATGTTTAATTTGGTGGACGCTGTATCTGTCTTTAGGTGGAATGAGCTAGTAGAGGGGGGGGGGGGAAATCCCATTCCTCCCATGACACACTTCGGTTTCCCTCTACATTCTTTTCTCTACAGATAAACAACATTTGCACAGTACCCACATATGAAGTTCTGTCTACAAATTAAAAACTGACCATGGATTTCAGGTTCTAAACTTGTGCCCAAACCATGATATCTGGTATCGTTTTCCTTTATAATCTGCAGGCATTCTCACTGGTTTTGACGGCTCTGCAGTTGCCCAGAACATTGTTTTACGGAATATCAAATATCAATTTCCAGCACCATGCGGGTAAGTTTGAGTGTCATAGTTTTTGTTTCATCAAATCCATCGCAGATGTAAATGCAGACTCTTGTGAACAGGTGTGGGGGTGGGTTCTTTCCTTTAAAATTGAGCTATTTTCACTGTTAGCCTGAACTGGTTTATATTTTTAAGATGAGATTTTTTTGCCTGGTTCTCCATTTCCCGCAATATGCTTTACAAAATGCTGGATTGGAATGAGTGGTGGAATAGTCATATACTTGAATATGCTGCAGTTGATTTTTTTTAGCCCAATTTCCTTTTAGTTATGCTGTTTTAATATTAACTTGGAAAATTAAGGGTGGCAGCAATTTTAACCTAGTTTGCTGAGTGGGAAACCTGCAGGATCAAGTGCAATGCCGTTTTTTTTTTTGTTTTATGTACCCTTCCCAATATTACTTGTTGATGTCAATGGAGAGTAAAATCGGTTGGTGTGTAAAACTGACATTGCACCCAATTCTGTTTCTTTCCTGACTGGACTCGGTAAAGATTGGTCCTTAGGACAGGGTGTAAAATCAGCACAACACCTGGCAAGCGAGGCTACAATTGCCCTTGAGGTGACAGTTACATTTTGTGGCCCTTACAAATTACTGCACAAGACTGAATTTGAAAGCATTCTGTAGTGAATTAAATGTTAGATTGTCAGAGATTTCTAACTATATGTATACCATATTGCAATTGATAGTGGGCAGGAATTGTAAGCTTTTTGTTTAATTGGAGGTACGTGTTCATAATTACCCCTGTACAAAGTTTTTAAATGTTGCAAGTGTGCAGATAAAATACCAAGTGTCGAACCCTGCTCTTTCCTATCCAGAACTGTTCAGAGTCTGGTTAAGCCCAGATTTGAAATTTGGAATAAGGTGCTTAACAATTGGGAGGAAAGTAGACACTAAAGTAGAAGGGCAAGGTCAGACGAGCCTGTCGATGCAATTCGAGGAATTGCCACTGGCCCGGATTTTCTGCCTGTGTTTGCAAGCAAAACTGAGGTTCTCTTTCTTTTCTGAATTTATGCTCTGTTAGTGCATTCTGGATAAATGTTTCCAATATTCATAAAACAACCGTGCAAGTGCATTGTACCATATCACATCTGCAGGAAGTCCCAAATGCTTTACAATTAGTGGGCTATCTTTTGAAGTACATCACTTGTACAGTGTTGTCCTGTAGGGTTGCTTTGTTTCAATTCTGTTAGCAAGTCATAAGCATGTAGTTTCTCTCAGTTGTAATGCATGGGTAGGTCAATTGGCCCCTCAGCACCACAGTCAGTAAGTTTTGGAACCTTCCTTTGTGTTGCCTTGTAATCACAGCAACTTTGACTAATTGTATGTGTGTTCTGATTTCAGATGGACATGGAAGAGGGAAAGGGAGGGACAGGCCTCCGCCAGTATTACCTGTCAAAAATTGAAGAACTGCAGGTGATATGCCATAGCAGAGTCAAACTTCTGGGAAGTTTTATGGAAGAAACAATTTTTTTAATTAATCGCTTATATGAAAGCAGTTAATCTGGATTTGTCACAACTAACTTTTTGTTTGAAATATTAAAGTGATAATTGTGCAATGGTTGAATCCATTACAATAATTTCATCTGTTTCCCGACGATGATCAGTAATTTATGATAAAACAGATGTCCTAACTCCAGGGATTGGGGTGGGGAGGAATGGTGTCTAGCAAAAAATAACTTGCATCAGTTAGTAAAATAAATGTTTATTTGACTGTACAATCATACAATCTGTAACATAGAAGTCCAGTATCGGTTGCCAGCCAGATTATTAAATCACTTTCCAAAATTTACCAACTAACTCACTATTACATAGAACATTACAGTGCAGAAGGAGGCCATTCGGTCCATCGAGTCTGCACCGACCCAATAACCCCATCTAACCTTTTTGGTCACTAAAGGCAATTTATCATGGCCAATCCACCTAACCTGCACGTCTTTGGACTGTGTGAGGAAACCGGAGCACCCGGAGGAAACCCACATAGACACGGGGAGAACGTGCAGACTCCTCCCAGACAGTGCCCCAGCAGGAAATCGAATCTGGGACCCTGGCGCTGTGAAGACACAGTGCTATCCACTTGTGTTGCCCTTCATACATTCCTACCGTTTACCTTTCAACACTGGTGTCTGTTTTATTGGTGCGGAGAATTGGTGAATAATAATAATAACCATTTATTGTCACAAGTGTGAAGTTACTGTGAAAAATAATTTCTGTAATAATAAAAACTTTGTCTAGATTTAACAATGTTCTTTTAATAGCCGTATAATTGAACTCTAAAATTCACAAGCAACCAAGTATTCCCTCTGTGTTCTCATCTGAATTGTTTATTAGCATCTAGTCTTTGAAATTGATACCATTCTGAACTAGTAATACTGTGCTTGAATGCCATCAGTTCTAATTAGTTTATTTCTTCCTGAAAGCTTATTGTTAATGATAAGAGTCAGAATCTCCGACGTCTGCAGGCTCAAAGAAATGAACTCAATGCCAAAGGTAATTAAAAATGTTACAGGACTGTATTCTTATGGTGTTGCTGTATTCCTCGTTTTGAGTTATCTGTGAATTGTAAACTACTGATTATTTGACTGTTAGAACTGCAAAGGGATTGGAAATGAATGCCCAGCATATGATAAAGGCCTGTCCATTATTGACCATTAACTGTGGTTCTAGTAGCCATTGTAACTGTAGAAATCGCACCTAGTGTCGGTAAAAAGTGAATGTGGATGTAATCCGTATGGCATCATTCATCGATTTGGCCTCTGTCCAATGAATTTGATGCCCTACCCCATCCACCCACCAGTTCCCTTCTACAATTTACGCCGGTAGTGGGCAACATGTGGCCCGCGAGCTGCATGCATCCGTCAGGGTTCTGAATGCAAGATGACGTTGCCCACTCGCAGGGTTGCCAGATTCTGCTGTTTCCATCTGTGCAGTTCTTTTCCGACTGGTATTATGAAAGTGATACGCACATAAAGCAAGGGTACGCAAAGTGAGGTGTGTGCAGATTTCACACAATATTGACTGAGAATTGGCAGGCCCTGCAAATTCCAAGCACTCCAGCACAGTGAGCAAAATGATCATACCTCAGGAGACCGTCTTGGTTGCGATACCGGATGGAAACCTCAGTGCTGCATTGCAAAGTCCTAATCCCTGGGTCCTAATCTAAGGAAGCTTGTGGGGGACAGATTGATATGGTATCGTAAGGTAAGCGTAAATATTTATTTTGTTTGAAACCATTTGAAGTTGATGACAGTTCTATTAATATATAAACTTTTAAGCATTTTCTGTAACTCATTATGAAATATTCGCATATACTAAATGTATTTAATCTTATTCATGGGGTCATGGCTAGTGCACAAGACTGATTTCAATCTTGTGGCCTACTGAGATGGAGAGCCATTCATGCTGCCCTCTTACTAGCTTAGGTTGCCCATCATTGATGTGCAGAGTCCTGTTGCACGAAAGTAATGCTCGTTGGGTTAGGCGTTTAGATACAACTGGTTAATTTACCTTGGATTTAGTTTCAGTTCAATAATTTCTATTTTAGCTGGAATACACTACACTCTGTGGTGAATAACCAACAAGGTCAATAGCGGAGTCTGTTATCTATTCAGCAAAGCTTTAATAGAAATTTAGCCTAAAGATTGAACTCCATTTATTTGGAAATGGTCCTGAAAATTATTTTCTCAGTGGCTCAGTTGGTGAGAAATTATGTGAGCTAATTGTGACCTCATGATGAGATTTATTTTATCTGTTTTTATTCTGTGAAAAGTATTTTTTGGTTGATCTGTGAGATGATTTCAGTCTCAGACATAATCTTGTATAATACCTAAACTCAAACTTGCATGAATGTAATTGTCAATGTTTCTTACAGTGCGCATGCTGCGGGAAGAACTACAGCTATTACAGGAACAGGGGTCTTACGTAGGAGAGGTGGTTAGAGCGATGGACAAGAAGAAAGTGCTTGTCAAGGTAATTTTGCAGTGTCTTATACTGGTGAAGGATTCACGCCTATGGAGTACTGAATGCAGAACTTAGTGTGAACTACAAAGATCTGGTGACTTGAAAGCTCAAAAGATTAATTTTTTTTCACTAAAGAAATAAATTGTGTAGTGTTTCTGGTGAATATTCTATTTCCGAAAAACTGATTTCTATAATTATATTTGATACAAAGGCCTGGTGATTAACTTGAAAACTCCCAGTTCTTGTTAGTCTAGCATGTGATGTTTCTAATGTTCAAAATAAAGGTTTAAGCTAAAAATTCAAAGATAAATGTGTCACAACATTACTAAATATATGCATTGCATTGTCTTGATACGCGATGCTCTCATTAAAGTTATTATTTCAAGGTCTCAGCTGCTCCTAAAGGCACAGGCGTGGACTTAATATGTTTGTCCTCAGCCAAGCCTGAGTGTAGTTTAGATTGTACAATTTGCACATGTGCGGTCTCCTCGGGAATATTATTCAGTATGCTCCACTGATGGAATATTCTTCTTTAGCTCCTGTCTAACTAGCTTTAGAAAAGCAAATGGGACTAATATCAAAGTTTTATTTGGATAAAATTTATATTTCCATTTTAAAAACAACAGGCTGTGTTTGTATGAGAATTAAATAGCAGTACATTGAAGCACGCCTGTTGTAACTTTCGTGTTTGTTAAACTGCAAAAAATGTATTGAACCGAGCAGCAAGATGAGGAGCTGAGAGAAAGCAGGATCCTTAGTATTCATTTCCTCCTAGAAAACAGCAATTGAATTTTGAAACCTCATTCATTGACAACATTTACGTGCGAGTGGGAAATTGTAATCTGTAACACCAATGTGTGAACTTGCATTTGTTGTATGATTTTAATACCTGACTTTGACTTTGTATAACATCTGTGTAGGTTAATTTGGGTGGTAATTTCCTATTTAGTGTTGCATTCTCTCGGACCCCAGAATTAAAACCTGTATAATTTCAGGGCTAGCTAGCATGAATTTATATGGTGCAATAGTGGCCAATGATGACTGCTCAAGGTTGCTTGTAGTTTCTATGACTAAGGCTTTGAACTATATGAATGGGTTTTGTTGAACAGCTTTCTTATTCAGATTGCTCACATCCATATTTGTCAGTGCCCTATCCTTGCTGACCACAGCGATTACTTTTTCTACAGCAATGTCTGATGGAAGCGAGTCATCATATGATTTTTCGTACAGATCAGCTTCCTGTAGTCTGTATTTTCTTTTTCACTGCACCTTGTGGTGGGGCTTGTGTGTGCTGGTTAGTGGAACATAATGTTCTTGGCACTGATGCAGAAGATGAGATTCCACATTTAACTGATCCTTCAGGCAGTTAGGATTATGGTAGTGGATTACAGGGCTGGTTTTTAATCAAATATTTAAGGTTTCAAAAAACAGGAATCTGGTAGAAGTTAATTGTGGGAATTTCTTTCTGTGCTGATTTAAAGTCTGCTTGCCCACCCTGCCTCAACTAATGTGAAATGTACAATCTTCCAGCCGTTCTTGAACTTGTTTTTTTTTAGCAGCTGCTTGCAGTATGTAGGGCATGCAATTGAGTGGGAATTATTAAAGGTTGATTTCCATATTAATAATTGATAGGTGTTTTAAATGGTATGCCTGCTCTAAGTGAATAAGTTTGTTGGAGCTGTAATGTGCTGCTTCATGGAGTGTGAGGTTGCTGGCTTGCAGTTGAGATGACCCCCCCCCCCCAGAGTGGTTCATTTATTTCATCCCACTGTCCAATAACAACTTGCCAGAAGCAGAGGTGAAACAGGCCATTAAGGATGGAGTGAGGGTAATGATCCAAATCTTGGTTAAAAAGGTACGTTTGTCTGCAGCCTTTTGAAGTTTTGGAAAGGATAGGAAAATATCCAGAATGGAGCTGTGTGAGACAGGTTGTGCGGACTGAACAAAATGGAGGGTAGGTAAGCAAAGGCCTTATTTTATTTTATTTGTATTTTTATTGTCACATATACTGAAGAACAGTGAAAAGTATTTTCTGCGGCCAAGGAAACGTACAAAATACGTACACAGTAGACATAGAATAGTAGATAGTTACAGTGAATGCGAAAAAGTACACCGTACATTGACAAATAAGTAATTGGTTACAGCACAGCATGGAACAAGGGCCAAACAAAGCAAATACGACATGAGCAAGAGCAGCATAGGGCGTCGTGAATAGTGCTTTATAGGGAACAGATCAGTCTGAGGGAGAGTCATTGAGTCGAGTAGCTGTGGGGAAGAAGCTGTTCCTAAGTCTGGATGTACGGGTCTTTAGACTTCTCTACTGCCTGATGGAAGGGCCTGGAAGAGGGCAAAGCCTGGGTGCGAGGGATCTCTGACAATGCTGTCTGCCGTCCTGAGGCAGCGGGAGGTGTAGACAGAATCCATGGAAAGTGGCAAGCTTGTGTGATGCATTGGGCTGGGTTCAACACACTCTGCAGTTTCTTGCGATCTTGGGCCGAGCAGTTGCCATACCAAGTTGTGATGCAGCTGGATAGGATACTCTCTATGGCACATCTGTAAATATTTGTGAGAGTCGATGCAAACAAATTTCTTGAGCTTCCGTTGGAAGTAGAGACGTTGTTGGGCTTTCTTGACTGTTGCATCAATATGAGAGAACGAGGACAGTCTGTTGGTGATGGTGACCCCCAGGAACTTAAAGCTATCGACTATCTCCACTTCGGAGCCATTGATGTAGACGGCGGCGTGTGTCATACTATGCTTCCTGAAGCCGATGATCAGTTCCTTGATTTTGCTGACATTTAGAGAGAGGTTGTTTTCGGTACACCATGCAACCAAATGATCTATCTCCCTTCTGTAGTGTGACTTGTCGTTGTTTGAGATACGACTCATCACAGTTGTATCATCCGTAAACATACAGATAGGGCTGGATTCTCCCCTACCCGGCGTGACGGAGGGTGCCGGCGTAGGGGAGTGGCGCCAACCACTCAGGGGTCGCGCCTCCCCAAAGGTGGGGAATTCTCCCCACCTTTGGGGGCCAGCCCCGCGCCGGAGCAGTTTGCACCAGAAGACTGGCGCAAACACCCGGCGCAGTCGGAAGCGGGGCTGGCCGAAAGGCTTTCGGCGGTCGGCGCATGCGCCGGCAGTGACGTCAGCGGCGCTGGCCGCTGACGTCACTGCCGGCGCATGCGCGATGCGGGGTTCTCCTCCGCGTCCGCCATGGCGGAGGCCGTGGCGGCGCGGAAGGAGAAAGAGTGCCCCCACGGCACTGCCCCGCGGAGTGAGCGGGGGGCCCCGATCGCGGGCCAGGCCTCCGTGGGGGCACCCCCCCGGGTCCGATCGCCCCCCGCCCCCCCAGGACCCCGGGGGCCTGCTCGCGCCGCTGAGCCCGCCGTTCCAGAGGTGGTTTAAACCTCGGCGGCGGGAGAAGGCCTCCCAGTGGCGGGACTTCGGCCCATCCGGGCCGGAGATTTGAGGTAAGTTTAAAAAAAATGAAATCCCGCCGGCGCCAGCTGTTTTCACAGGCTGCCGGCGGGATTTGCACAACGCCGGTTTATGACCGGCGGGAGAATTCAAAAACCTGCGGGAGCGGAAATAACGCCGCTTCCCGCCAATTCTCCGACCCTGCGTGGGGTCGGAGAATTTCGCCCATAGAATTGTAGTTAATCTTGCCACACAGTCGTGTGTGTGTAGAGAGTACAGTAGAGGACTGAGCACACCTCCTTGCGGGGCCCCGGTGTTGGACAGATTGCGGGTGAGGAAGTCAAGGATCTGTTGGTGAGGAAGTCAACGATCCAGCTGCACAGGAAGGGGTCAAGTCCAAGATTGCAGAGTTTGATTATTAGTTTTGTCGGGATAATCGTAGTGAAGGCGGAACTTTAGTCGATGGACAAGCAGTCTGATGTAAGTTTCTTTGTTGTCGAGATGTTCGAGTGTTAACTGTAGGGCCAAGCCGATAGCTTCTGCTGTGGACCGGTTGCGGCGATGGGTGAACTGCAATGGGTTGAGAACGTCTGGGAGGCCGACGATCCGTCTTATGACTAGCCGCTCGAAGCATTTTATGATAACCGATGTCAGGGCCACCGGTTGGTCGTCGTTGAGGCACGCTACCTTGTCTTCTTTGGTACTGGCATCATGGTGGTCTTCTTGAAGGAGGTGGGAACCTTGGAGCGGAGAAGTGAGGTGTTGAAGATGTCTGTGAATACACTCGCCAGCTAAGACTCTGATTTAGACGAGTAGGAGGCATTTACTTGCATGAAGGGCTGGAAGAATTTGTAGAAGTCTAGAGATTGGGGGGGAAGGGAAAGTCAGGGAATCAAGAGGTGAAGGAATCAGTGGGAAGCGTAGCTGCTTAGGATTACAAAAAATCACGAAAAGACAGAGCTCAGGAGAGGTTACGATAGTCCCCATCTCACAAAATATGACACAGTGTATGGAAAGGCTCAGTAAACCAAGGTCCACCACACTAAGAAAACAAAAAGGGACAGTCAATAGGGAATTAAAGGTGCTATATTTAAATGCCCGCAGTGTACGGAACAAGGTAGATGAGCTTGTGGCCCAGATTGTGACTGGCAGGTATGATGTGGTAGGCATCGCAGAGACGTGGTTGCAGGGGGTTCAGGACTGGCAGTTAAACATCCAGGGATTTACAACCTATCGAAAAGACAGAGAGGTGGGTAGAGGGGGCGGGGTTGCCTTGTTAATTAGAAATGAAATTAAATCAATACCACTAAACGACATAGGGTCAGACGATGTGGAGTCTGTGTGGGTAGAGTTGAGGAACCACAAAGGCAAAAAAACCATAATGGGAGTTATGTACAGGCCTCCTGACAGTGGTCAGGACCAGGGGCACAAAATGCACCACGAAATAGAAAGGGCATGTCAGAAAGGCAAGGTCACAGTGATCATGGGGGACTTCAATATGCAGGTTGACTGGGTAAATAATGTTGCCAGTGGACCCAAAGAAAGGGAATTAATTGAATGTTTACAGGATGGCTTTTTGGAACAGCTTGTGATGGAGCCCACGAGGGAACAGGCTATTCTGGACTTAGTGTTATGTAATGAGCCAGAATTGATAAAAGATCTTAAAGTAAGGGAACACTTGGGAAGCAGTGATCATAATATGGTAGAATTCAGTCTGCAATTTGAAAGAAGGAAGGTAGAATCAGATGTAAAGGTTTTACAGTTAAATAAAGGTAATTACAGGCGCATGAGGGAGGAACTGACGAAAATCGACTGGAAGCAGAGCCTAGTGGGAAAGACAGTAGAACAGCAATGGCAGGAGTTTCTGGGAGTAATTGAGGACACAGTGCAGAGGTTCATCCCAAAGAAAAGAAAGGTTATCAGAGGGAGGATTAGGCAGCCATGGCTGACAAAGGAAGTCAGGGAATGCATCAAGGCAAAAGAGAGAGCCTATAATGTGGCAAAGAGTAGTGGGAAGTCAGAAGATTGGGAAGGCTACAAAAACAAACAGAGGACAACAAAGAGAGAAATAAGGAAGGAGAGGATCAAATATGAAGGTAGGCTAGCCAGTAACATTAGGAATGATAGTAAAAGTTTCTTTAAATACATTAAAAACAAACGGGAGGCAAAAGTAGACATTGGGCCGCTCCAAAATGGCGCTGGTAATTTAGTGATGGGAGACAAGGAAATAGCTGAGGAACTTAATAAGTACTTTGCGTCAGTCTTCACAGTAGAAGACATGAGTAATATCCCAACAATTCAGGAAAGTCAGGGGGCAGAGTTGAATATGGTTGCCATCACAAAGGAGAAAGTGCTAGAGAAACTAAAAGGTCTGAAAATTGATAAATCTCCGGGCCCAGATGGGCTACATCCTAGAGTTCTAAAGGAGATAGCTGAAGAAATAGTGGAGGCGTTAGTTATGATCTTTCAAAAGTCACTGGAATCAGGGAAAGTCCCAGAGGATTGGAAAATCGCTGTTGTAACCCCCCTGTTCAAGAAGGGAACAAGAAAAAAGATGGAAAATTATAGGCCAATTAGCCTAACCTCGGTTGTTGGCAAAATTCTAGAATCCATCGTTAAGGATGAGATTTCTAAATTCTTGGAAGTGCAGGGTCGGATTAGGACAAGTCAGCATGGATTTAGTAAGGGGAGGTCGTGCCTGACAAACCTGTTAGAGTTCTTTGAAGAGATAACAAATAGGTTAGACCAAGGAGAGCCAATGGATGTTATCTATCTTGACTTCCAAAAGGCCTTTGACAAGGTGCCTCACGGGAGACTGCTGAGTAAAATAAGGGCCCATGGTATTCGAGGCAAGGTACTAACATGGATTGACGATTGGCTGTCAGACAGAAGGCAGAAAGTTGGGATAAAAGGTTCTTTTTCGGAATGGCAACCGGTGACAAGTGGTGTCCCGCAGGGTTCAGTGTTGGGGCCACAGCTGTTCTCTTTATATATTAACGATCTAGATGACGGGACTGGGGGCATTCTGGCCAAGTTTGCTGATGATACAAAGATAGGTGGAGGGGCAGGTAGTATTGAGGAGGTGGGGAGGCTGCAGAAAGATTTAGACAGTTTAGGAGAATGGTCCAAGAAGTGGCTGATGAAATTCAACGTGGGCAAGTGCGAGGTCTTGCACTTTGGGGAAAAAAGAATAGAGGCATGGACTATTTTCTAAACGGTGACAAAATTCATAATGCTAAAGTGCAAAGGGACTTGGGAGTCCTAGTCCAGGATTCTCTAAAGGTAAACTTGCAGGTTGAGTCCGTAATTAAGAAAGCAAATGTAATGTTGTCATTTATCTCAAGAGGCTTGGAATATAAAAGCAGGGATGTACTTCTGAGGCTTTATAAAGCACTAGTTAGGCCCCATTTAGAATACTGTGAGCAATTTTGGGCCCCACACCTCAGGAAGGACATACTGGCACTGGAGCGGGTCCAGCGGAGATTCACACGGATGATCCCAGGAATGGTAGGCCTAACATACGATGAACGTCTGAGGATCGTGGGATTATATTCATTGGAGTTTAGGAGGTTGAGGGGAGATCTAATAGAAACTTACAAGATAATGAATGGCTTGGATAGGATGGACGTAGGGAAGTTGTTTCCATTAGCAGGGGAGACTAGGACGTGGGGGCACAGCCTTAGATTAAAAGGGAGTCACTTTAGAACAAAGATGAGGAGAAATTTCTTCAGCCAGAGAGTGGTAGGTCTGTGGAATTCATTGCCACAGAGGGCGGTGGAGGCCGGGACGTTGAGTGTCTTTAAGACAGAAATTGATAAATTCTTGATTTCTCGAGGAATTAAGGGCTATGGGGAGAGAGCGGGTAAATGGAGTTGAAATCAACCATGATTGAATGGTGGAGTGGACTCGATGGGCCGAATGGCCTTACTTCCGCTCCTATGTCTTATGGTCTTAAGTAGGAAGGGCAAGAACATGGAAAGCATTGTATTCAAATTTATTGACTTTGCTGGACAGGGGAATGGAGAGTATGTAGCAGTTAACCAGGTCAAGTGTGAATGAAAGCAGGACTCAAAAAGGATAGAGCTGTCATAGTTCTGAAGAAGAGTCATACAGATTTGAAACTTTAACTCTGTTTCTCTCCTCACAGGTACCACCAGACCTGCTGAGTTTCTTCAGCATTTTCTGTTTTTATTACTGTTTTGGCCATGCCATATTTTACTTGAGTTGGAATTTAGGAGACTGTCAACTGGAACATTTAAGTTGAGAAGTGCAAAGAAATCCAATTGAACAGAATTGGGACAATGAGGAGAAAGCCAGTTGCTTAATTTGGTATACAGTTGAATAGTCATTGATTAGCATACCAGTATTGATGAACAGTGCAGTGCCATGATATGAATGGTCCTCTCTCCCCTCCAACCTGCTGAGTAACGTTTAGCTGAGCCACTATGAAGAGGGTGTAGGAGATTTGCCTCCGGGCCACTCTCTAGGTGAAGGAGATTTGCCTCTGGGCCACACTCTGGGTGAACGGGAGTTGCCCCCGGATCACTATCTGGGTTAAGGAGATTTGTCCCTGGATCTCTCTCTGGGTGAAGGAGATTTGCCTCTGGATCACTCTCTGGGTGAAGGAGATTTGCCTCTGGGTGAACGGGAGTTGCCCCCGGATCACTATCTGGGTTAAGGAGATTTGTCCCTGGATCTCTCTCTGGGTGAAGGAGATTTGCCTCTGGGCCACTCTCTGGGTGAAGGAGATTTGCCTCTGGATCACTCTCTGGGTGAAGGAGATTTGCCTCTGGATCACTCTCTGGGTGAAGGAGATTTGCCTCTGGATCACTCACTGGGTGAAGGATATTTGCCTCTGGGCCACTCTGGGTGAAGGAGATTTGCCTCTGGATCACTCTGGGTGTAGGAGATTTGCCTCTGGATCACTCTCTGGGTGAAGGAGATATGCCTTTGGTTCACTCTCTGGGTGAAGGAGATTTGCCTTTGGATCGCTCTCTGGGTGAAGGAGATATGCCTTTGGTTCAATCTCTGGGTGAAGGAGATTTGACTCTGGATCACTCTCTGGGTGAAGCAGATTTGCCTCTGGATCACTCTGGGTGAAGGAGATTTGCCTCTGGGCCACTCTCTGGGTGAAGGAGATATGCTTTTGGTTCAATCTCTGGGTGAAGGAGATTTGCCTCTGGATCACTCTCTGGGTGAAGGAGATTTGCCTCTGGATCTCTCTGGGTGAAGGAGATTTGCCTCTGGATCTCTCTGGATGAAGGAGATTTGCCACTGGATCTCTCTCTGGGTGAAGGAGATTTGCCACTGGATCACTCTCTGAGTGAAGGAGATTTGCCTCTGGGTGAAGCAGATTTGCCTCTGGATCACTGGGTGAAGGATATTTGCCTCTGGGCCACTCTCTGGGTGAAGGAGATATGCCTTTGGGTCAATCTCTGGGTGAAGGAGATTTGCCTCTGGATCACTCTCTGGGTGAAGGAGATTTGCCTCTGGATCTCTCTCTGGGTGAAGGAGATTTGTCCCTGGATCTCTCTCTGGGTGAAGATTTGCCACTGGATCTCTCTCTGGGTGAAGGAGATTTGCCACTGGATCTCTCTCTGGGTGAAGGAGATTTGCCTCTGGGTCACTCACTGGGTGAAGGAGATTTGCCTCTGGGCCACTCTCTGGGTGAAGCAGATTTACCTCTGGATCACTCACTGGGTGAAGGAGATTTGCCTCTGGATTGCTCTGGGTGAAGCAGATTTGTCCCTGGATCTCTCTCTGGGTGAAGATTTGCCACTGGATCTCTCTCTGGGTGAAGGAGATTTGCCACTGGATCTCTCTCTGGGTGAAGGAGATTTGTCTCTGGGTCACTCACTGGGTGAAGGAGATTTGCCTCTGGGCCACTCTCTGGGTGAAGCAGATTTACCTCTGGATCACTCACTGGGTGAAGGAGATGTGCCTCTGGATTGCTCTGGGTGAAGCAGATTTGCCTCTGGATCACTCACTGGGTGAAGGATATTTGCCTCTGGGCGACTCTGGGTGAAGGAGATTTCCCTTTGGATCACTCTCTGGGTGAAGGAGATTTGTCCCTGGATATCTCTCTGGTTGAAGGAGATTTGTCCCTGGATCTTTCTCTGGTTGAAGGAGATTTGCTTCTGGATCACTCTCTGGGTGAAGGAGATTTGCCTCTGGATCACTCTTTGGGTGAAGGTGATTTGCCTCTAGATCTCTCTCTGGGTGAAGGAGATTTGCCCCTGGATCTCTCTCTGGGTGAAGGAGATTTGCCCCTGGATCTCTCTCTCTCTGGGTGAAGGAGATTTGCCTCTCGATCACTGTACATGAGATAGTTTGTGGTGGGATTGATAAATTTCTGAGAGTTTGGAGAAACGCATGAAAATATTTGAGTTTACTTAGATTAAAAATAGTTATTAATTCTTTGCAAATCTTAATTTGCATTAAAATGATAGGGTTGTTAACTATTATTCTTCATAAAAATATACAGACCGTAATCTTGTATGTTTTCGTTTTGTAGGTTCATCCAGAGGGAAAATTTGTTGTGGATGTAGACAAGAACATTGACATTAATGATGTGAGTATGGTATTGCAACTACTGAATTTGAGTATATATATCCTACTGTTTAGTACTCGGCAGTTGTCATATTAAAAACCAACAATGTGGTATCATTGATTTAAAATATTCATTCTGTATTGACAACGGAGACTAACAAGTCCCATAAGATTAAAGTGCTATGTGTTAAAATCAAGTTATTTTTAATTCTACATAACTTTTAAGAAGTCATATTTAGAATTTTTTAGGTACCCTGCTGTCTGTAGCGGGTTCAAAGACCAGAAGCTCTGGATTGTCAGGACTTAACATCTTTAAATTTATTGAGGAAAGGAATGAGGAACACAATTTGGCTTTTAAATAATGCTGAGAGAAATGAATAATGTAGGTTAAGGCAGATTATTCTATTTTTATTTATTTGTTCCTGGGATGTGGGTATCGCTGGCCAGCTCTAATTGCCCTTGAGAAGGTGATGTTGAGCTGCCTCAGTGCTGTCAGGAAGGGAGTTTAACAGTAAGTTGACCAGAGACCATGAGTTTTAAATTAGCATGCTTTGAATGAGGCTACAAATCCAATTACCATCAAATAGGATATCAACAAAAAGGTAAATAACACTTTATTCAACTGAACAAATATCTGTTCTAAGAACTCAATTCAGGGTGAGCTTACCATGCCGCGGCTGTATTGTATCCCTGTGTGCTTCCACAAATTCCTCCTGTACAAATCATGCAACGATACCAATATGTAAACCAGTGAGTTAATGTTTTTGAAAAAAAATTGGACTCATTTCTTAGCTTCTGCTTTAGTCTCAGTGTTTGCTTAGTAGAGAGCTTTCCATTGAATGCATTTGTCATGAGTTGAATCTTGCGAATTGTGTGTTTAGTTAGGAGTTGGAGGTGCTGTTGTAGAGCATGTTTTTGATTGAATGTTTTAAGGTAGAGTTACATCCAAAATGCAGGAGAATACATCTGATCTGTGGAGAAGAGTGCTCTTTGGGTTTTGTTTTTTATTAAGCTCTTAGTCTTATCAAGTCCTTAAACTGGATTTAAGTCTGTTTTGAAAGTCTGGCATTCATTGGGCGGGAGGACCTTGTCCAAACTCGAAATGTTGCTAAAATCATACAGTTATATATTTTTATTGAAATGTCATTTTTATTGTAATGTTTCTGGTCATCAGTGTGAATGTTAGCCATTCTGCAGTATAACCAAACCTCTATGCAGCTCAACTTGAATGAATCCCTACCATATCACAATTTTCCATTTCTACTCAATATCACCTTCCCAACTTGTGACCTCTACTACATTGGAGGACAAAGGCACCAGATTCCTAAGACTGTCACCACCTGCAGGTTCCAGTCGAAGCCACTCGAGTACTATATTGCTGTGTGCTCACCGTTGTGGGCCAGCACTCTGGCATTCTCTCCCTTGCAGCACTGGGTGTACCACATGGACTACAGCAGTTCAAAAGTGTGTCTCACTACTACCTTCTCAAGGACAATTAGGGATGAGCAATAAATACTGACCCTGCCAATAATGGCCATATACTATGAAGCCGTATATAAAAATGCCTTGGCAAGGGCAGCACGGTGGCACAATGGTTTGCCTGCTGCCTCACAGCGCCGAGGTCCCAGGTTTGATCCCGGCTCTGGGTCACTGTCCGTGTGGAGTTTGCACATTCTCCCCGTGATTGCATGGGTTTTGCCCCCACAACCCAAAGATGTGCAGGGTAGGTGGATTGGTCACGTTAAATTGCCCCTTAATTCAAAAAAAAATGAATTGGGTATTCTAAATTTTTAAAAAAAGAAAATGTCTTTGTTGTTCTCGTCAATTGGCTGGATTATTTTCTTTAGTAATAGATTATACATGAGGGAGATTCAAGTTTGAGGCCAGCTGTCTTAATTAGTTTTCTGTAACCGTTTATTGTAAGCAGATTGGTTAACTGATATTTCCCCTCAGAGATTTTCCCCATCTCTTGATTTTTGAGGATCAGCTGTGTTTCGCTTTAGCTGTTGCCAATAACGCGGGTATTTTATGTGTTTAAAGGTGACTCCTAATTGCCGTGTAGCTTTGAGAAATGACAGCTACACGCTACATAAAATCCTGCCCAACAAAGTGGACCCTCTGGTGTCTCTAATGATGGTCGAGAAGGTTCCAGACTCTACTTATGAAATGATTGGTGGCTTGGACAAACAGATCAAAGAGATTAAGGAGGTTATTGAACTGCCTGTGAAGCATCCTGAACTGTTTGAAGCTCTCGGCATTGCACAACCAAAGGCAAGCGCATCTTTCTCTTTTTGCCTCCCCCTCTTTGCTTCCTGTTCCGAATTGAAATTAACCTTCAATCTGCTGATCGTTCTTTAACGTGTTTTTAAGATTTAGTACAGAATTTGTGCATGAAAATCAAAGATGACCTCATCCTGATGATCTGTGTGTATTTACGGTGGACAAATCTTAATCTTTGTAGCCCCAAATTAGTTTTTAATTTGTTACGGCCTTGACATTTTAACCTTCCAAGTGGCTAAAGATTAACCTGCAGTTAACAATTTACGAACTTGCCAGCACCTCAGCAATAGGCATCCAACTAATAACTGTGTCCTAATTTTCATATGTACAAATTTATTTAATTTGTCCCTCACTTCAGTTGAACCATAGATTGAGATTCTTTCTTTCTTCAGCATTAGAAGTGTCTTGGTGGGATTCAAGGAAAGAAACTGAGTCAATGTGGTCTCATTGTAGAGTGCATAGCAATAAATAGGATACTGCAAACCCAGAATATCACTTCAAAATAAGACATGAAAAGGTTTGAATTAGTGAGAATTTATTTTATAATTAAGAATCCTTAGAATTCCTACACTGCAGAAGGAGAGCATTCAGTCCATCGAGTCGGCACAAACACTCCGAAAGAGCACCCTACCTCGGCCCACTCCCCCGCCCTATCCAAGTATTGGTCGTGCATTGGTCATGACGAAACCGGAGCACCCGGAGGAAACCCATACAGATATGGGGAGAATGTGTAAACTCCACACAGTCACCCAAGGCTGGAATCGAACCTGGTCCCTGGCCCTGTGAGGCAGCAGTGCTAACCACTGTGCCGCCTATCACTTTACTCAGAATTATCACTTTACTTAGAATGGTAAATATTTGAAACATTCTGCTAAGTTGCACAGTAGAGGCAAAGGTTTACATTCAAAATTAAGTTAGATGTTTGAATACAAGTTAAAATGGAGTTAAAAAGTTAAAAATCCGTGCTGCCCCCCGAAACAAGTTTTGGGGGCAGCATGGTGGTTAGCATAAATGCTTCACAGCTCCAAGGTCCCAGGTTCGATTCCCGGCTGGGTCACTGTCTGTGTGGAGTCTGCACGTCCTCCCCGTGTGTGCGTGGGTTTCCTCCGGGTGCTCCGGTTTCCTCCCACAGTCCAAACATGTGCGGGTTAGGTGGATTGGCCATGATAAGTTCCCCGTAGTGTCCTAAAAAGTAAGGTTAAGGGGGGGGGGGGGGTGGTTGTTGGGTTACGGGTATAGGGTGGATACGTGGGTTTGAGTAGGGTGATCATTGCTCGGCACAACATCGAGGGCCGAAGGACCTGTTCTGTGCTGTACTGTTCTAATAGTAGAGGAGTGAGGCTCACTGGACTAAGACCTTTTCTTGTTCTTGACTTTTCTTGCATTCCTTGTATTATATACCTGTTCACTCTTCCCAAAAAACCCATACTGGTTTGATAAAAATTTAGTGAACACTGTAAAATTTTAAAATAAACATTAAATGCACTTAATTGTGTTAAAGTAGGGCCACTTTTAAGGTTTCATTAAAAAAAATTGAATATAACATCTATTTTAACATCTGGTAACCTGTTATAATGAACCTCTGTTCCATGTTGCTGTTCCAAAATCTTCCAGTTATATTAATGTAATAGATTTGGAATTGATAAGCTAGTGGTTAAATGTTCCCTCCTTTTATTTTCCTTTTCCCCTTGCCGCTATTGCTGTGTTGTTTGGATTTGCTTCTAATGCAAGTTAACGCTGAAGTGCCTGGCTCAGATGGGGTTTGCTCATGGATTCTGTCTTGATAGAAAGGCAGAGTGTGACGTCAATAGCTGCCAGCTGTAATCCTCAAAGAACATATTGAACAAAAACGTGTGTTTCAGCCAGGCAGCAGGGAATTTAAATGCTACACGATGAAGTCTTAACACCTATGCGCAATTGTAAAAACATTGTCAAAAATTGTACTAGTTCGGAGGATACCTCCAGCTGTAGATTCCAGGTTTCCAGCTGTAAAGGAGTTTGAATTCGGTAGTACCATTCTTATAATAGTAGATTATTTAAATGCGTTTTTTCAAATGTCCAACTAATCGCACTGCTCCAGTGCTGTGCGAATCAGACTGAATAGAATTCTATTGACAGTGCAATAAGCTATCTACTCGGGAGATTGCATGATTTAATTTCTGATTTTATTTTTGAAATTGGTATCCAATTAAGTTTTTAAAACAAATCTCTTGTATTGTGACTTCTGGATTTCCAGCACAGTGCAGCAGTGTTTGTTTACTGCCTTTGAGTGAAGAGTGTTATTATCTGCTCGACTTTCAACAAGCAGTAATCCTTTCCAGAAGGAGAAACTGTGGTGTCGAAAAAATTGCAGTACTTAGAAATTAACATTTTCCTCGTTTCATGTTTAAAACCTTTCAGAAGTAATTTCTGTCAGAAAGGTTTCTCTCTGCAGTTCAGACATTTTGATAAATTATAAAATGATGTTTATCAATTTTCTGGTTAAAAATCAGTATCTTGAAAGGTTAATGGCTGTAAATTTATTGACGAATTGAATATCTAAAATGAAATACCTTTTAACCTTTCACTTCCTCTCGTTGAGGTACATTTTTGAGTAATGAATTTTAGGGTCTTGAAACAGAAAATATTCACTCAAAATGTTCAGTCCTCTGCCCATCTCCATTTTCATCTCTGCCCCCCCCCCCCCACCTTTCGCAAATTATAGAATTCCAATTTTTAAATGTTATTTGCTTTTCCTGATTTCTATTTAGTTACTTGGTATAGGAAGGAGTTTAGATTGTAATTTCAGGGAAAAAGAACAGCTGGTGTAAAAGGTGCTGGCTGGCAACTGACCTGTGGTATATTCAAGTACTTGGTGTGCCTGATGTTTATTGAAATGTTCAGTTCTTGCGGCAGTCATGTCTAGCTTTTCACCTATTTCATTTCAAAAGATTTGAAAAGCTTTACTGGTGTGAATCTCCAGTATAGAGCATATTGAAAATCTTACATTCTAACAAGCTATCCTTTGGCTACACTCATCAAACTTCTCTTATGTACACATTTTGCAATGTATCATGTTTATTAGAGCTGAATAAATTGCTTTGAATGGGGACAGGGAGCCAAAAGCTACTTGCGTTTGAAAGTTGTCTCCAGAAGCAACACTCCTCTGCTAAAAATGTGCTACAAAATAGGCTATTGCCAAGCCAGAGATTGTGTTTTCAAGGCTAAATTACAGGCTTCTTTCTGGAATGCTATAGTAAGGAAAGTCTTGAAACTCTTGTGTTTTGCACATTTCTTCTATTCAAATATAAGTGATTTGGCTTCTTGGTCTGTTACTGTTTGTTTTTCTGGCACATTGCAGTGCATAATCACTTCCTGTCCATAAGGTTCATTTACAGGGCTTTAACAATACGTTGTTAACTTTGTAATAGATTTATCCTGAATCTCCTAGAATTTTGCGCAACTTTGGATCTAATTTCTCTCGCAAGTGAATGCATGTTAATCATAGAATTTACAGTGCAGAAGGAGGCCATTCGGCCCATCGAGTCTGCACCGGCTCTTGGAAAGAGCACCCTACCCAAGCCCACACCATCCTATCCCCATAACCCAGTAACCCTGCTCAACCAATGCTAAGGGCAATTTTGGACACTAAGGGCAATTTAGCACGGCCAATCCACCTAACCTGCACATCTTTGGACTGTGGGAGGAAACCGGAGCACCCAGAGGAAACCCACGCACACACGGGGAGAACGTGCAGACTCCGCACAGACAGTGACTCAGCTGGGAATCGAACCTGGGACCCCATGAGCTGTGAAGCAATTGTGCTAACCACTATGCTACCGTGCTGCCCTTGTTCTGTGAGCGATCTGCAGAAGGATGAGAACATCAAATGTTTTCTGCTTTTTGAATCAGCCATGAGAAATAATTCTGTTTATTTCAAAAAACTCTTGCTGTGGGGAAATCGTGGCTTCTTGGTGTTGAGGAGGAGGTTGACAGCGCAGAGGAGTTGAGAAGTTTTGATGTGGAGGATTCTTGGCTTATTACTCAATGCTCTGCAATGGAGCTCTTTTAATCTTGATAGTTGCAACAGATCAGCAATAAGTTGCATTTCTAATCCATTCTCAAGCAGTAAATCACCCTAAACGCCTTGAGATATTTTACTACATTAAAGGCAGTATATGAACACAAGTTGTTATTGCTGGTCAAAAAGGATCTACATTTTGGGCATCTTGGTAAATTATTAATTGACACGTTTGCTAGTTTTCTGATTTAAAAAAAAAACAGCAATAACTGAAAGGGTAACTGAAAAAATAATTGCACATCAGGCAAAATTAATATGCTTTAATCTTTCACTTTATGTGCATGAAAAGTGCTGGTTAACATTTAATCTTTTGGTACTTTCAAAGTGCTGGCAAGCTTTGTTCTATCTTGCACACTGTGCTCCAGGTGAACGGTATTGGTGGCCATGGCAATAAGCTTGTACTTCGTTCTGCTTTGATAGTTTGTTGGTGTAGGGTTACTTTTGGTTGGCCATGCACCTTTTTTTAAAAAAAAGGTGTAATTTAGTTTCTCGGTTACAAAAGGTTCTAGAAATTTGTATGTAGTGAAAATGTTCTTGTCTCTCCTTTTCAGACAGGCCACATCCTCTGTGTAACTGAGTTAACTGTTGTAGATTCTTTGGCTTCAACTGTAATTGGCAATGAATCTGTTGTAAAGTTTGTTCCCACAGGGTTTTACTGGTAGACATTCAATCTCATCTGTAAATTTGATACATTTTAGGGTGTGCTGCTGTATGGACCTCCAGGCACTGGGAAGACACTCCTAGCAAGAGCTGTGGCCCACCACACTGACTGCACCTTTATCCGTGTGTCTGGCTCTGAGCTTGTACAGAAATTCATTGGCGAAGGTATGTTTTTGGGAACTCTGTTTAATGTTTCTTCTGAAGGATGGCACCTTGTTGACAATGTAAGCACATTGCCAGCCTAGATTAAATGCACAAGTTGGATTGAATCTAGAACTTTATGACTTATGAATGTTTTGAACCTGGGCTAAGCAAATAAAATAATGTATTCACTATTTTTTTTTTTTTTATAAATTTAGATTAGCCAATTATTTTTTCCAATTAAGGGGCAATTTAGCGTGTCCAATCCACCTACTCTGCACATCTTTGGGTTGTGGGGGCGAAACCCACGCAGACACGGATGTATTCACTATTAACGTTTCTTGGGCAGCACAGTAGCATAGTGGTTAGCACAATTGCTTCACAGCTCCAGAGTCCCGGTTCGATTCCTGGCTTGGGTCACTGTCTGTGCGGAGTCTGCACCTTAGAAATTATAGAACAGTACAGCACAGAACAGGCCCTTCGGCCCTCGATGTTGTGCCGAGCAATGATCACCCTACTTAAACCCACGTAACCCGTATACCCGTAACCCAACAATCCCCCCATTAACCTTACACTACGGGCAATTTAGCATGGCCAATCCACCTAACCCGCACATCTTTGGACTGTGGGAGGAAACCGGAGCACCCGGAGGAAACCCACGCACACACGGGGAGGACGTGCAGACTCCACACAGACAGTGACCCAGCCGGGAATCGAACCTGGGACCCTGGAGCTGTGAAGCATTGATGCTAACCACCATGCTACCGTGAGGCCTTCTCCCCATGTGTGCGTGCGTTTCCTCCAGGTGCTCCAGTTTCCTCCCACAGTCCAAAGATGTGCAGGTTAGGTGGATTGACAGACTCAATGGGCCGAATAGTCTCCTTCTGCACTGTGAATTCTATGATTCCCACTTTCGCCCACCCCTGCAATCCTTCAGCCGATTGTCTTTTCCCGTAACAGCCTCCCCGAACAGGCGCCGGAATGTGGCGACTAGGGGCTTTTCACAGTAACTTCATTTAAAGCCTACTCGTGACAACAAGCGATTTTCATTTCATTTTCATTATATTGAGTTGATTATTTGTGCCTGTGTATTGTTCCAAGTGCATTGGCAGTCCTCTAGATTCTCATTCAATTGCTTGTTTTTCATGTGAGTCTTGACAGTGTCTTACCCTGACCTCATATTCAACAGTCACCTAATTGTATTCCAGCAGCAGGGACGTTGGATAAAAATCCAGGCTGCCTTGTAAACCACCACACTATGCAACCCCCCCCCCCCCCCCAATTTTAGGCCAGAGCATCGCGGCTTCTGTATCTTCTGAAAGCCTGGTTGAGATCTGGGGTTTTAGAACTGTTGGATAGTCTTTTGAGCTATTTTGGTTAAAATTTGGTACTGTGCTGTTCTGACATCCCAGTTCACTGCATTGTTGCAGTTACTTACTGAACCATAGTCATCTGATCAAAAAGATCAGTTGACAGACATCTGAGCCTTGACATAAGATCACGACTTTGAAGCACATTTTCGTTTAGAATAGTTGTGGATTGGGTGGGATGGCTTGATTTATTCTCCTCTTTCCCACATCCTGGAAATTGTGAAACATAACCTGTGCAGTTAACAGAAAACAACATCACTGAACAGTTAACAATTTTTATGTAACTAGCAATTTAGCAAACAATCTGTAGACTTGAGTATGCACGCATTTTTATAAACATTTGCCACCTTCACGAATACAAAAGTTTGTAATTCAGATTGATACACTGCAGAAATCTGCCTTTTTGTAAAACCCACCCTACTTTTGTAGGTGCTCGTATGGTGCGGGAGCTGTTTGTGATGGCCAGAGAGCATGCTCCGTCCATTATCTTCATGGATGAAATTGACTCGATTGGTTCTTCGCGATTGGAGGGTGGTTCTGGTGGTGACAGTGAAGTGCAGCGCACCATGTTGGAACTTCTCAACCAGCTTGATGGGTTTGAGGCCACTAAGAATATTAAGGTACAGTTTATATACACGAGCTAGCTATGTGCACTAAAACATGGTCATTCAATTGCTGGAAGGGAAGACACTGTTGGGAACCTTTTCTTGTAGGTGAACTTCTCTCCCCATGTCCCATTAAGGCTGGGAGAAAAATAATTAAATGTGAGAGTTTTGTTCATTGGAAGCTTTCATCTGCACATCAGGCCATGGTTGCTTATGTGGTGAAGTATGTCCCTTTGTGCATGCACTGGAGCCCGTGCCGCACTTGCATTTGCCTTAAAAATAGGCACAATCTCTGATTGATTGAACAGAGAGCCAAAGGAACAAATATGTGGTTGCTCTGAGGCCAGGGAGAAATGAAAATAATCTGTTCGTCCTGAACAAAATTTAAATTATATTGGCTCTGCACACCATTGACTCCTGCTATTTCCATGTTTGGCATAGGTGATTATGGCAACTAACAGAATTGATATCCTCGATCCTGCTTTGCTGCGACCAGGACGAATTGACAGGAAAATTGAATTCCCTCCTCCAAATGAAGAGGTGAGTTTGGAGTGGTATCATGCAAGTGGATGTCCACAACGGAGTTATTTTAAAAATAAAATGTTCTTCCTTGATGAAATTTAAACTTGCCTTGTACCATTCCCGTTTTAGACAAAAATAAACATTCTTTGAGAAGATATGTTTTTTACGTTTGCCAATAATTTAACATTCGTTTGTAGATGAAACACTGCATCTGTTTGGGCCTGCTCTATTAATTAATTGCAGATGATATCCTGGGACTACTTTTTTTCTGATTTGCATTGAGAAGGGTGGCAAAGTGAACACCATTAAGGTAAAATAGTGAATTCCCTGGCTATCTTTAGGAACCATAATTGATGTTAGGAATTTGGAATTATTTAAGAAAGTCTGATGTTGTTTCTTTATTGCTTCAACCATTTAAGTAACGGATGCTGCTCTTAAATATGGTTTTTCAAAGCGTTTTTTTTTAATGCTGCTACAAGATGAGTTATTAGCTGGCCCATGGCACTTTGACACAATGACTTGAAAAATTCCATGCGGCCTGTTTTGCTTAAAAGCCAAGTGTTCCCAGACTTAGCTTTGAGTGATTCAAATCCAACATAATAGACTGCTTCTCATAAAAGCCAATCCACTTCATCATGAACACATTTTAATAGTATCGACAAACTTGAACTGTTTTGCTTAGTGAGATTGTTGTTTTTGCTTCCTCGCCGACCCCTTCCCTTTTCTCAGGCTCGCCTTGACATTCTGAAGATTCATTCTCGCAAAATGAACTTAACACGTGGTATCAATCTGCGAAAGATTGCTGAGCTGATGCCAGGGGCATCGGGTGCAGAGGTTAAGGTGAGAGAGTGACCCAGGCATAAATCTGCTGTGTGCGTGATTGGAAAATGCACTACTGCAAAGCCCCTGACTTTTTTTCCTCTAAAATGTGGCTGTGTTGATGAAATCTTGTACACCATACACAGTAAAAGTCTTTCCTAACATTTGGATCTACTCCAACAAAGTAATAAAGTGGAAAAATATTGGAAATTTAGATACTTGCACTAGCATATTGAGCCAAATTGTTCAAAACAAAGTTGCAATTCCTTTTTTAATTGTAAATTTTTTCAGTAAGTTAGATTTGTTTTATTCTGAAAAAATAATTGCCCTAGGCAACTTGCTTCCTACTTGTTATTTTACCACTTGGTACACCTGACTGGACGGTAGATCAGCAATGCCTCTGTTAGAACTATGCTGTAGCTCATTAAACTTCCAGTGCAATATAAGGAGTACATGCATCATATTGACATTGGTGTGATTTACTGTCTGCAATATTAGTTGGGTCAGATTTTGAGATGTACCTTTATTTTGCAGGGAGTATGCACAGAAGCCGGCATGTACGCCTTAAGAGAAAGAAGAGTTCATGTCACACAAGAAGACTTTGAAATGGCAGTGGCTAAGGTGAGATACTGTAGACGTTGTACAAATCCTACCTGACTGAAAGTCATTTTACTTGATTAAAAGCAATAATGTTGCAAATTATTTCCCCAGATGAAATCTATAAACTTTTTATCACAAAACTATTTAATTTGAAACTGCTTCTTATGGCAAAGTACTGTGTACAGCAGAACCACTCCTTGCAGTACAATTTCTCCTATCCTCTCCTCATTTAAATAATGCTCTCATGTCTCTTCACTGTGCACTTCAAGGTCCTTAAGATTGTCGTGCATGAGTGTATCATAAAGGGACTGCTGCTTGTGTGTAGTGTTCGTTTCCTGCATAGCGCATTTTCAATTGGTGTGTTTTGTTGCATTCAAGTGACTATTTAAAATTGATAATCCTGTCACCAGTGATTCCCAAACAGAATAGTCCTACTTTATAAAAACCATATATTATGATTATTAGATCATCTTAACCTTTCCAGTTGAAAAATAATCCTAATAACGAGTCTGACCGCATAACTACTGTCATCCTGGTGTATCTATACTGCATGACTTTATATGTTTATCATGGTACATCTAAAACTACTTAACCAAAGTTAAACCAGTGCTTCGTACAAATGCTTTTTTGACTTTATTCTTGTACTCAACCCTATTTATAAACCCCTATGACTATATTTGCCTACATTATCAGGGAATTTGAACTTCTAGTCTCTTTCATCCATTACTACCGTTATCTTTCCATTGTATTAATTTCATCTCCTATTTTCCTACGTTTACATTGCAGCTTCTACTTGTCTGTCTTCCTTAAGTTCTTTACAGTCATTCTCTCTCTCTCTCACAAACAGAGGCTTATTTTCAGCCCTTCAGTCTGAGCCAAAACTCTCCACTTTCTGGCATTCAAGCAAATTTCTCTCCATGTGTTGTATTTTTAGGGAATAAGGACGGAGTGTTTACCTTTTTTTCATTCTAATTTCTACTGTGCAAGTGCCAGAAACAAAAGGTGTCCAGTATGATTCTATGCCTGGTGCTTTGCTGAAATACAGTAGCATTATATGTATGATCTTGTGGGTAGGACAGGAGGACTTTGATTGGTGATCTGTAACAGACTTTCCCATGCCTTGGTGAATACTACACGATTAATGAAATTGGCCCATGACCACAGTCATCATGTATTTTGTTTTCCAATAATAAAGTAATTGTTTAAGTCTGTTTTTAGAATCCATTAGTATCTGTGAGGACTAATTTGATAAAGGTTGCTTCGTTGATCACTTAAGTTAGGCCTGCTATTCATGGTGATTATCAACCCTGTTTACCAGCAAATCTTTCTTTAATTGCAGGTTATGCAGAAGGACAGTGAAAAGAACATGAGCATCAAGAAGCTTTGGAAGTAAATGCATGCAGTGAGGTTGTTGTAAGCAGGCTATTGGCAGATTTTACTGTTTGAAAATATCTAATCATTGTAAACTTTCCTGTTTAATAAATGTTCATGAAACATGAGACTTTAGTTATTAAATGTGTGAATGGTCATTGTCATACATAACGAGTTGCAGCAATCTTTCTTGAGTAGGTTAAATACTTGCCAGGAACTAGTGCATCTGGACTGGACCTGCCATTTTTCGGATTATTTTGGGGTTATAGGCTGGAAGTCAGTTTTTTCTCTTCCATTTTCCAAAATCTGCTGGTTATTGTGATAACTTTAATAAATCATTGAAAAACTGTTTTTCACCCATGAACTTTGCTCAACATTCGTCCAGCAAACTCATATTTTGCGCGTCAAATTATTCTCTCAAAATGGTTTACTTGGGCGAATGGCGGTGTTCATTCTGTCAAATGACTGCAGAACTGCCCAAGCTGAATGGAACAGTAAGGCTCTGGATACTTTGCATCCAATATAATTCTTAGTTGCATTTTTTTGTGCAACTAAGTTTGTTTGTTTTTTTAATTTAGAGTACCCAATTCATTTTTTCCAATTAAGGGGCAATTTAGCGTGGCCAATTCACCTAGCCTGCACATCTTTGGGTTGTGGGGGCGAAACCCACGCAAGCACGGGGAGAATGTGCAAACTCCACACGGACAGTGACCCAGAGCCGGGATCGAACCTGGGACCTCGGCGTTGTGAGGCAGCAGGGCTAACCCACTGCGCCACCGTGCTGCCCTTTGTGCAACTAAGTTAAAAATATTTGCGTAAAGCAGACTCTGCAGGAGTTGGACATCTTCCATCATAAGAAGCACTAGGACTTTTTGCTTGCTTTGGCAGGAGAATCTCTGCAGAAATTACTAATCATCTGTTTCACCCAATTCTGGTTGTCCGTCCCCCCCCCCCCCCACACACACACACACACACACAAAATGAGCAGTTTTGAAATAAATACAGTAGAGATCAGCTTTGTTTTGGTTTATTTTCAATTATTTGTAGCAAAAACCTCTACAAGGGGGCCTTGTACATGATTGTATATTGGCTCTGGTACAAATGTGGTCCCAAATGGAACAGAAGCACCAAATTACAATGTATATAAGAAATAATTTTTTTTTGCACTTGTCAAAGCAATGCCTACAAAATGGATCTGACACTATTCATGTTGAAAATTAATCCTGATGAGCTCCTATAAACTAGCTTTTTAAGCTTGCCGCCCACTAATGGCTTCAGAGTTCCCACGTAGCAAGACAGTGTTATGCTACTGCAGCACTGAAACTGCTGCATCATATAGTTGTAAAATTGAAACACGGCAGCCGTGGGTCATATTTCTGCTTTAGGGAAGCAAGAACCCTTTGGAATGGAAGATGGCTGAACCACCTTCAGTTACAAAGCTGTACAATTTTCCAAACAGTATCAAAATTAACTAAACGTTTGCAGCATAAAATGCAATCCTTGAACCAAATCACACTTCAGTCCAGTACCTAACTAATACAGGCGTTTTCTATAAATATCCACGTGTACCTTGGTCCTGAACACCACTGCATTGAATATAAAAGCATCAGAACATTTTAAAAATCTGTAAATATAAATGTGTGAAAGCATCACTTAATAGCTGTTATGCTATTGGCCGCATGCTATATACAACAGGAAGAATGTCTCTCATTTCAGTCATGTCATTTTCCAATCAGACATGGTCTTATACTTTTAGGAATCTGTGCCCAGGGCACATAGCATGGATCCCAGCATTTCCAAAGGCAATTGCATTTTAATTTTAACTCTGAACGTATTACTGGGAATGGAGCCACATGCTGTTTGTCTTATTGCTTATGATCTATTGGTTAGAAAACTGAACAATGTACGCTTACTTCACCGTCTTCAAATATTTAAATCCTGAACTAACGTACTCAAAAGTCAACTTGCATATGATGTGGAATCTGTGCTCTTATCCGCACTGTAGTATGCTTCCTATTCATTGGTTTAAAAAAAAAGCCTAACCCTGTATTTGTAAAGCTCTATTACCTTAGTAAGTCAATACTTGGGGTCTTTTTTTTTCAAAGGTAGTTTGAGCAAAAGAAAATGGTTTACATTTTCAACAATGGTCCTGCAGTGGCCCAATTCCAGTCAAGATGACATTCGCTAACCTGAATGGGTTTATGCAACTCGGAATGTGTGCCCAGATTCTCCATCCCAATAGAGTCAAACTATTTCCCGTGCTTTAAATGTGCATGTCCACATGTGCAAATGTCCATTTGCAACATTATATGTTGAAATGGGGAAGTTTCACTGATTGACATTTTCAGTGGAGAAGTTAATTGTCTTTGGAAATGCCAAACAGTTTTGCCTCTTGTGAAATAACATTTCCAGTGAGCCTGGCAGGATCACAAGGTAGGATTATCGGATTTGTGGAACCTAGTGTGCATCTAAGTGGAATCCTAAACAAATTTCAGTGTCTAATTCTGTATTTTCATTATCATGGAAGCCGGGCGATAGGGAAACTTGAATATTTTAACCTAATTAACACATTAAATTTTCTATTCTGTTGGCTGTTACGAAACTAAGATTTAATTTCCCATTTGGTCCCTGTTCGGTTATATTTGCTGGAGTTGAACTTGTATACAGAGGACGAGGGTGAGGGAAGGTTTAGAGTGGGGTGGAATGGACTCGGCGGCCGGTTAGGGACGAACACTCACTGCCTTGACTTGTACAAAAATGGTAATTTCGGTTGTCATTGGCTAAGGAAACCAATCCACAGATTGCTATCAGGACAGCAATCAGCAGGGGAGGGAAATTAAATTTTTTTTTTAAAAATCACGTAAGGTGCGATTTCTGGACTTACTCATGATCGAATTGTGCTGACCTGATTTTAATGCAACTACATCAGTAGCTTATTAACTAATAAAAGCAAACAGCATAATTCAGATCATGTACAAAACGAATATTTCCTGAGATGTGTACAATGCACCACAAACTGAAAATCCTACAAATAAAATGCCTCATGATGCACATTTGTATTTTATGGCATTTTGACAAAAAATGACGATGTAAGTCACATTAAGTGCCTGCTGACTAAACTAGATTAACTAGCATCCTGGCTGGACTGTATAATTTTATTATTGGTTTGCCAATAAGGATGTCCTTTCAGAGATGATATAGGACCTGAGACCAGTGAGGTATGATTATGCATTTTAATGACTTTGCTAGTCATTGATGGTACACTAAAATGAGACACATTCCCTCCTGGTGCAGATACTTTGATACTTTTATTGCCCAACCACCTAACTAATAATCACAATCTCACAAGCAATTTCTCGGCAATTCAAAACCCATTCTAAACTATTTCACACTCTCACAGCAATCATCATTGTAAACCATTAAAGCTTTGCAAACTCTAACTCAGATTTAACATTTAAATTTGCATTCAGCAGTTTTAATGAAAAATAACGCAACTTCTACCTGAAATATTCAACAGTCACGTACCTTTTAAAAACTTTATTTTCCTGAACTTTGAAAAGGTTTGTTTTATATTAAAAAAAAAGCGATTGTACAATGCTATAAGCAACTTTCTCTAAATATACTTAAGGAAATCAAATATTAATAAAATATCAAACTTTAAAAACCCCACAACGATGGAATTGGAACCCATCTGTATTTCTATTACGATTCTCTAATTATTTACTTAGATCCAGCTATTTGTGCGAATTTGCATTAATTTGTTTCAGGACCCGGATTTTGGAAAAGGTTTTGTTATTATAGTGAATGTTCCTATTATTGTGCATTAATGCTTTGGCTAGTGTACTTTAATTGCATTACCCACCATATGGCTCTAGATTTAACTGACTTTGATGATTATTCAGAAACATAAAACAGGACATGAATTTGAAATTGAGTTGCACAGTCCTAAAATTGAGTTAAATGTTTATTACAATTGGGTTGCTATAGAGCTTGCACTCCCAGTGACATTGATTGACAACATCAACTTTGTCCTCAAGAGCCTGTTTCAAATTTAAATTTACACTGGTGGATAGCAATATTAAAAATAAGCATTTCATTGGTTCACATTAAATGAAAAATTGAATCCCTATAAAAATAGGTTTGAACCAGCTAAGCACTTTTGAGGATATAGGCTGAGTGCATTTTTCATACCATCCCCCAACTCCACAAGTGCAATTTTGATTTCTAATATTCAATGTGGGTGTGTGTGTTTTGAAAGAAATCTTGCTCGCTTACTTGAAAAAAAAAATGGGATTCTCCCCACAGCAGTTGTCTTCATTCCCCTCACAGCAGTTATCTTCAAGATTGCTGAATGACTTGCCAGAAACATTAGCCAGTTATCTTTATGGTTACCTGACAGTGTATTTTTCATTTAAAGCCTAATCTATCCTCCATCTGGACTTCTCAAAAATGGTCTATCAAACAACAAATTGTTCATTTTGATTCCCACATTTGTCCATAAACAGAAAAGTGACTAAAAGCAACTTTCTTTTCCACGATAGCCATCTTAGCAACCATTTGGCAATCTCAAGAACCAGTGCTCTCTTGGGTTGGATGCAATGGCACAATTTTAGATTTTTACATGCAATATGAATGATGTTTTAACACTGACACAAGAGATCGGTTCACAGGATAAGGCAGATTATACAGATCTCTAGTCACTAATGTACTTTCCTGAAGGTGATGTAATCTGAAGTGTGTCACTGCAAGGGGACAATCTGGATAATGTCCAACTTTATCGTTAATGTGATGGAATACATATTGCTACAGAATTAGATCATTCAAGCAATGCACTAGTTATTTCCTTGGCCTCTTGCTATGATATTCAGTTCCAATTCCAGCTTGATGATCTATCTTTCAAACACTGAACAAATTAAAATTGAAGAACAGGAGAGGATTTGAGTTTTACAAAAGGTTACCAAGGCAGTGACATTGCTTGGCCATGATCAAATGCTCCCACAATAAACAGAAGATACGGAAAATATTTCTTCCACACTTAGCTGCACGCTTCCACGGCAAGATCAAACTTTGCAAGACCTTTGAT